>NC_138164.1:61339223-62684223 GCF_964165515.1 Mesoplodon bidens | reverse complement strand
CATTGGCACAAATGCTTCTCAGCCACAAAACTTCTGAGGGGGATTCTCTGGCCCCTCTGCCAGAGCTGGGTGCATCTCCCCAGAATTTTCAGAGAGGAGAGAGGCAAGGGTGTATGTGTGTTTGGGGGGAGGGGGTTGTCTCCATACCTGCTGAGCCAGGAGGTGGGGTATTAGACTCATCAAGCCTGAAGGCCACTCCTCCAGACAAATCTGGGCTGCTAACCGGACTCTCTGAGTTGATGGTGTGATCTAAATATTTCAGCCCCACTAGCTATTCTCGTCCTACTCTGGGGAAGACTCAAGACTTCACAGATGCAGGGATGTGATTGATACCATGCGCTCAACAGCAGCTGGAGAAGCAGGGAATCTTGGAGATTCTTAGTCCTCAGAACAGAAGGGAAGGGGCAGGGAGGAGGGGAGAGGGCAGCCTTCTTCACCCTCATTTATCCTGTTCCTTCAGCACACACCCCGTGGGGGAACTGGGGGAGGCACGCAGAGCAATAAGCTGATTCCTAAGGTGCTCTGTCCAGCCAGAGTGCTGGGGCTCCAGAGAGGAGAGGCTGAGCGGGGCGGGGATGGAGAGGAGCACACGGAGCTGGAGGTGAGACGGAGGCGGGGCCGGGGAGAATGAAAAACCAGCCTGTTGGTGGTTTCTTCTTTTTTTAAGAGCCACAAGCTGAGATCAAAGGTGATATTTTTACAGCAACTGAAATAGAAAACCACTGGGCGCACAGTGGGAGGTGAGTGGCCGGAACACAGGCCCTTTCATGCAGCCTGTGGCCACAGCAAGCACACTGCCCTCTGCTGCGGGCCATGGGGCTTGGGGGACAATGTGGCCCCGGTCTTCCCAACTCTGGTTTGAGAAAGAAGTGAAAGAGATGAGCTGCAGCCTGCGGTTCTGGGAGAGGAGAGAAACAGCAGTGAGGATCATGGTGAGTAGTCTGTCACTTTCCAAGACCATGCTTGTCACTTTTGCCGTGGGTGTCAGAGTTGTGCCAGGCCCTGTTTCATCCTCACAGAGCTCAGTGAGGAAGGATTATTGGTACCCCTGTTTTACAGAGGAGGAAACCAAGGCTGCAGGGGAAAATGATTTGGTCAAGTCCCACAGGGAGATGGGAGCAAATTCAGGACCCGAACCCCGGGGGTCCTGGTCCAACACCCTTTCTGCTCCCTGTAATCATCACTCACTCACTCACACGCTGAATTCTTTATTGAGCCTCTGCACTGAGGTCCTAGCTGACGGGGGCCATGCTCAGGTCTGCTAGAGCACTGGTTATCAGAGGGGGAGAACAGCATTATCAGCCTCACCTGGAAACATGGTAGAAATGCATTCTCAGGTCCCAACCCAGACTTACTGAACCAGAGACCCTGGGGGTAGACCCAGCCCTCCACATTTTAATGAACTTTTCAGGTGATTCTGTTGCACACTGAATTTGAGAATCACTGTATTGCCTCACCTCAGTTTCTACCTCTGTGTTTCAGGGAAAATCTCAACACCCGTCTCACAAGGTTGAGCTCAGTATCAGCTAACACACATGCTGGCTGTGTGTTCTGTGCCAGGCATTTTTGTAAGCCCTCTACAAATATGAACTAATTTCATTTCACAACTCCGTAAGATAGGAACTAATACTATCCTCATTTCACAGATGAGGAAATGAAGGCACAGAGAGGTAAAGTAACTCGCCCAGGGTCACACAGCTAGAATCCAAGCTCTAACCAGTTAACCAACGGAAAGCCCACAGCAGAGGGTCTGGCGCCCAGAATGTGTTCCAGGCGTGGCTAAGGATGTGATGATGGCAATTAGTGTTACCTCACCTGAGTTTGAGATGATGATCCCCATTTTGTAAATATGAAATCTGCTGCCCTGTCAAGATCGAAGAGTGAGTCAGCTGCAAAGGCAGCCTCAGGATCTGGAACCCCAGTGCAGCCCACAGGTCCTCACAATTCATGCAGTTTTGAGACCGTAATATACCACCTTGGTCTTCTGGAAACATCTCAGTTTGCTGTAGGGAAGAGTGTAGACTCTGACAGAGGTGAGCTGAAAACCTCATTTGGTCATTCAGAGGCTGTGTGACCTTGGACAAATTGCCCCACCTCTCTGATCTTTAGATCACCTTTTCTCATTGTAAAGTGGATGATGACAGTCCTAACCTTACAGGGTTCCTGTGAGGGTTGGAGAAGATGACATTTGTGCTCAGCCCGCAGCATGCACAGAGCTGGCCGTCAACAAGCAGGTTGCCCGCCTCCCTTCCCATCCCTGCTGCTACCTCAGGGGAAAGACCAGCTCTGGACCCAGAAAAGCTTTGAAAGAAAAAGATACAAATTCCCCAACAATCAAAATAAAATGCCTTTGTCCTCCAGCCTCCCTGCCCTTTTCCAGACTTCCTTGAAATAGACACCCCGGCCAGGGTTTCTGGGGTGAAACACTGGCACCTGCTGCTTCCAAGTTGGGAGTTAAATACCCTGTGGAGGGAAGAGGAGGTGATCTCTCTGAGCCACCACCACTGGCCGGTGTCCTTAATCAGCGCGAGCATCTCAGCATCCGCCTTCCGTGAGCAGTTTGGCCTGGACATCTGAAGCTCGTTAGCTGCCTGCTCCCAGGGGGCTGACCCCGCTTGGAGAGAATTATCCCAGACAGAGCCACAGAGGATGGAGCAAACGCAGACCAGGTGAGGTGTGGCCACAGAAGGCGGGGGAGCATAGTCTCCGGAGCGGCCTCTGGGGACCTGTGGAGAACAGAGGAGGCTGGGAAAAAGCACCGGGCTTGTGCCCAGCTCCAGCCCAGCCACGGGCTCCCAGACTGTGCAAACTGGAGATGGGGGTGGGAGGGGGTCCTTTCCCTCTTTGGGCCTCAGTTTCCCCATGCCTCCATTGGAAGAGGGGTAAGCAAGGTGCACACTGAAGGCCTTCCAGCCCTGACATTGCGGGGTCCCAGGCTGACCTAGAATTCCCGGCCTCTGAGGTTTAGCCCGCTGCTGGTGGGAGGTAAGTGATAGGTGGTGGGTGGGGACATAATTCAGAGACTGGAGAGCCATGATCCCTCCCTGGCCTGGACATCAGAGGGGAGCTGGTATGGGAAGACCAGAAAGTGATCCCACATTTCAGAACAGTCAGCCAGGTGCCCATGGGTGGCAGAGATGGTGTGAGCCGAGCCTTAGAGAGACAAGGGCTCCAGCTGGGCAGGTGGCCGGGATCAAAGCACCCTTCCCTTTGTGGACCCACCACTGCACCCAGCTGTCCAGACAGGCCACAGCTAACTTTCCCTTAGCAATTTTTATTAAGTCCTTATTTTATAACAGGCAGTGTTCTAAACACTACACAGGTCCCAGGTGATTGACCAGCCTGGAGTCTGGCCCTTATCTGGCTGTCCTGACATTGACCTTTCTCAAGACACCCAGAGAGGTCGGACAGCTGGCCCTAACCATGTCACTCAAGATCGCTGCCTCCTCCCAACACTATTATAACTGACACCAGGCCATCTCCCTTTCTACTGACAGGAGCACTCTTGTCCCCTCCCCGGTCTCCTTCCCTCCTGGGAGCCAGGTCTCTGGGGAGCCATTGCCTGGTGGGCCTGGAACCCAAGCAAAGAGCGAGGAGGGCTGGGGCAGAGGGCAGTTCACGCAGACCTTGGTGTGAAGCCTGACGAACCGTCTCCACTCGGAGCCGAGAGGCCCTCTGTGGGGACTGGGATGGGCACGGCCTTCAGATAACGCCTACCTTCTGGACCGTGCTGGATGGATGGGCGCACGGCCAAAGTGGGCTTCTCTGAACCTTGGCTTTTCTCTGGATGCCTCACTCCTGGGTTGCTGCGTTCTTCCTTTGGACAGGTGAAGAGCTCTGATGACCAGGCCGGAGAGCTGTGTCCTGAGCCAGGGAGCCTTTGGATTCATTTACTTCTCATGGGGCAACCTTATTCCCAGCATTTCCAAGACCGGCCCAGAGAGAGGTGGGGGACCGCCCAAGTTCACATAGTCGGTCAGGAATGAGGCGACCCTAGATTTCCAGACCATTCCCAACTAAATAGTTTCTCATTTTCAAATATGAAAAATGAATTCTAGAACTGCAGAGAAATTAGAAAATTACAGATAAGGAAAAGCAAAAATGAATATATCTTTGGTTTGTCTCTCGGAGAAGCTTCCACCACCCTTCCCCATCCCTTCTCTCCCCCTGGGTCTCAGCCGCACTCCCCCACCCCCAGCCATAATCAATACCTCACCTCCTTTTGCCAGCAGCTGTTCCCTGAGGACTAAGCCTTGACAGCAGATCCTGGAAGACAGCCTTAGACCGGATTCTGGAAAGGCCTGGTGTCTCTTCCGCCCAAATGGAACTGTTTAAGTGCAGATACAGTCGGAAATACTCCCAGCCAGGAATCCAGAGCCTGTATCCAGGCCTGCCTGGCTTGTAGATCGACTCTGTGACCTTGGGCCAGTCCCTGCCCTCTCAGTTTCTTCTGCTGTAAAATGAAGACTTGGACTTGACCAAGCGGTTTCCCCACAGTTTCAGTCTGTCGGCTGCTCTTGGGCAAGGACCATGCCCTCTCCTCATAGCATTTAGAATCAGAGGGCAGGGTTCGAGCACCCCTAGTGATGGGCAAGGCCAGCACTCCCCAGCTGTGTGACTGGGAGCAGGACACCACACCAGTCTGCACTCTGCTCCCCCATGGGAAGACACAGCACAGTGTTGACCCTCTGTGTGTCCCAGGGCTGCCGCGGATACCACGAGAGCTGGACCTCAAAGACCTCTGAACGGCACAGAGCGAGAAGCTGCACTGGGCTGTTACTGGAGTGTGTCCCCTGCCTGCCCAGTGCCTGGCTCCATCCGGCCTCCATCCTGGTTCAGGGGCTCTGGCCCAGGCTTGTAGATGGAGTCACTGCCTGCCCTCGGGCTCACACAGCTCTGGCAAGAGGAATGTGTGGACCCAGGGCCCAGCCTACCATGTGAAGTGTCAGTAACGATGCCCACAGGGCCTCAGGGCCCATGACATCGTGGACAGCAGTCTCCCATGTTGAAACTCACAGAGCTAAATCCATTTTAAAATATAGCACTGCCTTTTTCTTTTCTTTCTTTTTCCATTTTGGCTAAGGCATGGAATGTGAAAGCTGCTAAATTACTGCAGGAAGATGTAGGGGCTGGGTTCATAGACTGACTCAACTTTCTGGGGTCCTAAAAACAATGGGAAACCTGGTAAGTCTAGCCCCTGCTTCCTCGTGCCCACCTTGACCCTAATCCAGGCTCCCTCGACAGGAAGGGGTGAGAAGGACAATAGTGACCCTCCCAGATGACCTCTCTGGACCTCAGATGACCTCTCTGGACCTCAGCTTGCCATCTGTTATAGACTGGAGGTTTGTGTCCCCCCCACCAAATTCCTATGTTGAAAACCTACCCCCAAGCGTGATGGTATTTGGGGCTGGGGCCTTTGGGAGTTAAGTAGGGTTAGATGAGGACATGAGAGCAGAGCCCTCACAACGGGATTAGTGTCTTTATAAGAAGAGGAAGAGAGACCAGTTCGATCCCCGCCCCCCTTTCTCTCTTTCTCCCTCCGAGTTCACAGCGAGGTCATGTGAACACACAGTGAGATGGCAGCCATCTGCAAGCTGGGAAGAGGGCTTGCACCAAGAATGGGTCAGCCAGCACCTTGATCTTGGACTTCCCAGCCTCCAGAACTGTGAGAAATAAATGCCTATTGTTTATGCCACCCAATCTATGGTATTTTGTTAGAGCAACCTGAGATGGATGAAGAACATCTATGAAACAAGCATAATAACCTCTCCCCTGATTATTGCTGATAAGAATTAAATGCAATAAGAGCTAACCGTTCATTTTGTCATGCAGTCACTCAACCAATATTTGTGAAATAGCTTCTAGGTAACAGGCACTATTCTGTGAGCTGGGGTAGAGCAGTGAACCAAGCAGACAAAATCCCTGCCCTCACAGAGCTGACATTCTAGTAGGGAAGACAGACAGTAACCAGGTAACGAAATGAAGGATACAGTTTGTCGGATAGATGGAGATAAGTGCTATGGAGGGAATGTCCACCTGGAAGGACACTAGACTTCCAGCAGGGAGGGGTGAGCCTGTTTGCACTTTTCAACAGGGTGGTCAGGGTGGTCCTTCGTGAGAAGGGGGCCTTTGGGGAGGGCTGAAGGAAGTGAAAGGAGGCAGTGTGGTCGCTTGGGAGAAGGCATCCCCAGCTATGAAAGGACACTGGCTATTGTAGGAAGCAAGGTACCAGTTGGAAATGATTTCTAGGTGTGTCTTCTGCCCCTCAAAAGCCCTCAGCTCTATCCTGGGCACAGGCAGGCTCTCAAGGGTCAAGGGCATAACTACAGATGGTCCAGTCTCATCTTACCTGTTAGCCTCAACTTAATGGGCTAAACAGCTCTTTCATGTCAGTCACCAGAGAACACTGGAGGCCCCCAGAGAGAGCTCAGACATGCAGTAGACTGGGTGTCAGGAGGCCTGGCTCTGCCGCTGGCTGACGATGTGACGTTAGATAAGGCACTGCCCTCTCTGGACCTCAGTTTCCCTGTCTTTAAAATAAGATGGCTGGGGACTTCCTTGGTGGCCCAGTGGCTAAGACTCCGTGCCCCCATTGCAGGGGGCCCGGGTTTGATCCCTGGTCGGGAACTAGATCCCACATGCCATAACTAAGAGTTTGCATGCTGCAACTAAAGATCCTATGTGCTGCAGTGAAGATCCTGCGTGCCACAACTAAGACCGGCACAGCCAAAGTAAATAAATAAATATTAAAAAAAAAAAAGATGCCTGGTGGTAGCCAGGGGCTGAGGGGAGGAGAAAGGGAGGCATGAATGCTATTGGGTATGGGGTTTCTTTTTGGGGTGGTGAAAATATTGTTGAATTAGGTAGTAGTGATGATTGCACAACTTTGTGAACATACTAAAACCACTAAATGGTACACTAAAAACAAAAAAAGAACAGGTGGTTGGTTGGACAAGATGACCTCTAAAAGAAGAGACACTAACATTTTTTGTGCCTGTGGTACCCTGGGGCCTGGACTCAGCATTTGCATGTTATCTCATGATCTCTAAGGTTCCTCCCAGTTCAGACTTTCTGTGATCCACCACAGTGATATCCACGTTGCCGTCACTCATCAGAAAGTCCAACTTGAGCCCCTTGTCCAGGTCCAAAACTAGGGTAGAAACTGGGGAAGAGACAAGAAAGGAATGAATCTCTCCCTGAAGGAGCTCAGAGCCTGTGGAAGAAATCAGAAGTGCACATTGTGCCCAAGAAGTTCTTTTCTTTAGGACTAGCTCCTTCCTTTCCTTTCCTTGGATAGGAAAGAACCCCCAAATACAAGGGGGTCACACAACCATGTGGCCATACAGGGGGCCCTGGGAGTTGCTTTATTAATTTACACACTGGGTCCTTTGGCTGGGTGTTCAGGTTACAACAGTGGGCAAGTCAGACCCAATCGCTCAGTTTCGCCTTCCTAGTGCAAGTCCTTAGGAAAGGAGACAGACTTTAAAACGATCAAACGCAATTATGAATTTCTTGGATTATTGTGATTGTGATTGGAGCCGTGGAGGAAAAGCACATAATGTATTGGACTGCTCACCAAGGGCACTGGTGTGGCTTGAGCTGGGTTCTGGGGGCAAGTAACAACAACGAAGAGGTGTGGAGACGGGGATGGCATGGGGCGGGCTGTTCCAGACAATGCCGGGGCCCTAAGTGTCGCAGAGGAAGGCCCGGGAGGAGGCGCAGAGAGCTGGGGGCAGCTGCAGCAGGAGCGGGCCGGGCCCGACCACGCAGGGCCTTAGAGGCCACCAGTATCCATTTGTGCCCGTTGTCCCCACTCACTTCGGAGTGTCCCTGCTCGAACAATAAACTATGAAGCCACCTTATTTATGGGTCACACTACGGAGTTGGTCCTAAGATCAACCAGTGTTCAGGAAGGCCTGGTCATTGCTCCCACCTCCAGGCCTGCTGCTTTGCATGTCGGGAGCAAGGGCCTGCCAGCCCACGTGGCTGCAGCGGTTATTTGAGCTGGATGGTGTGTGAAGGGCCCTGCTGGGCAGCCCCTGGCCATCCTGCCCCGCTGCCCTCCTCCCGGGCAGACCCTGCTGCCCCCATGCCAGCCTCCCCCTCTTCAGTATCTTGAGGTGAGAGCTTTGCTAGTTCTCAGGCCAAGCAGGGTTCTTGGCTCCAGGTTCCGTGAGCCGCTTTCCGGCCGTCCCCGCCCTCGGCTACTCCCCGAGGACCCGCTTCAGGCCTCGGCTGCGGCCTCACGCTCTTTCCACTCTTGATTTTTATTTTTGCCTCTCTTCATTTTCCTCTCAGTGTGACTCTCTCCTTCTGCTGGGCCTCTGCTTCTCTTTTTCTCTCCCTTCTCCAGGGTAGCCTGGCATTGCCAGAAAAGCCTGTGCTTCAGGACGGGTGGAATGAGGTACAAGTCCTAGCTCTGTCACCTGCTGGCTGTGTGTTCCTGGGCAAATGCATCCTTCTCTGAGCCAGTTTCAGGTTCTACAAAATGGAGATGCTCCTCCTAACTCCTGCTTCTCTGGGTGGTTGTGAGCTGAGATGAAGTTCATCAGAGCCCCTCCTGGAAGCAGTAGGTGCTCAGCAAATGGTAGTTTCCTCTTATTTTCCTTTTGCACTTTCTCCTCCCCGACCTTCTGCATATTTTGCTCACTTAACCACAAAGCAAGAAACCAAAGCCCTCCCGCTGGACCCCAATCACCTTCCTCTCCTAGCCCAACCCCACCAAACCCAGACTGGAATGGAGCCAAGAGCCTCAGACACGTGCAGCCTGCTCACTTCTAGCCCTGTGGCTGGGAAGGGTGGCTGGGTGTCACGGCTGGGCCTCTCGGCCATAGCGCTCTGGAGGGGGACATGGGAGGAGTCTTCTGAGCTATGCTGTGATGCAGGCACCAGACTCTTGTTTTTTCACGAACTGAAAGAGAGGCATCCTTTCAACACTCACCCGCACCAAATCCCCAAGGCCTACAGACTTCTCACGGTTCCCACATCACACCCTGCACTTTCCAGCCTCCAAGCCATTGCTTATGCCCCCGACCCCTCCTGCAACAGCCTTCTGCTCCCTCCCTCTCATGAGGACTTACACCAGCTCTGGGGCTGAAACATGACAGAGGGGGAAACCAAGGCTCAGGAACATCCAGATGTTGGTATTTTTTTACAACAAGAATAATACAGTGTAATACTCTTTATTAAAAGACACATAAAATAGTTTGCCTGGGGATCCAGTGGATCTGGAATTGAAGCCCAGGTCTGCAGCAGTCCAAACTTCCCGCTTGTTCTCCTCCCTCTGCCACACTACCTGCCACATAGTTGTGACTATGTGGACCCTACTGTAACTTACTTCCTAGATGTCACTTAAAAGGTAATTGTGTAAATAAACCCATACATTTACGGTCAATTGAGTTTTGACAAGGGACCCAAGACAATTCAATGGAGAAAGAATAGTCTTTTTAATAAGTAATGCTGGGACAACTAGATATCCACATGCAAAAGCATGAAGTTGCACCCCTATCTCATACCATTTACAAAGATTAACTCAAAATGGATCAAAGACCTAAATGTGAGAGCTAAAGCTAGAAAACTCTTAGAAGAATACACAGGTGTAAATCTCCATGGTCTTGGATAAGACAGTGATTTCTTAGATATGACACCAAAAGCACAAGCAACCAAAGGGGAAAAAAATAGAGAAATTGTATTTCATAAAAATGACAGGGCTTCCCTGGTGGCGCAGTGGTTGAGAGTCTGCCTGCCGATGCAGGGGACACGGGTTCGTGCCCTGGTCCGGGAAGATCCCACATGCCGCGGAGCGGCTGGGCCCGTGAGCCATGGCCGCTGAGCCTGCGTGTCCGGAGCCTGTGCTCCGCAAGGGGAGAGGCCCGCGTACCGAAAAAAAAAAAAAAAAAAAAAAGACAACCTTTGTACTTCAAAGGACACTATCAAGAAAGGGAAAAGACAATCCACATAATGAGAGCAAATATTTGCAAGTACTGTATCTGGTAAGGCTGTAGTATCCAGTATGTATTAAAAACTCCTACAGGGCTTCCCTGGTGGCGCAGTGGTTGGGAGTCCGCCTGCCGATGCAGGGGACACGGGTTCGTGCCCCTATCCCGGAGGATCCCACGTGCCGCGCAGCGGCTGGGCCCGCGAGCCATGGCCGCGGAGCCTGTGTGTCTGGAGCCTGTGCTCCGCAACGGGAGAGGCCACAGCAGTGAGAGGCCCGCGTACAGAAAAAAAAAAAAAAAAAAAAAAAAAAAAAAAAAACTCCTACAACTCAACAATAAAAAAACAGATAACCGAATTTTTTAAATGGGCAAAAGATTTGAATAAACATTTCTCCAAAGCAGATATACAAGTAGCCAATAAGCACATTAAAAGATGCTCAATGTCATTAGGGAAATTCAAATCACAGCCACAATGAGATACCACTTCACACCCACTAGGATGGACAAAAAATAAAAAAGATAGAAAACAGCAAGTGCTGGCGAGGATGTGGAGAAATTGGAACCTTCACACATTGCTGGTAGAAATGTAAAATGGTGCAGCCACTGTGGAAAACAGTTTGGCAATTCCCCAAAAGTCATACAGAGTTACATATGATCCAGCAATTGAACTCCTATACACACACACACACACACACACACACACAAATTGAAAGCATATATTTCATACAAAGCTTGTACATGGATATGCACGGCAGCATTATTTATAATAGCCAAAAAGTGGAAACAACCCAAATCTCCATTAACTGATGAATGGATAAACAGAATGGGGTATATCCATACAATGGAATACTATCCATTTTAAGAAGAAGCGAAGCATTGATACATGCTACAACATGGATGAACTTGAACTTGAAATGTCCAAAGATCCATAGGAAATTAGCAGTTGCTAGGGGCTGAGGTGGTAGATGGAATGGGGACTGATAGGTATAGGATTTCTTTTGGGGGTGATGGAAATGTTCTGAAATTAGGAAGTGGCGATGGTTGGACAAATCTGTGAATATAGTAAAAACCACTGAACTGTACACTTTAAAAGAGTGAATGTATGGTATGTGAATTATACCTCAAATTTTTTTCTTAAAAAAAAAGTAGTTGTGTAGATCTGTAGGGGATCTTGCAGAACATTGAACCCAACATCTACCCCCGACCCCGTGTTAAAGATGGGAAAATTATGGCCCAGAGAGGGACAGGATCACAGAGCAAATTTGAGACAGAGAAGGGATAGAACCCAGAGCTATACCCACCCAGCTCCCTGGCCAGACTGTTAGTTCCTGGAGGACAAGAAACTTTATTCATCCTGTACCTCCTGCAGCAGCACAGGACTCTGCGGCACGTTGCAGGGCTGATCGTCAGGACGGCTCCAGATGCGAGAGTCTAAATAGAGACCCGAATCCAACGAACCTAAGGAACATGGATTCACTGGCCCACATAACTGGGAGGGACAAGGGAGTGCTGGGGACTCAACGGACCTCCCCACGCCCCTGCCTGTTTCTTCTCTTCCTCCCTCCTTCTCATCTCCTTCACAGGGCAGGGAATAGGGCTGCTGGCTGCTGGAAACTCTTGAGGATCACACCTTTAGAGCTTGCATCCCAAAGGGGATCAAACTGCGATCCCCAGAACCCATGGATACAAGCTGAGGGAAACAGCTCTGTTTGGTCCAGTTGGGTCATATTGTGTGGATCAGAAGATGGAATTCTCCAAAAGGTCAGGCCTTCTAGCAGAGGCCTGGGCTCTGTGACCCGTAGTCCCACCAAAACCTCAGAAAGTTGGGGATAGAAGGGAAGGGGTGCTTTTACCATGAGAAGTGGGATGGGGGCTGGGCAGGCAAAAACTCAGCCGCCCTCTCCCCTAGGGGCCACTGTGGGATAATCTAAGAGCCAGGGAAGAAGGCAATCACAGTTTTTAGATGCAGAGTGTCCTGAGGTGCAAGTCCCAGCTTTTCAATTTCTGGCTGTGTCCAGGTAGGCAAGTGACACTCCTCCCACCCCCAGCTCCCAGCCTCTGTTTTCTGAACTACAAAGGGAGAACAGTAATTCCCAGCCCAGAGAATTATTGATATAAATATTTGAGATAAGAAGCATAGAGTGATCGCCCAGAGCCTGGCACACTGTAGGGGCTGCACTAAGACCTGTTATTACCATCATTATTGATGCTTTGGGTGGGTTGATATTTAGCCTCTGGTCAGAAGCTGGGGATTCTGAGAAAATGCTTCAGATAATAGGGGCTTCCCAAGGTCCAGATCCCTGGCCCAGAGCTGAGGGGGTGGTGTGAGACGGACCACTCCTCCTTGGTAAGGGTTGCCCTGTGGGGCATGGCTCAGGGTCATGCCAGTGCTGCCCCAATCTGCTGGTGACCTTGGCCTGTTGACCTGCTCTTTCTCAGCTTAGTGTCCCCTGAATCAGACAGCGCTGCTCTGGGTGACTGCTCAGGGTTCTTCCCCACCTAGGCCTACTATGAACTCAACAAGTGCCACCTCCTGAAGTGGCCTACATCCCCATTTTGTAAAGGGATCAAGCAGCCTTTGCTGCAGAGTAGGGGTCTGCTGTGTGCAAGGCCTAGTACAGGGCACAGGGACGCACAGATGACTCTAACCGGGCCTTGTGCTCAAGACGCCTGCAGCCTGCTGAGTGAATGGACATGGTCACTGACTCCCTGTGTCACCTTGGGCAAGTCATGACCCCGCTCCGGAGCTCCCTTTTGCCCCATCTGTAAGAGAAGGAGTTAACCGTGAGAACGACAGCCTGTGGCCAGGCCCCCCCCATCTGGTCCAAAAGAGGTGGCTGGGTAGCCCATCCCCCATACCTTAGCCTCAAATCTAGTGACATCATCCCCAACCCTCTCCGTTTCCCCAGCAACTGGGGTGCTGGCCGAGGCTCCCCCGGGGCCCAGACCGTCTGGATTTCCTTACACATAACTGTACCTCGTCCACATTTTCACAATTAAATTGTCAGTTTGGGTTAAGTGTTGTCTGCTGACAGCTGTCAACCTCTCTCTGGCTCCCCTCCCTCTTCACCCGGAGCAGGTAAGAGAGAATGTCTTGCCCAGCCAGTCCCTCTGTGTTGTGGAAAGAGGCTAGGATGTAGTGGGAAGCAGAAGGTCTGGGTTCCAGCCCAGCTCTGCCATACATTTGCTGTGTGCTCTTGGGCAAGTCACTTCCCCTCTCTGGGCCTAGGTTTCCCCACCTTAAAATAGAGCTAATCACCTCTAACCAGCTTTCTTCCCTTCCCTCCCAAGGCAGTTGCAAGTCTCAAAGGAGCCCATAATTGTGGCAGGGCTTAGAAGACTGTAAAGCCCAGCTAGGAGGCTAAGGATGGTTCATACAATGAGCAAGCAGACCTTGAAAGGGACTTCTCTGAGTCCCCAGCAGATAAATGGGTAAGATTAGGCCCCCTATCTGGTCTGCCCCACATCCCTCTGGTTGCAGGTCTGGCTCGGGTCTCCTCCTCTGGCCTCCCTCACAGCCTGTTCCTAGACTGAAAAGGCAGAAAAGGCGCTCTTCCCAATAGAGCCTAACCCCAAAGATGCAAGAGTAGAGGTGCCAGGCCAGAGGGTCAAGGGCCCTGCGTCCTGTGACGGGTGTGCCCACACTGAGTGGCCAGGCTCTCCCTCCCCACGATGGGCCTAAGCCACTCCCACCCCCACCCCAACTTTCCCCTCTCAGCTCCCAGGGACTCTCTCTCCCCTCCCCTCCCCTCCTGATCCACCCCCAGAGCAGCCCAGGTTGAATCCCACACCTGACCTCACCCTCCCAGCTCCAGACCTCCTCCAGGCCCCCTTGGCAAAGCCCATGCCCTTTAGCCCAGCATTCGGGGTCCTCCCGGGCATGGGCCTGTCTCCTCCCCAGTCATTTTTCCCTCCTGTCGTCCTTGATGCCAGCAGCACGGAGCCCCCCCTGCCCCCCGACTTACCCTTCCCTGAAACCAGACTTCTCCCTCTTGTCTTTGCTCAAGCTGTTCCTGCTGCTGAGAAGGCCCTCCCCCATCCCCGGCCACCTGACAATTCCTCCCCCACCTGCACATTATTTATATAGACATGAATATTAAGTACAGATCAGCTCCCATCTGGAACTGTTTATGTACCTGGCAGAAAAGGAACTAACCTTTATCAAGGACTGATTACATACAGAGCATTTTACATATATCATCTCCTTAAGCTCCACAGCAACCCTAGGTGGTAAATTTCACTACTCCGATTTTCCAGATAAGAAAACTGAGGCTCAGAGACAGGAATCATCTTTTCCAAGGCCATACAGAGGTGGGGTAGGGGTCAAAACCCCAAACTGTGGGCTCCCAGAACCCATGCTCGTTTTAGGCCCTGGTGGAAACACTTCCCTCAAGGTTACAGTTGTGGCCAGGGTCCCATGTACATAAAAATACTTGCTATTAAAGGAGGTTGTGCTGCTTTGCAAATTCCAGGGACCATTGTGAAGTACCCAAGCCTGTCATGTAGAAGAGGGGAGCCAGGGCCTTGGGAGGAGTCATAGATCTCTCCCCTAGATGAAGGAGGACCTTCTCCCAGGCAGAGTTGTCTCAAAATGGAAGAGGCTGCCCTGGAGGGAGGGAGCTCCCTTCCCTCTGCGTATGCAAGCAGAGGCTGAGTGAGGGAGTCACTCATTCCTTTGGCAATTTTGGAAGAACCAGTGTTCACTGGCCGTGATGGAGAGTACCAGGGAGGCAGCATGGGTGAGACAGAGCTGGTGGCTGACTGATGCTGCTCCCAGAGCAGTGGAGACACTTACAGAAGCTGCGGTGGCCAGAATTCAGGGATCTAAGAGGGTGAGTGGCCCAACTCTGAGATTCTGAAGTCACCTTAGACAAATGCATATTTTCCATCTTTTCACTATATAAGCCCGGCTGCTTAAGTTATCTCTTGCTACATAACAAACCATGTCAAAATTTAGTGGCCAAAAAGAACAACTGATTGATTCTCCTGATGCTATGGGCTGACAGGGCGGATCTGCCCATCTCACTGTGGGCTCCCTTGTGAGGCTGCACTTGGCTGGTGGGTCAGCCAGGCCTGGGTTCTGCTGGCCCGGCTGGGCCCTCTCCACATGGCGTGAGGGCCTTTCTCTGCATTTATAGTCCAGCCTGGGCTTCTGGGGGTGGCTGAGCTGGGTTCCATGGGGGTGAGAGCAGAAGCTGCAGGGTCCCTGAAGCCTGGGTTCCAGAACAGGCATAGCATCACTTCTGTCACATGCCACATCGACTCAAGGAGATCAGCAAGTCATGAGACCAGCCCAGATCAAGGGGTGGAGAAATAGCCTTCACCTCTGCATGGAGTCACATTTCAAAGGGGTGTGTGTGTCCTGGGATGAGAGGAATTGGTGTCATTTAAAACCTACCTCACTGGCATGTCCAGGAAGAGTTCAGACCAGTGACAATGCATGGCTTATGGGCTGGGTGTCAGAAGACCCAATCTTTCTTGTCTCCTGCACCAGCGACAGAGTGATGTGAGACCAATGGCTGTCCTCTCTCAGCCTCAGCTTCTCTCTATGTGCCACGGGGGCACTGAGTGTGGTGGGTCTCTGGCCCTATGGGTGTGCAGGGTGAGACCCAAGTGCAGAAACACTGGTACTCATACCAGAGACGGGGATGCCCAACTGGAGAAGACACTGCCAACCTAGACACAGGTGCCCTGGTGCCCACTGCTTCCCATTCCCCTCATTCTGGGGGCAGCACTGTCCCCGCCATTCCCAGGGCCCCTCCCATGGCGGCAGCAGCTGTTGATCAAGGGGAGGCACATGATTCAAGCCAGCCAATCAGCCACCTTCCCTGGGACTGATACAGAGGCCCAGGGAGACAGAAGCTCTCATTTGCCTGGAATAAGGAACTAGGGCTGTTGGTGGCTACATAGCAGGGGGAAGGTATGAGGCCCACATCACCTCAAAGAGAGCAGCGACAGTTAGAAATGAGTTGCAGGTAGCACGTTGTGGGCATGGGGGTGGCCCACTGTTCCCGGGGAGTACAGCTCCCCCTTCAGATCCCCAGCACCCCAATTTCCCCTCCAGGGGCACGAACCAATCGGTTTCTCTTAGGTTGAAGCTGGTTGGAGCTGGTTTCTCTCTTGGAGTTGAAAGAGGCCTGAGAAACACAAATACTGTCTCCTGAGCAGCCTCCACCACGATTAAACAATGGAGGGTTGAAAGCAGCCTTTCAGAAGTAACACCGTCAGTAGATGTGACGGGTGGTGTGCTGTTACCTGCACCCAGGATAGAAACCTGCCACCTGACCCTGACCACCCCCAAGCCTGCTCCCTGAGCCTTGTAAAAGAACAACCCCTCCCTCGAGGTGACTGAGGAGGAGGAGGATATCCTCTCCCGAGCAGTGGGCACAGGCTCAGGGGCCCACAGGCCTGGGTTTGCAGACCTGGCATAAATGACTGGACAGGCCTGGGCTCAGACTTCTCAGCCACGGAGCAATGCCTGCCTCTCCCACAGGCGCAGAACTGCCTGGCACACGGTAGGTGTGCGATGTTATCTCCCAGGAACCTTGGGAGGGAGTGGTTTAATGGTTTTCCCATTTTGCAGATGAGGAAACCAAGGATCACAGAGGCTGAGTGACTTGTCCGGGGTCACACCACAGTAAGTGCAGGAGGAAAGTCGAGAGCCAGGCCAGGTGTCTGATGACACACCTGTTACTATTTGATCCCCCTCCCCTGCTTGCCTGGAGGATATGGCCTCACAGGGCTTGCCGACCCCTGGAGCAGGGGACCCCTGGGCTGGGCTACTCTGCCCAGTCCCACCGTTCACCTGCTTTCCCAGGAAGGCCTTTCTAAAAAATACCTTGTTGCTGGAAACAGCACCCTTTGGTCTCATTGTTTCTACCATGTTCACAGATCATCCTAAAACACAGGTAAGAGTCAGGGGAACCAAGACGTGGGTTCTGGAGCTGAAAAAGCCCTTGGAGTCTATCTAGTTCAACCCCCTCCCTTACAGTTGGGGTGACAGGCTCAGAGGGCAAAATAATTACCTGCTGTCACACAGCCAACCACTGATGGGGCTAAGGACTGTAACCAGGTCACCCATTCCCCCATCCAGGGCTCCTGGAAATAGCTGATTTGCTCCCATCCATCTCCACCAAGGCCTTGGCCCCAAGGGAGGGAAGCTGAGGTGGGTGGAGGGGTCAATAGAGGTCAACACGGGAAACGGAAGTGTGGCTTCCCCTACTGCCATGTCCCTTCCTGGGTGCCCCCCTGGGTGGGGTGTGCACAGGGGTGGGGGGTGGAAAGGAGTGTACCAGTGGCAGTCAGACAGAGGCTGAGAAGCCTGCTGACAGGAAGTCCCCAGCACGTCTGGGCGATCAGATGACCAGACTCACTGGGGTAACTGAGGAGAAGGAAACTGTATTAACATCTACAGCAGCAGCAGCAGCCAAGAGCTGGCCCACCCTGCCCACCGCAGAGCCTCCTACCCTCTGAAGGGGAGCTCGTGCCCAGGCGGCCAGCATGGGCCTGACACACAGTGGCCCTTGAGGAGGCTCCTGACAGAAGGAGGCAGGAGGAAGAAGAAGGGGGGAAGTTCAGTTGGTTCTAAAGATGAGAAAAATCCTTCTCCCAAGTGTCTCAGAGAATCCCAGAATGTCTGAGGTGGTAAAGTACTCCCCCTTATGCAAGTGGGGAGACTGGGGTGCAGGGAGGAGCAGGCCCTTGTCCAGGTGTCCCTCGACTCTCAATTCAGGGTTTTGCCACCACTTCCTCAGGCTCACCCTTCTCCCCCACCTCCCCATCCAGGGCAGGGGTCTCAGTCCTAGCTGATGCCTGGATCTTGAGTCACAAGACAGAGCTGAGTAGCTGGGAGGGTCCCAGAGGGCTCAGGGCTGGGCTTCAGGAGACCTGGGATCTTCTCCTGGCCTCCCTCAACCCCTTTCCAGAAAATGCAAAGTCACCATCCTCCTGCCATCTGTTTCAATGGGGGCCACCAACTATAGTTCACTCTGAGCCCTAGAGATCTGTGTTCAAATATTAGCTCCAACCCTTGCCAGCACCTCCTTTTCGAGCCTCAGCTTGTACATCTATGAAATGGGGTACTAATCCCCATCTTGGAGAATATAGAGGATTTGATGGGACTGTAGTCTTCCCATTTTATAGATGAGGAAACTAAGGTTCAGGGAGTTTAAGCGACTTGCTCAAGATCACACAGGTAAAAATAAAATTGGGCCCAATCAACAGTGGAACCCAAGTCTACGTGACTCCAAATTGCTTTCCGTACCTACTCTAGCTGGGAGCCAGAAGATCTCTGGCTGAAAGACTGCTTATGCAAATATTCGGAAGCAACCGATTTAGCTCTGAAATGAGCAAAGGGCTAGACCCAGAGGACAATGCATCCCAACTGGACAGAAGTCACCTGGAACGGCTCTGACTGTGGTGGCCAGAGTGCCTTGGAATGGGAGAGCTAAGGATGCTCTTTTGACCCCCGTCGGTAGCCTCTTAGGTGGAGCAGCAGTGTATCCCACACCCCACCCAAAGCCCCACTACCTTCCCATGGCATTTATAATGGGATTGACTCCAATGCTCTGGAAGAAGAGATGAGGGTGTCCCAGCACGTGTTCGCAAGGACATTTCTGCGACTATAAGCAGGAGTATATGTGCACTGGTGTTGCTTGGAAGCTGTGTGTGTCCTCACTGTGTGCACGGAAACAGGTGTGTTTGTGCATGAACTGGATGCGGAAAGTCTGCATGTTCAGCCTCATCTAGATGTGTATGGCCATTTAACTTGTATGTGCATGTGGGCAAGCGGTATGTCCAAGTATCTCCTGAATGTGTTTGTGTGTTTGTGACCATTTGCCGGGTGATAAGTCCCAGTCCTGTGTGCAAGGGGAACTGGCTGCTTGGCACTTGCATGGCTGAGAGCTTGCGGTGGGTTCTGTGGGCTCAGATGTGTGTGATATATGTGAAGGCATCTGTAGCCAGGTTAGGACAGCCTATGGGTGCCACTTCACAGGCAGCTGCAAAGAACAGGGAAAAGAGTTAGGGTGTTTTGGGGGGACCTGAAAGAAGCCTCTTTTCATTAAATCTGTTTTCCCTTCTGCTAATGAACTACATTATTCTTGGGATTGAGGCCCCTGGGGTGGGGTGTGGGGAAGACAGAAGTCAAGGAAACCACAGCACCTGACCCAACAGTTAGAAATGGGAGGGGAGTATTGTCAGCCAGGAAGGGCCAAGGTGGGCGTGGGAGGTGTGGGCACTCAACTGATCCCAGGGAAGTTGCCCCAGAAACACAGCCCCAGCCCCAGCCCCAGGCTAGGTCTACACCGCACAAGAAGCACCTTAGTGTGCTTTAGCTTCTGAAACCCGGTCCTCAGCTGGTGGTCCCCTAGGGACCCGGACAAGGTGCCCAGAAGACTCCCCAACGGTCATCCCATAGATGGGACACCTGCCTCCTTGGTGCCTAAGGCTTATAGCCGTCTCACAGCGCAGAGCCCTCGCACCTCCTTTCTTTGCTGAGAGTTCCCAGAATTGGAACCAGAGGTCTGGAGAAGTGACCCGGCGAAGGTCGGACTGGGACGCCAAGGCAGCTCTCCGGACGCACAATGCTTATAGTAACCGAGCTGCAAGACCAACACCTAGTGATGCCCGGGCTCCAGAATGAGACCTAAGGCCGACTTCCCTCTGAGCTGTGGCTTCCTCCTCTGTCAAACCAGACGGGGTTGAGGATCCTCGCGGGGCTTGCTGCGAGGTTTAGAAACCTTCCCCACCTGGGCCCCCGAGCGCCCCAGACGCGCAGTAGGCTCACAGGCCGCACGCTCAGTACACACCAGCTATAGTTATAGTTAGTAAGTCTCCTCTTTGTAACTCAACAGGGTGCGACGTCCTCTCGTGCCGCTGGCGCCGCGGGTGCGTGGCATCCGCGGGGACCCCGCCCCCGGCCCCCGCGCGAGGCCGGAGCCACCCGGTGGGGTTTCGGCGCGCTGACGTGGGCGGATCAAAGCAGCTGCTCGTGCCTTATAAAGCAGTTCGGGCGGCCAGCACCAGAGACCGTGCCGGGTGAGGCGGAGAGCTCCGGCGAGCGGGCGAGCGCAGGCCCCGGGAGCCGAGCACCCTCCAGAGCAGCCTGAGTGTGCGCCCCAGTCCCCGCGGGACCCCAGCAGGCCTCTGCCCGCTGGGATCCCGGGCGTCCTTCTCTGGCACCTCGCCAAGAGGACGCCCTCGCCGCCTGCCCAGCCCGGAGAGCTCCCGGGTCCGCTGGGGGCTGCGCTCGCCGCTCCCCCGCCCGCCCGGCCAGGCGAGCGCCCCAGGAGGTGAGCAGTGGCCGCGGGCAGCAGGCGGGCTCTCATCGGGGACCTGCCAGGGCGCGGGGCTCGCAAGTCCGAGGGGGAAGGCGTGACCCCGTTGAGCAACCGCTCCCGGTAAGCAAAGCAAGACCTCCTCCATACCTCTCCTCCGCGGCACTCCCAGGCATTCCCCTCACCGAGCGCAGCCGCCGGGGGCTGGGGGCGTGGGCTTTAAGCGGATGAGCGGTGGAGGTGGGCTGTGCAGTTCCCGCGGCCCGCCTCGAGCCTTCCCGGCCCTGTTCCCCCCGATTCGACCCTCTCCCTCCCAGTCAGCCCGCGGATGAGGTCATGCCCGAGCCATCCCGGGGGTGGGGGACTTGGATCCTGTGGCAGAGGGTGTGTGTGGCGGGGCAGGAGAGGGCGGCAAAAGGCAGAGAACTACGGCAGCTCCTACTAAATTGGGGGGCCGGGGCGGACGCCTCGCTTTGAGACCTGCTCCCAGAAGCGGCGGGATAAGGGGGAGAACCGAGAGTTTGTTTACAGACCTGAGCTCCAGGCTGGGGGGTGGGGAGGAGGAAAGTCCTGTCCCGGCCCCGAGGCACATCTGGAGCAGCCCCGAACATCTGGCTGAGCTCGCGCACGAGCCCCACACCTCCCAACTCTCGGAGCTGAGGCGCCTCCATGACCCTCACGGTCCTTAGGGGCTCGGGGTCGGGTCCGGAGGGTGTAGTGGGAGGTGCCCCGAGTTACCCCACCCCACCCTTCCCACTTCCAAAATAACCAGTCTCGCGGACCACCGGCGCATCGTCCGCAGCCCAGCAGACACATCTCAAAAACTCGCAGCCAGGGTCAAAGCCGGGTTGCGGCCCCGCCTCGCTTGGCGTCGCAGGTAATCCTGAAGCAGAATCGGCGTTACCGGTTCTCCGGGTCGGCTCTGCGAGCTGCGCACCCGGAGGCTCCAGGGCCGGCGCGCGGCGGGGACACTCAGCGCCGTCGCGCGGTGCCGGCTCCCGGCCCAGCGCAGGCTCATCCGGGAAGGGGAAGCTCGGCGTGTCTCCGCCGGCTTTGTCTCAGAGGGGCAGCCGCCCTGGCAGCGGGGTTTCCAGGGCCTTCCAGAGCCCAAGCCTTACAACCACCTGTTAGAGCCGGGCCGTGGCTACTGCGCTCGCGGTACCCAGAGTGTGCACCAGAGGTTTTCTCTCTCGCCCGCTGCAAGCGAGGTAGCTTGAACTTTATCCCCAGCCGGGGGAGGAAGGGACCGCTTATCTCTCCAAAGACACTGTGCTTTGACGCGGGCCCACTACGCGCCTGACCCCAGGGGAGTTTCCGAGCCGGGCCCGAAGCAAGGGGTCGGGCAGTTCGGGGCTGACCACGGCAAGTGGATGTCTTATAGAGAGACCAGAATTGAGAGGGCACTTACTTTACACCTCATACCATCCCCAGAGCGGGGACACGGGGGTCCAGGAAGAGGAGGGGACTTGCCCAAGGTCCCAGGACGCGGGAGTCTGCTGCGTATCCCACCTCGAACCCCGGTTTAGCGCCCCCTAGCGGGCCGGGGGCTCGGGGAGGCGAGGGCTCCCTGACCCGCGAGGCGCAGGCTGAGGGTGACCCAGCGGCCCGCGCGGCTGTGCTAGACACTCTGACACTGGACAGGAATAACCTGTCAGAACCCAGAGGCCCAGGCCAGGAGCCGCCTCCCCCAGCGACGTGCTGGGACAGCGAAGGGAGAAGCCCGGGACTACTGGGGCCGCTCCGAAAGAGCCGGGAGTAGCTTGGACGCCTGGGTCCCCGTGCGCCGTGACCCGGGCGGCCCTTCCTCTCTCTGGGCGAGTTGGGCTGGACACGGATCCCCTGCTGTGAGTCCGCGCTCTCCTCTCTCCGAGTGCAGCCCTTCCTCCTCCTTACCCTGGAATGCTGGGCGCCTTAGGGGGGAGCCCACACTTTGGGAGGGGGTGGGGGCGAGGAGAGACAGTGGCTGGAGTTTTTGATCCTCTCCCCTCCTCCCCCCGCCCCCCACCCCCATATCCATCCGATATTTTTCTCGTTCTCAGGAGCATGGTAAAGTTTCAGGGCCAGTAAGACAAAAGGTTTGGATACAGGCTGGGTGGGAAGAGGGGCGCAGTTAGACGGCGACCCCAGCTGAAACACCAACCCCCGCCTCCCCGCCCCCGTGCCATAATTCGGCAAAGTTTGTAGCGAGCGCCACGGTTGTTAGGAGCCCAGCTGGGGGACTCTGCGGAGGAGAAAGAAAATGTAATTCAGAGTTTTCTACCTGGCTTGCTCTGGGTCATGCCGAAGGCTCCAGGAAACAGTGGGATTTAAAATGTGTGTGTGTGTGTGTGTGTGTGTGCACGCGCGCGCTTAAGGCGCACTCGTACATGCACACACTAGGCAGGTAGACGTAATAGTGGAAACTTAGGCGGAGGGGAGCTCAGAAGACCCGCAGGCTACTGGAGGCTGGAAAGACCTCAGGAGATGCGTGAAGTCCAGTCCCTTGTTTTCATAGAAGGGGAAACTGAGGCTGGGGTGGTGGAAGGCTTGCCCAAGGTCACACAGCCAGATGGGAACCCCCTCTTCTAGCTCAAGCGCTCCCACTAAGGCGCCTCCTTTTTCCAACTCCACAAACCCTTTAGAAAGGAATCCCTTTGTCTGCTCCTCCCCGGGGTAGAGGGGCTGAGGCTGTGTTTGCCTCCGGGAGAAAGCCAGTTGTTGGTAAATTTGGAAGAAGCTGGGAAGGGAGTTAAGGATGTGAAATGAAGAGGGGGGAAAAAAGGAGAAAAAGAAAAAAAGCCGGAGAAAGCGACTCGGCGGCCTGAGGGCGGGGTAAGGACTACTCCGCGGCGCCAGGACGCCGCCTGGCGACCGGAGGCGGCATCGCGCCGGCCCCGTGAGCTTCCCAGTTTAGCCAAGGCCAGGCTGCCCAGCCTCGGCTCCGGCCTGGGCACCATCCGACCCTCCAGAAGGGCACCGCTAGAGGGACTCAGAGACTCAGGACCCTGAACAGCCTTCACTGTACAAAGAAAGACCTTTGCCATCCCATTTCTCATCCTCCCCTTCACAGGCTGAGAAGCTGATGCCCAGAGCCAGCCCCCATTTCCCTGTCTTCTCACGGTCCGTGATCTCACCGGACACCGGGTAGACATGCGAGTAAAACACGGGGCATGGACCTGCCGCTCGCTGGCTGAACAACCCTATTTCACATTTCCGCGCCTCAGTTTTCTCATCTGTGAGATCGGGGCGGTGATAGTATCTATCTCCCAGGGTTGCTGGGAGGGAAAAATGCGATCGCGTTAGGTGAATGTTCTTTTTAAAAGGTGAATTATGTCCTAATCACAATTTGAATCACAATTGTGTCCCCAGTTTACAGAGGGGGTAAACCGAGGCCCAGCAGGGAAGGAGAATGGCCAGGCCCATAATAACTAACAATTAATATTGCGGAGATGAGTACCCAGATCCTGGGCCTCGAATCTGCTCCTCCCCTCGTCCGCCCGCGGTCTCCGCCCTCGACCTCCTTCGTCTTCTTTCCGTCCCTCTCGAGAACTGTGTGCCTATCCGGGCTTCTCCCTCTGCCAAATGTCTTTCAGCCTTGCTCTCTGAGGGTCTCTCTCCCTCTCTCTGTCTCTCTGCCTGGCCTCTCCGGAGTTTCTGGTCCTGTCGCCCTCTTCCCTTCCCGCCGGGGCCGCACTAGGTGGACAAGCCCTCGGCCGCGCTCCGGAGGCATTTAATTCGAGCCAGACGCCGGCCGCGTCCCGGGCTGTGCCGGGCGGGAGGCTACGCCAGCCGCGCGCTGGGCCTCCCCGGGCCCCGACCCCTCCTTTGTAATTTGAATAAAACGCCCCCCCCCGGCGTGGCCCCCGCCCTGCGCGCAGCCTTAACCCGCTGCCTCCGCTCTCCCCGACTGCAGGCGGCGTGCGCGCAGGAGGAGCGACGGCGGCCGGGCGCGCGGCGGGACTTCGGCGCGGCTTCCCCAGGGTGCGACCCCCCGGCGCGCCAGCCGCTCGAGGATGAGGGCGCGGCCGCAGGTCTGCCAGGCGCTGCTCTTCGCCCTGGCGCTCCAGACCAGTGTGTGCTATGGCATCAAGTGGCTGTAAGTAGGGACCCGCGTCCACGCACATGGGCCCCGGGACCCGCGGCTGGGGGAGGCGGAGAGCCTTAAGGGGCCCCCTGGATCCGGCCAGCGTGCCCAAGACCCGGGAGCAGAAGCTGCCTGGGGGTCGTGGCAAGTCACCCTTTTTAAGCCTCCTTTTCCTCCTCTGTTAAATATTGTCCTTACCTGCGGGAGGGGCACGACAGGGCGTGGAGGACGACGGAATTGCCCTGTTCCGTGCGGCCGAGGGTTGCACAAGACCTCCACAGGGACAGATGGAAAAAGACCGTGGTCAAGGGGCCCAATCTAGAGGGTCTGCGCCCTGCACACAACGCCTGCTCAATATTATGTTCCTTGACAGTCTCCTGACCCTAACTGGAGGTTCTCAAACAGTCCAGACCCCTCCACCTGGGTGACCTTGGGGAAGTGTCACTCAGCCTCTTGGGAGCCTCAGCGTCCTCCTCTGTCAAAGGAGGGTAAGATGAGAAGCAGCTCATGAAAGAACCCCATAAACTGTCGGATGCTGAAGGGTAGTCCTTTAGATAGAAATAGATAGAGGGGTAAGTGGGAGAGAGGGGAGAGAGACTCCTTTCCATCCAGCAGAAGGGAGTGCCTGCTCTGTGCTGGGCTGTGGGCAGGGAGGGCAGGGAGAAAGGAGTATAAGCCAGCCCCTTCCTGGAGGAGCTGCCCTCTGGTCTGGAAGAGATAAGCCCAGGCTGTAAATAACTCCAAGTGCCCCAGGAGAGCCCAGGGTGGTGTTGTGGGAGCCCAGAGGAGAGGAGAGCACCTGGTGGGTGGCACATCCTTGGGACCTTAGGTAGATTTTTCGTGGGTGGTGCTCCTAGGATGGGCCTAAGGAGTCTCTGGGAGTTTGGTGAGTGGGGGCAGTGAGAGAAGGGCACTTTGGGTGGAGGAACTCCCTGAGCGGTGGAAAAGTCCAGGACAAGACACAGTCTAGAGTTCCAGGTCGGGGGCGGGGAGCCATGCAGATAAGACAGGCATGGGACAGACTATGGGCTGGGGAGGGGCTTCGAGGACGGTTCGTGGATTAGCTGGAAGACGGGGCAATAGTGGCTGGGCCACCGGCAAACAGTCTCGAGGTCACCAGCCCTACCCCTTCTGGGGCTTAGTTATCCATTCATTCTCTTGAGAGGGGAACCCCATCTTCTTGCATTTCTTGTTTGTAAGGAGAAGCCTGAGCTCAGCAGCTTCCCAGCCTGGGGGGCACCGGCTCTTCTCAGCCAGTCCTGACTAATTTTATGAGAAATCAGCTGCTTTCCTTCTACTTCTGGTACCTGGCACTGTCGCAGCTGGTGAGAACCTCTGATCAGGGAGCCCAAGCCCTCCTCACTCACCACCAACCTTTTACAGATAAGGAAACTGAGGTCCAGAGAGGTAAGGGCTTTGTTAAAGGGCCCAGGGAGCATCAGAGGCCAAGAACTGGGCTCGCCCCTAGAGTGTTCTGGGGGACACTGCTATAATTCCCACACCACAGTGGGAACGCCGAGGCTCTGAGAAATGTGTGCCTTTTACAGGCCCCCGTAGCTGGCACATGGCTGGGTAGGGTCTGAAATAGATGGCTAGTTCAGCCCAACATCCATGCTGTCCCCACTGCATAGCCCAGGCTGCCACAAAAAATGAGTACAACTCAGTGTCTGCCTTAAAAGAGCTCCCAGCCTGTTGGGGGAGACAGACATATAAAACGTACCAAGTGGACTTTGGGCTGTGTCCTAGGAGGGGGAGCATGGGAGCCCAGAGGAGGTGTGGTTAGCTCCACATAAGGGAGGTGACTCTGAGTCTGGCTTCAAAGGATAGATAGGATTTCGATGGCCGTGGATGGAATGCAAAGCAGGCATCCTAGGCAGAAGGAACAGCAGGGGTAGGACGATGCGTGTGGGGAAACAGAGAAGCCAGGAATTACAGGAGCTTACTAGTAAATCCCCAGAGCTTTAGACATTTAACTTTGATAACACTCCTATGAAGTAGGTGACATTCTTATCGCTACCATTTTACAAATGAGGAAACTAAGGTACAGAGAGGTTAAGTAACTGGCCCAAGGTCACACAGCTAGTTAATTAATGGTGGATGTGGGATGAGAAGCCAGGCAGACAGGCTCCATGAAGCCAAACCTCTCTGATAGTGGTTAAACTCTTGCTGGAGCTGAAGATACAGGGGGGAAGCAGGAGAAGGAGTGGAGTTTAAGAATAACAACTCTGTGTGTGTGTGTGTGTGTGTGTGTGTGTCTGTATATATATGTGGCCTTGGTACATGTCAGGCACTGTTCTAAGTGCTTGATGTATGTTGTTTCATTTAAATCTCCCAACCACCATGTGAGGTGGCTTCTGCCGTCACCCTCATTAATCAGAAGAGGAAGTGGAGGCTCAGTGGGTCTTTAACGAACTGGGTGTCACAGCTAGTAGGCAGCAGAGGCAGGACTTGGAGTTAAGTTGGTGGCTCTGGGGCCTCTTGGTCACAGGGAGCCACAGGACAGTTGGGCACAGGGAAGGGTATGGTGGGGATGGGAAGCTGGGGACTCATCCAGGAGACTCAGCTGTCCTGGGGATGTCCCAGAGGACCCTGCTGCCCTGGGCTTTGGAAAGTGAGCTGAAGAGGAAAGGGGCATTTGACATGGGAAATGAAAGTAAACGTGGCTGAGTGACTCAGATTGCCCACCCACTGGGGACCTGGGACTCAGCTTGGGCTTTCTGTGGGGTAGGGGGTAAGGGAGAAGGGGTGGAAGCACCTGGTCAGAAATAACCTGGAAGACCCCTCCCTACCTCACCTCCCACCCAAGCCAGGTGCTGGGAGACTCAGACCAGAAGTGTGGGGACATCCTTTTCTGGATGCCCTGTGGTGGGCAGGGAGGATGGTTCCAGTCTTCTGTGAACCACTGGGGTTGCCCAGTGAGGGGAAGGCCCAGGGTGGCTGGGAGGACCCATAAAGGCCACTCCACCCACCCCGGGCAGCCCCAAGCCTTCTGCTTACTCTGGGGCTGGGCCTCTTGAGGAAGAGTCCTAAGAGGCTCAGAAGGGACACAGCTGCCGCAGAGAGGCCGGGAGGAGCACCAGACCTGAGTTGGGAGGCCTGGGTCCCAGCCTGAGCTCTGCCAGTTCACTAGCCATGAGCCAGGCTTCAGGCAAATCAATCATGTTAGCCTCTCTGAGCCTCAGTTTCCTCATCTGTACAATGGGAGTGAAAGAGCCCTAGCCTGTGATAAGGAGTCCTGGGTTCTAGCTTGGCTGTGCCTCTGATTGGCTGGCTGTGTACAGGTCAGGGCAAGCCCTGCCCTTCTCTGGGCCTCAGTGTCCCCACTTCCACAATGGGGTGGGGACACTGAGGCCCGGCGAGGGGCAGTGACTTGCCCAAGGTGGAACGTTATACGTGCTGAGCTGGAGCTGAAACCCAGGTCTCTGTGCCTCCCTCGCCCCCACCATTCCCAGGAGAACCCCAACTCCTGAATGAGAGAGACCTCGGCCACCCCAGCGGCACCCTGGGCATAGGCCTTGCCTGTGAACTCTCTGTTTTCTTCTGTCCTCTCTTCCACCCTCTCCCTCACGCACCCACCCCCAGATAAACCAAAATGTTTTCAATTAGGGGTGTGCTGCAGTGAGGCAAGCCGGAGGAGATGTCCAGACGGGTAACTCCCCCGCCTCCCACCCTAATCCTTGATTACCTCCCCAAGGGGGCCTTAGTTAGAAACCGTCATTACCACTAATTACCAGATGACTGCATCGCCCTCCTCGGAAGTGGAATCCTGGAATCCGCTGCCTCCTGCCTCCTGATCTCCCAGTCTGCACGCTCCCGCGAGCAGGCCTCCCCCAGCACGCCGCAGCTGGCCTCTCTGTCCCAGCCGCTCTCTCCGCAGCCCCGCGCCCACCCAGGACCTCCAGAATGCTTCCCGTTTGTCCTCTGGCCACCTGGGCAGTCTGTCCCTCATCTGGGAGCATCCTCACCGGGTTTCCCTCATCGAACCTCTCTCACCACCAGCTAGGGAGGTGGATGCCTGATGACTTAAGAGATGGACACACTGACCCAGAGTGGCCCAGGGTCCCCAGACCCCAGGCTCCCAGAGGACCCCTCCTCGGGAGCCACAACCTGAGCTCCCCAGGAAAAGTCTCAGCTTACATTATCCACTTTCTGAGCAGGAGCCCAGGGGAAGGATCTGGAAGGCAGCCACCCTGCATGAGTGCCTGCTGTGTGCCGGGTACCGTGCTGGGTGTTTTCTCGTGTATCTCCTGTAATCCTTGCTGTTGTGAAACAGAAAAGTGGCTCAGAGGGGAAGGATGGAAGCCGGGCAAGGGTGATGGGCAGAACAGGCTCAGGACAGGCTGAGTGTGGATGGCCCCAAGCCCAGTAGAGAGGGGACCTGGGAAGGTGAGGCCAGGTTTGAGGGAGGATGGTGTCCAGAGGATGCCGAGCGCCTGGGCACTGGAGCGCCTCAGCGTCCTCCTCTGTACAAAGGGGGTGAGAATCTCCCAGGCCCCTCGGGCATTGTAAGAATGGGATGAAATGAGAGGCTCTGTAAACTGGGGAGTGCCGTGCCCACCTGGGACAGTGGGTCCATGCGCGCGGACAGTGTTTGCTAGGTGGTGGCAGAGGGGCTGTAACAACCAAGAAACAGGCTGAAGGGATGATATCTGTCCCCGTGTGGGCACCCCTCATCCAGTATGTGTTGCCGGAATTCAGGCAGCAGGTTCCCCAGTCACAGGCAGGGTCAGGCAACCATGCCTGAGGTCTGCATCCAGATACACCAGAGGTTTCTTGGCTCATGCCTTGGTGGGGTAGGGATGGGCCAGGGGTCACAGTGAGGGAAGATGGCCCAAGATACCCACAGTCAATCTCAGACAGGCTGGGTTGTGCTACTCCAACCACAGACACCAGGCCATGCCCACTTGCCCTGGGTCTGCTTCCCAGGCCTTGGGGATGATGTCTGTGTTTTGGAGGTGTAGATGGGTGCGGCATGGCAGAGAGAGTCAGCAGGGAGCAAACTAACCTACTGGTACCCAGTGCAGCACATGTTCACTCATTCAGCCCCTGCAAGACCTCCAGGAGCCCCCATTGTTTAGCTGATGCTCAGAGGGGGGCAGCAGTTTACCCAGGGTTGCCCAGCACATAGAAGCCAGAGCTTGAGCCACAACCCAGGGCTTCTGACTCCCTCTGGTCCAAGGTTCACGTGGCAACAAGCAAGGGATCCCGTTCAGGAATGCCCCGGGCGCTTCACATCCATTATCATGTTTAAGTCTCGCCATCACCTTTTGAAGTAGAATTTACCCTTTTCTTATAACAGATGAGGACCATGAGGCCCAGAGAGGTTGGGTAACTTACCCAGCTCACACAGCTGGTGCCCAAAACCTGAGCTCTTCCCTGGGCCAGCCCATGAACTGGAACATCTGGGTCATTGCCTTATCACTGGTGACAGGTCTGTGCAGCCATTGGATGAGGGGCTCCTTGAGGAAAGGATCTATGTCTGGGAAGAGTTGGTGCTTAGTAAATATTTCTTCCACAAGTAGATCAAGTTCATTGATTCATTTAGGTACAGGAGCAAGGGGAAAGGCATTTCTGGCACCAGGAAAAGCCTGGGCATATGCTTGGTGGTAGGGCAGTCCCTGTCAGAGAAGCCAGGAGTCTGGTGTGGCAGATATGAGGACACATGGGGGACAAGGACGGGAGGCCAGAGAGAGCTTTAGGGCCAGGTTTTGAGGGGCCTTGAGGTCAGATGGCAACCCTTGGCCTTGACTGAGTGGGTGCAGGAAGCTAAGGTAGGAAAAAGCCACCAACGCAGTAATCTAGTAGCTTCCATCACAGAGCCCTGACCATGATGTGTCAGCCCTGGGCAGAGCATGTGACTCACATTGAGTTAATCCCTCGGACAATGCTGGGAGATTGATGGGAGAGGAGAGGTTACTTGACTTGCTCAAGGTCACAAGGGGAGTGGGGGTGACAGAGCCAGGAGTCTGCCCAGGCCCGTGCTGTTCTTTGGCACCAGGCTGCCTCTCTTGGGATCTCAGGCCAGGGCCTCGAGGAGCTGGGCCTCACCAGGTCTTGGTCCTGACGCTGGGTGAGGTCTGCTGTGGTCCCAGCAAGTGGGGCATCTAGCACTCGGGCCTGAAGATTGGCCCCTTCTTGCCGCCTGTCCCTCCAGGGTCTCTGCTGGGTTTCTGAGGACCAGCTAGCCCTAGGGTAGGGGGTGGGTCTATGTGGAACCCTTTAAGGCTGTGGGGTCCCTCTAGCCTACACTTAAGAGGAGGGGCTGCCTGATGCAGCCTGCTCCTCAGAGAAGGCCTGGGAGGAAGCTGAATGCAGGATCGACCCCTGGTCCTAGAGTCTTGGAATCCCAGTGCCCAGAACCAGGATCTGGAAGCTCTTAGGTCCTATAACATCACTAGAGGTCATAGGGACCCCCTAGGCCAGCATTTCCCAAAGCATGGAGGAGGTCAGCACTCCTCAAATATAGGGTTTTGTGCTCAGCAGACTTGGAAGTTAAACAAAACCAAGCCTGTTGCTTTGCTGCAGGACTTCTCAGGGCCTTTAAAATGTAAATGTGCATTACTAACTCTTCAAGGGGGGATGTAGTATATATCACATTCCCCAACTGTGCTTGATTGACCATGGATCCCTTTTTTCAGAGTGTCTCCCTGGAACCCATTCTGGGAAATACAGTTTAGAGGTATAGACACTGAGACCCAGAGAAGGACAGTGATTTATCTAAAGTCACATAGCAAGTTAATGGCTAAGTCCAATTTATCAGCAAATTGAGTGGCTCTTTAATCTTTTAATGAATCTCTTGCATGTATGTGGGATTTTACAGCCTAATAAATGGGTTTAATAATTAAATGAAGCCATAATGAGAAGCTCCTAACTCACACTGTACACCTAGTAAATGGTCCATTAATAGCATGTATTACTATGATGATGATGATTATAATAATCCAGCACTTAGCACAGTGTCTTAGCATGTTCAGTATTGAATGAATGTTGAATAAAGAGTAATCATTCACAGCTGTGTGGGACTAAATAAAGCAGTGGATATGAGTGCTTTGTGAACTATGAAACTGTTTATTGTTAGTATGATTATAATAAAGCTTAGGTAGGATAGGGGCCATGATCCTATGTTATGAATGAGGGCCTAAGGCCCAAAAAAGGACAGTGATGTGCCCAAGGTCACACGGGGGCAGGAGGGGGCGCCGTTACTCTGCTGGGGACAGTGCTTGGCCTCCTGGTTTCCCAGCTCCTTCCAGCAAAGGCTCCAAGACTGTGGAGGAGAGGCTGGGGCCGGTACAGCGGGTGGAAGCAGCACGGCCCCTCACAGCCCTGACTTCCCTTCCATTGGTTGCTGCCTTTTGGCCTGTGTGCAGGGCGCTCTCCAAGACCCCGGCGGCCCTGGCACTGAACCAGACGCAGCACTGCAAGCAGCTGGAGGGCCTGGTGTCCGCGCAGGTGCAGCTGTGCCGCAGCAACCTGGAGCTCATGCACACCATCGTGCACGCCGCCCGCGAGGTCATGAAGGCCTGCCGCCGGGCCTTCGCGGACATGCGCTGGAACTGCTCCTCCATCGAGCTCGCCCCCAACTACCTGCTTGACCTGGAGAGAGGTAGGGGGCCAGCGGAGGCTGCTAGGGCCTGCGGAATGCATGCGGGTGGGGCGGGGTGGATGAATTCAGGCATAAATCTATGTGTGTTTAGATAGGTGGGTGAATTCATGGATGGATGGCTGGAAGTGTGATGGGGGGATGAGTGAATAGCTGGATGATGGATGGATACACGGATGGGTGGGTGGATGAATTAATCATGGACATGGGTATTGGGGCGTGAATTGTTGAATGAATGAACATATAGTGAGTGAATATACCAATGCGGGGAGCCTGAATGACCGTACAAATGCACATGTACCCCTCACGCCTGAACAAAGGAATGAATGATGCAGGAAGGCTCTGGGGGTGGGAGGTCTGTAATGAGAATACGACTGAGCCTGCCCTCGGGGCAGACAGGTGTGGAGCAGTTAATTCTAGACCATCCCGACTGAAGGTGCTGGGAAAGTCACAAAGTGATGTAGGGACTAAAGAACATCTGTGGAGAAGACTTCCCGGAGGAGGTGGCTTCTGGGGGTGGATTTGGGGGTCCTATGTATCACAGAGAGGCTTCTGAAGGGTAGGAATGCCCCAGTGGATCTCATCTTTCCCCTGCACGGTGACAGCTAACGTTTGTGCAGCACTTTACAAAGCCTCCTTCCTTCCTGAATTATCTGAGCTCCAGAGCAAGCCTGTGAGGTAGGTATTATCATTCCCACCCTACAGTTAAGGATACTGAGGCTTGAGAAGGGGGGTAACTTGCTTGGACGCAAGGCCAGGACACCCCACTGCCAAGGCACATCGGGCTCCATCTTAGTTTGCTAGGGCTGCTGTAACGAAGCCCCATGCACTGGGGAGCTTCTGACAACAGAAGAATTGACTCACGATGCTGGAGGCTGGAAGTCTGAGGTCAGAGTCAAGGTGTCAGCAGGTCTCCCTCTGAAGACACTGGGGGAGGATTCGTCCCTGCCTCTTCTTAGCTTCTGGGGGCTGCCGCAGTCTTCGGTGTTCCTTGGCTTGTAGCTGCATCACTTCAGTCTCTGCCTCTGTCCCCTGGCCTCCGCCCTCTTTGTCTCTGTATCCCAAATTCCATCTTCCTATAAGGACACCAGTCATTGCATTAGGGCGCACTCTGCTCCATCTAATGACCTCATCTTAGGTCAGTTACACCTGCAAAGACCTTATTCCTAAATAAGGTCACATTCACAGGGACCAGGGGTCAGGACTTGACCATATCTTTTCAGGGGACACATTTCACCCCACAGCAGGCTCTTTGCTCACTGGTCTTTGAGGAGCTCAGGGACTGGGCCTTCTGTTGCCAAAAGCAGCCCCTAACACTGGGTGCAGGGCAAGCAGGGAGGAAAGTGCAGCATGGTGAGCATGTGAGTGAGGGTGTGCCCTGGGGGGCTGGCTTTGCGTGCTTCGTGAGAGAGTGTGCGGGTCAGCTAGTGCCTTTGGGGGAGGATGGGGGCGTGACAGATGAATGGTCGTCGTGCCATCCTCCACCTGCTCGCTGCCCCTTTCCTAGCCCGACCCCGCAGAGGCAGGTGGGGGCCCTCAGGTCTGGGCAGGGTCCTATCCCTGGGTCGCCCGCCCCGGCTGACCCCACACCTCCCCACAGGGACCCGGGAGTCAGCCTTCGTGTATGCGCTGTCGGCGGCCGCCATCAGCCACGCCATCGCCCGGGCCTGCACCTCCGGCGACCTGCCCGGCTGCTCCTGCGGCCCCGTCCCAGGTGAGCCACCCGGGCCCGGGAACCGCTGGGGAGGATGTGCGGACAACCTCAGCTACGGGCTCCTCATGGGGGCCAAGTTTTCCGATGCTCCTATGAAGGTGAAAAAAACAGGATCCCAAGCCAATAAACTGATGCGTCTACACAACAGTGAAGTGGGGAGACAGGTAACCACCCCCCCACCCCCCCCAGATGGTTGTGCTTGTGCCAATTGGCCGGAAAAGGGCCGCCCAGTGTGCCCCAGTGGAGGGGTGGCGGGGGGACGGGCCCTGATCCACCCACACTGATGTACTCCTGGCCTCCCCTGGCTCTTCCCTCTCCAGCTGCTTGGGGCTTGCCTGGCTCCTCCTCCTCCAGGGGGTCCACCAGGATTTGGGTTGGAGAACGCTGGTGGAGCAGAAGGAGCACTGAGCTGGGAGTCAGGAGCTCTAAACTCACTGTGTGACATTGGGCGAGTCACTTCCTCCCTGGCCTCAGTTGTTCCCATCTATAAAATGGGGTGGGTTGGTGCTCTCTGGTCCCCATTGGTCACGTTCCTCAGGCTCTTCCTTTGGGGCTCTGGGCCAAGGCCGGTGTGGAAGGAAGCATGGGAGGGCTGCGGAGTTTCCTTGGATCTAATGGGGACTCTCTCCCAGCTCCAAAACCCACCCCAACCTCCTAGACACGGTTTCCCCTCCATGTCTGTTATTATCAGTGTTGCATTAATTCCTCACCTCATTCCACAGGAGGTTGGGGTGAATGCATACGTGAATGAATGGACCTTTTTATTTTTTGAAAATTAAAAAAAAACAAAACTTTGTACCAATCGGTGTGCCAGACACTGTGGTGGGTGCTTGATTAGTTTTCTCTCCCGTAGTCCACAAAACCACACTGTGAAGAGGTACTGTTTCCTCTCCTTACAGATGGGGAACTGGTCCCGGAGGGGCAGAGTGTCAGGTGTGGATGGCATCTCATGACCTCTTCCCTGCAGCCCCGTTAGACCCATTATGCAGAAGCACCACGTGAGGCAGAAGGAGCTTAGGTGGCTTGGCCAAGGACACACAGTGCAATGGAGCCCAGGTCTATGGGACTCCAGGTCTAGAGGTTTCCTTGTCCTCACCTTCCTCTCTCTCTGGTCTCCCTCTTGTAAGGATTCTAGAACGTCCAGGCCATTTTTGAGCAGTTGGGGAAACTGAGGCCAAGTCACCCTGTGGATCTGTAGCAGAACCTGGCTAGGGACCCAGAACTCCTGCCTCCCCACCCTGCTGGCCCACCCCCCACCCTTGGAAACCCATTGGGAGCCCTTCACCCAGCCTCCTGCCCAAGAACCCAGCCCCACTCCTGCCCATGGCCAGGCCTGAGCCTCATGCTGCCAGGGGTCCAGCCGTCCCATCCCACAGTGCAGTCCAAACAGGGTCCTCAGCCTCAGAGGCACATCAGCCCTTTCCCAGGGGCCCTGATGCCAAGGGGCTGGCCTCCCTGGGGCCGTCTGCAAGGTCCCGGGAGGGTAGATGACAGCGCGTTCAGCGCCGGCACCGTGGCCTCAGGAAGCCTGGGCTCCTTCTCTCCATCTGAGCTGAGGAGCTGAATGTGGTTTACCTCTCCTGGATGACTCAGAAGTACCTTGTGCCCTTGGGAGGCCGAATGTGCCCTGCAGTCGGGTTCACTTCATTATGTGCTCTCCACAGGCTTTGCTGAGACAGTTCCAGACTCTAGACCCAAGTGGACTCCCTCATTCCCCACTTCCTGGCACTGTGAGGGGTAGGGAGCCCTGGGGCCTTGACCAGCTTCCTCACTAACTCCCTGTGTGATTTTGGGCAAGTCCTTGCCCTCCGTGTGCCTCAGTTTCCCCATCTTTTTGATGCAGGGGTAGGCCCAGAGGACCCATAACCCTTGCAGTGGAGTACACAGGGCAGGCGGGGGTGTGGGCAGAGGGATCTGAATCCTGTGTGCAAGGAGTTGGGGCTTAGACTGCAGAACTGAAAGGCCTGCAGAAAGCGTCCAACTCATGCCCCTCAGGTACACAGGGAGAAACTGAGGCCCGTGGAAGACAGTGGCACAGAGTCACTTCCAAAGCCCTACTGTCTCCCCAGGCCCCAAGCCCGGGCCTCCCCTCTCCACCATAATTCTTACTTAGACTGATTTTTCAAAACCAAATATTGATTTAACTTTTGTAGTTCAGAAAACTCTTTCATATATGTCATCTCGTTGAATCCTTTCAACGACTCTGCAAGGTAGCAATTACACACCCGCTCAGCACACGTGAAGACAGGTGCTGAGTGGTGACGCGGCACCAGGCAGCAGAGGGGAAGGCCAGCCAGGCCAGGGGGCCCACCCCCAAGCATCCACCTCTTGCCTCTTCTTCCCTCTCTCTCTTCCTTTTCTTCTCCCCGCCACCTTTTTTTCAGCAAGCATTTTGTGAGAGAGAAAAAGCATAGAATAATGAAAAGCCATGGCTTTTGGAATTGCTCTCAGTCCTGGGTTCAAATCCCAGCCCAAGATCTTCTAGCTGTGTAGCCTTGGGCAAGAGACTCAGCCTCTCTGAGCCTTCATTTCCTCTTTTTTTTTTTTTTTTTCTCTTTTTTGCGGTACGCGGGCCTCTCACTGTTGTGGCCTCTCCTGCTGCGGAGCACAGGCTCCGGACGCGCAGGCTCAGCGGCCATGGCTCACGGGCCTAGCCGCTCCGTGGCATGTGGGATCTTCCCGGACCGGGGCACGAACCCGTGTCCCCTGCATCGGCAGGCGGACTTTCAACCACTGCGCCACCAGGGAAGCCCCATTTCCTCTTTTTTAAATGGGGAAATGAATGATATCCCCCATGAAGGGCTTCTGTGATGATGAAGCCATTTTAAGTGTGAGAGCCCTTGGTACACTAGGTGTATAAATGGCATCTGTTACCCCTGCAAAAGCCACTCTCTTCCTGCCCCTCCCAGCTGCCCCCCCAGGTTGGAGGAGGAGCTAAGGATCCACAACACCCCCCAGCTTTAGAGCAAAAAGCCCCGTCACTTGAGGCCCGGAGCAGGTGGTGACTCCCTATGAGCACTGGCAGGCAGAAGGGTGGGACAGGGCCCCGGGGCAGGCCAGGGAGGGGGCTCCGGCTGCCCAGCCCAACGCCCTCCGCTGTCCGCAGGCTCTGCGTGCCTCTCTGGAAATGAAGTGTAAGTGCCACGGGGTGTCTGGCTCCTGCTCCATCCGCACCTGCTGGAAGGGGCTGCAGGAGCTTCGGGATGTGGCCGCCGACCTCAAGACCCGCTACCTGTCGGCCACCAAGGTGGTGCACCGACCCATGGGCACCCGCAAGCACCTTGTGCCCAAGGACCTGGACATCCGGCCTGTAAAGGACTCGGAGCTCGTCTATCTGCAGAGCTCCCCCGACTTCTGCATGAAGAACGAGAAGGTGGGCTCCCATGGGACGCAGGACAGGTAAGGGCCCGCCGCCAGCCTGGCAGGAAGGGTCAGCCATGTGGCACATGCCCCATCCCAGCTCGGGGCCAGGCACATAGTCAGCATTTGGGGAATGGAGTCCCCGCCCAGTTGAACGCCAGTTGGAGGTGTGGGGTCCCAGGGACCCCTGGCAGAGCTCCTGGGCGTGGCTGTGATGCACCTCGCCCAGGCAGGGGCTCCTGGGGAATGGAGGCTCATGGGAGGCCCCCATCCCACCTGCCCCCTAGTGTGGGAGACAGAGGGGAAGAGACAGTGACTGTAGTGGGAGACAGGGGCTGGGAAAGAGGCTACCCGACATAAAATAGATCCTCAGTAAATGTCCGTCAAATGAATAAGCGAAGGATAAATGTCATACAGCCTGGGAGCTGGACCCATGAACTGAGGCACAAGGGGAGGTGGGAGCAGTGGCCAGCCCGTGGCCGCACAGCAAGTCTGCCCAGTGTGGAGCTGGAGCCAGGACAAGCGCTTTTCAGAGGGGCAGCAGGAGAGCGAGGTCGGCCTGCATTGTGTGGAGAGACGGCGCTCCCATGCCCCCGCCTGCGTTCACCCACCTCCCAGATCCCAGCTTTCTCCCCCGGTCCCCCATTTCAGAGCCAGAGCTGGGGTCCCTACAGCAGATCCCATCACAGATCCTGAAGCTGATTCAGGACAGGAGAGAAGGAGGGAGCCAGTGGTGACTACAAACCTACTATGTGCCAGGAAAGGCTGGTGAGGATTCAGGGGAACAGCTCTTCCCGGAGATGGTTCAGGAGGAATCCAGTCCTGAAATGCTATAAAGAAATAGTTCTGCAATCAAATACGTTGGGAAATTCTCTTTGGCGATTTGCAAGGCACGAGAACATATTAAAAGGCTCTGAGGAATCCCGCAGTAAAGGATCTGTCTAAGCCAGTGTTTCCCAGAGGTGTTTGGCTGTGGAACTCTTTTATTAAGGAGCCCCTAATAGCATTCCACAAAACTAGTGTTCTTCCAGGTTAAAAGAATATTGAACCAGAGTGAGGGTGTCTGAGAACGTGTCTGGCACATAGTTGGTGCCTGGCCAGCTTTTGCTTCCTCCTCAGCCCACGTTCCTGTCTCCAGGAGAGGGGGACTGCTTTGGGGGGCTCCATCCTCACAGGCCAGGGCAACAGGCTCTGCAAGGAGGCCCAGGCTCCCATCTGGAGGCCAGATTGAGAGACTCAGGCAGAATGAAGATGGAACCAGGTCAGGCCAGGGAGACAGGAAGGAGCGAGAGTCTGGGCTAAGGCAGCCAGGGTGGGTGTGATGAGGATGGGGTTGGAGGGAGGATTCTAGAACCCAGAGGGCCTGGGGGAAGCACATTGAGGACCCCAGAGCAAAGAGAGGGTCTCCCTGGATCCACGGGGCGCTGTGTGTGTGTGTGCACGCACGCACGCGTGTGCGTCAGGGAAGGACAGTTCCCACCCTGACGCTGCAGTTTCCTAGCTGTAGACCTTGAGCAAATCCCTTCACCTACCTGAGGCTCAAGTCTCGTCTTCTGTGCCAAGAGGATGATACCAATCACCTGGGAAGGTTGGCAAGTGATTCTAATCACATTTACGGAGCACCCCCTCCTTGCTGGGTGGTGTCAGTGCCATAGGAAGGGTTTGTGAATGACAGTCTCCCTTCCCCGAGGCTGCCAGGCCTCCTCCTTCCCAGCTGTCCCGACTCTGCACCTAGGACTTGCCCCCAAACTATTGACGAGGAGGCCCCATTCCACAGCACCAGCTACCACCCTTGCTTTCTCAGAATGCTATCCCCCACCCCCACCCCCAGGCTTCCTGGCATGCTCAGCCCTGGGCCTCTGCAGACAGCTGTATGGGTCAGCTCTTTCTGCAGTAACAAACAGCCCCTACATCTCAGTGGTTCACAACCACAGATACTTCTTACAGCATTACATGAGGCTCTGGCAGGCATCAGGGATGGGGAGGGACATCAAGTGCTCAGACTGTGACAGGGAAAACGGGGAGCCCAGAGGGGCCCTGATGCAGCCTAGACATCAAGGAAGGCTGCCTGGAGGAGGGGAAACGTGAGCTTTACTAGATTAGGGATTTGGCGAGTACAGGGGGTTGGATGCAAATGAGCTTTGTTAACTATAAAAGGCAGGTACACAGGTGGTACACGTGGCTGGGCCCCTAGCTGGGCAAGATGCCCTCCTTAAATCCAGCCTGGTGAACTGAAGCCTCCTCGGCAGTTCCTATTCCAAACTCTGAAACCTGCCCTTTCTCCAGGCCCCAGCCTCCCCAGCACCCCCTCACAGGCACCATCGCGGGTCTTGTCTGGCTCTGAGGTTGGAGGCCAGGTTTCAAACGTTGCATGTCAGGGACCCAGAAATAAAAATGAAACTCTGCCCCCTTTCACTGCTCTTTCCTAGAGGAGACATCCAGAGACCTTCAGGTTCGGGCTGAGGGAGACTAATGGTGTCGAGTGACTAAACAAAGCCCAGAAATGTCAAGTGACTTGCCTTAAGTCACACAGCCAGTAAGCAGCAGAGCTGGGGTTTGAACCCAGGTCTGTCTGGCTCTGGGGCCTGTGTTCTTTCTGCTGTGCCCTCCTGCCTCCTGCCTGGAACTGCTTACAGTCCTCACACATGGGTTGCCGTCTCCTCCTGACTCCCCCTCCAAAGTGCTCCCCTGCTTCCCTCCCCATGGCTCCTTCCCAGCTCAGGCCTCAGCTTCTTACCCAGCTGCTGCTGGCAGCAGCCTCCCTGGCCTCCCTGCCTCCAGCCCTGCTCCTCCATCCATCTCTCAGTCCCCTTAGATTAGGTCAGGTCAGGGTGTTTGTCCTCCTTGCCCCAACACCCTTTCTCCTCCCCTTGGTTTTAGATTCCTGTTCATCTTTCATGCAATGGCCTGGATGATCCCTCCCCCTCCAGGAAGCCTTCTTGAGCTCTCACAGACCCCGTGCTCACCCTGGGTGATGCTGGGCAAGTCCCTTCCCCATTCTGTGCCTCAGTTACCCCATCAGGAAATATGAGGGTTGGATTTGGTCATCTCTAGGGCTTGCCCACCTCAGACATTCTGGGATTCCTTGGTCCACATGGCTGTGGGGATCCAGCTGCATCCCATGACAGCATCCCTGTCTAGCCTAAGCCCAGCTAGATGAAATGCCAACCTGCACAGATGTTTCTTCGCTAGACAGAAGAACTGATGGTAAGGATATTTGGGTTTTATAGCGATCTCCAAAGTGTCTTCTTTGCCCACAGGAGTGATTCAGGAAGAAATGCAGTCCCTGGCAGCCCATGGGTTCTCTGCCCTTTAGGATGGGGAGAATATGCACTGGATTTGGTTTCAGGACCCCTGAGCTTGAGCCCTGCTTATCCAGAAACTCCTATGAGACCTTGAGCAGGCCTCTGCCCTTTGCTGAGCCTGTTTCCATCTGTAAAATGGGCATAGTAATTCCACTGACCCAAAGACCCTGCCTGCCTCGGATAAGATAAAATACTGGAAGGAAGCGCCTGATTCAAAGGGGGCAAATTATTGACGGACCCTCTGTCTCCACCAAGAGAGTGCCAAAAGCTTACTTTGCCTCACATCCGATGCCATTTGTTTGTTTCAGAATTTATCCTGGGGTCTAAAAGTAAAAACAATCTTTACACTTGTTACAATATAATTAAGGATTAAATACGAAGATAGGATTATTAGACAGTGGTTTGAGACACTTTCAAGTATTTAGGAGTAGGAGATATAGGAAAAGAGACAAAGGAAACAAAACACCCCCTCATTTTGACGAATGCCTATTGGAAATATAGGGAAAAGTGAGAAGTACCCCTGGGAAAGAGGGTTATTTTAAATTCCCCAAAGACCAAAACACTGTCCAAGGGGGACTGAGACTGCAGCTGTGGTCAGAGGAGGCTGGGGCTGCCTGGCTGGGAGTGGGGGGACTGGTGGGTGACAGGATGCTCACTGACCTCCCCTCCCCCTCCAGGCAGTGCAACAAGACGTCGCATGGCAGTGACAGCTGTGACCTCATGTGCTGTGGACGCGGCTACAACCCCTACACAGACCGTGTGGTCGAGCGGTGCCACTGCAAGTATCACTGGTGCTGCTATGTCACCTGCCGCAGGTGTGAGCGCACGGTGGAGCGCTACGTCTGCAAGTGAGGCTGCTCCGCTCCTCGGGGACCCTCAGAGGCTGGCCAAGGGGCCTGGAGACGCCCCATGGATTTTGGCTTGTGAATTCCAGATGCTAGACGTGGAAGGAGGCTTGTCCTTTGCCTCCACTTGGAAACCAGGAACAGAAGGCCGGGCCACCAGGGAAAGAGGGCCAGGACATCAAAGGAAACCGACAAGATTAAAAATAACCTGGCAGCCCGAGGCCCTGGAGTGCCCACCTGCTGCCTTCCAGGCGGGTCTAAGAAGCCAGGGGCATGGGTTTGGCAAGACTGGTACAGACTCGACCTTTCCTAGCCAGAGACCCCAGCCTCCTGGGAAGTGGGAGGTCAGCCTCTCCTCACCAGAATGTTCTGCAGGCCTAGCCCTCGAGACCCCCCGGCCCACCCCAGGGTCTGAGCCTACTGGGCTCACCACATGGAACCACTAGCTTGGGTTGTAAATGTTTCTTTGTTTTGTTTTGTTTTTCTTCCTCTGGGATGTGGGAGCTACAGAAATATTTATAAAACATAGCTTTTTCTTTGGGGTGGCTGGCCTCAATTCCTCTTTATATATTTTATATATATAAATATATATATATATGATGATCTGTATTTTAAACAAGCTCTTTAAACAGCTGTATGAAATAAATGCTGAGAACCCCAGGCTGCCCCTGCAGTTTCTGGCCTCAAGTGAGCTCAGAGGATCCTGGGGCTGGTTGGGTGAAGTCTCCGGTTCCCAGGCGAGGCGGCGTCCGATTGATGTTCCCCACACGCTCCACCACTCAGCTCAGGCCCCAGCCTCCTTGTAAGATCTCCCGGTCAAGGGCGAGGACAGACGTCTTGAAACCCAAACCCAGCTGGCAGACTCTTTGTTCCCCAGGGACACACATGCAGGCGCACATAGCCTGGCTGTGTCATCAGACCTGCTAAGTGGCTTCAAGAGAAAACCTACCCGGGAGCTGGGAATGCAGACCTCAGGGAGGTGGTGGCGGAACCGCGCCCCAGCTAGCCCTAGCAGGGTTTCTGTGTGAAACCTGTGGGGAGGGCTTTTCCCTCCGTAGCCTCAGTTTCTCCATTTGTAAAGCTGGTGGTGGAAATTGAGGGCTGGTCGGAAAAGGCCCCCAGCTTCACGTATGGACCAGGCTGGCTGCAGTGGGCGTGGTTGGATTCCTGTTCTGTTTTGAAGGTGGAACCATTAGATTTGTTCTTTTCATGGTTGTGGGACTTGAGGGCCAGGAGGACCGAGAAGGACTACGAGGGTTTTGGCCGAGTGCTTGGAAGCATGCTGGGACGGGGGTGGAGAGAGAACTATAGGGTTCAGACTTGGTGGAGATTGTGATGTCGGTTGGGTCCCAAGTGGAAATCCTGAGTAGATGGGCAGATAATCAAGCCTGGCGCTGAGGAGAGCCTGGGGCTGAGATTCACATTTGGACACTGTCACTAAAAGGCGAGATAGAAAAGCAAAGAGGGCCAAGGCTTGAGCCTGGAGCATTTGCGCTTTGGAGGTCAGGGAGATGAAGAGGAAAAGAGGCGAAGAGACCAAGAGGTAACAGCCAGGAAGATGGAGAATCCTGGGGGTCTTAGCTGTTGCCAGGTGAATAGAAGCTCTTGGAGGGGTGTGGGTCCCAGTTGCTCTCTGAGCTTCAGCCTCTCTTCCTGGGACATGGGCAGCACTGATGAGCAAGTAAAGAGTATCCTGGGCTACAGTAGGTCCCCCAAACGGAAGTAATTATTAATCATCTGCATCTGCTCTGGCTGTGACCACACCAGACAAAGGATGTGAAAGAGCATTATAAACTGGGCTTTGGTGCACAGGGAGGAGACACAAACGCTGGGGGGAGAGCTCTCCACTCCCCGGAGCCAACTGAGACACAGCCTGGGATCGTGGGGGCAGATCCAGGGGGGGATGGCGTGGACACGCCCGCAGAGGCTGGACCAATCACAGGGTGGGAAGAGGAAGGGCTGTGTGGCCAGAGTCACAGAATCAGAGGCTGGAAGGAAGCTCGCTCAAGGTTAGTCTTCTGGTCTCTCAATCTGTTTTGCAGATGAGGAAATTCCAAGATGGGAAGGGCCTTTCCTGTGGTCACAGAACTGATAAGAGGCCGAGGGCTGGTGATCGGGCGGGCTGGTGATGGGGCATTGCAGGGTGGGCCTCCCGCCAGCATCTCTGCAGAAAACTCAGCCTCTGTTGAACAAGCACCTGGAGTGTATGCGCTCCCAGGTTCAGGGCCGCCCCTGCTCCACCTTGGCTCCCGTGCCCATAAAACCAATCCCCAGTTCCCTGGCCTAGCATACAAGTCCCCTCCCCCAGGCCCCAGATGACTCTTCCAGCCACATTTCCTGCAACTTCCCAGGCACCCTCTCTGTTCAGCCTCCATTCGGGCATCTGCTGTTCTTCCACAGCAGGCCTGGAATGTCACTTTCCCTGCTGGAATCCCACTCAGCCTTCAGAGCCATCTCTACAAAGCCTTCCCCGATGCCCTCAAGCTCTATACAACCCTTTGAACCTTTAAACCATCACACTCATACTCACAGTGGCCAGCCACTGCCCACTCTTCCTCCAAGGCCCAAGTAAATGGTCTCCTCCTCCAGGAAGTCTTCCCTGACCACCCCCAGCCTGGGCCAGTGGCCTCCTCTGGGTTCCCCCGGCCTCTGTATTCCTCTCCCACTTTTCACTGAGCCAAGGTGTTGCAGAGGTTTGTGTTGTGTCTGTGTCTGCCTCACCCTCCCCCCAACCGCTGCCACCCCGGTCCGGGGCCTCCTCATGGGCTGGGACAAGCCCAATTCACCCATGGGGCTCCAGGGTCCAGCAAAGTCACCCTAGGGGCTGAGTACATGTCTTGGAAACGTTGGATTTTGTGGTGTCCTTCAGACCTTAACCAGGACAAGCAAATGGGGAAACCAGACCAAGGCCCCAGAATGACTCTCAGAAAGGGTGGTCATAATAATGTAACTGCTACCTGTTATTGTGCACCTACTATGTGCTATTCCAAACACATTGTCCGGATTCAGCTTCACAGCAGGCCCAGGTGGGTGTTGTTACCGCCATCCAACAGGTCAGAAAAGTGAGGCTCTGAGAGGGGAGGCCACTTGGCCCAGATCTCACAGTAAGTTCATAGCAGTGCGGGGCTGGGAGCCCAGGTGTGTCTGACACCAACCCCCTTCTCACACGTCCTCACTCTGGCTAGGCATGGGAGAGCATGTGGAAAACCGAAGGCTGTTTCTGTCTCAGGACAGGAGACCCAACTGGGCCCCTGACTCAGTGGCCCTGCTGCTGTACCTGCCGCTGGCCAGTGCCAGGCCTGCAGGGAAGCTCTGTACCTTTCCGGCTAGTCGGGGTGGGCAACCCAGGGGCCATGGAGAGCTGCTCCCTGGACTGTTCCTCCCTGGACTGCTCCTCCCTGGCAAGGTCGGGGCTCTAAGCATTTGGCTAAGCTGAGTCCTTACTCAGGTGAGGTGGGGTGGACCCTCACCAGTGTGAATCCCAGAAACTCGGAGCTCTTGGTGTCCCAGGATCTCCCTGTGTTCAGAGATTTAGAGCCATAATACCTTGGTACCTTGGACTATTGGAGTAAATATCCTCAAACCATTGCATTGGAAGCCCTGTAGAGGCCCCCTGAACCAGTAGCAAACCCAAAGAATTTAAAAGGCCCAGGTATTGTTCTGTGGGTGTCAAAACGCTTGTCACCAGCAGGATTCCTGACCTGGACCACACTCCTTCTCCCTCCTTCCTAGGGGGACAGCAGTCCCAGACTGGGAAAGCCCTAGAGATGGAGACTCCCCAGGGATGATGGCACCAGCCACTTTGAGGAGGCTCCTGAACCAAGCGTGGGAGGCCAGCTGGAGACACGGGAGAGACAGGGCCCGGGGAGAGAGACAAGAAGGCGGCAGAAAGGAAACAGGAACTCTTGAAAAGAGGGAGAGATTAGCTTGGTGGGAAAGGAGAGAATGGGCAGATAAGGCCCCCCGGGGAGGCCAGGTCAGGCCAGCGGAACAACGAAGCAGGGACTGGGCCCAGCTTGAGCAGCCTGATGGTCTATTGTTCCTCAGGTCATGGAGACCAGCTGCCAGGTTACACAGACCAGACCTCCAGCAGGATGCAGGCCCCAGCATGGGACCCCAGACCCAAGAGGGGCTGGCTGGCGCAAGGGGGAGTTTGGGGCTGGGAAACAGGAAGTCCAGCATCTTTTCTGCTCTCTTGCTGTGTGACTCAAGGCAGCCACTGGCCCTCTCTGGGCCTCTGCAGTGGTTGTCTCGTTTAATTCTCAAACGATTCTGAGGGGTAGTGTCCAGTATCTGTGTTTTATTGATGAGGAAACTGAGGTGCAGAGAGAGAAGCAATGGCCCAAGGTCACAGCCATACGTGGCAGAGCAAGGATTCAAGCCCTAGGCTGCCTGGCTCCAAGTCCACGATGGGCATCCCAGGGATGCAGGCGGCCTCCGGCCGAGTGAATAGTTGATTCTGAGCCATTGGAATGGCAGGACGGGGCGTCACGCAGAGGGAAAGAGAACAAGGCAAGACTGAGCCGTTCTTGACATCTGTCGCAGGGACTGGGGACTGTGGTCCAGGCACAGATGTCAGGTGCCTCATCCCCATGGCCATCGGGCCATAGCTCAGCCAACATGTCCTGCCCTGTCCTCCCCGGCTGAGGAGCTCACCATCAGCTGGGTGCCTGGACTCCCGGGAGCCACCTGTGTGTTGGGGTGAGGGGGTGAAGCACACGTGTTCCCCTTCAGGGGGCCCCCAGCTCCCAGTTAGTGTAGAAGAGATGGCTGAAGTCAGATGACAGGCAGAATTCTGGGGGCTTTGGGGACTGGGGGGTGGGAAAGCCCACTTCTCTCAGAGTGTCGGGGTAAGGGGTGGAAAGTCTGAAGGACTGCTCAGAGGAGGTGCCATGGGCACTGGGTCTGGAAGGTGAGTAGGATTTCAGGAGATGGAGAAGGAGGCGAAGGGGAGGGTCTGCAGGGTTTGCTTGGAGGAGGCCAAGAAATGGGGTGTGGCAGCACAGGTCCAACCCAGGCTCCCCCCGGCCCCAGGTGGGAACGTCGGAGCTAGGTGTCTAAGACCGTCCACCACCTGCCCACCAGGCCCCCGCCCACCCTCAGAGATGGCTGGCTTCAGGCAGAGCAATTTAACAGCTGCACGTTTAACAGGTCCCTTTGCTCCCGTAGACCAAATCAACATCCGCTCGGCTCCCCAGACCTGTGGCTGCTGAAGACTCTGCTTATGGGACCCTCGGTCCCCATTGCCTCACCTGCTGGGCTCCCTTGGGGGCCCAGATGGGGGCGTGGAAGGGTTGGGGCAGGGGCGGAGTGCAAGGAGGTGGCAGATCACACAACTGTCCCAGACAGGCTGGCAGTGGGGATGGGGCTTGTGAGAGGCCCAGACCCCAGTGCTCCTGGACAGGGGCATGGCTGCAGTTACAGCCAAGTGTTTATTTTATGTCTCCAGCATCTTTGCATCCATAGAACCATGCCGTCCCGAGGCGGCTGTGGAGCGGGAAGCTGGCTGAGAGGCGCTGGGACAGCAGCCTCTTAGGCTGCATTTGAAGGCGCCTTCTGACTCAAGATTCTGGTTCACTTTTCTTAGATTCTGAAACCCCATCCAGGCCATTCCACAGTCCTGGGAGTTCAGGACCCAAGACTGGAGGACACTAAGTGTCTAGAGTGTCTAGAATCTGAAGAATCCCAAACTATATGGGATTTGCTTTCCTCCACCTGAAGTGGGAGCATCACCGTGGTTTTTCTAGTTTTACATCGTCCCTCCCCCACCCCGCCCCATTTCTCCTCCCCAAGAAATGTCCTCACTTCTGACCCCAGCGGGGTAGGAATCCTGCTTGCTGCAGACCCTGGTTCTACTCAGCATTGCCCTGGACATTTCTGGGTGAAAGGACGGGCAGCCTGGTCACCATCTGACCACCTCCTGGGACAGACCGCTCGTCTGGGTGGTTTCCCCGCAGGTCTGTGATGGGCTCATTCTCGGTGCTCCAGGTGACATCCACCAGCAGCCCCCTTGCTCCTTGGGTGTCAGTTTGGGGGCCATTGCCCTCCTGGGAGTTGCTGTCCTTCCTTTCTGCTGCCCCCGATGGCTCCTGTCCCCACAAACAGAGACCCATTGTCACCCCCCACCCCAGGGATGGGGACCTGGATCCTCAGGAATGGGGGATGGATGACTGCCCTCCACACTCCCTGTCCCAGCAAAGCCCAGGCTGGGTCTAAATCCATTTCTGGAACAAAAGAAAACAGACACCCACTACCTCTTGCACATACAGAGCTTACCTCCCACCTGACACACATGTACCCCGACACACCAGAGACACCGCACTACCCTCTCTCTCTGTCTCTCCAGAGCACACATGAAATGCACAAACTCTGCAGGGAGGCTGCATGGTGTAACAGGTAGGGGCGTGGCCCGTTAGAGTCACAGAGCCAGGGGTTTATCCCTGTCACTGCCCTTTACAAGCTGAGTGACCTTGGACAAGTTTCAGATCCCAAGACTCCATTTCCTCAGCTGAAAATGGAGGTGAACCCAGGCCTCTCCTGAGCTCTCAGGGTAAAACACTGAGCACCACACTGGGCTGGATCACCCAGTCAGAGCTTGGCCAGTGGTCCCTATTACGCACTCCATCTTTCCTCCCTGAAGCTTCCCTCGGCTTGCACTCTGTGCCCTGGGCTGTGCTGAGTGCTGGGGACACAGGAAAACCAGTTCCGGCTCACCTGCCAGGCATGAGGGAGCCCTCGGAAGGCAGACTCTGCCACTGGAGGGGCAGGGAGCACTGCTGTGGTTAGCACGCTTTGCTGTCGGCCAGATCTGACTGATTCCTGTCTCTGCTCTCACTGGCTGTGTGGCCTGGGATAAGCTACTTAAGCTTTTTGAGTCTCCGTTTGTTCATCTGTAAAGTAGCATGAATAACAACACCCACCTCTTTGGATTGTTGTGAGGCTCAAACTAGATAATGGACATCAAGCACATGGCAGATAGAAAGAGTTATTCATTAGTAGCCATTGTTCTTAAATCATAATTCAATCACTTAGTCAGTCAACAAACCTTCAAGGAGCACTGCATTGAGCCAGGCTCTGCTGGGCCCTGGAGAACCAGAGCTGAGACCAATATGGCTCCAGCCCTTCAAGTCCTCAGATGTGACCAGGGGGGCGGGGGAGGGGGTAAAGTGGGCCAGGACCCCGGGGACCAGGGGGTGAGGAGGGAATCAGGGTGGCCCTCCCAGCCCTCCTCCTTGGCCCTGCCGCTGGATCTGCAAGGACAAGGAGCAGTGGCCATGTGGACTGGAGAACACCTAGTCAGGGGACAGCACCGCACAGAGATGGGGAGGGCAGGGTCTCTTCCTTCAGGAGACACACTCTCAGGGGCCTTGGGATTTACGGCCAAGGGTGTAAAGGGCCTTGGGTGGGCAGCCCCCCAGGAGTCTGTGGGGAGGGCCACACAGGAGTAAATCCCAGCTCCACCCTCACACGCTCTTCCTTTGACAGCTGAGACAGTCTGGGGAGAGGGAGGGTTTGCCCAGCTCCTTGATGAAACCCTGGAACCCCTCATCCTCCCCCAGGAAGCTGCGGGCCTCTGGGAGGGCCCTTCCCCGCCATCTAGTCCCCCAGCCCCAGCTCCATACTGGGGTCACCATCTTGTTCCCTCTGTCTCCCCAGACCCTAAACCAGGCCTGACCCAGACACAGAGCAGGAGCACAAGGTCTGATGTGCCTTTTGGAGGATGCTGCCCACCTGGCGACTGGTGGGCACCCAGAGAGGCGGCCAGACTCCATCCTCCTCCAGGTTAACCCCATGCTACAGATGAGCAGCCCTAGAGTTCCTTAAGGTCTCTTGACGCCCAGTGGCTCTCCTGGCCTGCACTAAGTGTGCTCCCACCCCACCTCGTTCATGCTCATGTCTCCTGAGCACCTACTGGGTGATGGGACTGCCCAGTACCCAGTGAGTGTCCCTTGGGGGTCATCCCCCAGAGCTCTCTGAGGACCCGGACTCATGGAGAGTTTGAGATGGAAGTTGCGGAACTCAGAGCCTCACACCCTGGGCCCTAGGACCTGACCACTGGGGGTCCTGGACAGGGCGCCACCAGAAGGCATGGCGGTTTAGAATCAGATCCACGGACTCACACCCCTTAGAATACGGAAACCCAGACTGAGCCCTACTGTGGGAAAGCTCACACAACCAGCACCCACTGTGGGCCTCCCACACACTGGGTGCTGCAGCACCCACGTATCCCTACAGCCTCACCTCTCACGGAGCCCTGGGGGTCGTCACACCATCGTTACCATAGAAACAACTTCCTTGGTGGCGACACTAGAGCCAGGCCAAGTCTCAGCCCCATCATTTCATTCCTGGGGGACCTGTGTCACCTTGTGTGTCTCGGTTTCTTCATCAGTAAAAATGGGGACAATCATAGTCCCCCTCTCTAGGGGATGCTGAGAGGAGTCGGTGAGGTCAAGGGCTTGGACAGCCCGGGGCAGAGACGAGGCCTTGTAAATGTTCGCCGTGAAGATCGTGGTGCTGGGATTTGACACCTGGCTCTTCAGACCCGACTCCACCCTGGAAGCTGGTCCCATAATGGGTCCCCCACTCCCTGCGGAACAGTAAGCCTGGCCTCCTGCTCAGCACTGGCCACAGTTCTGGGCAGAGCAAGTGTTTACAAATGACTGGTTTTTATGATTTGGCCGAGGGGAGGAATGGCATTTGGAGATGTTTCATGTAAGCCTGACCCTCCCCCACCAAAATGCCACCCTGGTAAATAGAGGCCCTCCAAGACCTTCCGTCCTTGGTAAAGGACCTCCATCTGTGCTGTCACTGGGTCTTCCCATCTCCCTGCTCAGAGAGATTGCCTTGGTGCCCTTCGCAGCTGCTTAATGAGGTATGCTCAGAGGCACGTGCCCTGTTGGGCGTGGGGTTCAGATAGGCCGTGGTCACTAGAGAGACAGAAGGGCCTTGGAAGTCAGCCTGTCCAACCCTCCTGCCCCCGCCCCCGCTCTACAGATGGGGAGACTGAGGCCCAGAGGGGCAGGGCTACGCCAGGTCCCACTGTGTCAGAGGCAGATTCCCTAGCCGCGCTCTGGCCTTTAACAGGGCCTGGGCTGAGCAGGGCCTGTTGTGATCAATCTCAGCCACCCTGCGGCCTTGCCCCCCGAAGGCAGAGTCCCCCCTCTCTCTGCACAGCTCCAGAAGCCAGAGCGACCACACCAGAGGAGGTCCTGGGTCCCGCCAGGCCCGGAAAGGACAAACTCAAATGTTTAGTCTTTGCGGAAGGGAGAGAGCTCAGATCCTGGCCCGGTGGCCCTTCCCCAGGCCCCATGCCAGGAGCCACATCACAGAGGGGCATGAGCTCCCCACCACATCCTAGGGCCCCCACTGCAAATAGTTTTTTCCAAAAGCCTTGCCTGAAGGGCCGTCATTGATTATTCCTCTGGGTTAAGGCATCATCTCTTCCCGCTAACGTTTCCTGAAATAGTAGTAGTAATAATACTAACGACAGCAACTCACGCATCTACGGGGGGTACAGTTCACACAGGGCTTTCATATCCCCCAGCACCTCATGATAGCTCTGTAAGGTAGGGAATATTATCGCCATTTTAGGTGGGAAATCTGGGCTCAGAGGGGTGTGACTGCCCAGGGTCATGAAGGGCGGTAGGCCTCTGGACTCAGGTCCGGGTCTGACGGCAGAGTCCTGGCCCCGTGCCTGGGGAGCCATTGCTGCAGAGCTAGGGCTCAGATCAGCCTGCCCGATGAGGGAGGCCTCCCCCCACCCAGGGCTGGGCAGAGACCAGTCTTACCCCCAGGCTCCTCCCTTTTTCTTCTACAGCCAGACCCTTGCCCTCACCCCCGTCCCCACAGGCCTCAAGCTGACTGCAGTGTGAAGCCCAGATCTGGGTTCTTGCCGGTCCACTGGGAGCCTCAGACTTACCCCCGCCCATCATCCCCCAGTGCTGAGCCCCTCTGGGTTCCCAGCTCCATGAACGTGAAGCTCCATCATTCCTCAACCCCTGTGTTAGAAATGCAGATTCTCAGGCCCCCACCCCAGCTCGACAGAAACAGCACTCTGGGCATGGGGCCCAGCAAACCGTGTTTTTAGCAAACCCTCCAGAGGTTCCGATGCTAGAGACTAAGAACTACTGCTCTAGCACGCACATCCTACCTCTTCACTCTCCTGTATAACACCCTCTGTGGCTCCCCATTGCCTGCAGGGTAAGTCCTAGCTCCTCAGCCTGGCATGGAGGCCCCTCTGACCTGACCTCTGACACCCTTCTCCCACCCCCTCGCCCAGCCTGCTCCTCTCGACACTCACACCCCCTCTGCTACTTCCCCACCAATTCCTGAGCTCCACACTTCTCACACATGCCACCTGTTTTCACTTCTCCAGGCCTGTGCCCACGCCATCCCTCCTGCCTGTCCACAGGCAGCCTGGAAACTCCTTTGATCCTGCCACACCTCTGTCTCTGGGAAGTGCCCCCTGGACTCTCCAGACGGAGAGGGCCCCAGATTGGTACCCATAGCCCCTCGGCTCCCTCTGGGACAGCATTAGTCACCCTGTGTGGCCCTGCTGGTGTCAACATCCGCCTCCCCCAACTGGTCTGTTTCAATATTCATACCAGGCCTGGCCCAGGGGAGGCCTCAGTGAACACTGAGATGAAAAGAAGGTTTGGCCACAGGAATCAGAGCCTCATCTTCTAAGCTGGGCCTGGCTGGCTTAGATCATCTCTGGGGACCCGGCCCTAGGCTGCCACACCACCCCTGCCTCACCATGGGCCCTGAACAGCCCCTGCCCCTTGGCCTTGGTCTCCCCATGTGTGGTGGAGTGGGGCTGGGGCAGAGGCAGCCCCTGAGTTCAGAGGCCCCTGGGTCAAGGTTGCAGTGCCCCTCACTCCAAGGCTCCAGGGCTGACCGCTTGCTCCCCCCGTGCCCCCTGGAATGGCGACCACAGCAACTGCCTGGGTCCCTGCAGAGCCAGGGTGTCACCAAACATCCCTCCCACCCTCCCTCTACCTCCCTATGGCCCATTTTACAGAATGGGAAAGTGAGGCTAGGGAAACAGGCTCTGGCGGCCAGATGGACCTGCTGAGGGTTCAAGTCAACCCTCACTGGGCTGGTTAGGAGGAGGTAAGCTTTTCCCTCTCCCAGCTGCGGGGCAAGCTCCCCACAAGCCTCTCCATGCTCACTGGGGCCAGGCAGACCTGGCAGGAATCCCCCGGCATCAGCCAAGTTCCTCAATCTTTCTGTTCCTCTCTCCTCTCCTTTCACACCGCTCTGAGCTGGCACACCTCACATGGCCCAGCCCACTGCGGTGGCCCAGCAAATGTCAGTCTTCTCCCCCAGCCCACCTTTCCTTCTATCTGCTCTGTGCCGGGGGACAGAGGATGCCTTCCTGGCCATGGGGCCTCTTTCTTCTCCCCAGTATTCCTGGAGTTATAGTCGGTCCTTCCTGCCCTGTCTACGAAGAGGTTCTGCCTCCCTGATATGACCCAAGGCGTCTGAGAGGGAAGTGTCAAGCCTGGGATTCTGCCTTCACAGCTGCCTTCCCCTGAAGTCAGGCCTTTCCCGGGAGAATTACAACTCTCCAGGGCAGGTGACCCTTTGCTCCTGTAACCAGATTCACCCTACCCTTCCCAGCTGACCCTGCTCTGGTGAAGACAGCCAGGCCCGGCCCCCTGATTACTCCCCATGGGGTCCGACTCTCTTTCAACCTCTCACCTGCCCTGTGGACATCCAGACAGCCCACAGATGGAAGGGGCCAAGCTAGGGAGAGGGGGAAGATTTGGGGAGGGGCTCATCTCCTCTTGGTTCTCAGTGATCACTTCTTGAGGCAGCGCCCTGGACCACATGACTTCTGTCACCTTCTCTGGTCTCAAAGATAAATTGCTGGGTTGGAGAGTTTGTGCTTAGTTTCTCCAAATCACCCATTAATAATGGGTGGATACGCAGATGGATGGGGAGGTGAGCGGCTGAACAAATCGATATCTGGAAAAATTAATGCTCCCATGGATGGATGGATAGATGGTGTGATCGATGGTTGGACAGATGGATGCATCTGGTTGGATGTCCTTTAAGAGTCAGCCAAAGTCTCACCACCCCCAGGAAGCCTTTCTTGATCCTCTGACTGGGTCAGGGCCTCCACCAGGCCCCAATAGCCCCTGGGCTTTTCAGGAGGCTGGACACAGACTGGGCAGGGGTCTAGGTCATCTGTATCCCCAAAACTCAACCCAGGACCTGTTCAGAGAGGCCCTCAGGGCAGTTCTGGACAATGAGTGGATCAGTCTCAGACACATACGTGGTCCAGTCTGACAGGAGAGGGGCAGGAAGGGAAGCCCTGAGAGGTTAGCAGCGACCAACCATGAAGCTGCTCCTGCTGGGGATGGGAATGGTGGGTTGAGGAGGAAGGCAGTGTAGTTAAAGTAACTCCCGTTAATGCTTTTGGTGTACTTGCCTTGTGCCAGGCATGTGCCAAACCCTTTATATACACCATTTTATTTAAACCTCCAAGCAGATACTATTGGCATGCCTGCTTTTCAAATGAAGGAGCTGAAGCATCCCAGGGACCTATAGTAAGTTGCTCAGGGTGACACAGCGAGGAACTGGAGAGCCAAGGTTTGCACTCAGAGAAGCCGTGCTGGGCTTCCCTGGTGGCGCAGTGGTTGAGAGTCCGCCTGCCGATGCAGGGGACACGGGTTCGTGCCCCGGTCCGGGAAGATCCCACATGCCGTGGAGCGGCTAGGCCCGTGACCCATGACCGCTGAGCCTGCGCGTCCGGAGCCTGTGCTCCGCAACAGGAGAAGCCACGACAGTCAGAGGCCCACGTACTGCAAAGCGCTGTACTGTCTGAACACCAGGCTGGATCCTGAGGGCAGCGGGGAGGCCTGGGGGCTTCGGAGCAGGGGAGGGGGCGCTCCAAATCTGTAGGAGGCTGTTATAAACACTCTCCTTGCCAGCGGAGGACAGGCACCTGCAGGGCAGCCACATCAGCTCCTCCACGGAAGGAGTTAGGCCCCCAGGTCCAGAAAAGTGTTTGTCATGCTCCCCCTTTCCCATCCTTCTCCCCTCCCCACAGTTTAGAGGCTTCAGAGCATCTGCAGCTGGGAGTCCTCCAGCCCCAGCTGTACTGTGGCTCCAGAGGACCCTAGGAGCAGCTGCCACCGCCCTGGAGCAGGACAGCCTCCCCCTAGAAGCCTCCTACATAGATGCCCTTCTCCTGTCTCCACACTGCTGTCCAACAACCCCACTCCCCCAACCCGCCCTCAACCCTGAGTGACTCTCCCTCGTTACCCCTCCCCTCAGTCTTCAAAGTCCCATTGTCCCTAGTTTGAATCCAGCAGCTCCCCTTACTAGCTGGATGACCTCGGCCAGTGACATCTCGCCTCTGAGTTCCCGTCTTCCCGAATACTGCTGAAATGTGATAACACAGGACCCGCTGCTGAGTGTGAAATGTGGTGGGTAAGTGACGGCACCTGACTCTCTCCGGCTCCTTCCCCTCTTCCCTCTGCCAGCTCAGCCACCGGATAAATTCCTCTTGAACTTAGTCTCTCCTGAACCGGTGTGCTATTTTTGTTGGGACAATGCGAAGTATTTAACTAATCGTTATTTTCTTTATTGCTGTGGTTAACAGGAAGTTCAGAGCTAAACCTCATCTCAATCTCAGTCATTATATAGGTTATTATGTGGTTGATAAGTTTACTTCCTACTCTTAGGGGTTTTAGTTAAGCCCTCTCTTGCATCCTTTCTTTATTATTTATTTATTTTTTTTGTGGTACGCGGGCCTCACACTGTTGTGGCCTCTCCTGTTGCGGAGCACAGGCTCCGGATGCGCAGGCTCAGAGGCCATGGCTCACGGGCCCAGTCGCTCCACGGCATGTGGGATCTTCCCGGACCGGGGAACGAACCCATGTCCCCTGCATCGGCAGGCAGATTCTCAACCACTGTGCCACCAGGGAAGCCCCATCCTTTCTTTTAAACTACCCCTTATCTTTAAAAAATTATGTGGAGAATACACTGTTATTTTTCAATTCTGCCATACGCACCTCCCCACTGTCGGGCCCAACCTGCCCTGTACCTCCTCCCGGCCTGCTCCAATCTCCTCTCCAGCCATCCGGCCTCCTGGCTTTCCTGTGTTCATGTTCATGTTCATGCCTGTCAGGTGTTCAGCTGTGGCCCGGACCAGAGTGCCTTCCCCTGCCATCTGGCAGATGCCAAATGCTCATTCCAGGCCCAGGTCCCCCAGGATGATTCCCTGGCTTCTCCAACCTGCACCCTGCCTCTTCCATAGTCCTACCGCCCTCCTCCCCTCCTCCTGACCCATCCACGTTTACTGAGCATCTACTTTGTCCAGGCACTGTTCCAGGGATTCTTGAGTAAGCAAGAGACAAAACATCTGCCCTCGTGGAACTGACATTCTAGTTGGGGAGAATGACAATAAACAAATAAATCTTTTTGAAAAAAATTAAGTGATGGCTAATATTAAGGAGACAGTTAATAAAACAGCCTGATGAGGAGGGGAACAGTTGGTGTTGGTGGCGAGGAAGATTCTATTTTATTTAGGTTGTCCAGGAAGACCTTACAAGGAGGGTAGGGGTGAGGGAGCAAGCCACATGGTCATGGGAATGAGTGTTCCAGGCAGCGGGGCCCTGGGGCCGGGGGTGCTGGAGTGGAAGGAGCCAGGGGGATGTGGCAAGAGAGGAAGTCAGGCTGAGGGAGCATGGGAGCCACGGCATGCTTGTGAGCAAGGGCGCACTATGACCCGTCCTGTGCCAGGCTCTGAGGTGGTTGCCTGACATCCAGCTTCTCACTTGATCCTCCTGGTAATTCTCTGATTTGCGACCGGTCTTCAGTCCCATTTCAAAGGCAGCGGAGGCCAAGAAAAAAAAGGGACCTGCCCGAGGTCACAAAGCCCTGAAGCCCTTTCCCTTTCTCCTGAATCTGTGACAGGGTGGCGGCCGATGAGGAGAGGGGCGGAACATGCCCTGAGACTGCTTATTTTTCTCCAGCCTGTCCTCTCGGCATCTGCCCATAAATCACTCTGACACCCCGACGAGGGGGGCACAGACAGATTCAACAGCACCTCCGTGGGTGAGCGCGTCCCAGGCCCCTGCACTTGTGGTTCTTGGCTCCGGATGCTGGCTGCCCAGCCCAGGGCTCCAAATGCCGGGCACACAACACCAGGGGAGTCGTGTTTGCCCTGGGCCAGAAAGGGGGTTCAGGAGAAAGGGGAGGACCCCACAGGGCCGAAGGATCTGGCCACCAGATGAAGGGTTGGAAACACTCAAGTCCTGCTGCCTGAAGATCTGGGTGAGACCCAGGCCGGTCCACTGGAGGGTGTGGAGGGCGAGTAGGGCCGGAAGCAGGGGAGTGGGGAGGGCCAGCCTCACGGCTGGGGGCCGCCTTCTCCCCACGTTGCCCCCTCCCTGCCCAACGTGCTGAAAGCTCCCGGTTGTGCCGGTCTGGAATTGTTTTGGAGCTGACATGGGAGCAAAGGCAGGAAGACAGAGGGAAGACCCCTCCTCAACCCTGACTGCCCCACGCCCACTCACCCCCACTGGTGAGTCGCCACAAGAACCATCAAAAGTTTCCTTTACTCACAAGTGGGCTGGGGGACTTTCCGGAGAAGGCCTCGCGGCTTCCCACGGGCCCTGTGGAGGAGAAGTGGCCCTTGCTTGACACACCTTGGGGATTCAAGGACCACCTGTTCTGTGCAGGGCTCTGAGCTGCAGTGTCACCAACAAGGCACCAGGCCCTCAAGGAGCGGCTGGTGACCAAGTAAAACGCACTTCCCAGCCTGCATCCAAGGCCATGGTAGTGGGCCCGCTGACTTTTCCCAGCACCCCGCCTGCCACCCCTGTCATGTGTCACCCCGTTGTTCTCCACACATGTCTTGGACTTGGGAACCACCATACCTGCTCAGAAGCTACCTGCCCACTCCACACCTCATTTCCAGTTGGGCGGTCCCTTGGCGTGGGTCAGGCCACATGTGGGGAGCAGCGTCAATATCTATCAATATATATACATGACTCAGTGTATACATTGACTCTGGTTCTGCCACCTACTAAACGGGGCAAGTCTCTAAACCTGTCTGAGCCTCAGCTGACGGATGGACACTTGTTACTAATCTTGTTCGGACATACAGGGTTTATATGAGTATAAGCTACTGAAGGTTCAGCGAGGGACTTGGCCTACCATTAGCAATCATCAATAATTCAATAGCTCTAGCTCACAGGGTAAACCCTGATGATCGCCCCCTGCTCAAGTTCCTGCCAGCCATCACCAGCTGGGGGCACCATGAACTGAGGGTGCTCTCTGGATGCTGGGAGGGGAGGATCATGTAGCCCATGCTTCTCTTTTCCATCCTCAGGAAGATGAGGCCAAGGTAGGCCCCTGGCACAGTGTGGGTCCTTCCCGGATTCTAGACTTCCAGGAGGGTGGGGATGATGTCTGTCCCCCGCCTGATTCCTCTTCCTTTCCAGATCTGAGGGCAATAAGAGGCTGACACCCAACACTTGCTTGTTCCTCAGGGCCTCTCCTATCCTGGCTGTGGGTCCCCAGGGTTTTCTCTGTAGCCCGAGTTTCTCCAGGACCCTGGCCTCTCCGCAAGGGGCAGAGAAGGCTTCTCCCACAGCACGCCTCACCTCTCTGGAGGCCTGGCTCTGAGGCCCAAGGACTGGCTGTGAGATGGGGCCAGGCGGGGAAGGGGGAGCCTTGCCATCTCTAGGAGACCTGCCTGCTCTGAGTTTGTGGGACCCTGACCCACATCGCAGTGGTGACACGGAGGGAGCTGCCCGAGCCAAGCTCTGGCTCTTCACGGCCTAAACTGTGTGGCCTTGGACAAAGTGCTGCCCTCTCTGGTCGTGGGAGGGCCAGCTTCACAGAACCGTGGAGCAGTCCATCCAAGGTAACTGAGGCTGAAAAGGGCTATGGGCCCCCTTGTTCAGTCAGAGCTGTTAGTCTGCTGGGGGCGGGTAATGAGGGAGGGCCCAGCAGGGGCCTGAGGGGTACTGGCAGGGGCCTGTAGAAGGACTATCGGGGGATGGCAGGGGGTGGGCAAGAGGGCAGTGGGGGGGCCATTGGAGGGTTGGCAGGTGGCCAGCCTCACCGCAGGTCTCCCCAGGACCCCCTAATGGACCCCACAGAGGCTGCTTGTCAAGGCCTCTTGCCTAATTACCAAATCGTTCCCAGATCCCCTCCCGTGGTCTGACCTCCTCCCAGCCTGAGTCTGTTAGGAAACGTCCAGCTCAGTCCCGAGGTGACCCTGGGAGGCAGTGTGGGCCGAGGGCCAGTACCAGGCTGGACCCCTCCGCCCTCCCCTCTGCCCAACACCGACACCAGGCTTCCTTTGCTCTCAGCAAGCGCCCTCGCTCCTGCCTCCTCCCAAGACAGACTCACGCCTCCCCACGAGTCGGCCTCTCTGTGGAGGACCGGCTCTCTGATGGCCAAGCCCACAGCCCCTCAGTCCTGCTGAGGTCCTGCTCTGAAGTGTACTGCTCAGGGCCATGGGCGCTAGGTGCAGCCAGCCCCCTGCCCACCATTTGTGCTCTCCTCGCTCCCGGTGCACCCTCGTATATGGGTGTGCACACACACCCACACACACATGCACATGCATCTGCACACACGCCCACAGGTGCACACTCATATTCACACACATGCAGGATCCAGCAGGGGTGAGGAGGAGCTGGCATCTGCCCTCCAGGTGCACCACAGCTGTTCATCAGGGCTTGGAAGGAGCCCCTGGCGCAGTGACCCCCCAGGGAGATGAGGGCAGCCAAAGGTCACCCGAGGTTCCCACAGCCCCTCGCGGTGGCCGAGTGGAAGGAGCCAGGGGCCTGTCAACCCGTCAGCTGCCCTCTCCCATCTCCAGTTGAGGAAATGGGGCTCGGAGAGGCACGGGGACTTAGTGGGGGCCACATATAGGTGGCAGCTGGGGCTGGACTTCCTGCCCAGCCCTCATGGCCTGATCTGGGCCTCTCACCTCCCCACCCCTGCCTCACACCCATGCCTGCCTCATGCATGCCCCCTGTCTGGAAGGAAGAGGACCCAGGGGGCCTTGGCCGCTGTCTCCAGACTGTAGGGGCCACAGGGAGGCGCAGGGCACTTGGCTTTATGGAGAAAAGACATTTTCAGTGAGAGCTGTCCCACGAGGGCAGGGGCTGCCACAAATTGCAGAGGGAGCTGCCCGTCCCTGGGGGTGTTCAAGCAGGGGTTGGGGGCTGCTGGGAGCTCATGGGGCGGGCCCAGTGACCACCAAGAGTCCTTCTAAGCAAGGTGTTTCCCTGTTCTAAGATTTTGAGTGTTAGTGACCCCAAGTTGAGAATTCCTCTGAAGTTTGGATTAAATGCACACCCCTCCCCAGGCTCCCTCCGGGCCCCTGACTTCAGGACTTTCTGAGCCTCTCGAATCCTCTCCGCCAAGCACCAGAGCACATAAGCAGGCAGACCGGGACTCCAATCTCTGCTCATCAATGACAGCTGATGACTTTGCCTTGCCAAGCCTTAGTGGCTCCACCTGATGGATAGATCCATCAGGACTGATCTTAATTCATTTCCACTCTCAGCAACCCCAGTTACCAACTCAATAAGGGCACCTGCCTCACGTCCTGGTTGTGGTGGGAATAAAGTGAGGGACCACACATGAAAGCCACTGTGAACCTGACCGGGAGCTGTGAACTTGACTCTGGCTTGGAGGGCTCTGCAGGAGGAGCAGACAGTGGGAGTGAAGGTTGGAGGGTCGGGGAGATAAAGGGCTGGGTGCGAGCAATGGCAGCATGCGGGCCGAGGCTGGGGGGCTTCGCATGCTGGGCCGAGGCCCCAGGACCTGAGTGACTGGACATGTGTTTCCCAGCGGGACGCCAGGCGGGCAACATCCATCACTGCCCGGGGCCTGCCAGCCCAGGCTCCGGCCACTGGAGCTGGCGGCGGATCAAAGGGCCTTGAGGGTGAGACCGACAGCTGGGCCAGGCCCACTGACCTTGCTGACCCCAGCTGGTGGCCCAGGCCTTGGAAAGTGGGGCTGAGAGGTGCCTGAGGATGAAGTTGCAGGGAGGCAGATCCCAGTTGTTCAACGAACAGGAGCTACTGGGCACCAGAGTGGGCAGGACTTTGCCCTCATCATTGAATTGGGTGCCCACGTCACGATAACCCATTTTACAGATGAGGGCACTGAAGCCCAGAGGTCTTTTCTGTAGCCCATCTTCAACCACAAAGGCGAGAGTGTATCCAGGGAAACCTAGTGGAAGCATCCGGATTGAGCTGGGAGAGATACTGGAAAGCCGAGAGCAGGGAAGGGGGCCCTTGAGGCCCAGGATAATGTCTATGGAGCGAATCTATTCAGCTCGGAGAGTTCCAGAACCACAGCACTCCCTGGCCTGGCTTGGCCTTCCCAGATCCACAGCAAGCACTGCACGGCCTTGGAGAAGTTTCTCCAGGGCTCCATCTCCCCATCTGTAAAACGGGTGGGTTAGACTCCCTGCTCTCCAAAAGGCCTTCCAGCCCTGAGGTGGGACAGGGAGGGTTGGATGGGGGGTTCCAGAGAGGAGGCCTCTTCAGCACAGATTTAACGAGCTGTCCGTTCGGTTGGAACTGATCAAAACCAGACTTGAGCTCAGCCTGATTTGCACGAACTGAAGCCGCCAAGAATGCATCCAGTAAATAATTGGGCTCCCATGGGGTTCCCAGGGCGGGCCGGACGTCTCACCTTCTCTCTTCACCGTGAACTTGACCAGGGGAGGCCGGGTGGTAAGGAGCCCTGCTGGCTCAGGAGGCCCTCACGCAGTCAGAGTAGTCAGAGCTGCCAGCTGGAGCCCACAGGGCCCGCATGCCGGGGAGGTGGCCCCATTTTCTCCTTCAATCAGTCAACAAATCTTCCCAGAGCTCCCAAGAACTTGATGCGAGGCAGTGGCCTGGCCCCTCCTCAGAACTCCCCCCAGCCTCCCAGGAGTCCTGAGAAGTACCACCTCTACCTTTGTTGTTCCTCCTGTTATAGAAGAAATGCCAAGACTGGGTTTCAAATAGTGACGTTGTGTAAGTTGTGCACTGAGTGTCTTCTTCTGGTTCTGCCTGTTGTTGCTGTGACTATGGGTACAACAACCTCGTGTGAGGTGACCACAAAAGCCCAAGGGGCCATGTTTAGGGGAGGTGATGCCTGAGCTGAAAGACTTTTGCACAGTGAGCGCACGTGTGTGCGCGCACACACAAACACACACGCACACTACTTGGTGTCAAGACCTGGTTAAAATACAGGGTGTCTGACTCAGAGGGGTGGGGTGGGGTCCGGAAGTCTGCATTTCAACAAAGGTCCCGGGTGATTCCCCCTCCCTGCCATGTTTGGGTACTTAGACTATAGACTCAGACTACAGACCTGACCTTGAGAAGATAGCCATCCTTAGGGAGGAACTTTAGGATTATAACCTTGGGAGTTCTCTGGGCTTCCAAGTTACCCTTCTTGCTCCAAAAAAAAAAAAAAAAAAAAAAAAAGCCACAGAAAATATCAAGATGTGACTGGGTTTTACCCCATAGAGGAGAGTCTGCATCTGAAGAGGCACTGGCCAGCCCAAGGTGTCTAACAGGCTGACCTGTCCAAGGATGGTGTGGCCTAGAGGTCTGCCTCCGGCAGGTCCCCTCCCCCACGAGGAGAAGGGCCACCAGAAGCCTTGTGCATGGCAAGCCAGAGGTCTCCACCTCCCTGCCAACCTCGCGGCAGTGATTTGCTGAAGGTGGAGAGGGCAGAAGGGCCCTATCAAGTGGGGGCACAGATAAGTCTCATTGCTCTCATTCACATTTAGTCACTGGATTGAATTCAATTTGAATTTCAAATAATATTAAAAGATGGCATGAGATTGTATGTCTACCAAAGGGAAGCATGAATTTTAAAAGTTTCAGAAACATGGTGAGGATTGGTGGCCGCCAGCTTAACCCACCCTCCAAGTCCTCCATCTGGGCTCCACACTGGAGATTTGAGCTCAGGTTCTGAATTATCAGTTTGATTCTAAGTTCTAGTTGGTTCAGACCAATGTCTGGTAGATCCTAGATGGACCTCTGGGCTCCTAACAACATTCTATGGATAAATCCACCAACCAGCTGAGCAGAAGAATGAAGAGGGAGGGAAAGGTGTGGAGGGGAGATGGGGGGTGGCGGGAGGAAGGTGGGTGTGCTCTGACCACCTCACCATCCTGGGCTTTTGCTCTGCCTAGCAGCTCCAGCTCCCCAGGGCCCTGGTTATCTGTCCTCCCTTTGGGTCTAAGAACCCAGGTTTTGGGCAGGTATCCCCCGTGGCTGGGCCACTCATTCTCTTGATACCCTGGGAAAGGGATTTGGGTGACTCTGTCTTTTGAGCATCTTCTCACCGCCTGGACCACTTTTGGCTCCCCCTCACCTTCCCCCTCAGGCCTTTCTCCAGTGAGCAGTCAGCCTGGCCTGGGAAAACAGCATTTTGAACCTTCCCTCCTCATCTCCTTCCCTGCTCCCTGCAAAGCTGGGGAGGAGGAGTGGGGAAGGAGGGGACTCCTGCCCCTACCTCCCACCTCAGGTGGATGAAACCCCAGGAGATCAGTTTGCACTTGAAAGGTCCTTAAAAACATTGAGGAGGGGGGGTTCCACGGGCATTGCCTCAGTTGGTCACTCGTTCCCTTAACAAGCCCTTTGTCCAGCTCTGGGGACCCCGAGAGGAATCCCACCAGGTACTGGCCAACGTGGGATCACCCCTGGCTCTCTCTGACCCCAGACTGGGGACACCTCTTAGGCGAGGGCTAGGTCAGCTCCTCCTCTGGATCCCAGCACCCAGCCCAGGCAGGGAGAGTCTGAAAATGTTCTGGAAAATATGGGTAAGCCCCCCTGCCTCCCCGCAAAGTGATGGCCAGATTCTGGGTCTCTCATGATTTCATTTTTCATTCCTATCACTTTCACACCCCACCCCCACCTCGGCTGACATGTGAGGTGTGACGAGCAGGGAGCGCTCCCACTGAGCGGGGAGGGGGCTGCTGAGGATGCGCTGGGAACAGAGTCTCAGTGTATGTGGGTGCCAGGGCCACCCAAGAGCTGACCTGCTGGACCCAAGCACACTTTGCCCAGAGTGCCCTCCTGCCTGGGGGAGCCCTTCATGCTTCCAGGAAGCCTACACTGCCTGCCCAGGCTACTGGCAATTCTGGCTGCCCCAAGGCCTCAGACTGGCTCCCCAAGAGCCGCGCTGGAGGGGAGTGGAGACAGACATCCCACAGAGGGCTGGTGGCTAAGGCTGCTGGTGGACAGCTTAGCTTCCAAGGGGCCAGCCGTCCCCTCCCCTTCCCCCCTACCGCTCCCCTCCCACACCTGAAATAACAGGCGCGTGCCTATGTTTCCAGTCTGTGACTTTTACTCGCTTGTTATCCCCCTATCTTGACAGATTAATATTCAGAGAAGCCCCAAGGGATGGTTGGAGAGAGAGGCACTGCCCAGGTTCTCTCCACCTCCTCGGCCAAGGGGCCTCAGCAGCCCTGGTTCCGCCTCATCTTCACCTCAGACCTGCAGATGGATGGCAGACAGGCCCCTGGTGTCTCCACCACCTCCCTGCCCTTCCCAAACCCAGCCAGAGGAAGTTGCCATTGGGCAAGTAATTGGCCCCCGAGTCCCTGCTGCAGGCCGTTCTGGTCTACCCAAGGGGAGAGGAGCTGGGTACAAGCCTGGGTGCTGCATGACTTCATCCACAGCCCAGGCCCAGCCCTGCTGCCAGGACATCTGGCCTAGACCTGGCCTTCTGGATGTCTGATATCAGGGGGCCCCTGACCCTGACATCAGCCACACCCAGCCAGTCCTTCATTCCCTAGCGAGAGGTCAGGAAGAGGGTGTTGCTGGGTGCAGCAGGAAGGACCCTGCCAAGCCTGGGGTTTGGGCCAGTGTTTGGGATCTGGACCAGGATGAGCCTGGACATGATGGTTCCCAGGCTGCCCCGCAGCTTCCAGCAAGCACAGCCACTCCCTCGGCAGGCAGATCTTTGGGCCCTTCTCACCTTCACCATCTCCCAGGGTTGGGCTCTGCTCACAGGGTCAATAGGTGGCTCCCCCAAAATGCTCAAATCCCCCAGGGCACCCTCCAGCCTGCTGGATCATATCCAGATTTCAAGACCTCCATGATCCCACCCTGTAGCTATTCAACCCTCATCCAAGAAATATTTCTAGGCACTTCTGTCTGCTCAGCCCTTGAGGACCACTCAGAGGAAGAACTGGAGTCAGAAGAACTGACTTTGTAACCCTGAACCAGCCCTAACTGCTATGTGACATTGGGCAAGTCACTCTCCCTCTCTGGGCCTTAACTGAAATGTGATGCCCAGATTCTGGGCCTATTATGATCTCATTTTTTATTCCTATCACTTTCACATCCCATATTGTGGCCCTTTAGAGAGTGGATAAGTAACAGTCTTACTCTCTCCATTTCACAGATAGGAAATGGAGGGGAAGGGAGAGCCGACACATATGGACCGTGTTCCTTGCAGGGACCTTGTACAGAGGCTGGTCGAAACAACCCCATGAGACCTAAATCAGGAATCCCACCCCATGAAGAGGATCCATGGCCCAGAGGGCTCAAGGACTAGTCATAGCAATGATAATAGTCAACACAAGTGGTCTGCTTTCCTTGTGTCATTAGTCAGACTAAGTGTTTTGCCTTAACTCATTTAATCCTCAGAACACCCCAATGAGTCTGTCCCTGTTATTACTCCTCTTCCACAGATGAGGAAACCAAGGCTCAGAGAGGTCAAGTGATTTGCCCACAGCCACACAGCTTGTAAACTCTAATGCTGGGACTTGAGTCAGATCGTTTGACACCTGGAGCCTAATCTGTTTTAACCTGTCCCTGGCAAGACTTGAACCCAAATATGCCTGCCCCAGAGCTCTCCAGGTATGTCTGCTCCAGCTACTTCTACAGGTCCACATCAGGGAGGAGACTCCCAGGCTGCAGAGAGGGCATCAGCGCAGCAGGGACCCGTCCCCAGGGCTTCTTCTCCCAGCCAAGTGCTCCCCCACAGACAGTGGTGACCAGGGTGGGAGGGTGCTGCCTGCCTGGGGCCCAGGGCTGCACCAGAATTCCCCAGAGGCCAGGGCTGAGCATAGAGCGGTCAGTGGCCAAATGATTCTCCCTGAGCCACCTGCCTCCCCACCTCATGCCCAGGGATGGAGAGCCCAGGCATCTTGTTATCTTTGGGCAAATGGAAGAAGCCATTCCCAGAGGGGGTTCTGTTTTTTCAGAACCAGGAAGGATTTTCTGTGGGAGGATGGGAGAAGCTCATAGACCCAATTGGAGAACCCCCAAAACCATTAGGCAGCCACAGACCCAAACCCCAATCACCCAATTCAGTTCCACCTTCTGGTCCTCCACCTGCCCAGTCTCTGCACTTGGAGAACCGAGGCAGCTTGCCTGTTGCTTTGGTCCAGACCCTTCTTCTACCCTGGCCAGGGAGCCCTGGCAAGCAAGCAGGCAGGGAGGGTGACACTGGTGTCCCCAGAAGCTGTGTGGCCTTAGATAAGTCATTTAAGCTCTCTGAGCCTCATTCTATCAAATGGGATTATTCACATAGACCTTAAAAGTGGCTTTGGACTTCCCTGGTGGCGCAGTGGTTAAGAATCGCCTGCCAATGCAGGGGACATGAGTTCGATCCCTGGTCTGGGAAGATCCCACATGCCATAGAGCAGCTAAGCCCGTGCACCACAACTACTGAGCCTGTGCTCTAGAGCCCACGAGCCACAACTACTGAGCCCACACACCGCAACTACTGAAGCCCACGCGCTCCAGGGCCTGTGTGCCGCAAAAACTGATCCCGCATGCTGCAACTACTGAAGTCCACGCACCTAGAGGGCGCCCGTGCTCCACAACAAGAGAAACCACCGCAATGAGAAGCTCGCGCACTGCAACAAAGAGTAGCCCCCGCTCGCCGCAACTAGAGAAAGCCTGCGTGCAGCAACGAAGACCCAACGCAGCCAAAGAAAAAAGTGGCTTTGAGGCTTGAGTCAGAGAAGGTGTGCACAGGGCTTGATTCTGTACCTGGCACATGGCAGGAGCTCAGCTGTGCATCCATGTCATCTGCACCCCGAGTGGGCATGCAGATGCAGGTGGGGTTCTGTCACCAGGCACCTGGGCTCACGCTGGGCAGTCGAAGAAGGAGGCCAGGTGGGGTGTGGCTGCCTGGGAAGAGAGGGTCCCAGAGGGTATCTTATCTAACTGCTCCCCTCCCCTCAGGTTGAGATGGAGAAACTGACCCACAGAGAGTCAGTGACTTGCCTAGGGTAATGTAGCAAGCCAGTCCTGGGCCTCAGTTTTCTCATCTGGACAATGGTTCCTCTCCTCTGCTTACCTTGAGGAGGGGAAGGGTACTCGCCGAGAAGAACCGGAAACACAGAAGCTTCTTCCTGCTCCCCCTTTGGGATCATGGGTCTCAAGATCCAGAGCCGGTGGTAAGTGAATATCTCAGGCCACAGCATGAAGTGCCCCTACCCCAGTGCTCTCTTGCTGCAGGCTGTGTGGGAGAATGGGCTGGCTCCCTCCTCACGCTCACCAGGACTGGGGGAGGTGCTGAGGGGCCAAGGGGCAAGGGTTGGACACCACCCCACAGCGGTCATGAGCACAGTGCACTGGTGTTTCCAGGGGGCTCAGGCAGGCATGCCCCCAGTCCCCTACCCAAGAGCTGCGCATGAGCTCGTGACACACAGACTCCCACCCGGCTCCCACTGGGCCGCAAATCCCTGCAGCCGGGACAGTCCTGGTCACACAGAGCAGTGAATGGCCTGGGAGCTGGAGGCCCAGCCTGAATGAGACAGAGAGAGAGACGGAGAGAGACAGGCTCAAGCTGGTGCTCCGGCCCACCTTGATGATCTGTGGGCCACTTTCCCAGGCTCAGCCTCACTTCTTCATGTGTAAAGTGGGGACATTAACCCTTTCTTGGTGGGAGAGTTTAGATGTGGGTTGGGCGCAGGGGTTGCGGGGGACGGTTCTCAATATTCTTAAAGGTCTTTTTGTCAGACACGGGGCTGGGACCTCCCCACTGCCTCCCAGCCTTTGCTTCTCTTGGCCTCTAGTCCATCTATTCAATGGGAAGATTGGATTAAGGACCCAGAAGGCTTCCTCTTGCTTTTAAAGATCACCTGTCACCTCCACTGTTGGGAAGGAACGGCCCCCACCAGGATTGAGGAGGAGGGTCCACAGAACATGAGGGGGTTGGCTAGGTACCAGAAGTGAGATTCCGGGGTTCCCTGAAAGCCTGCAGCGTCCGGCAGAGCCCGCACCATCTGGCGCAGCCTGGAGCAGGGCCAAGCCTGCCGGGCTGGAGATGAAAAGGGCCCCAGGGATGGGGTAAGGGGGCAGCGGGTGGGGAGGGGTCTGTCAACCGCCGCCATGCGGGCGGGACGCCGGGCGGGCGGGATGAGCCGAGTCTAAATAAATCACTAACACACGGTGAGGGGGGGCGCGGAGAATTCCTTGAACAGGCGCCCTGGATTATGGACAACAGAAGGGGGAGGGGATGGGGGAGATGGTCAGGGGAACCACTCCTGGGAGCCCTTTCTTCTCAGGCACCGTGGCCCTTCCCCCTCCCACATTACGGGCTGTGACTGTCTGAGGACTGGCCGCCTGGAGGGGGGGTGGCCTTGGTTGGGGCCCTCCTCTGCCCAGGCCCCGCCCCTCCATCCACGCCGTGAGAAACTCAAAAAGCCCCGAGCCCGCCCGAGGGGAGAGAGGTGTTGAAAGCTGCATCCTGCTCTGAGCGCTGAGCCAAGGCCAGAGATAATATCGTGTGCTGGAGAGCAGGGGGGGCTGGGCCTCAGCGGCCCCCTCCCTCCACCCCCCACCCCCACCCCCGCTCTCCGCACCCCTGCCTGGGCCTGAGCTCCAGCGGGTGGGTAGGGGCTGTGCTGCTCCCAGCCTGGGAGGTGGCCTGGCCCCTGTCCCACTGGACTCACTCCAAGCCTGAGAAACCCCAGGCGGGCCCAGGCCAGGGTCAGAGATCAGCCTGCGGAGAGGGTTGGGAGAGGCTGAGGCTGAGGGCTGGAACTGGTCCTATCAGCCTCGGGTTCTTTCCTGCCTCTCTCTGGACCTCAGTTTCCACATTTGGAAACTGGAGTGCGGGAACCCCAGGTCGTCTCTAAGGCTAACGAAGTGCTTACAGGGCTTGGACTGGGCGGAGGGCATGAGGCTGGCTCTGGGCCATGTGTCCGGGTTTTAGCTGCAGCTCCTGGGGCTGGTTGGTGGCTGTTGGATGGATAGAGGGATGGATGAGTGACTGAACAAGAAACAGCTAAGATCCATAAATCTTATAATCCAAACATGACTGGAGACCAGGTCCAGAGAAAAATATTTCTATTTCCCTGCTCAGTAAGGATGGCTCGTGAGTCCCTCACTTCATGTTCACAGAGGGCCTCGGTATTCATCCCCTTGACCCAGGAGGAAGGACAGGGAGGGTCTGATACCCACTGTGGCAGGGGAGGAAGCTAGGAAGAGCCCAGCTGGGGCTCTGGGCAGTCTGCCCCAGCTCCCGGGAGCCCAAATCTGCTAACGGGGCAGGGAATGTCCCCCTCCTCAGTAGATGTGACACTCAGGTGCAGGGAGGGTCAACACAGGGGACTAAAGGCTCAACCAGGACCAGAACTCAGCTGTCCGGCTCCCACCTGGCTGGAGCCTGCCGTGCGCCCCGCTGTAGGAGACACGGGCACAGCCCTTGTGCTGAGCACAGGGCCTCTGCATAGTCAGTGCCCTCGGAATGCCTGCATGAAGGCCAGGCCCCAGCTTAAAACCCTTGCTTGCTCAGGCTCTGCACCCAGCTGCTCCCCCAGCATTTGAAGACCCTCGTGCTTGGCCCCTGCCAACCTCTGTGCTGTGGCTGCCTGCCGCCCGCTGCAGTGCTGGAGCCCCGATCACGCGCCAGGCCAGAGAGGGAGGCCTTTCCCACGAATCAAGAGCGACCTTCAACGCCTGTAGCCTGACTCTTCCAGGCTGCGGTCCCCACCTCCCTGCAACACTCATCTGTTCTGGGGCCCACAATGCCTCATTGAAGAATGGCTCTGTTAATTCATTTCCACTCTCAGCAACCCCAGTCACCAACTCAAATGTTGTCCCCTGCCAGGCCCCAGGAGGGGTGGAGAGAGGATGGCTTTGGTTTTGAGCTGGGTAGACTACGTCCCTTACCACTCAGTAAGCTTGGCCCACCCACCCCCCTTCTCTGAGCCTTGGTTTCTTCATCTGTAAAATGGAATGATGATTCATAGCTCAGAGGATGCACAGTACTGCAAGACTCCAAGGAAAGGAGTGATGAATGTAAAAGGTAAAATGCTGCCCAGAATACAAATGAAATGGGAGGAAAGAGCCTAGGTGACTTCCAGGATCACACAGCGTGGGGATGGAGAACATTCCCAGGCAATGGCAGTGGACAACCGCATTGTGGGTCCCGGGACTGATCGTCCCACACTGGGAGGGCCCACCGCGGGGCGCCTGGTTCTGAAGAGCCTGGGCAGCCTCTGCAGGGGACGCTGACCAGCACCCTGTCAGCGAGGACTCAGGGGCTCCTTCCCTGAGCAGGGAGAGGCCCTTTCCTGTGAACGTCTCAATAGCCCCATTCAGCCTCTCAGAAAACGGGCTCAGCAAGCGAAGAGACCTAACCTGAGTCACATGGCCACCTGGACGGAGGGGGCCCCAGGGGCAAACCAAGTCCAGGTGTCACCAGCTGGGTCAGTGCCAGCTCTCTGGGGACCCTGTGAGCACTCACAGCCCCTCAGACCACTCCTCAGCCTCCAAACTTGAGTAAGCAAGGCCCAAGCAGGTGGCCAGGCGGGTGCCTGGAGGTGTGATGGGCAGACAGGGCGTCTCCAGAGAAGACCCAGGAGCGGTGATGAGAGGGGTTTGGAGGAGGCTGGTCCGGAGAACACGAGAAGAAGGATCACGGGAATCAGAGGTCCATGGGAGGGGCCGCTTTGGGCTCATCTGGCCGGCTCACCCTTCGAGGTTCAGGCGGGAGTCTGAGGCCTGGCCCAGCGCAGAGCTCATCTGGCTCCTTGGCCCCTGACCAACACACCCTCCCCACACAGAGGGGCGAGGGGGCAGCCAGCACTGGAAATCAAGGATTGTGTGGGGCTTTGGGATGGGGCGAAGTGACAGTTACTCTTCAGAGGAGTTTGTGACGTTAATAAATAAAGTCAACATGATAGCTTAACCTACGGAGGCAGTTCAGCAGTCATTGAGGGTCCAGACAGGGAAAGGAGCTCAGTGTCTTCTGCCGGGCTGGGAGCAGTGAGGCCCTACTGTGTGCGTGTACCCTGATGATACTTGTTTCTTATGTCTCTCACAAGAGCCTGGAGATGAAACAAGCATTCCCTGATTTCTAGATGAGGGCACTGAAATTCAGAGACGTTGTCACTTGGCCAAGGTCATGCAGACAATAAAGCGTAGAGCAGGCCCTTGAACTCAGGTCTGTGGGTTTTAAGGCCGGGGTCCTTTCCACTGCCCTCCCACTGCCTCACCCATACTCCCCATCCCCAGCCCCCGCCCCCGCCCTACAGTCCAGAGAGAAATTTCACAGGAAAATGGGGGCTCTGCTCTGGCCTCAGCAGGGGGAGATGCAGGCATCAGGATGTGGGTACTGCCCTGAACCATGCGCCCCCATCAGGTGAGTGCCGGGGGTTTCCTTGGGCTCTACAAAACCTTCTCCCCACAGGTGCCCCTGTGGGTTACTGCCCCCCAAACTTGTCACCCCTGCTGTCCTCAGAGTTCACCCACTAGCTCCCTATCTTTGCTCTTCCCCAAAAGCCCACCCCCTGCAGCTCCTCAGGTACAAGGGAAGCTAATGAAGCCCCCGTGACACTGAAGGTCCAGCTTTTCCCCGAGGGCAATGGGGAAGCACGGAAGGGTGTGGAGCAGAGAGGGACGGGGTTCAACTGAGCTGGAGAAGGAACCTGAAGAAACTGGACCCTGATTTCCTGAGGAGCTAATGCAGCTGGAACTTCCATCCCGCGTTGGCCCAAGCTCCTTTCAAGGCTCGGGTAGGGGTGAGAGGGTGGGTTAGCAATGTGTTCACAGGATTATATGTTTTTGTGAAAATTGCAAGCATATAATGTTTTAACTCCAGTTGGTTCAGACCACTGTGTGTCTCCCCACTTTGACTTCCACTGCACTGCTTCCTCTGGAGTGGCTGTAGATATTTTTGGAATCTGAGAGAGGGGAAGTTGAGTTGAGTTTGAGTTTCACTTGGATCCAGGGGTGTACGTGTGTACATGGTTGTGGTCGCTTCATGCCGAGTTCCGTTAGTGTTGACCACCTTGGGGTGGAATGGCTTCCAGGATACTCCCACTGCCCCCTGCACAGGCGTACCCTGCATCACGACACCGCAGTGCAGGGCCATGTGTCATATTGTGCCATCAACTTTTCCTACAGAGGCTGGCACTGGCAGCATGTGGGCAGGGGTGGAGAAGCAATATTTGAAATGGACAGAGCCAGGCGATAACCTGTGGAAAATTCTGCCAGTCGTCAGATTGTGTAAAATGGTAAGTGGAAGATTTGGTTCTCGTCAATGTCTTCTCAAGATGGAAGTTTTCTCCTGTCAGGGATATAAGCGATAAAGCAGCAGGTTGAACTATAAATGCACCATTCATTTTATTCTCTTCTCTTATGACAATCACACAAAATAAATTTGTCAGAAGTCCTGTGTTTTTGGCAAACCTGTAGCAGTTCTACAAATGGCAAATGTATCTGTATATATTAAGTTGCGCATTTGTGCATCCCAACTGACAAAACCCCACGTGAGTATACTGATGCACCTTGTCCCGATGAAGCCTGACTGTCCCAGATGAAATCTGTTTTTCAACAGGCCTCGCTTGCAACTTCTCTAAGATGCTATCTCTGGCTGTAAGTTGTGTGACCAGAACCAGGGCCTCCCCACAGATCCGGGCACCCCCAGACCCCACCTGTACTGCTGGAACTTCTGTCTGCATGTTTCCCCAACCCCGTACACCTTACAGCCTGAAAACCTCCTCTTCTCAGGCCTCTCCACATTGGAGGTACATTCATTTCAGCAGGGAGTGCCTCGGTGGCTGGGCCAGGGCCAGGAGAGTAGGGGTTCTGAAGAGGCAGATGCTGGGGCCCCATCCCGGCCAGGCCTCTGCAGCTGGACTGCACATGTCTGATAAAACTGTCAGGGCTGCAGCGTGCATGGGAATCGAATCTGGCAAGCCTGCGTTTCCAGTGACCCATCTCTCGGGGGTGGGGGTAGGTCAGACCCTCTGCAGTCTTCCTCCTTACGGGTGCTCAGCCTCTGCTGGCGCACCTATCCACACCTGCACAGGTCCTCACCCCTCCCCAGGAAGCCCCTTGCACCCTGGCCAGATGCAGCTGTGAGAAACCTGTGTGGTGTGAACATCTGCCTCCTTGGGACCTCCACCCACCCGTAGATCTTGCGTCCACCCTTTGGCTCAAGCAGAACAAACTCAACCTCCCTTTCACCATCTGGAAGACCCTCACTCCTACTCCTTCTTCTTGGCCCTGGTCAAACACTGCTCCTCTTTGAGGTTTTCCCTGCTCCCCATCTCACCTCCAAAATCTAGGAGCTTCCACACCGGGCAGTGCGGTTATCTATCTATGTGTCCCAGACTGGGAGCTCCTGGGTGGGGGGCAGGGATTGGGTCGGGTCTTCTCTGTGCCCCAAGGACCAAGCAGCAGAGGGAGATCACTGAGGTGGGGCTCAGCAAAGGTTTGCCAACTGCTTGCCTGGCCAGCAGACCTGGCCAAGGGCAGAGTGCGAGGCCACAGCCCTGGCCTGCACTCCTCTCAGGATCGGTTCATCAGCCCTGGGACAGACGCCCGGTGCCTGCCCGCTGCCTCCCCACCGCACCAGGCTCACAACTGGCTTTTCAGCAGCACTTTCTGCTGCTGGCCATGCCCTTTTCCTTAAAACACCCTTTTCTCTGGACTCCCGGGTTCCCTCCCTCCTCTCTGGCCATTTCTTCTTAGTCTCCCGCGAGGGCTCCTGACCTCTTCTTTCTCCCACCTCTAAATGAAGCCCAGAATTTAGTTCTGAGCCTGCGCCTCCTGCTCTACAGCCTCTTTCTGACTAACGCCAGTGACCTCTCATCTGCACATCCAGCAGGTACCAATATCTACCCCGTGAGTCTGATAGACGTCTCAAACTGAACACATCTAAGCCTGAAATCAATATTTCTCCTGATAAACCTGCCTTTCCTCTTTGCATTACAGCCCCATTCTGCCTCTATTCTAGCCCGTAACCCTTCTATCGCTCCATCCCTCTGCAGCCACTGTGCTTAAAAAAACCCCACCTTACTGAGGTATAATTACATACAACAAACTGCTCCCATTTAAAATAGACTTTTGGCATTCTTATATTTCTCAAAGTATTGAGCTCTTTGTTGTCATTCTGGATTTTTTTTTTTTTTAATGTCTGGTGATATACTCATTTTCAGGTCTACTTTATCTAGTATTAATATAGCCACTCCAGCTGTCTCATGCTTACCATTTGCATGGTGTATCTTATTCATTTATTTTTAGTATGTGTCTTTATATTTAAAGTATGTCGCTTTAGGCAGCATAGACTTTATTCTTGCTTTATTTAATCCAGTCTGACAATCTCTGCTTTTTGATTGGAATATCTGCTCCATTTGCATTTACTGTAATTACTGAAATGGTTTTATTTTAGTTTGCCATGTTGCTATTTGTCTTCTATTTGTCTCATCTGAATTTTGTTTCTTAGTTCCTCTTTTCCAACTTTCTTTTGTGTTAATCGTATATATACATATATATTTTTTTAACATCTTTACTGGAGTATAATTGCTTTACAATGGTGTGTTGGTTTCTGCTTTATAACCAAGTGAATCAGCTATACATATACATATGTCCCCATATCTCCTCCCTCTTGTGTCTCCCTCCCACCCTCCATATTCCACCCATCTAGGTGGTCACAGAGCACCAAGCTGATCTCCTTGTGCTATGTGGCTGCTTCCCACTAGCCATCTATTTTACATTTGGTAGTGTATATATGTCCATGCCACTCTCTCACTTCATCCCAGCTTACCCTTCCCCCTCACCGTGTCTTCAAGTCCATTCTCTACATCTGCGTCTTTATTCCTGTCCTGCCCCTAGGTTCTTCAGAACGATTTTTTTTTTTTTTTAGATTCCGTATATATGTGTTAGCATATGGTATTTGTTTTTCTCTTTCTGACTTACTTCACTCTGTTTGACAGTCTCTAGGTCCGTCCACCTCACTACACATTACTCAGTTTCGTTTCTTTTTATGCCTGAGTAATATTCCATTGCATATATATACTACATCTTCTTTATCCATTCATCTGTAGATGGACACTTAAGTTGCTTCCATGTCCTGGCTATTGCAAATAGTGCTGCAATGAACATTGTGGTACATGACTCTGTTTGAATTATGGTTTTCTCAGGGTACATGCCCACTAGTGGGATTGCTGGGTCATATGGTACTTCTATTTTTAGTTGTTTTTTTTTTTTTAACACCATTGGGATTTTTTTTTCCTTCTAATTTTATTTATTTATTTATGGCTGTGTTGGCTCTTCGTCTCCGTGTGAGGGCCTTCTCCAGCTGCGGCAAGCGGGGGCCACTCCCCATCGCGGTGCACGGGCCTCTCACTATCGCGGCCTCTCCCGCTGCGGAGCACAGGCTCCAGACGCGCAGGCTCGGCAATTGTGGCTCACGGGGCTAGTCGCTCCGCGGCATGCGGGATCCTCCCGGACCGGGGCACGAACCCGTGTCCCCTGCACCGGCAGGCAGACTCCCAACCACTGAGCCACCAGGGAAGCCCCCTATTTTTAGTTTTTTTAAGGAAACTTCATACTGTTCTCCATAGTGGATGTATCAATTTACATTCCTACCAACAGTGCAAGAGGGTTCCCTTTTCTCCACACCCTCTCCAGCATTTATTGTTCGTAGATTTTTTGATGATGGCCATTCTGACCGATGTGAGGTGATACCTCATTGTAGTTTTGATTTCCATTTCTCTAATGATTAGTGATGTTGAGCATCCTTTCATGTGTTTGTTGGCAATCTGTGTATCTCCTTTGGAGAAATGTATATTTAGGTCTTCTGCCCATTCTTGGATTGCGTTGTTTGTTTTTTTTGATATTGAGCTGCATGAGCTGCTTGTATATTTGGAGATTAATCCTTTGTCATTTGCTTTGTTTGCACATATTTTCTCCCATTCTGAGGGTTGTCTTTTCGTCTTGTTTATGGTTTCCTTTGCTGTGCAAAAACTTTTAAGTTTCATTAGGTCCCATTTGTTTATTTTGTTTTTATTTCCATTTCTCTAGGAGGTGGGTCAAAAAGGATCTTGCTGTGATTTATGTCACAGGCTGTTCTGACTATGTTTTCCTCTAAAAGTTTTAAAGTGTCTGGCCTTACATTTAGGTCTTTAATCCATTTTGAGTTTATTTTTGTGTTAGGGAGTGTTTTAATTTCATTCTTTTACATGTAGCTGTCCAGTTTTCCCAGCACCACTTATTGAAGAGGATGTCTTTTCTCCATTGTATATTCTTGCCTCCTTTATCAAAGATAAGGTGACCATATGTGCATGGGTTTATCTCTGGGCTTTCTATCCTGTTCCACTGGTCTGTATTTCTGTTTGTGTGCCAGTACCATACAGTCTTGATTACTGTAGCTTTGTAGTATAGTGTGAAGTCCAGGAGCCTGATTCCTCCAGCTCTGTTTTTCTTTCTCAAGATTACTTTGGCTATTCGGGGTCATTTGTGTTTCCACAGAAATTGTGAAATGTTTTGTTCTAGTTCTGTGAAAAATGCCAGTGGTAGTTTGATAGGGATTGCACTGAATCTGTACATTGCTTTGGGTAGTATAGTCATTTTCACAATGTTGATTCTACCAATCCAAGAACATGGGATATCTCTCCATCTGTTTGTATCATCTTAAATTTCTTTCATCAGTGTCTTATAGTTTTCTGCATACAGGTCTTTTGTCTCCATAGGTAGGTTTATTCCTAGATATTTTATTCTTTTTGTTGCAGTGGTAAATGGGAGTGTTTCCTTAATTTCCCTATCAGATTTTTCATCATTAGTGTATAGGAATGCAAGAGGTTTCTGTGCATTAATTTTGTATCTTGCTACTTTACCAAATTCATTGATTAGCTCTAGTAGTTTTCTAGTTGCATCTTTAGGATTCTCTATGTATAGTGTCATGTCAGCTGCAAACAGTGACAGTTTTACTTCTTCTTTTCCGATTTGGATTCCTTTTATTTCTTTTTCTTCTCTGATTGCTGTGGCGAAAACTTCCAAAACTATGTTGAATAATAGTGGTGAGAGTGCACAACCTTGTCTTGTTCCTGATCTTAGAGGAAATGATTTCAGTTTTTCACCATTGAGGATGATGTTGGCTGTGGGTTTGTCGTATATGGCCTTTATTATGTTGAAGTAAGTTCCCTCTATGCCTACTTTCTGGAGAGTTTTTTTTATCATAAATGGGTATTGAATTTTGTCTAAAGCTTTCTCTGCATCTATTGAGATGATCATATGGGTTTTTATCCTTCAATTTGTTAATATGGTGTATCACATTGATTGATTAGCATATATTGAAGAATCCTTGCATTCCTGGGATGAACCCCACTTGATCATGTTGTATGATCTTTTTAATGTGCTGTTGGATTCTGTTTGCTAGTACCTTGTTGAGGATTTTTGCATCTATGTTCATCAGTGATATTGGCCTGTAGTTTTCTTTCTTTGTGACATCTTTGTCTGGTTTTGGTATCAGGGTGATGGTGGCCTCATAAAATGAGTTTGGGAGTGTTCTTCCCTCTGCTATATTTTGGAAGAGTTTGGGAAGCATAGCTGTTAGCTCTCCTCTAAATGTTTGATAGAATTCCCCTGTGAAGCCATCTGGTCTTGGGCTTTTGTTTGTAGGAAGATTTTTAATCACAGTCTCAATATCAGTGCTTGTGACTGGTCTGTGTATATTTTCTACTTCTTCCTGGTTCAGTCTCGGAAGGTTATACCTTTCTAAGAAGTTGTCCATTTCTTCCAGGTTGTCCAGTTTATTGGCATACAGTTGCTTGTAGTAATCTCACATGATAATTTGTATTTCTGCAGTGTCAGTTGTTACTTCTCCTTTTTCATTTCTAATTCTATTGATTTGAGCCTTCTCTCTTTTTTTCTTGATGAGTCTGGCTAATGGTTTATCAATTTGTTTATCTTCTCAAAGAATCAGCTTTTAGTTTTATTGATCTTTGCTATTGTTTCCTTAGTTTCTTTTCATTTATTTCTGATCTGATCTTTTTTTTTTTTTTTTTTTTTTTTTTTTTGCTGTACGTGGGCCTCTCACTGTTGTGGCCTCTCCCGTTGCGGAGCACAGGCTCCGGACGCGCAGGCTCAACGGCCATGGCTCACGGGCCCAACCGCTCCGCGGCATGTGGGATCTTCCCAGACCGGGGCACGAACCCGTGTCCCCTGCATCGGCAGGCGGACTCTCAACCACTGCGCCACCAGGGAAGCCCCTCTGATCTGATCTTTATGAACTCTTTCCTTCTGCTAACTTTGGGGTTTTTTGGTTCTCCTTTCTCTAACTGCTTTAGTTGTAAGGTTAGGTTGTTTATTTGAGATGTTTCTTGTTTCTTAAGGTAGGATTTTATTGCTATAAAATTCCCTCCTAGAACTGCTTTTGCTGCATCCCATAGGTTTTGGGTCGTTGTGTTTTCATTGTCATTCATTTCAAGGTATTTTTTGATTTCAACTTTGATTTTTTCAGTGATCTCTTGGTTATTTAATAGCATATTATTTAGCCTCCATGTGTTTGTAATTTTTACTGTTTTCTCCTGTAACTGATATCTAGTCTTATAGCATTGTGGTCAGAAAATATACTTGATATGATTTCAATTTTCTTGAATTTACCAAGGCTTGATTTGTGATCCAGGATATCATCTATCCTGGAGAATGTTCCATGAGCACTTGAGAAGACAATGTATTCTGCTGTTTTGGATGGATGTCCTATAAATATCAATTAAGTCCATCTTGTTTAATGTGTCATTAAAGCTTGTGTTTCCTTATTTATTTTCATTTTGGATGATCTGTCCATTGGTGAAAGTGGGGTATTAAATTCCCCTACCATTATTGTGTTACTGTTGATTTCCCCTTTTATGGCTGTTAGCATTTTCCTTAGTACTGAGGTGCTCCTATGTTGGGCCCATAAATATTTACAATCATTATATCTTCTTCTTGGATTGATCCCTTGATAATTATGTAGTGTCCTTCTTTGTCTCTTGTAATAGTCTTTATCTTAAAGTCTATTTTGTCTGATATGAGAATTGCTACTCCAGCTCTCTTTTGATTTCCATTTGCATGGAATATCTTTTTCCATCCCCTCACTTTCAGTCTGTATGTGTCCCTAGGTCTGAAGTGGGTCTCTTGTAGATAACATGTATACAGGTCTTGTTTTTGTATCCATTCAGCCAGTCTATGTCTTTTGGTGGGAGCATTTAATCCATTTACATTTAAGGTAATTATAGATATGTATGTTCCTATTACCATTTTCTTAATTGTTTTGGGTTTTTTTATTGTAGGTCTTTTCCTTCTCTTGTGTTTCCTGCCTAGAGAAGTTCCTTTAGCATTTGTTGTAAAGCTGGTTTGGTGGTGCTGAATTCTCTTAACCTTTGCTTGTCTGTAAAGGTTTTAATTTCTTCATTGAATCTGAATGAGATCCTCGCTGGGTTGAGTAATCTTGATTATAGGTTTTTCCCTTTCATCATTTTAAATATGTCCTGCCAGTCCCTTCTTGCTTGCAGAGTTTCTGCTCAAAGATCAGCTGTTAACCTTATGTGGATTCCCTTGTATGTTATTTGTTGCTTTTCCCTTGTTGCATTAATATTTTTTCTTTGTATTTAATTCTTGATAGTTTGATTACTATGTGTCTTGGCATGTTTCTCCTTGGATTTATCCTGTATGGGACTCTCTGCACTTCCTGGAGTTGATTGACTATTTCCTTTCCCATATTAGGGAAGTTTTCAACTATAATCTCTTCAAATATTTTCTCAGTCCCTTTCTTTTTCTCTTCTGGGACCCTTATAATTCAAATGCTAGTGCATTTAGTGTTGTCCTAGAGTTCTCTGAAACTGTCCTCAATTCTTTTCATTCTTTTTTGTTTATTCTGCTCTGCGGTAGTTTTTTCCACTATTTTATCTACCAGGTCACTTATCTGTTCTTCTGCCTCAGTTATTCTGCTATTGATTCCTTCTAGATAATTTTTAATTTCATTTATTGTGTTGTTCATCAATTTTGCTTACTCTTTAGTTCTTCTATGTTCTTGTTAAACTTTTTTTTATTTTCTCCATTCTATTTCCAAGATTTTGGATCATCTTTACTATCATTACCCTGAGTTCTTTTTCTGGTAGACTGCCTATTTCCTATTCATTTGTTTGTTCTGATGGGTTTTTACCTTGCTCCTTCATCTGCTGTGTGATTCTCTGTGTTCTCATTTTGCTTAACTTACTGTGTTTGGGGTCTCCTTTTCGCAGGCTGCAGGTTTGTAGTCCCCGTTGTTTTTGGTGTCTGCCCCCAGTGGCTAAGGTTGGTTCAGTGGGTTGTGTAGGCTTCCTGGTGGAGGGGACTGGTGCCTGTGTTCTGGTGGATGAAGCTGGATCTTGTCTTTCTGGTGGGCAGGACCACGTCTGGTGGTGTGTTTTTGGGTGAACTTATTATGATTTTAGGCAGCCTCTCTGCTGATGGGTGGGGTTTTGTTTGCTGTCTTGCTAGCTGTTTGGCATGGGGCATCCAGCACTGGATTTTCTGGTCGTTGAGTGGAGCTGGGTCTTAGCGTTGAGATGGAGATCTCTGGGAGATCTCTCGCCGATTGACATTACATGGGGCCAGGAGGTCTCTGGTGGTCCAATGTCCTGAACTCGACTCTCCACCTCAGCGGCTCAGGCCTGACACCTGGGTCTGGAGCACCAAGACCCTGTCAGCTACATGGCTGGTAGTGATCTGGAGTTTGGTAAAGCCTCAGGTTGGAGAACTTCTTCCATTTCACACTGAAGGAACTCTCATCAATGTGGATTTTAAACCTCCTAACTTCCAACCCAAGTCTTCTCTCTACAGCCATCTATCCAGCAACTTGTTGTGAAACTTTTAGAGAAATTTCAGATGGGGGAGATATTGGAATTCATAGTCCACTGAAGTGGTATGAAAATTACTTTAAACTGAAAATATCTAACTCATCATCAGCCACTAAAGAAGCATCATCTAAACTTAAGCAGAGTCTCCCCAAAATGCCAATCATATACTTTTAAAATATTCCATTTTAATCCATTTTTATTGGCTTTCTAGCTCTCTCTCTTTACACAACTTTTAGTGGTCGCTCTAGAGATTACAATATTTATCTTCCTTATGTTCCTATGTATGTGATATATATACATATGCATATCTTTATGAGTCTACTTAGAGTTAATGAATTACTTTAGGTAAAATTTAGGCATGTTGCAGTAATATATTTCCATTTGTCTACCACCCCCACTCTCCTTAATGCTATTGTCATCAATTTTATGTGTATACTTTATAACCTCCCAAAATACATATGTAATCTTTTAATTGACCCACATATTTACAGTTCCAGTTTTCTTCTTTCCCTTTAGCCTGAAAATTTTCCTTTACCATTTCTCGTCATGAAGGACTCCAGGTGATAAATTATCTCCTTAATTATTTATCTTAAAATGTCTTATTATAGTTTGCTACATATAGAATTATTGGTGATAATTTTTTCTTTCAGCACTTTGAATGTGTTGTTCTTCTGACCTCCATCATTTCTGATGAGAAATCAGCCATTAGTTGTATCACTGTTCTTCTGTATGTATGGTATCTTTTTTTTTTTTTATGTCTGTTTTCAAGGTTTTCCCTTTATCTTTGACCTTCATGAGTTTGGCTATTATATGCCTAGAAGTGGTTTTCTTTGTGTTTTGCTGTCTGGGATTTGAGATTCTTAGCTCTTGAAGTTAGTTTTTCACCAAATTTGGGGAGCTTTTGGCTAGTTGGATTCAAATACCTTTTAACGCCTTTTTATTGCACTCTCCTCTCCTTCCGTCTCTCCAGTTACACGAATTTTGTACTTCTTGATGTTATCCCTCAGGTCTCCAAAGCTCTGTTCATTTTTCTTCAATTTTTTTCCCCCTTTTCAAATTGAGCTCTGTTACTCTATCTTCAGGGTCAGTAGTTCTTTTTTTCTGCCTCTCCAATCTATTGTTGAGCTCAGCCAGTGAATTTTTCATTTCAATGATTGTACTTTTCAGCTTTGTAATTTCCATTTAGTTTTTTTTTTTTTTTTTTTGCGGTACGCAGGCCTCTCACTGTCGTGGCCTCTCCCGTTGCGGAGCACAGGCTCCGAACACGCAGGCTCAGTGGCCATGGCTCACAGGCCCAGCCGCTCCGCGGCATGTGGGATCTTCCTGGACCGGGTCACGAACCCGTGTCCCCTGCATCAGCAGGCGGACTCTCAACCACTGCGCCACCAGGGAAGCCCCCCATTTAGTTTTTTAAAATATATAATTTCCGTTTCTCTGTTGAGATTCCCTTTCTCTTCCCTAATTAAAACCACTTTTTTCTTTAAATCTCTGAACACATTCTTCTTTTATTGTAGGTATAAAAGCTGCCATGAAATCTGTTTGCTAAATCCAACATCTATGCCCCATTCAGAATCACTTGTTAGTTTGCCTTTTTTTCCTCCCCAAGTAAAAATCACATTTTCCTGTTTCCTGAAAACTCTGTCTCTTCCACAGTGTGCAGTGGAAGATCTCTCTGCTCAGCTCCTACAGCTTCCAGCTGCTGCTTTTTTTTTTTTTTTTTTTTAAGTCTGGCTCCTAGGTGTCTCCCTGCACCTCTGTAATTTGGCAATCATCCAAGGATTTGGGCAGCTTACATTTAGATTTTGGTGCTCATTTTTCTGTAATCCTCTTGTTTCCATGGATTCTCCCCTAAATTTCCAGCTGTTGTGTCAGTCCTGGGCTCTGTCCTCTGACACCTCAAGCCAGTAAGGTTTTAACTTTCTGCTTCGTATGTTGTACACAGGTTGGGAAATTCACTCAGTTTTTTAAAAGCAGCACATTCACATATCTTCCCAGCCTAGTGCAGCTCTGTTTTTCAAGGGTAGCTTCCTCTCTGGTCCCTGCCTAGTTTTTTCACAAGACCCTCTAGCTTTTGGCTAAAGATTTGGACAGACTTTATGCTCAGATTTTGGGTCTTAGGCCTTCTGAAATTCTCTCACTTCCAGAATTTCCCCCTGAAATTTACACCTGTTCTTTCAGTTCTGAACTCTACTCTCTGCAACCTAAACGTGGTGAGGTGTGGTTTTCCGCCTACTCTAGCCATGGGGGTTCGTGATTCTTACCTCTTCCAATTGTAATTTTTTAAGAGTAAACTCTCCCCTGGCTTCTGTTTTGAGATACTTCTCAGGGCCTGTAAATATATATATTTTTAATTTTGTCCAGATTTCATAATTGTTATCTGCAGGAAGGTTCATGCAATTACTTCATACTGCCAACATTATAGGAAGTTTCTCCCACTGAATTCTTTTTAAAACATCTACTAGACCATGTCACTCTCCATGCTTAAGACCCTTCAAAGATTTCCCACTGCACTTAAAGTACAAAATCCCTAATAAGACCTGTGACCCCATACAAAAATTGATGTATGTATTCTTTTAAGCTTAAAAATTCCTGGAGCTCCCCAGGAGCTTTCAATAGGTTGAAAGCCTATTTTCATTTATAATATTGCCTAAGCAAGTCTGTACCAGCTTAAGATTCTTCCTTTCTCCAACCCCTTCCTGGGGCCTGGCCCACACTGAAGACAGAAAACAGAGGGGATATTTGGGAACGTGGCCAAGGTGAAGCGAGAGACAGAAACCCTTTTGGCACAGCAATGTTAGGAGGGGTCCCATCTGGGCACTGCAAAGATCAGGCTGCCTGGTGGATGCTCTGCCAGCAGGATCCAAAGCCCCCTTCCTTCTTGCCCAGGCCCCCCAGAGGGTGAGCAGAAGAAGAGGTGGAACCCAAGGGAGACGGAAACCAAGGAATTAAAGGCATCCATGGAAATGGTAGGGAGAGACAGTGTCTAGAAGAAAGGGTTGGCTACAGCGGGCACTCAAGAATCTAGAACAAAGGTCAAGGTTGGGGGCAGGTGAATGCCCTATCCTATTTCCTATCTCAAGGATGGGCATGTATGGCCCAGTCCTGAAGTCAAGCCTGTTTTGTGGGAGGTTGGGGTGGTGGTGTTGAACAACCAGAAGGAAAAATTCTTCAGCATAGACAGCTCCACCCTTCCATTTTTACTCTCAGAACACTTTACAAACAAAAACCTGAATATAAAGTTTATAGCTCTCTTACAACTATAAAACCAAAACAAGTTTACAGATTAAAACTACAAAGCCAATTAAATTCATATCAGCAAGGGCTTCCCTGGTGGCACAGTGGTTGATTGTCCGCCTGCCAATGCAGGGGACACGGGTTCGTGCGCCGGTCTGGGAAGATCCCACGTGCCGCGGAGCGGCTGGGCCCGTGAGCCATGGCCGCTGAGCCTGCGCGTCCGGAGCCTGTGCTCCGCAACGGAAGAGGCCACAACAGTGAGAGGCCCGCGTACCGCAAAAAAAAAAAAAAAAAAAAAAAAAAAATTCATATCAGCAATATTAAATCTAACGTAGTGGCTGATGTTTTGCTAAAACTAAACCCCCTCTGTCACGTGACTCTGGCCCTACCTGCTGTGTTGCAAGTTCTGTAGCCTTTAATATGCCCACACACCCAGGAGGAATCACTTCTCCCGCCATTTCTCTCCCTTGGGGTTTCTGGGGTTCCTTTCTTTGGGCCCAGGCCCTGACATCACTTAGATTTCCCTCAGCAGGAAGCCTTCTTCATTTGTCCATTTGGTCTCCTTAGTCCCTGCTCCATGTCAGTGAGAGCAGTGTTGACTTCAGCTAGGGAGTTTTCATTCCTTGGGGCACACCTGGCCCCTGGCTCTTACTCCAAGGCCTGGATTCATCAGCAGGTGAGGGCGGGGTTGCACACTGAGCATCGGATGCGGGTGCCTGCCGCCTCTCGTCCCCTCTGAAGAACTGCTGTGAGTTCAGACTCTGTCTGGCCTCTCCCTCTGAGGTTTGGTTTTCTTCCTGGGCTGCCTTCACCTGTGTGAGGTCACAGGCAGCCTCCTGGGGTGCTGAGAGGCTGTGATGGAGGCTGGCCTCCTGGGCAGAGAGAAAGCACCACACAGTTTTAGATGTAATTTAAAAATACCACTTTCAATTAGTAAAATGAGATTTTTTACTAACATATATAGCTCTATCTGTGTGTATGTGTGGAGAGAGAGAGAGAGAGAGAGAGAGAGAGAGAGAGAAAGTATATTGGAATATAGCATGTAACCTAGATATCAGCATTTGCCTAGGCTGTGTTTATTCAGTTTAGGGGTAATTTTGTGGTGAAGTGTGGGTAGTGTTTACTTCAAGCGGTGCCATTGGGGTTAGATTTGTATTTTCTGTTTATCTGTACATTTTCTGGGAACTCTTGCCTTTTATGTTGTTATTTTCCTTCTCCACTTTGAAGACGATTTGGAACATCCCCTTGTGAATATTATTTGCTGGCAAACAGGGCTATTTGAGTGCTGGGTGTTTTTCATTCACCTTGATGGCCTTGATTTAATTCACCTGAATCAAATCATCATCCATTAAGTTCTTCTCACGTGCCCTTCTGCAGGTGGTCCTTGGTAAGCCTTTCTAGACTCATGCAAATTAGGCTGGATGCTAGCGCAGGGTGGGGTTATAACGCAGGTCCCGCGAGAATAGGAAAGAGGTGATTCGGACTCAAGATGCGCAGAGCAGAGCTCCTGGCCTGGCCTCAGCTTCTCGCAAGTTCGGAAGGTAAGGCTCTTCCTGGTATTAGATGGTGTTACAGAGGTCCATCGCTGGGACCCGTCACCTACTCCCTCACCCTTCAGTGGGGTAGGGGTGTGCAGAAACCAGGACAGCAGAGATCACGCATCCTCAGTTTCTGAGGAATGGCTTACTGCAAAAACTCATTTATTTGCCTTCTTGCCCTAGTTTGCTCAGGTTGGGTATGGGCGGAGGTAGATAGCCTGAGCTAGGGCCTCTCTTACTATACCCGACACAAGTACGAGAGGCATCTGTGCGTTCCCTGTGTGAATTAGCCGTCAGCCGACAGGCCCAGTTGGTGGCTCCTGGGGGGACGCCTCTTGGCTGTCTCGAGCTCATTTCTCTAGCAAGCTCTACACCACGTGCCTGGCTCTTCAGTCAGAATGTGGGAATGGCCATGCTGATGTTTTAAGTAGGAAACTTTCCAGACGGTGGAGAATAATTAAAAATGGTGGAAGCAGATCACTGTCTGCCTGCTCTCTCCTACCCTAATTGCAAATAAGCAAATGAAGGCAAATCTACCTGGGCCCTGCCTGGTCCAGCTACCCTGGCTCTTGAGGGCCCCTGAATAATCTTTCACTTCCCCCAAATAGGAGGAAAAGCCATGAGTTCCTTGGGGATGGTTCTCCCTGGCAGCCACGCTTTTTTTTTTTTTAATTTATTTTTATTTTTTGGCTGCGTTGGGTCTTTCTTGCTGCATGCAGGCTTTCTCTAGTTGCAGTGAGTGGGGGCTGCTCTTTGTTGCGGTGTGCGGGCTTCTCATTGCGGTGGCTTCTCTGCGGAGCATGGGCTCTAGGTGTGTGGGCTTCAGTAGTTGTGGCACATGGGCTTAGCTGCTCCACGGCCTGTGGGATCTTCCCGGACCAGGGCTCGAACCCGTGTCCCCTGCACTGGCAGGTGGATTCTTAACCACTGTGCCACCAGGGAAGCCCCTGGCAGCCACTCTTGATTATTGCCAATGATTAGTGATTGGCTGTCTCAGACACATCTATACAAGTTAGAATTGCCCCCCTCTTTGTGCTTTCCACCTTATGGAGCTAAAGCTTCTTTAGAAACTGCAGCTCAGAAGATGCTGTGATGTATTGGTTCAGTGGTTCCCTTTCTGCAATCAATGTTACTTAATCTTAACCCTCCAAAAATCACTTGGAGCCTCAAATTCTATATTCTAAAACCCTTTCTTTTTTCTGTGTTGATTTTTAACTTATTTTAAAGATAATATTGCATCTGAACCAGGTGGCTTTTGCCCAAAGTAACAATATTTTGTCCTGACCCACGTGTGTATTTTAGCATATCCACAAAAAATCTGAACTGTGCCTGCAGTGCAAGAAAAACCCATTTTAAGAACATTGATATTCTAAAAAGTTTTTTTGTGTGAACACTTCTTTATTTTTTAAAATTTTTAATGAGCAAGCACTTCTATGCTTTTGTTTAGTTTTTAGCTTCCGTGAGGAATGGCTTATGAGTGTGCTGAGTCATCCAAATAAGGGGAATGCTATTGGGGTTGGAGGCAAAGGGGAGTGAAATGTATAATCAAGTAAGAGTATTTGAAATATTGACCCAGAGCTCTTTTTTAAGGGAGCAGATGAGAGTGTATATATATTAAGAGAAGAAATATATTTATTACACGCAATGTATGTATTTTATCTAAGGCTATCTGTAAGGCACATAGTGGGTCAAGTTCAATCTATCTAGGCATAGATTGCATAAATATGTAGTCTTTTAAGGTTCTAATTATTCTGTAACTGTAAAGGAAGTGGGGAAGAGCTGTCCCTAGACCACCTCCCGCATTTTAGTACTGGATTAACTTCAAATTCCATCTTCATATGTATCTTTTATAAAAAGCTCAACTTCAAAGTTTTTAAGACTCTATAAGTGACCCTTTCTAAATTCCTCTTGATTCCAATATAAAGTTTAGACCTTGGAACCAATGAATGTGCTAAAGCAATTACTATCATTTTATCATGGCTGCTCCAATTATGGGTTTTTCTCAACAATACACAGTGTCATTTTTTAATCCGATATAAAACTATGATCGTGACTGTTAATAGTGAGTCTTCTCAGCATGGCGAACATGAGCTTGTAGAGAATCTGTGGGTGTGTGTCTGAGTAGCTTTGCCTAGTTCTTATAACAAGACAGTTTTTCAAGTGAGAAAACGGAATCTCTAGGCATTGTTAAAAGTCACACACAAGGTACTGTCAGAACTGTGCCCCTGGCTGTAAGCACTTGGCCCTCCCCACCAGGCCCTGGTCATCCAGATGGAGAATTTCAAAAAGCAAGCATGAAAAGCATCTTTGTCTCAGCTGTATCTGCCTTTTATTGAGTGACAGAGGGGCTGCAAACCATGTCCATCGAGTCCCGGCCATAAAAAGGTGTGTGCAGGTGACCAGCCGGACTCAGGAAGCAAATACTCCAGGTGAGAAGGGCTAAAAGACTCTTTTATTTTTTAAAAAAAACCCTTCTTCACCAGTTGGGCATGACTTTTAAGTGTTTTCCTGTCTGACTGAAATTTCTCTATTCACCACCTCAGCAGAAAGATGCAAAATCAATTTGGGGAAATTCTGAGTGGAGATCGCTTGGCTTCCTGAGAGCAGGCTGGGCTGGGAGATGGGGACAGGTCACTTGGCTCTACCTGTGCTCCTGAGGAGGAAGGCATGAGCATCCCTGCTCTCAGTCATGCGGGTTACACGTCGCCCATGTGGAATCTGTGTTTCAGCCCCGAGGTGGGAGAAGCGGTGTGCATGGGGCCGAGTGGTTTGGAGCAGGGCTGCCTGTGAACATGGGGCCTCCTCCCCTCTCCTGTCCTTGGTGGCTAGTCTTCCAACATAGCCCCTTCCAAGGACCAGGATGTGAATGTGGCCAAGAAATAAACAATAAACCAAACCGAAGGTCAGATACCGCCTACAAGGAAAGCCATCACATCTCTTCTCTCTTATCTTTGGTGCTCAGATATCGGCTTGCAGTGAAAGAGAGCAGATCCGGACATTGGGAAGCCCAGGTGGGCCCAGCATCTGAGGCTGGCGGGCTGGCGGGTTAACTTGAGAGGCCTTGTTTTCTCGCTATTGAATACAGATGACACCTGGACCTTGTCTTCACAAGATGCAGAAGCAGCAATATATTTTAAACGTGTGGGAAGATCTCTTAGCAAGCTGTCAGCATAAGGTTGTGTTTTTGGCGTTGACAGTAAATGGAACCAGGAATGATAGCCTTTTGGAGCTGAAGGTAGAGAGGACCTTTGAGGACATCCATTCTGACCACCTCAGCTGGCCTGATTCTTTCTATGCTTATCTGTAAAATGGGACTATTATGAGTGTCTGCCTCGTAGGGTCATTGTGAAAATTGCATGAAATAATTTCTATAAAGCACTTAGAACGATGCCTGGCACTGAGTAAACCCTCAATAACATTTACCATCTTTACTGTTGTTGCTGTTCATGGATGAGAAAGGCTGGGGCCCAGAGAGGTGCAGTGCCTTGCCTGAGGTCACACAGCTGCCCCCACCCCATCCCTGACCCCGGCAGAAGTGGGACTGGAGTCCAAGTCCACGATATTTTGCTGGAAGCAGCTGTTTACTGACATCCTTGGTCTAGTTACAACTGGGAGCTCAGATTCATGTGCCCCTAATAGAACACAGCATGTGAAATGGTTTTAGTTTTGTAATGGCTACACAAGCACACTGAATGTCACTGCCTTTGTGCTTGATGCCCTGTTTGAGTTAAAAGTTCAATGAAATTCCGTGTGTGTGTGTGTGTGTGTGTTGGTCTCTCCTACATAATTTAGTGGTCTTCTTTGCATTAGTGTATGAGCATGTTTTCACTTTTAACCTTTCACCCACCGAGCCTGGCATTTAAAATGCTATTAAACTCAATAATGGTTCCTATAAACAGCCTTAGAGGGATGGGAAATCATTGGAATGACATTTTTAATAGGCTTCTGTTTCTCAGCCCTCTGGGCTGCACAAACCCAGCCAGCACTGGCAGAGGGGGACTTGTTGGCCATTTCGTCCCTGGTCTGAAGTTGGGAAAGGTTTGGAGTTAAGTTTTGGGGTGCCAGAGGAACTTTTAAAGCACAGAGAATGGTTTTCGTGCTGGAAAAGTAGAGTTGCTTTTTGGGGGCAGTCTTTTTGTTTTCTTAATTAATGGCTGAGGTGGATCCAGGAGGTGATCACTCCTTCCTCTTTCTGATGGCTTCGAGACACCTTATGGCCAAATTTCTGGGCACCTTTAGCTAATGAGTTGGACTTTCTGGAATGCATTTTTGTCGATCAGCCTCAATCCCTGCGCCTTCTCTTCACCTTCAGTATAACTTTTTTGGTCCTCCCCTGCTTCTATTTTATGTCACCATTCTATTTTATGTGCCCTAGTGTGTGTCTCTTAAATTTGTTTCTGGAACACATTAAAAAAAAAAACAAATTGAATGTTGTCTTTTCTGCTCATAAAGTTGTGAGGTTCTGTCATAGAGCATTCTGCCTATGTTTTCCTCTAAGAGTTTTATAGTGTCTGGCCTTACATTTAGGTCTTTAATCCATTTTGAGTTTATTTTTGTGTATGGTGTAACGGAGTGTTCTAATTTCATTCTTTTACATGTGGTTGTCCTGTCTTCCCAGCACCACTTATTGAAGAGGTTGTCTTTTCTCCATTGTATATTCTTGCCTCCTTTATCAAAGATAAGGTGACCATATGTGCATGGGTTTATCTCTGGGCTTTCTATCTTGTTCCATTGACCTATATTTCTGTTTTTGTACCAATACCATATTGTCTTGATTACTGTGGCTTAGAAGTATAGTATGAAGTCCAGGAGCCTGATTCCTCCAGCTCTGTTTTTCTTTCTCAAGATTGCTTTGGCTATTCGGGGTCTTTTGTGTTTCCATAAAAATTGTGAAATTTTTTGTTCTAATTCTATGAAAAATGCCATTCGTAGTTTGATAGGGATTACACTGAATCTATAGATTGCTTTGGGTAGTATAGTCATTTTGACAATGTTGATTCTTCCAATCCAAGAATATGGTATATCTCTCCATTTATTTGTATCATTTTTAATTTCTTTCATCAGTGTCTTTTTTTAAAAACATCTTTATTGGAGTATAATTGCTTTACAATGGTGTGTTAGTTTCTGCTTTATAACAAAGTGAATCAGTTGTACATATACATATGTTCCCATAACTCTTCCCTCTTGCGTCTCCCTCCCTCCCACCCTCCCTATCCCACCCCTCTAGGTGGTCACAAAGCACCGAGCTGATCTCCCTGTGCTATGCAGCTGCTTCCCACTAGCTATGTATTTTAGGTTTGGTAGTGTATATAGGTCCATGCCACTCTCTCACTTTGTCACAGCTTACCCTTCCCCGTCCCCATATCCTCAAGTGCATTCTCAAGTAGGTCTGTGTCTTTATTCCTGTTTTACCCCTAGGTTCTTCATGACATTTTTTTTTCTTAAATTCCATATATATGTGTTAGCATATGGTATTTGTCTTTCTCTTTCTGACTTACTTCACTCTGTATGACAGACTCTAGGTCTATCCACCTCATTACAAATAGCTCAATTTCGTTTCTTTTTATGGCTGAGTAATATTCCATTGTTTATATGTGCCACATCTTTTTATCCATTCATCGGATGATGGACACATAGGTTGTTTCCATCTCCAGGCTATTTTAAATAGGGCTGCAATGAACATTTTGGTACATGACTCTTTTCGAATTATGGTTTTCTTAGGGTATATGCCCAGTAGTGGGATTGCTGTGTCATATGGTATTTCTATTTGTAGCTTTTTAAGGAACCTCCATACTGTTCTCCATAGTGGCTGTACCAATTCACATTCCCACCAGCAGTGCAAGAGGGTCCCCTTTTCTCCACACCCTCTCCAGCATTTATTGTTTCTTGATTTTTTGATGATGGCCATTCTGACTGGTGTGAGATGATATCTCATTGTAGTTTTGATTTGCATTTCTCTAATGATTAAAGATGTTGAGCATTCTTTCATGTGTTTGTTGGCAGTCTGTATATCTTCTGTGGAGAAATGTCTGTTTAGGTCTTCTGCCCATTTTTGGATTGGGTTGTTTGTTTTTTTGTTATTGAGCTGCATGAGCTGCTTATAAAATTTGGAGATTAATTCTTTGTCAGTTGCCTCATTTGCAAATATTTTCTCCCATTCTGAGGGTTGTCTTTTGGTCTTGTTTATGGTTTCCTTTGCTGTGCAAAAGCTTTGAAGTTTCATAGGGTCCATTTGTTTATTTTTGTTTTTATTTCCATTTCTCTAGGAGGTGGGTCAAAAAGGATCTTCCTGTGATTTATGTTATAGAATGTTCTGCCTATGTTTTCCTCTAAGAGTTTGATAGGTTCTGGCCTTACATTTAGGTCTTTAATCCATTTTGAGCTTATTTTTGTGTATGGTGTTAGGGAGTGATCTGATCTTATACTTTTACATGTAGCTGTCCAGTTTTCCCAGCACCACTTATTGAAGAGGCTGTCCTTTCTACACTGTACATTCCTGCCTCCTTTATCAAAGATAAGGTGACCATATGTGCGTGGGTTTAGCTCTGGGCTTTCTATCCTGTTCCATTGATCTATCTTTCTGTTTTTATGCCAGTACCATACTGTCTTGATTACTGTAACTTTGTAGTATAGTCTGAAGTCAGGGAGCCTGATTCCTCCAGCTCCATTTTTCGTTCTCAGGATTGGTTTGGCTATTCAGGGTCTTTTGTGTTTCCATGCAAATTGTGAAATTTTTTGTTCTAGTTCTGTGAAAAATGCCATTGGTAGTTTGATAGGGATTGCATTGAATCTGTAGATTGCTCTGGGTAGTAGAGTCATTTTCACAATGTTGACTCTTCCAAACCAAGAACATGGCATATCTCCCCATCTATTTGTATCATGTTTAATTTCTTTCATCAGTGTCTTATAATTTTCTGCATACAGGTCTTTTGTCTCCTTAGGTAGGTTTATTCCTAGATATTTTATTCTTTTTGTTGCAGTGGTAAATGGGAGTATTTTCTTGATTTCACTTTCAGATTTTTCATCATTAGTATATAGGAATGCCAGAGATTTCTATGCATTAATTTTGTATCCTGCTACTTTACCAAATTCATTGATTAGCTCTAGTAGTTTTCTGGTAGCATCTTTAGGATTCTCTATGTATAGTATCATGTCATCTGCAAACAGTGACAGCTTTACGTCTTCTTTTCCGATTTGGATTCCTTTTATTTCCTTTTCTTCTGTGATTGCTGTGGTTAAAACTTCCAAAACTATGTTGAGTAAGAGTGGTGAGAGTGGGCAACCTTGTCTTGTTCCTGATCTTAGAGGAAATGCTTTCAGTTTTTCACCGTTGAGCACGATGTTGGCTGTGGGTTTGTCATATATGGCCTTTATTATGTTGAGGAAAGTTCCCTCTATGCCTACTTTCTGCAGGGTTTTTATCATAAATTGGTGTTGAATTTTGTCTAAAGCCTTCTCTGCATCTATTGAGATGATCATATGGTTTTTCTCCTTCAATTTGTTAATATGGTGTATCACGTTGATTGATTTGCATATATTGAAGAATCTTTGCATTCCTGGAATAAACCCCACTTGATCGTGGTGTATGATCCTTTTAATGTGCTGTTGGATTCTGTCTGCTAGTATTTTGTTGAGGATTTTTGCATCTACGTTCATCAGTGATATTGGCCTGTAGTTTTCTTTCTTTGTGACATCCCTGTCTGGTTTTGGTATCAAGGTGATGGTGGCCTCGTAGCATGAGTTTGGGAGTGTTCCTCCCTCTGCTATATTTTGGAAGAGTTTGAGAAGGATAGGTGTTAGCTCTTGTCTAAATGTTTGATAGAATTCTCCTGTGAAGCCATGTGGTCCTGGGCTTTTGTTTGTTGGAAGATTTTTAATCACAGTTTCAATTTCAGTGCTTGTGATTGGTCTGTTCATATTTTCTATTTCTTCCTGATTCACTCTTGGCAGGTTGTGTTTCTAGGTATTTTTTGATTTCCTCAGTGATTTCTTGGTTATTTAGTAGTGTATTTTTAGCCTCCATGTGTTTGTATTTTTTACAGAAAAATTTCCTGTAATTGATATCTAGTCTCATCGCATTGTGGTCAGAAAAGATACCTGATACAATTACAATTTTCTTAAATTTACCAAAGCTTGATTCGTGACCCAAGATGTGATCTATTCTGGAGAATGTTCCATGAGCACTTGAGAAGAAAGTGTATTCTGTTGTTTTTGGATGGAATGTCCTATAAATATCAATTAAGTCCATCTTGTTTAATGTGTCATTTAAAGCTTGTGTTCCCTTATTTATTTTCATTTTGGATCATATGTGCATTGGTGAAAGTGGAGTGTTAAAGTCCACTACTATGTTTGTTTTGCTGTCGATTTCCCCTTTTATGGCTGTTAGCATTTTCCTTAGTGCTGAGGTGCTCCTATGCTGGGTCCATAAATATTTATAGTTGTTATATCTTCTTCTTGGATTGATCCCTTGATCATTATGTAGCGTCCTTCTTTGTCTCTTGTAATAGTCTTTCTTTTAAAGTCTGTTTTGTCTGATATGAGAATTGTCACTCCAGCTTTATTTTGATTTCCATTTGCATGGAATATCTTTTTCCATCCCCTCACTTTCAGTCTGTATGTGTCCCTAGAACTGAAGTGGGTCTCTTGTAGACAGCATGTATATGGGTCTTGTTTTTGTATCCATTCAGCCAGTCTATGTCTTTTGGTTGGAGCATTTAATCCATTTACATTTAAGGTAATTATCGATATGTATGTTCCTATCACCATTTTCTTAATTATTTAGAGCTTGTTTTTGTAGGTCTTTTCCTTCTCTTGTGTTTCCTGCCTAGAGAAATTCCTTTAGCATTGTTGTCGAGCTGGTTTGGTGGTTCTGAATTCTCTTAGCTTTTGCTTGTCTGTAAAGATTTTAATTTCTTCATTGAATCTGAATGAGATCCTTGCTGGGTAGTGTAATCTTGGTTGTAGTTTTTTCTCTTTCATAACTTTAAGTATGTCCTGCCACTCCCTTCTGGCTTGCAGAGTTGCTGCTCAAATATCAGCTGTTAACCTTATGTGGATTCCCTTGTGTGTTATTCGTTGCTTTTCCCTGCTGCTTTTAATATTTTTTCTTTGTATTTAATTTTTGATAGTTTGATTAAATATGTCTTGGCATGTTTCTCCTTGGATTTATCCTGTATGGGACTCTCTGCACTTCCTGGAGTTGATTGACTATTTCCTTTCCCATATTAGGGACGTTTTCAACTATAATCTCTTCAAATATTTTCTCAGTCCCTTTCTTTTTTTCTTCTTCTTCTGGGACTCCTATAATTTGAATGTTGGTGTATTTAATGTTGTCCCAGAGGTCTCTGAGACTCTCCTCAATTCTTTTCATTCTTTTTTCTTTGTTCTGCTCTGCGGTAGTTATTTCCACTATTTTATCTTCCAGGTCACTATCTGTTCTTCTGCCTCAGTTATTCTGCTATTGATTCCTTATAGAGAATTTTTAATTTCATTTATTTTGTTGTTCATCATTGTTTGCTTGCTCTTTAGTTCTTCTAGGTCCTTGTTAAACGTTTCTTGTATTTTCTCCATTCTATTTCCAGGATTTTGTATCTTATTTACTATCATTACTCTGAGTTCTTTTTCAGGTAGATTGCCTATTTCCTCTTCACTTGTTTGTTCTGATGGGTTTTTACCTTGCTCCTTCATCTGCTGTGTGTTTCTCTGTCTTCTCATTTTGCTTAACTTACTGTGTTTGGGGTCTCCTTTTCGCAGGCTGCAGGTTTGTAGTCCCCGTTGTTTTTGGTGTCTGCCCCCAGTGGCTAAGGTTGGTTCAGTGGGTTGTGTAGGCTTCCTGGTGGAGGGGACTGGTGCCTGTGTTCTGGTGGATGAAGCTGGATCTTGTCTTTCTGGTGGGCAGGACCACGTCCGGTGGTGTGTTTTTGGGTGACCTTGTTATGATTTTAGGCAGCCTCTCTGCTAATGGGTGGGATTTTGTTGCTGTCTTGCTAGCAGTTTGGCATGGGGCATCCAGCACTGGATTTTCTGGTCGTTGAGTGGAGCTGATTCTTAACATTGAGATCGAGATCTCTGGGAGAGCTTTTGTCTTTTGATATTACTTGGAGCTGGGAGGTCTCTGGTGGACCAATGACCTGAACACAGCTCTCCCACCTCAGAGCCACAGGCCTGACACCTGGGTGGAACACCAAGACTGTGTCAGCCACACGGCTTAGAAGAAAAGGGAGAAAAAAGACAGAAGAAAGAAACAAATAATAAAATAAAATAAAGATATTAAAATAAAAAAAATTAATTACTAAAAATAAAAAAAAGTAATAAGAAGGGGAATAAAAGAAAGAAGAGAGCAACCAAACCAAAAAACAAATCCACCAGTGATAACAAGCGCTAAGAAGTATACTAAAAAAAACAACAAACAACAACAACAACAACAAATGAACAGATAGAACCCTAGGACAAATGGTAAAAGCAAAGCTATACAGACAAAATCACACAAAGAAGCATACACATACACACTCACAAAAAAGAGAAAAAGGAAAAAAATATATATCTATATATAAAAGAAAGGAAGAGAGCAACCAAATCAATAAAGATATCTACCAATGATAATAAGCTCTAAATAGGAAACTAAGATAAACATAAAACCAGAAACAAATTAGATGCAGAAAGCAAGCTCCAAGTCTACAGTTGCTCCCAAAGTCCACCACCTCAATTTTGGGATGATTCATTGTGTCTTCAGGTATTCCACAGATGCAGGGTACATCAAGTTGATTGTGGAGATTTAATCTGCTGCTCCTGAGGCTGCTAGCAGAGATTTCCCTTTCTCTTCTTTGCTTGCACAGCTCCTGGGGTTGAGTTTTGGATTTGGACCCGCCTCTGTGTGTAGGTCACCTGAGGGCGTCTGTTCTTCACTCAGACAGGACGGGGTTAAAGGAGCAGCTGATTCGGGGGCTCTGGCTCACTCAGGCCAGGGGGAGGGAGGGTACGGAATGTGGGGCGAGCCTGCGGTGGCAGAGGCCTGCATGACGTTGCAACAGCCTGAGGCGTGCTGTGTGTTCTCCCGGGAAGGTTGTCCCTGGATCACGGGACCCTGGCAGTGGTGGGTTGCACAGGCTTTTGGGAGGGGAGGTGTGGATAGTGACCTGTGCTCGCCCACAGGCTTCTTGGTGGCTGCAGCAGCAGCCTTAGCATTTCATGCCTGTCTCTGGTGTCCGCGCTGATAGCCACGGCTCACGCCCGTCTCTGGAGCTTGTTTAGGCATTGCACTGAATCCCCTCTCCTCGCACGCCCCAAAATAATGGTCTCTTGCCTCTTAGGCAGTTCCAGACTTTTTCCCGGACTCCATCCCAGCTAGCTGTGGTGCACTAGCCCCCTTCAGGCTGTGTTCACACAGCCCACCCCAGTCCTCTCCCTGGGGTCTGACCTCTGAAGCGCAAGCCTCAGCTCCCAGCCCCCACCCGTCCCGGCAGGTGAGCAGACAAGCCTCTCAGGCTAGTGAGTGCTGGTCAGCACCAATTCTCTGTGTGGGAATCTCTCCACTTTGCCCTCTGCACCCCTGTTGCTGTACTCTCCTCCATGGCTCTGAAGCTTTCCCTCCGCTACCCGCCCCCTCTGCCTCCCTGTCTCCGCCAGTGAAGGAACTTCCTCACATGTGGAAGCTTTTCCTCCTTCACAGCTCCCTCCCAGAGGTGCAGGTCCCATCCCTATTCTTTTGTCTCTGTTTTTTCTTTTTTCTTTTGCCCTACCCAGGTACGTGAGGAGTTTCTTGCCTTTCGGGAAGTCTGAGGTCTTCTGCCAGCGTTCAGTAGGTCTTCTGTAGGAGTTGTTCCACATATAGATGTATTTCTGATGTATTTGTGGGGAGGAAGGTGATCTCCATGTCTTACTCTTCTGCCATTTAGAAGGTCTCTCCTCCATGTGCACTTGAAAAGAATGTATATTTTGCTGCTTTCGGGTGGAATGCTCTATATCAATTAAGTCAGTCTGTTCTAATGTGTCATTTAAGGCCTGGGTTTTCTTATTGATTTTCTGTCTGGATGATCTGTCCATTGATGTAAGTGAGGGACTGTCAATTTCTTCTTTTATGGCTCTTAGTACTTGCCTTATATATTGAAATGCTTCTATGTTGGGTGCACATATATTTACCATTGTTATATCTTCTTCTTGGATCGATACCCTGATCATTATGTAGTGTCCTTCTTTGTCTTTTGTAACAGTCTTTATTTTAAAGTCTGTTTTGTCTGATATGAGAATTGCTACTCCAGCTTCCTTTTGATTTGCATTTTCATGAAATACCTTTTTCCATCCCCTCACTTTCAGTCTGTATGTGTCCCTAGATCTGAAGTGGGTCTCTTGTAGACAGCATATATATGGGCCCTGTTTTTGTATCCATTAAGCCAGTCTATGTTTTTGGTTGGAGCATTTAATCTGTTTACATTTAAGGTAATTATCGCTATGTGTGTTCTTATTGCCATTTCGTTAATTGTTTTCAATTTGTTTTTGTAGGTCTTTTTTCTTCCCTTCCGCTTTTGTTCTCTTCTCTTGTGATTTGATGACTAATTTTAGTGTTGTGTTTGGATTCCTTTTTCTTTTGTGTGTGTGTATCTATTGTAGATTTTTGGTTTGCAGTTACCATGAGGTTTTAATATAGCAGTCTATATATAAACAAGATTCTTTTAAGTTGCTGGTCTTTTTAATTTCGAATGCATTTCCAATATTCTGCGTTTCTACTCTCCTCTTCTCACTATTGCTGGTTTTGATATCATATTTGTGTGTGGATGATTTCCTACTTCTACTCTATGTTTGCTTTTACTGGTGAGCTTTCTCATTTGCAATTTTCTTGTTTTTATTTGTGGCCTTTTCCGCCTAGAGAAGCTCCTTTAACATTTGTTTAAAGCTGGTTTGGTGGTGCTGAATTCTCTTAGCTTTTGCTTCTCTGTAAAGCTTTTAATTTTTCTGTCGAATCTGAATGAGAGCCTTGCTGGGTAGAGTATTCTTGGTTGTAGGTTTTTCCCTTTAATCACTTTCAATATATCATGCCAATCCCTTTTGGCCTGCAGGGTTTCTGCTAAAAAAAAAATCAGCTGATAACCTGATGGTGATTCCCTTGTATGTTATTTGTTGCTTTTCCCTTGTTGCTTTTAATATTTTTTCTTTGTCTTTAATTCTTGTCAGTTTGATTACTATGTGTCTTGGCATGTTCCTCTTTGGGTTATCCTGCCTGGGTTTCTCTGCACTTCTTGGACTTGGGTGACTGTTTCCTTTACCGTGTTAGGGTAGTTTTCACCTATTATTTCGTCAAATGTTTTCTGAGTCCCCTTCTCTCTCTCTTCTCCTTCTGTGACCCCTATTACGCGAATGTTGGTGTGTTTAATGTTGTTCCACAGGTCTGTTAGACTGTCCTCATTTCTTTTCATTCTTTTTTCTTTATTCTGTTTCATGGCAGTGATTTCCACCATTCTTTTAGCTCACTTATCCATTCTTCTGCCTCATTTATTCTGCTATTGATTCCTTCTAGTGTATTTTTCATTTCCGTTATTGTATTGTTCATCTCTGTTTGTTCTTTATATCTTCTAGCTCTTTGTTAAATATTTCTTGTATTGGGAATTCCCTGGTGGTCCAGTGGTTAGGACTCCATGCTGTCACTGCCAAGGGCTTGGGTTCAATCCCTGGTCAGGGAACTAAGATCCCACAAGCCACACAGCATGGTCAAAAGAAAAAAAAATTACTTTTATCTTCTTGGTCTGTGCCTCCATTCTTTTTCTGAGATCTTGGATCATCTTTACTGTCATTACTCTGAATTCTTTTTGGGTAGATGGGAAGTGGATCTTTCTTAAACTCGTTTCTCTCTCACAGTGGAAATGTGAAAGACAGATCAAGAGGGCCCCACATTTAAGGAAAAATGGTGGGGAGTGTAATGTGTCACTAAAGACTATTCCCTGTTTAGTGCAGCAGCCTCTGTGTTGAAAGGATTTATCTTAAGACACCTGGACCACCTTGCTCATTGCATTCCCCACATTGTCTCTGCAGGCGTTTCACTGCGACTCAGGGCCAGAATCACCTCTCTGATCTAAGAGCTGAGAGATGTGCTGAAACATACTCTTCTAAAAAAAATCACAATAGCTCACTGACAAACCATCACTGGTCTTTTTGAGAGCTCGTGGGAGATAGGGGCACTGCTTAAAGGGTTGGAGCTCTCACTTGGGGAGTGAGAGGATTTTTATAAGAATTAGTGAGCAACCAAAAATTTAAAAAGAAAAAAATATATATCCATTTGTTTATAGCCTCTTGAAAAAACACAAAATTTCAACCTCCATAGCTCTGTGGCAAGCAGAAGGAGACAAACCAATCTACTTTTCCTGCTCTGATCAAAAGTAGGAAGGTAGCAGATAGGAGAAAGCAAGAGAGATAACTTGCATGAATCAAAGCACAACTTGAGAGTATTTGGATATGATGCTGCTTGCTCTGCTGTAGGAGAAGGAGATCAAAGGAGCAGCTTCTTACCAGTAAGGGTGCAGAGCCAGGGATGGTACAAGGGGTTCATGTTGACCCCAAGGTGGCTTTGGTGGGTGGGCTGGGGTGTCGGACACTGTGAGACCTGAGAAATGGCCCCTGTCCTTTAGCCCTCTGAACCCTGTTTTTTCATCCACTCTGCCCAGCCGTGGGTGGTTACAAGGATCAAACATGATAACACTTTGAATAATTCTAAAATCGTGGAGGCTACAGAGGACAGATAGATTATAGAGGGAACTTGAGGATCATTCGCCATGGCCATGACCACCAGCTGGTCCTTTTGATCCCATCACCCTCATCTCTCCAAATTTGTCTTCCCCATCATGCTGCCACCATCTGAGTGAAGGGCACCCCCTGCCCCCCCAGCCTGGGCTCCCGTGGGTGCCTCCTCACTGCCCTCCAGGCCCCATTTTGCCCCCAACCCATCCAACTGGCAGGAAGGGTGATCTCTGTAAATGTTTCTGTGACTCAGTCCTCCAGAACCTTCCCTTGCCTTTGGATACATGTCTTGCCATGACTTGTCAGGGGCCCCCGTGGCATGGCCTGCCCATCCCTGTCTCCAGGCCACTCCAGTCCTCAGTTCACCCGGATCTTCCCCAGACACCTCTGCTCAGACCACTCCGCCCTCACCAGCTCTCTTGCTGTCACACTTCAGTGACCCCTTCTCCCTGAGGGCCCTGCCCCTTGTCATTTCCTGCCCAGCCTCCCAATCATGTCAGCAGCACTGATCACACCTGGGTGCTGGTATTTTTTTTTAATTGTAGTGAAATACACATAACATGAAATGTACCATCTTAACCACTTCTGAGTGTACAATTCAGTAGTGTGAAGTACATTCATACTGTTGTGCAATCTCCAGAACACTTCATCTTGCAAAATTGAAACTTTGTATCCATTAAACAGCAACTCCCCATCGCCCCTGCCCCCAGCCCCTCGCAGCTACCGTTTTCCTTTCTATCCCCATGAATTTGACTCCTCTAGGAACCTCCTGTGATGGAAGCATACAGTAGTTGTCTTTTAGTGACTGGCTTATTTCACTTAGCATAATGTCCTCTGGGTTCATCTACGTGGAGCATGTGACAGGATTTCCTTCCCTTTTAAGGCTGAACAATGTTTTGCTGTATGTACAGATCACATGTTGTTTTTCCATTCATCTGCTGATAGACACTTGGGCTGTTTGTACCTTTGGCTGTTGAGAACAGTGCTATGGACATGGGTATACAGATATTTCATCAAGATCCTGCTGCCAATACTTTTGAGTATTGCATTTGCTTCTCTACACCCATTACTGTGGCATTTTCTTGTTCGTGCATGTGTTCTCTGTTGCCTGCCTCTCCCACTAGCCCCTGAGCTGCTGGGAGCAGGCACCGTGCTCACTGCTGTCCCCCTAGTGCAGTTCCTGGTGTGACGTGTACTAAGTGCTCACTAAATACTGTTGTGAGAGGGAATAAATAAACTCCAAATGCATCTTCGTGTTCCAACCTTCAACAGTTTTTTAAAGTAATGAATTGCTTGTTTTTATGAACATCACAGATGATCATTAAAAAAAAAATAAGCCATACATAAAAGTTTAAAAAAGAAAGTAAAAATTGACCCTAAATCACCTCCCCCATGAAATAACCAGTTTTATTTTGGTGTTGAATTCAGGCATTTCTCTCTGCATTGATCTAGGCAGGGTGATGGGGTTCTGGATGGGCCAACTGATAATTTTATAAGAATGTCAACCTCCTACCTTTCGTCTAGCTCTCAACTACTGTTCCTTGTTCAGTGGAAACAAACAAACAAACAAAATACTCTACTGGGAAAAGCAGAGTGGTTGGGCACCTTGCTCCCCTTCTGGCTTCCTAGGATGCTTCCCTTTGTAGTTTAAACCTGCAGCCCGGTGCTCAGTGAGAGCCTTGCACAGGAGTGCCTTTGACGCAGGTGCATGGGTCTGGGCCAACTCCTCCTGACCGACGGACCGATTGGAGCAGAACCTCAGCAGTAGATGTTCCCGAAGGACCAGTGGATTCAGGTAGCAGCTGGCTGCGTTAGGTCTGGATTCTGCTGTTCCTGTGGTGCTTTTTGTTCATTCACCAAGAAGGAAGGCTGTGGGGAAAGGGAAGGAATGTGCCAGCTTTCTCGGGCCTCCCTCGCTCCTCGGTTGATTGGTAGAACCGGGAGAGAACAGAGATTTATACTGCCTCCAGGGCAGAGTAGGTAGAGTCCAGAACAAGAAAGGGAATTGAAGGGCTGAATGTCTCAAAAGCCAGGCTTTCATTGCAAGGGCAGGCTTTGTGGAGCAAGAAAAGTTTTGTCCGACTAGACAGAGCCTGGAGCCTAGGGAACTTTAGTGTATAGCCAAAAAAAAAAAAAAAAAAGAAAAGAAAAAAAATATTGCCATGGAGGAGAAGAGAATGCATGCAGGTGGTGATGTAGAGGTGTTTTCCCACCTCTGAAAAAAGGGAGTAGAAACTTGAAGAGCTGCAGGGGGTGCTATTTGGAAGGGGTGGAGCTAGACCCCAAAAGACTGGTGGAGGCTGAGAGGGGCCCTTCCTCCTCTGTCCCTGACCCTGTCTGGGGTCTAAATAGGAGATAGGTTTGGGCCAGTCACAGACAAGGGACCCAAATGCCCACAGTCTGCCACGTAGACCTAGGCAGGCCTTCATAGGAGTTCTGTGCTCTTCAGGGTGCAGGGCAGCCAACTAGCAGAGGAGAGAAGTCCAGGCCGGGAGCCCTGAGGGCAGCCTCACAAGGAGGTGAGAGAAGGTGGGCCAGGTGGCCTGAGTCCCCAAGCGAGCTGAGCAGGGCTGAGAGGGTCCTAGGGAAGGATGACACAGGTGTGAGGACCCAGAGATCAGAAAAATGGAGGCTAGCAGCCAACATCCAAATGAGCCACACTATGGGCAGTTCAGAGAGACTTGTCAGAAACCCTGGGGCCACTTGAGTGAAGGGTGGGGTCAGGGAGGATTTGGGAATTTGAACACTTACCGCAGAGAAGATATGGTTTAACCAGAAATGACTGAGTTGCCTTGAAATAGCAAGATCAGGAGTCTTCTGCCAGCGGGCTTCCCTGGTGGCACAGTGGTTGGGAGTCCGCCTGCCAATGCAGGGGACACGGGTTTGAGCCCTGGTCCAGGAGGATCCCACATGCTGCGGAGCAACTAAGCCCATGTGCTACAACTACTGAGCCTGTGCTCTAGAGCCTGTGAGCCACAACTACTGAGCCCACGTGCCACAACTACTGAAGCCCACGTGCCTAGAGCCCGTGCTCTGCAACAAGAGAAGCCACCACAATGAGAAGCCCATGCACCGCAACGAAGAGTAGCCCCACTCGTTGCAACTAGAGAAAGCCAGCACGCAGCAACGAAGACCCAACACAGCCAAAAATAAAATACATAAATTTATATTTAAAAAAAAAGTCTTCTGCCATTAGCTGAAAAGCATCCAAGCTTGAGCTTGGATGAAGACTGTTATGGGGAAATAAAGTTACATTTCTGTACATCTGGGCTGTGACCATACATCAAAAACTTCCATCCACAGTAGAATTCCTTGTGCCAGTGGGTTGGTGACACAAATGCAGGGGCCAGCACTGAAGCCGAGTCCTAAGGGGGCCAGCCAGAGTGGTCAGGATGTACTTATATTTAAAAAAAAAAAATCATCGACACTACAGTGCAAAATATAATTGGAAGAAAACAACCCTGGTAGGGGTGGAGGTGTTGTCTGTGGACCCAGTTTGCCACTGTCAAGCCTCATGGCTCATCACTCTCTACTCCAAAGCTTTGCATATGCGGTCCCCTTGGCCTGGAATGGGCTCTCTATAGCTTCAAATCTGTTTAAATCTCACTTCGCCAAGGAGGCTTGCCTGAGATCCCAGGGCAAAGTGGCTCCCCCATGTCAGATTCCCATGGTTGGTCGCCTGTGGTTTTCCTTCATAGCACTGCCCCATGATTTGTTCCACCAGGGCCAGTCAATAGGGGGCGCCCAATCAATGCTAAATGAATGAATGCATGCAGGGAACTGTGGCCTGCAGCTCAGCTGGAATGTAGAGAAACGACTCGAAGCTTCTGGTTTCAAGTCCTAGCTCTTGTCAAGTTTTAGCTCTGGGAACTTGGCTATGACACTGGCTTCTCTGGGCCTCAACTGCTTCATTTGTAAAACAGACACTCAGCACACTGGTCTAGCAATCTTTCCTGAGCACTAGTTGCGCCTTACAACAGGGTGCCCGCCCTCTGGGAGCTCACAGCCTGCTGAAGGTGACAGACAGGGAAACAGACACTTAGAGAAAATGTAAGGGCCGCTGTGGGAGCACACACAGGTGGTGGGAGGATCCCAAAGGAGGGAGGCCTACCTGTTTCACGGTGGAGGTGGGGATGGAGACTGGTGAAGGTGGCAGGGAGGACTTCAAAGAGGAAAGGAGAATGGCTGAACTCTGGCTTATAGGAGGAACAGTGGTTTGGTTTGCCGTTTGCCATGGGGGCAATGGCCCTGGGGCATGCAGGAGTAGGGGCATTCTGGGAATGACAAGCATCCACCTGGCTGGAGGGTAGGGTGTGGGCTAGAGGCAACAGGGTGACCTCCAGTTACCCATCACCCATCACCCATGGCCAATCTTGTTTCATCTATACCCCACTGCACACCCCACCCCAATCCCAGACAAATGCACTTCATATGTAAATGTTTCATATGCACCTCTAAGAGATACAGACTTTTCAAAAAACTGTTACAGTATTTTTTACTATTACTATTATCAGATCTAAAAAAAAAATCGTTAATACAATCAAATATTTAGTCAGTGTTTACATTTTGATTATGCCTTTATTTTAAGGTTGTTTGATTTACAGGAACCAAACAAGGTCCATAATGGGATTGATTGATGACTATTGCATCTCTTTTTTAAAAAAAAATTTATTTATTTAGGCGCTGGGTCTTAGTTGTGGCACGTGGGATCTTCTTAGTTGCGGTGTGCGGACTCTTAGTTGCGGCCTGCATGTGGAATCTAGCTCCCCGACCAGGGGTCAAACCCGGGCCCCCTGCACTGGGAGCGCAGAGTTTTACCCACTGGGCCACCAGGGAAGTCTTGTGTCTCTTTTTAACAGGTTCTCCCCTCCTTCTTTCAGTTTTTTCTTGCAATATACTTATTGAGGAAACCAAGTTCTTTGTCCTATAGAGTTTCCCACTGTCTAGATTTTGCTGATTGCATGTTCCAGGTGTTAACACGCTCACTTGCCCTCTGATTTTCCTAGTAGTTAGATCCAGAGCTGTTCTGACCAATAGTAATATAGTGTGAGCCACAAATGCAAGTCACACATGCAATTTAAAATTTCTAGTAGTCACATCTTAAGAAGTAAAAGAAACTAATTAATTATATTTTACTTAATTTCACATATCCAAAGTATTATTCCAACATGTGAGCAATACAAGAATTCTTAATATAAATTTACATTCTATTTTTGTACTAAGTCTCTGAAATTCAGTGTGTATTTCACACTCTTAGCGCATCTCAATTTGAACGAGCCACTTTTCAACTAAATAGCCATACACGGTCAGCATCTATTGTATTGGACACCACAGATAGAGGTTTGATCATACTTAGGGTCAAACTTTTGCCAAGAATTCTTCATCGGTGTTGTGTTCTTTCATCAGGAGGCATAAAATGTCTAGTTTTCTCTCTCGTTGTGATATTAGCAGCCACTGATGATCATTGTCTTAGATGCATTAGATTCATTAGAACGGCAAAGTGGTGACAGTCTAATTCTATTATCCCTCCTGAATTTTATTTTACTTGAAATATTTCTATAAGAGAAACTTCCCCTCATCAACGATTTGGTTAACTAGTGTGTGTCTGATTTTTTTCCTTTATTTAACAGTTCCTAGAGGGTTAGAGCTGTGTGTAGGACAGGTCACTGGGTTTGCAGTATGCAGAATGGGTTGGAGGGCAAGAAGGTGGCTGACGGGAGCCAGGGAGGAGGTGACTGCAATCCAGGTGGCAACCCCAGCCATGGCCAACCCTGCGCAGCCACCAGTTCTCGCCTCTAAACTTCAGGAATCTCCTTCAAAAGGCCAATTAAGTGCCTGCCCTCCCCCGGTCCCCCCAAGGTCGCCCTTTCTGCCCTGGCCTGTGCCCTGGGCAGAGAAGTCAAGGCAACTGGCAGGTTTCTGGGAGCAAAGGGCCTGGCCCCATGGCCTGCAAGCTTGGAGACAGACCTCACCTTGCATGAGTGAAAGCTCACAGACCATCTGCATGTAAAGTAGCCTGGGGGTCTCCACAACACAGTAAAACTCAAAGAGCAAGACACAGCGATTCTGGTTTCTTTGAGGAATAAGGTATTCCCTCAAAGTGAATTAAAAACTTTTTTGCAAGTAAATTTTTGAGAGAACAAGTTTATCCCTTAAAGTATCAATTTATTTTAACCATTTTGAATAATATACCCCCTTAAAATATTTTATGCATTTTCCTATCAAACTAAAGTGAATTTATCCTTCTTCTGATGACTGAGGGCTATTTAGAAACAGTAAAATCATTTAAGCTGAGTTATCTTAAGCTAGCTGTTTTGTTAATTTTTCTGATATATTTTACAACCACTGCGTCGAGGATCTTGAGTAGATGGCAGGGTAGTAGCTGTTTGGCTACATATAAAACCCTGACTAGAAGGAGGCTGTGTGAAATGATTTAGCCCCAAGTTATTCACAACAGGTAGAGAGTGACAGGTGGGGGTCTTCTCCTTTCCTGCCATGCTCTGGACCCCAAGGCGATCTGAGATGGGTTTTGAAGAATGAATACTAATTTGTTCCTAGGGCAAGAGGAGTCTCTGTCCAGGAGCAAGGGAAAACCTGAGCAAGGGGCTGACCACTTTTCAGAGGAGCATGTGGGCTCAGAAGTCAAGCGCCTTGCCTGGGCCGCACAGCCAGTGAGCGGTGGGGCTGGGATCTGAATCCCTCTGACTGGCTGCTCTACGGGGCCGAGGGCTTCTCACTCAAGATGCCCAGACTGCTTCCTTCCTGCCTGTTTGTATCTGCTTCTTTGAGTCAGGTTATCCACTATTTCTGTCTACTCCCAACCTTGATTCCTTTCTAATTTGCTGCTTGTACTTTAATGGGGACTGAGAGAAAGGAAGTTCATTAGACTTGTGGTCTGTACAAAACCAAAAAGATCTGAGGGCTTCCCTGGTGGCGCAGTGGTTGAGAGTCCCCCTGCCGATGCAGGGGACACGGGTTCCTGCCCTGGTCCGGGAAGATCCCACATGCCATGGAGCGGCTGGGCCTGTGAGCCATGGCCGCTGAGCCTGCGCGTCTGGAGCCTGTGCTCCGCAACGCGAGAGGCCACAACAGTGAGAGGCCCGCGTACCGCAAAAAAAAAAAAAGGATCTGAGCCTACCACTCTCCCCCTTGTAGTTCTGGGCTTGGGCTTGGCTGACTATAGCTATTTCTCCAACTGGCTGTCTTTTTCATTTTTATCGAGATTCATGACCATGCTTTTTCTGGATTGCTGACATCGCCAGTCTCTAAAAAAGTGTGGAATTATTTTATAGACATGTATTTTTTAATTCATTTAAAATCCACAAGGCTGAGCTGTCTACCTACAAAACCATGGTTAGATGCGCCAAAAGAAAAAAAAAAAAAAAAGAAAGCTTCTATCTATTTTGAGCAAAATTAAGAGCTCTGGGCATTAGTTCAGCGTTCAGCAAGGCAGCCAGAAGCTGTGTGAGAGAATATGTATGGATAAGGTGGCCTAAATAAACTTATCTGCCAGGTGTTAAAAAAAAAAAAACATAAAAATTAAGCTAATTAGGCTTATGGACCACATCTCAACACTGTCCATGCCACCCACCAAAACACCTCGAAACACTTTACATTTGTTTAAAGCTGTTTTTCAAAAGAGCAGTTTCAGCCCTGACACATTCTCAATGTGTACCGAATGGAGACCTCCGTTTCAAAGCCTGATGTATACAATGCAAGAAATCCTTGTTGAATGACTAACTCCTCCCAATGTGCATGGTGCTTTGTAAAGATCATTAAGTGTTTCATAAAAATATTTATCACTTCTTACACTCTATCTGACCCCAGGGCGGGGTTGGGGGTGGGGTGGGGAGAGATGTGGGTATCACCCCTACTTTTTTAATTTTTTTAAATTTGTTGGAGTATAGTTGATTTACAATGTTGTGTTTGTTGTTTCTGCTGTAAAGTGAATCAGTTATACAAATACATACATACATTTACTCTTTTTTAGATTCTTTTCCCATATAGGTCACTAAAGAGTACTGAGTAGAGAGTTCCCTATGCTATACAGTAGGTCCTTGTTAGTTATCTATTTTATATATAGTAGTGTGTATACGTCAATCCCCATCTCCCAATTTATCCCTCCCCACTTTTCCCTCCATAACCATAAGTTTGTTTTCTGCATCTGTGACTCTGTTTTGTAAATAGCATCATTTGTATCATTTTTTAGATTCCACCTGTAAGCAATATCATATTTGTCTTTGTCTGACTTACTTCACTTAGTACGATAATCTCTAGTTCCATCTATGTTGCCGCATATGGCATTATTTCATTCTTTTTTTATGGCTGAGTAATATTCCATTGTATATAAGTACCACATCTTCTTTATCCATTCATCTGTCAATGGACATTTAGGTTGCTTCCATGTCTTGGCTATTGTAAATAGTGCTGCTATGAATATCGGGGTGCATGGATCTTTTCGAATTATGGTTTTCTCCAGATATATGCCCAGGAGTGGGATTGCTGGATCATATGGTAGTTCTATTTTTAGTTTTTTAAGGAGCCTCTATAGTGTTCTCCATAATGGTTGTACCAATTTACATTCCCACCAACAGTGTAGGAGGATTCCCTTTTCTCCACACTTTCCAGCATTTATTGTTTGTAGACTTTTTGATGGCCATTCTGATCGGTGTGAGGTATCATCCCTACGTGACAGATTAGGAGCCAGATTCGGAGGGGTTAAGTGGCCATGCCCAAGTGCTAGAACAAGAAATGGTGATAACGAGTCTCAGGCATCCTTTCTGTCACTAGGCAGCAGCCTGCCACAGGACAAAAGGGAACCAACATTGATGGTGTAGGCCCCATACAAACGTAATGGCAAGGGCAGAGTTCTCTCCAATTCTTTACAGATTAAGAAATGAGGGGTCCTTAAGGGTTTAATGACTTGAGCAGGGTCATAACTTCAAAGTGGCTGAATTGGGGCATTCGGAATCTAGCTTCTAAAGAATAGATGCTGGCTGCCCTTTGCATCACACAGTAAAAACCCAGTTCATTATTCAGTATTTACCCTGAAACCATTAAGGACACAAGGATGAACCTCTTTTTCAGAGAGACTTTTTTTTCTAAACAAAATAGTACAGAAGAAGATAAAGAAGAGTATCACCAGAGTCCAGCCTCAACTTGGCTGCTAGTCATAATTCACATCTAACCAAGTTACTCTTCTGCTTTAAAGTCTGGAAAGGGTACCGATCGGTCACCCACTGCATGCATCCAAATCTCTTCCCCTGGCATTTTAAGTCCTTCCCCATGGGCCTGTAATTCAATTTCTCCTCTCACCTTTCTTCACATTCATTCAGGGCCCAAGAACAGCAAACTCCTTGCAATTTTGCAAACACGCATGCGGCCCTGCCTTGCCTCTGGGCTTTGCCCATGCTGTTCCCTCCATCTGTAATGTGAAATCTTATACATGTTTCATCTGTATTACCTCCACGACCTTTTCCTGATCCTTCAAGCAGAATAGCTTTCTCTGAATTCTGTAGCATGGCTATACATTTCTCCATCATAGAATTTATCACACTGAATTATACTTAATTGTTAATATACTTATGCCACCCTTCCCCCCACAACTGGAGAATGTGGCAGAGGTCAAGGTTATTAATCTTTGTATAACCTTGTTTAGTCCAGTCCCTTGCAAAGAGGGAGAGAGCTAGCTCAGTAAATGCGGAATGGCTGGCTGACTGTTTAAGAATGAGGTTTTCATAGTTAACTCAGCTTTAGTATGAAATTCAAAACAGTGAAGAAGACAGGACTCAAACATAGCAGGGAAGTAACATACACTTTTACTCTCAAAATAAATACTAATCAATTTTATTTTATAAATACAGATGCTGAGTTTTCTTCCAATTACCAACAGATCAGTTTCACATGCCATTTATTATTGGTGGTGGTTTAAAAAATTATTTAAATAACTGGTTAGGTCAGGATAAATGGGCACTATTAGAACTGCTAAAAAAATATAGCTGGATACAATCTTCCAAAACTAATATTCTTGGGGGGGAAAAATCTCTGGAATTTTTGAAGTGGGTAAGGGGAAGTGGAGAGAGAAAACACAAGCAAATATTCATCTGATAACATTTGCCGGCTGTAAAAGTGTCTCAGCTACATGAAAACTGAAAGGGCTCTTAGCAGTTCAGGAATGGATAGTACTGAGTTTTCATTTCAACTTATATTCTCAAAGCAAAAATTACAAAGATTAGTAGGAGATAATACCTCATCCCATATTTGGCCTTGGCCACTTTAAACAGAGGCAAAATGAATTCTGCAGCTTTGGGAAATGTCAGAGTTATTCCTGGAGAATGTAATGCTGTAGGATCTACCCAAGTTTGGCAGAAACTGCAGATATCAAACAAACTCAGTGAAAACCCAAAACCTAAACTAAATAAACTGAAACCTAAGTGGTGTTTTGAGGCACAACATCACTGGACACACTGTGGATCAGGCAAATGTGTAGGTAACTATCGATCAGTTCTGGCCTACCAGATCACATTCAATGGTGGGGTTCCATGCTGTGTGGGTCAAAAGCTGTGAACCCCAGAATCAGGGAGTCCACAAATGGGAGACTGACAGATGGAACCCAGAGCTGCAGGCTCTATCTGGCTGTGTGGAATCTGAGATGAACACTGTAACTATGGGTGCTCCTGTACGTAGTCCCTCTGCTTGGTGATGCCAGAAGCCGGGCTGGAGGACCTGCATTAAATGCATCTTGTCTTTGAGTTTCACACGAAGTTTAAAGGTCTCTCCCATATCTGAAGAATCACACGTCACATGCGATTCACCTTCCATTGTTCAATACTAATATAGTCCTTCAAAACCTTTTTTTTGGGCTTGGCGGGGGGTAGATGTTACTTCACTGGAGGACCCCACAGCCCAGTCTGATGTACATCCAAGATCATGTCTAGCTCCACCCTTACTGACTCCAAAATGAATGACAGTACTCTGCAAAGAAGCTGTGACTCTACAGATGGCTTCTGCTCCAGGTTTGGAGTAGTTCCACCTGTTTAGAGGAATAAGCTGGATTTCTTCAGATCAAGTTAGAGCTTTTAATTGCTTGCAGGTTGGGTCTGTCTGTCATACAATGATATTGTGAGTTCTTTACATGAAAAATAACTATTCCATTTAACAGTGTAGCTATATTTATAATTGAGCCCAGGAATGCTTGGACAAAATATGAAAATGATTATGAAACCTATGAGTTAAGTTGTTATGGAGGACAAATGAGCTACTGCAGAGTACGCCTGTGACGGTGTGTTGCTATACACAATATGTAAACTCAAATGAAGTCAATGGCATTAGCTTAGGTACAGCCACAGGTTCTGTTCAGGCTAGTGCTGTCACGATGTAACATATGGAGATGTAGGTTCAAGAGGAATTTCAAAGCTGGGGAAAAAAAAAATCAGGTTGAGTGAAGTAAACTCAATTTTTATTCTGGTATACAATACATGGATATAAGCATAAAATTTCCTTAAAGAGCTTGCAACCCTGAGGCGATGTCCTTGGGTATATAAAGTATATAGCAATAGCAAATGATATCTGAGCTCCAGGAATGAAAATATACTTCAAAAACATAATTTAATATTTATGCAATTGCACACATACCGATAGTATTCTATGCCTCATCTAGTCTCTTAATCTAACTACCTCAACTGCCTTGCAGTTTGCACACTGGACAGCCTGACTCTACACATATTTCATCATATACAATGCCTTCCTTTCCAACTGAAATTTAATAAATTAACATGGGGTTTACATATAGGGATTTCTATATGGTGAGTGTGTTGCCAGAAAGCACACCCAGCTTTTGACAACAGCCTCTGCCCACATAACTTTGGCCCCCAGAGGGAACTGGATGCCATCTGACTGTAGTAACCTCAGGGGTCCTTGAGGATCCCCTGGGATCCACCAGAGGTGAGGTCTTTCCTATAATCTGAGGGCCGCATCAAGGGTATGGCTGACTGGAAGAGGTGGAAGGTAATGGCAACTTCATTAAAGAACCAGCAAATGTGATGTCCCCAGTCGTCAGGATGCACAAGGTATCTACTGTGCAGATGGGGCGACAGCTAGGTTGACTGTGGAGTCTGGGAGCAGGGGCAGGGGCAGGTGCAGGTGCACCTGGGTATAAGGAGACCGTTGTGCTTCTTACTCATCAACTTAATGGATGGCCAAAGATCCTTCAGTGGATGTCGGAGACCTTTTACTGAATATTCAATTTTCCCAAAGTTTCATAAACTATGGTGAGGGCAAATGCTTTTAAGAAACTAAAGACAAATCCATTATATTATTTATATATTATCATCTTCCCTCTGAGGATAACACAGAAGTGTAAATAAAAAAGCAGTCAAATGCCTATGAGGTGACTAGAGCTAGACTTCTGCCTTAAAATAATTGTCAGGCCTGAAAAGCAAATCTTGCAAGCAAAATCTAACTTTGGCCCACTGATACACAATGATCCTGAGTCCCTCCTTGATTCACAAAGTCTATTTTTCTGAGGAATATCCTCCATTAATATTCATTTTGTGTCATAATTATTACAAAGGGTAACCAGTGCAGCTTTATCCTCATTTCAAGCAGTGACTCTATCCTGGTCCTACCGTCTGTCCGCTTGCTTCACTTATCAGAACTCCTGCGTGGCCGGCGGAAGCTGGATACATTTTCGTTCAGTGCATAGATCCTTCGGGAGAACTCTTCAAATTCGCCCAGAACTTGTTCGTCACACTCCACTGCCACAGCATTGTCCACGGGGATGCAGTTAAATGCTTCCAGCTGATCGCCTGAGGTGAAGCCTGTGGCTTCCATCCCGATGATCTCTTCTGCTTGCTCCACGGTACAGCAGAGCTCGGCTTCGGAGACCGGGTGGAACCCCCCTGGAAGCTGGGCGCTGGAGGAGCCAGCCTGCTCGCTGGGCAGGAGGGTGCCGTTGACTGTGGCTGGAGGCTCCAGGAGGGCTTGTCCCTGTTCCTGGCTCGTGTTCACACTCACATGGCCTCCGTGGAAGCTGTCACTCAGATCTACTCCTTTTTTCTTGTTTTCTTTGGAGAAGTCCAAGGAGGTGTCCAAGGAGGAAGACAGAGATGTTGTCTTTCTCTCAGATTCTCCCGTGGAGGGGACGGTGGTCACAGGCTGAGCTAATGCTGAGCTGTAACTGGGGGGAGGGGTTTTGTACTGGAGTCTCTCATTCTCTGAGCTGGCCCGTTTCCGGTGTCCTTTGTCTGGTGAAGGCATCCCCCCAGAGAAGCCTACATCTACACCCCCAAATATGGAGCTTTGTCTCTTTGGAACAGGGATTGCACTGGAGGTGTGATGTCTGTCGCTAGAAGACAAACAAAAATGAGAAGTTACTTTCAACTTCAGAACTCAGCTTAAACCTTCTGGATCCACAGATAGGAAATAACATACTTAGGTTTGAGAGAATACAAATTGATAATACTCAACCTTAGTACGAATTTTAGTGTCCAAATACAAAATGCAACATAAAGTATTCTGAGGTCAGCATTGGGAGCTTCCTTCAAGAAGGATACAAGATATACTGAAATATATGCAGAGGGTAGGGCGGGGGGTAGAGACAATGTCATATGGGGAGGAGTCGAGGCAACTGCAGGGATTTGATCTGTAAAGAAAAATATATGAGGATGTGATCAACTTCCTATGTCTGCAGGGCTACCAATTTCTTATTCTTGTTTTTAATATTCAAGTCTTGTTTTACCTTCATAAAGCAGGTATCCTCATTTGACAGAGAACTTCAATGACTTGCCCATGATAACCTCAGTGAGGCAGGGGTGAGGCTGGACTAAAACCCCATGACTCATAACTCAATGATCAATAGCTTTTCCAATACCCAAATGCTAACTGCCTTGCATTACATAAGTGGCAGAGAGAGGACCAAGGAGATGTGTGTGTGTGTATGTGTGTGTGTGTGTGTGTGTTTAACGAAAAATTAACTTGGGAAATGACCTCTCCTTTATAACGCTAGTCACACACACTTTACAATACTTGGTCTTCAGTACCTTCCTTCAAACTTGAGTTACTTCTCAGGAAGATACTTTTGGGCCAGCAATAATAATCACTGTTTGGCTACCCAAAGCATTATAGTTTCTGAAGTTATTTCATATACATCATTTCACGTGGTCCTCACAAAAACCCCATCAAGAAAGCAGGGTATACATTATTATTCTTAAGTCTGAAATAATAAATAATAATTAGTTAATGGAAATAGAGTATCCAGACTCTGGAAATGATAGTCACTTTATAAACTATGCTAGTGAAGCCACCCCTGGAGTACTAATCACAGTTCTAGACATCATACTTGGCTGACGCTAGTCAGCTTCACTACAACTATATGAACAAACTGGGTCCAGAGACAGAGGGAGGTGCAAACACAAGATCCATCTGACTTGTGTTCTTCAGATGAGGAAACACAAACAGAGAAGTGGCTTGCAAAAAAGGCAAGTACCAGGCGGGAGCAGAGGTTAGACTTAAAACTATACCTATCCAACAAATAGCTGCTACATGTGCCAGGCCTTGAGGAGGGGAAACAGATGTAAGACATGCTGGCCGTCCCCCTGAGGAGCTTCCAATCTTGCAGTAGAAAGACATCCACAATTATTGAATTAATACATTTTCAAATTACAGTCACGGTAAGTGCATGAGAAAGAAGAAAGGATCTCGGGTTCCTTCTACCTGTGTCCACAGCCCCAAACCCTTAAGCCAGCTCCTGCCCCCTCTCCTCTCAGATCTCTCCTGATGCTCGACTATCCCTGTGGGCTAAGCAAAGGTTCGTCAAGCTTCTTGAGGAAAGGCAACCAAAAGGCTTCTTCTAATCCATGTGCCCATCGGGCTCCCTTGATTGGCTATGAGTGTTGGTGCCAAGAGCGATTTCCTCATTAGGGGCGCTCACTGGGGCACACACAGAACCAGGCAAGTAGACTAGTAAATTACTGTTTTTAGTTCTCAAGAAAAACTAAACAGAGCAAAACTTGTTGGCCTTAATCTAGGTTTTCAGCTAATATGTTGTCAAAGCTCACAGTAATGGGGTAAGCTGCACATTTTGGCCAACCTTCTTGTTTTCACTGCTACTTGCTGACAAGTGTCCCTCTCTACATGATTCTGCAGGGCCCCTAGGTAATCAAACCAAAACAGCATCAGTACCACCCACAGACAGTCTATTCTGGGCAGACAGGCCATGCTTTGAGCTGCCACCACAGCCCATGAGGGGTGGGAAGCACCAGGTAAACCCGCCCGGAACACTGAAGGTGATATTGCTGGCACGTGACCACAGGCCAGGTGCTTAACCACTTATGGCTATGAAGGGTGAATGACTTGACACCCTCCCTGCTGCCACCCACCTTCCCACCCCAGGGGACCCTGCTCTGCTTCCCTCTGCTGGGCTCCAGGTGGGCGGATAAAAGGGCATGAGAAACAGGTCAGGGCACAACAAGCAGTGCTTACAACACAAGAAAGGGGTTTTTGTAGTCCTCTTTGATTTTGAGACTCCCTGAAAGCTCTCCTCAACTTTGCACAACAGAAAAGTAATAAAGTATGACATCCCTCCCCTGCAGCTATGATAGGCAGGGAACTACCATTTTCTTGAGCATCAATAATGTTGAACTCTCACAGCTGCCCTGTGAAAAAGGTAGGCAGGTAGGAGGGTTATGTGATTTGTTCAAGGTTGCAGAACTCACATCTGACTCCAGAGCCCACATAGCCATTTGCATCCCATGTGGGAAAATCATGTTCAAATTCAACTAACATTTGCTAAGTGCCAATGATATGACGGACATCAAGCTAAATGCCATTATACAGGCCTTCTCATTGAACCCGCCCAACCTATAGCTAAGCTCTGGGTCTGGTGTGTTACCCCTATTTTTTTTTTTAATTTAATTTTTAAATTTTTATATTGGAGTATAGTTGATTTACAATGTTGTGTTAGTTTCAGGTGTACAGCAAAGCGATTCAGTTGTACATACACATATATCCATTCTTTTTCAGATTCTTTTCCTATATAGGTCATTACAGAGTATTAATTAGAGCTCCCTGTGCATCAACAGTAGGTCCTTGATGATGTTACTCCTATTTCGATGCGTGGATTCAAAGGCTTTTGTGAGATGGAGACTTTGGCATTTGCTGACACCCTGATCCTGGGATCTTACCCAGTTTTCCTGGATTTTTATGAGAACCCGGGTAATGACAGTATCAAATACAATTTAGAAAACCTAAGTAACAGTAAAACAATCCCTCTTAAGAACGGTAAGAAGATGAGGTATTACGGAGACAAATAAGGAAGTCTACATATCTAACGTTTACCCTACAATCACACACTGTCTTTTTTTCCCATTTGCAGCTATGTGCCATGAAACCTTTCAAAAATTTTTGTTAGTCTTTCTTATAATCTTAAAAAGAGTAAGTTGAACAAGAAAGGTATTTTCCCTTTTTTATTTAAATATTTTTTTTTTTTTTTTTTTTTTTTTTTTTGCGGTAGGCGGGCCTCTCACTGTTGTGGCCTCTCCCGTTGCAGAGCACAGGCTCCGGATGCGCAGGCTCAGCAGCCATGGCTCACGGGCCTAGCCGCTCTGCGGCATGTGGGATCTTCCCAGACCGGGGCACGAACCCGTGTCCCCTGCATCGGCAGGCGGACTCTCAACCACTGCGCCACCAGGGAAGCCCTAAATATTTTTTTAAAACTTTTTATTTTATATTGAAGTATAGTTGGTTAACAATGTTGTGATAGATTCAGGTGTACAGCAAAGTGATTCAGTTATACATATACATGTATCTATTCATTTTCCAATTAAAAACTGTATTTTCTTGGGGCATCCCTGGTGGCGCAGTGGTTGAGAGTCCGCCTGCCGATGCGGGGGACACGGGTTCGTGCCCCGGTCCGGGAGGATCCCACATGCTGCGGAGTGGCTGGGCCCGTGAGCCATGGCCGCTGAGCCTGTGCTCTGCAACGGGAGAGGCCACAACAGTGAGAGGCCCGCGCACCGCAAAAAAAAAAAAAAAAAGTGTTTTCTTGATAACTTTGGGCCATCAGTATTAACATGTCTTACTAACTATGACATAGTAGAGAGACTATGGGCCTTTCAGGGGCGTGTTTCTGAATCTGGGATCTGAGTCCGAGTTCTCACGTCTGCACTCAGGCTTTTCTGTGTCCTCTCTCACTGTCAGGCTGTCACGTGTGGCCGAGTCAGTGCTCTTGCCTGCGAGCGCTTCTCCTTTTTTGACATTTGCTTCTAATTTGCTGTGTTCTTGTAAAGTAGATGTCTTGAGAATTGTGTGCAAAGCAAGAGTAAACAGGATTTGAGTGATGGACCAGCAGATATCCTGGGCATAATATGCTCTATTATGTGAGTTTTGTAACATTAGTTTTGGCTGCTCAGAATTAATTTTTTATTACTTCCAGAATCTTAGCAATGTTCCAAATTTTTAAGATAGCTGAGGTCTAAACAGCTCAAGTGTTGAATGACTGCATTAAAATATATACAAACACACATGCATTTTTAATTATTATAATAATTTATACTCCCTGGAAAACTAAAAAATATAAACCATATTAAAAAATAAAAATCACTCAAAAGCCTATTACCCATCAAATAACCACTATTTGGATATTTTCCTTTCAGACTTTGATTTTATATATGTGTGTTTAATTTAAAAAAGACACAAAACCAAACAAACAAAAAACAAAATGAAAGCTGTGTTTGCAGTATATATATACAATTCTGTATCCTGTTGTTGGAAGTTATTCAAACCTCTTGGTAAACAATTCTAAATGGCTACTCCATTGAATGGAATATCATAATTTACTTAATCATTTTCTTATTTTTGTGGATTTAGGATATTTCTAAAGTTTTACTATTAAAAAACAAACTGTTGTATCTCTATAAAAACACAATGCATAGATTTTTGTTTGTTTTGTTTTGTTTGTTTGTTTTTTTTGCAGTACACGGGCCTCTCACTGTTGTGGCCTCTCCCGTTGTGGAGCACAGGCTCCGGACATGCAGGCTCAGCGGCCATGGCTCACGCGCCCAGCTGCTCCGCGGCATGTGGGATCTTCCCGGACCGGGGCACGAACCCGTGTCTCCTGCATCGGCAGGCGGACTCTCAACAACCACTGCGCCACCAGGGAAGCCCGAGGCATAGATTTTTAATAAAATAATTCTGACTTTCATATTTAATAGAAGGTTTCTAGAAGGAATCTTCATTACACGTTTTGGTATTAGTTAAATTCTTACAGGAAAAATAGGAACATTATACCTCTACTATTGCCTAAAAAGAGAAAGGTAGCGGGCTTCCCTGGTGGCGCAGTGGTTGAGAGTCCACCTGCTGATGCAGGGAACATGGGTTCGTGCCCCGGTCCGGGAAGATCCCACATGCCGCGGAGCGGCTGGGCCCGTGCGCCATGGCCGCTGAGCCTGCGCGTCCGGAGCCTGTGCTCCGCAACGGGAGAGGCCACAACAGTGAGAGGCCCGCGTACCGCAAAAAAAAAAAAAAAAAAAAAGAGAAAGGTAGCAATTAAAAAGGCAAATGATAGATTAAAAAAGAATGCCCAGAATGTTTCAAGATTCTTTTTGTCTGATTACAGTCTGGCTTTAAAATTATTTTATCTAGATGGAAGAAGAGGTTGAAACGCCTAGATTTACTAATTATTAAGACCAATTTTTAAAGGCAATTGACAATTTACTTATCAAATGAAATTAGTACAGTATTTAAATAGTGATGAATAACTTACGGGGAATTTCTACTCTTAGAGACAACCAGAGTAAACCTGAGTGTTCTGGGGAGGAGTGGATGCAGCAGGAGATGTAGTAGCATTTCTTTATCCTCCACTTCAGCCAAGGGTCCCTATGTTCTAAGGCACTAGATTTGGGGGCACAGAGCCTGAGGTTTAGCAACTGGACTGAGTCCCCCAGTTCATTGCACACATTCTTCTCATCAGCTGTTTGCCTTGAATGGATGCCTCTCCTAGCTTGGCTTAGGTCCAAACTGGAAACATGATATCTGGGGTTTAATGCTGCAATTAAAATGAATTTATTAAAAAACAACCCAAAGATATTGTAATTACAAATTTCCTAGGCCACGGTTTAGTGAAACAGGGCATAGGTTGTTGAATAACTGAATCACATCGGGGACTGTTAAATTACTTAATAATAAGCCTTTTTGCTACAAGTAAAAAAGGATATCCTAGGATCCCAAACAATAGCATGGTGAGGGAGAAGGCAAGTGGCTTGGAGTTTAGAGGTCAAGGAGGACAGTCTGGTTTAAATTTGGCTTCTTTGGATCAAGTCTTCCTTAATCTCTCTAAATTAAGGTCATTAATTTCTTTTTCATTCTGTCCTTATTTACTGCAGTCAGTTACCTTTTGTTATCTCTTCAGCTATATCTAGAGATATCTGGAGATAGTGGTGGTGATGAGAAAGGATGCTCAAACTTCTGGATCGGCAACTGTGATCCTGTTTATTTGGAGTTATAACTTAAGGTCGAACTCACCACTTACTAGTTATATGACTGTAGGCAGTCACTTATCTTTTCTGTGCTCTAGTTTTCTTCTTTGTAAAATAGATTATTGGACTGTGGTTAGGATTAAATAAAATAACACACTTCACATCCTTGGCAGAATGCCTGGCATATATACCGATGGCAGTAGTAGCTGTAATTGTGGTTACTGTCATTATTATTTGCTTCCATGGGCTCTGGATTCCAAAAGTATTAGCCTCATGTTACAGAAGAGGTAACTGAGGCTCAAAGACATTAACGTCTTAGACGGAAACACAGGGTAACAGGTAGCAGAGGAACGACTGGAATCTAGATCTCATTCCTTCTACTGTTTCCTCCTATACAGAATAATGTTTATAGCAGGAACAAACTCAGAAGTCCTCCCACCCACCCCCATCTCCACTCCTGCCCATCAGGGAGCTGCCTGCAAGAAGATAAGGAGTCAAGGTAAGTGTAAAAGAGTTTGGGGGAGAAAGTACTAAATCAAAAGGTTTATTCTGCCCGATGTGAAACTTCGTTCCAGCTTTTTCCTTTTTCCTGAGGACATGGGGTGGGAAAGGCTTTGAATCAAGTGGAAATGCTCAACGGCCTCTATTTACACGATCTACCAAATGCTGAGGGACTAGAAGAGCTTCCCAGAATCCTTTGAGGTACATTCCAATTGTCCCCAAACCTCTGATGTGTCATTTTCCTGTATGAATTTAGCTTCAGGGAGAGGGAATTTTTATAAGAGGGAGAATTTCTCTGCTTCCCCAGCCTAAAAGAGGAGGCCCCCATTCAGCACTTCTATAACCATTATACGAACACCTCAGCATGAAGCCAGCCCAACCCGGGAGACGGCAGAACCAGTCCATTCCACTCCACTACCCTCGCCCCACCTCTTTCTCCCCATCTTCCTTTTCTGTTGGTTTTATTTCCCGAGGCTATAGCCTCTTTTTACAGAAAAGGGACTGGGAGAGAGGAAACAAAGTAAGAAAGCACTGGTCCAAAATGTGTTCCCATTTCCACATCTCCCATATATAATATTCCAGACCTTCACATATAGCTCCGCCATTGTAAAATATGGGAGACTGGTGGAGCACTTCACTACCCCGAACCTATGTTTCCTCTCCTGTGAAATGGGTACAATGAGTAGGTACTCCATAAATTATTAATAATAAAACAATAGCAACTAACATTTATGAAGTACTAGGGAATAAGTAATCTGTTAACAGCTTTATACATGGTCTCATTTCATCCTCACATCTCTATGAAGTCTACATCCTCATTTTACAGATGAAGAAACTGAGGCACAGAGGTTAGGTAACCTGCCTAAGATCACAAAGCAACTAACTGTGCTTTAACAGAGGGAGTCTGACTAAAAAATGTTAATTTCCTTCTCTCTCCCAATCCATAGGACTGGCCACCAAAACACGCTCTACTTCTACTTAAGGGAGGAGTGAGAATCAGAATAATACTTTTTAGGTCAAGTGGCTTGATACCTTTTCCTTCTCTTCTCTTCTTGCCTACATTAAGTTTGTGTGGCATTTTTACCTCCTAAGACTTGTTATGCTGTTATAAGAATGCTAATGCATTCTAAGTATCAATTATGAACAGAAATACATTCTGCCATGGAATGATATGAATGTGAAGACTTAGGGAAAAATGAAATAAAGAAAAAATGTAAAGATTTCCCACCTCAAGAGAGTTCTTCAAGCTGGAGTGAAGTTTTAGCTCTTTGAAAACTTTTTTTTTCCTCTGTTCTCTTTCAGATTCACTTGTGCTTGTTTTATCTGTCTATAACCAGGTCTCACACTGTAAAGTATTAGGAAGGAGTACAATTCACAGTCTCAAATATGTGTCTTTCCCTCCTACAAAATGTTTCCTCTGAGGAACATTACTAGATCACAGCTGGTCAAAATGCTAAATCTTGATTGTCTGGATCCTGGCCAAAATCTACAGCCACAACTCAGTGGAAGAAGAATACTTAAAAAGAAGGAAAAAAACCCAACAACCCACACTTTTAAATAACATTTGATCTTCTTCTTTCTCCCCCTTGTAGCAAACTATGACCTCATGGCAGTGAGACATCTACATGGAGGTGTTTAAGTTGGTTTACAGCCATTAGAAATGTTTGAAGCTCTAGGTACTACTCTGCGCCAATAGCATGTCAACTCTGCTAAAAAGCAATAATAGTTTCTCACCTTCTTAAAGATTACTGCTTAAAGAATGCAGAGCAACGACAGGGCTGCACAGAGTGCCAAAAGCAGGTTGCCAAGGCGAAGCTGAGGTAGAATTACGTCTTTTGGCAGCTGAGAAATTATGATATAAAGTTAGTTAAAAAAAAAAGACAACCCATAAATGAGGCTACTAACCTCTTTGAAAATCCAGCAAAGGTTGGGATTTACCTTTCTCCTTTCTCTATCTCAGATCAAGTAGAAGCACAGAGCCTCCTTTTGGAAAAGCCAAATTGAACAGATAGATCTTATCTCCCAGGAGGTAGCTGGGGGTTAATAGTTTTAAGCATGCAGAATCTTGGCCAAAGGCAAGCAATCTAAAGGCCTCTCACCATTACAGATAAGTGAAAGTGCTTAATCTGTGCCCTGGATGTTAACAAAAACAAGAAACAAAATAAAAATAGAAACAATCTTGGCCCAAAGCACAGGCTAAAATCTGTGCCAATGGTCACTTTTCCCCTGGGCTCCGCTTAGAAGTTTTCCTGCCAAAGCCTGACTAAATAAAAACAGAGAGTTTAAAAAGGAATAACTGAACAAGGGAGTCTTTAGATTTTATTTGAATTGAGTTCTGATGGAGAGACGAATTTGTGAAAGAGAAAGTTCCACAGGCAAAGGATAAAACAAGCAAGCTGAAGAAATCCATTTCCCCAGACTCTGTTATGTGAGGGCCTCCGTGGTCCTGGGCAACAGGGCCCACCCTGGAAAAGAAAGGTCCCAGCACATGCTATGAACAGAGGCTGAAGGGGTACTCACAGCATGGAGCCCACCTGGAAGCCAGCTTGGTTCCCTCAAGGCTGAGTTCTCTGGGATCAGGGAATAGAGAGTGATCCTCCAGGGAGACAGAAGGTCTCAGGAGCTGGCAGGTCAACCACTTCACCCATCAGCTTTCACTTTAAGAAATCACCAGAAAATTTAACGTACTGAAATCACAGCCAGGCAAGGCAAAAAACATTATGAGGACTGTAACATGGTCTGTAGAAACAGAAAGAGATGCCAGGAAGGATGCCTGATGACCCCTCGGAGTGTCTAGATAGCACTTGAAACATGGGAGTGATAAAGTGTTTATGCTAAAACTAGAAAAAAAAAATCTACCTTTGCCAGGGAAAACAGAGGAATAGCTGTCACAGCCCAGCCCCAGAAAGAACTTGATAGGGAAATTTAAACCTTGGTCAGAATTTAAAAAGTAGACTTGCAGAGAGAGCTAAAGGAAGCTTTAGACTCCAGAGGCCAATGACAGAATCTATGAAGTTAAGTTTTTGAAAGACACTGCTAAAGCTGAACCATCACATTTCTAATAAGCTCTGACATGAACCGAACCATGGGGCCTTAGTTGTTTATTTTAAAAGAAGAAAGGATAGCTCTGCCACCATTTTCAGAGATGCTGGAGGCCTGTGGAAGAAATGCTTAAATGACAGCCATCATTTAATCACTGCTTAGAAACTGTGGGACTTCAGGGACAATGTCTCGGGAACCTTATTTTTTTGTAGCCCTCTGTACTACTGCAAGAGGTGCAGTATAAACTGTATGTATATTAACAGAACATATTAACAAATTATTTACTCCCTCATTCGAATATATAGTGAGTGTCTATGCACAAGGCACTGTGCACTAGACTCTGGGGATACAATAGTGATTGGAAAAAGCCATGGTTCCTGCTTCTGTGGCGCTTATAAGTGGGAGAGGATAGACATTTGTCACCAAATTATAGATATAAATGCAAAATGACAACCTCTGACACATGCTATGCAACTAACCCAGCAAAGGCCAAGATTCGAAGGGCTAGTAGACTTCTTCACCAGGTAAAGAGTGGGTGGGTGGGTGAGAGCATCCAGGCAAAAGGAATAGCATATGTCAAGACCCTATGTCAAGAGAGAGAACGTTTGAGGACCCAAAAGGTCATCAAGTGAAGAGTAGCATGGCAGAAGATAAAGCTGAAGAGGAAAACGAGGTCTAGACTGTGCAGAAGCCCAGAGGCCATGTTTAGAATTTTTCTCTTTATTTAAGTCATTGAAGTGTTTTAGGCTAGGGGTGTGTGTCTGTGTGTGTGTGTGTCTAGGGGGTAAGGAGAGAAAGAAAGAGACTGATTGATTGATTGACTGATTTGTATTTTGACAGGTACACTCTCACTGAAGCTGGAGAACAGAGTGGAGGGGGTCTGGAGCAGATGCTGGGGGACCACAGGCTGTGCAGTAGTACAGGTGAGATATGATGGAGGCTTGGGCCAGAGTGGAAATGTATAGATACAGACAAATAGACATATTAGGGGAAATCAGCAGAGGTTGTGAAGGTTGGATATGGGGGTAAGAGGGAAAGGGAGGAACCAGCTGGCTTCCTGGCCAGCGTAAAAGAATGGATGGAGATTCCATTTGCTGAAAACAGAGCACTGGAAGACCATGAGGCTTGTGATGGTTGGGGTGGAAGACAGGAAGAAAAAAACAAGGGCACACAGAATGTGCTGTGAAAAGGTCCAGGAGGCAATCTGAATAGAGGTCTGATATCAGAAAAGAGATCTGGGCTGAAGATTTACACTGTGCTTCCTTTCAATGTGGGTGATAATTAAAATGATAGTTGTAGATAAGATCACTGGGCAAGGGTGGTGAAGAATAAAATCAGAGAAAAGAGGGCTGAGGACTGAGCTTGAGGAGCTCCAGTCTTTTATGATGAGGTAGAAGAAGAGGAGCCTGCAAATGAGGTAAGGAGCAGTCAGAGGAATGAAGAAAAATAGGGGAGGGTTATAATAATAGGATTCCTTTTCTGGAACCACAAGATGCTAAATGATCCCTGTATAAAATATTATTTATTTATTTATTATTTATTTATTTATTTATTAATTATTTTTGCGGTACACGGGCCTCTCACTGCTGTGGCCTCTCCCGTTGCGGAGCACAGGCTCCAGACACACAGGCCCAGCGGCCATGGCTCACGGGCCCAGCCACTCCGCGGCATGTGGGATCTTCCCGGACCGGGGCACGAACCCGTGTCCCCTAGCATCGGCAGGCAGACTCTCAACCACTGCGCCAGCAGGGAAGCCCCCAAAATATTTTATTTTTAACATAGTTATAAGAGAGGCTGTACAGGGTGATAGTTAAAGTAGAAGCCCTAAAGCTGTTCTGCCTGGGATCAAATCTTAGCTCCTCCACTTGATGGCTGTGTTACATGAAAGTTATTTAAACCTCTCTGCGCTTCAGTTTCCTCATTTGTAAGATGAGAGGGGATAATGGGCCCTAATTCACTTGACTGTTGTGAGGATTAAATGACTCAACTAAATAATACATTCAAAATGCTTTGGAAGAGTGCCTAGTTTGCAGTAATGGTCATTTGACATTAGCTATAATGACATACTTATTATTATCTATATACAGCTGTCCACTACCAGAAGGATTACTGAACAAGCATCATATCAACTTTAACAACTCCAAAGCTGAAACAGAGCTTAAACTCAAAGATGATACTGAAGTGGCCAGTGTTAATTTCTAATTCTGCAAAGCCCCGACAGTTTTATTTTTTTTGGCTGTGTTGTGTCTTTGTTGCCACGCGCAGGCTTTCTCTAGTTGCAGGAAGCTGCGGCTACTCTTCGTTGTAGTGTGCGGGATTCTCATTGTGGTGGCTTCTCTTGTTGCGGAGCATGGGCTCTAGGCACGTGGGCTTCAGAGGTTGTGGCGCGTGGGCTCAGTAGTTGTGGTGCACGGGCTTAGCTGCTCTGCAGCGGCATGTAGGATCTTCCAGCACCAGGGCTCAAACCCGTGTCCCCTGCATTGGCAGGCGGATTCTTAACCACTGTGCCACCAGGGAAGCCCGGCCCCTGACAGTTTTTGATGGGCCAAGACCATATCTCTACAGCCTTCTGGAAACTTAGTATATTGTTTTAGATCTAGAAAGATGCTTATCTGCTGATACTTAGCACATGCTGAAGAATTCCTCCTGACAAACAGGCTTCTTAGAACATGATATCTCCGTCCATTCACTTAAGCATGATCATCTTCCAAAAACCAATTCAAGTCCTACCTCCTTTGTTAAAGCCTTCTTCAACCATATGCCAATTTAAAGTGTGCTTTCTGAACTCTGAACTCCTTGATCAATACTTGTAATTATATGATCCAACTGATGCTTAATATGATCACTTGTATTTCAACAAGTATTTCAGTAGATATTACTGAAATCCACATTCACTGCCCTGGCAGTCTGCTAGGCACTGGGAATAAAGAGGCTTATAAGATAAGGTTTCTGGGCATCCCTGGTGGCGCAGTGGTTGAGAGTCCGCCTGCCGATGCAGGGGACACGGGTTCGTGCCCCGGTCCGGGAGGGTCCCACATGCCGCGGAGCGGCTGGGCCTGTGAGCCGTGGCCGCTGAGCCTGCGCGTCCGGAGCCTGTGCTCTGCAACGGGAGGGCCCACAACAGTGAGAGGCCTGCGTACCGCAAAAAAAAAAAAAAAAAAAAAAAAAAAAGATAAGGTTTCTATCATTAAAGAGTTTCCACTCTAGTAGAGAAGACAGAGTTAGCCAACAACCAGAACACCATGGTGCTCTTAACACAGTATACATTTTGTATAATGGAGGAGGGAGCCAGCAGTCACCTAGAGGACTCAGCAGAGGTGGCTCCCTTTGACTGGCACTTTGAAGGATAAGGGGGAGTCAACCAGGCTGTGTGTGTATATGTAGGGGCAGAGGGGAGTAAGAAATGAAGGGAAGGATATTTAAGTCAGAATAAAAAAAATATGTGTGCAGTCCAACTGTGGAGCCAAGTCTTGTAAACAATGTATGGGAGGGACCTGGTCTTCTGTTTCTTGAAATCCACTGCTCCACTTCCCAATCTAATGTAGTACAGAGCATACAGTAGATGCTAAGTGGATATATTTATTTTATGAATAAGTGGATTTGATTAGTTGCACCCAAAAGGAATAATTTATGGTTTTTTTCCTTTTGGCAATGTGTTGAGAAACAGTTGATATAAAAGTAAAAACGAAGTAAAAAAAGAACAATACAGGGTTACTTATAACATGAAGAACAAAACTTTCTAAAGATACAGTTATAGTAAGTCTAAATGATGAACTATTATGCAGCCACTAAAATGATGCCAAAATTTTTGTAACACCATTCGTAAAAGGCTTAAGATATGATAGACAAAAAAGCAGCATATACAACAGCAAGGACTGTGTTTCAACACTTAGCTACTAGTCACACGGTACTGAGTACCTGCAAGGTGGCTAGTTGGATTTGAGATGTGCTATAAATGTAAAATATACACTAGATTTAGACAGTTTAGTATAAAAAATGGAATGTAAAATATTTTGTTAATAGTTAAAATACTGATTACAGGTTAATATTTTATTGGAATTAAATAAAAACTATGATTAAAATTAATTTACCTATTCCTTTTTACCTTTTTTCAATGTGGCTAACAGAAAATGTAAGTTTCTATATATGTGGATCAGACTATATTTCAGGGCTGGTATAGATGACATGATCTCAACTGCATAAGAAACACATAGAAAACTGACTAACTTAACAGTGGTTTCGCTCCCTGGATTATAGGGCTATTGTTTTGCCCTCGTCTGTATATTTTTACATTTTCCAAATTTTATTCATTGATAATCAAAAGGAATGACGAGAGAGAGACAAGGCACAAATAAAAACGGAGAAAGATCTCAATTTGGTTCAAAGACTTAGTTGCTGGAGGTTGAGAAAAGCAGCCCAGGGATGCCCAAATGACTTTCTCACTGATGGAGGGTTAGCACACAAAGGATGTTGGCCAGCTGTTCTCCATCCTGACTGGGGACAGAAAAAAGCGGAAATGGGTGTTAACCGCAGAAGGGGGCCTGTAAGTTAAATATAGGGAAGAATTTCCTGAAGCGAGGGTGTTTAAACTCTGGAATGAGTTATGGAAGAAGCCTCGTCCCCCAAGGTCATTTAAAATACTATAGATACCCATATGCCTTGAGTGTTCCTGTCTGGAGGCAATGAGATGACTTGTCAAGGTTCCGTCTAAAGTAGCTGTCTTAGAGTAAATAACTCCAATAAAACTTTCTTCTTCATTTATTTTTGACCAGGCTTCACTTTTCCTATTAAGGATGCCAGCCTGCAAGGAGTACTTTGAAAGGCAAGCCCATATGGTACAGCTACCTTAAGTAGTGCTCTTGAGACTTCAAACACAATGTCATTTGATCTAAATTTAAAAACCAACGTCAGCTAGACAACAGGGTTTTTAAGTCCCTCGGGGGTCACCTGCTAGAGACTAGTTCTGAATTCAGCATGAGCAAATGATGGAGGGAAGGAGAGAAGATAGATCTGCTTTTAAAAAGCAAGGCTTTAAAAAAATGTTAATGCTGGATAAGGTCTCATTTTCACAGGTGGATGGTTTGGCTTAAGAGCTGAATTATTATACCACTACCTTCTTGTTTTATAGAAAGATTGGCTCACTTGCTCTAGATTTTCATTATTTTTAACTGAAAAAGCCCATTTTCTTAACATGTGTCAAAATTCTTGGCTACTTTCTTTCTTATTCATTCGTTCATTCAAAAAAGCTTGATTGAGCTTTATTCTTTCTATTTATAAAAAGGAATAGAGAACTAGATCAGAAATAGGTCAGCAGAAATACTACCTAGAGATTTTACCACTGAAATGGTATGACCTTACATAAAGCCACTAGTTGCTTCTCCCAAAGTCACATCATTAAACGCTGGAGGGAATCAGAAGTATTCCAGCAAGCTGCAGAACAGCCAAGGATACTTCTCCTCAGTGTTCTCACTAAGGTCACTGAAATTCATGCGGTCTCTATAAAAACGGCACACCTGGTCCTAAAACATCAAGTAAGTCAGTGCAAGGTTGAGCACCATCATTGTATCGGACTGTCCACTGAAGCCGGGGCTCAGGCTCTAAGTCCCACACAACAGCGAGACTGAACAATGCATGAGAATATTTTTGCAAGTCTTGTTCTTCAAAATATTTGTCTTATGTACTCATTCAGATTATAAACTAAACAACTGTCAACTAAGCAAAGGCAGGGCAAATCTTACACTTCTGAATTTTCTTGTGTCTCTTGAATAGTGCTATATGCAGAGGAGACCCTTAATGAATTGTTAAATGCATGAATAATACTTAATAATATTTTGTATAGTCCTTTTTAGTTTCTAAACCACTTGGACAGACATTATTTCATTTGTTCTGTACAATTATGCTTGGGAAATACGGCTGGTGCTATTAACTCCATTAAAAAAAACTGATACTCAAAAACAGTTTATGAAAATTAAATGAAAGAGCTGAAGTTGGAGCCTACGTTTTCTGATTCCCAAATTCAGTGCTCTTTCCACTGTTAATTGTGAAGCTTTACAGGCAGTAAAAATTGAACTTAGAATTAAAAATTCCATGTATAAAGCAGGAAAGATGGCTTTGAAATCCTGCTTTTATCATGTCTTATTCTGAGAAAACAAAAACAAAAACATGAAATTCAAGGAAGACAAACACTACGGGCAAACATATGTTTTAAGCCAACTCATGTGCTTCCCCTTAGCTTTCTTGTTTCTTAACCAATGGAGTTGAAACATATAAGCATTTTTGTTTCCTTTGGTCTTAAAGTTTTTAAATTCTTCACAAAGTTTTATGACTCTTATGAGTTTCCTACATCTCTGAAGTAAATGGGGTAAAATAAGCAACAAAGAATGGCTTCACCAGACCTGCCTGTCCTGATTTTGCAGTGTATTTTTCTAGTACTCTGGATTTGACTTTGATGGGCTTTCCTGGAGAAGGTAATAGGTGTTAGAAATTCAGTGGCAGAGAGACAGGAGGGCTGGGGAAGGGCAGAGAAGGAAAAGAATGACCACTAACTAATAAGAGGCAGCCTGGTATGATAAAAAGAGCATGCAACTAGGAGTCAGACAACCTGGGTTTCTGGTCCCAGTTCCATCAGTTATTATCATGTGATCTTGGCAAATCACTTCATATTCCTAAGTCTCAGTTTTCTGACCTGCAATATAGTGATCATCATCCTTGCCCTGCCTCCTTCACAGGGTTGTTAGAAGCTTAAATAAAGACATGGAAAATTCTGCAAATAAGAAACTTTTATTTTACATAACTTCTAACTAGAGGTGAGAGTTACCTAAGAAGGTGGGTACCAAAAAAAGTAGGTAGGTAAATAGATGTCTAGGGTACTTATCTCTAAGGCTTCAGAGGGGTCATATAAAGGACTTGGGGAAAAGTGGAAGGGAGACGGTGAATATTTTGTACCACTAACGTACAAGGCAGAATGAGCCATTATTAAAAATGTGACCAAGAACCATGTTCTATACCTATCTGTAAGGAGAAGACTGTAGATTTTAAGGGAAAAACAAAATACCTATAATAAAGAATGGATTTAATTTTTAAAACAGATAATAACTATGATTCACTTATCTATTACATATTTATAATACTTACAATTTACTGAGTACTACTATGTGCCAGAAGTATGCTAAGTGTTTACGTATTTAATCTTTATATCCACTTTATCAGGTAGGCACTATTATCTCCATTTTACAGATAAATTTAAGCTGAGAGCTTAAACTTGCCTGAAGTCACAGAGACAGTGAGTGGGAGAGTTGGTATTCAAACCCATAGTTTTTACATGCTCTTTACAACTGGGCAACGGCTTCCTACTCTGGCCTACACCCCAATCTTCACAGCCCCCAATTCTCCTTGTGCTCCAGGTCCACTAAATGCCATCTCCTTAGTGAAGGCTTGTCCAATGTCACCCACACCCCGCACACCAGGAGGTAAATGACATCCTCAGAATGTTCCAAATAACTTATCCACCTTTCTTCAGTACTCATACTTCCTGAGTCTATTACATATTGTTTGTTCCTATTCCATTGCCTGCTCACTGCTGCTCAAAAGCCTAGTGGGTAAGACTTGGTGGAGAAGTGAACTTAAGCTACGGAGGGAGGACGCTTTACCTCTGCACCTGCTGAGTGAGTGAATGAATGAGGTAGGACATGAACTGGATCTTGAAGTGACAGTGACGTTTGGAGAGGGCAGAGGCAAAAGCAGGCGACTCTAGGTGGTGGGAACTTGTCCGAGAAAAGAACTGAGGTCAGAAATGAGCTGGGCATGTCTCGAGGTCAGGTGAGCTGGGGTGAGAGACGGTGGAGGTGCTGTCCCAGGACCTGCATGTGGGGGCCCCGTCGCACAGCCCATTCACAGCAACACAGCACATAATCTCTTCGTCTCAGTTCTAAATTTATCGTCTCACTGGCAGCCATCAAGCAGCGCCTTGTGCGTTCATTCTTCTCTGACCATAATTCAGCGCCAGCATCAGCTGTGCATGCACATGTCAACTGGAATCTTGGACCACTTTGTAGTTAGTAGTAAAAGAAAGAAAAAATGCGATGTTTAAGTGGCATGCTGGTGGCTTTTAACCAAAATATTCAAGAGTACAACCTCTGAGCTGAAATTCCACTTTTCAAAATTGTGTTGCTTGGCAGTTACAACGAGGTTACTGATCCAAGGATGAGAAAAAGGAGACTTCTTTTGGAAAGGACTAGCATAAAGCACTGAGAACTGTGCCCCAGGTAACTGCGTTCATGTGGAAAAGGGATAGTTTTAGGATTAATCAGGTAGCTGCTTTGATATTAGATAAGAATTCTGTTATGTGAAAGAAAAAAAATCACTTCATTAAAGGAATTTTAATCACACTGTCTTTTCTTTGAAAAAACAAAACAAAACAAGCTGTCACATAACTTTGAAGCTTACCATAAGGAGGAATTTAGTGACTGCACTGATCCTCACAGCCAGTTGGAAATCCTCGACACCAAAAGAACATACGGCAACCTGCTTCCACAAGGGGCCAATCTGTGAATGGTAACAATCACAGAGAAACTGGAAGTGTTTTCTTTTACAAAAGATGTAAGAGGCTCCCTTAGGAGCGTGAGTTTTTTTACCCTTTGCCCTAAGGAGCACGGGCTTGGGAGGTAATTCCTCAGTTCATGGCTGCTCTCAGAAATTCTGAGGTTTCCTCTGAGGCTAAAAGTGTTTGTTCCAGCTTTGTTTAGATTTGTAACCTCCAGCCTGGCTTCCACAGTGGTCTTTACTTGGATCGTAATGTAGCATGCATTTTGTGGTACTCTGCATCTGTCTCAGTAGCCTAATTACAGCACCATAAAGTGGTACATACTACTCATTCAGTGTTAATGTGCTTGTACAGTGGCTCAGAGGGGCACTACATAATGTGTGAGTTTGGGGCTTAATGGGTTACTACATCAGTGCCAGGAGACCTAGACTCCAGTCTTACTGCCACAGGCTCATAGGTCAATCATGCTTGGAAAGTCATTTACTTTTTTTCTTTTTTTACTTATTTTATTTTATTTTTGGCTGAGCTGGGTCTTCGTTGCTGCATGTGGGCTTTCTCTAGTTGTGGCAAGCGGGGGCTACTCTTCGTTGCGGTGCTTGGGCTTCTCACTGCAGTGGCTTCTCTTGTTGTGGAGCACGGGCTCTAGACACGCGGGCTTCAGTAGTTGTGGCACGCGGGCTAAGTAGTTGTGGCTCGTGGGCTCTAGAGTGCAGGCTCAGTAGTTGTGGTGCACGGGCTTAGTTGCTCGGTGGCATGTGGGATCTTCCCAGACCAGGGATCAAACCCATGTCCCCTGCATTGGCAGGCAGATTCTTAACCACTGCACCACCAGGGAAGTCCCTGATAAGTCATTTAATTTATCTGAACCTCAGAAATGAGAGTTGCTGGAAATGATGGTGTTTTAGGAGGGAAAGGACAGTCAGGTTGCAGTGAGGAAAGCATTTTGGGTAAATTGTCTAAAGAGATCACAGAAGAAAGGGAAAGGGATCTGATTTCTGAAGTTTCAGTAATTTGTTGTGATCTTGTTTCTCACTTAAAATATTTACGTTTTTTTTTCTAGTTTTGTATTGTTTTCTTGAAATGGTTCCCAAATTGTATAAGCTCTAAGTACCACAAAACCCAGATTCTCTCTGTTCCTAAAATGAATTTGCACTCTAGCCAAGTGGTCTATTCTTTGCCAGTAAACTTACTGTGCCTTTTCTAAAACTGTTCCCTCTATATGAAGGGGTGGGTGTGGATAGTGGTGGGAGAGAAGCAAGAGGGAGAGCACATTCTAGACAGAAGGACAGTGAGTGTGACGAGTCAGGAAAGAGCTTTTTCATGCTAAGAGGAGGTCAGTATAGGACTATACATGAGAGATGGGGGAGAGGCAGGTAGTCGGGAGACCACAGAAAAGGGCTTGGGTTTTACTCTAGCCGCTGAAGCTAGGAAGTGATTAAGATATGGCTAAAATTTTGAAAAGTCACTCTGGCTGCTGCGGAGAATGAACAGAGGTGGGACAAGAATGAAATTAGGGAGACAAACTGGACTGGTGCAGTGTCTGGGTAAGAGCAGGTGGTGACTTGGACTGGGGTGGTGGCAGCAGAGATGGTGGGAAGTACACTTGGTGGGTAGAGATGACATGGTTTGCTGATGAACTAGACTGGCTCAGGTAGGAGTGAAGAAAAGAAGGAAATCAAGGATGTTTCTCTGGTTTGAGCAACTGGGTAGACAGGGTGTCATTTGCTGAGCTGAAGAAGCCTGGTGAAGGACAGTTCTGGATGTTGAGGCTGAGGTGCCTGTGATACTCCAAGGGGAAGTGTCAAGCAGGTCTCTGACTACAGAGTTTGCAGGAGAGGTTTACGCTGAAAACATAACTTGGAGGGTCATAGCATATAGATGGTTTTCAAAATGGGGGCAGTGGATGAGCTCACATGAGAAGAAGGAGAGAGAAAAGGAGAATACTATGGAGATTTCCATATTTAATGATCAAGAAAAGGAGGACAAACAGGAAGAACAGGCAGAAAAAGTGCAGCTGAAAGGAGGAAAACCAGGGGAGGGTAGTATTGTGGAAGCCAAGAAAGGAGAATGTTTCAAGAAGGCAGGAATGGCCAGCAAGGCCAAATGCCACTAAATACAGACTAGTAGGATAAGGATGGAAAAGTGGCCGCTGGGTTGGGCAACATAGAGTTCTAGACACCTACCTAGATAAGAGGAATTTCAGTATACTGATAGAACTGAAATCAGACTGGAGTATGTTAAGGAGGAACTGGAAAAACAGAACATAAATAGACTCATAATCATCATAAAAATTAAGTCAGTAGCTAAAAATCTATACTTTCCCTCTCAACAAATGAAAAATACTAGGTTTTTCAGACCTTCAAGATATAGATAATTCCTATCTTACATAAACTGCTCCAGAGAACAGAAAAGAATAATAGAAGAGAAGGGAAAGAGCCTCAATTTATTTTATGAGGCTGTTACAACCTTGTTACCAAAATCAGACAAAGATTATTATATGAGAAAAAAAAATTATAGGCTAGCCTCGTCTCATTTACAGAGGCAGATATCCTAAAAATATTAGCAAATCATGGAATCTAATTTAAAAAATGATAGACTCAAAAACCAACTAATGGTTACCAAAGGAGAAACATGGTGGGGGAGAGATAAATTAGGAGGTTGGGATTAACAAACACACACTACTATATATAAAATAGATAACCAACAAGGACCTACTGTATAGCACAGGGAGCTCTACTCAATATTTTGTAATAACCTATATGGGAAAAGAATCTGAAAAAGAATGAATATATGTATATGTATAACTGAATCACTATGCTGTACTCCTGAAACTAACACAGCATTGTAAATCAACTATACGCCAATAAAATTTTTTTAAAAAGGTATGATCTATATAGCTATACCTGTATCTATAATGGAATACTACACAGCCATAAAAAAGAATGAGATAATGCCATTTGCAGCAACATGGATGGACCTAGAGATGATCATACTAAGTGAAGTAAGAAAGACAAATACCATATGACGTCACTTATATGTAGAATCTGACATATGACACAAATGAACTTATCTATGAAACAAACAGACTCACAGACATAGAGAACAAACTTGTGGTTGCCAAGGGGGATAAGGGGTAAGGGAGGGATGGATTGGGAGTTTGGGATTAGCAGATGCAAACTATTATATATAGAATGGATAAACAACAAGGTCCTACTGTACAGCACAGGGAACTATACTCAACATCCTGTGTGATAAACCATAATGGAAAAGAATACGAAAAATAATGTATATATATGTATGACTGAATCACTTTGCTGTAAAGCAGAAACTAACACAACATTGTAAATCAACTATACTTCAGTAAAACAAGTTTAAAAAAAATAAAAAAGTAAATCAGCAAATCGAATCCAGCAATATACAAAAAGTAATTCATCACAACCAAGCAGATTATAGCCCAGGAGGCAAAGATGATTTAACATCAGAAAATGTATTACTAGTTATTAACACAGTAAAGAAGAATATAGTGTTATCTCAATAAACATAATAAGCATTTTATAAAATCCAAAATATACACATTCATGATTTTAAAAAAAGCAACTCTTAGTGAACTGGGAATAGAAAGAAACTTCCTTTTGCTAATAAATAATATCTATCCAAACTTGCAATAAATATAATACTTAATGGTGAAAAGAAACGTTCTCTTTAAAGTCAGGAATAAGACAAGGATATCCACTATTGCTGCTCCTCTTCCATAATAAAACAAAGGACAAGAAAAAGTAATAAAAGTTGTAAAAATAGGAAGAAACAACACCATCATTCACTAAAAAAATATGATCGTACCCACAGAAAAATCCGAGAGAATCTAAGATAAACCATTGTAATTAACATTAGCAAGGCTGCTGGATACATTCTCAAAATACAAAAATCAGTAGTAGTCCTGTATACTAGCCACAAAAAAGTTGGGTGTTGTAATAAAAAAATTTATAACAGCAACCAAAATGGTAAGCTACCTAGGACTAAGTATCTAATAAAAGATGTGTAAGATCTTTATGAAGAAAAATTTAAAACTTCACTGAGGTATGTTTAAAAAACAGAAAGAAAGCATATAAAGAGGTACCATGTTCACAGTTAGAAAGACTCAATATCATACAGCTGTCAAATCACTCAGATACAGTTCATAAGTCCAGAAAAGCCAAAAGAGTTTTGAAGAAGGGTCATAAGTAGGAGCCTCACCCGACCAGATATCAAGAAAGGTGGGGAAATCTTCCTTTTCCCTTGCTATGAAGGAACATGATTTAAGAGTAACGCTCCTGGCCTCTCTCCATCCTCCCACTCGCTCTTAGAGGAGGAGGGCCTTTTCTAATCAGTGAATTTAGAGGGAAAAATAAAACCTGGGTCTTCTTGGCTTAGTCCCATCTGGGTTCTTGCAGGAGTCACCTGACAGCCCTCTATAGTATAGTTAAGGGCCTGCCTCTGCGGGGAAAGCCTGAGGTTCTCCAGTTCACATCGTGATTGCAAGAGTAAGTTTAATTTTGAGTGATGTCTTTGCAAGCCCTTTTATTATAGATCTAAAGCCACTTGGAAAATGCAGCTTTATCAGTAATAAAACTGACATTTTGATTCCTATTAGTCTGTCTCTTTTATCTCCTCTCTCAAGTGGTTCCAAATGTCAGGGGGAAGAGAGATGCTCAAAGCTCAATAAGACTTATAGAAATTACACCTTATATTAATTAGAAATGTGGTACTAGCCTATAGATAGACAATAAAACGATGAAGCAGAATAGGGGGCCTGGAAACAGATCTGTGTGTAAGTGAACTTGATGTATGAAAGAGACGGCGTTATTAACAGTGGACAAAAGATAGAGTCTTCAATAAATGACACTGGGACAATTTGCTGCCTGTACTGAACAAGATTCATTTTAGTTGATTAATCAGGTGGTGCTGTGAGTTGCCCCCCTTTTTTTTTTATCATTTTAAGCTATTTACCATTTGTGTTATAAAACCTTTCATTAATTATATACCTTGTTTCCAACTAGATCACAAATCCCTTGAAGGTAGGGCTTGAGCCTTATACTTCTTGTTACCTCCAGAGTACCTATCACGGAACTTTACACTGACAGTGTTAAATACATGCCTGCTAGCTCACTTTTTAAATTATTATTATTATCATTACTATTATTGTTTTACATTAAAACTCAGTTCCTAGACCTCATTCCTCAGGGCATACAGGTCCGTATCAACACGGATTTTTTATAATTATTTTGATATTCTGAGTAGAATTTTTTAAACAATTGTGTATTTGCTTAACAGAAGTCCTATCTAAAGTCAGACATCCAGAATTTGCATTTTGAAGATCATGAGACAAAAACAGAAAACGTCAAAGGTAAATCATAGATGTCACTTTCGTGTTATCCTCAAGGTCTATCTTGATGGCACAGAAGAAATTGAAACTATTCTTGTACTTTCCTCCCCACAAATTATTTTTCCACCTACCATCTCACTTCATCCTCACCACAAACCAGTGAGATGAGCAGAGCAGGGATTATAGATGAGGAAATTACGTTTCAGAGAGGTAGGAGTTTAAATTCACACAGCAAATCAGAAAATTGAAATGGCAAGGTTACATGGATAACTTGTTTATTTAAGGTTTTTAAAATAGGTTGTTACACTGTGATAAAGGTTGAACAATTTGGCTTGAATAAAGGAATCTCAAAACTTAAAAAAAAAATTCACATAGCAAATCAGAAAAAGATCTGGGATCAGAAGCCAGTGCTCTTTAGAAGAAACCACGCTGTTCCCAGTTGTCTAACTCTGAAGGCCTGATTTGAATTCATGTGATTTTGTAAGTCATTGCCCATCATCCAAGGATTCAAATTACTAAATGACTTGAGCCAACAGCTTTCCATTTATTTAAGTCAAACGAATCATCTAATGTTTTCTTTGCATCACTTTCCCTCTCCCCTTGTCTTTGGAAGAGTGTCATGTCCATCCTGACAAAGCACTTTTAGGCAGCAGCTTGCCCTTATGGCACAATAGGCACTGGCATCACATACGAGAAACGTTCCAGTATGTGTGTGTCTCTTGGTCTCAGACTAGGTCCTGACAGCCTGACCTATTCCTTGTGTGCTTTCTTCCCTTCACTCTCACAACCACTGATCCTGATGCTTATTCTGTCCTTCGCTTGTTCTTTGGAAAAGTCCTGGGGGCTCCATGTCCCCCTTTTACGAATCACATGGCTATCCTCCAGTCTCTGCTTCAGCCAAGCTCTCAAGGATTCCTTGTCCCGCCAACCTTCCCATGTCCAAATAATATCCCTTTGAACCCGCCCCCCTTCGTGGGTGCTTCGCCCTCTTAGCCAGACTGGAGCTTAGACCTACACAAGTATGATGGCTGCCTTTCCTTTTCTTCAGATATCTTATTACAGAAGAAAACCCAGAAGGAAGGTGTGGAGTGGTGTGGAAATCAGGCAAGTTTCTCAGGATTATTATCCACATTGCAGTTTCTGGGTGTGAGAGATAAAGGTACTCACCACCTGACCATTAGTCCGTGCTCCATGAAGTTTTTCAGGTTAGGGAGGGTTTGCCTCAAGTCTGGAGTCCCTAGTCCATGTTGATATCTTAGCTGCAAAGGTGGAAAAACAGAATTAAAAGAAATTTTGGCAGATATTAGGTAATGCTTCCCAAACATGATTCACTAAACAAGTCCCCCCCGCCCCATTTTAAACGCTGAAAGAGGAAATGTGGGTGTATGATCCCAACATCATCAACCTCACTTTTTGGAAGGTGTTTAAAGGTAGCCTCCTCATTTCCTGCTCCCTTGCCCTCTAACATTGGAGAAGACTAAGAACCACCAACTGTGGAATCAGGATATTTCCAAGACCCCTGTAGAGTTTGCTAACATCAACTCCAGGGACATATACCATAAAACCAGTATTTCATTTTAGGTACTGAAGGTTGGTACTACACACTCTGCCCTTTTTACACTGACACTTTTCCCTTTGTAGAATCAAGAATAAGGGTCATGTTGTATCCATCTCTGATCCCCAAGTGTCTGACACAGTGCTAGTGCTCAGTCAATGCTTATTAAACAAACAGCAAGTCACTTTTGACAGAGGCTGTGCTTTATGTTATTTCTCTTGTGCCTGTAACTTTCCTCTTTCTCTAGGACCAGAGTACAGAGCTATAGAGCTAGTATGAGGAAACTATAGCCTGTGGGCAAGATCTGCTCTTAGCTTTACTTATTTCTGCTAGAGGCTGATTTTCTAAAATTATGTGTCCTTTTATGTGCCTTGTGTAACCTACTAAATGGTTTTCATCTGTCTGTTCCCGTCTCCTCTCACTTTGTCTCTGAAGACCGTTTGCTTCCTTCACTAAACATAATAGAGACCCGAGGTAAGTATAAGTGCATATTCATACACACGCTCACACACACAGCATCAAATACACAGTAAGTATACAAGCCCTGTAGAAATGTATTTTTCAAATGACATAATATATATGAAGAAAGGACTCTGTAAACTGCATACTGATGTACAGATACGAAGGGTCATCTGTATTGAGGTTTTACTTTTCTAGCACCTAATTTAAAAGTGGCTAAGTTAAACTTTTAAATATTTTCCTCTTTTAAAAAATTAAAACATTATCAACAAAAAATCAAAGTAAGTTTTCTTTTGTTTGTATCTTGTACTCTATTGACTTTTCACTTAAGTGTGAGTGAGTGACATTTAACAGAGAAAGAGTTCAATCTCACTACACTGAACTTTAAAAAGAAACCCCCAAACCTAATCAGGTCTCTTGAATGGTCTGAATACACACATAAAATAAGGAGGTAGAAACATAGAATGTTAAAGCTAAAAGGTATCTTGAATATTATTTAAGCCAATCCTTTTCTTGCGCAGATGGGAAAACTGAAGCCGAGAAAAAGAGCAAGGAAATTCTCCAAAGCCACATGTTTCAATGGCAAAGATATTAGTCAGAGTCTCCTTTTCACAACCATGCCACTACACCAGCTACCCCAAAGTCTAAGAGGAAAATTGGTTGAAAAAAAACAAAAAAACAAAATCTTGAGAAGACAAAAGGAAAATATTCTTTTCCTTTTCCAAAGCTAGCTTGGTGACCTAAATCACCTCTGAGATTTGCTGACCTTGAATTATAAGATCTCCTCCATATTAAATGACATCATTTCTTATATTAATATAAAAGCATTTTTTCCATACATTGATAAAAGTAAAATGGCTGACATCCCAATATGATATTCCTGAATTCACTGTTTCAATAAAAAAGTGAAATTGTTTACACATGGCATGAAAATTTCACCTGTGATTCATACTGAGAAATATTAAATATCAAAAAAAATAAAACCACCCCATACTAAAATAACACTAAGCTATGTGTCCCTGAGCCAGTACGTAGTCAATTGCCTGCCCCAGGCTCCACAATGGAAGGTGGGTGTTGAATTCTTTTCAGAGACCACAGTGAAAATTTCTCTCCAAGTCTGATTTCAACTAAAAAAGGAAAATGTGGGAATTTCAAGCCTCCACCCAAGTCTCAACTCTTCATTTGTTGTATAGCATTATTATCTTTATCATAGAATCTTGGGATATCTAGCTTAAAGAGATCATGGAGATTATCTTTTCCAACCTCCATCCTTTCATAAATGAAGAAACTAAGACTCAGTAAGACAAGTGTCCTGCCCAAGGTCTCAAAGCTGATAAGGGACAAAGCCAAGGCTAGAACCTCTCAGTAACAACTCTGAATTCTTTCTATCATGTAGCCCTCTTAACTTTCAACATACAGAACTAAAATAGAAATTCATACATAAAAATAATATATTAAAATTTTAAAATAAAGTACATGTACTGTTTTAAGTCTAACCTACTGAAAGGCTTACAATGAAAAAGCAGCAGTTCTTTGCTCTTCAGTAGCGACCACTTTTAGTTGTTTCTTCTTTACCTTCATATTTCTAAATAATACACTTATATTAATATTTCTTTTCTTTTTTTTCTTTTTTTTTTTTTTTGCAGTACGCGGGCCTCTCACTGTTGTGGCCTCTCTGGTTGCGGAGCACAGGCTCCGGACGCGCAGGCTCAGCGGCCATGGCTCACGGGCCTAGCTGCTCCATGGCACGTGGGATCTTCCCGGACCAGGGCACGAACCTATGTCCCCTCTGAATTGGCAGGCGGACTCTCAACCACTGCGCCACCAGGGAAGCCCTATTTTTAGTTTTTTGAGGAAACTCCATACTGTTCTCCATAGTGGCTGTATCAATTTACATTCCCACCAACAGTGCAAGAGGGTTCCCTTTTCTCCACACACTCTCCAGCATTTGTTGTTTGTAGATTTTCTGATGATGCCCATTCTAAATGGTGTGAGGTGATACCTCATTGTACTTTTGATTTGCATTTCTCTAATAATTAGTGATGTCGAGCAGCTTTTCATGTGCTTCTTGGCCATCTGTATGTCTTCTTTGGAGAAATGTCTATTTAGGTCTTCTGCCCATTTTTGGATTGGGTTGTTTGTTTTTTTAGTATTGAGCTGCATGAGCTGTTTATATATTTTGGAGATTAATCCTTTGTCCGTTGATTTGTTTGCAAATATTTTCTCCCATTCTGAGGGTTGTTTTTTCATCTTGTTTGTAGTTTCCTTTGCTTTGCAAAAGCTTTTAAATATCATTAGGTCCCATTTGTTTACTTTTGTTTTTATTTCCATTGCTCTAGGAGGTGGATCAAAAAAGATCTTGCTGTGATTTACGTCAAACAGTGTTCTTCCTATGTTTTCCTCTAAGAGTTTTATAGTGTCCGGTCTTACATTTAGGTCTCTAATCCATTTTGAGTTTATTTTTGTGTGTTGTGTTAGAGAGTGTTCTAATTTCATTCTTTTACATGTAGCTGTCCAGTTTTCCCAGCACCACTTATTGAATTGACTGTCTTTTCTCCATTGTATATCCTTGCCTCCTTTGTCATAGATTAGTTGACCATAGCTGCATGGGTTTATCTCTGGGCTTTCTATCCTGTTCCATTGATCTATATTTCTGTTTTTGTGCCAGTACCATATTGTCTTGATAAGTGTATCTTTGTAGTATAGTCTGAAGTCAGGGAGTCTGATTCCTCCAGCTCCGTTTTTTTCCCTCAAGACTGCTTTGGCTATTCGGGGTCTTTTGTGTCTCCATACAAATTTTAAGATTTTTTGTTCTAGTTCTGTAAAAAATGCCATTGGTTAATTTGATAGGGATTGCATTGAATCTGTAGAGTGCTTTGGGTAGTATAGTCATTTTCACAATATTGATTCTTCCAATCCAAGAACATGGTATATCTCTCCATCTGTTGGTTTCATTTTTAATTTCTTTCAACAGTGTCTTATAGTTTTCTGCATACAGGTCTTTTGTCTCCCTAGGTAGGTTTATTCCTAGGTATTTTATTCTTTTTGTTGCAATGGTAAATGGGAGTATTTCCTTAATTTCTCTTTCATATTTTTCATCATTAGTGTATAGGAATGCCAGAGATTTCTGTGCATTAATTTTGTATCCTGAAACTTTACCAAATTCATTGATTAGCTCTAGTAGTTTCCTGGTGGCATCTTTAGGATTCTCTATGTATAGTATCATGTCATCTGCAAACAGTGACAGTTTTACTTCTTTTCCTATCTCTATTCCTTTATTTTTCCTGTCTGATTGCCGTTGCTAGGACCTCCAAAAACTGTTGAATATTAGTAGTGAGAGTGGACATCCTTGTCTTCTTCCTGATCTTAGAGGAAATGCTTTCAGATTTTCACCATTGAGAATGATGTCTGCTGTGGGTTTGTCGTATATGGCCTTTACTGTGTTGAGGTAAGTTCCCTCTATGTCCACTTTCTGGAGAGTTTTTATCATAAATGGGTGTTGAATTTTGTCAAAAGCTTTTTCTGGGCCTCCCTGGTGGCGCAGTGGTTGAGAGTCCGCCTGCCGATGCAGGGGATGCGGGTTCGTGCCCCGGTCTGGGAGGATCCCGTGTGCCGCGGAGCGGCTGGGCCCGTGAGCCATGGCCGCTGGGCCTGTGCGTCCAGAGCCTGTGCTCCGCGACGGGAGAGGCCACAACAGTGAGAGGCCCGCGTACCGCAAAAAAAAAAAAAAAAAAAAAAAGCTTTTTCTGCATCTACTGAGATGATCATATGGTTCTTCTTCTTTAATTTGTTAATATGGTGTATCACACTGATTGATTTGCATATATGGAAGAAACCTTGCATCCTGGGATAAATTCCACTTGATCATGGTGTATGATCCTTTTAATGTGTTGCTGGATTCTGTTTGCTAGTATTTTGTTGAGGATTTTTGCATCTATATTCATCAGTGATATTGGTCTGTAATTTTCTTTTTTTGTAGTATCTTTGTTTGGTTTTGGTATCAGGGTGATGGTGGCCTCATAGAATGAGTTTGGGAGTGTTCCTCCCTCTGCAATTTTTTGGAAGAGTTTGAGAAGGATGGGTGTTAGCTCTTCTCTAAATGTTTGATAGAATTCACCTGTGAAGCCATTTGGTCCTGGACTTTTGTTTGCTGGAAGATTTTTAATCACGGTTTCAATTTCATTACTTGTGATTGGTCTGTTCATATTTTCTATTTCTTCCTGGTTCAGTCTTGGAAGGTTATACCTTTCTAAGAACTTGTCCATTTCTTCCAGGTTGTCCATTTTATTGGCATAGAGTTGCTTGTAGTAGTCTCTTAGGATGCTTTGTATTTCTGTGGTGTCCGTTGTAGCTTCTCCTTTTTCATGTCTAATTTTATTGATTTGAGTCCTCTCCCTCTTTTTCTTGATGAGTCTGGCTAATGGTTTATTAATTTTGTTTACCTTCTCAAAGAAGCAGCTTTTAGTTTTATTGATCTTTGCTACTGTTTTCTTTGTTCCTATTTCATTTATTTCTGCTCTGATCTTTATGATTTCTTTCCTTCTGCTCATTTTGGGTTTTGTTTGTTCTTCTTTCTCTAGTTTCTTTAGGTGTAAGGTTAGATCGTTTATTTGAGATATTTCTTGTTTCTTGAGGTAGGCTTATATAGCTATAAACTTCCCTCTTAGAACTGCTTTTGCTGCATCCCATAGGTTTTGGATTGTCATGTTTTCATTGTCATTTGTCTCTAGGTAGTTTTTGATTTCCTCTTTGATTTCTTCTGTGATCTCTTGGTTATTTAGTAACGTATTGTTTAGCCTCCATGTGTTAGTGTTTTTTACGTTTTTTTTCCCCTGTAAGTGATTTCTAATTTCATAGCATTGTGGTCAGAAAAGATGCTTGATATGATTTCAATGTTCTTAGATTTACTGAGGCTTGATTTGTGACCCAAGATGTGATCTATCCTGGAGAATGTTCCTTGTCCACTTGAGAAGAAAGTGTACTCTGCTGTTTTTGGATGGAATGTCCTATAAATATAATTAAATCTATCTGGTCGATTGTGTCATTTAAAGCTTGTGTTTCCTTATTAATTTTCTGTCTGGATGATCTGTCCATTGGTGTAACTGAGCTGTTAAAGTCCCCTATTGTTATTGTTTTACTGTCGATTTCCTCTTTTATAGCTGTTAGCAGTTGCCTTATGTATTGAGGTGCTCCTATGTTGGGTGCATATATATTTATAATTGTTATATCTTCTTCTTGGATTGATCCCTTGATCATTATGTAGTGTCCTTCCTTGTCTCTTGTAACATTCTTTATTTTAAAGTTTCATTTTATCTGATATGAGTATTGTTACTCCAGCTTTCTTTTGGTTTCCATTTGCATGGAATATCTTTTTCCATCCCCTCACTTTCAGTCTGTATGTGTCCCTAGGTCTGAATTGGGTCTCTTATAGACAGCATATATTTATGGGTCACAGCAAGCCTGTGTCTTTTGGTTGGAATATTTAATCCATTCACGTTTAAGATAATTATCAATATGTATGTTCCTATTACCATTTTCTTAACTGTTTTGGGTTTGTTTTTATAGCTCCTTTTCTTCTCTTGTGTTTCCCACTTAGAGAAGTTCCTTTAGCATTTGTTGGAGAGCTGGTTTGGTGGTCCTGAATTCTCTTAGCTTTTGCTTGTCTGTAAAGCTTTTGATTTCTCCATCGAATCTGAATGAGATCCTTGCCAGGTAGAGTAATCTCGGTTGTAGTTTCTTCCCTTTCATCATTTTAAGTATAACATGCCACTCCCTTCTGGCTTGTAGAGTTTCTGCTAAGAAATCAGCTGTTAACCTTATGGGAGTTCCCTTGTATGTTATTTGTTGTTTTTCCCTTGCTGCTTTCAATAATTTTTCTTTGTCTTTAATTTTTGCCTATTTGATTACTGTGTATCTTGGTGTGTTTCTCCTTGGGTTTATCATGTATGGTACTCTGTGTGCTTCCTGGACTTGGGTGGCTATTTCCTTTCTCACGTTAGGGAAGTTTTTGGCTATAATCTCTTCAAATATTTTCTCGGGTCCTTTCTCTCTCTCTTCTCCTTCTGAGACCCCTATAATGCAAATGTTGTTGTGTTTAATGTTGTCCCAGAGGTCTCTTAGGCTGTCTTCATTTCTTTTCATTCTTTTTTCTTTATTCTGTTCCTCAGCAGTGAATTCCACCATTCTGTCTTCCAGGTCACTTATCTGTTCTTCTGCCTCAGTTATTCTGCTATTGATTCCTTCTAGTGTATTTTTCATTTCAGTTATTGTATTGTTCATCTCTGTTTATTTCTTCTTTAATTCTTCTAGATCTTTGTTAAACATTTCTTGCATCTTCTCGATCTTTGCCTCCATTCTTTTCCCGAGGTCCTGGATCATCTTCACTATCATTATTCTGAATTCTTTTTCTGGAAGGTTGCCTATCTCCAGTTCATTTAGTTGTTTTTCTGGGGTTTTATCTTGTTCCTTCATCTGGTACGTAGCGCTCTGCCTTTTCATCTTGTGTGTCTTTCTGTGAATGTGGTTTCTGTTCCACAGGCTGCAGGACTGTAGTTCTTCTTGCTTCTGCTCCTTCTGGTCATATTCTGTCCATTCTCAAAGAGCCAACACCAGTTCCATTTCCTGTAGGAAGGTCTCTGATTACTCCAGGGTAGGGGGCACTTTACCCCTCTGCCAAATCCCTTCCTACACCACATTTCCATTTGCTGTCTTTGGAAAGCCTAAACTAACTGAATAGATACTTAAAACATATTTGTTAATTAATTAATTAGTAAGTTAAAATTAATGCTGTATGGGAGGGAATGAAAGGCATCTTGACACACTGGAATGAGCATAGATGCAGATCTGGGTTTGAAATACCGGTGCTGTCATTTATTAGTTGTTTGACCTTGGGTAAGTCAATTCTTGTAAATGGGATGTTATCTGCCTTGCAGAGCTGTTATAAAGTTTAAATACGATAAAGTATGTAGAGGGCCCCAAATGTTATCTGGTACATAGTAAATGCTCAATAAACTATACATATTATCATCATGCTACATATATACTCTCTCTATATATTATATCATTATCATAGCATCTATCACTAAGCTGAGCATAAAACTGGTGCTCAAAAATGGCTTATCACTTAACTAACTATGATTAGAATCAGAAAAGGAAAACAACAGAATTCAAATCAAAGGGGAAAAAATCTTAAGTACATAGTTCACCTTTTTAAAAGCTAATTTTTACTAATTTACTAAGTTTCTGACTACAAGCACTCGAGAGAGGCAGCAATAAACACATATACAGGGCCTTCCTGGTGGCGCAGTGGTTAAGAATCCACCTGCCAATGCAGGGGACACGAGTTCGAGCCCTAGTCCGGGAAGATCCCACATGTCGTGGAGCAACTAAGCCTGTGCACCACAACTACTAAGCCCGCGCTCTAGAACCCGCGAGCCACAACTACTGAAGCCCGCACACCTAGAGCCTGTGCTCCACAACAAGAGAAGCCACCGCAGTGAGAAGCCTATGTACCGCAACAAAGAGTAGCCCCTGCTTGCTGCAGCTAGAGAAAGCCTGCACGCAGCAACACAGACCCAAAGCAGCCAAAAATAAAATAAAGAAATAAAGTAAAAAAACCCCACATATACATATCAATATCTTTAAAATAATTACACAGTGAAGTGGAAAGATCGACTCATGATGCGGGTGGTCAGAAGACCTGGATGAAAGACACAGCTCTGCTGTATGGCTACGAGTAAGTCCCTTCCCTGCCTGGGCTAGTCAAATAATTTTCAAACTTCTTTTTTTGGTAGCCCTGGAATCCTTCATTCACATGAAATATTATGTAGAAGCCCAAAGTGTGAAACAAATAGGAAACTGCTCTAACTGTAGGCAGTTGTTGGGGAGTAAAGTTAGAGCCAAGGAGGCATTCCCATCTGGAGTTTAAACCCTCCTGGACTAGGTCATCTCCAAGAGCCTTTCAAAGTTCTACGAGTCCACTTTAAATGCTCTATAAGTTACAGGAACCATACATCTATGGATCTTGAGATAAAAATATGGTTAGGGTAGCACACATTCACAATGTGAGTGATGAAGGAACATCGGTCCACTCAGCCCCATTTCAGGTTTTGCTCACTTCTGATGGTGTCAGAAGTCAAAGTTGGCTAAGAGGGTGTCAAATCTTTATGTATTCACTGAGGGGTAGGTCTGATGGAAGAGTCTCCAGAAGATACATTCCTGGACACCTTAAGGGAAGTGTCCAAAAATGGAGAGTAAAATGGGGTTCAGTCTAATGCTCTAATGTCAGGTAGAGATGACCCGGTATTAAAATGTAAATACTTCAGGAAAGGAACAAATCTATATTTTTATTAAGTAATTCTTTAACAAGTTAGCTCCCTGGTAAGGTATTAGTAAAAACAAGAAGTTAAAGGAGGAGTGAGGCCAAGGGGGAAAGAAAGAACAAGGATAGGGAAAGGAGAGAAAGAGCTACATTTACTAAGTTCCTACACATCCTATTCATACAGCAAATATTTATTTAGTGTCCACTAGGCTAGGCACTGTGAATTAGCTCTCTGTCTTCTGAGTGACTGGCTGGACTCATAGTCTGTTCTCACCATATAATGTATGTAACCTTGAACAAGGTACAGAACCAATCTGTGCCTTGTCTATAAAACAGGACCAACAATATTTGTCTCATAAAATTGTTGTAAGAGTTCAATCAGGATTTTTATAGAGAATGGAAATTCCTGAGGCCTGATTTTTAGAAAGCATTCATTAAAACTACTGAGGGCCTAGAGCACTTAGCTCAAGAATTCGGATTTATCTTCCTTGACAGCAGCAAGAATCTACTACAGGGTTTTAAGCAGGAAAGTGAATGGGGAAAACAACTCCAGGGGCAGCTGTGAAGGATAGGTTAAAGACTAAAGTACGCTTTTCTCTAAGAAATCTTTCTCCAACATTCCATCAAAACCTACCCTTCCCAACTACTACCAATAAATACCACACTTCCCTAAATGCAGCTCCCTCTGCTCTCAATTCTTATTGGGGAAGGCAGATGCCAAGAAATCCAGGCAAATAAAATGTTGCTTTGGGTCTGTCTAACTGCTGCAGATTAGTCTCTGAAATAAACACCTTTTGTAACAACTTCCTACTGCACCACCACCCAAAGAGTCTAAGCAGTTTTAAGTGGAATTTTGGTTTCAATTAGCTTGAATTTCAGCTTTACTCTGATTGGTTTAGAACTCCATGGGAGCAATTAAATTTCTGTGCAACTCTATAGTAGGCTAGTAGGTGAAAACTACAGAGATGATAAATTAGATGGGAAGTAGGGAGAAGCAATGTTCAGTCGTTTCCCCAGAAAAATGAACAAGTGCTACTGTCTACTAGCAGAAGAAAATCCCTACACTAAAATAACCAGGAAGATCTAGCTTTATGGTTACTGGAACTATAAATAAATAAATAAATAGATAGATAGATAGATAGAAAGAAAGAGAGAAAACCAGAGCAATGAATACATTCAGCCCTCAACAGACACTATAACCATGTCAGTTCCATTCATTATCTTCTGTTTTCTTCTCCCACACCATCTTTTTGTATAAAAATACAGTATTTTTCCAAAGCCACATGCTGGTTTCATCTCAAATCACTATATATAGACAGATCAACTATGATGTTAGAGCTCTTGTAATTGAAATTAACTAGTTCATACCGCTTGATTAATGGTGCTCCGCTGACTAGGTTAAGACCAGTTGCAGCTCTGGAAATCATACTTTAAAATAAAGTGTGATTGTACTTTTGAGAAATAAATGCTGAGTTCTTGTACTCAGTGAGCATCCTCCTATTGAGCTGAGGCCTAATTTAATATCAAAGTGCTCAATGTTATTTTTATTTTTCAAACACCCAATTTTTCCAGGCTGGTAAAGACTCTGGGGGCTCAAGAATCATTTTGTCATTTAGGTTTTGGCAGGAGAAATTCAGTTTAGACAACACATGTGTGCGTGTGCCCGTGTACACACACACACACACACACACACTCTCTCTCTCTCTCTCTCCCTCTCTCTCTCTCACCCTTCCCAGCCATATTCATCTACACAAGGCCACTTATTGCGTGGCTTATTAGTTCCATATGGGACTTGAGCTGAGCTGCATGATAGGTTTGATACAAAGCGTCTGTTACCGTGAGGGAATGTGCATTAATACAATGCTTCAATAAAGTTTACTACAAGATCAACACTTTCGTGATGGGATTACAATGAATTTGACTACAAAAAGAACTGGTCAAGAGGAATTGAAAAAATAAGAAATTAAAAATGCACATATACATCAAAGACTTAACTTTAGAATCCTGGCTTATGTAGTCAAAAATCTCTATAGGACTAGTTAACGATATTTCTATTCATTTTTAAATGCTAAGGTTTCACTGACATAAAAAAAAAAAACTAGATTAAGAGCTTAAAAAAAGGGCACCACCATGTCAAAAATAAAATCTTCCTTCCTAGAAGAAAACACAACTCTTTCAAAGATGTGGAAAAGCTACCTGAATATTTAATATGAGTAATAATATTGTTTCTTACAGTGAGTCTTGCAATATATACCTCTAAGGAAAGGATAAAAACCTGATTATGGGCTTCTAGTTGCAAGAACAACCTAAGTACTTTTCCATCCTCATCTATAAACCTTGCCAGTTTTTTTCCAAAATAGATGTTATAATGTAACAGGACACAGCTGAAGCCTGACATTCTGAGGTCTGAAAAGTCTAAGAGTCAAGTCTAAAAGCTCTTAAGTCTAAAAATGGAAAAGTTTCTTCCATTCCTCCTCCCAATCATCCTATCAACTACTCTTAGAATCACGGGATTCAAGTTAGAGCTGAGTGGCACTTTTGAGAGTATTGGCCCACCTGCTCCATTCACCCTGGAAGGTAAGTGGGAGGCTAAGTGGCCTAGCCAAGGGTGAAGAGGTGGAGTCCAGGGACCAGAATCTAAATTTGTGAGTTCTAATCGCAGGCTCTTTTCTTTATAGCATATGTTGTATTTACAAAGTACAGGTTATATTTGAGTCAAACTTGTCATTATAAAATCTGTCATATTAAAAACACTTTAAGGGCTTCCCTGGTGGCGCAGTGGTTGAGAGTCCGCCTGCCGATGCAGGGGACACGGGTTCGTGCCCCGGTCTGGGAAGATCCCACATGCCGCGGAGCAGCTGGGCCCGTGAGCCATGGCTGTTGAGCCTGTGCGTCCGGAGCCTGTGCTCCGCAACGGGAGAGGCCACAACAGTGAGAGGCCCATGTAACGCAAAAAAAAAAAAAAAAAACAAAAAAAAACAAAACAAAACACTTTAATTAAGATGGTCCTTTGCTTCAGGTTCTTACGTTTGCCAGAAAATAACTAGAAGCACTAATAAACTGATGCAACTCCAGGGTCACCCTGGTCTGTAAGTGTGGCCTCTGTCACTGCTGATTCTTGAGTTGCTGAAGAGGATCAGTAAAGCATACTACAAATGGACAAGCAAAGTACAACTAGAAATTTGTCAAAGGCAGGTAAATTAGACCCTTGATAGCAACTGCAATCAGCTTTAACTAGTGACCATCAAAGAAAGATTACATTCTCTGGAGGCTTGAAGGCTGTGTGAGTGGACAAACTTGTGTAGGATCCATTAGAGCAGATATTCATGTCAGGTCCAGCAGGCTCCACCTTGGCTCCCTGCCCTCCTGTTAACAGTCCTGTGCACTCTGATTTACCTAGGCTACCTTATATTGACCTTTGACCAAATCTGGATCCTGATTCCCTTGCGAGCTAAAACTTGCTCCCTAAACTGATCAAATTTAGCCATTTCTACTTCCAGTTCACTGACTTTGATGCAATCTTGTTGTTAAAAGCTGTATCAGATCAAGGAGGTTACAGTCTAATAGGGCAGAGACAGTTTTCTAGAATATCTTACAAATGGAATCATAGAATATTTAGCCTCGAGTGCCTGCCGTTTTTATGTTTTTGAGATTCATTCATGTTGTTCCATGTATGAGTATATGTTCCTTTTTATTGCTGAGTAGTATTCCATTGTATGGATATACCACAAACTGTTTATCCATATACTGGTTGATAGACATTTGGATTGTCTCATGTTTGGGCTATTATGAATTAAGGTGCTATAAACATTTAAGCACAGATTTTTGTTTGGACTTGTATTTTTTATTTCTCTTGGACCAATACCTAGGAGTGGAAATTCTGGGTTGAATGGTAGATATATGTTTAACTTTATTTTTAAAATGCCAAACTGTCTTTAAATGGCTACATAATCTTGCATTCCCACCAGCAATGGATGAGTGTGTTAGTTGCTCTGCATCATTGCCAGGACTTGATACTGTCAGTTTAAAAAATTCTAGCCATTCTAGTAAGTATGTAGTAGTGTCTCATTATAGTTTTAATTTGCATTTCCCTAATGACTAATAATATTTAGCATCCTTTCATGTGGTTTTTTTTTTTTTTTTGCCATCTGTAGCTCTTCTTTGGGCTATCCTGTACTTTCTGTGAGCTATCACTGGTGAATACATCTGACTAATACACTCTGATTATCTGATTGATCTTAATATCTTCTCATTGGAAACCCTCTAAACTAATGCCATTTCTGCTTAATCTAGCCAGAGCAGACTCTGTTTACTACACAACACAATCCTATTTGTAAAGAGGAGCCACAGGGAGTTCTTATGTGTGTAAAAGACAAAAATGAAAATTCCATTATAAGAGCAGGGATTCTTTCATAGAAACTCAGGTAAATCTAAGTGTCAGAGTTTTATTGGAATGAAAAAAGCACTTAAATCTGTTGTCATAAATTTGATTACACAAGGAGTATAGAAGCCCATTCTGGCATCTCCCTAGCAATGCACAGTGACCACAAATATCTGACATGATTATTGGTAGAAATTACCAAATTCAATCCAACAAATAATTACTGAACTCTGTGTGTGTGTGTGTGTGTGTGTGTGCGCATGCATGCGCACATGTGGTGATTATAATGGAAAAAGAGATACGTATATGGCATTGTTTACAACAGGGGAAATCTGGAAATAATTTGAATATATACTAGTACTTTGGCCAGGTTCTAGGTGGAATGCTGATTGTGTTAAGGATAATTAAAATAATGCTACAGCTGCTAATATATTTACTGAATAATGTGCCAAGCATTACGATAAGTATTTCAGATTGTATTATTTCATTAGTCCTCACTATTACGCTCATATGGTTGAAGAAACTGAGACTTAGAGGTAGACTTAACAGATTGTAGAGCTTGAATTTGCACCCCAGCTTTGTCTGACTCTAGCACTTTGAACTCTTAACCACTTAAGAATGAAGACGATAATGGTAATACCAATAGCATTTACCATTCTTCTCGACTTGCAACCCGTGCCAGGCACAGAACCTCACTGTTTACTGCTTCATTTAATCTTCGTAATAACCCCATGAGGTACGTCGTATAATTCCCACTTTACACATGACAAAGTGAAAGAGGTTAAAGGAGTTGTCTGAATTTTCGCAGGTAGCAGGTAGAGGAGCTGGGATTTGAATTCAACTCTGACACTTCACATCCCAACACACAGTCTAAATACTGCTTACAAGTTGGACAGAAAAGATTGTTTTCTCATTTCTCATTTAATTCTAATACTTAGAAAGCGACTCTCAACTCTTCAGAGAAACACATTCCTTCTCTTGATATCAGACATTTGACAACAGTTACATCTCTACTCAGCTGTTGTTCAGTTAAGCTATACATATTTAGTTGTTTAAAATCTTTGCTTGTATTAATCCCTACAGCCTCTTCACCATTCTTTATGTCTCTGAACTCCCTCCAGTTTCCCTTAAATAATCTGGTAATGAGGTGCCCTAAATGGAACAGTTTTCCAGAATGCTTTTTTCTCTTACTAATGATTTTTCCCCTTCAAATATTAATTTTACTGTAATATCTACTTCATGCTTTTTAAGGTTTTTTTTTTGTGTGTGTGGAATTCTTCTGACCTCACTTGAATTGCATTAGAGTCCAAGCCCATGCATCCATTGTTTAGTCTCTCTGGTTAATCATAAATAAATGTAGCCTCAAAAAAAGGAGACGCAAAATAAACAAAAAAACCCCTCCAAAGTGGCAATGAACTGTCAAGTGCACACTGCCCTTCCAATTGGACAGATGTTCTTACAATCTGGTCTGGAATAACTCTGCTCATCTTTTCATCTCACGATTCATTTAACAAAAAGTATAATTAATTCATTGGATACGTATTGAATATCTACTACAGGGAAGGTGTGCAAGGTATGATAAGAGTGTCATAAAGTGACTCAGCCATGGATGCCTCTCTGAGGCAGTTACCTCGTAAATGAATGATAACTAAGTGAATCTAGAAGGAAAGTACAACTTTCAATGAGAGTTTGAAGGGTGGGGCAATAGGCAGAATTTTAAGATGGCCTCTATGACCCTTAGCCCCAGTGTTACTCCCCTGATTATTTTATATTTATGGCAAAGGGATATTATCTGGGTAGACCTAATCTAATCACACGAGCCTTTAAAAGCAGAGAGTTTTCTCTGGCTAGAAGCAGAAGAGAGTGTTCTGAGAGATTTGCACTGTGAGAAGTGCTTGATAGGACATTATTGGTCAGAGGATGGAGGGACCATGTGAGAAGGAATGCAGGCGGCCTCTAGGAGCAGAAAGCCAGTAAAGCCTGCTCAGACCTACAGTTGCAATGAACTGGATTCTGCCAACACTTTCAATGAGTTTGGAAGTGGATTATTCCCAAGAGTCTCCAGATCAGAGCCCAGCCTGAGCAACACCTTGATTTTGGCCTTGTCGGCCCCTGAGCAGAGAGACCAGATGAGCCCACTCAGACTTCTGACCTACAGAGCTGTGAGGTTAAAAAATGCATGTTGTTTAAGCTGCTAAGTTTGTGGTAATTTATTATGCAGCAACAGAAAACTAATACAGGTGTTAAAGATTATGTCTACCTTTTACTTGAAGATACTTGGAGTGAATTCGTGGGGAGAATGTGGCCTGAGCAGTTCCTTGACGAACAGGTAGCATTTCTGTGTATCTACTATGTGTCAGGCACAACAGGGATAGCTCTACACAAGGACACAGAGGTTTTAGATAGCAAATAATATTTTGAACATTAAACACGTGCTGGGACATACTTTAAGCTCTCAAGGGGAAGGCATTTGAGACACTGAAGAATTATCCCTAACTTTATTTTGAGGAGTCTGAACTTTTATTCTCCAGAGACTATGGTTCTCTAAAATATTCTGCAAGATCCTGTCAGGCTAAGAGCCAAATGTGGATGCTCAAGTTTATGGAAGACACACTGAAAAACTAAAAAATACATGAATAACTAGTTCAGAACAGGATGAAATCTTCGGTTGTTAAAGCAAAGCACAGCATTAAGTGACCTTGTTTATCAAACTGGGAAAGCACACCAGGTTGTATATAATAATCTTTTTCAAGTACAATGGTCATAAGTCAAAAATTACAATATAAATAAAATAAGGTTATTCACTACTACCATAGTTAATTAATACAAATTAGATAAGAGAAAGAGTTAAGAGCTATAAAAATTGGGGAAAAAGAGGTAAAATGATCCATTTTTAGAGATGATATGATTACACATTTAGAAAATCCAAGCAAACCAACTGAAGACTCATCACAAATTCAGTAGAAAATTTAAAAACAAAAATCAGTAGTCTTCCTTTATATAAATAATATTGAATCAGACTATTACATGGCGCTAGTTTAAACAGTAACAAAGATAAAATACCTAGAAACAAAAATAACCAAATGGTGAGATCTATATGATAAAAACCTTAATATCCTATTAAGGGATGCAAAAGAAGATCTTAATAAATGGAAATTCACCCTGTTCTTGGATAGGAAGATTTGTTACTATAAAAATGACATTTTTCTATAAACTAACCTATACATTTATTATACTAGTAGATACCAATAGGATTTTTTAGAACTAGATAAAGTATTGCAATGTTCAGTTTTGTTCTGGTAAATAAAAACAATTCTATAGCATTTTCTATATGCTAGGCCCTGTCTTAAGTACTATACAAATACTAACTCATGCAATCATCATCGTAAGAACTGTAACAAAGCAGGTACTATTATTGTCCCCATATTGTAGATGAAGAAACTGAGATACAGAAAGATTAAATAATTTGCTCCCATACACCTTACACAATACCTACAATAAGACTATGTTAATAGTACAGATCTATTTTATTTATCGTTAAATGCCTGCCAACTAACATTATGCCAGGTGCATGGTAATTAATAAACTTTTGGCGGGAAACTGAGTTGCAGACTGCAGGGGTGAAATCCAAATTTGCTTATTTGATTTACGGAGAAATCTCCATGGGAAAAACTTTCTTGAAGTGTTGGGACCTAAGCCATAATCTGACAAAAGTGAGCTGAGCCAAGCTGGGCAGTAAATAGTAGGAAAAAAGGCAAATCAGTGGAGATGGAGGAAAGAATCTAAGTGAAACTCACAGGCAGGTAAGTGCATGAGATGAATGTATGTGTGTGTGTGTGTGTGTTGGGGGGTGTCGAGGGGAAGAGGAGCTGACTGGCCAAGGAATCATTTTATTTAATTTCTCACAATAGAGTGTGAATACAATTTTCTTCTGAACAAAGTGCATTGAAAATAAAGTTTATATAATGTGTTAATCATCTAAGCAGGCATGAACAATTTTGGATAACTGTCCAAAAAAAAAAAGATACAAAAAAAGCACACAAATTTTAGATTGTGTTAAAATTTCCATCAAGAGATTTGGTAAATGAGAGCTCCATTTGCTATTTAAATATTGCTCTCTGGCACTATTAGTTAATAATCTTTGAACAGATTATGACACAAAACCACCCCATCAAACCAATTAGCTATTCCAAGGACTATTCCAAGGTTATTAAACCACATGGTCTTCTATCTTCAAACTGCCACTTTCACGTTAACTTCCTAGCTAACTTCCAAAATTCTTAAATCAAAAATAATCTAATAAAAAGCCAATTTAAAATATATGAAGTGGTAACAGAGAGGAACTAAAAAGTGAAAAAGGTCTTGGGTTGGAATTCCAGGTTTGCAAGTTAACACCTTTGTGACCTTGAGCAAGTCACTTAACCCCTTTGAACCTCTGGTTCCTCATCTACATAATACATGTAACAACATCTGCTTCAGGGTTATTGTATGGAATAAAAATAATGTATGTAAAACTCTCAACACAGTCTGTGAGTTATAAGTACCTTACAGTTGTTAGTTCTCATCCCTTTTCCTCAACAGCTATTCCTAAGAACATTACTGTTTTTTTACACTTAACCATTAATGCTGCACCTTATTTTTCTGCTTCATTCATTACTAGTTTTTCTCCTAACTTCCTCTGGTGAAGCCTATATGTTGTTATTTTTGGTCTCAACTGAATCAGACATGTCTTAAATGTAACATTCTATAACAGGGGTCCCCAACCCCTGGTATCGGTCCACAGCCTGTTAGGAGCTGGGCCACACAGCCCGAGATGAGTAGTGGGTGAGTGAGCGAAGCTTCATCTGCTGCTCCCCATCACTCCCCATCGCTTGCGTTACCACCTGAACCATCGCTTGCATTACTGCCTGAACCACTTCCCCCCCGCCCTGCCCCACCTGTGGAAAAATTGTCTTCCATGAAACCGGTCCCTGGTACCAAAAAGGTTGGGGACCGCTGTTCTGTACCCTTAAAAGACAGGACTCATCAAAAAGAAAACATCCAAGGTAGGTGACATATTCACAACATTCTGAAGATAAGAAATGCCAAAGGGCTGAAGTAAGGGGATTGGAAAATTGGCAGAAACAGAAAAGCGGGGTGACAGTGTAGGGTTATCAGGAAGAAAGCATAAAACAACAGGAGGTAAAGGGCAGAATTACGTTCTGAACCTAAGTCCATCAGTGTGTGTGTATTTATTTATTTAACTAGTATGAATATATACATTCCAAACAGAATTTGAGCTAGATATAAACTAGCTACAGTAATAAGACTTAGTCTGCTCCTTTTTGTTCCACCTTCAGTCTTGTATAGGTACAAAGAGGACAACCAGCTGGAATCATGTATGCATTCTGCCCATAGATGCTGAACACCTTCTATGCGCGAGGCCATGGGTTGGAGCTATAAAATAAAGAAGAGGCAGCTCTTGCTTTCCGGGTAATAATAATATAATGGAAAAGACATTTAATAATCAGAAACATAAATATATTAAAGAATAATAAATATCACATTAGAGAAAATTATAGGGACACAGAGGAAGGATGCCTAACCAAGTCTAGGGGAGACAAGTATGTTTGGAAAGGAAGTGATAAGGAAGTAATAACCTATATGGCCACACAGTGCAAGCTGGATTTTATTAGGTGGAAGAGCAGGGAAACAGTATTCCAAATAGAGGAAACTGTGTGCATAAAAGCACAGAAGCAAGAGAGAACATGGGAAACAGCACACAGTTTGGTATGGGAAAGACAGGGGATGAGATTAGGGTAAAACATGGTTATTATACGAGCAGCGGCCTAGAAAGGAAGACCTTAAGCAAGGTACCAAGTTCTGAGTGCCCCAAAGAAGTAACCAGCATATCAGATGTTCAAGATTAGGTGTGATGGAGAGTTGAACAGTTAAACAGCTCCAAAGAAGGAATGATGGTTTTACACAAGGAGGGAAAAGTAATGGTCTGGAGAAATGTACAAACTACCCATCCCTCCCTCCATCTTTATCACCTTCTTGTTCTTGTGGAGTGTCAAAAAACAAGTCTCCAATGGAAGGGGCTCAAGTTTCAGTTAACACAAAGAGAAGGAAAGCGTTTTATAGCCACTAGGGGTTTGCAGGGGGATGACAAGCACTGTCTCAAGAGTCTGGAGGCTCTTGTCTGGGTGAGGATGTCCTTGAGGTCCATCGAGCAGCACCAAAGGCTTCACTGGGGTGAGACTGTCCCACTGTGTTCAACAGAACTGTGGAGAAGTCCCTGGTTAAGGCGCCATCAGGAGCCTGCTCTAGTGAGGGCTACTGGAACTCTTTGAAGCAGTTTAAACAGTTGACTAAAGGACGGCACTGCCTCTGGGTGTTTGTAACAGTCCTCAAGGTTCTAGTTTGTGGAATAGCTTGTTGTGGGCAAAGCTTGATACAAGGTTTATACCTAGATAATGTAAGAGCCCTGGTCAGGCACAGAACCATATGGAGTACAGCATAACCTTAGAAGGCACTTGCTTTCACCTTTTCAAAGAACAGTCCCATTTTCTACAGCATCTTTGACAATCATCTAGCTTTAGTACGTACACCTCTAATGACTAGATACTTAATTCATCCCAAGCTTTCCACTTCATTGTTGGGTAGTTCTGATAAAAAATATTATTTCTCATATGAACTAAGAACTCCCTCTTTCTGATTCCTACCTATTTGTATTAATCTAATCCATCAGCAAGGTTTAATTTTACTCCTTCTTCCCCTGACAGCCTTTGAAATATGAAGATAGCAATCTTCTTCTCTTGGACATATCCTTTACTTAGGTTCTTGACTTGTTTAGAGTAACTACATAGGTAACATACATTTTTCCAGGATTATCAATAACTTCCATTACAATTTTGATCTCTATCAGGTCGTTAAAAAGCCATGTTAAGTAAGCTTTAACAGAGAAGGGAGCCTTGATTTCCCAATGAATCCTTGCTTTGTCTGTGTCTCACTCAGTGCTGCAATGTGAGAACACCAGCTTTTTAATTTTCTTGCTGAGGTGTCCTATGTCAAAACCTTCCTAGCCTCACTCACATTATGCTGTAGCCTTTCATGTGCTCTATAATCCAAACACCTAAAAATACTTGCCATTCCTTAAATAAGCCTCAGATCTTGATTCTTTGATACAGCTATGGCTTTGTCATGCTATTCCTTCAGTTTGCAAGGTCTATTCTTCCAGGAAGGTCTCCACCTCTGGCTTATCTATTAAAATCTTACCCTCTCTTCAGGTATATTCCAAATGTTATACACTGAAAAGCTTTCCCTGATTGAACCAGTAAGAAGAAAAATGGATATCATTTAGTGTTCAGCTTCTATGTGCCAAGCTCTTTGCCAGGTCCTTTAATACTGTATCTTATTTAAAGTTTATAAACCCTCAAGGTATTACAGATGTCCCTTGGTATCAGTGGGGGATTGGTTCCAGGAACCCTGCAGATACCAAAATCCAAAGTTGCTCAAGTCCCTACATGGGCCCACCGTATCCACAGATGCCAAACCCGCGGATGAGGTGGGCCGACTGTATTTAATCTTTGCTTCACAGATGATGATACAGGTTCAGAGTGTTAAGTAATTCCTAAAGGTTACACAACTGATAAAACCAATAAAACTCTATCTGATTTAAAGCCATGAATATCAAATAACGCTGTTCCCAGGATACTGTTTTTATAACATGGATATTATGGATAAACATTACAGAGTGACAGAACCAACTTTCTAACCTACTTCCCTCCCTATTTTCACAGAATAAATTTATGAACTGTCTCAGAAGGTAATACATTCCTCATCAAATAGTTTTAAGGAGCACAAGGAGTATCTCTTAGGAATACTGCAGAAAAGTGTTGGAAATTAGAGGAAATGTCTCGGATCTGCAGGTTTTGTGACTCTCTGGATTTTAATTCTTGACAGGAAAAGACAAATAGTCAAAAAACCTGGTTGTGGCTTTGAGACATTCACTAGCTGTATTTGGATCTCATTCTTCTACTGTTGGAAATGCAACAATATCAGGCTGAATTTGGTTAAAATAAGAAGAATATTTTAAAGTTCACTGGTTTCTTATACCTTTAAAAAACCTTCCTTCATTTAAAAACTTCTTTTGGGGACTTGTGGGTTAAGATGGCAGATTGAAACATATACATTTACTTTTTTTTTTTAATTAATTAATTTATTTTTGGTTGTGTTGGGTCTTCGTTGCTGTGCGTGGGCTTTCTCTAGGTGTGTCGAGCGGGGGCTACTCTTTGTTGTGGTGCGCGGACTTCTCATTGCAGTGGCTTCTATTGTTGCAGAGCACGGGCTCTAGGGCACATGGGTTTCAGTAGTTGTGGCATGTGGGCTCAGTAGTTGTGGCTCACGGGCTCTAGAGTGCAGGCTCAGTAGTTGTGGTGCATGGGCTCAGTTGCTCTGTGGCATGTGGTATCTTCCCGGACCAGGGCTCGAACCCATGTCCCCTGCATTGGCAGGCAGATTCTTAACCACTGCACCACCCTGTACATTTACTTTTGCAACCTCCCAACACTCCAATAACATGTCAGTAATGGGGTTTTCTACCTTTATGCTTCCATTGTTTCTAATGAGAAGACAGTAATGTTTTAAATTATTATCCCCTGTATGTATCGTGCTTATATGTAAATACAACAAAGACAGAGAGTAGAAAAGGTTATAATAGCAACAAAATTTTGGAAGCTGAAAAGCAGATGGATGAGTGGTAACTAAGCCGACTTTAAAAAGTTGAATTCTAAGCCAGAAGAGGGGCATTGAGCGGCGATGTGAGCTATAATTCAGTAACAACCATAAGGCTCAGGAATTGGTGACCCCCCCAAGTACTTCTTAAAGTGGCAGTAAAACTGGAGTTACGAACAGAAAACTGGGTGATCATTTTGCAGTGTATACAAACAGTGCATCATTATGTTATGCACCTGAAACTGATATAGTGTTGTATGTCGCTTACATCTCAATTAAAAAACAAACCAGGAAGACTAGTTGAAAATCTGTAGGACAATTATATTTCCAGATCTCCTCCCAACTCCACAGAGTCAGGCAACAACCACTCTTATACCTTGGCAAATAAACTAGAATTTTATTCTTTGGAGAGGGAAACACCAACACAATTAAGGGCAAAGGCACTGTATTGAAAACAAGGTGATTAAATGAATGTATGCATATTAAATGCTGTGACCTCCAGTCCTCTTCCCCTCCACTCTGCTTCCAGAACACAGGCAAATACTTCACGGTGGATAACTGAGAGCTCCTAGACAAGCCCAAGAGGAAGGACCTACGTAGAATGACATCAGGTGTTCCCCAATGAAAAGAGCTGAGCCAAATTACCCTACAGTGAACCCCACAGTTAACAACCTCTATCCACATACGAAGAGCTTCCAATGTTTTCTAGTCCTCTCCTCTTAAAAATAAATATGCAATCAAGTATCACCAAACTTAAGAAAAGCCTCTAAGGCAAATGACAGTATCAAGATCAAACCAAAAACAGAAATAAGAATAAAAGTTTTAAAAACCATTAATATGCTCAGATGGATAAAAGAAGATACTACACACATGATGCTATTTGGAGAAAAAGTTCTTAACAATTTAAAATATGAAAGTGAAATATGAAAAACAAAAAATAGAAGGGCAAGACATAAAGTTAAGGGAATCTCTGAGGAATTAGAAGAACAAGACAAAGAGATGAAAAACAGGAGAAAAGAGATAAGAACATTAGAGGATCAGTATGGGAGATCGAACACCTAAATATAATGTAGCCTAGAAAGAGAAGAGAAAGTAAAGAAGAAATCATCAATGAAATAATTCAAAGAAATTTCCCAGAACTTAATGACATGAGTTTTCAGACTGAAAGGATCCACTGAGTACCTAGCACAATGGATAAAAATAAACTCAAAGGCCCATCAGTCTGAAATTTTAAAACACTGAGGAGTTCCTACAAATTTCCAGAAAGAAAACAAAGCAAAGCAAAACAAAATAAGTAAATAGATCACATTCAAAAAAAGGGGAATCAAATATCTTTAGGTTTCTCAAAAGTAACACCAGAAGCTAAAACATAATGGAGCAACCACTTGAAAATTCTTCCAAAAAAATCTATCTATATATACATAGATATATTTTTTTCAAGCCTAATTCCATACCCAGCCAAAAAAGAATAAAGATATATATTTTTTTTTTTTTTTTTTTTTTGCTGTACGCGGGCCTCTCACTGCTGTGGCCTCTCCCGTTGCGGAGCACAGGCTCCGGACACACAGGCTCCGCGGCCATGGCTCACGGGCCCAGCCGCTCCGCGGCATGTGGGATCCTCCGGGATAGGGGCACGAACCCGTGTCCCCTGCATCGGCAGGCGGACTCTCAACCACTGCGCCACCAGGGAAGCCCAAGATATTTTTATATTTACAAAGTCACTAAAAGTTACCTCTTCTCAGGAAGCTATAGGATGATATTCACCAACAAAACAAGAGAGTACACTGAGAAAGAGGAAGACATGGAATCCATTCGAGAAATGGATTTCAACATAAGAGAAGTGATGGGAACCCCCCTAGGATTATAGTAAAGGCATAGAGACTGGAGCATGTCAGAAGGCTTCAGGAGAGATTTCTTCCAAAGATTAAATTGACTGAATACCTGACAAGTAACAGATTGTACATCTGATATGTCTGAACATTTTGAAAGGAGATTTAGATAACTGGTGGAGAATTTGGGGTAGAATTAGCTATAAGCGTATTGAAAACTAATCATAGTAAAAATAAGAGAATCATAAACTTCAAAGAAAACAGAAAATATTAGGTAGGAAAAAAGTAATCATAGTATACTGCATTCTTATCTATGAGGGAAATTTACATAGAACTAGTAATTTAAATACTAACCTATATTGGTAGAACGGAATATAGCTGCAGTAAAGAGGTGGTGAAAGAGAGCTAAATTCTCATCCTTTACTGAAGGAATCACTGGTAATCCTAAAACAAAACCCAAGAAGCATCAATACTGTCAGGTTATTTAGTTATTTGAAGGCAAATACTAAGAGAATCTGTTAAATTATCGATAAGTGGTTGCCTTTGGGGAACAAGGAGAAATACTGTTTTTCATAATAAACCTTAAGGAACTATTTGACTCTTTAACAGCATGTACAATTTTTATAAAACTAAAAACAGTATTAGTGGTCCAGAACTCCACGGCTGAGTTATCTAAAGACACAATCCCTTCCCCTCCATTTTCAGAGTTTCAAATGGCATCATGTCACACATCCTGGTGAGCTGGTAACAATCTGCCCAATATTGCCACTAGTTGAATTACACACAAGGGTAGTAATTTACTACTACATCTGAAATAATTAAATAAAAGTGTCAGTGAAAGACAAACTATTAGAAAATGCTGATAACACTTTGAAAACATTTGTCAGCTCTCTGTTTAACTAGAAGAGAAAAAGGTACTCAATAACTTATAACAACTTATTACCAAAGGAATAGTTTTGGGGAAAATGTTCACTCACTGTATAATTTCTCTTTAATCTCACTCCACTTCTCAAAGCCCTGAATTATCTTCCTAGACACATGCAAAGCCCAGCACATTTATAAGTGAAGACAGTAATTTCATTTGATACAAATGTATACCCCCCTCTCCTTTTAAATGGCAAGTTCTTCCTTTCAGTGTTGAATTCTTAGTCCTTAATCCACAGAGGAAGGTCATGATTCTTTTTGTCTTCTAGGTACAAACCTTTCCTAAGTCCATTTTTTGTGCTGGGCACTGTGTTAGGATAAAGGGATGAGTAAGCTTTGGTCTCTCATCCTTAAAGAGTTTATAGTCTAGTAGGGGAGACATACACACACACAGTAGATAACAACAGAAATGTAAAAATACTGATATATTTGACTGAGGTTTTTTTTTTTTTTTTTTTTGGGCCATGCTGTGAGGCTTGTGAGATCTTAGTTCCCTGACCAGGGATGGAACCCGAGGAGTCCTAACCACTGGACCGCCAGGGAATTCCCAATTGAGTTTTTCTTTTCTTTTTTTTTTTTTAAGTTCTGCAGGGAGAACAGACAATGAACAATATCTCTGTTCAGGAGGGTAAAGAAAGGCTTCATAGAAGAGAAGACTGCAGAGCTGTACAGTGGAGACTGAATGGAAGTTTAGCACATGGATGACAAGGGGAGGTATAAGGCAAAGGGGTAAAAGGGGGTAAAAAAGCAAAAGTGGAAGGTGGGCCTCACCTCAGTGAAGCAGCTCAGCTCTCCTGGCATAAAGGGTCAGTAGCAGGGGTTTTGGGGTAAGTGGCAGCAGAAGGTGAGGCTGAAAAGGGAGGAAGAAGACAGATCATGTGAAGCCTTTGGCATGCTAAAGTGTCCTTTCGTTGTTGTTTTTGAGGGGGAAGGGTTGTGGGAAGGTAGCCTGTGGAAACTATTTGAAGGTTTTAAGCAGGTGGTTGACAAGAACAGATTTGCAAGGCTTCCTCCCCGACCCACCCTGTTGTTTTTTCATTATAAGAGTGCTTACATGAACACCAAGTATCTGAGCAGGGACTCTACCTTGGAGACAACAGAGAATCACTTAACAAAACTATCCACCGGGAAACCACCGGGGCACTAAAATGGTGTGACCAATGCCATTATTGGCCTATAAACTTTAAACAAATGCCAAGTAATATCAGAGTTCAGAGGACAGTACTGGACTGAACCAGGTCCACTGTAGTGCCACATACTCAACAGCATAGAAAAGAATTTATTCTGTCCACCTCCAGGACTGTTATAAGGATCAAATAAAATAATGTACATACATAAAGGTCTTTTGATAAAGTATCCCGATCCTTCATTTATAAACTGTATGACTTTGGGTAAGGTGTTTAAGTTTTCTGAGCTTCAAAGTCCTCAGTTTTAAAGTGGAGACAATTCCTTCTATCTTATAGGGTCTTATGAGGACTGAAGCGCCTTGTCTGATACACAACACTTGTAAGAGTATCTTACGCATTTACATTGGCTTAGGGAATATCAATTGGTCAGCTATGCAGTCAATAAGTATTCACTGAGAGAGATGAAATGTAGAGTCCTGATTAGTCAGAATTCCTTGGAAAAATAAGCAAAACTGGAAAAAAATTAAAAAATACCACCATATTGGTCATGATCAAGTCAATTTGAGAACACAGCAACCAGTATCTGTAAGTTTAAAGATTTCTCCAGAATCTCACACAGGAATTAACCAAGAATATGTTTGACTTTCTCACTGGCATTCCTATGTACCCACACACATTCACAAGCATGTGTGCATGTGCATGCAGAAACATTAGGACTCACTAAGGAAAAATAAATCTTGCACACTTGAAAATTAAGGAACTGCATAGGCAGCAAATCTCTGGGTGAAGGTGATGCAGTGGGTTATACAAGCCAATAATTTATGTCAGGGCTTCACAAAATGTTAGACACTAGGAAAGGAACCAAAATAAGTCAAATTACATCAATAAAAAGGGATGACTAGCTGTGCTGCCTGGGCTATGTGCTATATCTTGCTATAAACAGAAATGGCTAGAATTTGGATGACTAACTAAACAGAGCAATAATAAAAACAAAGCACACTATAATAGTTGCTGCTAGATCCACAACCTTGGGGATCAATGAAATAATGCCCGTTGCCTTATATACACAATCTCGTGGGTTTTGTTTTTTTGGGAAAAATAAGTTCAGATCATTTCTAAACCAGCAATTTGTCTGCCTAGGTTTTGTTAAGTCTGTTATGGTTACAATAAAATATGATCTTTCATATTAAATCACTTATGACCTTGGTAAAATATTGCTTTATATTAACTGACTCTTGGGACACTTTAATTTTATGAAACATGCACTTTAGTTTTCGAAAGTCTGAAGGCAAAAGCAGATATTCCTAGTCTACTACATCATGTTAACAAACCATCAAAGATCTGGGAATACATAGGAAAAAAATACACCAAGCCTCTATCTAATTAGTTTCAAATATCAAAGGATGCCTGCAATTAAAAACAATATACAGCCAATATTTTAAATCCTTAAACATACAATGAACAGGTCTCATTGGCTTCCTGGGTTCATGTCTCCATGCCCACAGTCATTCCATGGCAGAAGGTTACCAAAGTAAAAGGTTGTGGGAAAATTCAACACCCACTTTAGGGCAGAGGTCAGCAGCTTTACAGATGTGTGATGACAAGTATTTCTGGTATATATGGTGAACAGAACTAAAGAAAGATTACAGTTCATGGATTAAGGTAGTGCATCCACAGTTCAAAAATGTGTCTTATATCATTCCAGTAAGAGGCTCAAATTTTAAATTGCAAATATGTAACTAGGAGGTAAAGTCACCTTTGTGTTACTGAGGGAATGGGACTTTCAGTTCCCTGGAACTGTGTGGGAAAGTAGATTTTGGTGGCGCATCAAACTTGGGGGCTCGCAAGGCTGTAACACAGCAGTGTGAGAACACTGGGCGTCAGCAGGCACATGGTATCTGGCAGGTGGTGGAAGGTCAATGAATATTTGCTGGTAAATGAATTGGGAAAAAAGGCCTAGAAATATGACAGTGACAAATCTGCCTACTTTTGACATTTGGTCACAGGCCCTGAAGCTGACAAATGCTAACGGTGCCATTGGCTGCCACTGACGTAAGTAACATGAATTGCCAATGCCCAGCTTTAAGTGGTTTCCTTGGTAGCAGACAGGCAGAAATACACATAATGAAGTCGCATACAGAGTGAAAAAGAAAATCTGATTTTTAAAAGGATATTATATTTTGCTTCTTATATTTGACTAAACCCCAATGCTACTCAAAGTGCCAATACGCATTAAATAAGGAGCTTGTGCTGGAATATAACTAAACACAGTGCTTCCTTCATTGTCTTGATATGAAAAAAAATTGCACCTGGACTAAGTAGTGTGTGTTTATTTTTTTATTTTTTTTTTTAAATTTATTTATTTATTTATTTATGGCTGTGTTGGGTCTTTGTTTCTGTGCGAGGGCTTTCTCCAGTTGCGGAGAGTGGGGGCCACTCTTCATCGCGTTGCGCGGGCCTCTCACTGTCGCGGCCTCTCCCGTTGCGGAGCACAGGCTCCAGACGCGCAGGCTCAGTAGTTGTGGCTCACGGGCTTAGTTGCTCCGTGGCATGTGGGATCTTCCCGGACCGGGTCATGAACCCGTGTCCCCTGCATCGGCAGGCGGACTCCCAACCACTGCACCACCAGGGAAGCCCCGTGTGTGTTTATTGACATAGCTGACTTACATTTGGTATAAGTTCCTTACTTTTGCTGCAGACTGGTAAAGTGCTGGTCTGGAGAACACACTTCGAGTAGCACTGCTATAGACAACCTTGGCACATTTTCTACCCTAATGATATTCTTCTAAGTAAAGTAAGTTAGAAAATTATCACATTCTATTAGAAGTGGAGGGTGGGGAGGCAGAAAAGGAGCTAACATTTATTATTATCATGTTCCAAGGTTTTAAAATACATTATTTAACCTTTACAATAACCCTGTATTGGCAGTAGGTGCTAAATTTATCTGAAGTCATGAACTGGTATGGAAGTCATAAAATGTGTCCCTTAGATCTTCTGCAGCAGGGTATATACATGCAGGCTGATGGCTCCAGCTACTGCACCTCTGGATCCCCACTGCATTCATGCCAAACTTCCTACAGGCTATTCCCAGACAATGACTGTGCACAACAATGCTGCTGAGGTAGGCCCACTTTGGTGAAACATGGGACTCCTCCAATGGGCAACTTTGGCTTGAAGATTTCCCATCAACCTAGATGAACCTTTCTTAGAACTGAGTTGCAGTCCAAGAATCTTCCTACTTAGTTCTCTTTCCTTCCCTCTCTCCTTCTACAAGTATCATATCTGCATTGCAGTCTGAAGGCTCTTCCCACCTTCCTCCACTCCCTCTTTCAATAAATCGTTTGTCCATCTAATTCCCTCTTGAAGTTGGCTTCTTGTTAAATCCAAACTAATGCAGCTCTAGTAAATGTGGGTACTAGTATTGAACCATGTGATTATTTGGTGGGGAAGAGAATGTTAATATAAAATTAAATACAGCGAGTCTAAGACATTGTGTTTTACTCACAGCAGAGAAAGTCTGATACAAGTAGCAAACTAAAAAGGCTGCCACTGCCTAACTTTCTCTTTCTGCACCTGGGATAATAATACACTATGAGTGAGGACCAAAGGTGGAAGGTAATGATATTGATAGTAAGACTAACAGAAGTGTATGTGCTAACAGATTTGCCAAAGTGCCACTTCTTGGTATTATTTACTTCATATTGCCAGTTTTGAAAAAGCAGTAATAGCAAAAACCCAAAGCAAAACAAAGGGTACCGTGTTGCTGCCACAGGCCCTGAAGGCAGTACTTTATGGATTCCTCAAATGGAAAGTCACATTAGCCACTTTGGCAATTGTCTCAAATGCATTCGCTAATGAATGGAAATGGAGAGATATTTACTGAATATCTCTCTTGGTTAAGGCTGTTCGGTGGGGAATTCATCAGAATAGTTAGATTTTATATACATGTGGACTTATTTTCATAGGGGCATCTTCTTGTATAACCCCTCACCCACCAGAGCCTAGTACAGTACATTCAATTATACTTTTTGGCCATCATATTCAAAAGGCACACAAAATTCTGTATATATTCTGAGCTTCAAATTAAAATTAGAAGGAGATTATATGAAAGTAAGATATTAACTAACTTTTAAAATAAATGGTATTATGTACATTTTAATGGCTATGTTTTAGAGAGGGAGAGAGAATAAAAATGACAACATAATAATGAATGTCTTTGCTTTTCACATCTTCCACCTCTTACCAGAGGAAAAGATTGTAGACCATTACTAAAAGCTTTGCATTCTCTTGTACTCTTAAATTCAAATATTAATAACTCCTTTATAGAAATAAATAAAAAAGCACTGATGGAAGATGTAAAGTGCATTAGTGTTCATGTTATCTCTCCCAGTATGAATTTAATGGGTATCTTAATAAGGAGATATAAACTAATGTCACTGATTAGGAAATCACATCATTTAGTAGCCTCCAGTGTGCTTGATGGTGACGTCTGAGTGCAATTACTATAAAGCAGATGATGAATTAGTGTTGGGGCAAAGGGACACATAAATGTGCCTCAGAGATGAAACAATTATATTCTATATCATAAGTTAAAGGTCAACTCAAAAGACAGTGTAGTCAGTCTTAAAGTGGGCTAACCAATTGGGCTAACCCGCTGCTCACAACTTGCTAAAGCTAAGCTGTTTGGATAGCTGGGCCACAGGCTTCCTTGACTGTAATAACCTGAAAGTAACATTTACGTGTTTTAAGTCTCTTTTAATCTCCTAAATACCATGAAGTGATGGTTATCAGATTTTAAGACACAGGCACATTCTGCTCAGATGATTTCACTCTCAGGGGACCTTATTATGAAGACTTATTAAAAGAAGGGGAAGGTTCACAAGCCTTTAGGAAGAATCCTAAGTGACATTACAAACTAGATGTAAAATAAATTTTTTTGGCTTAGCTAGACAAAGTAATTTCCTTTTAGTGCTTAGTTTAGTGGTCATAGATCAGTAAACTTTGGATAAAGTGACCACGGCAATTAATATATCAAAAATGTAGACATTGGAGATTGGTTCAAGATGGTGGAGTAGAAGGACGTGTGCTCACTCCCTCTTGTGAGAGCACCAGAATCACAACTGACTGCTGAACAATCATCGACAGGAAAACACTGGAACTCACCAAAAAAAGATACCCCACAACCAAAGACAAAGGAGAAGCTACAGTGAGACGGTAGAAGGGGTGCAATCACAATAAAATCAAATCCCATAACTGCTGGGTGGGTGACTCACAAAATGGAGAACAATTATACCACAGATTCCACCCACTGGAGTGAAGGTTCTGAGCCCCACATCAGGCTTCCCAAGCTGGGGGTCTGGCAATGGGAGGAGGAATTCCCAGGAATCAGACTTTGAAGGCTAGCGGGATTTGACTGCAGGACTTTGCCAGGACTGGGGGAAACAGAGACTCCACTCTTGGGAGGGCACACACAAACTAGTGTGCGCATGAGAACCCAGGGGGAAGGAGCAGTGACCCCATGGGAGACTGAAACAGACCTACCTGCTAGTGTTGGAGGGTCTCCTGCAGAGCCAGAGGGCAGCTGTGGCTCACCCTGCGGGGACAAGGACACTGGCAGCAGAAGTTCTGGGAAGCACTCCTTGGCATGAGCCCTCCCAGAGTCCGCCATTAGCCCCGCCAAAGAGCCTGTAGGCTCCAGTGCTGTGTTGCCTCAGACCAAACAACAACAGGGAGGGAACTCAGCCCACCCATCGGCCGACAAGAGGATTAAACTTTTACTGAGCTCTGCCCACCAGAGCAACACCCAGTTCTACCCACTCCCATCAGGAAGTTTGCACAAGCCTCTTAGATAGCCTCATCCACCAGAGGGCAGACAGCAGAAGCAAAAAGAACTACAATCCTGCAGCCTGTGGAAAAAAAACACATTCACAGAAAGATAGACAAAATGAAAAGGCAGAAGGCTATGAACCAGATGAAGGAACAAGATAAAAACCCAGAAAAACAACTAAATTAAGTGGAGATAGGAAAGCTTCCAGAAAAGAACTCAGAATAATGACAATGAAGATGATCCAGGACGCTGGAAAAAGAATGGAGGCAAAGATTGAGAAGATGCAAGAAATGTTTAACAAAGACCTAGAAGAATTAAAGAACAAACAAACAGAGATAAACAATCCAATAACTGAAATGAAAAATACACTAGAAGGAATCAATAGCAGAAAAACTGAGGCAGAAGAATGGATAAATGACCTGGAACAGAATGGTGGAATTCACTGCCATGGGACAGAATAAAGAAAAAAGAATGAAAAGAAATGAAGACAGCCTAAGAGACCTCTGGGACAACATTAAACACAACAACATTCCTATTACAGGGGTCCCAGAAGCAGAAGAGAGAGAAAGGACCCGAGACAATATTTGAAGAGATTATAGTCAAAAAATTCCGTAACATGGGAAAGGAAATAGCCACCCAAATCCAGGCAGCGCAGAGAGTCCCAGGCAGGATAAACTGAAGGAGAAACACGCCGAGACACACAGTAATCAAATTGACAAAAATTAAAGACAAAGAAAAATTGTTAAAAGCAACAAGGGAAAAACAACAAATAACATACAAGGGAACTCCCATAAGGTTAACAGCTGATTTCTCAGCAGAAACTCTACAAGCCAGAAGGGAGTGGCATGTTATACTTAAAATGATGAAAGGGAAGAACCTACAACCAAGATTACTCTACCTGGCAAGGTTCTCATTCAGATTCGATGGAGAAATCAAAGGCTTTACAGACAAGCAAAAGCTAAGAATTCAGCACCACCAAACCAGCTCTCCAACAAATGCTAAAGGAACTTCTCTAGGTGGCAAACACAAGAGAAGAAAAGGACCTACAAAAACAAACCCAGTACAATTGAGAAAATGGTAATAGGAACGTACATATCCATGATTACCTTAAACGTGAATGGATTAAATGCTCCAACCAAAAGACACAGGCTCGCTGAATGGATACAAAAACAAGACCCATATATATGCTGTCTACAAGTGGCCCAACTTCAGATCTAGGGACGCGTACAGACTGAAAGTGACGGGATGGAAAAAGATATTCCATGCAAATGAAAATCAAAAGAAAGCTGGAGTAGCAATACTCATATCAGATAAAATAGACTTTAAAATAAAGAATGTTACAAGAGACAAGGAAGGACACTACATAATGATCAAGGGATCAATCCAAGAAGAAGATATAACAATTATAAATATATATGCACCCAGCATAGGAGCACCTCAATACATAACGGCAACTGCTAACAGCTATAAAAGAGGAAATCGACAGTAACACGATAATAGTGGGGGACTTTAACACCTCACTTACACCAATGGACAGACCATCCAGACAGAAAATTAATAAGGAAACACAAGCTTTAAATGACACAATAGACCAGATAGTTTTTTTTTTGACGAGATAGATTTAATTGATATTTATAGGACATTTCATCCGAAAACAGCAGATAACACTTTCTTCTCAAGTGCACACGGAACATTCTCCAGAATAGATCATATCTTGGGTCACAAATCAAGCCTCAGTAAATTTAAGAAAGTCAAAATCATATCAAGCATCATTTCCAACCACAATGGTATGAGATCACAAATAAATTACAGGGAAAAAAATGTAAAAAACACAAACACACGGAGGCTAAACGATGCATTACTAAATAACCAAGAGATCACTGAAGAAATCAAAGAGGAAATAAAAAACTACCTAGAGACAAATGACAATGAAAACATGATGATCCAAAACCTATGGGATACAGCAAAAGCAGTTCTAAGAGGGAACTTTATAGCAATAAATCCTACCTCAAAAAACAAGAAAAATCTCAAATAAACAATCTAACCTTACACCTAAAGGAACTGGAGAAAGAAGAACAAACAAAATCCAAAGTTAATAGAAGGAAAGAAATCATAAACATCAGAGCAGAGATAAATGAAATAGAAACAAAGAAAACAATATCAAAGATCAATAAAACTAAAAGCTGGTTCTTTGACAAGATAAACAAAATTGATAAAACTCATCAAGAAAAAGAGGGAGTGGATTCAAATCAATAAAATTAGAAATGAAAAAGAAGTTACAATGGACACCACAGAAATACAAAGCATCATAAGAGACTACTACAAGCAACTCTATACCAATAAAATGGACAACCTGGAAGAAATGGACAAATTCTTAGAAAGGTATAACCTTCCGAGACTGAACCAGGAAGAAATAGAAAATATGAACAGAGTAATCAACCACTAGTAACGAAATTGAAACTGTGATTAAAAATCTTCCAGCAAACAAAAGTCCAGGATCAGATGGCTTCACAGGTGAATTCTATCAAACATTTAGAGAAGAGCTAAATGTTTGATAGAATTCAATCAATGAATCAATGTGATACACCATATTAACAAATGAAGATTAAAAACCATATGATCATCTCAATAGATGCAGGAAAAGCTTTTGACAAAATTCAACACCCATTTATGATCAAAACTCTCCAGAAAGCGGGCATAGAGGGAACCTACCTCAACATAGTAAAGGCCATATATGATAAACCCACAGCAAACATCATTCTCAATGGTGAAAAACTGAAAGCATTTCTTCTAAGATCAGGAAGAAGACAAGGATGTCCACTCTCACAACTATTATTCAACATGGTTTTGGAAATCCTAGCCATGGCCATCAGGGAAGAAAAAGAAATAAAAGGAATACAAACTGGAAAAGAAGAAGTAAAACTCTCACTGTTTGCAGATGACATGATACTATACATAAATAATCCTAAAGATGCCACCAGAAAACTACTAGAGCTAATCAATGAATTTGGTACAGTTGCAGGATATGAAATTAATGCACAGAAATCTGCATTCCTATACACTAACAATGAAAGATCAGAAAGAGAAATTAAGGAAACAATCCCATTCACCATTGCAACAAAAAGAATAAAATACCTAGGAATAAACCTACCTAAGGAGGTAAAAGACCTGTACTTAAAAAACTGTAAGACACTGATGAAAGAAAGCAAAGATGACACAAACAGATGGAGAGATTATACTATGTTTTTGGATTGGAAGAATCAATATTGTGAAAATGATTATACTACCCAAAGCAATCTACAGATTCAATGCAATCCCTATCAAATTAACCAATGGCATTTTTTTTTACAGAACTAGGACAAAAAAAATCTTAAAATTTGTACGGAGACACAAAAGACCCCAAATAGCCAAAGCAATCTTGAGGGGAAAAAACAGAGCTGGAGGAATCAGACTCCCTGACTTTAGACTATATTACAAAGCTACATTGATCAAGACAATATGGTGCTGGCACAAAAACAGAAATATAGATCAATGGAATAGGATAGAAAGCCCAGAGATAAACCCACACACCTATGGTCAACTAATCTATGACAAAGGAGGCAAGGATATACAATGGAGAAAAGACAGTCTCTTCAATAAGTGGTGCTGGGAAAACTGGACAGCTACATGTAAAAGAATGATATTAGAACACTCTCTAACACCATACACAAAAATAAACTCAAAATAGATTAAAGACACAAATGTAAGACCGGACACTATAAAACTCTTAGAGGAAAACATAGGAATAACACTCTTTGACATAAATCACAGCAAGATCTTTTTTGACCCACACCCAGAGTAATGGAAATAAAAACAAAAATAAAGAAATGGTACCTAATGAAACTTAAAACCCCTTGCACAGCAAAGGAAACTATAAACAAGACGAAAAGACAACCCTCAGAATGGGAGAAAATATTTGCAAATGAATCAACAAAGGATTAATCTCCAAAATATATAAACAGCTCATGTAGCTCAATATTAAAAAAACAAACAATGCAATAAAAAATGGGCAGAAAACCTAAACAGACATTTCTCTGAAGAAGACATACAGATGGCCAAGAGGCACACGAAAAGCTACTGAACATCACTAATTATTAGGAAATGCAAATCAAAACTACAATGAGGTATCACCTCACACCAGTTAGAATGGGCATCTTCAGAAAATCTACAAACAACAAATGCTGGAGAGGGTATGGAGAAAAGGGAATCCTCTTGCACTGTTGGTGGGAATGTAAATTGATACAGCCACTATGGAGAACAGTATGGGGGTTCCTTAAGAAATGAAAAATAGAATTACCAAATGACCCAGGAATCCCATTACTGGGCATATACCCAGAGAAAACCATAATTCAAAAAGACACTTGTGGGCTTCCCTGGTGGCGCAGTGGTTGAGAGTCCGCCTGCTGATGCAGGGGAAATGGGTTCGTTCCCCGGTCCGGGAATATCCCACATGCCGTGGAGTGGCTGGGCCCGTGAGCCATGGCCACTGAGCCTGCTCATCCGGAGCCTGTGCTCCACATTGGGAGAGGCCACAACGGTGAGAGGCCCGCGTACTGCAAAAAAAAAAAAGACACTTGCACCCCAATGTTCATGGCAGCACTATTTACAATAGCCAGGTTATGGAAGCAACCTAAATGCCCACTGACAGATGAATGGAAGAAGATGTGGTACATATATACAATGGAATATTACTCAGCCATAAAAAGGAACGAAATTGGGTCATTTATAGAGACATGGGTGGACCTAAAGACTGTCATACAGAGTGAAGCAAGTCAGAAAGAGAAAAACAAATATCATATATTAATGCATATATGTGGAATTTAAAAGAATGGTACAGACGAACCAGTTTGCAAGGTAGAAATAGAGACACAGATGTAGAGAACAAACGTATGGACACCAAGGGGTAAGTGGGGGAGGGGTGGGGGGCGGTGTGATGAGTTGGGAGATTGGGATTGACATGTATACATTAATATGTATAAAATAGATAACAAGAACCTGCTGTGTAAAAATAAAATAAAATAAAATAAAATTTAAAAACATGTAGACATTGTTTCTCCCACTTTCTCTTCTAATGAGGTCGATTTTAATGCTCAGTGCAGGGGCTTGACCTACAAGTGGTAAATGCCCAAATACCCCAAAACTCATTTACTACTAGGCATTTGGGAAATCTTCCATACTTTTAGGCATAAAGAAATGATATCTAAAAAAAGAAAAAAGAAAAGATATCTATCCAAAACTCAGTCTATTCATTTATTCAGAGCTTACTTTCATATTACATATCTTAAAATGGTTACAAAAGTTGTTTCCAATTTATCTCACCATAACATGGACGAGAAAAAAAAAATACCAAAAATAGTCCATGCAGATTTGTTTCAGTGATTTATTTAAAATTCTTCCTCTACCAAGGAGTTAATTACCCTAAGCCTCAGTTTCCTCATTTGTAAAATGAGGATAATAATAAAAACCTGAAAGCGTTATTATGAAAATTAGAGACAAAGAGTAAAAAGTGCTTTGCATATAGGTAATCAATAAAAGCAGACACTCTTTATTTGTGAAGCTAAGACAGATGAACTTCCAAGGGCTCTACTTCAAAATTCTTTTTCTTCTGGTTTATGACAATGACTATCAAGTCCTTAGCACTGGCAAATATGTCTCAAAGACTACAAGAACGGTGTCATATATATATATATATATATATAGTTTTTTTTTTTTTTTGGCCGCACTGAATGGCTTGCAGGATCTTAGTTGCCTGACCAGTGAAAGCGCCAAGTCCAAACCTCTGGACTGCCAGGGAATTCCCACATATATACTTTTTTATTGTTGCTATCCTATAACTGTTTAATGTCAAGATACAACATACAAATAGCAAAATGCTTAAAACAGCTATGCATTGTTTAAAGGATAAAGCAAACCCCTGTGTAACCACCACTTAGTCAAGAAACAGAACGCTGGTGCCCTAGAAGCTCCCTGTGAGCCCCTTTCTCATTATAGCCCCTCCTCTCACCCAAAGCTCTTCACTATCCATGCTTTCTGTATAGTTTTCATCCCAACCAATATAGTTTAATCTTGCCCATTTTTGAACTATACATAAAAAGAGTAACTTTGTGGAGATTCTCTTTTGTTGTGCTTCTTTTACTCAACATTAGGCTTGTAAAATTTACCTTAATCATTGCATATAGCTATGGTTTCATGGCTGCACAGTACTCCATTACATAAATATATCATGATTAAAGACAAACATATTGCTGACATTTTCAACTTGTTTCCAGTCTTCGGGTATTACGAACAGCACTGCCATAAACATTCTCATATGCATATCTTCAAGTTCACTGGAAAATGCCAAAGTGTTTTCTAAAATGATTTTATCAATTTACACTCTCATCACCTCTACCTAACCAATTTATTGTGCTTTCTTTTTTTTTTCTTTTTCAAATCATGCATTTGCTCAAAACAAGATTGGAAGGAATCATAGAACATTATTGCTAGAAGGAAATGAAGAGGTTATTTACTTCAACTTCCTTATTTTAAAAGAATCTAGAGCTTAGAAAGATTGAGAGACTTGCCTAATGTCACTGTGAGGCAACTCTTTGCTTAAAGGCTAGTGCACAATCTAGGGCTCTTGCTAAGACACTAAGCAGCCTTGCAAGGAAGGCAGTCTGGAAACAAAGAGATACAACTATCATCTATACATGTAAACACAGTGCGGACAAAGAAATGTTTTAAAGCCATTTAGAAAAACACGTCAACAACAACGTTCTGTTGTACAATGAGTTTTGGGAGCCTCATTAGATAAATTAGGACACTGAGGCCCAGAGTGAAATTTCTTACACAACACCACAATTATCAAGTGGCAACAGTCCTACAAGACAAGCATGTCCACAATTTTAGCATACATCTGGGCAATATTCTTCCCCCTACATAAAGGGTAAATGTTTGTTTGGTGCCTTTAAATTTTTTATTTTAATAATTTTAATTGTAGTATATGTATTCAACTCCATATCCTCCTTTCTCCACTAATAACAAATGAAGTCTTTGCTATTATCTAATCTTCATAAAACTTTTAATGACTAAGGATATTCCTTTATTTAACCTACCCTTTAGATAGCTGTTTTCAGTATGATAAATGTCTTTTAACTGTTTTCAGGAAGTTAGAATTATTTCCTCATGATAAAGTTCCTAAGAAGAACTTCTTAATTAAAGTTGAAAATTCTTCTTAAATCTACTTCAGAGAAGAAACTGTGAGGATCAGTTATGAGCTTTTTGTGTGAAAACACTTTGAAAACTATAAAGCACGACTTAAATGTACGGTGGTATTATCATTATTATTATAAGTCCATCTTGTATTGGACTTGACCCCTTATTTACCTGACGTGGTATTCCATAAATCTTTGCTTATTTTCTGTAAACAAAATCACCAACATACAGCATACTGTTTGTAAATGATCTCTTAGAGAATCTTAAAATCTTTTTGATCATGTTGTGGTTAAGTCAAGAAGCTTGAAGGTGATTACTTAAAAACCAAAACAAAACTGTACTTCCCAAAGAACTTCACACATACATCCATTATTAGTGCATACTACATTGCAATGTCACCCTGGCTAGAAAAGGCGAGCAGCACCAGGGTTAGGAACGGAGTCCTCTTCATCCTTTTCTCCTCAATGCCCAGCCCAGTGCCTGACACAGAGTAAGTGATCAATCAGCCCTGCTTGGAGCCACAGAAACGCCAAGAGAGTAAACAGAAATCATAATACCAGTCTTAGGACTCAGATGAAAGAAAAGAAACATTTTACAGCAGATGAAAAGTGCCAAGCAGAGGAAAAGAATGAAGAAGTGAGCCAGGCAGTGGCAGATGGGAGTTTAGATGCTTCTTCCAAAAGCTGTCTTCAGTCCAGCCTTTGTCCTACTGCCATAGACTGCTTTTATACAGCAAGGGAACTGACAATGCTAGAGAGGACTGGGGGAAGAAAGGAGGCAAAAACAGAGGAAAATTGACACGTCTGTGACTCAGCAAATTCTTCACCCTTACCTGCAAGGCCTATGTATTATTTTCTTATATCTTATATCATTTGGGGGGGTTCTACAGTCTACCATAATTTTTTAAAAAGGCATTATTTATCAGAAGGTATCGGTGATTCACCAAAGAACTTGAAACAGCAAATATATATATGTATTTATATATATAATATTTATATGAAATGAAATGAAATATATATATAAAATATGAAATGCCTGAACTTCACATTCACTAATAATCAGAGAGCTACAAATAAAAGCACAGAGATATTATGTTTCTTCTCTCATATAAAAAAGGTTATTAACAAACAACATTGGCAAGAGGATAAAGAAACAGATATGTCAAACTTTATAATTTATGTGTTCTTTGACCTAGCAACGAGATACTTATCTTAAGGGAATAACTGAACACAGGTATAACTATCTAAGTAGAAAGATGCTTCTCTCATTGTAATGTTGTTCATAATAGGCAAATCTTGGAAATAATCTAAATGTTCAACAACAAGGAAACTGTTAATGTCCACACAACAGGATGCAATGCAGACAACAGAATTTTATACAACTATATTCATCAATATGAAACTATCTTCACAAAATAGTTAAATGAAAAAAGTAAGACACACAACAGAATGCACAATGTGAAACCATTTATGTAAAATATTACCTATTTAACTTATACATGTATATTTATTTGCATAGATGTTTGGAAAGCTGTTCACCAAAATATTACAATGGTTATCTCTGAGTAATGGAATCCAAAGTGGTTTTAATGTTTTCCTTAATGCTTTTCTGTATTTTGAAAAAAATTTATACTGAGATTGAATCATTTATATGATAAAAAAGTTATTTCTATTTTGAAAAAGAAAGAAGAAAAAATACTACCTTAACTTGAAACTAAAAGCTCACTGATAGTGAACAGGGTGTCTGAATTTTCCTTCCTTATACATGGTACTCTCACTGATGCAGCTAAAAAGGCAACTCCCCCACTCCTTTACTTATTATTCTTAACTTGCATTTAGCTTGTAATCCACTTCCACACATCTTCACCTCATCTTGTATTTGTGGAATATGGAATTTCCTTATCACAAAGATTACACTGTACTTTGCATTTTATTTAGTTAGCAACACTTTTTTAGTACTTACTCAGTTCCAGGCACTATTCTAAATGCTTTAAAAATATTATTTAATCCTTATAACAACTCTAAGAGATGGGGATTATAATTATAGGTATTATTATCCCTGTTTTACAGATAAAGACACTGAAGCACAGAGAGATTAACTTATCCAAAATCATACAGCTAAAGTGATAAATTGGCATTTGAACCTTGTAGTCTAAATCCATAGTACTTGCTCTTAAATATTCAGCTATGTCGCATTTATTTTAGTTCATTTTATTCTAGGATTTTGGCCTTTCCCTTGATAAAGTTACATTAATTAGGATACTAATTTTATCAGCCCTGGAAACCCAAATCAGCACATTTTAAAACGCTTTCCTCTACTAGACCCCCAAATTTACATATAACAATTTTTTGAAGTTCATTTCTTTAAATAGCTTAAACCTAAGCTACGCTGGTCCCTTTGATGCCAACTAAAATCAGACCAAATTCACTTTTCATATATATTATTTCTCATAATTCATTTCATGAGGCTTAGCCATAAAAAATAGTTGGAATTTATACTCTACCTTCTCTGAACTAAGCATTATATATTTTATTTCAGTTGAGGTGCATTCTTTAAATATTTTTCTCCCAGCAACAAATGTCACTCATAGTAGTGCCTCGGAAAAGGCTCGCATCATTACTGAATAAGCAACTTGTTTCTTTAATTAAAGAAAAAAATTTGCCAGCTTAAAACATTAAAACATGCAGAATAAAGGCCCAAAGTGAATTTTTAAAAACAACTAGGATAAAGGAAGAGACAGAAGTTATCAAAGATGCTAAACCAAGTAAGGTGCTAAATTTTTATTTGGCTCTTAGGTAGCCACAGACAAAAGGGAAACCTGCTATTTAATGTTTCTTTCTGACTGATAAAAGGAAGTCAGCAAGTCCCCTGAACTTACAGTGAGATGATTAGGATCTGAATTTCTTTGCTCATTATTCAGTCTCAGTTTACCTAAATGTAAAGTGGGGATAATAATACCAACACTTTTAGGGCTTTTGAAAAGGATAAAAGAGGTAATATATGTGAAAGATCTCTGTACCCTAAAGTAAGCTATATAAATATGAGTTAAAACTGTTTTATTTTTCATTTGGAAAGATATTTTTGGCATTGGATTTCTAGTTTCAGTTTAAAGTAGGAGAAAATGTCCAACGGACATAAAAATAAATTATTTTACCATGTTAACTTATCACCCTCAGCACTTGAAAGTACAGTGATCACAGCCAATATATCATTAAAAATGTTTAGTAAATTGGTTAATAACTGATACGATTCTTTAAAAAATTAATACAAGAACATTTAACCAATCACTTGCAAGTTCAAAAAGGTAGTATGTTATCCCTTAAATACAGAATGGAACTTTTGAAAAACAACTATATACATGATTTTTCTACTTCAGTTAAAGCCTCCATTTAAACAGACATAAGTCAAGATGCATTTAAATATATATTTAAATACACACACATATTTAAATAGAAATAAGTTCATTAACTATCAATCTTAAAGAAGGAAAGAACAATTCCCTGGTTGACTCATTCACCACTCATTCTTTCAATAAATATTTATTAAACATCTGAAACATGCCCAGGGAGCTCACATAGACCAGTTTTAGTTCCAAGTATAACAACTGGTAACAGTATGGTGCCAGGGCCAACGGTGGTCAGTCAAAAATGTCTTTCCTATACCCACTGTTAAGGTAACCTAGTCCAGCCAGGCTGCCCTTGATATACCTTAAACAGCCCTTCCTTTGCACCTCTGCTCCTCCTCCTCTCTCACTAGCCAGATGCTTTCCTTCCTTGAACTTCCACTTCAGGTGCCGTATCTTTCTATTGAAGCATTCCCTCTCCACATGAGCCTAACAAGAATAACAACATGAAGCACAAAAAATGGCAGCTACTATTTACTGAGTACCCTTTCTGCAGACAAAGCCTGAGCTACAAACTTAACCCTCATTTTTTATTGTACCCGCAACAATCCTATAATGAGTATCCAACCTTTACAGAAATAAGGGAATGGAGGTGCAGTGAATTGTATTACATGCCCAAGCTCATCACCTTGGTGGGATGCGCACCCACGTCTTTGGGACTCTCCCTGCTGAGAGTCAGAACCGCATTTTGACTGGAACTTCTCCTTTGACAGTTATCACTGCATGCCTTGTACTAGTTAACTATTTACATCGTGTGCATATTTTTTTATCCCCAAGTATGAACACCCTGGGGGTAAAGTCAGCCTCTCATAGGCCTTGCACAGCTCACTCAGATATCTGTGGATTGACATTACACACATATACGAAAATGTAATTGTTCTACTATTAAAAAGAAAAAAAGCCCACCAAGGAATACTTGAGTAGAGGAGATCATCATCATCTTTCAAAGTGAGGACCTGACTGAAAATCCTTTTTGTCCACAGCAGTATGAAGCTTAAGTCTGAACTGATTTAGTGGAAACAATGTAGAGCTCATGGAAAAACTTAAGAGACAGGATTTCTGTCACAATAAAGTGCTTTAATATTTACCTTACTGTCTCTTATATCTGAAAATGTCACTCTACAGAGCAGAAACAAATTTATATATGTATATGTAAAACACCTATTAGTGCTAATATGGTAACTGAAACCTTATTTTTAAGAAAAACATGGAAGAACAAATGTCCAAGATTAGTGGAATGGTTAAATAAATGATAATATATGCACATTATGCACATAAATGAAATACTACATATTAAAAATACTAACTTAGAGAGTTTTTAGTTGAGCAGTATACATAATGTTATCTCAACTATAAAGGAAAGGACAAAAAAGTTTGGAATATCCAGAAGGTGTATGTGAATTTTAGAAGACTATTTTAAAAATTCTGTTCTTCTATCTTTTTTGTACTTTAAAAAATTTCTACAATTGGAATGTATTATTATTTTTTATTTTTTATTTTTTTTGCAGTACGTGGGCCTCTCACTGTCGTGGCCTCTCCCATTGCGGAGCACAGGCTCCGGACGCGCAGGCTCAGCGGCCATGACTCACGGGCCCAGCCGCTCCACGGCATGTGGGATCTTCCCGGACCAGGGCACGAACTCGTGTCCCCTGCATCGGCAGGCGGACTCTCAACCACTGCGTCACCAGGGAAGCCCGGAATGTATTATTTTTGAAAAGAGTATTTTTTAAAGAAAAATGATATGGTGGTATTAGCATAAGGACAGACATATATATTAACGGAAGAGAATTTAGAGTTCAGATATAAATCTTTACACTTATAGTCAATTAATTTTCAACAAGAGCGCCAAGACAATTCAATGGGTAATGAGTAGTCTTTTCAACAAATTTTTCTGGGCTAAATGGGTATCTACATGCAAAAGAATGAAGTTGGACCCCTTCCTTACACTATATAAAAAAAATTAATTCAAGATGAATCACAAACCTAAATATGTAAGCTAAAACTACACAGAAGAAAACCTAAAAGTACTTGGGCTAAGCTTTCTTAGATATGACACCAAAAGCATAAGCAAGGAAAGAAAATGTAGATAAAACTGGACTTCATCAAAACCAAGAACCTTTGTGTTTCAACAGACACTATCAAGAGAGTGGAAAAGACAACCTGCAGAATGGGACAAAATATTTGCAAATCATACATCTGAGAAGGGACTTGTGTTTAGATTATATAAAGATCTCTTACAACTCAATAATAAAGAAAAATTACCCAATTTAGAAATGGGCAAAGGTTTGAATAGGTATTTCTCCAGGGAAGATATACAAATGTCCAATAAGCACATGAAAAGATGCTCAACATCATTAGCCTTTAGGGAAATTCAAATCAAAACCACAATGAGAATACAATGGAGAAAAGACAGCCTCTTCAATAAGTGGTACTGGGAAAACTGGACAGCTACATGTAAAAGAATGAAATTAGAACACTCCCTAACACAAAAATAAACTCAAAATGGATTAAAGACCTAAATGTAAGGCCAGACACTATAAAACTCTTAGAGGAAAACACAGGCAGAACACTTTATGACATAAATCACAGCAAGATCCTTTTGACCCACCTCCTAGAGAAATGGAAATAAAAACAAAAATAAACAAATGGGACCTAAAAGCTTTTGCACAGCAAAGGAAACCATAAACAAGACCAAAAGACAACCCTCAGAATGGGAGAAAACATTTGCAAACGAAGCAACTGACAAAGGATTAATCTCCAAATATACAAGCAGCTCATGTAGCTCAATATCAAAAAAAAACAAAAAACCCGATCCAAAAATGGGCAGAAGACCTAAATATACATTTCTCCAAAGAAGATAAACAGATTGCCAACAAACACATGAAAGGATGCTCAACATCACTAATCATTAGAGAAATGCAAATCAAAACTACAGTGAGGTATCACCTCACACCAGTCAGAATAGGCATCATGAAAAAATCTACAAACAATAAATGCTGGAGAGGGTGTGGAGAAAAGGGAACCCTCCTGCCCTGTTGTGGGAATGTAAATTGATACAGCCACTATGGAGAACAGTATGGAGGTTCCTTAAAAAACTAAAAATAGAACTATCATACGACCCAGCAATCCCACTACTGGGCATATACCCTGAGAAAACCATAATTCAAAAAGAGTCATGTACCACAATGTTCATTGCAGCTCTATTTACAATAGCCAGGATATGGAAGCAACCTAAGTGTCCACTGACAGATGAATGGAAAAAGAAGATGTGGCACATATATACAATGGAATATTACTCAGCCATAAAAAGAAACAAAATTGAGTTATTTGTAGTGAGGTGGATGGACCTAGAGTCTGTCATACAAAGTGAGGTAAGTCAGAAAGAGAAAAACAAATACCATATGCTAACACATATATATGGAATCTAAAAAAAAAAATGGTTTTGAAGAACCTAGGGGCAGGACAGGAATAAAGACGCAGATGTAGAGAATGGACTTGAGGACACAAGGAGAGGGAAGGGTAAGCTGGGACGAAGTGAGAGAGTGGTATGGACATATATACACTACCAAATGTAAAACAGATATCTAGTGGGAAGCAGCCGCATAGCACAGGGAGATCAGCTTGGTGCTTTGTGACCACCTAGATGGGTGGGATAGGGAGGGTGGGAGGGAGATGCAAGAAGGAGGAGATATGGGGACACATGTGTATGTATAGCTGATTCACTTTGTTATAAAGCAGAAACTAACATAGCACTGTAAAGTAATTATACTCCAATAAAGATGTTAAAAACAAACAAACAAAAAACCACAATGAGATACCACTTTACATCTAGTAGGAGGCTATAATAGAAAGGACAGAAATTGGAACTTTAATACATCGATGGTGGGAATGCAAAATGGTGTAACTGCTTTTAGCACACAGTCTGGCAATTCCTCAAAATGTTAAACATAGTTACCATATGGTTCAGTAACTCCACTCACAAGTACTGGGTTGGCCAAAGAGTTCATTCGGGTTTTTCCGTAACATCTTATGGAAAAACCCGATGGAACTCTTTGGCCAACCCAATATATACCAATATATACCCAAGAGTAATGAAAACATTTCCCCACAGAAAACTTGTATGTATACATTAATGCTCATAGCAGCATTATTCATAATGACCCCAAAGTGTAAACAATCCAGTGTCTATCAACTGATGAATGGATGAATGAAATGTGGTATATCCATATACATCTTTGAATTGCCAAAATGATTTGTTAATAAAAAGCAACGATTGATGCATACTACAGTATGGATGAACCATAAACCTATGCTAAGGGAAAGAAGCCAGTCACAAAGACCACATATTTTATTCTATTCCATGAAATGTCCAGAATAGAAACAGAAGTGGAATGGTGGCTGCTTAGGGTCGGAAGTCTTAGGGGAACAGGGAGTGACTGCTAATGAGTACAGGGTTTCTTTATGGGCAATGAAAATATTTTAAAGCAGACTGGGGTGATAGTTGTACCACTAGTTGAATATATTTTAAAAAACATTGAATTATACATTTTCAGTGGGTGAACTGTATGGTTTGTGAATTATATCTCAGTAAATTGTTTGTTTGTTGTTAAGATATAGGACTTGTAAAAAATAGTTTCTACTCTATTATTGGCAATTTTGTAGGCAGCAGGAGGGAATGATGGCATTTTGACTATTAAAATACCCTCGGAATTTGTATTCTTGATTTCAAGAAGAATTAAGAAAATAAAAATGCATTTTCTCCTCGTGTGTCATATATATTGAACTGTATGTTAAAGAAATAGACATGAATTTAAGCTGCTGGGTGTAAACTGGCATTGATCCCTTCTAAATAGCTGTGCACTGTGGGCCCCATGAGTAGTCAAGTTTTACAGAAAGACCATGTCCCTGGCAGAACAGAAGTTTCCAACTGTTTTTGGAAGGAGAAGGTACTGTTACTTTCTATGAAGTCTTAAAGTAAATTGAGAAAAAAGAGAGGTAATAGAGTAAAAAGAAGAGAGGTCATGAAATCTCCAGGATCTAATCCTAGTTCTACTTAATTCCTGATCTCAGGGGTCTCATATGTAAAAAGGCAGATGTCTGTGCCTTATCCACCTCATAGGATTGTAATAAGGCCCACATTAAAAAAGAAAAAAAAAAGAAGAAACAAAGTGGGATATAGCTGGATCTGACCTCAGAAGATTTGATCTTGAATTCTGTTTGTCATTTAATAGCTTCGTCATCCTCGAGAAGTTAGCATAGCAGCAACTCAGTCTCTTAACTAAAGATAGACCTGGTCAACGTACTTCACAAGGTATGAAATGAGATACAGAAGCGTGAGTATACCAAAAGCCATTAAGTTCAATACAAATTTAAATCATCATTAATATTTGTAAACTACACCCTCAAAGTATTACTCTTAAGTCCCTGAACTTTCAAGAAAGTAGAGAAGCCTGGCTCAAGAAAACTCAAAAGCAATAGGGAAGAATCCACTGATAGCTGCTGGTCTGATGATTTGTATTGCACAGTACTACCAGAATTCAAATTTGTAGGTCTCTTATATAATGTTTCCACATTTGGAGAAGTGACACATGTGTCTTGGTTTATCAGACTATGAGCAGTTGAGGTGTTTTATAGGAAAGCTGGGTGACTACATTCTCTAGGATGGTGGTTCTCAAACTTTTTGGTCTCAAGATCCCTTTACTCTCTTAAAATTGAGGACCCCAAAAAGCTTTTGTTTATGTAGGGCATATACAAATATGAAACTGAAAAAGTAAGTATTAAGTAAGTAAGTATTAAGTATTTACTAATTCACTTTAAAATAATAATAGAAATCTATTACTTGTTAATATAAATAACATTTTTAATGAAAAACAAGCATATTTTCAAAAAAAGAAATTTAGTGAGATGAGCGACATTGTTTTACATTTTTGCAAGTCTCTTTTGCAACGCCTGCCTTAATAGAAGGCAGCTGGATTCTCATATATTCTTCTGCATTCATTTTGTTACCACATGTTGTTTCATGAGAAAATGTAATTGGGAAAGAAAGGAGTATTTTAATAGTCTTTTTCAGATAATTGTAGATATTCTTCTCTGATACTACCTCCAAACTTAACAAGTAGTAGCTTCTTAAAGGTTAGCAGCAATGTAGAATCTGAAGCCATTTCGATATATTTTTTACAGCTGTTACATTAAAATCCATTGGGGTGGGCTTCCCTTGTGGTGCTGTGGTTAAGAATCTGCCTGCCACGAAAGAGAGGCATGGACGTGTATACACTACCAAACGTAAGGTAGATAGATAGTGGGAAGCAGCCGCAGAGCACAGGGAGATCAGCTCGGTGCTTTGTGACCGCCTGGAGGGGTGGGATGGGGAGGGTGGGAGGGAGGGAGATGCATGAGGGAAGGGATGTGGGAACAGATGTATATGTATGACTGATTCACTTTGTTATAAAGCAGAAACTAATTAAAAAAATAAATAAATAAACTTAAAAAAAAAAAAAAAAAAAAGAATCTGCCTGCCAATGCAGGAGAAACAGGTTCGAGCCCTGGTCTGGGAAGATCCCACATGCCGCGGAGCAACTAAGCCCACGCACCACAACTACTGAGCCTGCACTCTAGAGCCCACAAGCCACAACTACTGAGCCCCATGCCACAACTACTGAAGCCCGCGCGCCTAGAGCCCGTGCTCCCAATGAGAAGCCACCACAATGAGAAGCCTGCGCACCGCAACAAAGAGTAGCCCTGACTCGCCGCAACTAGAGAGAGCCTGCGCGCAGCAACGAAGACCCAACGCAGCTAAAAATAAAAATAAGTAAAATAAATTTATATATATATAAAAAAATCCATTGGGGTTTTTGCACTTTGAAGAGATCTTTAGCTGTACATGACTTCACAGCAACATACATTGGTCATTTTGAAAATACTGGCTCACTGAGTTATATACAGTTTAAATGCTGACACATTCATTATAAAATATATTAATCTCATTTGTTAAATATCACTACCAACTTCATCAAAAACACCTGTAAAGGGCTTCCCTGGTGGCGCAGTGGTTGAGAGTCCGCCTGCCGATGCAGGGGACGCGGGTTCGTGCCCCGGTCTGGGAGGATCCCACATGCCACGGAGCGGCTGGGCCCGTGAGCCATGGCTGCTGAGCCTGCGCGTCCGGAGCCTGTGCTCTGCAAGGGGAGAGGCCACAGCAGTGAGAGGCCCGCCTACCGCAAAAAAAAAAAAAAAAAAAAAAAAAAAACACCTGTAAGAAACGGGAAGCTGTCAAGGTCATGGTGGCAAATGCAAGTTTTCTGACATACTACTGATACTGTCATTCAAAATCTTGAATCTCATCATCAGTTGATTTCCTTTAGGAGGCTCACTTCATTCATTTTTGCAAAAAATGTCTGCCAAATACCTAAGTCTGTATAGTTGGCTGTGTGTTAGTCAATCTTTCAAGATGGTGCTCCATGAAAAATATCAGCTGGTTTAGTTAGCAACTCAATTGCACAAGTGCTTTATGCCTGTTTCCCTTTCCATCACACAGAATATTAAAAAAATATGTAGTCAAGGGTCAACATTTAATATACTTAATAAATTTTACTGCTTCATCAAGGACATTCTTTTTTTTTTTTTTTTTTGGCTGTGTTGGGTCTTCGCTGCTGCACATGGTCTTCCTCTAGCTGTGGTGAGCAGGGGCCACTCTTCATTGTGGTGTAGTTCAGTAGTTGCAGTGTGTGGGCTCAGTAGTTGTGGTGTGCGGGCTCAGTAGTTGTGGCTCATGGGGTCTAGAGGGCAGGCTCAGTAGTTGTGGTGCACAGGCTTAGTTGCTCCGCGGCATGTGGGATCTTCCCGGACCAGGGATCGAACCCATGTCTCCTGCATTGGCAGGCGGATTCTTAACCACTGTGCCACCAGGAAAGTCCCAAGGACATTCTTAAGTTAAACTGGTTTTTGTCTTTTTGTTTTGTTTTGAAACTATGAGTTTGCTGAAAGTGCCCCTTTTTCGATCTTAGGTCAACAAACTCATGTTCTGAAAACAATTCCCTTTCCCTCTCCCTAAGACTTTACTCCTTCAAGTATCCCTTCTTTACCTCGTATTAGCAATTGCTCTCTTCATTTGATCACTCTCATCAGCATATAAACCTGCCCTGATATTTCCCATCTTAAAAAATAAAACACACAAAAAAGGTTCCACATCCCCACAAAACAAAGAAAAAACAAAAAACAAAAAAACCCAAAAGACCTCCCTTAAACCTACAGTCTTTTCCAGTTATGAACCCACATGTCTATCTCACTGCACAAAAAACACCTCAGAAGGGCTGTCTATAATCAATGGCACTTCCTCACTTCCTATTCACTCTTCAACACACCTGCTGCTCTACTGAAACAGCTCGTAATGACTTCCATGTTCCCAAGTCCACTGGATACTTCATCTGACAGAGTTCACATATTCAGTTGATTACTCTTTCCTTCCAGAAATTTACTTCTCTTAATTTCCAAATTATTACTTTCTCCTGGTTTTCTCTGTACCCAACTGGCCATTCCTCACAGTCTTTGCTGGTTCATCCTCCTCTATCCAACATCTAAACGTGATTTCCCAGGGCTAAATCCCACGGCATGTTTCTGTCTGCATCTGTCTCTCTCTGCTCTGGCTAGCTCTGCACTCTCTTCCTGGTTGATCGCACCTGGTTCCATGGATTTAAACATCATCTTTATATTGATGACTACCAAATTTGTACCTCTAGTAACTGACCTCCCACCCTGAGTTCTAGACCCATATATTCTGTTGCTTACTTGACGACTCGGCTTTGGATTTCTAAAAGGCAACTCAAGCTTAACATTTCCAAAGCAGAACTTTTGGTTCTCCCAACCCCCGTCTCTTGGACCTTTCCCCATCTCAATAAACAGCATTTTCATACATCCAGTTGCTCATACACAAAACCTAGGAGTCATTCTTGATTACTCCTTTTCCTCCATCTCCCACATTCAATCCATTAGTTCATCTCCCATAATATACTGCAAAATATAACATTATATTAGTTTCAGGTATACAACATAATGATTCAATGTATGTATATATTGTGAAATAATCACCACGATAAGTCAACATCCATCACCACACATAGTTACAAACTTTTTTTTTCTCGTGGTGAAAACTGTTAAGATATACACTCTCAGCAACTTTTGAATATACAATATGGTATTAACTGTAGTCAACATGCTGTACATTATATCTCCAGGACTTACTTATTTTATAACTGTAAGTTGGTAGCTTTTGACAACCTTCATCCATTTCTACCACCCTCTATCCCCACCTGTGATAACCACCAATATGTTCTTTTTATCTATGAGTTTGGGTTTTTTTTTTTTTAACTTAGATTCCACATGAGTGAGATCATATGGTATTTAATTCACTTAGCATAATGCCCTCAAGGTCCATCCACATGTTGTTGCAAATGCCAGGACTTCCTTCTTTTCATGGCTGAATAATATTCTACTGTGTGTGTGTGTGTGTGTGTGTGTATGTACACACACGTACACACACCGCATTTTCTTTATCTATTCATCCACTGATGGACACTTAGGTTATTTCCATGTCTTGGCTATTTTAAATAATGCTGCAATAAGCATGGGGGGTACAGGTATCTTTTCAAGTTAGTGTTTTCATTTCCTTTGGACAAATACCCAAAGTGGAAATGTTGGATCAAATGCTGCCCTTTTCACTTTGCAGGGTGATTATGAGGGTCACATGGATATATATGTATATATATCCTAAACTATAAAGCTTTCCACAAACATAAGGTAAAAGTATTATAATTTTTGATTGACTACTTTTTATGCTCTAGGAACTAAAAGCAAACTACTGTGCTATACACAAATACTAATATAATGTCCTTATACACTTACTGACAATTATGGCAGGAGTTGGTTTTTAAATCAACATTAATTACACTGTACCTGAATTTTACCAGGCCCATTCCTATAGTGTTGCAGGTTGCCAACAGGGAAGACTATTTCCAGCCAAAGGGACTGGCACTTGAAAAATATTAGTAAATGATGCTAAGAACAAGGCATTTTGCTTTATTAACTTTCAATACCCAACCCAGCACACACACCCCTTTAGACAACAGTGACAGGAAGAGGGCAAGCAGACCTTACCAACCCTCTCAGCTCTTCAAACAACACTTGAGGATTTCTACTTGAAGGCCTGTCTTTCTAAGCTTGTGCTTTCAAAACTTGAGCTGGACTGATCCCAAATACTGAAGTAACAAATATTACTATATTCTGTCATTTCCTCTACCAAAAAAGTGATTTTACTACTATTTCTGGCTGTGATGAAAGGTCCTATTGACTATTCAAATCCTCAACCAAGTTATGGATGCAGTATTAAATGACTTCACTCCTTTTTCTCTGGCTCTTTAACACATGCCAATGCTTTCATCCACCTCCACTAACATGGCTTATAAATTACTGAGGTGGGACCATTTTAATCGTATGGTTTGTTCACATCTCTAGAGTCTAAATGGGACTGACTGAGAAGACAAACTCCCCTTTGACAACATGTATTGGTATATATGTATATAAAAATAAACCTTCACAAGTTGGAAATATCTTATTAATATAATACCTGGTTAGGAGCCATAATAATTAATGGTTCTTTGGTTTGTTATAAGTTGAAATGTAAGAAAGTGATGGTAGTAAGGCTAAAGACAAAATGGAGTTAAAGTGAAAAAAGTTGAAGGTCACAAATTTGCCAAAAGTTTCTTTCTAAATGCTCAGAAGAAGCTTTCTGAATGAACCCTGAAACCTAAGAAAGTCTGTTTATAAGAAGTTTATTGTCATCTCCTTTTTTTTTTTTTTTTTTTTGCGGTACGCGGGCCTCTCACTGCTGTGGCCTCTCCCGTTGCGGAGCACAGGCTCCGGACACGCAGGTTCAGTGGCCATGGCTCACGGGCCCAGCCGCTCCGCGGCATGTGGGATTTTCCCGGACCGGGGCACGAACCCGTGTCCCCTGCAACAGCAGGCGGACTCTCAACCACTACGCCACCAGGGAAGCCCTGTCATCTCCTTTTAAAACTGTCATCACAGTGATGAAAAAACACTAGAGAGCAAGATACTTGCTCCCTATGGAGTTAGAGTGGTTAACCCATTAAACACACACACAAATGTAATCTCTCAATTTCAAAGAGTATAAAGTTTCAGAGGATACAAAATTACTAGAAGTAATCCATTTTTTAAACAGATGAATAAAACTAGTTCCGCATACTCGTGGCCTTGGTTCAGTTAAGAATAAAATCAGAAGCTACCTGGGAAGTGCTCTAAAATGAGGACCAAACAGGGCTAGAGCTGAGTCTGGTGTGAAGGGCTGGCTGTCCCAAATTTTCCACTGCACGTAGTCAGCCTCCCTGTTGGTCTTGTTCTCAAAGCAAGCTGGGCTATTCTTAGCACCCCTTTATACCATACTTTGCCATTCCTAATTGGGCCCCGAGAAGAAAGAATTAAGTGTGTGTGCGTGTGCATGTGTGTGTTTGAAGCTGGGATTTATGAGGAAATCCAGGGATTTCAGCCCTAGCCTTAATTAGGAGTAGGTTTCACCTGGAAACTTCCAACAGACTTCTGATCTTAGGCCTTATATGTCTAAAGCAAGAAACAGAAAATAGGGCAAAGAGAGAAGAATCTCTGAACTCGGATCAGAACTTAGTTCTACTAAATGAGGCCAACCTTCCTGACATCCTGACTCCCAGACTCTGGACCCCAGTTTCCACGTACTCTTTTCCACCTTGGCTGACTTCACTGGAGGTACTCTCTAATTTACTTAGAACTCTTCTCCCTTAATATATCCTTAGTCTGGCCCCTTCTTGACCATTTCTGTTTAAGTACTACCTTTTCTATGGTATGACATCTGTGATCAGTAATGTGAGCTAGGTAGCCTTGAAATTAAGGTCCTGCTTCCTAGACTGAGATACTCTTCTGCCAAAAATGGAGGGATGGAAAGCATCAGTTGTGGGAAGAATGGCACATGGAAAGATGAGTCATGGGCCAGAGGCTGTGAGCAAGGCTGCTTGCCTGGAATGAAGAACATGAGCTGGATGGCAGTAACAATAAAAGCAGTATGAGTGTGAGGTTATAAGCAAATGATTAATCGAGGACTGCAAACTAGAAATTTGATCCAGTATCAGAAAAGTATAAGAGTCTTAATAAAAACCAATTTTTAAAAAAACATTAAACTGAGATTAGATGAGAGGAAGAAAGGCAAAGATGACACCATATGGATGAATTATTCTAGATCCATCAGAAATGAATATGGGAATTGTTCAGTGAGTCTTCAGAATCATACGGATAAAAGGCAACTCAGGCTCATAAAAACAAAAGCATCACAAACCTTATTGCTTCTATAAAAAGGAAAGGTCTGAGGATACAGCTGATAATGTCACTAAATAACAGCCAAACAGTGGGATCTTGTCCATGTGATATTCCAATTGGAAGGATGTCCAAATAAAAACAAGGCACTGAAGCTGATCTTCCTTTACAACTAGAAAATTTATGGCATGTCTACCTCTTGAAGTATAGCCAAGGGAGCTAAGGAAATGCTATATATTTCTTTCAGGAAAATGCAAACCCAAGCATCTGATTACCTTTCTATGGCATGTGGAAAGGCATTAAGTGAGATACGAACTGGTGTGATGTTGGGAGAGCCACAAAAATCCAAGCTGGGTTGGAAGGACCATGTGCTTGGTCTTTTCTTTGGGGCCCTGGATAATAGATGAGGAGACTAGTAGGGACTTGCCAAAGTCAGTAAACCTTTACTCCGTAAACAACTCCCAATCAAAATGAGCCCCCAGAAGTGGTCTAAGAGAAGAAAGCTGTGTGAGAAGAACGCTATTATCAGTCAAGCTGTAGAGGCAAGAGGTTAGAAAGCCCACACGTTCAAGTACAGTCTACTAGCAGGTAACAATTCAGTAAATGGCTTCTGAGTTTAGCCGGAGGATTGCAATTTGTACACATTGCTTCTTTGTGGTATTTATAATGGCACAGAAAAGGACTGTGGCCAAAAAAGAACTTTGCATCATCACTGTAGCTAGTTAAATGGGAGTCAACTGTAGTACTTATTCATAGAGGGTTAGAGATCCAAAGAAGTAGGCTGCATGTGGGAAGTAGGAGGGGAGTAAAGAGGAGTTACTTACCTGTGCTATATTTTTGTTCAGAAGATAGACACCGTAATCAAACTGCAACTTCTCCCCTCCTTTTGGGTATAATGGAAACCTAAAAAAGGTAAAGTAGGGTCAGAAGTTTTCAAAAACTTGAGTAAAACAACCTCCAAGTTGTTGACTAAGGCAGAAGTTTCCTGCATACAGGAAAACTTTCCAGAAAAGTTTCCTGCATACAGTTTCCTGCATACAGCATAAACATCTGAAGACTTGGACTAAGTCACTTATATAGTCATTGTAACCTATTATCTTAATATCTTCATAACATTAGTCAAATCAGAATGATGGCTGCTTTGTTTCGAAGAAAAAATTGAATAGGTCATGCAATAAGGGACAAATATATAAGAAAGTGACCCACTATCCTCAAGGAGCTGAGGCCACTATGTCTCATATTTATATATCATAAACCTACCACCCTGAGATTAAGATCCTAGAATTTTTTTCCTCTAATACTTTGGACCTGACATCTCAACTTCTACTAAAAGGGACAGAAAGATTAAGAAAAATATCAGACATAAAAGCGATATCTAAGGTTTCTGTTGCTTCTGAGGTGGCTAGTCAAATCCACAGCACCAATGAGCAAAAATTCATCAAAAATTTCATTCACATTTGCAGGGGTGGCTATTTGGATGTTACTTCTCCAAGCCGATGTACTCATGCCATAGAGTTCTCATAATACTTTCCATTTTAACCTGATTCACTGAAGCAACAAAGGCATGAGATCTGTAGATCTTTATAAAAGTGATGAGTTATTTTAGGGAGTAAGTTTCCTTCACTATTTCCCTTTTCCTACTCCTGCAAATGAAGAAGAAAAGGTTACAGTATATCTATGTTCTAGTCAAATTTTCCCCTGATTCTTAAGACCAAGCATTCATTTTGGCCTCTGCAACAGATTTCTCTACAAACAGATCAATCACAACTTAGACAGGGTCAAGAAGAAACTTTACTTTCCTTAGTTTTGCAATATCTGACTATTCTTAAGAATAACATAACCTTACAGAAATAAATGGTAGGTGACAATTACTGGATATTCTTAATTTCAATTGTGTTTTAATTGTCTGAGGAAAAGATAAATTCCATAATGCTTGGAGGATACTGTTTTCTAGGGAAAATGAAAGAAAGGAAACAGAATTTAAAGCTTTATATTAAATTCTCGAGTTGCTGATTACATAATGTCCAAAAGGTAAATTTGTCGTACTGTAAAATTACAGGCACTGGGGAGCGAGCAAGGTCATGATCTGTCTGTATTCTCTACAGTGGAACACCAAATGCTTCATACACCCATCAAGAAGATATAGCTTTGTATTTAATTGAAGCTATAAAAAAATAAACTAGGACATACGGTTTGGCCCTAAATTGAGATGCATTAAAAATGACAGCAAAGCAAATTCGGGATAAGCAAAGTGTAACACACCAGGCTTTTACAGGGTATCTGGGAATCCTTCAAACTTGTATGGGGTAGCCTGCAAAGAAACTACCTAACTGAAAGGATATATCAACAAAGGGGCAATTATGAAGAAATTTACTAGAGTCCTAAAGCTCTATGCTGTATACTTGTTATACTATAAACCATTACATGTAGACTATCTGCATAGCTCTCCAAACTCACAAATATCTCCACTTCCAAGTTATAAATGCAAAAACTGTTTCAAATGTTGGAAAAGTAAACTGAAATAAGCATACATTGAAAACCAAGCCTCTGAATCCTGATGAGTGGATCTTATGACACTGACTTTATTACTTCATTGGGACTTCTTTATAGAAAGAAAGAGCCCCAAGGTGTGTTTGTACCATTAAAACAAATCTAAAGAGTGGTTAGAGCCAAAGGTTCAAATAGGGAAACTTTAAGACAGATCAAATATTAGGACAGAGTTCACATCTTACATTGCTTTCAAATTCTTAAGGGGTCATGTCAAGTTGAACAGTATAATAGTTTCTAACCATTACACAGTCATCTTACTCTGCGAAAGTACATGGATTTATAGATCTACTAAGCAATCGAGAAAAATGAAATCCATCTAAAAGGGTAAAACCTATTACCATCAGGACATAAGATACAAATCAAAGGCATCTTAATATACATAGAGAATCTCATTAGCAGACTTCAGAAGGTTTAGGTAAGAATGTGGTCATTCAAGTACAACCAGAAAAATGTCCTTAGCACCATAAATAGAATTAATTTAAGGGAGTATTAGATTAAATAACTAGAGGAATAACTATACATTTCCTATTATTATACTTTTACAGAAAATGCAATTAAAATGAGCAATATTAAATTCTTTTCCAAATTAAATTATATTTCCAAGTTGTTTGAAACATTCACTGACTCTACCTGGTAAAAGTCAATGAATTAGAAAGCGATAAATAGATTATCTGTGAAGATGGTTTGGAGCTCTTTAGTACCTAGTAATTTTGGTGTGATGAAAGAATTATGACATGAGTACCCAAAAGCCAATGTAATCCCAGGCTGTATTAACAGAGAGAGCGCAGATAACCAGGGAACGTGCTAGTAACAACTATCAGTACTTAGTACTGGGTCAGATGATACTGACAGATCTATGTTTAGTTCTGGGAGTTAATATTTCTTTTTAGAAGCATACAGATAAATAACTGGAACCTTTCTTTTTTTCTTTTTATTTTTGTCATATGCGGGCCTCTCACTGCTGTGGCCTCTCCCGTTGCGGAGCACAGGCTCCGGACGCACAGGCCCAGCGGCCATGGCTCACGGGCCCAGCCGCTCCGCGGCATGTGGGATCTTCCCGGACCGGGGCACGAACCCGTGTCCCCTGCATCGGCAGGCGGGCTCTCAACCACTGCGCCACCAGGGAAGCCCTGGAACCTTTCTTATAGGTTATGTTTCTTATAGATTTTGTAATAATCTCATTTGACTATAAAAAGCATGCAGTGAAGCAGAGTGGTCCAGTGCTTTTGTTATTTAAAAGAAACTAACTTGCCTTGGTCACCTACTTAGTGGAAAAGATATGATACTTCAGCATTAGGTCTTCAGTTATATACTCAGTATTCTTTCTATTGTCACTGGGTCCTTTAGAGAAGAACACCCAGGATGAATAGAAGAGTGGGAGCCATAGTTTTGAGAGAAACGGTTGACGGAACCACAGGTGTTTAGCCTGGAGGGCAGAAGTCTCATGGACAACAAAGGAAGGACTTTCAGAGAGAAGAAAAGCTGGTTTTGTTCTCATGGCTTCAAGCAGGAAAACCCAAAGTTGATGGCAGAAAGTTACAGGAAAGTTGATGTCACCACAGAATTAGGCAAAATCCAAAAGATCTTGAGTAGAGGAAGCTAAGCAGAGGCCGGTCAACCAATAATAACCATGCGGTGAGCTGTGGCGGATGTGGTGGAAGTGACCGGGGAGCCCGGTCCCCGATGGCACCATGCTTCACTTGTGGCTGCTGAAAACGGCTCAGAATCACCCACTGTCGGTGGAGCTCGAAAACGGGGAGGCGTACAATAGGCATCTGGTGAGCTGCGACAACTGGATGAACATCAACTTGCGTGAGGTGATCTGCAAGTCCAGGGACAGGGACAATTTCTGGCTGATGCCCGAGTGCTACATCCGCGGCAGCACCATCAAGTACCTGCGCATCCCCGATGAGATCATCGACACGGTCAAGGAGGAGGTGGCGGCCAAGGGCCGTGGCCGTGGTGGCCTGCAGCAGCAGAAGCAACAGAAGGGCCATGGCACGGGGGTTGCTGGGCGAGGAGGGATCCCAGGGACCAGCAGAGATCAGCCAGAAAGGAGACCGGGCAAACAGTGAGCCGCCCCTCTGTTCCCCAGAGACTGAGCCGCGACCACCGAGCATATGCTCCCACCCCGAGGCCGCTTTTCTATGCTCCAGTTTATGAGTCTGTTCAGAACAAAACGAAGAGGCAGGTGTCCGGGTAGGACCCCCTGCCTGTCATCTGTGATCCTCCTCTTTTTTTGTGAGCCTGGAGTTCTACAGTTGGAAATGTTACTCTGTGCTTCTGGTTTTGTGAAGTCGAAGCAGACTTGATTCCTGGAAGATTCTGTATGTAATGCATCTTTAAAGGCCTCACTCTTGTTTTAAGGTCAGGCATTTTCCAAACAGGTCTGTTTTGCATTTTGTGTTAGATCCCTGTGTGGTGAACAGAAGGGAGGTTTTTATTTTAAGCTGTTTGCACTAAGACTGACAGCCTGGAGAATTTCCTGAAACACGGACCCCAAAATTGCCTTTTCAAAATGAATCCAGATGAACCTTTGCCTCAGAAGCTGTTCTGGGGGACAACACTGGGCCCCGTCCCATCACTTCCTCTCTCCCTCTTTGTGTGACAAAAAAACCCCCAACAAAACAAAACAAAAAAACGAAAAACTACATCTATGAAAACAAAAACAACAAACAAAAAACCCCCATGCATTCAGGGGTCTAGTGGGCTGAATGGTGGTCCTCCTGAAACATGTCCACATCTGGAAACCCAGGACCTGTGAATGCAACATTATTTGGGAAAAGGGTAAGAATCTTGAGATTAGAATATCCTTGAATATCCGGTTGGGCCCTAACTCCAGTTAAGTGTCCTTATAAGGACACAGAGAGACACAGAGAAGAGGAGAAGGTCACCTGAAGATGGAAGCAGAGATTCGAGTTACACAGCCACAAGCCAAGGAATGCCTGGAGCCAGCAGAAGCGGCAAGGAAAGAATCTCCCCTAGAGCTTTCGGTGCCCTGCTGACACCGTGATTTTGGACTTCTGGCCTCCAGACTATGAGAGAATAAATTTCTGCTACTTTAAGTCACCAAGTCTGTGGTAATTTGTTACAGCAGCCCTAGAGCCTAACACGGGGGGAATCAAACACTGGATGGCCCATTGGACTCGATGAGGTATAATATCTCATCCGTCTCCAAGATTCTGTAATTCTGAATATGCCAAAATAAATATATTGAATATAACTTCATATTTCCTTCAGGAACCAAGAAAATATTTCAAGAGTATAATGCCAAAGGGTCACGATGATAGGCATCAGCTAAGGCTGCAAAGTAGACCTACTGAAGTGGTAGCAAATGAAATGTGAGGAAAAGAGATCCATAGGTATGGCCTGAAGGTAGGAAATGTTTGACAATTAAATTTATATAGATATAAATATTGTATAGAATACATAGTCAAATTGCTTCACATGTGTGTCTGTATATATGAAGATATCGATATGCCACCATCAATTTAGAATAAAATTGTAAAAGAAATTTATTTTGAACCTTTCTTATTTTCAAAAGATACAATTATTATAAGCCCTTCCCTCTCCTCCCCAAACCAGACATTTTTTAAAAGGACTCCAAATTGGTTAGTTTCTTGCCTTCACCTTCGGAGCCCCACATCCACGTCTGGTTCTTTGATGGCTCAGCTGGGGATGAGGATATGGCTATAGTTAATTCAAAATTTTTATTATGCATATTAAGATCACTTCTGCTCATTGTGCTTGTAGATCACGTGACAACACATCCTCAATATGTTCTGAGGCCATGAGTTTACTTCAAACTCAACTTACTTTCTCCTGTCTAGATTAGTCTTCTCCCACAACTTTTATCAGTTACTTAGGCTTAGAGTGGCATTCAATTTTTACCCTTTTTTGCATTTTATATACGCAGTGATTCACTAGGTCGACAAGCCATTTTTCCTGTGAAACATTCTCATCTCTCCATTCCCATCGCCACTCTAGAAAGTTCTTTGTTGTTGTGTGGACTGTAGGATGTTTAGCGGCATTCTTGTCCTCTACTCACTAGAAGGTAGTATCATTATTTTCCTTCTTAAGTAAGACTTTTTATCATGTCACTTAGCAGCCCTGCTTCCTAACCAGTTATTGTTTTAAATTTCAACTTCTCTGCCTAGCTTTCAAGGCCTTAGTGATCTCAACTGTCAGAGTTATCTGCAACCTTATTCTGTTCAAGTGGTTTTCTCATAGTCTCATGAACACACCAAGCTCATTTCTCTCTGCCTTTGCACACTTCCTGAAAATGCCCATGTCTCTCTTTCCTTCCACCTGGCAGAGTAAAAGAGACTACTACGTTTTACTTTGTCATGACTAAAAAAAGAAAAACTCACATCTTTCTGCTGAGCTGTATAATAACACTAAAGCTTTATCTATAATTCATTCCAAGTTGATGAGGATGCAGTAAAACTGTAAGGCAGGCCAGAGGCACACAAGAGAAGAAACGGCTGGAGCAGAGTGAGGGAAAAGGAAGAGGAGATAAAGTCAGCAAGGTAATGGGTCCAGATCACGCAAGGCCTAGTAGGTCAGAGTAAGGACTTTGGTTTTTACTCTGAACGAGAGGAGAAGCTCTGGAGGGTTCTGAAAAGATGAGAGACACAGATGCTTTGGCTTCTCTGAGAGAACAAACTGCAGGGGAGGAAGAAAGGAAACATGGAGATGCTACTGAAAAGACCCAGCCAAGAAAAGAGTGTGGTATAAACCAGGATGGTAGCTGTGAAAGTGGTGAGGAGTAACTGAATTCTCGTATTCTGAAGATAGAGCCAAATGATGTGTTGAAAGATCTTATGTGAGGTGTGAGAAGCAGAGGAGTCAAGGATAACTTCAGAGTTTTGGGCCTGAGCAACTGATAAAATGAGGCTGTCACCTTAATCTGATAAAAGTACAGGCGACATCAAAACAGACAGCTAGGGGGTGGGGTGAGGAACAGAGTATGAGTGCTCAGTGGAGAGGTCAGCAGGGACCAGACTGCACAGGGTCCTGTAAACCACAAGACATCTAGACTATATCCTTAAGGACAACTGGAGGATAACTAGAGATTTCTTAAACACGAGAGTGACAGAATTGGGGTTTATATTTCTTAAAGACCACTCTGGCCACAGTACAGTAAATAAAGAGGAACAAGACCTGGTTAGGAGGCTGTTGCAATGGTTCAGACCAGAATGGTGATGCTTTTGATTAGGGTTCCAGTAGTGGAGAGGAACATATGTGAACAGATTTGAGCTGTGATTTGTAGGTAGAGTGCAAGACTCTGTGATAGACAGTTGTGACGGTGGTGAAGACAGAGGGGTCAAAGATGACCCTTTGGTTTCCTGATTGAGTAACTAGGTAGATGGTGGTGTCTATGAAATGAGATAGGGAATGCTGAGGAGGAGCAGGTGTATATACTTTACATGTATATAATATAGATAATATATTTTACATAAAATATCCTTATACATAAAGTTAAGAGAAATTTGGGGTAAAAATATCAAGAATTACAAAACCTTAAAGGGAAACTGAAACCCAGGTGTGAATGAGGTGGCCTAAAAAAATCATAAAGAAGAGGGTTGTTTCAGAGCCTTAAGAATATCAACAAGAGATGGGGAAATGAAAAGGGGCCTGAGAAGGACTGCTCAGAAAGATTTGAGGAAAACCAAGTGTCTCACCAGAAAAGCACAGAGAAAGTGTTAATTTAAGAAGGAAGATATCAGTAGTCAAATGCTGCTGACAGTTCAAGCAACGAAGACATGAAGACATGTCTATTGGATGTAATTACATGAATTCATTGGTAGGTAGCTTTGGTAATAGGGTAAACACAAGTTTAAATGAAGCAGTGGGAGATGAAGGAAGACTGGTGTGAGTTCAGGAGTGACGAGGTGAGGAAAGGGAGATGATGTGAAGTTTGCCACAATGAAAAGAGAGCTCAGTAACATGGTGAAGCATAGTGGGATGCCCTGAGAAGGTGAGAGGGAACAGGGTCTCCATGCTACAGGTGGTGAGAGCACAGGAGAAGGATTTGCCTTCGATGGCAGGTGGGCCAAGTCTCCAATTATAACAGGAAGGATGAAGGAAACTGATCACTATGGACACAGTTTATTCACTCAACAATTCTTCACTGAACTCACACTGTGTGCCAGGTATGGTGCTAGGTGGTGGGGATACAAGGGTGAGCAAACACAGACAATGGAGCTTAAAGTCCAGTGGAGCACACAGACATTGCTCACATAATCGCACCAACAAATACATAATTTATAAATTAAGTACTCTGAAGGAAAGGAACACTATTCCAGAAAAGAGGTGGACAAAAAGACTGAGAGAGTCAGGGAAGACTTCTGAGAGAAAGTGACATTTTAGCTGAGACCTCAAAGATGAGTAGGGGGCTTCCCTGGTGGTGCAGTGGTTGAGAGACCGCCTGCCGATGCAGGGGATACGGGTTCGTGCCCCGGTCCGGGAAGATCCCACATGCCGCGGAGCGGCTGGGCCCGTGAGCCATGGCCTCTGAGCCTGCGCATCTGGAGCCTGTGCTCCGCAACGGGAGAGGCCACAACAGTGAGAGGCCTGCGTACCGCAAAAAAGAAAAAAGAAAAAGAAAAAAAAAAGATGAGTAGGGGACTTCCCTGGTGGTCCAGTGGTTAAGACTACGTGCTCCCAATGCAGGGGGCCCGGGTTCGATCCCTGGTTGGGGAACTAGATCCCGCGTGCCGCAACTAAAAGAGACCACATGCCGCAATTAAGACCCAGTGCGGACAAATAAATAAATAAATAAATATTTAAAAAAAAAAAAAAGATGAGTAGGAGCTAAGGGAAGGAATGTTCCAACTAAAGGAAGCAGCGTATGTAAAGAACCACTGCAGGGGTAAGCATGCTGCTTCATGGAATTAAAAGGACAGTATAGTTGGTCTGAGGGGAGTTCTGGTGAGACAGGAAGCTAAAGCTGGATAGGAAGGTAGACTATGCAGGGCCCTCTAGACCATGTCAGACCACAGTCTGATTTTTTTTTCCTAATAGAAATACAAAACCACGGAAGGACTTTAAACAAAGGTGTAACTTGCTTAGATTTTCATTTGATACATTCCTTCTTTAATTAACCCTTCCTCCTTGAACTTTCCTGACAATGACCGATATGCATTTTGGAAAAAAAATATGCTGATTGCTGTGGAGAACGGTTTAGAGAAGGTGAGACCAGCGTGTTGCAGTAATCTCGGTGAGAGATCACGGCTGCTTAGACTAACGTGGAGATATCAGAAATGGAAAAAAGGAGACTAATTTGGAAGACTTTTAGGAGATAAATCGTAAAGATTTGGTTATGGTTTGGAAGTGAAGGGTGATGGATAGAGAGGGATCATGAAGAACTCAATGTTTTGTTTTGCCCAGATGAATGAAAGTTTGATCAAATGGTAGAACAACTTCAATAAAGAAATGTAACAGAACTGCTGAGCACTACTGAGAGCCCAGAAATGGTAATTAATCAAGAGTTTATAACTGATACTATTGCATGACTCTCTACACATCTGCTTGGGTGCAGCAGGTACAGAGAAAATGGACAACAGGGCTGTAAGAATGACAAAAAGTCAAGGGGGGGGCGGGGGCAAGACAAAGGTGTGACTAAAATAATGGGCCATATAATCTAAACTAGATAAAAAAGCCAGGTCTGAAGGTCACCAAGAAGAACAATGAACAAGAGGCTAACACACAAGCTGAAGGAGCTGAGGTAGTCATCAGAGAGCAGGATGCTTGAATCAGATTCTGGATGTGGACTGAAAGAAATGATGACGTGATTCAGTGAGTAACCAGGGGAGTAGATAAAAAATTATGGGATGCAAGAGATCACTGGTGCCAAAAGATCAAGAAAATGAAAGGCTAGGGTGTTGAATGAATCATCCACTTGTGTGTTAGTGTCACCCATAACAGCAAGATTTTGAACAGAAAGACTGTTTCTCTTTCCTATGTCACCTGTTTCTTGTTTCTCTGTTGCCAAAACACATGATGAGTAATGGGGTTATAACTGAGAGACTGAAAGAGCGGTAAAGTTGAAGAGCATATGTCTCAAAGGAATAGGTTTTCGTATGTTTGCTTTGCCAACAGGGTAAAGAGGTAAGAATCTAGAAAAACCAATGAGAGGAAGAAAACCCCAATCTCATCTCCTGAATCTGAATACCTACTAGCACATAAGAAAATTAATAGCTACTAAATGGGTACTCGTGGGGTCCTCAGGGAAAATGCAAGTTCAGTTAGGGCAAGAGATAGGCTGAACTCCCTGAGAAGAGCCTGAAGATACAGGAGAATTTGCTGATTATACAGATGCACTTTCAGAGGAAGCAGCTGGAGGACTAGAGGGCTGGGTCAGGGTCGACAAAGAAGAGGGCATTTTGAAGATGATGGAGATGATTACAAAAGGTTTTGATGTGTTTTGATGGAAGGTTGAGGTATTCCCATCTGGTAGCTTCTATTTTCTCTATAAAGTCAGAAATGGGATGATTTATCAAGAAGGAAAGGGACAACTGGGGATGGGGAAAAAAGAGAGAAGGTTTAAGACCATCATGTGGAAGGAGAATCAGATATCTAGGATGTATTAGTCCAACTGAAATAGATGACTTGAATTTACAGTGCTCCAATCTTTCCAACAGTTTGATTTTTTCCCCAAAGGTAAGTGGGTTAGAGGTAAGGATGATGGGATAAGAATATTTAGGAATATTGAAAAGAGAGAAACTACAAGCATGAAGCCACTAGGGTAATGACAGTGGCCTAGCCAGGGCAGGAAGATGGGGGCAGTCTATAAAGAGGTGCATAAATCTGCAGAGACTTTTAAAATGATAATAAAATGGGTTAAAAACAACGAATCTAATGCCTAATGCCAGTGATAAAATAATCCTCCCAGAAAAACAATCTTTTGTTGGTCTAAGTTCTAAACAATTGCTGCAGTGACTGTTTGATTTCTATATGTATGCAATCTTCAAATCAGGATGTTTTCATTATGCATATGCTAATAAATATTATATCAACATGGAAGTTAATTCAAAGAACTCCCAGCTGTACAGTCAGCCCAACGAAGTGGACTAAACTACACACTTCCAATTTGATTAAATTTCAAATGGTTTGGAATCTTCGAAGCTTCCTTTGGACACAGTGTGTGTCCCCAGACTGTCTGGTGTAACATATTCCCACATATTCCCGTGTTTTAACAGTAGGTTCAAAATAAACAATGATAGCAATGTGCAATTCTTCTTAGTTCCGAATCATTTTTTTTTCCTGGTGTAGTTTTAGATAAGGTTATTCAGATACAAAAATATTTACAATCAGCCTTGAACAAGGTACAGTAAAATACAACTCTTTAAAATTGCTCCCTGAAGATGGGCACACAGAAACTGTTCAAAAGAAAAAGTATATATATGTATATTTTTTTAAATAAAAGAAAATTTTCTGCTTTTCTTTTTTGGCTATTATCATCTGTTTCATGTGATGATTATTACTGAAACTAATTTTATCATATAGAGAAAGAGGTGTTGAAAATGATCTACTCCAAGTGTCAAAACACTAGGTACATGCTACTGAGAAGTGGTTTTGAATTGACATTACCTTCTCTAGACCCAGAGACATGGGAGGTAGAAGAAACAGTCTCCTCTTCAGAAGGCTTCAGGGTAAATGATACTTTCAGAAGAGAGCCAGAGATTTTACTTACCTCTAGCAGTTGTATGCTACACATATATAGTAAAGAGGTTGAAGACTTATATATATTATAGTCACTGAAGAGGGGTTTCAGAAAACACAGAGGAAAGGTCTAGGAGGGAAGTGAGGAGAGAGAGATAATAGATCAAAGGAGAAGCAGCAAACAAAAGATAACAATGTTGAAATAATTCATGGGCAGAGGGTGACAAAAGTCCTTATAAAAGAGTAAGAAGAGTGATCTTTCCCTCTCCTCCTTTGGAGAAGGAAGAGAGAGAGAATGTATAATAGGAAATCATATATACCAATGAAAAAAAGATATGAAATCTGATATAACAGGTAATAAGATGCCATCACAAGTTTTTAAAGGAGAAATTATGTAATGAAAAGATTTACATCAGATTATTCTCTTTGCCAATATTAAATATAGTTCTTTAGACAGAGCTGTACTAAAAAGAGAAGGGAATTTCAGGGAAATCGAATTCCAAATAATTGTAGTAAGGTTAAAACAATCCCCATTTTTTAAAAACTTTGTAAGTTGCAGGGTTGTGAAAATTGTTAAAGAATTCAGAATCAGTTTCCTTGTAGAAACCTTCCAGTTTTTCCACACCCTTTTAGTAACTGTTGAAAAATATTCTACAGGCAAATTTCAGTGAACAGAGCAAAATTAAAGGATAGAAAGCATGTCTATTTTAATAGTCATTTTTATAAAATAAAAATTCTGCCAAGTAAATCAAAATCACATTCCACAACATTAACAGCCATCCTGCATTTGTCCAGGTTTAACAGCACCTGTTTCCCACAAAAATCTGTAAAGTTTTTTTTTTTTTAAACTACAATTAAGCGTGCAAGGTGCATAAACCTACATACTTGGTAATGCCAAAAGATGTTTCCATCTGGAATATGAATTTGGAAGAAAAACTGCTCACCATTTAAAATTTCTACTTCACAATGTGTGCACATAATATAGATTTACTTAAATATATCAGTGCGACTAAGGGTACATGCTCTGTAAGCCACTTTGGTGCTCAAACCTTTACATCAAAGTTATTTATTTAATTATAATACCTATTTATGGGGGGAGAAGAAAAGAAAAGTAGAAGGGGGATTTAGGTGTAAGAAGTTAAGCTTTGAAGTCAGAAAGGCACAGACTCAGGCCCCCAGCTTTGTTACTTACTTGTAGTATGAAATGGGGCATACTACTCTGAACCTGTTTTCAAATTTCTAAAATGGGTTTAATAACACCAATCTTCCAGGACTGCTTGTGAGAATTAAACTAAACACAAAAAAAGCGAAGACCCAGCACAGTTACCAGGATACAGTAGGCATTCAATTATCATTATTACTATACATCACCTCCCCAGTACCTATCTGTAAGTGCCACAAGAGAAGATACTATGTTTGCTGTACATTAATAGGAGGCAAGGAACTCCAGCACCAGAGTAAAAGAGCCAGTGAGCACTGCCAAAATAACAACAGGGATGCTGATGCTGCATTTTATTTACTGAATATCTATTATGCATTAGGTATTGCACTTAGCATACATTATCAATACAATACAAGCACTTGACCTATTATAGGCACTGTTATGGAGGTGCCCAAGGTCACACGGTTTTTTCTAACACTCAACTACAACCACAGACCTTACCCCACTCGACCTCACCCCTGCCCCAGTTGGGATTAGCTATTCGTCTCTCATAGAACCCTGTACACTCACCAACGCAGGACCTTTGACACTACTGTAATTGCTTGTCTATGCCTCTGTATCTTCCACAAGAATGGAAACTGTTATTAATACTGTATCCTAGTTCCTCGAGCACAACGTCTGGAACATTTTTACCGGTTTAATGGAGGGAGGAGTAAATGTAGGGATGAAGTGGTAGAGCTAGAATTCCAACTGGTGCCTTTTGACTCCTCATCTTAAACTAATTCTACACCATGGACCCAAGCCCCACCCCCGCCCAGTAATAATCCCATTTTGTAAATTTGTATTATTTTGTAAATTTCACTTAGTCAAGATTTCTATAAAAAATTTGTGGGATTTCTTCAACTCACAAATGAGATGTTCATGAACTAAATTATTACCAAATTCACCATTGATTTCATAAGCTGGTACCTTGAAAACAACCAAATCTAGCTTTTATGTGGCAACCTTTTGGTAAAGTAAGTCAAAAAGGCAGCGAATGTTGACACCAATAACTATAGATCTTACTAAAGTCCAAAATGCAACTCCTAAAATCCTAGTAACAATATTACATACATTTATTATTTTGGAGACTTACATAAAGCAAAGCAGACAAAAAGCTTGGAAATAAATCCACACATTTTTGAAATACCTGCTTAATTTCACTAAATTGATTTTTCAATAACTGTGTGCATAAATCTGTTAACTACCTAAGTTTAAAGGTTAATTCAAGATCATCTATTGGAAAGCCTAAAAACTTCTACCTGCTTTCTAGATGTCAAAGCTCAAAACTGCATACATAAGTTAGCTAAAGTCAGTGTTCTAGAATGAATAGGCTGTCTACAAATTCCACATATTCAGAATATATTTGAGAAAGATGTATTTCAATTATGGAATTGCAAAAGGAATTACCTCAACTCATAATTTTACCCAATTTCAGCACACAAAAAGACAATTTAAAGGCCCTTAAAGTCATTCTGTTTAAGTATGGATTTCACAGGAGGAGGAAACTTGAAGAATCACTGATCTGGGAGCAACCAATGCTAACGCCTAGGTTGTCATAATCAATCTGCTTTAATTATCAACAAGTTTTTCCCATTTCTGACCAGTCATTTGGAGCTGACCTTTGACAAGTACTTACAAGTCATTGAAATCTCATTTTATTTTATAGCCTCATATTTGTTACTGGGCTAATCTTTACCTGTTCTACATCACACAACAGCTTACATATTTGAATGGCCCAGCAGTAAATTTCCATGGTCCCCCTGGGTCAGTCAGATGTTAGCTGTTAAGTAAAGCTAAAAGGATCTATGCTTCATAAATTTCCTTCAGGGTCCACATTTGCTCTTACAGGCTAGGCTTTCAAGCCCAAACATCTTTATAGCTATGTGCAGTGATTTATTAACTCCTCCTTGTTTTTATCCAAAAAGATCAATCACATATGTATCAATAAGCTGGTGTGCTGGTGACTGCTTTTTATTGTACATATAACCACCTGCCTTTAATACAAACTTGAGTCTAAAGCTTTTGTAAGCTCTTGCGGGATTTTAACAACCTTCACCTGTTTCTAATTTGGTACAAAACATATGGTTTAGCTCTGCTATTTTGTTCTAAGCCAGCCTTTCCTCTTATGGACCCAACAATATAAAAGAAAACAAATCCAGAGCACAAAAACCTAAATTTGGAGGATGTTACACACACACACACTTGGCCCATTACTTCTGAATAGCAGTTTTGACATATACCAGGAATAAATTATTATTATTATTATTTAGTTTCCTTTTAAAATTTTTATTTATTTATTTTAACATATTTATTGGAATATAATTGCTTTACATTGTTGTGTTAGTTTCTGCTTTATAACAAAGTGAATCAGCTATACGTATACATATATCCCTATATCCCCTCCCTCTTGCGTCTCCCTCCCTCCCACCCTCCCTATCCCACCCCTCTAGGTGGTCACAAAGCAGTGAGTTGATCTCCCTGTGCTATGCAGCTGCTTCCCACTAGCTATCTATTTTACATTTGGTAGTGTATATAAACTCAAAATGGATTAAAGACCTAAATGTAAATTATTTTATAGTTATGAAATTATTACATTCCTTTGCAAACAATTAGATGTGTCCTACATTACTCTTGAGGTTTCTAAGAATTATGTTCAAACTGTGAAAATGGCTGTTTAACCTTAGGACCTCAAAAAAGGTAACAGCCATATCTAGTTGCCTCTGAGGTTACGGAAGAGAGTTCCTATCTTTACATTCAGGAATCTTCATTTGGTCAGGTGAAACCAAGGTTTTCTTTTCTCTTTCCTTATCCCTCTCTAAATTAGACCAAACGTTTAAGAAGAGGCAGGGTGCCGGCAGAGAGAGAACCACCACCTAACACAGCATGGTAAAGTCAATACTAAAATTAAGAGTGTCTGGGTGATAGGGCAGGGAGGAGTAAATCCTAAGGAAAAAGTGACTAACAGAAATGTCTAGGAAAGGCAGAGAAGTCAACATAGCCTCCCACGGCTCTCCCAGACCCTTCTACACATAGTTACTTTTGCAGTCATGGTGGGACCTGACAACACTGGCCACAGCTGGCATTTAATCTCCCATTCAAATTCCTCTCATCCTTTGAGTCCCAATGCAAATACTCAATCCACTGAAGCCTCCCCACCAAGTCCCAGATCAGAATGGATGGTGCTTGAAGATTCATCAGTATTTATCCTCCATTTGGAAGCAGGTAATCACATTACGGATTTGCTTTAAGATCGTATATTTACATATCTCTCTCATACAATAATCTACATAACAGGCACTGAATAAATGTTTGTTGAATTGTATTAAATTGGTTTACAAATAAAAAGGTTTTGTATAAATAAAACATACTTAAAAATTAATGTTTATTTATCAAAAGAATATATGTACATGGTTTAAAAAGTCAAATTGCTCTACAAACTTGATGGTAAAAATATTAGCTTATATGTTTCTTAGGTAATGCCTTACCTCTCCCTCAACTCCTAAACCCCTGAGCCAACAATTCTCAATGCTTTAAGCTGCTTTTTAAAGTATTTACCCTACATATACATAATTAATATTCTATATTCTTGTTTCTTGATTCTCTGGTCTTAAAAACAACCTACTGGAAAAGATGAGGATTTCTCTCTCTTACACATTGCTTCCCCATCTCTTCCCAAAACAACCACACTTCTTCCTCCCATTCTCTCAACAAGGTCAATGCCACATTTTGGGGGAATTCCCTGGCAGTCCAGTGTTTAGAACTCAGCGCTTTCAGTGCCGGGGCCCGGGTTCAACCCCTAGTCAGGGAACTAAGATCCCACAAGCTGCGCATGGCCAAAAATAAACAAACAAGCAAAAATACATTCTTTGGTGAAATCAATGTGCAATGTTACAGTATTATAACTACATAATTATTATTTTGAGTAGAGCCATATAATGAATGATATTTATATTTTCTTTCTTTTCAACTTGGTTCTTCCTGGAGTTAATTACCATCTAATTTCTTCATTTGTTAAATTTATTGATGTACCTCTAACAAATTCATTCTCTGACTCCCTGAAAGCAATGAAAATTCCCTCAAAATATAATTAAATACATCAGATAATCTTTCACTCTTTCTTTGTCCTCCTGCTCTCTAGGCCAGTTGAAGAGTTGACCTTCTACAATTTCCCTTCACCGTCATCCTGAGATCCCTCTGCTTCTCTGCTGTGCTGGATCCCTTCTTTTCCTTGAATGATGTTTTACTTTTACTTGGTTTATTCCCCTGTATTAATAGAGCACATCTTCCAAGAGTTTCCTAGGAAAGGTGCATAGGGAGATTTTTTTTTAGGACCTCCATGTCTGAAAAGACTTTTCTACCATGTATTTGACTGATAGTTTGACAGATATAGGCACACCTGGTTTTTACTGTGCTTCACTATATTGTGCTTCGCAGATACTGCATTTTTTACAAATGGAAGGTTGTAGCAATTCTGCATCGAGTAAGTCTATCAGCGCCACTTTTTCCAACAGCATTTGCTCACTTCACCCCCCTGTGCCACATTTTGGTAATTTTTACAATATTTCAAACTTTTTCACTATTATCATATTCGTTATGGTGATCTGTGATCAGTGACGTTTGCTGTTACTATTGCAAAAAGATTACGACTGGCTGAAGGCTCAGATGATGGTTAGCATTTTTTAGCAGTATTTTTTCATTAAGGTATGTACAGTTTTTTAGACAATGTTATTGCACACCACAGACTACAATATAGTGTAAACATAACTTTTATAGCACTAGGAACCCAAAAAATTCATGTGATTTGCTTTATTGTGGTGGTCTAGAATCAAGCCCACAGCATTGCCCAGGGATGCCATATATAAGCCAAGCTTATAGAAATAATTTTCCCACGGTATTCTGAGGGCACTGTTCCATCGCTTTCTACCTTTCAGTGTTGCCTTTGAGCAGTCAGATATCACGATTCCCATTCCATTGTATTTTTCCCCCTCTGCAAGGCTTCAGAATCTTCACTTTACCCCTAGCATTTCGAAATATCACAGTGCTTGGCACTCACTGGGCTCCCACAATCTGAAATCAAGTCCTTCATATTATTAGAATTTTTCTTATGCTATTTCTTGAATAATTTCCTACCCTCTTGTTTTCTCTTCCTTTTCTGTACTCACCATTAAATGAATGTTGGATTATCAGATATTTGAAGAATGGCTCTGATTTCTTATCTTTGCTCTCATATTTTGAATCTCTGCCTTTTGTATTTTTTTTTTATTTTTTCTTTTTTTGAGCTTTCCTTAACTTCACATTCCAACTCTGTCCTGTTTTTTTTTATTCCATCATTTTACTTTCTGAAGCTTTGTTTGCTTGTCTTTTAATGAACGCTTATTTTCATACCATCTTGTTTTTGTTCTTAGATGTAGTACTTTCCCTTGTCTCATAGAGCATATTAATTACCATCTAATTCACTCTTTCTTTGTCCTCCTGCTCTCTAGGCCAGTTGAAGAGTTGACCTTCTACAATTTCCCTTCACCATCATCCTGAGATCCCTCTGCTTCTCTGCTGTGCTGGATCCCTTCTTTTCCTTGAATGATGTTTTACTTTTACTTGGCTTATTCCCCTGTATTAATAGAGCACATCTATTAATAGTGCATATTAATAGTCTTTAAATTTTGCTTTTTATAAAAACTCAACTTTATTTATTGAGGTATAATTGACATATAACATTATATTAGTTCAGCTGTACAACATTAGATATTTATGTTTTTACTTTTTGTTGACCCCTATTCTTTCTTCCCTTCACATTTCTTTTTTGATTATTTATTTTGGCTTCTGTATCTCGTGTGAGAGCTCTCCCCAAATATCTGATGATCCTTGGCTGACCATTCATTCATTCATTTATTTAGTTTTTGACTGTGTTGGGTCTTCATTGCTGCACGCAGGCTTTCTCTAGTTGTGGTGAGCAGGGGCTACTCTTCGTTGCGGTGCGTGGGCTTCTCATTGCGGTGGCTTCTCTTGTTGCAGAGCATGGGCTCTAGGTGCGTGGGCTTCAGTAGTTGTGGCACATGGGCTTAGTTACTCCGTGGCATGTGGGATCTTGCCGGACCAGGGAATGAACCCGCGTCCCCTGCATTGGCAGGCAGATTGTTAACCACTGCGCCACCAGGGAGTCCCTGACCATTCATTTTTAAAAGTGAGGCACTAAAACAGTGATTGATGGGACTTCCCTGGTGGCGCAGTGGTTAAGAATCCGCCTGCCAATGCAGGGGACGCGGATTCGAGCCCTGGTTTGGGAAGATCCCACATGCCACGGAGCAACTAAGCCCGTGTGCCACAACTACTGAGCCTCTGCTCTAGAGCCTGCAAGCCACAACTACTGAGCCCGCGTGCCTAGAGCCTGTGCTCCACAACAAAGAGAAGCCACCGGAATGAGAAGCCCGCACACCGCAACAAAGAGTAGCCCCCGCTCGCCACAACTAGAGAAAGCCCGTGCACAGTAACGAAGACCCAACGCAGCCAATAAATAAATAAATTTATATATATATAAAAAGATGCTCTTTACAAATAAAAAACACAGTGATTTCAAATATAAGCCACAAATTGAATGGTACAGTAGCTTACACAGAGAGTGAAAGGCAAGTAAGTATATATTAAATGAATACAAAGAAATTGGTTCTTGATTCATTTGCTGAGAAATATTTCCCAGTTGCCCCTCAACTGACAATGATCATTCCCATGTCTTTGTTCACGATGTATATCTAACTTATGTGGCACTCTTCTATTTTTAAATTTTTAAATTGGAGAATAATGAGCAAATAACTATATACCCACGACCCAAACTTAATTGATTTTTTGCATTTTTTAAGTTAAAATAAATAAAACGCTTACAGATAAAGTGAGCCTCCTTTGTTCCCCATCCCTACTACCAACAGTTAGGATGCTTTCAACCTCAATTAACAGAAAACCCAAATCAACTGATTTAAATAATAAGACTGGAGACAGATTAGTTCCAGGATTGGCTAACTCAGGAACTTGATGACTTTATCCAGAACCCAGTTTTTCCCATCCTTCTACTCTGCCACTATATATGTATTACTAGCAGCCCCGTCATATCTGTCTTAGTACATAAAACCATTCCCAGAAATACCCCCAGAGAACTGGCCATAACTGTGACACAAGTTTATGCACAAACCAAGCACTGGTAATGGAACGGACTTACTATGATTGGTAAAAAGCCAGTTGTAATTTACTGCTGGGGGCTGAGCCCCACCTTCCACATAGCAAATGAAGAGAAAGAATAATTAACAAAATGGAGCTCTGCTGCTAAGTAGGAAGCCAAGAATGGCTGTGGGTAGACAAGCAACTGCATCTGCCATGGCCCCTCCCACAAGCTATTATCTTTATAAATTTGGTGAACATCTGTATATATCACTTTTTATACTTTTAAAATACAGATGTTTAAATGAACAATGATAGATCATGTATATCATTCTGCAACTCACTTTTCCCCTCAGTACTGTTTTTTAAGAGGTATTTTTGCTGATATAAATATGTAATGCATTTCTTTGAACTCCTAATTAGTACTCTATCTTATGGATATTCAGACTTTACTTCTCTACTTCCTTACTGACGAAGATTTAGGCTGTTTCTATTTTTTTTCTAATTTTTGCCCTCCTTTGAGCAACTTTTTCTAGTATGAATACAGTTTCTAAGTATGTCCCCATTTTACTAGATTCCTCCAGAATGTTGCTGATGCTAACCATAGAGAACAATGTGTAGCTTTGGAAGTAAATTTGACCTGTCTGTGACTCAGGTTACACATCAATACAAGGGGAATAATAACAGCATTAATCTCATACTGCTATTGTGACTATATAATTTTCAATAGTACCTGAAACATAGTAAGAGCAACTATAATTTTCTGAGTGATTACTTTTGTTGTTATTAATCTTTATATTCCTAGAATAAAGTACAGAGCCTACTCATATCTGTCGTGGGTTTTTACTGTGTGCACTTGGCTAAATAAGAACTATTTCCCAGAATACCAGCACCTGTGTGGATCCAGGCTAGAGCTGAACAAAAACTGGCATGAGATTTGGAGAACAGAAGTGAAGCAGCAGCCATGATGCTCTGAAGTGAATGGTGGTTAGACCCAGTAAGAGACAGACATAGGCTGCCTGCAGATTCCATCTGGTCTTGGTGCTCCTGTTCTGCATCTAGCTCTTGTTCCCAACTGCTGGTGCTGCTGACAAATAGTGACTCCAGGCCCACTAACAGATGCAGTGGTAACAGTCCTCCATAGATGTTTCCCCACCTGCTCTCCTTTGGGGTTCCACTCGGCAGCTGGTTAGATCTTGCTTCCCACCTCCTGGCCTGAGCTGTCCAACCTGCACCAAGCTTCTGAAGGGCTGGTTAGTGACTTTCTCTGATCCTCCAACTCCCCCTTTTGGATTCTTCTCCAGCTTCCCCCACAGTTTTGTAATATCTTATGCTCATAATAAATCCCTTATACCATAAGACTCATAGTGATTCTGCTTTCCTGACTGAAATCTGACTGATGGAATTAATATCCTTTCATAATTCTTTGAGCTGTTTCTTTTAACTACTGAACCAAAAGCTTTTTATATTGTCTGGATTCCATCCTTCTTTCTTTCCTTCCTTTCTCCCTCTTTCCTCCTTCCTTTCTTTCTTTTGCTATTTACATGCTAAAGTTTTCACTCACTAACTTATAAAAGGAAATTTTTGTTTTAAATTGAATCTTGACAGGAAGAAGAGATTCTCCCATGATTTTCTGGACAAAAAACCAAAGTCTCCAAAAAGTATTTGGGTATCCTATTTATTTTTTAGCCAAACTAATTTCTGATATATTTTCATAAAAATCAGAGTAGCAGAAGGCCTAGTTAAACCAGGTACATATATGTGTACATTCGTTTATTCAGATATTTTATGTCCTTCATTATCATTTTTATAATGTTATATATTTTTCATTGATAAAGGTCTTTCACATTTTTATTAAATATATTACGAGGTACTGATATTGTGGTCACTCTCTATTTGGTTATTACTGGTATACAGAATTTACTTAATTTTCATGTTGATCTTATATCCCACAAATGTGCTAGTTTTCTAATTCTAATAGTTTGCAGATTCCCTCACAGCTTCTACATAACATTCATATCTGCAAAAGACAATTTTGTCCCTTTACTTAAAATATTTATACTTCATCTCTTTTCTCCATTTAATTATATAGACCAGGACCTCAAGCATAACGTTTTTAAATATTTAATTGTATAATAACTGGCATCCTTATCTGCTTTCTTACTTTAATGGAAATAGTTTCACTATTTAGCCTAATAGTTGTTAATAGGATTGATAACTATTCTTTAGCATTTTAAGGAAATTCCCTGTTTTTTCTAGTTTTCAAATAGTTTCTATAACAACGACTAGTACTCTTTACAATCATTTGAGGCTTTACCATGTGCCATATATATTTTACATATACTGGCTCATTGAATCCACCCAAACACCTAATGAGGTGGGTACTATTATTATCTCCATTTTACAGACAATAAAGTAAAGCGTTGGGAGATCAAGTAATTTGTCCAAGGTCACATGATATAACTGTTTTCTAGTATTATTTAAAAAAAATACAAAACATTTCTCAGATTAAAACAACATATAAATCTTAAAAGTTCTCATTACAAGGAAAAAATTTGTAACTTTGTATGGTGATGGATGGCAGCTAGCCTTATTGTCGTCATCAGCTCTCAGCATATACAAATATTGAATCATTATATTGTATACCTGAAACTAATATAATGTTATATGTCCATCACACCTCAATTTTTTTAAAAAGCCACTCATTTATTAGCTCATATTTTTTTGTAGGTCAGAAGTCCAGGCACAGCAGAGTTGGTTGGGTTCTCTGCCCAACATCTAACAAGCATGAAATCAAGACAATACCATACACAGTAAGTAAGAGTTTAGATTCAAACTCATGCCACCTGGTTCTACACTTTATGCTCCTAATCAAAACCTATTATTGTCTTTCTAAATAAGTGTTGAATTTTATTGAATGGTTTTTCTGCACTTAGTAAAAAAACAACCACATGATATTTCTGTTTATCTGTTAATGAGTGAATTATGTGGAAGACTTTTTAGTGTTGAGCCACTGACTCTTCTCAACTGCCAGATTCAGCTTGCACACATTTTAATTTATATTTTTGTATTTATGTCCATAAATCAGTTTGTCTACCAAGTCTGTTTTTCATATTGTCCTGATCAGGTTGTTTATTAAATGCCTTCAAGGCAAAAGCTTGCTCACCTTATCTCTCTAGGTTCTTGCCATCACTCAGTTTTTGACCTAAGTATTCTTTATTTTACTGTTAACTAATAGATACATTTAAGATTCTTTTTTTGGGCTTCCCTGGTGGCACAGTGGTTGAGAATCTGCCTGCAATGCAGGGGACACGGGTTTGAGCCCTGGTCTGGGAAGATCCCACATGCCGTGGAGCAACTAGGCCCATGAGCCACAACTACTGAGCCTGTGCATCTAGAGCTTGTGCTCCGCAACAAGACGAGGCCGTGACAGTGAGAGGCCCGCGCACCGTGATGAAGAGTGGCCCCCGCTCACCGCAACTAGAGAGAGCCCTCGTACAGAAACAAAGCCCCAACACAGCCAAAAATAAATATAAATAAATAAATAAATAAATAATTTTTTTAAAAAAAGCATTAAGAGAATGATGATCAGAAAAAAAAAAAAAAAAGATTCTTTTTTTTAATCCTACATTTTCAGTGTTGGTCCAGACATCTCTTCTATCATGCTCTGGAAACAGATCTTATTCAGTTTTCCCATTTCTTTTTAAATCAATTTTGTTCTATTTTATATACTTTTTGCTAAAAAATTCCATTCTACCTAAAAGTTGTTCACAGTATGTTATGATTTTTCAGTCTCTGTTGTATCTATGTGTCTCCTTTTTTGTTGTCATAATTTCCTCTCTGTATTTTTTTACTCAGCCACTTTTAAATAATACTTTTTCATTGCCATTCCCTCTAATCTCTATTCCTAGAATATTCCTATTAGATACATGTTGACACCTCTTAATTAACCTCTGTGTCCTATAACTTCTGTCTCATATATCTCTTTATCTCTCTGGGCTGCATTCTGGGTGACATTTTTCATTTCTAGTTACTATTCACAAATTCTCTGCTTAAGTGTGTTTAGTCTACTATTTATGAGGGTCTTTTTAAAAAATACATTTTTCTATGTCTTTTGAGTCACAACTACCTATTTCTTTTTATTTTTTATTTTTAATTTATTTGGCTGCACCTGGTCTTAGCTGCAGCACACGGGATCTTCATTGCATGGCAGGTGGGATCTTTTTAATTGCGGCATGCAGGACCTTTAGTTGCGGCATGTGGGATCTAGTTCCCTGGCCAGGGATCGAACCCGTGGCCCCTGCATTGGGAACATGGAGTCTCAGCCACTGGACCACCAGGGAAGTCCCAACAACTACTTATTTCTGTTTCATAAAATCTCATTCTTTTTTTATGGATGCTATTTCCTCCTTTGAGAATTCTGAAATTCTTAAAAGTCTTTTTTTATATTATTATTTCTATTTCCTTATATGTGTATTCTCCTATTTTTTGGCCTTTCTTCATATGTTCATGGATTTCCCCTTTGGGTTTCCTACCCCCAGGACGTTTCATAAAAGATTAAAGTAGAAAAGAGTCAACTGAAAGAGCTATAAACAATTTAACCCTCAGTAGTGTATGACTCCTAGATGAAGAGAGTGTATACTCAAATTGAGTTTTAGTGTCTTCCAGGAGTTCAAGTGTTTGAAACACAATAGAGAAAAGAGGAATATTTTACTCAAAAGACATCTGGTAAACATAATGATTATCTGAGTTCTAGGAATCGATCTTTTTCTAATATTATCTGATGTTGCTCTGTGTATACACATGTACATTCAGGCACACCCATGTGTGAAACTCATGACAATGAATCATTTCTAATTTAATATTTGTAACCTTTTATTTCATTGGCTAGTTTTGAGTGTGAAAACACTGCTTATTGTTCCTCTGAATTAGTCCTGTCAAACAATTAGGTCCTGATGTCAGCATATTTTTGCAGGGAGTGAGGACTGGGTCATTTAAGCATAATTACATTATTTTCACTGGAAAAGCCAAAAAAACTGAAATAGATATTCTGAACTAATAACTTTTAAGTTGGTCCTAAAACTTTATCTAAAAAGTACTTTCTAGTCAATAATCGGGCCTTTACTCTTAGTGACAAAATGACTGTTGAGACTAGTCCCAAACCACCCATCAACCAGCCATATCATTCTCTGCTCAAAATCAGATTGTCTTTCTTGCTCTCCCAGGGGTATGTCTGATGAATCTTGCAATGTGTTCATAAGACAACGTAAAGAAAGGAGTGTTACTGAATAAAAGGCACAAAACAAGGTATTTTTATTATCTCTCAAATTACATAATAAGCTGAGATAATATGCTCACTTTCTTAGTCTGTATCTGCTCTATAAAAACATCTAGCCGTTACAGAATTGATTTTAAACTAATCATTTATTTTAAAAAGGAAAAAAGATGGTTTTAACTGTTTTTTTTAAATGATAGAGTAGGCTTTATTCAAATCTGTTTGTTAAACAGACTATTTTCACAACATCTAAATCTACTTTTCAGTGATCCGTTCCATCATTGCTACCATATACTTTTAAAAATTCAGAATTATTTTTTCAAAGAGAGAAATGATCAAATTCCAGTTCATACATCTTATAAATATTTTACATCTAACACACACAGCTTTACAGTTCATGCAACGGGTAGTGTCTAAAAAATCGGTTAATAAATCTCAAGAACATTGAAATGGCTAAACACAGTGTCTTCTAGATTTTTTTCATAAGAAAAGTAATCTGTAAACATCTTTACCTTCAGTTCAAGCTTGGTCATTTGCTGTGGTCATTGTGGAAGAAGTGGGTATGACTTTATAACCACTTGGAAGTGGTCCATCTTTGCAAAAATATTACATTCCATGGGTAAAGAACAAGTCTTAGAATTACCATGTAGTACAAATTTGTGAAATCAATTTCTGTATTTTAAAACAAAGACTACTAAACAGTCCAAAACTGTTGTAGCTGAATATTCTAAATATGAGCCAACAGTACTACACTAAAAATGTCCAAAAAGAAGGCCTCTGAAATAAATATTTCCATTCTTTAAAAAAAAGACTTAATAAATGTACATCACATCATCAGTATGCATATAAAAGTCATCAGTTTAAACCATTCTGGAAATATGTATCTGAAGTAAAATGGCCTAGGTTTTGCTGCTGTCGTCCTCTATTGTTTTTAGGGCATTTTCTTGTTATGCACATGACAACTGCTACTAGAATGGCAATCTGTACAGCTCCAATAATTGCTGCAGTAAGAACACGAGTGAGCTTTTGCCTACTTGGCACTACATAGAGAATACTATAGTCTGTCTTTTCACAGTGCTGTCCAGTGTAACCAGATTCACATCTACAAGAAGCCTGAGTAGAATGAATGAATTCACATTTTCCATGGATACAGTAACTACTGAGGTTTTCAGGGCAAAGCATGTGGTTTCCAATATAAACATCTTCCCTTTGATCACTAGCATCTTTCACATCTGGTTGATATTGTAGTCCATCATTTTTCTTTCCCAACAAACTAGTGTCATCTGTGTCTGTGCAATGACCAAGATGCCTTATATCAATTTGTTCTTGTTTTATATAAGATGCTTCTCAAACAAAACAGGGATTGTTATAGGAACTCCCATCAGAAGCAGACACGGGATTAAAACTGTATCCACTGCAATCTATATTACATACACCCCCAACATTCTCTGCATCTTCATCACACTCAGCTTTATATTTGCAAGGTCCACACTTGGAGTGTTTTCTGTGAACACCTCTCCCTGCCCCTTCCTCTTCTCTCTCTCCAGATCCAGGGCCATTATCAGAGTAGCATGGTCCCCTTGGTACTACTATTATCTCTTCCTGGTGCTTACAAGCAGCCCTTCTGAGAAAGCATTCATTTTGGTATGTGTCCCCATTTGATCCACAGATGGGAATATAATTTGTATGGCACATATACATAACTTCTGAGAATTTTGTGCCTTTTTGGTTTTTTGGCTGTGTTGAGTCTTCGTTGCTGCGCTCGGGCTTTCTCTAGTTGCAGTGAGCGGGGGCTACTCTTCATTGTGGTGTGTGGGCTTCTCATTGCAGTGGCTTCTCTTTTTGCGGAGCATGGGCTCTAGGTACATGGGCTCAGTAGGTGTGGCTCTCGCAGGCTCTAGAGCGCAGGCTCAGTAGTTGTGGCGCATGGGCTTAGTTGCTCACAGCATATGGGATCTTCCGGGACCAGGGATCGAACCCGTGTCCCCTGCATTGGCAGGTGGGTTCTTAACCACTGCGCCACTATGGAAGTCCCTGCCATTTTTTTTTGAATTTTATTTTATTTTTTTATACAACAGCTTCTTATTAGTTATCTATTTAATACATATTAGTATGCCGTTTTTTTGAATTTTATTTTATTTTTTTATACAACAGCTTCTTATTAGTTATCTATTTAATACATATTACTGTATATATGTCAATCCCAATCTCCCAATTCATCCCATCAGCCCCCCCATTACTATAATCCAAAGACCTAGAAAAATGTCTCTCAGGCAGTACATAATTACTGAACATTTGATGAATGAATGAATAGGTGAGCAGGTTCATTTATGTGTTTATAATTCTGATACTATGAACCCTGACTTTGAATTAGCATTTAATAATAAAAATACTACAAAATTGAGTTAAGTGTCTATTCCAAATTGCATGCTAAAAAGACAGGTAGGTTCCCCCCCAAATGATACAAAATGAGAAAGGAAACTTCTTTCAATTAAGTGTGACCAACCTGTATCTTCTTAGAACAGAATACTGCTTATCATTTCCCCTAAAAATCTCTGAAGGAAAATAACATGCTATTTATTTACCAAATTCTTTTCAACCACCTCAGGAATCTCCCATTTATTTATTTATGTAGAGACCACAAATAATATAGAAGCCAGAAAATAATAAAAGAAAGTCTTGTATCTCCCATACAGAACACTATTTAGCAAATTCAATATTAGGAGGTGACTTCTAAAAAGTTTTTCCTCTAGTAACTAATTTTTTAAAGTCAGAAATGACAAAATTATGCTACTGCACACTCAAAAATAAATATTCCTTCTATGGAATATTTTACAACAGAAGTTGACTCAATAAATTCATTCGTCATCTACACATTTTAAAAAGGTTTAGTATAGCTGTCAATCAAACTCCAAGAGACTTGCCATTTCTCATTAACTTTCCAACTGTATATTTATACAAACTAAATAATAAAATGCTCCAGTTGCTTACTGGTGTGTTTAATTAACTTACAGCAGTAAATTTCTATAACTAACTACCGTTAACACTTCTAGTATTTCATCACTAGACTCTCCACATCATGAACCTGGGAGTCATCATTTATATTAATGGGAGTTACTAACAAGCAGGATGGGAAGAACTAATTCTTTTGTAAGTCTTTAAAAAAGGTTTCCAATAATATAAATGAGTAGCACTCAAAATTCTTGGCATTATTATCATCAATATTTCCTCAAAAGTAAATATGGAGAACCACTATTATAAATCTAAAATTAATCAAAAAGCAAGAACTGGTATATGAAAATTATATGAATTATGAGAAAAAGTAACCACCTGCATCAACCCTGTATGAAAAGGAGATGCTGTATACACAGAAACATGTATTCTAGCCTTAAAGGAAGTAGCTTTAAGAAAAAAAGGGGGGGGGGCTTCCCTGGTGGCGCAGTGATTAAGAATCTGCCTGCCAATGCAAGGGACACGGGTTTGAGCCCTGGCCCAGGAAGATCCCACATGCCGTGGAGCAACTAAGCCCATGCACCACAACTACTGAGGCTGAGCTCCAGAGCCCGCAAGCCACAACTACTGAGCCCACGTGCCACAACTAATGAAGCCTGCACGCCTAGAGCCCGTGCTCCAAAACAAGAGAAGCCACAATAAGAAGCCTGCTCACCGCAACAAAGAGCAGCCCCCGCTCACTGCAACTAGAGAAAGCCCACGCACAACAACGAGGATCCAACACAGCCATAAATAAATGAATGAATGAATGAATAAATTTATAAAAAAAGAAAATTATGTTTCACTGTAATGGAGACCCTGAAAGGAATAGTACAAAAGGATAGAGTCACTTTAAAAAAAGTAAATACTACCTATATAATTGTGAATAATTCCAATACAGAATAATAGAGGTAGCCAAGAGATAATTTAATTTAATTATCTACATAATATAGACACAATAAATATTCATAGATAGCATATATGTAAAAGCTACTCAAAAGCCTAATATATAACCAGGAGTGAGGCTGTTAGGTTGAGGAAGGTTTGTGCAGATTTAACTGTATTTTCAAATTGCCCTCTGAAACAAACTAATTGAAACTCTCACAAAGGATAAGAGTTCCCTTTCATCTATATGCTCACCAAATTAGGTACTAAACAGACATTCGATTTTTGGCCAGGTTGATGGATGTAAAATGGTATCTCTTGTGGTGTTAATTTGTATTTTCCTGATTACTAGTGAGACTAGTAAAATACTAGTGAGTATTTTTTCCTTATGTTATTAGACATTTAGGGTTTGTTCTTCTGTAACAGCTTCCTTATACACTATGTCCATATTTCTGTTGGGCTGATAGCTCCTTTTCTTATTAATATATAAGGGTTTTTTTCCCCACATATTCTGGACTGACTCTTGGCTGATCTATGTGATATGAATCTCTTCTCCTAATATGTGGCTTACCTTTTCATTTTGTTTTTGTTTTCTTTTGTTATTAGCAAGTTTTTAAAAATGAAATCAAAGTTATGGATCATTTCTCATATTATGGTCTGTATGTTTCTGTGATTTATTTAAGAGATCCTTTCTGAATTAGAAGCCATGGACTTCTCAAATTTCTCATTTCTACTTATTATTATCACTCCATATACAAATATTTACTGACTGACTATTATATGCAATGGTAATTTTACATAAATTCCCTCTTTTACTCTTCACATTTCTCTAAAGCCAGTGCACGGAGACTAGTGAGGCGAAATAAACTGGTTCAAGATGTGCTTGATACTGAAGTTCTTTCAGAAGAGTGAAATGGAAAAGCCATTTCTCCTTTCCTAAGTTTAGAAAACACAACTTTTATTATTCACATGCCAATATATATAGCTTATCCCTGTTAAATAGTTATATATGGAAGTGACTATATGTTTAAGTCCAATTAGTCATATATTTATTATAACCAACCTGTGATCCAGAACAATTTATAAAGATATATTACTATGCTTTGAATAAATGGATATATGTATATTGATATTAACCACTCAAAGCTAATCATCTTTGAAAATAATTTTTATTTTTACATCAACTAAAGATTGAACTACTAACTTATCCCTCTTTTATTTATGCCTAAAAGAAAACTGCTGAGCAACTTGAAGTCACTCACCAGGCTGGGTGAGAAACTAGATGCTTTGGCCAATGGAAAGGTGCAATACCTGTTTTGTGCCAGGGTGTGTGTGCTTCTGTTGTATCTAGCCTTTGCTTGGGCAGCTCCTAAGCCTCTTCCACACTTAGCAGCTCAGATGTTTAGGGGCCACCTCCTAAAGCATGCCTTTGCTGGCTGCTCAACTCATCCCCAAGTATTTCCAACATGACCCTTATAATGCTGAGGATGACTGTCTACTGACTTGCTCTCCATCCCTGATGCCACTTCAGCAGCTGAGTAATTTCACCTAATACCAGCATCTTGTGCAGTGACAAACATGTACTAGTCCTCAACATATGGTTTGACTTCAGTGATGAAACTCTTTTGTAATTTAACTCTCCTGTGACTTAACTATACATGAGTTAACTCTCATATCAATTTTTCATTTCAAGGAATTAAGAGAAAAAAAACTCTGAAAACCAACTGATCATTTAATCCAATTCAGAAGTTACATTTGGTGATCTTGTAACTGTAAATTATTGTGGGGAGAGGCGTAAAAAATGTCAGTGAATAGAACTCTCTGGTTAAAAGAATGATATAAATTTGTTTTACAATTACACTATTGTCCAGGACATAAATGTTATTCCTAGAAAACTGTCTAAAGAACTATTATAATAAGATGCTTTGGGAAGTTACAGTAAGTTCACATCTACCTAAAAATAATTTTCTTACTCTTTCCACCTATTTATTTCTTCAGAAAACCAAAAGATTCCACAAATCACTTACTCCAAACTCTCTGGCTTGATATAATTATCCTCATATCCCTCATTATTTGCCTACCAAAAAATCTAACATAAGAATTAAAGGAAAGAAAGATACTACTTTCAATGTAACATCAATAAAATTAAGTCTTATTTATTAGAGTAAATGATTAATTCATATCAGAATCCAAAGCATCTATGCCATCATATGATACACATTAACAACAGACGGCAGAAAGCCAGTCCATGCTACCTGGAGAACTCATTGATGCTCTGGGGACCTCCTGTTGAGAAACACTTATTTCACATATTCTAATAATGTAACAATCTTTAACCCATGACATAGCCCACTATTAACTAAATATATTATTCCTCTACTTTCCCTGGTCCCTCAAAAGCGTTACATTGAACCTCTCTACACTGATTTGAGCACACTGCAAACCAGAAAAGCAGTAAGTTCAAGTTAGGGTCACATGTCAGAGTCATCTGGTTCTCTTTTTTATTCCACTGTCCCATTATATTACTGTATTTTAATTTAGTTGGTTGCAGAAAGCTGAGATGACAATAATACTAGAGAAGACTTCCTCATCCAGATAATAACATCAGCACTGTAAAACACACTTCATTAAAAACAACACACACAACAATATGCTTCCAAGTGTCAGAGATGAAATGGCTACACAATTACTTTTGACTCATTTTCCACATTCCCCCTCTCTCAGTGGACTGCCTAATCTCCATAAGGTGTTCATTTCCTGTTTCACCCAGCAACCACCTTCTGCATTTTTATTTTGTTGATTTCTGCTGCCTAAAATTTCCATGGGGATTCCTCATTTTAAAACACACTCTTTGCTCTCACTCCTGAACACAGCCCCATTAGCATGGCTGCCTGTGCCTTGGATTACAACAGGCACTGAAGTTAATAGCTTCCCATGGTCCTAAGGGAGTGTATGAAACAAGGATTGTCCTGGCCAGAGCATCTAGAGTTAAAACTATGGGCTAGAGCATGGAGTGTCAGATTACTTAATAGCATTTGCAGAAACTGAACATCCCTTTTGCTCTCCTAGTTCAATTCAAAAAATATTTATTGAGTGTTTACACAATACAAGGCTCTCTGGGTAAGACAATGGAGTAAGTTTCATGCCAAGTAAGATGCAGTTTCTACACTGAAAATATTTCAGACAAGAAAAAGACAACTCTAATACATCACTTGTATCACACTGGGTTGTTGTTAAAATGAAATGAGAACATATATAAACATAACTCATTTCTGAGATACTACAGAGAAAGAATTGTTCATAGGATTACAAAAGGCTACAACAGTCCATCAAACTATGGGGAATTAGAAAGACGTTATGAGGAAAGTTTTAGGTAATAATGGAAGAGCTTTATGTACAACCACAATTAGGTTATGAACTGAGAGGGCACTGGGATAAGACTAAAAAAGTAAGTAGCAGGCCAGGCTGGGAACTGTTTAACTATTTGAACATGCTCTACATTCCTTTTAAGAATAAGGGTTTCAGCATTCCGCTGAACTGATAGGTTCTAAAACACAGACACTTACTTGACTCATTAGCAGATATTAGGCAGTAAACTCCCTGAGTAGTTGAAGCAAGAAACAAGCCTGCAGACCTGCAACAGTTTTTTTTACCCTGTGCTCTGGGAAACTTCATTAGTCCTTTCCATTTACACCAATGACTGAAAGACAATGTACCTCGTGGCATTACTACAAAAAGAAATCTAGTACTATTCTACTGGGTTGCATTTTTAATTTTCCTTAACCTTTTCTTAGGCCCACCTTTCCTTTTAGCACCTAGAATTAGAAAAAAATAAAAATTACATGGCTGCCTGGAATTACTGTTGCAAAGCTCAATGTATACATAATAGTAGGTGCAAAATTTTATTGAGCATCTTCTGTGTGCCAAGCACTGTGCTTCATTTAAACCTCATGATAATCTAGTGGCATAGATATTATACCAGGTGAACCAAGACTCAGAGAGGACAACCTTTCCCCAGTTGCTCAGTGATTAGAGGTGAAGTCCCAACATAACTTCAAAGACTTAAGTGATTAAAAAACAAAAACAAACTCTGCCTAGTTTAAATAAATTGAGGAATGAGAGAAGAAAAGAGAGGCATTTTGCATTGTAACTTTTAGAGGAAAAACAAATGTTAGATAAATGAGATTTAAATAATTAACATTTTCAATAAGAACACGGTGACTCCGCTTAATATATAGGAATTCACATCATGGCATTTTTCACCAGTGAGCTTCCCCTAAACCAGGAAAGGGGTATTTCAGTCTCATATATAGCCGCCCCCCCTTTTTTTTTGCGGTACACGGCCTCTCACTGTTGTGGCCTCTCCCGTTGCAGAGCACAGGCTCCAGACGCGCAGGCTCAGTGGCCATGGCTCATGGGCCCAGCTGCTCCGTGGCATGTGGGATCTTCCCGGACCGGGGCACGAACCCGTGTCCCCTGCAACGGCAGGCGGACTCTCAACCACTGCACCACCAGGGAAGCCGTATAGCCCCTTTTTGATAAATATACTTCTTCCATCTCCTAAATGCTTGCTTAAAAGTACTACGCTTAACAACTGGACCATCTTCTGGGCTTGATTCCCTCAGGGGGCCAGATCAATGTAAAGACTTAGTTAACTTCTTATTTGACCTTACTTCATCTTTTAACCTCTTCCTGCATTTGTGAAATGAAGGGTTGACTCATACGACCTAAGAATATTCTGACTGGTTTTAAAACACAAAGTCTACAATGCTGCATGTACAGAAACATTTTTTTTCATCTTTATTTTTGTTCCACTGTGTACCCTTAGGTAGTTATAATGGAGCTGGACTACAGACATTTGGGAAAGTTTTCACATGGACAGATTTTTCAACTTAGGTCACACTCCTGTAATCAAGTAGAAAACCTGAAAGAACTAATAATTTTATTCATTTCAGCTATATTAGTCACACTGAAAAATATTTGTTTGATTATACTTTTAAGGTGCACAGCAAGAAAAAATAGAAAACCAAAGCATTTGGTTCACCCTCTGCCTCAAGTCATCACAATCACTGTTCAATATAAAGGTCTGAGGTCTGAGTTCCTGACTACTTTAAATGCCAGCATCTGAGCAACAACCTATAATAAAATGAAGATGAAAGGTTACAAAAAATGTTCTAATTTATAGGATAAACAGTAGAAGAGTTGAAAATTAAGGCCACAACACTTAAGCCTAAGCATCATGTGAAAATCTCCCACTTCTGGAAGGAGGCCATCAGATTTAATTGGACACCATGAAAGTAAACATGCTAATTTAGTGAAAACAAGGACTACTTCTTAACTCTCCACATTAAAACAGCTTGATTACAAACAGAAGCTGAGAATGTTTATAGGAAAGAATTTAGAATTTTTACTTAACAGGTGTTAAGTATGCCTAAAGCAGAGAAGAATAGCAATGAGGAGTCAGAATTAGTCTGAAAAAATTTAGGTTTTCAATACATGCTAATGAAATCCCAAGGGTCAGTCACTATTTCTATAGCGAATCTGCTACTTATGCAAATAAAGTTCAAAGTATTCTCACTGATTCAAGGAGACACCATTAGAAAAAATTCTCATTCATTTATTAACAGGTCAATGTGGCCAGGCCAAGAGGTAGGCTGAAGGAATACAGAGATAGGGCATCAGTCTGATCACTGCCACTCAGCAAATTCCTTTGTCCCTTCCCTCCTGGCAAAATGCAACCTGGTTATGCTGAAGGGGAAGCTCCATAAACATCCAGACATGCCAAGGTGGCTGCAAGGTGGCTCAAGTCACAGGCTTGGGGATCTCGCCAGCTCCTTTATGTATAAGTATGCATGATGGCCATATGCACCCCAGTCACAAAAAGGTGGCAGATCATTAAAACTGACCATTCCTTCTCTCATGAGCATGAGATCCACATGCAATGACTACGATCTGGGCCCATTATTGTCTGATTTTGGATATATCACAATTTCTTTGTACTCTAGAATTTATTTCTAAAAGAAATCAGAATCAATCAGGTTAAAAAAGCAATTCCTGGGGTTTTAGTCAAGATCTTCCACAGGAATAAACATAAGCACAAAAAAATCCACAAAATGGGAAAAGCAGCACTACCACTTCTCTTGGTTCCAATAATTCCACTAAAGAAAAATAGCTGACCAGCTTTTACAGATCTGTAAAAACCTTGTCAGGGACAGGCCAGGAAGTTTCAAAAGTGCCTGCCAATTTACACCACTCCCTATTTCTCCTTCTGAAAATAAAACAAAAAATTTCAGACATCTTTTGAGGGCTTGAAAAAGCCAAATGCTCTGACCAGCTATGTCGTAGCTCAATCTATTAAGCTAGTCTATTCTGAATGTATTACCTAACAGACAGTTAAGTAGCACAATAACAATGACCAACACATTTCATTTCAAAAATCACTTTAAAACCTACTTTTCAGTCCTCAGTGAAAAAAGAAATAAGGGGTAAAAGAACATTGCAGCTAGACTCTGGCTACATTCCTTCGTGTTTTGTGGTGTGAGCCTCAAAATGAAATGCAGCAAAGATTTCAGAGTTTCCCTTTACAGTGTGCAGGTGCACAAGTAATGATTTAGGCAAGGCATCAGTCCAGACCTGGGCTTCAAACAGACCAGACACAGGAAAAAACTAGTTTTTGGTGTTTTTTTCCCCCTTCTAGCAAAACTAGCTAAATAGAGCTTTGAACCCTAATATATCACATTCCAATAGCCAGATGAAACAGGTAATCAGAGAGGGCAGAGGCTGAGGATTCCTAGGCCTATTACAATAAGCATAATTTATCCAATGAGTCATTTAATTCCTATTTTCCCATGAAGACCTGATTCCACCTAATACCCTGGAAAGGTTCACATGAAAATCAACACACTCAGGAGAAAAGAAAACCATGTCTAATCTGCTCCTTCAGTCATCCAGGCTAATAACTGAGAGGCTGATTCAATCAACAAGCATAATCAATAAATGTATTTGTATTTAGATATTTATTTACACATCTATGTTGTTCCAAAATGGATCTGAAGTGCTTTACTGCCCAGTGAAAATATTTGATAGTTCATAAAATCTAAGACAGCATCAACTGTGAACTGCATCATTAACTTATGTACCACTAAGAAAAGATAAATGCTATCAATCATGCCATTAATTGTAAGATGTATCTCATTTTTAGCAATATTAAAATGTCGAAAGTATTTACATTAGAATCAATAAAATACAATTTGTGTTTCAGTGAAAAGGGGAAGATAGAGGTATAATATAAAATTCGTTCACTAAAAAGCAATTCCTGTGGTTCTCCTGGCTGCCAAAGAAAAAAATGAATAACATCATCACCAAAATCTCACTGGCCTTCCCAGATTGCTTCGGAAAATCAATCAATAAACAAATCATCACTACTACTCACACTGGCTCATACTACTTGGAGTGCTCACATGTTAAGCTGCTCCTTCACAAATTAAAGTGTGCAGCTGATCTGGATACAGAGTATTTATCATTTCAGGAGCACCCCTCCTTCAAGCTCCTAAAGTGATTTTCCTACATAACTAATATTTTAAGGCAGATCATCATGCACAAATTTGATAAAAATCTGGAGAGATATTTAATTTTCTTAATATGGAACCTACAGAAGGTTGGGAGGCATTCTCCACAAAGCTACAAGGTCATCTCTGTGAAAGACATATCTGGTTATGGTATTCCCTCCTCTTAAAATTACCTAGGGGTCCCTTCATCCCTTACAAGTAGTCTTTTTCATCATTACACAAACAAATGGAATGGAGTCAGCAAAAATGGTACAGTAAGTAGATCAAAGGACTTGTCTCTCTAGAGAAACATTGAAAAAAAAATCAAGCAAAAACTGTCAGTCAAAGGCTTACAACAACTGGCTGAACAATGAATCAACAAAAAGGAAACTCAAAATCAGAAGGAATGCTTTGCAGCATTTTTACGTACCTTGTCCTTAACCACCTCTCCAGCTCAGCAGTGGTCGCAAAGACAGCAGCCTGCCCTTGTGGGGCCCTGACCCCTAGTTCTTAACGGAGCAGAGCAGATCTTATTCTAAAAAAATTTGGGTTGGTTTGTTCTAACTTGTCTGGGGGCGACCTGCAGGACTAATGCAAGGTACTTGCCTTTGTTTTGCCTAGTCAGAACTCACTCAGTGAGGAAAAGCAGAAGACACTGCTCAAGAAGTAAGGCAAACCAGGGCTTCCCTGGTGGCGCAGTGGTTGACAGTCCGCCTGCCGATGCAGGGGACAAGGGTTCGTGCCCCGGTCCGGGAAGATCCCACATGCCGCGGAGCGGCTGGGCCCGTGAGCCATGGCCGCTGAGCCTGTGCGTCCGGAGCCTGTGCTCCGCAACGGGAGAGGCCACAACAGTGAGAGGCCCGCGTACCGAAAGAAAAAAAAAAAAAGAAAAAAAAGAAAGCTCTCATATCAGTAACCTAACTTTACATCTAAAGGAATAGAAAACAAAACCCAAAGCTAGCAGAATGAAAGAAATAATAATGATTAGAGTAGAGATAAGAGACAAAAACAACAGAGAGAATCAACAAAACCAAAAAGTCAATTCTTTGAAAAGATCCATCACATCTTCTTATTCTAGCTAAAAGTTTTTAGCTACAATAAGAAAATGAAAAAGACGCAAACAACTAAAATCAGAAATGAAAACAGGCATCATTAAAGACCTTACAGAAATGAAAGGGATTATAAAAAATACTGTGAACAACTGTCACCAACAAATTAGATAACCTAGATGAAATGGTCTTATTCTTAGAAACACACAAATGATATAAACTGAGTCAGGAATATATAAAAAATATGAACAGACCTATAATAAGAAATTGAATCACTAATCAGAAACCTCCCAACAAAGAAAAGAGCAGAACCACTTGGCTCCACTGGTAAATTCTAACATTTAAAAGAAGAATTAACAGCAATCCCCAAACTCTTCCAATAAAGTAGAAGAGAAGGGAACACTTAACTTCATAATGCTTTCTATGAGGCCACTATTACTCTGACAGAAAAGTCACGCAAGAAGACTATAGACCAATATTCCTTATAAATATAGATGCAAAAATCCTCAGTGAATTGCTAGTAAACTGAAGCCAACAGCTTATTAAAAGGCCCTCTTTGCAGAAATAGAAAAGATGATCTTCAAATTCATATGGAATTGCAAAGGGCTCTGAATAGCCAGAAAAGTACTGAAAAAGAACAAAGTTGGAGGATTCACAATTCCCAATTTCAAAATTTATTGTGGAATTGATATAACAATAGACATATGAACCTGTGGACTAGAACTGAGAGTTCAGAAATAATCTATGGCTAATTGATGTTCAACACGTGTGTGCCAAAGCCATTCAATGAGGAAAGAATAGTCTCTTTAACAAATGATGCAGATACAGCTGGATATCCTAATGTAAAAGAATGGAGTTGGACCCCTAAGCCATAACATATACAAAAATTAACCCAAAGTGGGTCAAAGACCTACATATGAGAGATAAAATGATATGACTATTTCAAGAAAACGAAGGGGTAAATCTTCATGAGCTTGGATTTAGCAATGGATTTTAGATATGAAACCAAAAGCTCTAGAAACAAACACATACAAAAAAGATAGATAAATTACACCTAATGAAAATCCGAAACTTTTATGCATCAAAGTACACTATAAAGAAAGTAAAACAACTATTTTAATCTCCTCTTATTCACCCCATTGATAAGAGACCCCTAGGGTCATGGGGATGGTTGAACACTCAACATCTGACACTGGACATACGAGATTAAAAGCAGATTACTGGTCACACATATTCAAATCCCAGGGGAGGAGGACACCGCATGCCACACAGGCTCACATGGGGTTACACTTGAGAAGAGAGTGAACAACCAGGAGCTATGGGTGGCAGGCTCTGTAGTATGAAAAGGACAGAGTGATGATGATTGGTTCCCAGGGGAGGATGTGATTGGTTTGTTTCCATCATTACCCATCTGGCAAGGAACTGAAATTCACTACTCAGGAATAAGCAGAGACTATCTAGACCCCTGAATAAAGAGGGTTGTTTGGATAGGGGGCCTGATCCACGGGAGCAGAGTTGGGAGGGACTATTCAAGGCCCTCCTGGTTTCACCAGATATCCAGGCAGCACATAATACTGACCTTAATTTTAGGCCTTAAACTGTAACAACAACCTAGAGAATGGGAGAAAATACTTTCAAATGATTTATTTACCTGATAAGAGTCTAGTATGCAGAATATACAAAGAAGTCTTACAACTCAAAGAAAACAGGAACGACCCAATTAAAAATATGGGCAAGAGGTGAGGGAGATTAAGAGGTACAGACTTCCATGTACAAATTAAATGAGTCACGGGTTTGAATTGTACAGTGTGGGGAGTATAGTCTTAATTATGTAATATCTTCGTATGGTGACAATAATTAGACTTACTGTAGTGATCATTTTGAAATGCACAGAAAAATCAAATCACTACGTTGTTACCAGGACATAGTGTTGTAGGTCAACGGTACTTCAAAAACAAACAAACTCATAGGAAAAGAGATCAGGTTTATGGTTACCAAAGGCAGAGGGGTAAGGGGTGGGAGGAAATTGTATGAAGGCAGTCAAAAGGTACAAACTTCCAGTTATATGATAAACAAGTACTAGGGATGTAACATACAACATGATTGATATAATTAATACTGCTGAATGTTATAAATAAAAGTGGTTAAGAGAGTAAGTCCTAAGAGTTCTCATCACAAGGAAAAAATTTTTTTCTATTTCTTTAATTTTTTTCCCTAATAGGAGATGATGGGTGTTCACTAAACTTACTGTGGTAAGCATTTCATGATGTATATAGGTCAGTCATTATGCTGTACACCTTGAACTTTTACGGTGCTGTATATATATCAATTATATCTAAAAAAAACTGAAAGGAAAAAAACAGGCTGAAAATCTGAGTAGATATTTCGCCAAAGAAGATACAAAAATGGCCAGCAAGAACATGAAGAAATGCTCAACATCATTAGTCATTAAGGAAATACAAATCAAAAGCACAATGATATGTATACCACTTTATACCAGGGAATGTAAGCTGGTGTAGCTGTTGTGGAAAACAGTTTGGTGGTGCCTCAAAAAGTTAAACATAGAATTATCATATGACCCAGCAATTCTACTTCAAGTTATATGCTCGAAAGAACTGAAAATGGATACTCAAGCAAATACTTGTACATGAATGATCACAGCCAAAAAGTGGAAATAACCCAAATGCCCATCAATAGATGAATGCATAAACAAAATGTGGTATATACATTCAATGGACTATTATTCAGCCATAAAAGTACATGAAGCACTGATTGTGCTCAATGTGAATACACTGAAAATAGTAGGCTAAGTGAAAGAAACCCTAAACAAAAGGTTACATGTTGTAAATGATTCCAGTTACACGAAATATCCAGAACAGGTAAATCCACAGAGACAGAAAGCAAATGGGTGGTTGCCAGGGACTGAAGAAAGGGGTTACTGGGTAGGAGAACAGGGAGTGACTACTTAATTGATACAGGGTTTTCTTTCAGGGTGATGAAAATGTTTTGGAACTAGATAGAAGTGTTGATTACATAATACCATGAAGATACTAAATGCCACTGAATTGTACACTTTAAAAAAGTTAGGTTATGTGAATTTCACCTCAATTTTTTAAAAAGAGCAAAGAAACCATACTCATGTCCCCTTCTGTCAAACATATATATTTCAGGCTCTCTTTAAATAAAAGGTTTTGAAATTGAAAATAATACTTGGGCTATAAATTAATCAATGCCTTTGAAAAGGAACTGAATAAAACTATACATGTGCTCCCTGCCCTCCACTTACAAGCCCTACCAGATATAGTACTAAATTCTTCCACTGATGCCCACCTTTCCTGACTTTTCTCTTGCAGTTTCCTAAATAGAGTGGAGGATATTTCATTTCTTCACGCCCATGAACACAACATTCGCAATCCATCAATAGAACAGTGGTTCTCAAACCTGACTGCACATTACAGTCACTTCAGGGGCTTTAGAAAAATATATCTCATGTCTGGGCCTATCAACTGAATCAGAATTTCTGGAGGAGAGGCATTTCCACGTTTCTATGCTAGATTATTTTTATTCTGTCTTTAGTATTTCCTTTAGTATAGGTCTGCTGAGATGCATTTTCTCAGTACTGATAGTCTGAAATGTCTTTATTTTGCCTTTACTTTTTAAAAATTAATTTATTTTTGGCTGCATTGCGTCTTCGTTGCTGTGCATGGGCTTTCTCTAGTTGCGGCGAGTGGGGACTACTCTTCATTGTGGTGTGTGGGCTTCTCATTGTGGTGGCTTCTCTTGTTGTGGAGCATGGGCCCTAGGCACATGGGGTTCAGTAGTTGTGGTGCACGGGCTTAGTTCCTCCATGACGTGTGGGATCTTCCCGGACCAGGGATCAAACCCATATCCCCTGCATTGGCGGCAGATTCTTAACCACTGTGCCACCGGGGAAGTCCCCTGCCTTTACTTTTGAAGGATAATTCACTGAATATAGAATTCTAAGTTGGCAGTATCATTTTACATGCTTTAAAAATGTCACTGCAGGGCTTCCCTGGTGGCACAGTAGTTGAGAGTCCACCTGCCGATGCAGGGGACACGGGTTCGTGCCCCGGTCCGGGAAGATCCCACATGCCGCGGAGCGGCTGGGCCCGTGAGCCATGGCTGCTGAGCCTGCGCGTCCGGAGCCTGTGCTCCGCAATGAGAAAGGCCACAGCAGTGAGAGGCTTGCGTACCGCAAAAAAAAAACCTCCGGTCCCCAATGTTTCTCTTAAGAAATTAGCTTTCAGCCTTATTATTGCTCTCTTGAGGCAAATCTCTTTTCTCTCTAGGTACTTTTAATATTTTCACTTTATCTCTTTGGTTTTCAGCTGTTTTACTATAATTCCCCTAAGTATGTTTGCTTTGTACTTTTTTTGTGTTGTATTTAATGCTTCTTGAACTTATAGCTTGATGTCTTTTGTCAAATATGAACTCTGTCATTATCTCTTAAAATATTACAATTACCCTATGTGCTCTCTTCTCCCTCTCTGTGACTCCAATTATGTTTATATTAGACTTTTTAATGTGTCCTACATATGTCTAGCACTTTTCAATAAATCCATCTCTTTTGTACTTGTGCCTGGTCAGGTATTTTCTCCTGGGCTATCTTCCAGTTCACAAACCCATTTTTTAGATATGTACAATCTGCTGTTAAGTCTTTTATCTTTTTCCTGGTTGTCTCTCTGACAAATCTTTAAGCATTTCATTTGGTGACTAGCGGCAACAGATATAACATGAATATTTGCAGAGTATATGATACTTGCCTCACAAAAGCAAATTAAATTTGAATGAGTCAATTTTGCTATCCATAGCAATTTTGACTACACTCTATTTTAAAGAAATGGAGCACTTTACAAAGGATATACAAAAATCACCACAATCTAGGTCACATTTTATATTTTTAATACAGTCGATGCTTCATACTGCCTTAATGTTAAAAGAATATTTTAAAAGGATACTTACTCTCTCTCCTTTTCAGTCAACTTGTCATTAATATTATCTTTGATTGTTGATCTAGATCCCTTATGAATTATAGGATATCTGAGGGGCACTTGTAGGAAAAAGGAAATCATTGATACCAAATGTGCAGTGTAACCAAGGGCAACAGCAATGCTTCCATCATCTTTTGCTGTAAATTCAAAAACAGAGAAATAGAAAATAACTATTTACCTTATAAATGTAGCTATGAGATCATAATAAATCAATTTCAAGAGAGATTTTATGAGAAATAATTGATAAAATATTATTCACCTATCTATACGAATTTTATAGAAATCTAAACACATTAATAAGATTTGAAATTTCATCTACTACATTTAAAACTATTTCCCAATAATTAATGTGATGAGATTAAAATTTGATATATAATCTTAAGAGTTCTTACTGCATTCAAATCTCCATTACTCTCTTTCCCAGCACTTTTAAGGGCAAAAATAATACCTGAGTCTATTATACAATGCAAAAATTAGTTTCAGAGGTTTAAACATTACATCTATATTAATGTTATACATTTTACTCATTAACAACTTTATAAGCAAAACAGTTGTACTGTTGTACTATTGTACAACGTTATTAATTCCAAGGTGAAGTGAAACAGCACAGTGCATCCTTATGGGGTATGTTCTCAATATTCATAAAGAGAGCACTGTTTAAGTCTGTGAAGTTTGAGATAGGATAAGGAGAAAAAATGTTTTAAATAGTAAAAGGTCAAAAACCACATTGTTCATATATATTCTATTTATGCAATTTTTGTGTGGAAGCAACTGTTAGAAAAAATACATGTCTCCTACAGTCAAACATAAGTATGTATCTTTTAAGAAGCCACAGATTTTTAATTCAACTTCTAGATTTCTGCTACTGCCTACCAAACGACAAATTATCATTCAGTACCCAGAACTGAGGGTAATACAATAAAAAGTTTTAAGCTTGCCCCAGGGGGAAGGAAAAAGTAACTGCTTGGTATACAATATTCTTAAAATACTTTAAAAAGTTCTCTCTCTCTCTCTCTCTCTCTCTCTCTCTCTCACTCACTCACACACACACACACACACACACACACACACATTTAACACATATCTGGAATACATCTGGCTAGAGAAAGGCTGAAATGATTGAGATGACCTTGGCTTGAGTATTTCCTGATTTTTAAGAGTACCTTTAACTTCAATTATTAGTAATATTTTCCACATTTTTCTTTTTTATATTTAAACTTGGTTATCTAAGCACTACCTTCTTACTGTAGGACTCCTACTATAGCCGTATACTACTCAGTGCATTCTCTACCCTTGACTACCAAAGCAGATTCCTTGATCATATTGTAAAAATAGGTAACTTTTACTGTACACTTTCTTTTTCTGCCAGGAATTGACCATGATGCTTTATTTCTGACAGTCATTCATTCATCAACAATTAATAAACTGGGTACGTTTTATGTGCTATTTCATTCAATTTATAGATGAAGAAATAAGGTTCAAAGAAGTTAAGGAACCTGTCCAAGCTAAGACAGCTAGTATATGGGTTGACCTGACACGGATGCCTCTGTCTTTTAAGCACTCTACCATACTGTCACAGAACTTTACTGTGGAATGTAACAATTTTTAACTTTGGAGCCTAGAACACACCAAGCATATGACACACGTGTATTATCTTAGTTTCTTCACACTTTTCTAGTAAGGGCAAAGAACACATACAAACTCCTTGGTAACATGTTCTCTCAAATCAAACTGATGAAAAAAAAAATCAAACAGCATTCCTTTCAACTGACTACTGGGCATGCCCTAACTGACGAGAATCCTATTTTTAGAGACCATGTGCTCTTGGCCCAGACTCACAGTACTACAATACTTTCCTACTGTTGAAATATGTATACCAGACTACCTTAGAGACTGAAATTACATTACATTGTAAATGCATTACATTATAATTTAATCATCATATATAATAGTAGAGCCAGGAGAAACCTTAGAAATCACTGCATCTGATGTTATCAACTTAGAAATGAGAAAAATAAGATTCACGTGGCATAAGTGACTTGGTCAAAGCCATATAAGTAAAAATTATGAGTGATGGAGTGGGAGAGAGAATTGTATCTACACCCCAGCCCCCCAAATATTTATCACTGGAAGCACAGCTGGGATGGTGAGTTCCATCAGATGTTGCTGAATCCTGCCTCCTGCTTTCTCTAAAGAATAGGGCTTATCAAATTTAAAATATTTCTATCAGTAAAAGGACTTGGTCTTTCAGAACCTTCTTTTGAAGGGAGAGGAAGAAAAAGAGAACTTACAGTAAGTAAGCTTTTCCTTTCGTATGTGACCTGACAGAAAAGGATTTGAAAACTTCCAAAAATCAGAAGGCCTCTTAGTTAGCCTGCCCAAAATAGGTCAAATGCAAACTATAGTTTAAAAAATCTATCCAATGCTAAATAAACTCTCAAGCATCTCCAGTTTTCCGTATTACTAAAAGCGTAATACTAAAGAATTAAGTTTGCCTATTTCAAGGACTACATCCACATATATATTAAAAGAACAGAAACTGGTCTAACATCACCTCCTTTCAATAATCAAAACAATTTTGTGGGTTTCCCTGGTGGCGCAGTGGTTAAGAATCTGCCTGCCAACGCAGGGGACATGGGTTTGAGCCCTGGTCCGGGATTATCTCACATGCTGCGGAGCAACTAAGCCCGAGCGCCACAACTACTGAAGCCTGTGCACCTAGAGCTCATGCAGCTCAAAGAAGAGAAGCTACCGCAATGAGAAGCCCGCGCACTGCAACGAAGAGCAGCCCCTACTCGCCACAACTAGAGAAAGCCTGCGTGCAGCAACGAAGACCCAAAGCAGCCAAAAATAAATAAATAAAATTAATTAATTAAAAACAAAACAGGGCTTCCCTGGTGGCGCAGTGGTTGAGAGTCCGCCTGCCGATGCAGGGGACACGGGTTCGTGCCCTGGTCCGGGAAGATCCCGCATGCCGTGGAGCGGCTGGGCCCGTGAGCCATGGCTGCTGAGCCTGCGCGTCTGGAGCCTGTGCTCCACAACGGGAGAGACCACAACAGTGAGAGGCCCACGTACCGCAAAAAAAACAAAAAAACCCCCCAAAAAACCCAATTTTGATTAAATTTAAACATAAAAGGGCATCTCTAAGAGAATCCTATATATGTACACCAAAACCCAAAAAGAAATAGCAAAAACTGAAAACTGGGTAATACTGGAAATCAGTTTTGATTCTAGTTATTCACACTCACCATTGTTTCCACCACAAGACTCCCCACTCCACCCATTAAAAACCCTAGGTTGTTTCCCATTCCAGGCCATAGTGCGCCGTCACAGCCTTGCTGTTAAACACTGTGGTGTTGGATTTCCAATATTGAAGCTTTATATTAAAAAGCATTTTAAAAGGACCATGGGTAAGGCATTACAGGGCCCAAGGGTATTCCAATACCCTCAAAAGGAAAACCACCTCCTGGTAGGGAAGTCACTTTCATCACCCCAAGACCACTGAACCTCCAGTGGGAAAATGTGAGCTCATGTGGTTAATTATGGCTATTGCTGGCCACGAAACCTCAGATGTCACATTCTGTTGCCAATCACTTTAGCTAAAAAAACCAAAAGGTTTAAGGTTTCCAGCATTCCAAGATCTAAAAGACTTTTTACCTGCCAAAGCCAAAACCTGGCTCTCTGGGGTGTGCTTTTCCAGTAAGTGTTAATGACGCCCCTAACACCTAATGCAGAGCAGAGGTTTTTTTTCCTTATGCTGCTCTGGGGGTTAGAAAGGTCACAGATGATAGGTCTGTTGGTGAAAAGAAGTTAGAGGGGGAGTGGGAGGGTTCAGGGAGGAACAGGAATAAACTGTAGACTCAGGTAAGTGAAAAAGCCCTTATTAAAACAATGTTTTAAGGGGCTTACAAACAAAACAAAATTCTGCAGTTTCCTCATAATAAATATTTCTGGTTTTTCAGGCCTCTCACTGTTGTGGCCTCTCCTGCTGAGGAGCACAGGCTCAGAGGACATGGCTCAGGGGCCCAGCCGCTCGCGGCATGTGGGATCTTCCCGGACCGGGGCACGAACCCGTGTCCCCTGCAACGGCAGGCGGACTCTCAACCACTGAGCCACCAGGGAAGCCCTGGTTTGTTTTTTAAATGTAGGTATCTACTCAGGGCTGCAGTAATTTTTATAATAATTAAATCTTTTATGTAATTTTTATGATAATAGATTCCACAAACCCACAATGGCCATGACAACATTATAAATTCATTCAAATGTCCCTTTGACTTTATGTTGGACAAACATTAATATTCAAATGCATCCAAGTACAATAAGTGATCTAAAAGCTCTTACCATCCTGCCTTCCCAATCACTGAGGCAGCTGATTTGGTAAGGAACCATGCACCCACTGATCCAGACAGGACAAAATATTTAAGACTCTAATCATTGCCACAGCATCTATGGAATCATTCCATGTTCTCAGTGAGACACTGTTTGACATATGGACTCTCCTTTCCAAGAAATCATGCCTGTATGAAGGGATACAGACACAGAAGGAAATCTGGGTCTCATTACCACGAAAGGCTCTCGTGTTATGGATTACTTAAAAACACACACAAACAGTTTTCTTTTTTTTTCATTTTGGATGAGAAATGTCTCAGTCAATGGAACTCAAATGAACACCTTCACTGGACAACTTTCTCCCGTTGTGTCCCAGTCTCTCTGGAATACTGTAACTGAAACTTACCCAGTTAGAAGAGGAGAAGAGCACAATAAGTGCTGGGTCACTATGGAGGAGTTTCCCAAACAGTATCAAGCCATACAATGTAAAGTCTATCCCAGCAAAGTCTCATGAATATAACAGAATAACAGGTTTAGAGTTCTGTCACTAGAGTCTTACTAAGAATGCAGCTGCTACAGAACACTGAAAGTTGTCAGAAGTCTGGAAGAGGTTATTATTCAAAACAAGGAAGAAAACTGCATCATGACAGGAATAATATGGACCTTAAAATCAAGCCGACCAGGGATGATTTTAGCTCTGCCACTGGCTAGTATGAGTCTACGGAAAACTTAACTAATCTCTCTGAGCTGCAATTTTCTTGTCTTTAAAAAAAAAAAAGTTGAGTGTAATTCTTTCCCTCACAGAAGGAATTAATTCCCACAGTGGTGAGAATTAAATAAACAAGACAGCATCATGTATGATGTTCCATGTTACCATATTTCTACTCACCGAACCTAAAATGTCCCATCCTTCTTTCAACAGGGGAATACTATTTCATCTTTTAAAATACCTCAGGTATCATCTTCTCTATAAAGATTTTCCTGATTCCCTCCTGATAGACCTGATTATTCCCACTCTCTGAGTCCCATGTACCTGGTATAAACTTCTAAGTGCCTGGTTAACCTCAAGTGGACTGAAGTTTCACGGAGGTAGCATCAATGCCTTGGTCACCTTTGTATACACCCAGCACCTGACACCATAAATGACACACACAAGGCACTCAGTAAATTTAGTACATAGAAGTGCCTTACAGAATGCCAACGTAAGATTTTAAAGTCCAATACTACCATATGTGCTTCTTAAAATTTCTGATTCCTAGGAGTCATGGGAAGTAAACAGGGTCTTAGAGTAGAATTAAATATTTATTTCATTTTATCTCCCATTTCATTTTTTTAGCAGTAAAAACTGTACTTGAAAGCTAAACTAACTTTTTTAAGGGAAGAAGGAATGTATTCAGCTTGTTGGGCATACTAAGTATAGATAGCAAACAAAAGCTAGGAAAAACTAGGAAATAAATCACCTCCAGAAAACAAAAATAGAATCAAGAAACATCCCAGAATAAATTAAGGTGATACTCCAATACCGATAGCCCTGCTTCTCTTGTTGCCGCCTCTCAGATCATTCTGTATTTAGCAGCCAGAGTGACTTTTAAAAAACATAAATCAACTCATATCATCCCCCTTCTTGAAGCCCTTCAGGGGTTTCCCACTCCACTGAGAACAAAATAGAAACTCCTTCCAGTGGCCTCAAGGCCCTGGCTGACTCTCTTACCTCTTCTGATGGAACTCTTCCCTTTTCTCACTATGCTCCAGCCACACAGGGCTGCTCTGGTCTTTCTGTCCTTCCTTCCTTCCTCTCTCTTGCAACTAATTCCAATTACATTTATTGAGTGCCTTCTATATGAAAAGCCCTTTCAAATGCAATCTCAGTCAATCATCACAATGAACTTAAGATGTAAATATTACCTCATTTTACAGGTGAAGAAATTAAGCTCTGAGAGATTACACGATCTGCCCAAAGTACAGGTATCTTCTCCCATGCCCCTCACCCTGAATTTTTTCAGATATATCAAGCCCATTCCTCCGTATCCTCCATCATGACCGCTCCCTCTTCTAGGCATGCTCCTCCCCCAGCTGTAGTGTAGTTGGTTCCTTTCAGCCTTCAGATTTTGGGTTAAATGTTTCTCCTCAGACAGGTCTTCTCTGACTGCTTTATCTACAGGAGGTTCCCCTATTCTCTAAGATAGTGTATTCCTTTATTAAACACTTTTTAAATACTTATTTTCTTGTTTATTGCCTGTCTCCCTCAATAGGTTGTATGTTCCATGAAAGAAGAGAATATATTTGCTTTTTCCATCATTATATCCTCAAAACACAGCACAGTGTCTGGCATTCAGGTGCTCAACTGATATTTTTTTCAATAAATGAATATTCTGTATCCCTGCAACCTGACACAGGGCTCAAGGTATTTAATAGGTTTATTAAATAAATGAAGGAATGAAAGAACAGGGGAAAAGATGTGTCATGAGCTTCAAGACACCATAACATAAAAGTAACACCTAAAATTAACACCAAAGCACATCTGTATGACTTACAGAGATTAGAGGGAACACTGTACAATGGAAACTAGACAAATCCCAGCAAAATCATTACTTAGCTTTTGTGGTCTCATGCAAGTCACTAAATAGCTCATTTACACATTGTAAAATGAGATTATACCACCTTCCTTATAGGTTTCTTTTGTTTGTGTTTGGGAGGATTAAAGATAAGGCAAAATGTCTTGCTCTTAAATAAAATCTTAACAATCATATAAAACAGGTAGTACATGAACTATGTGCTCATACTATCAATTAGAAAATCAACTCAAAGCTTAGATGACTTGCTCCAAAATAGATGGTTTCTAGAAGGGGAACCAGGACTCAAATATAGGTCTTCCCATTCCTGTTTTAATCACTCTTCCTTTTTTTTTTTTAATTTACTTTTTTATTGAAGTATAGTTGAATTACAATGTTGTATTAATTACTGCTATACAGCAAAGTGACTCAGTTATACATATATTTACATTCTTTTTCATATTCTTTTCCATTATGATTTATCACAGGATACTGAATATAGTTCCCTGTGCTATACAGTAGGAACTTGTTGTTTATCCATTCTATATATACCAGTTTGCATCTGCTAATCCCAAAATCCCACTTCTCTCCCCCTTGGCAACCACCAGTCTATTGTCTGTGTCCCTGATTCTGTATCCGTTTCATAGCTAGGTTCATTTGTATCACTCTTCTTATGTCCCAACTACTTGTTGTAAGTCTTGTTGTAAAGGACAAAGGAAGTAATATATTAAAACAGTCTTAAATGTTAAAGGACCACAAATAACAACATTTTCTTTATAGGGAAATGGAAGAAAGTCCCAATCAGAACTAGTAATGCTTTCTTCTTGAATAACTTATTCCCAAATAGATTAATGTGCTAGCTTTGGGAATAATCTACACAACTACTTAATAGTCCTCAAAGCACTGTTTATATTAGGAGAAAAGAACCCACTTTGCTAACAATAAAGTAATCTTTCTAACCAATATGCCAAACAAAATAAGTTCTTTAGCATGCTGGTAAAGGGATTAGGAAAAATATTTTTAAATATAGCAATTACTATGAATCATATCTATAACATCTTTAATGTAAATTTATTTTAGTTAAAAGAGGACAGAAATGACAATACAACAAGTTTAACCTACAGGGGTGGGGATGTCACAAAATTATATTTTCAAATACATTTTACATCAGCAGAAATATGGTTTTCTAAATAGAACAAATTAATGTTTATTGCTTTGTTCCCAACACAGATTTTTCATGAAACATCAAACCAAAAGGACAGGGATATTATTAGTATTCTTAAGAATCCTACTGTCTGATTTTCTTAAAGCCCATTATTCAAAAACTATTTTCTTTTAGCTTGCAAATAGAAAGTTCAACAATGTTTTTGTTTTTTCATGATTAGACCAAATATCCTCTTAAGTCTTCCATCAGGGAATCTGACTCTATATACTTACAATTGGGAAGGGACAGAAGGTCCAGAAACCCTTCCGGATAAAGTGCCAGGCAACCAACATTTCAAGGTATCTCCCTTTGTCCCCGGCAACATACCCATATATTATACCAAATCTTTAGAAGTATAAGAAATAAAATACCTTGGAAGTCCTCAGAATTAGGCAACTTGACACCACATACAAAGTAATCCTTATGCTCATTCTGTAAATACAACCAAAGAATGCAATTAATTTTGTTTATGTATAAAGCAAAGAAGCTCTAAATCTAAAAAACTTACATCAGTATTAATTCAAAGACAATATTGTCATAGACTCAAAATATTAACCTAATTGTTGAAGCTGAATGATGAGTACATGATGACTTATTATACTATTCTGTACATTGATATACACTTCAAATTCTCTATACTATAAACATTTAAAACATCATATCTAAGCAAAAAACTGTGTCATATTTTAATCATAAAACTATCGTTTGACCAATTCATAGCTATAAATGAAAAATTTTAAGTAGAATTAACAAGATTCCGTGAGCAACCTAAAATCCTATTAGGTTTCCTCTCAGAAAATTAGTCTTTTAAGTCTCTTTTCGTTAAAAAGAAAACAAAACCACCAAATTTAGCAGATTTAGTTCTCTAAAAAAAATCCTAACCAGTTACATTTGTATTTACTCTAACAAACCAGATTCAGAAACTTAATATCCTGACAGTTACCTCAGGAATATCTTAGGTAATACTAATAAATATAAATTAATTAGCCATTATATTTTTAAAGCAATGCACGTGTATCTGCATCTATGTGTCAGATATGGTGAAAGTTGATAAATTGGTTGAGTGAAAAGGTCCTAAAGAAACCAGAAATAATTTGGCATATTTTCAGATGAAGATGAGTGCACCCCACCACCAAACTGATAGAAAAAAAATCAAATGGTGGAACCTAACGACAACTAATTCCAAATCTACTTTTTAAATAAATATTAGCTTCTGAATGAATCATGACAGAACATATGATTAAGACTAGAGCAATGAGTTTTTGCTTTGAGAATAAATTTCAAACAGAAATCATCTTTAAAAAAAAATTTTTTTTCCCCAGAAAATTTGAAACTTACCAAATCAATAGGGTAAATGTAGGAAAGCTCAGATAGTAATTGCCTGCAACGAATTGTCAACTGGGCATTAGTCTTCAGAAAGAGTTCTCTAATGAGGAGAAAAAACGCACATTTGTTAAAAAAAACATGTTTGCATGCTTTCTAACAGTTATTTCCACCTAACTGATGCAGAGAAAGATTAATGGTCTGTACTGGGCCATAGAAATTCAGAAGTAGAAGCAAGAATAATAGCTAACATGAGCCCTGACCTATCACTAAATACTATCAATCAAGCTAACTATACTGAGGCCTATTTTATGTGTCCAACACCATGCTAAGAGATGTGAAACATACAAAATCATTGACTGGGCACCTACTACTACATGCCAGGAGCTTCACAAATGGCTTTAATTATTACAACAACTTACTCGGTTGATATTACTATACCCATTTTACAAACAAGAAAACAAGATTTAGAGAGGCTCAGTAAGCTGACCAAGGTCTCATTTAACCTGAGGCCAATTTGTTTTTAGGAAATATGCATATGGTATTTCCTCAAAAAAGTATTCTATTTTCATTTACAACTACAGATGTTATAACTACCTCAAAAAATAACCTGCTGCCATATTACAAAAAAAACAGAATAAAAAAAGGACAAAGCAAAAAGCTGTGGCATGAGATGATGTAGCTCTTCTCTTGAACTATTTAAGAAACATGACCAACAGCTAAAATACCCATAGAGCATATTACCTGCTCAACTGTGTCAACCATTAAAAAGGAGGTAATTTAGGAGAAACAGTAGGTCAAAGTGGAATCTAAAGTAGTACAATGCAAAGAGCACTGAAGACTTAAAGGGATTTAGTCCTGCTTTCCTAGTGAAATGGACAGAGTAACCTCCAGAGCTTTGCTTTCCTATCTGCAAACTGAGAGGATTAGATGATCTCCAAGGTTCTTTTCAGGTTTCTCAATTGCTAAGGTTTCTTAAAGAAATATGCAGGATGGGATGACTTTCTAGGAAAAGTGAGTGAAGATGAGGAAAAGATCAGAGGTGGTAACAAGTTAAGCATGTGCTGGAAAAAAATAAAGGGAAAAACTAAGAGCATTTGTTAAATGAATGTCACGGAGCGACTGAAACTAGCTACAGCTGTATGGGGCCGTTTTATTGAAGGTTATTTGACAGTGAAGCAAAACAATCACCATTGGTTCTTAAGAAGAGAAAAAATGATGGTAAAATAGTATTTTAGGAGGGCTTCCCTGGTGACGCAGTGGTTGAGAGTCCACCTGCCAATGCAGGGGACACGGGTTCGTGCCCTGGTCCGGGAAGATCCCACATGCCGTGGAGTGGCTGGGCCCGTGAGCCATGGCCGCTGAGCCTGCGCGTCCGGAGCCTGTGCTCCGCAACGGGAGAGGCCACAACAGTGAGAGGCCCGCGTACCGGAAAAAAAAAATTAAAAAATAAAAAAACCCAGTATTTTAGGAGAAGTCTGCTAGCAACATGGAGGATGAACTGAAAACTGGAGAGACTGATGTTAGAGAGAGAACCTGGGAGCTGTTGAGGTCAGCCAAGAGAGCTAACAGGAGTAAGTCTGAAGAAGTTACTGAAGAAAAACTGTAAGCAGCACTGTATGTAGAAGACACGAAGAGGAGGAGATTCAAACATTAAGTCACAGTGCTGTGGCCCTGAAATCTAGAAGAACAGTGTCCATGCTTCCGATTCTGACTACGTACTAGGAGGTCTCATAACCACCTCTAGCACAGTACGTGTTGAACAAATGAAAATGGCATTGAGCATATTAACTGGTATTAATACAGGCAGCTTTAAAAAATACTCCTTTTCCAAATCCTCTCCTCAAAGTAAACTCGACACTCATAACAACCATTCTCAGTGTTCCATTTACCTTTTTGCAGTACACTCCTTCCTCAACTCATTTAGGGATTCCTTCTGGAGTTGAAGCTTGAGGTGCTCAGCCGAAAATGCACTTCCTAGAGAGAGACGAAAGGAGACAATTCCAGATGGAACACTGCAGACAGGACTGCCCAGTCACAACCAAACAGGCAGAGCCCAGTCCCCTGACTGTGAGAGGGAAATAAAAAGAGTTAAAAGGTAAAATGGGTTGGGGTTGGAGGACTTCTGGGGGGATTAATGAGAATAAACTTCCTATTGCTTCCTTTTTTTTTTTTTTTTTTTGTTGCTTCCATTTTTACACAGCTTCTAGCAGGAGTCAAAGAGTAAGAGTCTAGGATGCTCTGCCTACAGATTTCTGGGTCACTGACCAAGAAACCTGGATGCAATTTTCAAAATTCAGACAACTTCATTTTTTAAAAACTGGCTACGGACTCTGGGTGCTAAGGATGATTCACTAAAGGTTCATCAGTTGTAACAAATGTACCACTTTGGTGGGGGAAGCTTTGCACAGGTGGGCGGCTGGGAGTATACGGGGAATCTGTACCTTCTGTTCAATTTTGCTATGAACCTAAAACTGCTCTAAAAAGTAAAGCTTAATTTTTTCTAAAAAGGTGGTTAATTTGTTTTTAACTGCAAATGCTATATAATATTACTGAAAGTATAAAAAGTAGAGCAGGAAAAATTACCCGCATATTGACTACTACAATATAGTTCATCAATATTAAGTTTTTATGAAGTTTCATCTTATTCATATACATAAGTAGTTTTAGTTACAATCACAGTGTGCAGGAAATGTATATTCTGATTTTTCCAAATTATGTCTCAAGCATTTTTACATGTTGACAGATAGTCTGAGTTACAATGTTTAATGGCTTGTAAAATTTAACTCCATAGATGTGAATTAATAGAATATTCCACATTTTAACTGATACCCCAATACCTCAATTCCACTACAGGATTGCTTTAGCATTGCAATGATTAATATCTGTGTATGAGCCTGGTCTTTTGTATTTATATCAACTTTGGAACTTCCATTTTCATTCGTGTGATCATAAAATCCTTTTACATCTTCCTACTCTAAGAAAATGAGCCTGTCTCAGGAAACTCCAAAGGTCCTGAAGCACAGAAAAACAGTCTTAGATCCTGACATACTAAGTTCTAGATCTTAAAAAGAAGCTTAGGGACTTCCCTGGTGGCGCGGTGGTTAAGAATCCGCCTGCCAATGCAGGGGACACGGGTTCGATCCCTGGTCCGGGAAGATCCCACATGCTGCAGAGCAATTAAGCCCGTGTGCCACAACTATTGAGCCTGTGCTCTAGAGTCCGCAAGCCACAACTACTGAAGCCCGCGCGCCTATAGCCTGTGCTCTGCAACAAGAGAAGCCACCGCAATAAGCCCGCTCACTGCAACTAGAGAAAGCCGGCATGCAGCAATGAAGACCCAACACAGCCAAAAAAAAAGAAGCTTAGTTTCATGAACTGTGTGGTCTAACAGGAAAAGGTGCCCTAAACTCTTCCACACATCTAGGGAGGAACAAGAAGTAGGTTAATTGATCAAAATACAGTTTGGACCTTAGTACTAAATTCACCAACCTAAGTAATTTTATCAACATATGTCTAAGCACCCTGCTCTTCTCTCTCAACTGTATTTAAATGACCAGTAAGTTGTTAACTCTGCTCCCCAAACAGAACTTAATCAAGGAATACCACTTATCTTCTTTAGCCCCAATATAATTCCTCCCCAGATTTTCATATTGATAATAGATAGCATTGAGATAATCCCTCAATGATTTCAGAAGACACTTGGGTTGACAACCTCCACCCCTCACCCAATGCACTTTTACCAGAAAGCACATGAATTCTTCCACCACTATACAAATTTGCAATGTTATTCTTCATCCCAGATAAAAGGCTGCCTCAATTCTAGTGAAATCACAAATGGGCCAAGACAGATCTGGGTTTCAAAACGCAAATGTATGCACCCTCTTCAGCTTTGAATGTCTTTAGAACATCTCACACGACCAAAAAGAAAACAAAAACAAAAACCCTTGCAAAACAAAGAATGAAAACAAAATTTAAAAATACACAGCCAGCTAATAGGTGGGGTAAAATGTTAACAATAGGTAAATCTGGGTGAAGAATGTAAGTGTTCTCTGTACTCTTATTCTTGCAATTTTTCTATAAGTCCAAAATGATTTCCAAATAAAAAGTAAAAGAGTAGGTCCAAACCCAGAAAACGGTCTCCTGAAAGGCTATGGTTTTCCCACAGGCTTTAACAGAACTAAGGCTTTAGAACACAGACTGGCAACATCTCTCCAAAACATATCAGGTTCATTTTTCTGTTAAAAGGTAATACACCTCATTGGTCACCGGGTGGTCTCTGGAAAAAAACTGAGTGAGTCTGGTTTAATTGGGCTCAGGTAGAGAAGAACTAAGTATTTCAAGACACCTCAGAAAACTCAACCTAAGTTCCAAAAGTCACTTCATAGGAAGTAATAACATTGAGGCAATGATGTGCTCAAGCTCTTTACATGTTGTTCAGGTTATATATTACCAGCCTGAATACTACATGATTGGTGTTGTGTCCTCCTAAGGATATTACATATAGAAGCAATGATATCCATCTTTAAGACCATGGATATATCCTGCTTCTCATCTAACTTTCTCCCCAGATTTAGCATTGATTGGTGTCTTCTGCTTGAATCAATTTTTACTACTATGGTTGCAAAATAATATTCCAACTCCAGTACTTCCTCCATACTTATCAGTCAGCATTCAGCATTCTTCTCTAAGCAAGAGCCCTTCCTTCTCCATTAGCTATCTATTAGCAGTGTGGAATCATGAATTCTCTTTTATTTTTCCAAGATTTATAATTCATTACTGGATTTAATTATTTTGGTGCTCAAGTGGTCCCAGATTTGACCAGCCTTCAGCCTTGTTCCAGTGCCCTTGTGACATACTACAATCATGTTATTCAAAATATTACCTTATTTACTTTAATTGCTGCAGGATCTGTAGTGATATCCCCTCTCTCATTCCTGATACTATTAATTCACGCTTTCTCTCTTTTTACTCGGTCAGTCTGGCTAGAGGATTATCAATTTTATTGATCTTTTCAAAGGACACCTTTTAGTTTCATTGACATTCTCTACTCTCTTTTTGTTTTCAATTTGACTGATTATTGCCCTCGATTATTTCCTTCCTACTGCCTGATTTGGGTTTAATTTGCTCTTCTTTTCTAGTTAAGGTATAAGCTTAGGTTATTGAATGAAGGTCTTTCTTCTTTTCTAGTATAAGCATCAAATGATATAAATTTCCTCTAAGCATGCATCCCTTAAAATGTTGATATATTTTCATTTTCATTCACATCAAAATATTTTCCAATTTTCCTTGTTATTTCTTCTTTGACCCATGGTATGTATATGTGTGTCTGTGTGTGTTGTACAATTTCAAAATATTAAGAGTTTTCCAGATATCTTGCAGTCAGTGATTTCTAGCTATTTCTGTTTTGGTGAGAGACAATACTTTGCATTATTTTGATTATTTTGCATTTATTTGTTTTATGACACCAAATACGGCCTAACTAAATATTCCATATGTACTTGAAAACAATGTATATTCTGCTGGTGTTCTACTGTTAATTAGGTCAAGTTAGTTGATAATGTTGTTAATGTCTTCTCTCCTTACTGATTTTCTCTCTACTTGTTCTATAAATTACTGAGAAATTAGTGTTATGGTTATCAACTATAATTGTGCATTTAGCCATTTCTCTTTTCAGTTCCATCAGTTTTTGATTTATATATATATATATATGTATATATATATATACACACACACACATATACACACACACACACATATATATAAGCTTGGTTGTAATATTCATACATATTTAGAATTGTTACATCTTTTCATGAATTAGCCTCTTCACCATAATGTAATATTCCTCCTTATTGCAGGTAATATTCATTGTTCTGAAGTCTACCTTGCCTGATATTACTAGAGCCACTTTGGCCTTCTTTTGGTTGGTATTTGCATAGTGCATTTTTTCATTCTTTTACCTTTAATCTATCTATCTATTTTTTTTTTTTTTTTTTGCGGTACGTGGGCCTCTCACTGTTGTGGCCTCTCCCATTGCGGAGCACAGGCTCCGGACGTGGAGGCTCAGCGGCCATGGCTCATGGGCCCAGCCGCTCCACAGCATGTGGGATCTTCCCAGACCGGGGCACGAACCCGTGTCCCCTGCATCAGCAGGCGGACTCTCAACCACTGCGCCACCAGGGAAGCCCTATATCTTTAAATTAGAAGTGTGTTTCTTGTAGATAGGCTTTAGTTGGGTCTTTTTTTTTTATCTTTATAAAATCTGAACAATCTCTTTTTTAACTGAGGTATTCAGAACATTTACACTTAATATAATCATTGATACATTTAGATTAAAAAAAAACTACCATTTTGGGCTTCCCTGGTGGCGCAGTGGTTGACAGTCCGCCTGCCGATGCAGGGGACACGGGTTTGTACTCTGGTCCAGGAGGATCCCACATGCCGCGGAGCGGCTGGGCCCGTGAGCCATGGCCGCTGAGCCTGCGCGTCCGGAGCCTGTGCTCCGCAACGGGAGAGGCCACAACTGTGAGAGGCCCGCGTACCGCAAAAAAACTACCATTTTGTTAGCTGTTTTCTCAATGTTCCATTTATTCTTTGTTTGTTTATCCCTCTATTTCTATGCTTTTGGATTATTTTTTTATGACTTCCTCTTTCTTCACTATCAGCTCATTCTTACCTCCCTCTAAAATTTTTAGTGGTTGCCCCAGAGTTTACAATATATAACTTAAATTAATAACAGTTTACCTCCAAATAAAATTATACCACCTCATGTAAAGTATAAAATCCTGACAACAGTACACTCCCAACTCTTCCCTTCCCCACTCTTAAATTACTTCATAAATTTTACTTTATGCATGTTATAAACTCCAAAACATTGTTATTTTTGCATTAGAAAATCAATAGTCTTTTAGAGCAATTAAAAATAAGAAAAAAATTCTTTATAATATCTTCCTTTCAACCATTTCTGGAGCTCTCAATTTTTGTGTGTAGAGCTAAGTTTCTGTATGGTATCATGTTTCTCCTGCTGAAGAATTTCCTTTATTATTTCTTGAAGACAGCTGATAATGAAATAACTTAGTTTTATGTGAAAAAGTCTCTGCACTTCAGTTTGGGTAATTTCTGTTGACCTATCTTCAAGTTCAATGATTCTTTCCTCAGTTGTGTTGAATCTACCAATGAGTCTGTCAAAGGCATTCTTCATCTCATTACTGTGTTTTTGGTTTATAGTCTATCCATTAGACTGTTTCTTACAGTTTCCACCACCTCTCAGCTGAAATTTACCATCTGTTCTTGTATGTTATCCACCTTTCCACAAAATTCTGAAGCATATTAACCATAGTTATTTTAAATACTCTCTCTGACAGTCCCAACATCTAAGTCATCTCTGAAGTCTTTTTCTGTTAATTTTTTCTCCTGTCAACCTTTTGTTGTTGGTGGTGGTGCTGGTAATGGTAGTGATGGTTTTTTGTTTTGGTTTGGTTTTGCTTTTTTTTGGGGGGGGGGGTCTCAAAAATTTTGATTTAGTACTGAACATCATTTGCAGGGCAACAGAGAAAGAAAAAGACATGCTTATTCTTTTGTTAATTTGGTGGAATGAGTCAATACAATCAGGAACTGAGCTGGATTTGGGTTCCGTTGCTGCCATGATTACCTTCAGTGCGTCACATTCTTCAAATTTCCTCTAATTTTTCCCTTTTGGGGGTGGTGGTGGCATTGGTGGTAATGGTGAAGATGGTCTGACAGAGGCTTTTTCTCAATGACACTATACTATTCCCAGATTTAGGTATTCCCTGTGAACCAGCACCTAAGTAAGGGTGTCTCACCATGCTCTTGCCTCTCCGCCTACAGTGACTTGTTATTCTGTGCTTTCTAGCCTGGCTGGGGAGGAAGGGAGGGAGTTCCTCTGTTGTCCTGGTTAAACCAGGTCATACTCTGTGTCCCTGGGTAGGGCTTTCTCAGTGATACTTTCCCTCCCCTAGGGATTACTTGCCTTGAAATCTTAGTACTTGGATAGATACAAGAAAAGTTATAATTTTGTACATTATCCAGCTTTCTCTTGTTGTTAGTGTGGAAGTGATGCTCCTTCCACCTTTCTGCATCCCAGACAGAGGCTGGAAGTCAAATCTGAGGATATTAATTTAAGTTTTTTTAAAGCTCTTCTCTGTCGTTTGTATTTTCTGTTTCTTTTAGGTCTGCTATTCTGTTTGTTCAACCTGGTCTAATTCATAGTGTTTTCCTCAAATATCTGATGACTCTTGGTTTTCCCTTTAAATCCATGAATAAGTGATTAGATTGGTTAGCATAGGTAATAATGCAGGTTTCCTTTGAAGCTATAAAGATTTATTTACATAAAAGGCTTCACCCCTGAATGGCAGCTCGGCGTTAAGTGGGCAGTTCCTGCTGACAATTAGCGTTCCTTCAAGGTATATATGCTGGGAGAAGGCAGTACCTTTATTTTAAATCACTATCAAATAAGGAGAAGTTTACTTTGGGATTATGTTACTTTAGGGTATTTCACTCTTAAGTAGAGCTGCCTTTCATGTCTTCCCTCTGGGTTGGTTGTAAAATTCCACAGTCAGGCTTTGCTCTACATTTCTATGCCAAAATCTCATACCACGGAACCTAACCAGGTCAGGAATCCATTATGTTTAGAAAGCAGTTGGAGCAAATGTTATAGGAAGTTACCCCAAATTCACAAAGGGAAGAAAATGGGCCAGTAGGCCCAGTTACCCTAATTAATGCTCCATCATTCCTGATTTCCATACTTGGGAATTGCAAGTTGAGGCATCTGAGAGCTCTACCAGAAACTCCCACTGCAGCCTTTTCCACTGTATTCCAGGTTGCAGTTTTCCTCTGCTCTAGTTTATTCGTCAATACAATTCTATCTACTTTGTGTCTTTGAGAAATATGTCAAAAATCTTTGCTATTCCAATGGCACCCTCTTTTATTTTCACCATCACCAAGGACTTATTTTTTATGCATGTATCTTTATCATATCAATGAGTCATTGAGAGGGAGAGAAAGCAAATACATGGCTTGGTTTACCATACTTCAAAACTGCTTTCTGAAACCCTTGGCCCTATTCATGCATACACCATGGCCCCTCTGTTCAGCAAGAACTCAAGTCAGGCACTTTAATTTTAATAACCAAATGTCAATGCTGTCTCCTATAAATTGAATACCTAAAGAATATGAATCTTGTTTCAATCAACTAAACAAAACACAGACTCTTTAGGCTCCCTCTCACCGAGAGTTTGGTCTCAGACTGGCCAGTGGCCAGCTGTCAAAATTACAGTTAAAACCAATAAATTGTCATTCTTCTGAGCTTTCTACATCAAGGCAGATGACCAAAAAGCAATATACTTCGACTCTTTTAGTTTTTCTCCCCACAGAAATGCCTTTTCTGTACTATGATTTATGATGCTCCCGTTCTCAAGGGTTAATAGATATTTCTTGCTGTAACTTTTGCAAAAATTTGCAATTGACTGTATTTCATTATGATATCTAATATCTAGCACATAAGGAACTGCATGCTAAATTCCTCTTGGAATTTGGTGCCAAGAGAAGATTTTTTTCTCCTTAAAGAACTGATATACTTCCTTGTAACAGGGAAAGGGAAGCATTGATACCTTTCATAACTCTACACAATTGGCCTGACAGCTAAGAAAGTCAGAGTTAATTTAATGCTTAAAAACAACAGGCAGGGCTTCCCTGGAGGTGCAGTGGTTGGGAGTCCGCCTGCCGATGCAGGGGACGCGGGTTCGTGCCCTGGTCAGGGAGGATCCCGCATGCCGTGGAGCGGCTGGGCCCATGAGCCATGGATGCTGGGCCTGCGCGTCCGGAGCCTGTGCTCCACAACGGGAGAGGCCACAGCAGTGAGAGGCCCACGTACCGCAAAAAACAAAAACAAAAACAACAGGCAGATCCTATGGGAGGAAGTGTACTATACTGGAAAACCCATGGACACAGGAATCAGAAAGATCTGGGTTAAATTTTACTTTCACGACTCTAAACAAGTGTTAACTTCTCTGAACTTCATTTTCCGCATCTGTAAAATGGGGATAATTTCACTTTTACTGAATATTTGCATTTTCTCAACCTGCTCCCATGAAGCTCCAAGTAGAGAGAGAAAAGGACACAACCAGCCTGATTGATTTTACCTTAAAAATAACAACCACAAAGGCACAACATCCAATAATCCTATTACAATTTCCTCCTTAGTCTGCTTTCTCATTCTTGGAGATGACTACTCCATACATTCCCCCCAATCCTTAAACCTCCCCTAAATCCAATATATTAATTACCTTACCTCATAAACCTTGAAATAATAGAAGGATTTCTTCATAATCCTACCTACAACCTAATATGAAACTCAGCAGCCTCCATGCCATTTTCTTAGCCTTCTCCTCCTGTTCAATGTATAAGGCAAATATCTTCGCTTACACTTTGAATTCCTTCTCTCCAACCTCATGTCATGCTGCTATTCTCTTCCTAACAAATTATGTTCCAGCTACAGTAGCGTCCTTTCTATCCTACAATACAGGCACTTCCTATGTCCAAGTCTTTTCACATGCTGTTCCCATTGTTGTCACCCCAGCAATTCTTATCTTGCAAGACTGAGCTCCTCAAGCCATCCTTTTCTGAGCAATCTTTGTAAAAATGGTCCCCCATGGTTAACTTCTATCACCACAGCTTGTTTCTAGTCCTCACAATCTGACATTTACTTTGTTGGTTTCTTGTTTACTATCTTACCCATTAGGTAATTATCCAAAATTGGAAGTCTTGATCCTTCCCCTTTCCCCCTTTCCCCCAACATCTGCTTCTCCTCCAGTATTTGTTCCGATGAATGGTTAATTATCTGGCCAGTTGTCCAAACCAGAAATTGGAAACTATCTAAATCTTTCTCTCTCCTTTTCTCCTCCAATCCACTAAACCATTAACAGTAGAGTCCATCATTAAATATCTCTTGAACCCTCACACTCCCTCCTCCCTTTACATTTCCAAACTGTTTAGATTTTAATTAGGTACTGCTTAGATTACTATAATAACTTCTGTCATGACAATTCTCTACGCTTAACTCTTTAAAGAGAATTTTCTAAAACATATGTCTAATCTCCTATATTATAGTCATCAACACAGTTGTATCTACTTTTTGTCTTTGAGAAATTTGCTTAAGTTATTTCAATAGATCTCCAAGCTTTCTGACATAACTTCCTTTATGATTAGGTTGTTATTTACCTCTCTAGCCTCTCCTAGGGACCTTTACTCAAAGGTCAGCTGAGGCTTTACTGGAATCACCTGAAATTCTCTACTCTACTTCCATGCCTCTGTATAACTGTTCCCTCTACCTGGAAAGTCTCACCTTCCCTCCCTAGCTATCTACTACATATTCTCCTAGACTCAGCTCAAGCGTCACCTCCTTTACATGGTGTTCTGATTTTCAGATGCTCATCTTCTGTGTTCCTATGGTACTCTCCATGTATTTCTGTCATATAACCATCACATCTGTCATTCTGTTTCTAACATCTTACGCAATGCCTGGTTCCTTCTGTCTGCTCCATAAATGATGAATAAATGAACTGACAAAGGCATGCGTGTACATACACACATCAACGCCCTTCCCACATCCTTTACATGCCTTACGATCTCCTTTTACTTCTGTGTTAAAACATCTAATTGTAAATGTATTTTTTGTAAATGCTACTTCCAATGCTTTTGGGTAATAAGTAGAGAAAAAATGATGACAAACCAAAATAAAATTCTGTCCGGTGGCTTATTTCTACACATCTATACTTTCCATGGCAAGTATAGGGGGAGAGGGGGAGATTAAAATATGACAGTTTGACTTTCTTACAATCCAATTAAGATATTACTGAAATAAATCATTACAAATATATGGAAAATGAATCATTCTGAAAAGAAAATCTGAGGTTTACTTAGAATCCACCTTTGCCTGCCCCACCACCAAGTTGACTGTCTGTCTTTTACTGCCTTTCACAAGCTGCATACAGGCCAACAACTGAAAGTAAAGAAACTCTAATAAATCCCAGGGGAAAATTGTCCTCAGGTCCCCAAAATTTTGAAAGGCAGATATTAATTTTGAAGGAATTTGTTTAGGAATTCCTGTCAGATGGCTACAGGAAAATCAGAGCATGTATACAGACGAATAAAATTTAAATTTGCCGTCATTTGTAATAAATATATCTTGAATTATAAGGTTTGTGAGAACTAATTTTTCAACTTGTGACCTTATAACCTATGAGGAGAAAATTGTTACACAATGCTTAATAATGTCTTTGTAAGTTCAAATAGAAATCTATAACCTTTTGATAGAAGCTAAAGCACCAATTTAAATATACTGTGTGATCCTTCTTTTATCTGAGATGCAGGCCAAATAAGCATAATAATTTACTGACCAAGCAGAAGCTAATTAAATAAAACAAACCATATATATATATATATATATATATATATATTTCACCTTAATTACTCAAATTTATTGCAAAATGACCACAATTATCATAATTGATGGAAACTTCATATAAATCATTTCTTATTGTGGCAATAAAGGATCAAAACTTTTTATTCACTGAAATTACCAAGAGGAGTTTCTCTCCCCCAGATCTGAGCAATGAAATCTGACACTTCTGACCTCTTCTACACACAATGTCACTTACAGAATGAGTTTTTGCCCTTGCTTACCAAAACAGATCGAAGACTCTGTAAAATAGGAGTTGAGTATGGCTGATTAGAGAATTCCAATAGGTCATTCCCACCTAACGGAGGCTTTCCAGTTAACAAATGGCATCTATAGACACATTTGGGTCAGAGAATCTTCTTCTTTTTTTTTTTCTTTATTCTTTCATTGCTGGGAAATTTATCATTAGCATAAAACTTCAAAAAATAAAGAGATTCACCAAAAAAGGTGAAGAGATCCCTATCCTTTCTGTCAATCCTATCTCCTAAGATAACTAGAATCTCAGAGCTATAAGAAATCTTGACTATATAACTCAAAATTTTGTTTGGTTTGTCTGTGAAAAGGAAATTAGCCCCAAAGTTGGATGATTTGCTTAAGGACAAACTGAGAGACTGACAGATCTTTAATCCAGATCTCTTAATTAAGATACAACCAAATCAAAGAAATCTTTGGAGAAAATTCACTTTACTCATCCTGTAATAAAAATGAATATAGCAGAACAAAGTTCTCCATATAAGTCCATAGGTAAAATAGAAAACTAGCAAACGATCAGTCAGTTTATGTGTTAGACATATACCAGAGAAAGCAACAATGATATTATGTTTAGTTAGAAACAAGACAGGCTTTGGAATGAAATAAATCTAAATCGGAATCTGGATCTGTTACTTATCTATGCAACCTTGAGAAATGTCTCTAAGCCCCAGTTTTCCTCATTTGGAAAAAGGGAGTAATAATTATTATCTCTTAGTACTATTTTAAGAATTAAATGATAATACCATAAGTGAAAAAGGTCTGGCATGCTACAGGATTTCAATAAAAATTACCTGCTTCGTAGGATTTATGTAGGATTCAGATTTTGCAAGGTTTTAGATAGTATGGAGTAGTGAGAAAAGCACAGAATTTGGAGACAAAAGGTCTGGATCTACATTCCAACTTTGCTCCTGTCTGTTTGTACCTCGCTAAGTCACTTACCTTCTCAGCATCTCATATACAAAATGAAGATAACAATACTTGCCATACTTAGCTTCAGGGATACTTGAAGGATCAAATATGATCATCTTTGTGCAAGCACTTTCTAACTATAAAGTACTACATATATGTTATCATTAATATCAAGAAACTAATTGGATTAAAAAGTAGTTCCTTACTACAAAGATTAGGGAACTCTGCTTTTATAAAGTTAACATCACTCCCCAGGCACCACTGAAGAGTTCTTAAATTTTATCAACATGTTTAAATGTGTTTCAGTTCTACTAAACACATTTCCTTAAGACCAATGTTTCATACCATTTTCTAAACCAAATTTCAAGCAAACTAATTTAGAGTGCTGCTTCTCACTTCAAAGATTTGGGGGTTGAGTTAGAGCAAAAGACCCTGTAAACCAATATATAATTAGTTAATGTGAAGGTTATTCGGCTTGAGACACTAATGAGGGGAAATCTGTTTTTTTTTATCAAACATCATAACTAATTTATCTGCCCGAAATGAAAATATATACATTAATAAACATTAATGCTGAAAAGATCAGCCCGTGACCCAGCTGGAAGTTGCTGTAGACCACAAGTTGAGAATCACTGCCTCCCAGGAACGGGAAGGGGAAACTTACAGGTATGGAGTAACGAGGCCCCTCAGAGTTATGTGGCCACCCAGCAAGTCAGAGACATGGATAGAAATTATCTTTTTGCCTCTTTGCGATAAATCATTCAGCCGCAATGAATTCTCATAAACAAAAATATAAAATATATAATAGGTACTAGTTTCTTCCAAATGTTTACACAAATTAATCCCTATGGCACTGCTATGAGCTGCTATCCTTACTACACAGATGTATAAAAAGATTCAGAAGTTAATTAGCTCATTTATGATCACTCATAAAAATCAGTAGCAAAGACAAAATGTCATATATTACTGACTCTGTATCCTAACTGAGCTTTTGGGCTGAGAACCAAGTACGCAGATAAGCACCAAGTGTCAAAGAGAAGTCATGATATGTAAGAGGCCACCAGTAATATTTTTATTAGCAAATCATTTCACTATTGGCTAGCAAACACACTAAATCAAAGCTGCAAACGCAGTGACAAATACATTTTTCTCCTTCATGTTACTAATATCAGTGACTCAGGTGCTTCTAAAATATTTTAACTTGGCTCAAGATTCATTAAATAGTACATTCATGTAAGCACACAAAAATGATGTTCAACACAAATGAACTTTTAATAGATAAGAATGAGTCCCTGGTAACCTAGCAGAATCACTATAAAGAACAGAGGTCCCTAACAAGTAGATTAGGATCTACTGGTACTGAAATATGGTTATCTGTATCTAGCCAACCCTTCTTTCCAACCCCTCAGATCTTACCACCACAGTATACAGAGATTCCCAATGGCAGAAAAGTACAGCCAATAGCAGCACTCTCTCCTGTTTAGATTTGAGCCTGAAGTGCCAACATTAGATTCTAACCCGCCCATGATTCTAAGAGTTCAGAGAAATATAAAATAATACTCATCTCAAAAAACATATATAAAAGTGCGATGAAAGCTCCTGAAGTACAAAGTCAGTGTTAAAAGCCAACAATTCTGACCCATTCTGGCAAATACATATTTAACTTGAGCATTACCAGCCTTTCTTTCCATGATAAGGTGGAGATACAAGAATGTGCTGACTAATTCTGACTTGACTGTCAGAACTAAAACGGGTATTTACAAAATCCTATCTTCCTTTCCAGCACTGTTTGGTATCAGTAACTTTGAACACAGGCTCTGTCATAACTTGCTATGTGGCTTTGGGCCTCTGAAACTCAGTTTCCTCATCTATAAATTGGATAATAATATATGATATCTTTATTACTAGGGAGATAATAACAATACCTTTAATTCACAGGACAATTAGTAAGAACAAAATGAGATGAAGAATAGAAAACACATGACACTGCCTGACACTAATAAGCATTCTACAAATATGAGGAATTATCATTACACCTCAGTCTTTTAAATGGGATAGAAGTCACTGTTTAGAAGTTCACCTGTTTAAGGCTGGTGATAGACTTCTTGGGACTTCCCTCTATCAGTATAAGAGGGAAAAACACAACTGGGAACACAACTGGAGAACTATATCTCCCTATCTTTTTACCATATGCCAGAATAATATACATTCCATGGACTTTACACATCACACTACTGATAAAAAGGTGGTATCATACTGTGATTGAGTTTTGGAACCAATAGAAAGATTTTAACCACATCACCTGTCATTGGTTGTGTGAACTTCAGTAAGGTATTTACTGTCTCTGACTGTGACCTAGAGTTTCCTCAGCAGTAAATGTAAATAATAATAGTACCTACCTAATAAAGTTACTGTGGTAATTAAATAACTCATATCATACCTTTCAGTATGATAACTGAAATACTGTAGCTATTATTATTTTTGCTTCTCTTATTAGAAAAAGGCAAAAGTCCCTAACCCCTCTAAAATCCTATAGTGTTTTCATTTTAAAAACTTATGGTCTTGAAAAAGATATGTAGACATACATGCTACAGGTAGCAGGCAATTTGAGTATTATAAAAGTTGATGGTAATTCCAAAGCACTAAAGAAATGTGTCTTTTCACAGAAGATGAGACCTCTTAAAATAGATCTTATATGTACACACAGCTATCTATTTATTTGGAGTCATTCTAACAGAGACTCTATGGAAATGGACTTTGCTCATAATATGTCATGATTTTAAATGGCATTATCCCAGACTCTCAGGTATGAATGTTAATATGCAATCTGTATTGGAACACGGATAGTTCTGACAATCAATACCAAAGAATATACACTTTTTCTACAGTATTTCTCATGAGAATATCAGTTTTCCCAAATGAATACTAAGCTAGAAGCTACAGAAGTCTTCATCTTTTAGCAGTGATGCCCATAACATTAGACTATGATTCATTCCTTCAACAAATATTTATTGAATGCTTACTATGCCCCAGGCACTATCCCAACCCTCAGCGATCTTACAGTCTAGAGGGAGAAACAAACTAACAATTACAGTGCTATAATGGAAAAGCACAGGTGCTATGGAAACACACGAAAGGGAAGAGAGCCAGTGAAGATTTCCTGGAGAAAGCACCAATTAACAGAGGCCTAAATGCAAGTGAGACAGACTAAAGCAAATTTAAGTTTCTTTTAGTTCTAAAAGAACGTGAGTATGGCTAAAGCATTCAGATTGAGGTGGATCATAGGAGGCCATCTTCAGTCAGGAAGGACTTTATTTTAAACACTACAGAAGTTCAACAAGGTGTGATATAGGAATAAGAGAGAAAGCATTTTGTTCCTATTTTTATAAGATCATTTCAATTTTACAACTCATCTGATCATCATACACATCCTTGCTACACAAAGTATGCTCCACAGACCAGCAACATCAGCAGAACTTAGGAGCCTGTTAAAACTCAGCAGGATATCAACATAGTCATAAGTACTATTATTAACTTTATTTTAGAGATGAAGCCAAGTAATTGGACAAGGTTACACAGCTGGCAAATAATGAAGCCAGGCATGCATCAAAGTACTCTGAATCAAAACCTATCCCTTTAAATTTAAACCATATTTTTCTAAAATTACTGAAATGAGGTAAAATCACAGTTACAAAATTACTCTTTGAGTCTAACCTGTATTTCATACAGTGTAAAAATTTAAAACTTGTTAACTATGGCCTACTTTATTCACATTCCAAATATACTCCCAACACAATTGATTTTCTGTTTGCCATTACATGTCATCTCTCTATCAATCTCAACTGTCTGAAATACACTGAAAACAAATAGGTAGCCAAAAAAGGATGCATTGCAGATGAACTAAGGATAAAAGATTCATGCACTATATGTAATGCACGTTACCTAGAAGAGAGCCCCTCAGAGCCTCACTCTGTGCTCATGCTCTCTGGGTGCCATGTAAGGCACTACGCTGGGCACTAAGAAGGATACTAACATAAAAATGTAAAGTTTCTGCCCTCAAAGTCCAAACCAACTAATTAGTAAAATAAGCAACATCAAAAATACTATGGGGGGGACTTCCCTGGGTGTCCAGTGGGTAAGACTCTGCACTCCCAATGCAGGGAGCCTGGGTTTGATCCCTGATCAGGGAACTAGATCCCACATGCATGCCGCAACTAAGAGTCTGCATGCCGCAACTAAAGATCCCATGTGGCGCAACTAAGACCCGGCAAAGCATAAATAAATAAATAAATAAATAAAATATTAAAAAAAAATACTATGGGGTCATAGGAGAAGCAAGAAATCTCTGGATGAGGGAGAAAAAAGCCTCTAAAGAGAGCTCATATTTAAGTATGTCTTTGAAGGAGCAAAATAACTGAACCAAGTAGAGATGGGAAAAGCATATTCTCATAACAAGCACAGAGGTGAGAAAGCACAGGAAAAAGACTTTTATTTCTGAATGATGGAATAACATACAATAGATTTACCCTCCCACTGTAAACAACTAAAAAATCATACAAAATTATACACGACAACAGTTTCAGACACTGGATAATAGGCAGCCCAGGACAGCAGTTTCTGAGAGAAGGGAAACAAACAAGGTGAGCCCTATACTCCTCCAGCTTACTGGGTGGGGAGTGTTTCTAGGCTGCAATGCAGAGTGGGTAGACAAATAAGAGTTCCAGCAGTGTTCAGGAGACTCTTCTCTTCACACCATACACAAAAGTTAACCCCAGGGCCTCCCTGGTGGCGCAGTGGTTGAGAGTCCGCCTGCCGATGCAGGGGATACGGGTTCGTGCCCCGGTCTGGGAGGATCCCATATGCCGCGGAGCGGCTGGGCCCGTGAGCCGTGGCCGCTGGGCCTGCGCGTCCGGAGCCTGTGCTCCGCAACGGGAGAGACCACAACAGTGAGAGGCCCGCATACCACAAAAAAAGAAAAAAAAAAAAAAAAAAAAAAAAAAAAAAAAAAAAGTTAACCCCAAATAAATCACAGACATAAATCTATAACTAAAATGATAAAAATTCTGGAAGAAAACAGGAGAAAATCTTAAGTGTCCTTGAGCTAAATGAAGATTTCTACAAGACAAAGTTTATCTAAAAAGAAATGATGAATAAACTCAAAAGACATTATTAAGTAGAAAAATATATAAAACATGTATCTGATAAATGACATGTATCTAGAGTATATAAAGAATTCTTAGACATCAATAATAAGATATTCTCGAACACTCCCAAAGGGAAAAAATTTTAAAAAGCAGCCAATAAAGATCTAAACATTTCACCAGAGAAAAGATACAGATAACAGATAAGCACAGGAAAACATTTTCAACCTCATTCGTTATCAGAGAAATACAAATTAAAACCACAATGAGAAATAACCATACATCTACTAGGATGGCTAAAATGAAAAATGTTTGGATATGAAGTAAATGGAACTCTCATGCATTGCTAGTGGGAATGCCAAACAGCATAACAGTTTTATAAAGTTAAACACACTCTTACTATATACATTCAGCAAGCCCACCCCTAGTTATTTAACCAAGAGAATATGCCCACACAGGGCTTCTACTCAAATATTTACAGCAACTTTGTTCACAATAACTCAAGACAGGAAACAAATCTAGTATACAGATAAATGTATAAACAAATTGTGTGTGTGTATTCCACACACACACAGCGGAATACTACTCAACAATAAAAAGAAATTCACTCCTGACACATGGAACCACATGGATAAATCCCAAAATCATTATGTTAAGTGAAAAAGAGCCAAATATAAAGAGTATATATTATATGATTCCATTTATATACAATTCTATAAAAGGCAAATTATGTCAGAAAGCAGATCAGTAGTTGCCAGTGGTCAAAAGGTAGGGGAATGAATTGACTACAAAGAGGAAAGGGGAAACTTTTTTTTTTTTTTTTGCAGTACGCGGGCCTCTCACTGTTGGGGCCTCTCCCATTGTGGAGCACAGGCTCCGGACATGCAGGCTCAGCGGCCATGGCTCACAGGCCCAGCCGCTCCGTGGCATGTGGGATCTTCCCGGACTGGGGCACGAACCCGTGTCCCCTGCATTGGCAGGCAGACTCTCAACCACTGCACCACCAGGGAAGCCCAGGGGAAATTTTTAGTGTGATGGAAATGTCTTTCATTCACCATGGTGGCAGTTACTTGTCTGAATATATTAGTTAAACTTATTAAATTGTATATTTAAAATTGATTAATTTTATTGTATATAAATTATACCTCAAGTAAACAGATTTTTAGAAAGATAAAAAGACAAAGAAATGAATGCTCACATACTGAACTCTTAAAAATTCATTAAAAAATAGTAACACAAAATGACAAAATGAGGAAATGATGTTAAAAATGTAAACCACAAAATAAAAACCACAAAAAAACTTATAATAAAACACCATACTTAATGGTGAAACACTGAAAGCTTTCTCCCTGAGACTAGAAATGAGACAAAGATATCCACTGTCACCACTTCTGTTTAATATTATAATGGATGTACTAGACAGTGCAATCAGGCAAGAAAAAAAATTTAAGGCATTAATTTTTCTCTTTTTTTTTGGCTGTGTAGCATGTGGGATCTTAGTTCCCCGACCAGGAATTGAACTCGCCCCTCTGCAGTGGAAGTGTGGAGTCTTAACCACTGGACTACCAGGGAAGTCCCTTAAGGCATTAATATTAGGAAATAAATTAAAATGCCATTATTTGCAGGTGAACTGACTGTACACATAAAATTCAAAAGACTCTAACAACAATCAGAATTAATAAGTTCCTTGGATATACACACATAACTCGTAGATATCACGGGTCTGGTTCCAGACCACCACAATAAAGCAAATATTGTAATAAAGCAAGTCACATGATTTTTTTGGTTTTCTAGTACACATAAAAGTTGTTTACACTATTCTGTAGTCTATTAAGTGTGCAATAGCATTATGTCTAAAAAAACAAGGTGCATACCTTAATGAAAATATACTTTGTTACTAAAAAAAAAGTTAACCATCATCTGAGCCTTTGGAGAGTCATAATCTTTTTGCTGGTAGAGGGTCTTGCCTTGATGTTGATGACTGCTAATTGATCAGGGTGGTGGGTGCTGAAGGTTGGAGTGGCTATGGCCAATTTCTTAAAACAAGACAGCAATAAAGTCTGCCACATAGATTGACTCTTCCTTTCACAATTTCTCTGTAGCATGCAGTGCTTGCTGTTTGTTAGCATTTTACCCACAGTAGAACTCCTTTCAAAACTGGAGTCAATCTTCTCTCAAGCCCTGCTGCTTTATCAACTAAGTTTACTTAATATTCTAAATCCTTTGTTGTTGTTTCAACAATCTTCACAGCATCTTCACCAGGAGTAGTTTCCATCTCAAGAAACCACTTTCTTTGCTTATCTGTAAGAAGTAACTCCTTATCCGTTTAAGTTTATCATGAGCTTGTAGCATTTCAATCACATCTTCAGTCTCCACTTCTAATTCTAGTTCTCTTACTATTTCCACCACATCTGCAGAGCTCTTGGGTGACCAGGTAGGTACACTATCAATGAGCAGTGATATTTTGAAAGAAATCTTTTCTCCTAAGCCATAGGTCTCAACAGTGGGCATAAAATATTTGGTAAACTATGCTGTAAACAGAGGTGTGTGCTGCTATCCAGGCTTTCTTTTTCCATTTATAGAGCACAGGCAGAGTAGACTTAGCATAATTCTTAAGGATCTTAGGATTTTGAGAATGGTAAATGAGCACTGGCTTTGACTTAAAGTCACCAGCTGCATTAGCCCCTAACAAGAGAGTCAGCCTGTCCTTTGAAGCTCTGAAGCCGGGCATTGACTTCTCTTCTTTAGCTATGAACATCTTAGATGGCATCTTCTTCCAGTATATGGCTGTTTTGTCTTCACTGAAACTCTGTTGTTTAGTGTAACTACCTTCATTCATTATCTAGCTAGATCTTCTAGATAACCTGCTGCAGCTTCTACCTCAGCACTTGCTGCTTCACCTTGCACTTCTGTATTATTGAGAACGCCTCTTCCCTTAAACCTCACGGACTAGTCTCTGCTAGCTTCAAACTTTTCTTCTGCAGCTTCTTCACCTCTCTCAGCCTTCATAGAATTGAAGAGAGCTAGGGCCTTGCTCTGGATTAGGCTTTGGCTTAAGGGAATGTTGTGGCTGATTTGATCTTCTATCCAGACCTTTAAAACTTTCTCCGTATCAGCAATACAGCTATTTCACATTTTTATCATCCATGTACTCAATGGAGTAGCACTTCTAATTTCCTTCAGGAACTTTTCTTTGCATTCACAACTTGGCTGCTTGGCTCAAGAGCCTAGCTTTCAGCCTATCTTGGCTTTCAAAATGTTTTCCTCACTAAGCTTAATCATTTGTAGCTTTTGATTTAAAGTGAGACATATGACACTTCCTTTCACTTGAACACTTAGAGATCACTGTAGAGTTATTAACTAACCTAATTTCGAAATTATTGTAGCTCAGGGAATAGGGAGGCCCCAGGAGAGGGAGAGAGACAGGGGAATGGCCAGTTAGTGGAACAGTCAGAACACACATAACGTTTATCGATTAAGTTCGTTGTCTTATATGGGACTGATTCGTGGTGCTCCAAAACAAGTACAATTGTACATCAAAGATCACTGATCACAGATCACCATAACAAATACAATAAAAATGTAAAAGTTTGAAGTATTGCAAGAATTACCAAAATGTAACATAGAGACATGAAGTGAGCAAAAGCTATTGCAAAAATGGTACCAATAAACTTTCTCAACACAGGAGTGTCACAAACCCTCAATTAAAAAAAAAACACAATTATCTGCAAAGTGCAATAAAGTGAAGTGCAATAAAATTAGGTATGCCTGTAAAATTATTATACAAAAATCAACTGTAATAAGCACATTAGCCATTAGGGAAATGTGATTCAATACTACCATGTGAGGGACTTCCCTGCTGGTCCAGTGGTTAAGAATCCACCTTCCAATGCAAGGGACACGGGTTCGATCCCTGGTCGTAGAACTAAGATCCCATGTGTCAAGGGGCAACTAAGCCTGCACACTCTAGACCCCACATGCCACAACTACTGAGCCTGTGAGCCACAACTAGAGAGAAGCCCGTGTGCCACAACTAAGACCTGAAGCAGCCAAAATAAATAAATAAATATTAAAAAAAAAAAAAACTACCATGAGATACCACTTCACACTCATTAGGAAGGCTACAAGGGAATGTAGCATGGAGGACATGGAGAAACTAAGACCCTCATACATTGCTGGTAGGAAAGTAAAATGGTACGGTTGCTGTGAAAAACAGCTGGCAATTGCTCAAAAAGTTAAACAGTTATCACATGATCTAGCAATTCTACCCTCAGGTGTATTCAAGAGAAATAAAAACATACTTCCTTACAAAAACTTATATATGAATTTTCATAGAAGCATTACTCATAATAGGCAAAAACTGGAAACAATCCAAATTTTCATCAACTGATGAATGGATAAATAAAACGTAGTATATCCATGTAATTGAATTTTATTTTTAAAAAAAGGAGTAATGACACATGCTACAACATGAATGGACCTTGAAATGTTACAGTAAATGAAAAACGTTAGTCACAAAAGACCACATATTGTATGATTCCATTTACATAAATTGTCCAGAAGAGACAAATTTATAGAGACAGAAAATGAATCAGTGGTTGCTTAGGATTTATGAAAGGGGAAATTTGGAACAACTGTTTAATGGGTATGAATTTTCTTTTAGGAGGGATAAATAAACCAAAAAAGACTGAATTATACACTTTAAAATGAACTGCATGGTATATGAATTAAATCTCAATAAAGCTGTTTAAAAAACTTTCTGTATAATTGAATTTAATTGTAAATATAATTAGCTTATAATAAATAAATAAATAAATAATCAATCACTGTGACAGCTGCAGCTGCAGGGCCATTACCCTAACATTAGAATTGCTAATTTGTCTATAAAACTTCCAGGGAACATTTCTTTGCACATATAATAAAATCAATACCATTTAAAAAAAATCATTCATATTTCCATATATCGGCAACAAGTAGAAAATAAAAGTTAAAGATAGTTGTAACAGTTATCATAAAACATCAAAAATAGAAATATTGATAAATTCAGTGAATCATGGAAAACATCCATTTACTAACAGCTACTTTATTTCAATAAGATTTTGTAAAAATGATCTAACAAACAAAGGCATATACCATTTGCTTGGATTGGAAGACTCAATACTGTAAAGATGTCTATTAACCCCAATTGTGTTGGTAAATATATCAAATGTATTCCCAATCAAAATCCTAATAAGGTTTCTTTTCTGTGTAGAAGTTCACATGAAAATGCAAAAGGACAAGAATAACCTAGGTGATCTTGAAGAACAGCTAAGCTGAAGAACTTGAACAGAGAGCAAGACCAAATATAACATGAGAGAAATTAAAACAGTAAGATAAGGGCAAAAGAACAGAGTTAACAGTTCAGTGAAACAGAACAGATGGTCTTGTAACAGACAAGTATATGTTTACCTTATTTATGACAAAAGAGAAACAGCAGTGCAATGGGGAAAGGATGGTTTTCAATAAATGGTGCTGGGCCAATTGACTATCTATATATAAAAAGTGAGTCTTGACTCTTACCTTACATCACACACAAAAAAATCAATTCCTGATGAATTATAGATATAAATGTAAAAAGTTCAAGAGTAAAGCATTTAAAAGAAAACATAGAAGATCTTTATGACATTAAAATAGACAAATATTTCTTAAACTAGACACAAAAGACCTTAACTAGAAAAGACAAGACTGATAAAATGGAACTTGTGTTCATGTAAAGGTATCACAAAAGGGTGAACTAGCAAGCCACAGAATGGAAGAATATATTTTCAATGCATATTTCAAACAAAGAAACCATATCCATAATATATAATCAAAAAACAATATTACTCAAACCAATAGAAGTGGGGGGAGCAGCAAAAGACTTTTAACAGGTGCTTCAAAAGGAATGTATCCCAATCAGCAAGAAACATACGAAATAGTGTTCAACTTCATTAGTCTTCAGGGAAATCAAAATTAAAATTGCAAGGAGACACTAACAACATACCCACCAGGAAGGCTAAAATACAAAAGACAGAAAGTGCCAAACACTGACAAGGATGGAGGAAACACTGTTGGATGGAGAAGAGGTAAATTGGCACAACTACTTTGGAAAACTTTTGGACACAACCTACTAAAGCTGAAGATATGCATATACTATGACTATGTAATTCTGCTCCTGGGTTTATGCATTAAAAAACTTCTTTAAGAAACACGTACTATACCATTCATGGAAACATTACCTGTAATAGTCCCAAACTAGAAATTAATGAAATGCCAAAAGCAAGAATAAATAAATACATGTTCATTCAGCGTAATACTATTGGCAGCAAAAATAAACTAAGACTATATTACATTCAGGTAGGGATGAATCTTACAAACAAAATGTTGAACAAAAGCCAGCACCTAAAATGTACATATTATATGGTTCTATGTGTATAAAGTTCAAAATTAGGCAAACCCGATCTATGGTATAGTGAGTCAAGGTAGTAGTTAGTCTGGCTAGAGATGCCATGAATGGAAGAGAACATGAAACTTCTGGGCTTCTGGGGTCCTTGTCTCTGTTTCTTGATGGAGATTCTGCTTATGCAGGTGTGTTCATTGTGAAAATGTGAAGTGTGTCTGTGTGTGTATATACTATACTGTACATATTAACTTCAAAATACTTCAAAAATTTTTTAAAAATTGTTTTAGTATATTTATACAAAGATGACTATTTGAGCCTATGGAGAAAAAGAAAGAAAAATTACTGAATGTGGAGGCTAGGCTGTTTGTATGGTGTTTTTACTCACCTTTGTCCTGTAATGCAATTTGTTCCTTATGCAGTAATGCCACCTCCCGTCCCAAAGCTTTCTTCTGTCTTTCCAGTTCATTTCGAAGCACCAAAATTTTTAATTGCAGGCACTCACTTTCTTTTTTCTAAATAATTAAAAGCACAGGTAAATTTATGAATATAAAAGTTATGCCTATGAATAACTGTGCACTCACAATGTTTCAAAATGTGATTGGTTTAAAGCACTTTAATACTCATGTAACTTATAGATCTCTTGAGTAACTTAATTATCAGCACCTGTCATTTTAATGGAAAGAATACAGATGTAAGCAAAGAACAGAGTAGAAATAAAATCCAAAATCTGGGAACAGTTTTTCTAAGAACCTAAAAGACACTATAAAATATCTCAGGCCTCTTTCCTAACACCACAATACAATAAGACACAAATTAATAATAAAAAAGAAATGGAGTTCTCAAAATGTTAAACATAGAATTACCTTAGGACCCAGCAATTCCACTTCTAGACATATGTATATATCCAATAGAATAAAAAACATGTCCATACAAAAATGTGAATATGAATGTTTATAGCAGCATTATTCATAATAGCCAAACAATGAAATCAATCCAAATGTCCACCATCTGATGAACAGATAAATAAAATGTGGTATATATACAATGGAATATTATTTGGCAATAACAAGAAATGAAGTACTGATATATGCTACAACATGGATGAATCTTGAAAACATTATGCTAACTAAAAAAAAAAAAACAGTTTTAAAAGGCCACAGACTCCATTTATATGAAATGACCGAAATAAGCAAATCCATAGAAACAAAAAGTAGATTTCCATCCTTACCAAGCTGAACATAGGTGCTCTAATATTCCACAGATTTTGGAGAAAGCCAAGTAGGGACCTGGTGCTTTCATCCCTTACAGACAGTCAGTAACCAAGCCCCCTATAATGTCAGTGGGAGCCTTCAGCCTCACTACAGCTGTAACAAGATAACCTTCTCCCTTCCTGCTGGGTAATATTAGAGGAGGCCAAGTAGAGAGTCAGAACTTTCACTACTATGCAGTGCTATTGAGACCACCTTACTCCCTATGTGGGCAGCTGGAAATCCCATTCCTAGTCAGCACTAACAAACCCTCTTACACTCACACACAAACACTCCTCTGCCACATGAGTGTCAATGGAAGCTTCTTGGGGAACTTGGACTTCCACCCCAACCTGGCAGTAATGAGATGGTGCCTCTTCCTTCCACTACCAGAGGTGTCAGAGGAAGTCAGGTAAGATAGAAGGTTTAAATAAGATCCAGAGACTCATAACATAGTACCCCAAATGTACAAGTTTCAATCAAAAATCACTCATCAGACCAAGAAACAGGAAGATGTCAAAGTGAATAAAAAAGGATAATCAATAGATGCCAACACTTGAGACAAACAGACATGTTACAACTATCTGACAACGATCTGAGAGCAGCCATCACAAAAATGCTTCAATAGAAATTAAGAACCTATATGGGAATATAATCTAAAAAAGAGTGGATATATATATATGTAAATGTACAACTGATTCACTTTGCTGTACAGTAGAAACTAAAACAACATTGTAAATCAACTATACTCCAATAAACATTAATTAAAAAAAAGAAATTAAGAACATGCTTGAAACAAAAAAATAGAACATTTTGACAAAAAAAACCCAGAAAATCTCAATAAAGAAAGTGAAGACCTAAAGAACTGAAATAAAAAACTCAATGAATGAGCTCAACAGCAGAATGTAGGAAAGAGAGAAAAGAATCTTTAATCTGGAAGATAAAACAATAGAAACTACCCAATTTAATCAATAGAGATAAAAATGAACAGAGCCTCAGAAATCTGTGGAATGATAGCAAAAGATCTAGCACTTGTATCATCAAGTACCAGGAGGAAAGGAGAAAGTAGGCAGGAATGAAAAGTACTTGTAGTAAATAATGGCTAAAAACTTGCCAAACTGGGCAAAAGAAATAAATCTACAGACTTAAGAAGTTAGTGAACTCCAAACAGAATAAATTAAATGGAGAAAATCACAAAGTAAACAAAACCAAAAGCTGTGTTTTTGAAAAGGTCAGTAAGATTGATAAAATTCTAGCCAGGCTAACCAAGAAAAGACAGAAATTACTAATATGAAGAATGAAAGAGGAGCCATCACAACTGATCTCATGGACATTAAAAGAATAATTAAAAATACTATAAACAACTCTATGCCCATAAATTTGGTAACTTAAATGAAATGGATCAATTCCTTGAAAAACAATCTACCAAAACTCACACTAGGAGAAACCGACAATCTGAATAGGCCTATATATATATATAGGTTTCTTATATATATATATAAGAAATTAAATCAATAATTAATAACCTTCCAAAACAGAGAGTACCAATCCAGATGGCTTCACTGGTAAATTTTACCAAACATTTAAATAAAACATTATACCAGTTTTTGAAAATCTCTTCCAAAATACAGAAGAACTTCCTAACTCACTCTATGAGGCCAGCATCATCCTCACACCAAAACCGAAGCCATCACTAGAAAGGAAAATTACAGACCAGTATTTCTCATAAACATAGGTACAAAATCCCCAACAAAATATTAGCAAATCAAATCCATCAACATATAAGAAGAATTATACACCATGGCCAAATGAACTATATTGCAGGTATGCAAGACAGGTTTAACTTTCAATAATCAATTAATGGATTTCACCACATCAACCAGGCTAAAGAAAAATAAAATCATATAACCATATCAATGGATGCTGAAAAAGCATGTGACATTCAACTAGAAATAAAGGAGAACTTCATCAATTTGGTAAAGAATACTTGCCAAGAAACCTACTAATATTTGCCAAAATACTTAATGGTGAAAAACCAGATGCTTTCTCCCTATGTTGCAGAACAACACAGGATGTCCCCTTTCACCACTCTCTTAAACATGTACTGAAAGTCCTAGCTATGCAATAAGGCAAGAAAAGGAAATAAAAGCTATGTATACTGGGAAAGAAATAAATGAAGTCATCTTTGTTTACAGATGATATGATTGTCTATGTAGAAAATCCCAAAGAATTGACAAAACAAAAACAAAAAACCAACCCCAAACCTCCTGGAACTAACAAGTGATTATAGCAAGGTTGCATGATACAGGGTTAATACACAAAAGTCAACTGCTTTCTTACGTAACAAGGAATAATGGGAATTTGAAATTAAAAACACAACATCAATTACATTAGTATGAAAGAATAAAATACTTAGGTACAAATCTAACAAATTATGTAGAAGATCTATATGAAGAAAACTACAAAACTCCAATGAAAGAAATCAAAGAAGACCCAAATAAGTGGAGAAATTGTCCATGTTCAGGGATAGGAAGACACTATTATGATATCAATTTTTCCCAACTTGACCTATAGATTCACTGACATCCCAGCAAATTATTTTGTGGATATCAACAAACTCATTCTAAAGTTTATAAAGAAAAGCAAAAAACCCAGAATCACCAACAAAATACTGGAGAAGAACAAAGTTGGAAGACTGACACTATCTTCTGTCAAGACTTACTATAAAACTACAGTAATCAGGATAATGTGGTATGGGCAAAAGAACAGACAAACAAATCAGTGGAACAGAATATAGAGCCCAGAAATAGAAACACACAAATATGGTCAACTAATCTTTGACAAAGGAATAAAAGCAATTCAATGGAGAAAGGATAGTCTTTTTCACCAAATGGTGCTGGAACCACTGGAAACCCACATACAAACAAACAAACAAACAAACAAACAAAATTTAGATATAGACCTATATCTTTCACAAAAATTAACTCAAAATCAATCACAGATCTAAATGTGAAATAATAATTACTAAACCTAGGTGACCTTAGGCTTGGAGATGACTTTTTACATACAACACCAAACACATGAGCCATGAAAGAAGAAATTGTTAAGTTGGACTTCATTAAAATTAAGACTTCTGCTCTGCAAAAATGACTAATAGAATGAAAAGACAAGCCACAGACTGGGAGAAAATATTTGAAAACAACTTATCTGATAAAGAATAGAATACAAAATATGCAAAGAATTCTAAAAACTCAACAATAGAAATATAAACAACCCAATTAAAAAATGGGCAAACGATCTGAACTGTCACCTTACCAAAGAAGATACAGAGATAATCATATGAAAATAAGCACATAAGCACATGAAATGATTCTCAATATCACAAGTCATCAGGGAATTGCAATTAAAACAATTAGATAGGGGCTTCTCTGGTGGCGCAGTGGTTAAGAATCTGCCTGCCAACGCAGGAGACATGGGTTCGAGCCCTGGTCCGGGAAGATCCCACATGCCGTGGAACAACTAAGCCCGTGAGCCACAACACTGAGCCCGCATGCGGCAACTACTGAAGCCAGCGCGCCTAGAGCCCGTGCTCCACAACAAGAGAAGCCCCCACAATGAGAAGCCCATGCACCGCGACAAAGAGTAGGCTGCGCACCACAATGAAGAGAGGCCCCCGCTCGCTGCAACTAGAGAAAGCCTGTGCGCAGCAACGAAGACCCAACGCAGCCAAAAAATAAAAAATAAAATAAAATAAATTTTAAAAATGAAAAACAATTAGATACCACTACACACCTATCAGAATAGTTTAAATCCAAAACAATGGCAATACTAAATGTGGGTAAGGATGTGGAGCAACAGGAACTTTCATTCATTGTTGATGGCAATGCAAAATGGTATAGCCATTTTAGAGGATGGTCTGGCAGTTTCTCACAAAACTAAACATAGGTTTACTATATGATCCAGCAATTGTGCTCCTAGATATTTACCCAGATGAGCTGAAAACTTGTGTTCACACAAAAACCTACACATAAATGCCTATAGCAGCTGTATTCATAATTGCCAAAACGTGGAAGCAACCAAAATGTACCTCAATAGGTCAAAAGATAAACTGTGGCATATCCAATAACAATGGAGCATTATTCAGCAATAAAAAGAAACAAGCTATGAAAAGCTATTAAAAAGACATGAGGGAACCTTAAATGCATATAGCTAAGTAAAAGAAACCAATCTGAAAAAGCTACATGCTGTATGACTCCAACTATGTTACATTCTGAAAAAGGCAAAACTGTGGAGACAGTAAAAAGATCAGTGGTTGCCAGGTGTTCTGAGGGAGGGGAAAAAAGTATAAATAGGTGAAGCATGGAGGATTTTTAGGCCAGTGAAACGATTCTGTATGACACTGTAATGGTGGATACATGACACTGTGCCTTTGTCAAAACTCATAGAACTATACAACACAAAGAGTGAACCCGAAGGTAAACTACAGACTTTAGTTAATAATATTGTATTAATATTGATTCAACAATAGTAACAAATGTGTCACTCTAACATAAGATGTTAATAACAAAAGAAATGGGGGGGGACTTTCTGTACTTTCTGCACAATTTTTCTGTAAACCTAAAACTACTCTAAAACACAAAGTTCATTTTTTAAAAAGTGATAGAACTGTACCTCAAAAAAGTCAATTTTACTGAATGTTCATTTAATAAAACAAATCCCAGACACATTCTACCAAATATACAATTAAGTTTACCTAATAAGTTTGTTAACTTATCTTTCCATAAAAATATTTGCTACTTCAACCTATAAAGCCATGGTTTAAACTTTACTCTGACTCCCTTTTAATCCAAATACCTTGCCACAATTTGCCTCCAGATAAAATCTGAAATCCTACCCCCACAATGAACATACATGTGCCTGCACATGTTTGCATTCACACACAATTACTGCACTATGAAGGTATGTAGCCTTCTCTCCTAGTCTCTATCAATAGTGTCAATAATATGCTTTCCATCATTTTCCATGACAAAAATCTTAACCAAACAGTCTCCTTCTTAAGACATATACTAAGTAAAATTTTAATGGGGAGAAAAAAAACATTCATTAAGTAAACTGAATAGGTTATTAAGCCCTGGGATGAGCTGGTGGAAAACTTTAAAAGAAAAAACTCAGCACCTCTATTTGATTCACAGACAATGAGGAATTCCTGCATGGGTACTCAGTGAGATGAGTAATGGTATGGCCTTGTTGAGGCAATGGGCATGGAAAATGACTTTTGGCAGTTGTGTGGAAAGTACTTTACAGCTATCGTTTCTCACCCAAAATGCTTTCTTCCTCATCTCTGAAATACTGATTCTGAACAGATGGTATGATCATCTGTTAAAGACATTCAAGCAGTAAAGCTTATTTCCAATCATCACTATTATATTTGACTGGAAAACTCTACGAAATATAAAACATTCCTAAGCAATTTTTTTCTGAACGAATCAAATATTTATGAAGGGCCTACTACGTGCTTCTAGATAAATGAGAAACAGTTTCTGTTTTCTAAGGGCTTGGGTCCAGTGGAGACAAAAGCCATTTTGCCCTGCCAACTCCCTGTAAAAACAAAGACCAAAAGTCAGTGAGGCTGCTTATCATGAAAGAAAGAGGAATCAGGAAACAATCTGGGTTTCTTTGGTAATCCAGTAGTGTGATCAGTGTTTTTACATCACTAAGGGAAAAAATATACAAATTCTTAGGAAGCAATCTTTTCCCACAAAGAGACGTGTTCAATTTCCTTAACTCGAATTTCTCCAAAAAATATGTAAACTAGATTCTACCTATGTAGAGAAAAAAAATAGAAAAGAAAAACAACTCTTCAAAGAACACAGGGATATGCATAGGTAGGGGGGTTAATCTGCTCTATTCCAGGGTACATGCTCAAATTGGGTTATGTTTACTAGAATCAAAGAACTAAGGGTACAAGTTAGTCTAAATATTAAACTAATACAGGAAGGTGTGTGTCTAGTGTGTTTGTGTTATGGTCCATGTGCAAAAACTGGCCCATTTACAGAAATAAATCGTCATTCAAAACCAGGATTGCTGGCTCTAATTTCTGATGAGTAAACAAACCCTGACCAAGTGGAATCTGGTTCTGCTTCCTTTCAAATGAATCTAAGTACTCAAAGATTTTAATATTCCATAAATATAATATCTTCTAATGGTTTCTGCATTCTACTTACCTGTTTACTCCTAGTATAGTTAATGTCATATGTACATCTCCAAAGGATCACTTTTGATTGGATTTTAGTGTTTTTATACAACACTGTCTGTGATCTGAAAATCACAGATACGTTCATCTCTTTGCAAGCATACTCCTTTTTATGCATCTTTACAAAGACAGCGATGGACAATGTTAAAGATTCTTTTCAGTATGACACACCAATCTGTAAATGACATGTTAAACAATTTTCTTCTTGTAGATTACGCTGGAGCCAAAAAGGCTTTTTAGGCAAAAGCTATCAAAGCATGGTTCAGGAAACCATGAGGATTCCTAACACCATTTCAGTCTGTGAGATCAAAAATATTTTCATAATAATACTAAGCTGCTATCTACCTTTTTCACTATCATTTTCTCATAACTGTATTGTGGAGTCTTCCAGTCTCTAAGATCTGTGATATCACAACAGATTGATTGCAGAAGTAAATGTGAGGATTCATCTGTCTTTTATTAACCTAAGCATTATCAATAGATATACCCTAAATTCTTTGAGATCTTTACAATATTTAGAGTATAAAGGGGTCTTGAGTGGTTTAGGGCATTATTCATCTATACTAGTTTTCCCACCAAAAAATGGAAATAGTTAACAATCTGAAAAAAGTTTTAGAACTATGGCAGTTGTCTTATAAGTTAACAAATTTGCTTTAAAACGTCATTTATAGATTGTTTCTATTGTACCTATACCTGCTCAGCCACTAAGAAAGGGCAAACTTTTCCTTAGAAAATATTTAATCCAATCCATTAATTTCATAGACTCAGTGGCAATATCAGGCCTAGAACCCAGGTCCAGCTAGGGAGATAAAGCAAAAATATATGTAATAATAAAACATACAGGAGTTTTGTGTTTGATATAGAGATTAAGTACCTATCAAATTGGTCCTTCCATAAATAACAGCTATAGACTCCAGATAAAATACAAAAAGCTACTACATGAGGGTTCTAAAAATTGATCAATGGCAGGCAGATTTTGGGGTAAACTCAGAACCTGGTGCAAACAACCAACACGAGGAGTGAAATTCCCCTTTTCTGTGACTTTGCCCTGAGGGTGTCTATGGTTAAACACCAACAGAAAGACAACTATCTTTCTGGCAGGAGGAACCAGGGAAAAGAGATTAGGTAATCAAGGCCACCAGAATGGAGGAAGCCAGAGAATGGGGCACCTCGAATTCTGTTTAAAGTCAATCTGAGTTTCTGAATCCTAAATCATATCTGCATGAGGCAAACAGAGAGCAGCTGTGCCTAAGGATGAGAGCAATGACCTGAAATCGGAGGCAATGTCCATTGCAGGCATGACAGTTTGAGCCTAACCAAGTTAACTACCCGCTAGAATTAGAACATCAATATTCTTTGGAACAAAGCAACAAAATCCAGAAATTCCACAAAATTACACTCACAATGTCCAGGGTACTCTGCAATATTACCCAATATACGAAGAACCAGGAAAATGTGATTCACTCTCTAGGGAAAAGACAATCAACATATGCCAACTCTGAGACGACCCAGATGTTAAAATTATCAAAGAAAATCACTATTACAAATATGCTAAGTGAAAAAAAGTTAAATATTCTCATAATGAATAAAAAGACATGAAATCTCGGCAGACTATTTGAAAATGTTAAAAATCCAGGAGGCTTCCGCTTCTAGTCAAGGTGGAGTAGGCAAAAGGAACACTGCCCAACTAATTTTACCAGGCTACCACAATCCTAATACCAATCTAACAAAGTAATTTAAAACACTGCTTCCCAATATCCCTAATAAATATAGGCACAAAAACTCTTAAATATTACCAGATCATATCTAGCAAGGTATTATAAAGATTGTACTCTATATTGTAGCCATTAGTTTATTCCATAAATGCAATGTTAGTTAAACACTTGAAATTAAATCAATGTAGTTTACCGCAGTAACAGAATCAAGAAAATGCCATGATCATTTATTTCAATAAATGCAGAAAAAGCATTTGACAAAATTCAACATCCATTCATGATAAAATTCAGAAACTAGGAATAAGAGGGAACTTCCTAAAGCCAATAAAAGGCATTGCTAACATTATATTTAATGGAGAAAGGATGAATGATTTCCCCTTATGATCAGGAACAAGTAAAGTATTTCCATGTTTATCACTTTCATTCAACATTGTACTGTATGCCCTAGCTACTGAAATAAGGCAGAAAAATTAAAGCACATAAAGCATTCCAAGTTTGCAGGCACGATTGTTTATAAAGAAAATCCCAAGAAATCTACAAAATAACTACTAGAATTTAAAAGTTAATATAAAAAGATTGCAAGATGCAAGATTGCTAAATTAAAATGAATTGTATTCTTATATACTTGCAGGAAACAAATGAGAAACAAAATTTCAAAAACAATCACATTTGCAATAATGCCCAAAACAAACAAAAAAACCTCCCATAAAATACTTAGGAATAACACTAATAAAAGATGCCCAGAATCTCTACAGTGAAAGCTATAAGATATTATTGAGAGAATTAAGGAAAAAATCAAAATAAAAGAGACATATGCTGGGACTTCCCTGGTCGTGCAGTGGTTAAGAATCTGCCTGCCAATGCAGGGGTCACGGGTTCGAGCCCTGGTCCGGGAGGACCCCACATGTCGTGGAGCAGCTAAGTCCGTGAGCCACAACTACTGAGCCCACACTCTAGAGCCCGCGAGCCACAACTACTGAGCCCACGCGCCTAGAGTCCATGTTCCCCAATGGGAGAAGCCACCGCAATGAGAAGCCCACGCACCACAATGAAGAGTGGCCCCCACTCTCCGCAGCTAGAGAAGGCCCATGTGCAGCAACAAAGGCCCAACGCGGCCAAAAATAAATAAATAAAAATAAATAAATTTATTAGAAAAAAGAGAGAGATATGCCATGTTCATGGATTGGAGAACTTGATATGGTTAAGATTGCAATTCTCCACAAATTGATCTATAAATCCTAATCAAAATTCCAGCAGGCTTTTTTTTTTGGTATAAACTGATAAATTCATTCTCAAATTCACTTGTAAATACAAAGAACCTAGAAACCCACAGGAATTTTTAAAAAGAACAAAGCTGGAGAACTTACCCCATCTGGTTTTAAGACAACAAAGCTATAATAATAAGGGAGTTTGTTACCTCACTTATAAAAAAAACTTGAGATGGATCATAGATCTAAATGTAAAGCCCAAAACTATAAAATTTCTAAAACAAAAAACAGAAGAAAATTTATGTGACTTTGGGTTAGGCATAAATTTCTTAGAAAGAACACAAAAAACCCTAACCATAAAATAAATTTTAAAAATACACTGGATTTCATCAAACTTTGAAACTTTTGCTCTTTAGAAAGCATCACTAAGAACACAAAAAGGCAAGACACAGACTGGAAGAAAATACTGCCAACACACATATCAGAAAAAGGACTTGTATCCAGAAATGTGCACACACACACACACACACGTGCATGCCCACACAGTCTTTAACCACAGCATAAGAAGACAAAAGTCCCATTTTAAAATGAGGGAAGGGACTTCCCTGGTGGTGCAGTGGTTAAGAATCCGCCTGCCAATGCAGGGGACACAGGTTCGAGCCCTGGTCCGGGAAGATCCCACATGCCGTGGAGCAGCTAAGGCCGTGTGCCACAACTACTGAGCCTGCACTCTAGAGCCCTCAAGTCACAACTACTGAGCCCACATGCTGCAACTACTGAGCCCGCGCACCTAGAGCCGGTGCTCCGAAACAAGAGAAGCCACCGCAATGAGAAGCCCAAGCACCACAACGAAGAGTAGCCCCCGCTCGCCGCAACCAGAGCAAGCCCGCGCGCAGCAATGAAGAGCCAATGCAGCAAAAAATAGATAAATAAATGTATGTTAAGTTTAATACATAGTGAGACAAGATACCTGTATATACCAGCTCTGTCCACTGAGAGGGCTTAGAAGCACTTACAACTCAGAAGCAACAAGCACACCCAGTGCCCAGATCTTGTTTCTAAATTCCATTATTCAATGAAAGGAACAGGATTCCTAGGAGAAATGGCTGATTCTAGGGCTGAGACAGGGAAAATACCTGATGAGTCCAGATCACATAGTGCCAGAAATTAAGAACTTGCTTTAAAAAAACAAACGAACAAAAAAGAGATGAGGGCATGTCAAAAGGACACAGAAGCCATCCTGAGAGAGCTCTCAGTTGAAGCAAGGAAATAAAGAACATCGTATCAGATTGTAACCTAAAGTATAAAATAAATAGATACAAATCCATACTGATAATTAAACAACTGAATAAATAAATGCGTGGAGGGAAGAAGGGACAAATCTTCCTCACAAAGTACCCAAATAATGTGTGTAGATAGTCTCCCCCCCAGGAGGTGGAGCTTCAGTCCCCTCCTCTGGAGTGGAGGCTGGGCTTAGAATCTGGCTTTCAAAAAATTGAGCAGGGAAAGGGAACTCTAGAGTGCATAAACCCGGGAGACATCACCTTAACTAGTGATCAAGGTCACTATCAACAGTGATTAGTCACGGTGATTTAAAAATAGGAAAGAATGAAAAACTGTCAAAGATCAGAGAAGCCTAGGAAGTCATGATGACTAAAACCAGTGTGGTGTCCTAGACTGGATACTGGAAGAAAAAAAGACATTAGAATCCAGTCTAATCACAACAAAACATCAGACAAACCCCAATCAAGGGATATTATATAAAACAGCTGACCTAGTAATCCTGAAAACGGTCAAAGTCATCAAAAAAAATCAAAGTCTGAGGAATTTTCACAACCAAGAAAAGTCTAAGGAAGCTACTAAAAGCAGTATGGTTTCCTGGATGAGATCCTGGAACAGAAAAGGGACATTAGATAAAAATTAAGGAAATCTGAATAAAGCATGGACTTTAGTTAATGATGACTTATCAATACAGGTTCAATAATTATGACAAATGTACCATACTAAGGTAAGATGTTAATAATGGGAGAAACTGGGTGTGGGGTTTACAGGGTAACTCTCTGTACTATCTTTGTAATAATTCTATAAATCTAAAACTGTTGTAAAATAAAAATGACATAGTGGAAACACTGGTGAAACCTGAATAAAATCCACAGTTAGTAGTAATGTATCAATGTTAATTTCTTGGTTTGATGATATATCAAGTTGTATGTACCATGTCAAATGTAACATGGTTATACAAGAAGTTAACATTAAGAGAAACTGGACAAAAGGTGTATGGAACCTTTCTGAACTATCTTTACAAGTTTTCTGTAAATCTAAATAGAGTTTTTCTTTTCCTAATGGGCAAAAATATTTTAAATTACACCTCTTAAAAGATAACCAATAGGGCTTCCCTGGTGGCGCAGTGGTTGGGAGTCCGCCTGCCGATGCAGGGGACACGGGTTCGTGCCCCGGAGCAGCTGGGCCCGTGAGCCATGGCCGCTGGGCCTGCGCGTCCGGAGCCTGTGTTCCGTGATGGGAGAGGCCACAGCAGTGAGCGGCCCGCGTACCGCAAAAAAAAAAAAAAAAAGATAACCAATAAAGATATGAAAAATTATCATAATAGAAATACAATTATAAACCAAACTAAGAAAGCACTATATACCCAATAGTTAAAATTAAAAAGACTGACCTCTTAAATGAAATGCACAAATCCCTGAAAGACACAAGCAACCAAAGCCTACCCAAGAAGTAGCTAACTTCAGTAACACCTCAACTATTAAAGAATTGAGTTCCTAACTCAAAGCCCACAAAGAAGACTCCACAAAGGCCCAGATGGCTTCACCGGTAAATTCTACCAACCTTTAAGAAATTATTCCATTTATACACTTACTCTTCCAGAAAATAGAGGAAACACTTCCCAATTCACTAGTTGTGACCAACATTACCCCAACAAAACCAAACAACGAGATGACAAGAAAACAAAACTTCAGATCAATATTCCACCTTAATATAAATGCAAAAATCCTTTACAAAATTTTAGCACATTGAATCTAGAAATATACATAAAAAGAATAATTCATCATGAACAAGAGGGGCTTTCCCTAGCAATCCTAAGTTGGATGAACATTCAAAAATCAATCAATGTACTTCACTATCATAATACAAGAGAAAAACATAAAATTATCTCAACAGATACAAGGAAAGGCAATTTGACAAAATCCAAAACATTTAAGCAAAAATTCAAAATGACAACAGCAGAAATTTCCTAAAAAACATAATTAAATGCCAAAAAATTACATTGGACATTGACGAGAAAGAGTCAAAGTTTCAGAAGTCATCAAGTATGAACCCAATTTCTTCTAAACAGTTAATTACATTTGATCTTAGAAGGTAATCTGATTTCTTTACACATCAAATATGACTTCTGACTGTATTTATACTTAGACTAAAATTAATTCTTATATATTGAAAATGCTTGGGTTGAAGTATAATGACCTGGGACCAATTTGGAAAGGGAATGAAAAAATATATATATAATAGTAAGGGCTTCTAATTTCCTAAAGGTAAACCTTACAGTAGATAACAAACAAGTACCTGGTATTACCCTCTGAAAGGAGACAAGGAAACCAAAATTTCTGTCTCTATTTGTCAGTGATCATGGGAAAGTTGCTTACTTTCTTTAGGTCTCATTTTCCTGTTCTTTTAAAAAGAGATTACACTAGATTCATCCTTAAATTCATCAAATTTTATTGAGCTCCTACTGTGTGTCAAACACTTTTCTAGACACTGGGAAATACAGCCGTGAGGAAAAAAAAATAGACAAAAATCCCTCTCCTCACAGAGTTTAGAGAGACAGACAAATAAAATGCATATGTGAAGTGTATAGCATGTTAAAGGGTAATAAATATTATGGAGAAAAACAAAGCAGGGAAGGGGACAGAAGGTACTGAGGGGAGTGTGGTTTTAAGTGAGGTTATAAGGGAACTAGATTTCTAGGTTCACTTTCAGTTCAAAAATCCAGTGATTTTCTTATATGTTGACTAGGCCGCATAAAAACACACAGTGAACCTCTGAACCTGACCTCTTTAAACTCATACATTCTATCACCTTGCTCTGCGTGTCACCACTTATATTTTAGAAAAATAGGATTAAACATACATTTTTCCATACTGAGACAAAACATATGCTGTCACTTAATGAAATAAGTAATTTCCCAGTCTTGCCTTGAGAGAGGAAAATAAGAAAAAACCTAGCACTTTCTCCCCAAAGGCTCTAAAAATGTGGTATTTTTGTATACTATAGAAAGGATTAAAATTAGCTATTTTTTCTCCTCCTCCAATATATCTGTGGCCTGGAGTTTGGTCCTTTACTGGACCTAAGTTACAAAGGGAGGTGGTTTTATAGCTTCTCCAAAGTGGAAGATTTTCCATAGGTGTGAAAAGTCGTATGAATAAAAAGTGTCACTACCATAGTTATTGCAGCTACCATACTTTGTATGCCTGCTATGTGCCAGGTACAGCACTAGCCATTTTACATATTAGACTGAACTATATGACACTGTCATTTATAGGTCAAAGTCAGCAGTTTTTTGGGTTTTTTTGTTTGTTTGTTTTTTGTGGTTACGCAGGCCTCTCACTGCTGTGGCCTCTCCTGTTGCGGAGCACAGGCTCCGGACGTGCAGGCTCAGCTGCCATGGCTCACTGGCCCAGCCGCTCCGCGGCATGTGGGATCTTCCCGGACCGGGGCACGAACCCGTGTCCCCTGCTTCGGCAGGCGGACTCCCAACCACTGCGCCACCAGGGAAGCTCAGTCAGCAGTTTTATATAGATTAAATACTTTATCATCCATTAATTTCAAATTCCACAAGAGAGAAGTCTGTATAGGTTAATTGCAAGGTTGCTTTCTATAGTTCATCCACTGAATTATTATCTCAGACAAATCTTATAGATAATGGAACTTTTGTTTAGGGACATAAAGACCTTTTGCCAAGTTGATAGTGCTGTGAACGACAGCTGGAAGATACTGCCTATCTATGGAGTTTGTGCAAACAAATACTTAAAATTTTTCACTTCAGACTTAATTTGAGGATTTGAGTTTTAAGTATCATTATCTATAGCACAAATTTCATCAAAAGCTATCATTAGCACTGTGACTTCATTTTGAGAAAAGTTCCATTTATTAGTTATACCCACTCTTCTGCTTAAAAAGACGGAATCTTCATTCCAAAATTAATATATTTTTCCCCACTAGGAAGAGTATAAAGCAACCCCAAAATTATACTAATATCTTAAATCTGTCCATTTGGATTGGAATTTCTAGTTCTTTGGAAATACCTCATTAAAAGAATCTTTCCCAAAAGAGAACACTGTCCATAAACTAACCTATTAAATTCAATCCAAATAATTTTAAATTCATCTTTTAAAAGCAGATTAGTATCTACAGTTTATTAGTTTTTTTCTTCTGGCAGCTATTTTTCATTCACTATACAGTTTACGTCTAGAGTTCACATTTATAAGATATTAATAAAATAGCTTTTGATTATCTTCTAAGTAATTGTATGTAATCTAAAGTTCCAACTAGCATAAAAAGGCAGGCACTTTGTATGTTACACTATTAGCAGGTGGGAAAGTTTATTTATAACATTTAAATACCAACAGAAGTCTCAGTGAAACATTAAGAGGAAAAATAAAAAGAAAGAAAAAACTACCTGAAGTTTTTTGGGGGAAAAAAGAGGGAAATAAATACAAGAAGAATACGGTGATCACATTTAGAAATCAAGGAATTTAAATAGGTTAATATGTAAAAACCTACCAGCTCATTGCTTGTAGATGTGAGTCTTAGTTTTTCTTCAATTTCCTTTCCAATTTTCTGAACAGTTACCTGAGTCTGTTTAATTGCACACTGGGCTCTGTGAAGCCTAGAAACAAAAGTTGTAGAAAAATTTAAGTGCGTTAACTATAAACTCAACACAGAGCCACAGGCATAAATGGAACAAAATGAGGACAAAGTTTCCAGGATAAAGAGAATTAATATAATGAACTCAACTGATGATTTCGCAATTCTCTAGCATATTTACAACAGAGAAATAACAAGAGTCACGATATGTTCTAAAAACACCCTTTCTATACCCATCTGACTGTCTGTGATGTACTGAGAGCTAAAATGAAGAACTCGCAGGAATCTGAAAGAGACCTTAGAAAATAACCTGACTGAACCCTATCATTTTACAGATGGGAAACTGAGGCCCAGAGAAATTAACTACATTACTAAAGTCACCAAAAAAACCCACTGCTATGAAGGGTATTACTTGTTGGGTATCCATAAAGAAAAATAAATTAACAATAATCCCAAGTTAAGAAGACTGAATTAAAGCAGCAGCCCCTTTGAAACAAGGAGCATTGAAAAAATTAACTGTTTTTCTTTTTTGCTTTAATTATGGGTTTGTGTTTTTCTTTGTCTCTTTGTCTTCAAGTATAGCTTATATATTTTGTATACATGTACATACTAAAAATGGTCAAATTGTCTTTATTCACAGGTAACATGATTTTCATGTAGAAAATCATCAGGAATCCACAAAACAAATACTAAAACTAATAATGTCACAGGATACAAGGTCAACAAACACTCAATTATATTTCTATATATGGGTCAATAATTTCACAGTCACAATCCCAATCCCAACAGGCTTTGTTTTTGTGTGTATGTGTGCTTCTTTTTGTAGAAATTAAGAAGCTGGTACTATAAATTATATAGAAAAACAAAGAATCTAGAAGAGATAAACCAATCTTTAAATCTGCCAGATTTCAAGACTTCCTTTTTTATAAAGCTACGTAATCAAAACAATCTGGTATTGGCATAAGGATCAAAAAACAGATCAATGGAACAGAATAAAGAGAATAGAAACAGACCTACACATATATGGTCAACTGATTTTGGACAAAGGACCCTAGGCAAATTAATGGAAAAAGGAAAGTTTTTTAAACAAATGGTGCTGGAACAGTGGATAAACACAGTTGCTGTGAGGTAAGGAATGAATCTCATTCCTTACCTCACAGCACAAAAAAAATTAATTCAAGGAGATCACAGTAAACATAAAAGCTAGAGTCATGAAATCTGTAGAGGAAAACACAGAATCTCTTGCAACCTTGGGGTAGGCAAAGATTTCTTAGAGAAGACAGAAAAAGCACTAACCTTAAAATTAAAAATGGATAAATTAGGCACTGCCGAAATAAAAAATGTCTTTTCATCTAAAGATGTTGTTAAGGAAATATAAAAGCAGTCCATGGACTGGGAGAAAATATTTGTAAAACATTAATTCGACAAAGTACTGTGCCTGGAGTATATAAAGAACTCTTACAAACCAGTAACAAAGAGACAACCCAATTAAAAATGGGCAAAAGAGTGAAACACTTCACAAAAGAAGATATAAGAAAGGTCAATAAGCATAGGAAAAGGTGCTCAAAATCTTAGTCATCATGGTAATGAAAATTAAAATCGTAATGAGATAGCATTTCACACTTGTTAGAATAACTAAAATTAAAATGACAACACCTGATGCTAGCAAGGATGTGCAGCAACTGACACTTGCATGCATCGGTGATAAAAGTATAAAACAGTATCATCACTTTGGAAAACTGTTTCTTGTAAAGTTATACATACATCTAACCTATGACCCAGTATTTCTACTCCTTACCATTTACTCAATAAATATAAGAACACGTCCACAAGAAGATATGTATAAGAAGTTCACAGAAAACAATCCAAACGTCCATCAAACAGGAGAATTAATAAACAAATTGTGGTATACTCATACAGTGAAATTCTACTCGGCAAACACAACACTGATATACACAACAATATGAATGAATCTCAAAAAAACATTATGCTGAGTGAAAAAAGCCAGGAACGAAAAAGTACATACTCTATGATTCCATTTAAACAAAGTTCAAGAACAGGTAAAAGCAATCTATGGTGACAGAAATCAAGAGTGGCTAGCTGCCTGGGTGAGGCAGGACTGACTGGTAGAGAGCAAGGCGAACTAAGGAACTACCTGAGGTGATGGAAATGTTCCATGTCTTGATTGGGGTGAGGCGCACAGGAGGGTACACAGAATTTAAACTTGAAATCTAAGTATTTCGCGGTATATAAATTTTACTTCCGATTTTTAAAACTGGTCAACTGTCCTAAACTGAAAGTTATCCTACATATGAGGACGTTAATTTTATCAGGGAGTTGGCGGCATCAACACTTCTGCCAACACTATTATTACGACACCTTGCACTAAAAATATTCATGGCATATTCTGCACTTTCAGAAGTTGCCTGATAGTTACTGAGGATTTCTTAGGTCATCTAAAAAGGAGCAAATCTTATGAGATTACTCATGAGATCAGTTCTTCTGCAACTTCCTCAGGACTCCAAAGGAATCCACTAGAGGAGATTATCCTCCATCCTATTGCCTCCTGCTCTGGGTGTGAATTCGTACACACTGGCCTGATGGCAATACTCGCCTACAAAGGTGATGCTAAAGAAATTCAAAAGCAAGGAGAGGCCCTTTGTGATGTGGTCCCCACCTCGTTTCTGATATGCTTACTTTGCACGCGCAACTCCAGCAATGCTGAACTACTAACAACTCTCCCCAAACACATCATGCCATTTCTTCCTTCTGTACCTTTGAGTGAGCTGTTCTATCTGCCTACAAGCTTCACTCTCTCTTAACAGATAAGTCTACTCCCAAACCCACTAACAGGCAGCTCAAGCATACCTTCTTTTTCAAAGGCCTTCCCGACTGTTCCAGACAGGTAGAGGCACTTCTTCCTATGGAGATCCACAGCATCATGTATACAACAACACTAACAAAGATTATAGAACCACATTTTACAGCAACTGCCTATTTCCTTGTCTATTTCTTTACTAGATTTCTGGGAAAAAAGAAAAAAAAAACACTCATTTTTTTTTTCATTTACATTCCCAGTACTTAGCAGAGAATGTGGCACAAAGGCACTCAAAATATATTGCTGACTGAAGGTCAACTAATGCCTGCATATAAAAGTACAGTCCCAAGATTTTGATTATTTTTACTGATATCAGTGAAAGACTAAAAGACTAACGTACTAGTTTTCTATATCTATAGCTTCAAAATACATTCAAAACAAAAATCACATAAATTAAAGACCATTCACTCTGGCAAGAAACAAGCAATTTCTACTAAAAATGTTATGAGAATTCTAATTTGATAGGCATTATCAACCCAAAGTAGAAATCAACAAAATAGCCTGTTACTTTGAAAGGAGGGAAAATGCTGCCTAAAACTCACTAGAGTACTATGCAAACAACCTTGTCAAATGGTAAAGACTCTAAAAATAAAAATGATTCATGACCATAATTAATGTATGACTTCAACTCTTTGGCTCTCACTGCCCCAGACGCTTTCTGATCTTACCTTAGGGGCTTAAAACACACAGACAGAGTCACATTTCCTCCAATCTTCAGTGTTATCCAAATAGACTTTCAGAGCCCCTGCTACATCAAGACAGAGCTAATAACGTCCCCCTTTCAAGCTCAATAGGAGAATAAAAGTTTGAAGTGTTTAGGCTTTTAAACATAACATGGGACATCCTAATTCCCCTGGGGGTGAAGAGGTGAAGGACTGACAAGAAAAGAAACAACTGCCTTACCTCCAAACCAGCTAGCCAGTTTCAGAGGAATGTTTCTTGATTTTGCAAACTATGAAATGGTACTCTGAAGAAATATAAATCATCCAGTCATCTGGGTGATTAGTCAATACCAACACTAACACCCTCAAGCTGAAATAAAACTCATCATCACTGGTGTGGGGAGGACAGGGATCAACTAGCTATCTGATAGGTATTCTGGTTATAGCAAATTCATGCATATTATATCAATATGTTTTGAGATAACAGTAGAATTGAAAGTGGGTTAAAAATAATGCTTTGCAGCTAGATATTGCTGTGAATGTAAAGATGCACTGAACAAAAACTATTATGTCAAATGAATACTGAGACCATACCTATCAGATATTAACAATTATCTCAGTAAAGGAGAAGTGAGGAAACAATTTTTGCCTACTTAGTATTGATCATATCACATCTGAATGCTGCATTCAATTTTAAGATGATGAATGACAAATTAGAGCACCTAGAAAGTCAGTGAAGTATAGCTCCCTATGGTTTGCAGGGAGAGATTAAAAGGGAAAAGAATATATAGGAAAAAACAGGATTCTATTGAGAGAAATAGATACTTTATCATTAATGATTTTGTATTCCATATGAAGGAGCTTAGATTTTTATTCTGAAGGTATTAGGAAACCATTAAAAAGTTTCAAGCCAAGAAAGATTTAATGACATTTGCACTTTCTTCCTGTAATTAGGTGACCGGGATACAGAGAAACAAGACTGTAAACAGGAAGGCTAGTACAAGGTTATTTTAACAGTCCTAGCAAAAGTTTAGGCATTGTCTTAAGTTAAAATAGGAACAGAAAGGATGATGTAGATGTGAAAAGTTAGAGAGGAGATATAAAAAATGATGACTGAAAATTACCAACATCAAGAACACAAGAGAAGACATCACCACAGATCCTATGGACATTTAAAGGGAATTAAGGGAAATTATGAACAATATGCCAATAAATTTAACAACTTAGATGAAATAGTTAAGTTGCTTAAAAACCACAAGTTTCCAAACCAAACAAACGAAATAGAAAATCTGAATAGTTGTTATCAGTTAGAGAAGCTAAATTTATAATTAAAAACCTCTCACATAGAAAACTACATTCAGATTGCTTCACTGGTGAAATACTAATCTTAACAAAAACCTTTCAAAGAAGAAGGAACACTTTTCAATTTGTTTTAAGAGGCCAGAATAACCTTGATACCAAAACATCACAAGAAAAGCAAATTACAGACAATACAAAAATCATTAATAAAATTAGCAAATCAAATCTAGCAATATATGAAAAAGATAACACATCTTGATGAAGTGGATTTACCTGAGGAGTACGAGGCTGATTTAACATTTGAAAATCAATTGTGACAGAATGAAAGAGAAAAAAACATATCATTATCTCAAAAGATGCTCCAAAAAAGCATTTGATAAAATTCAATACCTGTTAATGATTTAAAACAAAAATCTCTCAACAACCTAAGGGAAAAGGAGAGGTTCCTCAATCTGATAAAGGGTTTATACTAAAACTCTGCAGGTAATACTTAAGATCAGGAATAAGAAAAGATGTCTACTTTCACTACTCTATTCAACACTGTACTCAAGATCCAAGCCATTGTAATAAGGCAATTTTAAAAAGTCACAAATACAGGAAAGGAAGAAGCAAAAATTTGTACTCACAGATGCTATATGATTGTGTACATAGAAAAAAATGTTTTAATCTATAATCAAACTAATAATAAACTTAGCAACATTGCAAGATTCCAGGTTAATTCACAAAAATCAATTGGTATTTTTATAGAGTATCATCAAATAACTAGATGTGAAAGATGTGAAAAACCTGTACACTGAAAACTAGAAAACACTGCTGAGAGAAATTTAAAAACAACCTAAACAAATGGAGTCATGTACTATTTCATGGATTGGAGGTTAAGAAGTCAAGTCTCCCCCTAAATTTATCTAGAGTCAATTAATCCCAATCAAAAGCCTAGCATTTTTTTTAATGGACAAGCTGACTCAAAAATTGATATGGAAATATAAAAGTCTTAGAATAGCCAAGAAAATGTTAAAGAACAAAGCTGGGAGGCTTATACTACCAGATTTTATGACTTATCATAAAGCTCGTTTGTAAAGCAGTAGTAGTTGCATAAGGCTAAACAAATAGATTGATGAAACAGAAATCAGGATATAGACATAGACCTATTCAATCAATTTATATTTTGATCAGGGAAAGAAAAGCTTTGTCAACAAATGACACTAAAATAAACTGGATATCAATATGGGAAAAAAATGAACCTTAAACTCTACCTCACATCATACATAAAAATTAATTTGAAATGATCAAAGACTTAAACGTAAAAGCTAAAACTATTAAGCCTCTAAAATAACATGTAGGAAAGTATATTCATGACCTTGGGTTAGGCAAAGATTTCCTAAAGAGGACACAAAAAGTACTATCCATAAAATAAAAACCTGATATAGCATACTTTATCAAAATTTAAAACTCTCATCAAAAGACATTATTGAAAAAATGAAAAATCTAGTCAGAGAGTGAGACAAAATATTTATATATATATAATATATATATATAATATATATATATGACAAAGGACTTGTATTTCTAACATGTACAAAGAATTCCTACAACTTAACAATAAAAACCAAACAACCCAATAAATAAAAAAGGGCAAAATATTTAACAAACACTTGACAAAAGAAGATACAAGAATGGCCGATAAGCACATAAAATGCTGCTCAATATCACTAGTCATCAAAGAATTAAAAATTAAAATCAAAATGATACACCAGTACAAACCTACTATAATGGCTAGAATTTACAAAACAATACCAAGTGATGTCAAGGAGTGGAGCAACTGGAACTTTCAAACACTGTGGGGGGGATTCTAAAATTGTATAACTACTCTGGAAACTGGTAATTTCTAATAAATTAAATATACACCTATCATATGAGCAGGAAGCTCCACTCTTAGGTATAAGAGAAATTAAAGCATGTGACCACAAGAGACTTTTTTTTCTTCCAGTTTTATTGAAATATAATTGGCATACAGCACTGTTTGGTGAACATCCATCATCTCATATAGATACAAAATAAAAGAACAAGAAAAAAATTTTCTTCCTTGCGATGAGAACTCTCAGGATTTACTCTCTTAACAACTTCCATATATAATAATACAGCAGTGTTCATTATATTAATCATGTTGTACATCACATCCCTAGTATTTATTTATCTTTCTAACTGAAAGTTTGTACCTTTTGACCACCTTCAACCAAATCCCCCTCCTCCAACCCCTCACAAAAGTCTTTTGGAAAGATATTCTTAGCAACTTTATTTATAACAGTCAAAAAGTGTAAACAGGGCTTCCCTGGTGGCGCCGTGGTTGAGAGTCCGCCTGCCAATGCAGGGGACACAGGTTCATGCCCCGGTCCGGGAAGATCCCACATGCCACGGAGTGGCTAGGCCCGTGAGCTGTGGCCGCTGAGCCTGAGCGTCCGGAGCCTGTGCTCCACAACGGGAGAGGCCACAACAGTGAGAGGCCAGCGTACCGCAAAAAAAAAAAAAAAAAAAGTGTAAACAATTCCTGGAGATGGTGTGGAGAAAAGGTAACCCTCCTACACTGTTGGTGGGAATGTAAATTGGTGCAGCCACTATGGAGAACGGTATGCAGGTTCCTTAAAAGCCTAAAAATAGAGTTGCCATATGCTCCACCAATCCCACTCCTGGGCATATACCCAGAGAAAATTCAAATTTGAAAAGATACATGCACCCCAGTATTCTTAGAAGCACTACTTACAATAGCCAAGACACAGAAGCAACTTAGGACAGATGAATAGATTAAGAAGATGTGTTTGGGACTTCCCTGGTGGCGCAGTGGTTGAGAATCCGCCTGCCAATGCAGGGGACACAGATTCAATCCCTGGCCTGGGAAGATCCCACATGCCACGGAGCAACTAAGCCCGTGTGCCAGAACTACTGAGCCTGCGCTCTAGGGCCCGCGAGCCACGACTACTGAAGCCCACGCGCCTAAAGCCTGGGCTCTGCAACAAGAGAAACCACTGCAGTGAGAAGCCAACACACTGCAACAAAGAGTAGCCCCTACTCACCGCAGCTAGAGAAAGCCCGTGTGCAGCAACAAAGACCCAATGCAAACCAAAATAAATAAATAAATAAATTGATTAATTAATTAATTTAATTAAGAAGATGTGGTATGTAAATACAATGGAAAATTTCTCAGCCATAAAAAAGAATGAATAACGCTATGGACCTAGAGATTATCATACTAAGTGAAGTAAATCAGACAGAGAAAGACAAATATCATATGATTCCACTTATATGTGGAATCTAAAAAAAAAGATACAAATGAACTTATTTACAAAAACAGAAACAGACTTGAAGACATAGAAAACACACTTATGGTTACTAAAGGGGAGGGGATAAATTTGGAATTGGGGATTAACAGATACACACTCTATATACAAAAAAAACAACAAGGACCTACTCTATAGCACAGGGTAAACAATTCAAATGTCCATCAACAAGATAATGCATAAGCAAATTGTGGTATATTCATTGAAAAACCACTCACAGCAATAAAAAGGAACAAACTACTGATCTATACTACAATATGGATAAATTTCAAAAGTATGCTGAACAAAAGAGTATACCGTATGGTTCCATTTATAAGAAGTTCAAGAACAGGAAAAGCTAATAAATGAGGAGGCAATAAGAAAAGTGTTTGACTCAGCCAGGGGTGGGGACAAGGGTGTAAGAATGACTGGCAAAGCGGTATGAAGGAACTTTCTGGAGAGCGAAAAATATTCTATATCTTCATGGAATGATGACAATGTGGGTGTGTATATCTGTCAAAACTCATCAGATTACACATTTAAATTCTCTTAATTTTATGTTGTATAAATTGTACTGCAAAAGAAAAAGAAAAAAATGATCACTGGTGTATGGTTTGGGGAACCAGGAAAATGGTGATGTCATTTATTGAAAGGGTGAACAGGGATGAGCAGTTTGAGAAGAAAGTTCTGCTTTCAGTTTGAGGCGCCTGTGCAACATCCGAGAGGAGGTGTTGAGCATGGGTTGAATACAAGGATCTGGAGCTTAGGAGACAGATCTTGGCCGGAGATAAAAATATGGCAATCATTAGCACACAGATGGTTATTAATGCTATGAAAGTAATGACATCATTCTGGAAGACTGTGAGAATGAGAGAGAACAGAGCCTAGAACAGAATTCCGAGGAAAATCAATTTTTAACGGATTAGAAATAAAGAAATAAAAGCTGCAAAAAATTCTGACCCAGAATTCCAGAGAAGTAGAAGGACAGCTGGGAGAGGTGGTGTTACAGCAGTCAAAGGAACAGAACGTCTCAAGGAAGCAATAATCACTGTCATAAAATCAAGTAACCTGAGGCCTAAACAGTATCTACAGATTTAGCAACAAGGACTTGATTAAAACTGTTTCAAATCTTTTCACCTCTCTCTTTAACTACTGCCACCATCATCTTCTATCTAACCAGTAGCCTCCTAACTGGTTTCTAAGCGTCAACTCTTGCTCTTCTCAATTCCAATCTCTACTCAGTACCACAGGTGACCCTGTTCATCATTTGGTCAGTACTAATTGTAGCTTATCTGCCCGGTCTCCAGAATGCCTGCCTTATAGAGCTGTGTCCATAGTCTGATATCACCTACATCACTATGCCTGTTGCAACATGTCAACAATCTTTCTAGACTGGGAAACAGAATATAAAAACTAAAGACTTTGTCCTACCAGCAACACAGTCCAGTACTCCAGGTTTCTCTTCTCACAGGCTAAGAGAGATAGTAAACAAGTTCTCTTTACATTGCAAAGTCTCTAATACAAAGTCTCTAATGCGATTAAATTCCCTTAGAGACAACTATAGAAATATCACAATCTACAAACTTATAATTTAAAAGGCTAGTGTTGTATAATACAGCTAGGCCTAACCACTTTACCTTTCTTCATCTCTGATTGATAGACATGAAATGTTTTACTCTAGGCTCTAAATAATAGCTAGTGTTAATAGCTAGTGTTTGATTATCTATACAATGCCTTTCATTAGGTAATACATCTAAAGGTAGTTAACAGGACTTCCCTGGTGGCGCAGTGGTTAAGAATCCGCCTGCCAATGCAGGGAACATGAGTTTGAGCCCTGGCCCGGGAAGATCCCACATGCCGTGGAGTAACTAAGCCCGTGTGCCACAACTACCGAGCCTGCGCTCTACAGCCCACAAGCCACAACTACTGAGCCCACGTGCCACAACTACTGAAGCCCGTGCACCTAGAGCCCGTGCTCCGCAACAAGAGAAGCCACTGCAACAAGAAGCCTGTGCACCGCAATGAAGAGTAGCCCTCGCTCACTGCAGCTGGAGAAAATCTGCGCACAGCAACGAAGACCCAACCCAGCCAAAAATAAATAAAAAAATATATATTAAATTACTTTAAAAAAATAAATAAAATAAAGGTAGTTAACATATATGTACTTCTAGTCATGTTTATAATACCTTCCATCAATGATAAAAGGATTTTTCTGGTGACTGAAAAGGCTATGACCTATAATTTTTCCACATTAAATACAATTTTCAATATATTTTTTTAGAATTCTAGTCAAATAAATCTAGACACCACAATAGTCATGAATCACCACAGTGCTCCAAACTTCTGACCTAAAGAAACCACAAAATAATACATGAGTACTGTCTTAAACCACTAAATTTATGGTAATTTATTATCCATCAATAGAAAACTAATACTCTCTTCCAATCCAAATCTTGACTACCTTGCTTTCAAGGCCAGCTCAAATATCATCTCTTCATTATTTCATTTACAGAGCACATTATCACATTAGTCAAGATAATAGCTGCACTTTATAAACCTTTAGTCTAATCCTTTATCTGATAATAATCAACACACATTTTAATTTATTCATTCATCCTATCTTCACACTGAGCACTTCCCATGTTGCTAATACTGAGCCTGGTGTTGAGAGAAAAGTCATTGGAGACAGTCTATCTCTCCAGAAACAGACAATTTATTTACATATTCATGCAACAAACACTTAAGTGCCTAAATGTGAGCCCATGCCCTATGTTAGGTAATGGAAGTACAGAGATCAAAGATCTACATCTTATATTCATAAATGCACAAACATTGTGGAGAAATGGGTGTGTAAAAAATTATAATAGTGTAATACTATGATAGAGGTACATATAGGGTAATAGCTGAGCATAAAGGAGGGACATCTATTTTAGGGGTAGTATCAAGTGGAAGTAAAGTCTTCTAGGAAGAAGTAAAAACTAAGCTGATATTAAAAGTAAGAGTAGAATTAACTAGGTAAAAAAGAAGGAAGGTATTTCAGACAAAAGGAGAAGCAAATACAAAAACAGAGCAAAAAGATTGCGTAACATTTTCAAGAACTGCAAGCCTTTAGCAAGGCTGGAGCATCCTCTCATATGTGAGAGGATGGCAAGAGATGAGGGTATAAAGGTAGACAGAGGTCAGATTATGAAGACTTAGTATATCAGGCTAAGGAGTTTTATTCCCAAGGTAATGGGATAATTTAAAGTGGGAGACCTGACCGAATGTATGTTTTAAATTTAAGAATATTTGGGCTGCAGTGTGAAAAGACTAGGGTACTTCCCAGTACAAAACGACCCAGAAATTCCTTTTTGGAAGAGGAAGAATTCAAGTAGAAGTCCAGAAATAGATAATATTTGATAAGACTACCCCTTATCTGAGTTGTGGTCCTCCTCAATAACCCTGGGAGGATGGCTCTATCTAGAGTTCACCTCATGCTCTGATCATCTGTTTACTGCCTCTCTCCAGCACTAGATTCCATACTCCTTGAAAACCTAGAGCTATATCTTATTAGTGTTTGTGCTCTTGAGCTTCCCCACAGTTCTGGTACAGACCTTCAGTACACAGCTTCCCTTCCATCCCTCAGGAGTAGGGAGGGGCCTATCTCACCCCTCCTCTTAGACCTTCAAAGCACAGTAGATGATAAACAACAGATGACTATTTTAAGATTTCTTCCGATTCTGTTTTCCTCAGATTCTATGAAATACTTGTTGACTGATAAATTTACTCATGTTTTCTTATAAGTGTATCAAGCATAGAAAAATTCCTGGAAAACTGCCTTGAGGAAGTTTTTTTAAAGTTTGCAAATCACATTAATATTAGAGTACAAATTTCTGATTGTCGAAATCCCTCTTACACAGTGATTTTTATAAAGGAACATAGCGATTCAGATGGGTCTGCTGGGAAGATCTATTACTTCTCATTCTAGATACTACATGTCTGTCAACAGGGCCTGATTTTTTTCTGAAAGTCACATTCCACTGATTATTAACACTGACTTGACTACTGACTAAAGGTTCTACGTCTTTTTTTCACTCAGGCTGTGTCCATCTGTCAAGCCTTCCTCTTCTTATACAATTGGTTTGGGAACTTAATTTATCCCAGTTAAATTCCAACTTGAAATTAAAGATGGGCTGAATATATATTCTACCTTTCCAGTCCCCAGAGATCATCTTACATACTGATTCTGTTATGCAAAGTAATCACCATCTCTAGAAGCTCCACACTATCATTTCATTAGCTTTCTAAGTTTTTAAGCTTTGCACCAGTTTCTATACCTTTGTTCTAAGGCTTAGACTGTAATATCGTCAAGGGTAGAACTACGTCTCCCTTGTTTGACATTATATCCCCAGCATATTGCACAGTTTCCAACATGCAGTACTCAATAAACATACGGCGAGTAAATAACTGAATGCATGAACATGTTGAACAAGACTAGATAAAAAAAGAGCCCTATGCCATGCCCTTAGAAATTTCCCTCTAGGTTGGTAAGTTATTAAGCAGTTATAAATCTCCCTGTCTTTACTATCATCTAGCTTATCCTTCTTATCTTGCTCCCCAAGCTTTCAATCATCGCTTGCCAAAGACCTTACTAGAGTTATTATCTGGATCTACAAATCTACTTATCCTTTCAAAATGGACACATCAGTCTGAGATAACTTGTTCTTGGGAAAGGCTCATTAAGGGGAAGGGATTTAACTTCGATTTGAAGGAAGGGTGGGATTCTGACAACTGTATGCAACAGAATAGTCATTTAGGGTATTGGGAATAGCTTTTCAAAGTCATTAAGGGAGCAGAGTGCCTTGCATGTTCGAAATAGGAAGCAGGCGGTGTGCTGAAGCAAAGGGCACACGAGAGAATGTCATTGAGTCTGGGAAGGTTGATCAGAGCCAAACTGCTGCGGACTTGGAACGCCTGAGAAATCTTTTGTATCTTCATAGCACCTACAGCAACCTTGGCCACATGGGAATCACTCAAATCCTTGTTGACGGGTTTACTAAATATGACAGTTTTCCAAAAGACCAGCAGTCTACCCTGAAGCCTGCTTCTACATTCCTCTGTCTAGGCCATGCACACGGTTGAGAAGAATACACGGTATCATGGTAACGGCATCAAATGAGAGAGACACTACGGCTACTGATGAAACTGAGGAGCCGGCAGGTGATGTGAAAGCACGTGATCATGACACTGTGCCGGGTCTCACCAAGATGTGTCCTCACAAACGAACAGGCGGCACTGACGAAGCAGGAGTTATAAACCGATAGGCAACGCTTTGCATTTCCAGTTTGCGTTTCAGAAACCCACTTCAGGCGAGAAGAACCACAGCTGGCCTAAGAGTAGGCTACATCATTCCCAGATGGTTTCATAATACCATCCGTGTGCTAAAATGCAAGTTTAATTTAAAATACATTCATTGTACCATAAACACACTTGAGGAAGCACATAAAAAGTACTTCAGGGCCTCCCTGGTGGCGCAGTGGTTGAGTGTCCGCCTGCCGATGCAGGGGACACGGGTTCGTGCCCCGGTCTGGGAAGATCCCACATGCCGCAGAGCGGCTAGGCCCGTGAGCCATGGCCGCTGAGCCTGTGCGTCCGGAGCCTGTGCTCCACAATGGGAGAGGCCACAACAGTGAGAGGCCCGCATAACGCAAAAAAAAAAAAAAAAAAAAAAAAAAAAAGTACTTCAGAATTAGAAACAAGAAAGAGTACCAACTAGGATATGGACAAGGTTTTAAAACTTAGAGGTAATACTATACATGACTTTATGCCAATAAACTAAAAAGAACAGAAAAAGTAAATGACTTTCTAGAAAACTATGAATTACCAAGTTTTCTCAACAAGAGATTAAAAACCTGAGTAGATTAATAACCACAAAGAAATCAGAAAGGTAACCAAAGGCTAATATCTTCTGGGGGTAGAGGAACTGCGGGCCCTGATCATTTTATAGGTGAGAGCTACCACCTAAATCTAAATTACATAAATTGTCTTAAATCATGAGAAAATATAGACAGCTTCTCAATTCATTTTAGGCTAGTGTAACCCTCATGAGTTTTGATTTGAACCGGAACAGCACACACAAAAATAAAACTACATGTCTGCCTCACTTATAAAACACTGCAAAATACAAAACATTAGCAAATCTAAGCCAGTGCTGTATTAATAAATACATCATAAGCAAGTAAAATTTATCACAGGATTATACAGATGGTTTAACATCATTTAACATCAAGTCTGTGTAATTCACTGCACTAATAGAACAAAGGAGAAACACTCAACTTGTTCCTGAGAAAAATCCTTAGTTATACTCGGCATAGAAACTTTCTTGTTTGATAAAAGGAATCTATCAGAAAACTCCAACTTATATCATAATGAATGGTGAAAGGTCAGAATATCAAGGATGTCCTCTGTGGCAAACTGAATTTTCCATATATGACCACAATAATATCTCCCATCCTAGATGGTCTTCTGCAGTGTGGACTTAATATTTCCCCACCAAGAAGCAGAATCTATTTCTCTACTCCTTGAATCTGGGCAGGCTCTGTGACTGCTTCGACAAATAGAATATGGCAGGAGTGACCCTGTGCTAGTTTCAGGGACAGCCCTTAACTTCTACTTCCTCTCTCTAAACACTCACTCTGGGGCAAACCAGACTCCATGTAAGAAATCCAACTACCCTGAGAATGCCATATGTGAGGAAGCTGGCCATGTAGAGAAGTATTTGGAGATAGAGATGGCTGGCCAGTCTCCACTGTTCTAGCCATCCCAGCTGAGGCACCAAACATGTCAGTGAAGAAGCATCCATATGCCCAACCCAGTTGAACCTTCAGATGACTCCAGCCACAGCTGCCATCTGATTACAACTTCTTGAAAGGCCCCAAGGGAAAACAACCAAGCTAAGCTTAAAGACATCCCACAGAACTGTAAGGATCTGAGGATAATTAATTGTTGTTTTCAACTACTAAGTTTGGGGATGACTCGCTATGTAATACTAGAATACTCACTGTGAAGGACTTAGCCAATATAATAAGGTACGTAAAACAAGACAAACACACTTAGAAAATAGGAGACAAAACTGTCACCATTAACAAATGGTATTATTATTTACATAATATACCCTAGAGAGTCTTTAAAAACTATTAGAATAAAAGACTTCAGTAAAGTAACTGGATGCAAAAATCAGCATGCATAATCTAGAATCCCTCTAATTTCAACAGTTTCTCCATTAACCTTGCATGACATACTGAACAGACTAATAATTTCAATTGGTGGAATCACTGTACCAGTGCAGTATAAAATATAATTGCATTACCACAAATGCACTGTTTGGCTTTGCTTTTGGCTCACGCCCATAGACTGTATCTTTAACCCTGGTCAACTAGCTTGTAAATTTGAATGCTTGATCACAAGAAAGATAGGGCAAGAAGAATGTATTTGAAGTAGCATATATTCATTCTGAAAATACTGCTTAAATCTCATCACTCTCAGGCCTCATTAAAAATAATCCACTGCCTCCATACAACGTATCCCACCAAAATTAACACTTCTGAGTGTGAATTTCACTGTCCTGCACTCAGTACAATTTCAAGATGCCCCTTCTACTCCAGGAGTTTCTTCCTAGTATATTTACCTCCTCCTCCATCCTTATTGTATGCTCATATACCTCTCTATGGACCCTCAAAACTCTTCTAATCCAAGAGTTTTCTTTATCCTTCCCTGAAGGCTTCAGGAAAATCACATTGGCGTCTCCTTCTCTAAATCTGTTTTAATGCTCACAAAAAAAAGAATACTAAGTATCTTGTACATTATTTCATTCAGTAAGCATATGTACCATGAAGTTTAGCACTTGCTTTCTTCTCAGATCCTCTCCCTCACTGTGCCTAAACTAACAAAGGATTGCACACTTAGCAAGTATTTAATATATACTTGATGATTTTTAAAATATATTTTTAAATTATGATTTGAATAATATTCTTAAACTAATCGGCTTTCATAAGAACAGCATTTAAAAAGAAATTGCTAATTTGGTTAAATCCCCCTGTTTTTAACTGAGGTATAAGTGACATAACATTACGTTGGTTTCCAGTGTACAGCATAATGATTCCATATTTGCATATGTTGCAAATGATTACCACAATAAGTCCAGTTAACACCACACGAAATAGTTACACATTTCGTCTTTTCTCGTGTTGAAAATTTTGAAGATCCACACTCCCCTACCTATTTCAAATATGCAATACAGTATTATTAACTATAGCCAGTGGCTAAATCTTAACAGAAAATGGTTCCATGGAGCCATGAAAAAAAGACATGAATTTGTAAACCTTGGAGAGAGATTCTGCCTATTAAGATTTTTTTTGGATCTTGTCAGACACTCGCAGAAAAGTTCTAACTTCCAGTGAAATTAATAATAAAGACATGGAGAAGCATATAAACAATCTGAACAGAAGGAGTTGGTTTCAGCCATGTTCTATGGGTTTATACAGATAACAAAAGCAAAGTTAGAAAGGCATATTTATGAAGTTTACTCCTGAATGTAAATCAGTGAATATGCTTCTTTCACTGAGAAAAACTTCCTACAAAAAAGACAGCTGTGCTTAATGTGTTTAATGACAGCTGAAAACATTTTGGCTCAAACATTTCGTTAATAGAATGGTAATAACAAGCAGTTCACACTGAAAGACTATCCAGAGATGACCTGATAATTCATTATCAGAGTGTGCATCAGAATTACCCGAGATGCTATTTTTTACAATATGTAATGACTCATTCTTGAAGCCTTTCATTCAGAACCTAGAATTAAAATGGTAATTATCAACATGCAAATATATATAATAAAGTCATAGGATTTTTTAAAAAGCACGATTTTTACAAAAATTAATGAATATTGTCTATTTGCGGAACTACAATAGGCAATTTGATAACCTTGGATTTTATAAATATAATAGGTAGTATAGCATAGTGATTAAGTGTGTAGCTGGCAAGTGAGGAAAAAAAACAATATATTCTTCAAAGGTTTATTCTGAGGATGCTTACTTATAAAGCATCTATGTTTTTATCATTTGAAAAGTACTCAAATATTAGCTATGATTCTAATTATTATTATCTTCTTTAAGCCTATATATTTATTCCAGCAAGAATGCCACTATGCAAAGCATTTTGGGGAGTTGCCCACAAAACTTGTGGTATAATCTCTGGGTATCTTCAATAATGGCAAATCTCGGGCTTCCCTGGTGGCACAGTGGTTGAGAGTCCGCCTGCCCATGCAGGGGACACGGGTTCGTGCCCCGGTCCGGGAGGATCCCACATGCCGTGGAGCAGCTGGGCCCGTGGGCCATGGCCGCTGAGCCTGCGTGTCCGGAGCCTGTGCTCCGCAACGGGAGAGGCCACAGCAGTGAGAGGCCCACATATCGCAAAAAAAAAAAAAATAATAATAATGATGGCAAATCTCTATCTCTGCTGGAAGACTTGATAACTGAGAAATCATCAAAATTAATCTGGGCCAAACTTGTGAATTAGATGGGCAATCAGGCTGGATAATCACCTTTTAAGTAAAATTAAAATGTGGTGCTATAAGTAAAGCAATTTTTTAAATGTTGTTAGTTCTAGAAATATAGCTGACCCTTGAACAACAGGGGGTTTCAACTGTGCAGGTCCACTTACATGTGCATTTTTTCCAATAAATATATTGGAAAATCTTTTGGAGATCTGTGACAATTTGAAAAAACTCAGACGAACTAGGTAGCCTAGAAATACCAAAAAAATTTAAGTTAGGTATGTCATGAATGTATAAAATTTATGTAGATATTAGTCTATCCATACATAGGCACAAGGTGAGTGTATTAATTATGTATAATTAATACTGTATTAATGAGTAAAATTGTAAGTTGCCATAAAAAGTTTATAATGATTCATTCACTAGCGTAGAGACTAGGCTACCGTGAAGAATCCTACCAATTACATGAGGCTACCATAAAGCAATCATATTGCTGCTTCTTCCTTATCAATACATGAATCATTATACCTGCAAATAAATATGAATTTCTTTTTCACGTTATTTTTTCATTTTTGATGTCTAGTTTTAGTAATCTGTATAACGTCTACAGTGTTTTGTAGGATGTAAGACAACACTGACGTAGGTACTGGCAGATGATTCATCTTGAAAACAGACAATGAAAACTTACAGTATGGATACATTCAATACTGTATTGTAAAGGTATTATCTCTTCCATATTATTTTCTTAAGGACGTTTCTCTTTTCTCTAGCTTACTTTATTGTAAGAATACAGTATATAATACACATAACATACAAAATATGTGCTAACTGACTGTTTATGTTATCAGCAAGGCTTCCAGTCAACGTTAGGCTATTAATAGTTAAGTTTTGAGGGAGTCAAAAGTTATATGCAAATGTTCGACTGGACGGGGGGGGGTGGGGTGGAGGTTGGTGCCCCTAACCCCTGCATTGTTCAAGGGTCAACTGTAACTAGGAATTCGACTCATTGTCAATTAAGGTCACTTTTATGGTCAAAGGACCATGTTAATGTTAGTATTCAGAGCTATTTTAGAGGTCTTTTAAGTCAATGCTCTCATTTTAAATATGTAAATGGAACCCCAGTTTGCTAAAGACACTTGCCCAAAGTCTCAAAGCTACATTAGTCAGAAAGCAGGGACTAAAGTCCAAGATTCGTAATTTCCAATTCACTTCTCCTTCCTCTGCACCACACTGCCTTGTTGTCCTCTTTGTCATGTTTGCATGCCACATTTATACTTATACAAATGGTCTTCTTACTGGTATTAGTGAAAAGACTGAAATGTTTTCTTGCAATCCCCTATTGTCAATACATGTGATTAACTTTGCTCATTTTGGTTTTTAATATAGTGTTTCAGAATTGGCTTAACAAATTTCTCCACTTGGCCTACTATCTGAAGAAAATGAGCAAATACAGAATTCCTTCTAAACTGGCAGTTTTGTTGCAGTTTTAACTGGACACAAATCAAAATTACTGCAGTGTTTCCAAAGACATGCCCCTACCAGCACACTACTACTTAAAACTCTTGAAGTCTGTTCCAAAAAAAAAAGAAACCAGCACAGCTCTCTTTCTTCCTCCCTTTTCATCCCATTGGACCTCCAGTTCATTACCAGTCTCACACAACTGCAAATGTCTCACAAGTCTTTTAGTCACTGATAAGCAAAATATAATCTGAAGAGGGTGAGACTTTATAGTCTTGTCATCTTGTATGTTGTATGTTCATGTGGCCTGCTGAGCTCTACAGGGTATGTATGCATATATGCATGTATATGTATATAGGTACATATATGTTTTTATGTCTGTATAGGTATGTGTAGGGATTATATAAGGATGCATTACTATAGTGAAAAGGACATTCAGCTGGAAGCTAAAAGATCTGGTTCAGACTCAGTTCTACCAATTTAAGAGCTATGATTTGGAAGATATTATATAACCTCTCTAGTCATCTCTAAGCTCTGAGTTCTCTATGGAAGGGGATTAGATCATATTAGTCTTTTTAACTTCCATTCTACTGTGCCTGGGCCATAGTAGGCTTTCTGTAAATTTGGCTCAGTTCAAATTTGAATGAGAACAAAGGGAGATAAAGAAAATGATACAGAGGTAGCAAGGTAAGGTCCACACCTTGTATTTAAGTGCAGTATAAAGTCATTTTTTACCCTGAAATTACTAAAATGGTCTTCAGGACATCAAAATCCTTAGGACCAGCCTACTTTATTCTACTTCTGGCCAAGACAGAGTAACAGAGACTAGATTTACTCTCCCACCTAAAACTACTAGAATAAAAACTCTCCCACTCTCCCACCTAAAACTACTAGAATAAAAACTAAGAATACATGTGAAACAGTGGTCTCAAGTAACCCATCAGGTAACAAAGGACAATAATACTTGAGAGTGAAGAAACATATAAGGTGAGACCTATGACTGCCCCAAACTTACTGCCTGGAGAAAGTTAAAAGACCAAAGCACAGGGAGGGAGATCCCAACGCGTACAGAGGTCTACCTGAGTTAAGGAGAAAATTGAAAGTCCAGGGGAAACCACAAGTTCTACAGTTCTCAGCACACAGTACTAGAGAGAGAGCACAAACAGAAAACTCCAAAATCTGCAGAGAGTCATACTCAAGTATTCAGCTGTATACCGATCAGTGAGTCACCTGAGGAAACTACTCAAGGCCAGGGGGGAAAAAAAATCCTCCTGAAAGGACTAGAAAAAAAGTAAGCAGAGACTGCACAGGGCCAGGAATAGTGCCTATTCCTTCTAGACAGGGTATAGCCCATAATTCATGGGCCATATAATAAAGTATTGAGAAGAGTTTGTGGATAAAATTAACCCTAGATTGAATGCTGTTTTAGTCCAGCCTTACAAAGCTTAAAAGCAAGATCTGAAAAGACGAAAATTTTTCCAAGTAACAGAACTATATCTCAGAATAAACCCCAAGAATATTTATAGGACTACAAAAATACCCCACAAACAAAATTTACAATGTCTGGCATCCAACCAAAAATTACCATACACGCAAAGAAGCAGGAAAACAGAACCCAAAATGAGTAGCAAAATCAATCAATCAATCAAAACTGGCCCAGAATTAACAGAGATGTTATAATTAGTACAAGGCCATTAAAACAGTTATTACAACTGTAATTCATATGTTCAAAAGCTAGACAGAAAAGATTGAACATGTTAGAGACAGAAAAAATTTTAAAGACCCAAACTGAACTTCTAGAGAGGAAAACTACAATGTTTGAAAAGAAAAAAAAATTAGTGGATGAACGAATTAGACATTACAGAAGAGATACCTGAAGATACACTAAATGTCTATGGACATTTGAATAGGAAATACCCAAACTAAGAAAGAAATAAGACTAAAACAAAAACAAAACAAAGCATCAGTGAGTGGTGGGACAGCTTAACAAGACCCAATATACATGTGAATTGTAGTGCAAGGAAAAAACAATAGAGAAAGAGACAGAAAAAAAGATTTGAAAAATTAATGACTGGAAAATTTCCAAATTTGATGAATACTAGGAACCCACAGATCCAAGAATCCCCAACAATTTCCAACGATAAGAAGCACAAAGAAAACTATACCAAGGAAATCATAATCAAATTGCTCATACAATATTAAAGGAAATCTTAAAAGCAGCCTAAGAAAATGACATAAAAGGGAACAAATACAAGAATGACAGATTTCACATCAGAAACAGTGCAAGCTAGAAGACAGCAGAGTAACATCTTTAAAGAATTAAAAGAAAAAAACGTAACCCAAATTTCCACACTCAGTAAAACTATCTTTCAAAAACCAAAACGGTATAAAGACATTTTCAGACATGCAAAAGGTGAAACAGTTCAATTACCAGCAGAAATGCATCAATAAGAAATGCAAAAAGAAATACTTCAGGCATAAGGAAAACGATACCAGATGGAAATGTGGATCTACGTTTGGGGATGAACAGCATCAGAAATATAACTATGTGGGCGAACATAGACTGTTACTATTACTTAAATCTTTTTAGGGACTTCCTTGGTGGTGCAGTGGGTAAGACCCCACACTCCCAAGGCAGGGGGTCTGGGTTCAATCCCTGGTCGGGGAACTAGATCCTGCATGCATGCCGCAACTAAGAAGCCCACATGCCGCAAATAAATATCTCGTGTGCTGCAATTAAGACCCGGCGCAGCCAAAATAAATAAATAAATAAACAAACAAGTAAATAAATAAATCTTTTTAAGTTAACTGTTTAAAGCACAAATAATAATAAAGTATTGTGGGGTTTGTAACATATGTAGAAATAAAATATATGACAACAACAACAAAAAGGCTGGTAAGAGAAAAATGTAGGTCACTGATGTGAAGTACTTATGCTGTCTGTGGCATGGCACACCATCAGTTGAAGATGTACATTACAAGCCTTAAAACAACTACCAGAGTAACAAAAACAAATAACTATTGCTAATAAGCCAACAAAGGAAATAAAGTCCCAAAATAAACAGATAAAGAGAGAAAGGGAACAAGAATAGATGGGACAAATTGAGTACAAAAAAGCAAGATAGATTTAAACTCAACAATAGCAGTAATTAATGTAATTTAAAAAGAGTCCAAATATACCAATTAAAAGGTAAAAACTCTCATACTCGATTAAAAAGCAAGACAACTTCATGGTATCTCCAAGGAACTCCCTTTAAATATAAAAAATGTAAAAAGGGTTAAAATATAAAAAGTAAATAAGGAAAAGATGCACCATGCTAACATTTTTCAAAAGAAAGATGTGGCTATATGGCTATATTACTATTATACAAAGTTGACTTCAGAGCGAAGAATATTACCAGGATTACAGAGGCAATATCATAATGATAAAGTCAATCTGTCAAGAGGACATAATAATTCCAAATGTTTATGCACCTAATAATAGTGTGAAAATGCATGAGCAAAATGTGATAAAACTGTTAAGGTGAAACAGACAAATCCACAATTATAACAGGATATTTTAACACCCCTCTTTGAATAAGTAATAGAAAAAACAGACAGAAATTAACTAAGGATATAGAACATTTGAACATACAGAACACTCCACTCAACAACAGCAGGATATATATTCTTTTCAAATGCACATGAAATGTTTAACCTTAAAGAACATATTCTGAACCATAACACAAGTCTCAATAAATTTAAAAGGAGTCAAGCCATGCAATGTTAACTTCTCTCATCACAATGGAATTTAATTAGATATCAATTTTTTTAAATCTGGAAAATATGCAAATATGTGAAAACCAAGTAACAAACTTCTAAATAACCCATGAGTAAAAGAAAAAAATCAAGAGGAAAATTAGGAAGTATTTTTAAATGAATGAAATTGAAAACAGAATACATCAAAATGCATGAAAAGCAGCTAATTTCCTCCTTAGAAATTTATAGTACTAAAACTATGTATTAGAAAACAAGAAAAGCCTCAAATTAATGACCTCAGCTTTCACCATTAAAAAAAAAAAAGAAAAACCTAGAAGAAGGGCAAATTAAACTCAAAGATAACAGGAGAAGGGAAATAATAAATTCAGAACTGATATCAATGAAACAGAAAACAAAATGGAGACAAATTAATGATACCACAGGCTGTTTCTTTGAGAAGATCAATAATATTGGTAAACCTACAGCTAGACTAACCAGGGGAAAAAAAGGAAGACTTAAATTACCAGTAGTAGGAATAGGAAAAGTAATAGCACTACAGATTATATATATATTAAATTTTACCGCTTAGACAAAATGGACAAATTCCTTGAAAGACATAAACTACCAAGACTCACTCAAGAAGAAATAGATAACCTGAATAGTCTTATATCTAAAGAAATTTTAGTTAAAATCTTTCTAAAAAGAAAATTTCAGGCCCAGATGGCTTTACTGTGAATTCTACAAAACACGTAAAGAAGAAAGAATACCAATTCAATATAATTTCTTCCAGAAAACTGAAGAGGAAATATTTCTCAATTCATTATATGATCCAGAGTGATCAACTGCTGATGGACATTTGGATTGTTTCTACTTTTTGGCTAATGCAAATAAAGATCTTAAGAACATTTGTATACAAAGCTTTATTTGGACATATGCTTTCATTTCTCTTGAATAAATATCTAGGAGTAGAATGGCTGAGTCATAATGGTAGGCGCATGTATTGTGGAATATCCATACAATGGAATACAACTTAATAACAAAAATAAATGAACTATATTGATACACATGAAATAATTCTCTTGAGCTACAGAAAGCACACAAAAATAGGACACATACTATATGATTCTATTTATTTAAAATTCTAGAAAATTCAAACTAATCAATGGCAACAAAAAGCATATTAGTGGTTGCCTGGAGATGGGGAGAGAATGAGTGGGTAGGAGGGATTACCAAGGACACGAGGAAACTTTTAGAGCTGTTGGATATGTTCATTGTCTTAATTTTGTTAGTTAATTTTGATAGTTTCATGGATGTTTGCATATCAAAACTTTTCAAATTGTACACCTCAACTATATGAAGTTTGTATGTCAAGTATATCTTAATAAAGCTGTTTTTTAAAAAGTCCTTAGGGGACTTCCCTGGTGGTCCAGTGGTTAAGACTCCATGCTTCCACTGCAGGGGACATGGGTTTCCACTGCAGGGGGCACAGGTTCGATCCCTGGTCAGGGAACTAAGATCCTACATGCCACACGATGTTGAAAAAAAAAAAAAGTCCTTAGCACCAGAGCTCAAGAACCTTCATCTGCATTAATTCTTACAATAGGTACACAGCTAGCCCTTGGGCAGAGATATTATGGTACTTTCCTAAAAACTACAGTGAAAAATTCACCAAGTATTTATTAGACACACTCAAACATTAGCATCCACTCACTCATTCCTTCAACCAATATTTTTTCAGAACCTAAAATGCAGAACAGTGCTGAGCTAGATGCTAAGAGTACAAAGATGAATTAGATCTGAGTTTTCCAACAACCTCTTTGAAAAGATTTAATTAGGGGCTTCCCTGGTGGCACAGTGGTTGGGAGTCCACCTGCCGATGCAGGGGACACAGGTTCGTGCCCCAGTCCGGGAAGATCCCACATGCTGCGGAAAGGCTGGGCCCATGAGCCATGGCCACTGAGCCTGCGCATCCGGAGCCTGTGCTCCACAACGGGAGAGGCCACAACACTGAGAGGCCCGTGTACCGCAAAAAAAAAAAAAAAAAAAAAAAAAAAGATTTAATTAAAGTTTAATGATATTAAGAAACAATGACCTTTCTCATTTTCTGGTCCCTCATTCACAGACATGCAAACAGAGATGCACCCACATGTTGACTATTCACATCTCTCTAAAAAAACTGATGTAATATTCTGCTCTATATTTTAAATACACTTGATCACCAGGCTGGTAGGAAACTTCAGGATTACTTACTTCAGTCTAACTCAGATTGTAAGAGGCTGATGAAGGTCACAGGGGAGTCCAAATGGAGGTAGGAGGATGATGACTCATTGCAGGGTACAAAACCATGGTATTCACATGGTGGTGGTAGTGGGATGGCAGTAGCAACAGACTGATTACATATAGAGGAAACTGATCTTATAAGTAAGTTGAAGATAATGGGAAGCTGGGTTTCCATTTTTGGAGAAGGGAGTCACAATACAGAAAGAAACCTAAAATGAACCTGTGGTGTTGGACTGGAATTGCTGATATCTGTGTGAACTCATGGTTTTCGACTTAGGTAGGTAGATAGCTAGATAGATAGACAAGACAGAAAGACAATATAGCAGTACAGGAGTGAGTGTGTGTGTGTGCACGTGCATGTGTGTGCGTGTGCGTGTGTGTGTACACATGCATATATCTCCTAGCTCTTTCCACTGAGGGCCTGGGGGCAGTGATAACCCAGGTGCAAAGAACACACACAGACCCAGATCTTGCTTTCCAAAAAACTGTTCTTCACTAAAAGAAATCAAAGCTCCTTGGAGAAATGACTAATTTTAATGCAGGGGCACAGGGAACATAGATGGAATATTCTATGCCAGAAAGTAAAGAAGGACTCAAAGAGTGATGGAAATATGTCATAAGAAAACAGAAGCCAGCTTGAAAAAGTTCTCATGGCCAAACCTGGACTAATTTGAGTATCAAAATAAATAACTATAGTAACAGATTATTACCCATCGGGTGAATAAAGAATCATGAATCCATACTGATGTAAATAAATAAATGAGGAAGCGAAGAAAACTGCTTTTCCTTACAGTAGAATCTCAACTGATGAATACAGAAGAGAACAGAAGTATAAAGTAACCATTTGGCAACCATCACTTTAGAATTAATTCAGCCAAGAAACATCAATTTCTGTTAAAACTAATGGGCAGAAAATTGATGAGAAATGAAATATTTACATAATCTAAAAGTACCTCCCCACAAAATACTTATAGACTGCAAAGTCAAAAAGGGTAACTTCACAGAGGAGAAACCTGGCAGACACCACTCCAATGTAGTGTTCACAGTTAACATCACTAGTAATGGGGCAAATCAAAATTGTGTACTGCTTGACAGGGTGCAAGAAGAACACAACATCACTTGTATAACATTCCTTCTAAAAATACATAACCTCAGTCTCTTCATGAGGAAATATCAGAGAAACCAAAACTGAGGAACATTACAAAATAAATGGCCTAAAATCTTTAAAAATGCCACAGTCAGAAAAGTTAAGGAAAGACTGAGGAATTGTTTTGGACTGACGGGGAATAAAGAGACATGATCCCTAAATGCAATGTGTGATCCTGGATGGAATCCTTTTGTTATAAAGGACATTGAGACAGTTGGAGAAACTTGAATGGGGTGTGTGAATTAAATGGTAATAATGTGTCGATGTTAACTTCTTGATTTTGATGGTTATACTGTGGTTAAAAAGAAGAATGCTCTTATTTGTAGAAAATATACACACTAATTTATTTAGGAGTGATAAGGGATCATCTTTCTAATTTATTCTCAAATGGTAAAGGCGGGTGGGGGGGCTCATACTATTTCTACAATATATCTGTACATTTTAAAATATTTCGGAGGGTAAAAGACATAAAATACTCAAGAAGTAAAAGCAGGGAGTACTGGAAGAAGGTAGCAGTATCCCAAACCAAGACTCTTCCACACAAGGCAGCCTGTCCAATCCCTTATTCTATAGAAATAAAGGTCAATTCAGTGACATTAACATAGCACTTAAACCATGTATTCATGGCAAAAACAAACAAAAGGGGAAAAAAAACTGCCCTTTTCCCCAATTGGCGTATTTCACAACAAGGTCAACAGCTGCTTCACAGTAAAAAGCACACTCTAGGGACTACCCTGGTGGCGCAGTGGTTAAGAATCTGCTTGCCAATGCAGGGGACACAGATTCGAGCCCTGGTCCAGGAAGATTCCACATGCCGTGGAGCAACTAAGCCTGGGCATCACGACTACTGAACCTGCGCCCTAGAGTCCACAAGCCACAACTACTGAGCCCGTATGCCACAACTACTGAAGCCCGCACGCCTAGAGCCCATGTTCCACAGCAAGAGAAGCCACTGCAATGAGAAGCCCGCGGACCGCAACTAAGAGTAGCCCTCACTTGCCGCAACTAGAGAAAGCCCATGCGTAGCAATGAAGACCCAACGCAGCCATAAATAAATAAATAAATAAATAAATTTATTTTAAAAAATAACCACACTGTAGCTAATTTGTCGGGACTGAGTTTTCAATATCTAACAAAGCATTTCTATCAAGATCACAAATATAATATACAGAATAACTATACAATTCCACTGACATCAGAGAAGACATCTCATACATATTAACTTCCCAGATAACTTTATCATTTTCAAATGTCAAAACAAGTTTTTTTTAAATTTAACTATTTTGCACAGGAATAGCTATCTCCTCAATGTATTACCCACTTCCCTGGTTTCTGACAATGTGTTATGACAAAAATAATGATATTGTTTCTTAAAGACTGTGCATCACACAGTTGAAGAACCAACTGCCCTGTTACATACAGTCCTACATCATAATACATTTTAAATTATGATGTCAGCTTTTAATTTTTTTCTGCCTTTCCTGTCTCTGTAAGGCTTTCACATAACATTGCTCTAGGCTTTCAATGTGCCTTCCAGTAGCATCACTAAATTATAGCATTTAATCTACAGTGAACTTGGAAACTAGGTCATTATAATTTATAAAATGGCACACAAAATAAAAGTAAACAGTTTCTGAATGAGGCCTATGGATTTTTCTTATGCATAAAATGTAGATAGAACATTACAGGTATGAGATACTTTTGCAGCTTAGATTTTTCATGTTAACTTTTAGGTGATTGTTTGGCTATTATAAATTGCTACTGCCAAATAAATGAGGTACTACGTTATTTCAATTTTCAAAAATGACATTAAATTTTTTTCAGAAAGTAGGTTGGAATTCATACATTCAATCACAGGAAATAATGTCTATTTGTCTTTGGGGAAAAAAGAGACAAAAAGAATCCAAAAAGTCAATCCATTAGACCCTGACTCTAGGGAAATTCTTTGGTGTTAGTTCGCAACATAAAATTATAGTCCTTTGTGCCATAAATAACAAACCCACAGCTAACATCACACTCAAAGGTGAAAAGCTGAAAGCATTTTCTCTAAGATCAGGAATAAGACAAGGATGCCCACTCTCACCACTTTTATTCAACATAGTTTTGGAAGTCCTAGCCACAGCAATTAGAGAAGAAAAAGAAATGAAAGGAATCCAAATTGGAAAAGAAGAAGTAAAACTGTCACTGTTTGCAGATAACATGATACTATATACACAGAGACTCCTAAAGACACCACCAGAAACTACTAGAGCTCACCAATGACTTCAGTAAAGTTGCAGGATACAAAATTAATATACAGAAATATGTTGCATTTCTATACAACGAACTATCAGAAGGAGAAATTAAGGGGACTTCCCTGGTGGCACAGTGGTTAAGAATCCGCCTGCCAATGCAGGGGACACGGGTTTGAGCCCTGGTCCAGAAAGGTCCCACATGCCACGGAGCAACTAAGACTGGGCACCACAACTACTGAGCCTGTGCTCTAGAGCCCACGAGCCACAACTACTGAGCCCACTTGCCACAACTACTGCAGCCCATGCACCTAGAGCCCCGTGCTTTGTAACAAGAAAAGCTACCACAGTGAGAAGCCCAAGCACTGCAATGAAGAGTAGTCCCCACTTGCCGCAACTAGAGAAAGCCCAGGTGCAGCAATGAAGACCCAATGCAGCCAATAAATAAATAAATGAATTTTAAAAAAAAGAGAAAGAGAAATTAAGGAAACAATTCCATTCACCATTGCATCAAAAATAATAAATACCTAGGAATAAACCTACCTAAAGAGGCAAAAGACCTGTACTCCAAAAACTGTAAGACACTAATGAAAGAAATTGAAGGCGACACAGATGGGAAGATATGCTGTGTTCTTGAATTACAAGAATCAATACTGTTAAAATGACCATACTACCCAAGGCAATCCCTATCAAGTTCAGTGCAATCACTATCAAATTACCAATGGCATTTTTCACAGAACTAAAACAAAAAAACTTTTATTTGTATGGAAATACAAAAGACCCCGAATAGTGAAAACAATATTGAGAAAGGAAAACAGAGCTGGAGGAATCATGCTCCTTGACTTTGACTATACTACAAAGCTGCAGTAATCCAAACAGTAAGGTACTGGCACCAAAAAGACGCACAGATCAATGGCACAGGATAGAGAGCCCAGAATCTACAACAAAGGAGGCAAGAATATACAATGGAGGGTAGACCATCTCTTCAATCCATTGCTGGGAAAATGGAAAAACTGGACAACTACATGTAGAAGAATGAAATTAGAAATTCTCTTAACACCACATACAAAAATAAACTCAAAATGGATTAAAGACCTAAATGTAAGACCACATACTATAAGACTCTTAGAGGAAACCATAGGCAGGACACTCTTTGACCTAAATTGCAGCAACATTTGTTTGGCTCTGACTCCTAAAGAAAAGGAAATAAAAGCGAAAATAAGCAAATGGGACCTAATTAACTTAAAAGCTTTTGCACAGCAAAGGAAACCATTGACAAAACAAAAAGACAACCTACTGAATGGGAGAAAATATTTGCAAATGATATGACCAGTAAGGGATTAATGTCCAACATATATAAACAGCTCAAACAACTCAACATTAAAAAAAAAAAACTGATTAAAAAATGGGCAGAAGAACTGAAGAGACATTTTTCCAAAGAGGAATGCAGATGGCTAGTAGGCACAGGAAAAGATGATTGACAAGGCTAATCATCAGGGAAATGCATAATGAGATCACCTCACACCTGTCAGAATGGCTATCATCAAAAAGAACACAAGTAACAAACGTTGGCAAGGATGTGGAGAAAAGGGAACCCTCATACACTGTTGGTGGGAATGTAAATTGCTATAGCCACTGTGGAAAACGGTATGGAGGTTTCTCAAAAAACTAAAAATAGACTTACATATGATCCAGCAATTCTACTCCTGGGTACCAAAAAAAAACACCCCTAATTCAAAAAGACACATGCACCCCAATGTTCATAGCTGCATAATTTACATTTGCCAAGATATGGAAACAACCTAAGTCAACCTAAGTTTCCATCAACAGATGAATGGACAAAGAAGATATGGTATGCGTGTATATATATATATATATATATATATGCACACACACACACTTACATGTACACATACACACAATGGAATACTACTCAGCATTAAAAAGAATGAAATTTTGCCATTTGCAGCAACATGGATTCATGTGGAGGGCATTATGCTAAGTGAACTAAGTCAGACAGAGAAGGACAAATACTATATGATATCACTTAAATGTGAAATCTAAAAAATACAACAAACTAGTGAATATAACAAAAAAAAAAAGCAGACTCATAGAGAAAAAACTAGTGGTTACCAGTGGGGAGAGGAAAGGGGGCAGGAGCAATATAGGGGTAGGGGAATAAGAGGTACAAGCTATCAGGTATAAAATAAGCTACAACAATATACTGACCAACATGGGGAATATAGCCAATATTTTATAATAACTATAAACGGAGTACAACAACTTTTTTAATGCAAAAAAAAAATTTTTAATAAAATAAAATTAGTCCTTTGCTATGGGACAATCACGCTTGGATCTATAGTAATATTGTGTGTGTGTGTGTGTGTGTGTGTGTGTGTGTATTACTATACACTCTAATTAAACTATGTATTAACATATACTTGGATCTATAGTAATGTTACTTTGTGGCTCAATTTTTTAAGTTCTCCTACAGACAAAGCACAGAAGAGTTAATTATAATAACAGCAAAATATAATTAAAAAAAAAAACTTGACAATGTAAGAATAAAATAACTAACAAAAACACAGAGGTAGAGAAAGAGAAGGTGGCAGGTACTATAAATGTGCTAAATTGTTCTTTCATTGTCTAAAGTCAAGAGTCATTATCTAAAGGTTAATTTATCACATAACAGAAACAAAGTATATTATTTTAAGTTTTTATAGTAATCATTATAAAGGAAAACAGAGTATTAAAGATGGTTATTGTGGGCTTCCCTGGTGGCGCAGTGGTTGAGAGTCCGCCTGCCCATGCAGGGGACACGGGTTTGTGCCCTGGTCCGGGAAGATCCCACATGCCGCGGAGCGGTTAGGCCCGTGAGCCACGGCCGCTGAGCCTGCGCATCCGGAGCCTGTGCTCCGCAACGGGAGAGGCCACAACAGTGAGAGGCCCGTGTACCGCAAAAAAAAAAAAAAAAAAAAAAAAAAAAAAAAAAAAAAAAAAAAAAGATGGTTATTGCTAAGGAGTAAGACTGGGGCAGGGTTAGGGTGGGTAGAACAGGAACTTTTACTTTTCTTTAAAGTTTGATTTTTTTAAGTAAGAATAGTATGCAGGACTCACTTTAATTTCTTAAAAAGGGTAGAGAAAGGGGTGGTGGAGAAAAGAAAAGGAAAGAAAGCCTCATTACCTCCGGGAAATGTCCCATGACCACCCTGGGGCCTCTTTCCTCTGTGTTCTCAGGAACACTATCAGAGCATTTATTACACCGTGTTTCTGTGCTTTGTTGTCTGACTAACCCATAGATTGAAATCTTCTAGAAGGCTGGGGTCATATCTTACTTACATTTGCATCCCCAGCATATAACTTGCACAGTAACTAGTAGGAGAGCAATAAATAGCTGCTGAAGGAATGAACAGCATATGAATGATGGTCACAGTGAATAAAACTGATAACACCAATTCTTCACTTGGAAAACAGCATTAAAAAGGGGAAAACAAAGCAAAAAAAATCATGAAGCAAGCATCAACGTTTACAGTGGTGTCATGATAACTATAATTCACAAAATAATTCATTTTGAAAGAAAATGATGACTTCTCAGGAAAGGTTAAAAGAAATTTAAAAAGCAAAGGGGGAAAAAACCAACCCCAACACCTTGCTGTTTCCATTTGCTTTCTATCAGAGACCCTTTTCACCACCTCTTAAGAGTAGTCTAAACTCAGCATCAAATATGGGCTGACTTGCAGATGCCAGCACATACTGGGCCTGTTGAGAATATTTTTCAGAGTGGTGAATTTAGTTATGTATAAACAAGATTTCAAGTCTATTCAAGTGGCTCCACAGAGTAATTCCACATGACAACTTTTTTCTACCATCAAAATCTACTTATATTAAAAGAAAACCATAGTTTAAAAACAAGCACTGAGAAGTTATGGTTTCCAAGGCTACAAGGGACAGCTCAATGTTGAAGCATCAAAACTGAAATGCCTAACACACTTTGAATAAGTATGTTTTTTCTCTGATTTTAAAACTTTCTTTTTCTATCCGCTCTATATAAAAACATTTTTATAATAATAGTTTATCATGTAGTGAATCACTAACTTAGACATTCATTTTTAGCCTTGAAAATGTAACACTTGAAGTTAGACTTCACCAGTTTTGCGGCTGAGCTCCAAAGTTTCAAGAAGTGTTAGGAATACATGGTCCTTTGATCAAATAGTAATAAAAAAAAAAACAACCAGAATGGAATTGTGGTGAGGTCTAAAAAGTATGAAAGACCTTCATTAAGAGTATAAATTCTACTGAAGCAATGTATCTTGTTAGAAACAGCATGAAAAGGCAGAAGAGGCCTCAACCTTCTGTAGGGTGCCAAGAAAGCCATGTACAACCTCGAGCAAGTTATTAAACCTTCGGAGGCCTCAATTTCCTCATTTGCCTATTGTGCTGAGCTGTTGAAAGGATTAAATAGGATAACAAAATATTAACGACACCTAGCACAATATCTGCACATAACAGGCACTCTGCGCCCGCCCCCCCCAAAAAAGTAGCTAGCATTGAGGAGATAAGGCATCTTTTAAAAAAGATAATAATGCAAGGTTAGTAAAGCTAAGTAACCAGGGCACAGAACGCTTGTTATGTGCAATAAGGGTACAGGAAATGAACCAAGAAGGCTTCCTAGAGCAGAGGAATGTGATCTACATCTGGAAGAATTTATTTTATGTGTCAGGCAAGCATTCCCTACCTTTCTACATGTTGTTACCCGGTGTGGTCTTCTGTTCCTTGTACTGCCTGACGAACTCCCATTTACTTTTTTTTTTTTAATCGGAGTATAATTGCATTACAATGTTGTGTTTGTTTCTGCTGTACAACGAAGTGAATCAGCTATATGCATACGTATATCTCCATACTCCCTCCCTCTTGCATCTGTCTCCCTCCCACCTTCCCTATCCCACCCCTCTAGGTCACCACAGAGCACTGAGCTGAGCTCCCTGTGCTATACAGCAGGTTCCCACCAGCTACCCATTTTACACATGGTAGTGTATATATGTCAATCCCAATCTCCCAATTCGTCCCACCCTCCCCTTCCCCTTTAACACCTACCATGTGCTAGGGAATAGGCTAAGCACCAGAGGCTATAATAGGAAGCAAGATAAGCCAGACTCCCTGTCCTCACAAAAGTTACAATCTATCAGAGGAAACAGAGCAATTAAACAGGCAATTATGTCACCACATACAGTTTTATAATAGAAGATAGAACAGCGCTTCCTTCCTCTCCTCCACCAACACACACCCCAAAATGAAGATACAATCTCAGGCCAAGATTTACATGAGGGTAAGGCAGGAGGCTCCCTTAGGCCTATACCACTTGCTCTAACCCAGCCTTTTTCCAGAGAGCTGCACTGATTGTACTCTTCGTTTGGGCATACTCATGAAGCAGCACTCTGATCTTCATTCTGCTATTGTTTACTTTGTGCAGAGCTCCTGCTGGAACTGAAAGGGAGGAGAAGTGACTGACAGAGTAACACAAGGCTCTACTAATAGCAGGTTCTCAGTAAAGATCTGTTGCTAGCGACATTTTATTTCAAATGACTAACCAGCATTCCTTTTTTAGATTACTGGATTAGTAAACCCTGCACCTAATTCATCCTAAAATTCTCAACTGCAAAGTTTATCACACAGCATGTTCCATAATTTATATGGATAATATATAGTAAAATTCTTTGTTGTTAGTATTTTTTTTTTTTTTTTTTTTTTTTGCGTTATGAAGGCCTCTCACTATTGTGGCCTCTCCTGCTGCAGAGCACAGGTTCCTCACGTGCAGGCTCAGCGGCCATGGCTCACGGGCCCAGCTGCTCCACAGCATGTGGGATCTTCCCGGACCGGGGCACGAACCCGTGTCCCCTGCATTGGCAGGCGGACTCTCAACCACTGCACCACCAGGGAAGCCCTGTTGTTAGTATTTTTATACATTCTTATAATCATGTAATAACTGTTTGATCATCATAAATGTTAGAAAACCCATAAACCCAATCTAATAACATGAAAAGTATCAGACATCTCAACTGAGGGACATTCTACAAAATACCTGACCAGTCATCCTCAAAACTATCAAGAGCATCAACAACGAGAAACATCTGAGAAATTGACAGCCAAGAGGAAACTCAGGAGACATAATGACTAAATACAGTATGGTATCCAGAATGGGATCCTGGAAGAGGGCATCTGAATGAAGTATGGACTTCAGTTAATAATGTACCAATATTGGTTCACAAATTATAACAAATACACCATTGTGAGACAACAGAAAACATGCATACTGGACTCTGCCCCTGGTTCCTGGCACAGAGCTCCCCAAACGCTTGTAATTTCCTAAATGATAGATGCACTAGGGGCATCTCTTGTTCTAATATTTGGTCCTTGACCCAAGTTCCTAACACAGTTGCTAAATCCCTTGGAATCTCCTGGGTGATAGCAGTGTCTTTTGTTCTAATGAGGTGACTCTGGACAGGGGCTAGTCACCAAAAAGACCAAGTCACGATTAGAAACTTGGAATCTTTAGCCCTATCTCCCCTTCTCCGGAGAGGGGGCAGCGGCAGGAAACAGAACCAATAATAGATCATGCCTACATGATGAAGCCTCCGTAAAAATCCCAATAACATGGGGCTCAGAAGGCTTCTGGGTTGCTGAACACACGTAGGTGCCTGGAGCACTAGGAGCACCAGGAAGGGCATGGAAGCACTGCACGTCCTCCCACACAGCTCGCCCTAAGCATCCATTCCATCTGGATGTTCACCTGTATCCTTTACCCTATCCTTTTATAATAAACTAGTAAACAGTCAGTAAATTGTCTTTCTGAGTTCAGTAAGCCTTTCTAGCAAATTGATCAAACAGAGGAGAGTAGGAACCTCTCCTCTGATTTATAGCCAGTTGATCAGAAGCACAGGTGACAACCTGGACCTGTGACTGGTGTCTGAAGGTGGGGGCAGTCTTGTGGGACTGAGCCCTTAACCTATGCGATCTGACACTGTCTCCAGGTAAACAGTGTCAGGATTAAGTTAAATTGCAGGACACCCAGCTGGCAGAATTGCTTGGTGTGAAGAAAAATCCACACATCTGGCATCAGAAATACTGTGAGCGTAGTAGTAGTGTGAGGGTAAAAAAGAAACATAGGAGGAGGACTGAGTTTTTCCTATTCAACCACACTCATGGAAGATATTAAGAATAGGGGAAAACTAGGTGTAGGGTGTTTAGGAACTCTCTGTACTATCCTTCAATGTTTCTGTAAAGCATTTTGTAAAATAAAAACAGACATATTCAAAAATGAAAACAAAATAAAGAACAGCTGATCTTTCATAACATCAGACTCAGGATGTTTATAACACCATTGTGAAAAATCAATACCTAAAACACTATTAGAAATTAGCCAACAAAACCTGAACAAATAGTCCTTTTTATTTAAACAAAGAATATATTTTCAAAAAAAATTCTGCCAGATTGTAATCAAGCCTAACAAAAAATACAACCATCCCCTGCAAGATCAACAATCCTGGTATTTTGTCACTGCGTCTGTTCTCTAGGGATTTAGTTGACAAGATTCTCTTTTCAAATATCAATTTAATCCTCTTCCACAAATGTTTGAACCGATGTCACAGTTCAAGCTGAAAACTGAGCAAAGTGGGCTGTCCCAAATTCTAACACTGAGAAAAAGTAGGACATCTGGAAAGATGTTTTGTGCCAAGTACACTGAGGTAAGAACATGTAGCAGAACCCATGCAAGCTCCTCCTCCTTGGAAGCTCAACAGCAATTATTCACACCATTTTGGGCACTTAAGATTTACCACCTCACCGGATCAGTTATCTCTTCATACACATAGACATGTACACATTTATCCAAACTCTAAGTTCCATGACGGCAGTAACCACTTTTCTACCTTTTGTACCCAAAGTGCCTTACATGTGAAATTTGTAGAAAGATGACTTGCCAACAGAATGAAATGGAAATAACCAGTTTAATCAGACATTTTAAAATTGTGGTGAAATACACATAACATACAATTAACCACTTTAAAGTGTACAATTCAGTGGCATTTAGTGCATTCACTATATTGTGCAACTATAGTCACTAATTCTTATCTCAGAGATAATTGAATTCAGCTATCTCCCTTGCTGCCTTCTCCTCCAATAGCTAATAAATATCAATTCCCTTCGTCCTTTACTATATATTGGTTCTCTTCTTATGTCAGTCTGTGATTAAATTAGTTTGCAGTGGTCACAGCAGCAGATGGACATCCATTCCAGTGACAGGGAGCTCACCCTCTCCTCCAAAGGAACACTGTCACTGGTGCACACCTCTAGTACTTTCTTATATTGAGTCAACAGTTGCCTTCCTTTAGCTTCCACTGGACTCACGTGATGCCACCTCCAGTATTCACAAGCTATGACTGTCAAGGCCAGTTAATTTTTTTTTATTTTACTTTTTTTTTCTGGCACGCGGGCCTCTCACTGTTGTGGCCTCTCCCGTTGCGGAGCACAGGCTCCGGACGCGCAGGCTCAGCAGCCATGGCTCATGGGCCCAGCCGCTCCACGGCATGTGGGATCTTCCCGGACCGGGGCACGAACCCATGTCCCCTGCATCGGCAGGCGGACTCTCAACCACTGCGCCACCAGGGAAGCCCAAGGCCTGTTATTTTAAGGCTCAGTTTCCTCAACTGTAAAAGTGGGGATAACGGGGGCTGTTGTCAGAACTAAATAAGCTAAACTGTTTTTTCCCACACCCTGCATAACACTGAGCTTGGAGATGGAGTAGATGTCTCCCTTGCCACTCACTGCTGCTTTCCAGACCACTGCTCTCCTCCATTTCCTAAAACCCACAGTCCTTTTAATGTACATATGATTATGCCACTTTCCCTTCTTGCTGCTGTTACCTACAGTCCTCCCATTCCGGCTTAGTAATGGAAGATTTTAGCACCTGACTCACCATCCTCTCTTTCCACTACTATTCGTGCCATTGTTCTTGATGGACCTTTACGTCCATGCAATACTCCAACATCTCAGATTCATGACCTCCACCCAGTTCAGCCAGTTCAGTTATCCTCTTACTTTACATCATAGTTAATAACTACAGTTTTAAAACCTCAACTTCAAGCATCCCAACCTCTGACCGCTGCTCTCCGTACCTCACTCCAACAATTTGTTCTCACCATCAGAACTTCCAATCCATTGATCCTCCTACCTCTTTTTCACGGATCATCACTTCCCTCACATTCTCACTTCTCTCCTTATCCAAATTAGAGTCTATGGTCCATCATTATAAATCACTCCTATGGACCTCTCTTCTTCCCCATGAGCTCACCTGGCAAAACCCTAATTCTGGTTAAATTCAACTCATTGTCTTTTCCACCTTTGCACCCAAGTGGCTGAATACAGCTGGAGAAAAACACTCAGCATACTGAATGGTCTCCCTTAAATGTATAACCGAAGTACAGAAACTGGACCAGAAGCATCAGGTTCACCTGGGAGAGTTAGAAATGCAAATTCCCAGACCTCACCCCAGACCTAATGCAGCAGGAACTTTGCGGGGGAGGCACAACAATCAGTGTTGCACCAAGCCCTCCAGCTCATTGCGATGCAGGCTAAAGTGTGAGAACTATCAGGCCTAGATAATTCACTCTCTCATTCTCCAGAATGACTATTTTAAATCTTCTCTTTTCTCTTCAAACTGTATACAAAACTTCCACCTCCTGACACCTGGCTGATGACCCTACTGAAAAACAGAAGCAGTCAGAGGACAACTTACTCGTTCTCCCATCACCAAATTTACCATGAGATTCTGTATCTGTACCCATATATTCTGCCTTCCCCACGTATGTACAGACAGCCCTTCTTTGTAAGGCCTAACCATCCACTTGTACACTGGATCTCTCTGTCTTTCACTTATCCAAGGTTTCTGTGACTGCTATTATCCCCTCTCTTTCTCGGGCATCCATAAATTTTCCTTCAGTACATGAATATGCTAAATACCTCCCCCCATCTCAAAACAGAAAAATTCTTCACTTGACCCTTCATTACCCTCCAGCTTTAGTACCACTTCCCTGCTCCTCTGTACGGAAAAACTTCGCAGGAATAGTTTACACTTCGTGCCTTCACTTCCTCACTCCCATTCTCTCCTTAACCCACTCCTACAACATCACCAAAACTGCTCTTATAAATGACACCAGTGAGCCCCAAGTTGCTGGATTCAGCATTCAATTATCAGCCCTCTTCTTACTCAACCAATCACAGCATTTGATTCAGTTGATCAATTCCTTGAAAATACTTAATTTACTTTGGCTCTGGGACACCACATTGTCCTAGATTTCCCCCAGACCTTATTAGCTGCCCCTAGTTCTCTGCCATATCCTCCCATTCCTACATGTTGGAGAACCCTGAACAAACTCTGGAAGGTAGAAGGTGGAGAGGCCATTCTCCCAGCAGCAGTGACAGACTCTCTCCGGTATGAGTTCCTGGAGTAGCCAGTTTCCTCATTTAGGTGTCTAGTGGGTGTGGGACGGTTACTTCACTAGCAGCAGTTCTGTAAGCACTGGATCGTTGGGTTGACCTCGAAGCCTAGCAGTAAGTAGTGTGTCCCTGAAGCCTAGCAGCCTCCTGACTTCTTCTCCTTCAGCTGTCTAGTGATTCTATAAATACCCAATTCTCTGTGTGAAATCTCGTCCTGATGAAAATCTCTAGAGTGGTTTATGTTTCCTACCCTGAACCTTGACTGATACAATTCCTAAGTTCACATCTCCGGCAACAATCAGCCCCGAGATCAAAAGTGCATATCCAACTGCCTTCTCAGTACCTCCACCTTCATAACTAATACATATCTCAAACCTAACGTCCCAAATACATTCTTGATTCCCCATTATCTGATCCTCCTTCCCCCTACAAATCTCATACCATTTATTTTCATAAATGCCACCACAATTCACCTAGTTGCAGAGATTAAATATCGATAAATTATTTTTAAGTCCAGTTTCTCTTGCATGCCCACATCTAACCCATTACCAAGGCTGGTTAGCTCCAACTTCAAAATACGTCAGAAATCGGACCACTTCTCTTCATTTACCTCAACTGCTATCAGACCAACCTAGTCACTCTCGTCTCTTGCCTGGATACTATAATAGTCTCTTAACTAATCTCTCTTGCTACTCTCCCTCCCGTCTATTCTCCTTGTCACAGTCATTTTCTTTAAATAAAAGTCAGATCACATCACTCCCTTGGCTCAAACCCCTCCATTTTCCCATCATACGTGGAAAAAATCTAAAACTCTATACAATCTGGTCTCCACCAACTTTGCTCACTCTGCTCAAACTAGACTGACCTCTTACCTGTTCTTTCAACAAACCAAGCTCACTCCCTCCTCAGCGCTTTTATATTGGTTATTACTGCTCTTTGGGATGTTCCTAAAGATACCCACACAACTTGCTGTCTTATCTTTTTCAAGTCTTTGTTCAAATATTTTCTTCTCAGTGAGGTCTCCCCTAACCACTCTATCTAAAATAACTCGGTGCTTTGTGACCGCCTGGAGGGGTGGGATAGGGAGGGTGGGAGGGAGACACAAAAGGGAGGGGATATGGGAACATATGTATATGTATAACTGATTAAATTTGTTATAAAGCAGAAAAAAATAAATTAAAAAAAAGAAAAAAAAAAGAAACAAGAGAGGTGATATCACTACAGATTTTTCATGTAATAAAAGGACGATAAGGAAAAAAATAAAAAATAAAAATAATAAAAATAAAATAAAATAAAATAAAATAACTCATCCCGGGACTTCCCTGTTGTGCAGTGCTTAAGAATCTGCCTGCCAATGCAGGGGACACAGGTTCGATCCCTGGCCCAGGAAGATCCCACATGCTGCGAAGCAACTAAGCCCATGCGCCACAACTACCGAGCCTGCGCTCTAGAGCCCGCAAGCCACAACTACTGAGCCTGCATGCCACAACTACTGAAGTCTGTGTGCCTAGAACCTGTGCTCCGCAAAAGAGAAGTCACTGCAATGAGAAGCCTGCGTGCCACAACGAAGACCTGACACAGCCAAAAATAAATAAATAAAATAAATAAATTTATTTATTTAAAAAAATAAAAATAAATAAAATAACTCATCCTACCATCCCCAGTACACTCTATCCCCATCCCCATAGCATTATCATTAGTTTACCCACAGGAACAAATATAGCTACATACTTTTTTTCTTACAAATTACATCTCTTCAGAAAGAGCCCACATTCTTTTGAATGTGGGTGGCAGCATGGGAGAAAGAAAAGAAAATGGAGTAAAAACTTTGGTTGGCTGGCTCTGTCACAATGCAACCTTAGGCAAGTCAATTCCCCTTTCTGGATCTGTGTCCTCATTAGCAAAAGAGGGATAACAAACAATGGCATCAGTCTCATAGGTTTGCTTTGAGGATTAAATGAGATAAAGCATATAAACTACTTACCTGACAGATGGTATATATTCAGTAAATGTGTCTATTTTACTATTATTACCCAACAACTGTTTGCCAAATTAACTAAATAACTGTTTAAATACAGCAACCATATTCCCAAAGTCCTCTCTTCTCCAAGCTAAATATCCTCTATTCTCAACTAGTTTTCATATGACTGTTTAAAAACCCCTCATCACCCTGGCATTCTCCCTTAGCTCTTTCTCATGGAAGTAAACTAGGACTCAAACTAAACAGAATATGCCAAATATGATCTAAAGAACACGAAGTCCAGGAAGACTATTACTTCCCTTGATCTGGGCACTATATTTTAATTAATGCAACATAAGATAATCTTAACTCCTTTTTGAGAGCTATTGAGTCAATTTCTTGGCTTATACTAAATTTTTCATAAATTTAAGTCTCCAGATGTTCTCCCCACAAACTGTTTAAAGCCAGTTCTACTCCAAGGTTCATATCTGACTCTGCCACTAGAATCAAAGAATCTCTGAGATTTAAAAACAAAAACAAAAACAAAAAATCAATGCTACTACAGAAGTCATTTTACCTCTATGGCGGTAGACCTCTGTTTCTTGCAGTCAGAATTTAATGGTTGGGAGCTTGAAAACAGAAATACCAATTAAGGAAAAGTCGCTGTGTCTACTCACATCCCACTATATTGAAGGAAAAGAAGTAAAAGAAACCATGTGGTCAGAGAGTTATAGAGACGCCCCTCAATGGCAAACCTACAGGCTTTAGTTAACACTTTCAGCATGGGGAGGCACGGAGGCACAGTACTTTCGAGGCTCTAGGAGAGCCTATTATGAAAGTCTCCATTGTGCTAGGGCCACAAGACTCTCTAAGAAATGCCTGGCTCATTTACACTCAGGTGTACCACCGAAGAAATTTTATCAGAAGGGGCACAGGAGCTGTTAGGCAGCCTCAAGGAAGATCAGAAGGAATTCTTCCACATGAGATGAAGAAATATATTGGAAAGGTCCTTGCCATCAAATAGATCTGAACTCTGAATAACACACTAGCTCATTTTTTCTAAGCTGTAGTTAGCTTACCAGCAAAACAGAACTATAATAGTAGCATAGTACTGTGAATATTGTAAAAAATATGTATGCTAAGTTTTTAGCATTTAAGTGCCTTTCATATTTGAGATATTCAAATACTTTTTACTTTCCCTACCACCTGTGTAGGCATAGAAAAGAATGGGATTCTGACTTATTCCTACAATACCAACAAAATATTTAGAAATTATTATTAACTTCTCAATGAATATAAGACCCCTTGTTTGCTGTATCTATTAATCTGTCCTACTAGAATATAAGTCCCTAAAGTTAGAATCTTGCTTCTCACGTTAATAGAGTACGCCCAGTCATGAAGAATCAATTTTAAGAACGAGGTTATTACAGTATCCACTCTCCTCAACAGATAAACATGCTGCGTCTCAGATTCTCTTCAAAGGTAAAGCATCCCACCTTTTAGAATAAAAGTTACTTCAAGGGCCAGGTGATATCCTGATGAGCATAATGTATTAATTCTCCTAAAATCTCTAAGTTCTCTTAATAAAACAGCATGTAAAAATCAAATTATGGGTGGGGTAGGTGTTTAATGGTAACTGTTTGTTTTTATTGGCAGAGACATCAGGGTGAAATCACTAAACCTTGGAAAGCTGCCTTGGAACATGCCTGGCACCAGTGGGAATGTAGAAGTTACAAGGCAGCTATGAGGGGTGCAATGGTAAAGCTTTAATTTGCAGTGACATCTTAAACAAAGCAGTCTTAGTAAAGTAACCCTGTGAAATCAAGCCAGAACTGAAGGACAGGGGCAGGGACAGAGAACATCTCTTGGGGCAGAAGACTACTCATATATTTAACTGCCCTCAAAGGATGCTCTTTACCTCTTTCTACTGATTTTATACACCTCTTTCACCATTCCAACAGCATTTGAAAACTGACTATTGCTCCAAGCCAGAAGTTCTGAACATTATTTTGGGGAGGGCTCATTTATTTTACCCACTATGTTGCTACCCCTGTTGAACATTCGGTCCACTAGAGAAAATGGACTTAGCAGCATGAAAAGCCTACAAAAGGTCCTAGTTAAAGACCATGAGACCTATCAGTAACTCACAACTACTAGTTAACTCATTTAATAAACTAGAGTTAATTTACCATACAACGCCTTTATGTGACTTTCATCAGCAAGTGCTTTGTCGAAAATGAAGCACTCAAATATTTTATAGTAAATATATACCATAATTGTGGGAGAACATATCCAAAGTTAGTATTAATTATCTTAGAAAAGGTGATTAAAAACTACCATTTAAAAAATTCCTCCAAAAACCTACCTATTATTCAGTGATTATCCAACTGGATTGTATTTCATCCATTCACTTATTAATTTACCATTCATTCAATTAACAAATATTTACTGAGTATCAACTCTGAGTTAGGTTGGTGCTATATATGCTGGGGACAAAATTATAAACTAGAGCTCTAACTTCCCTACACTTATGTAGTTTATGTTCTCCATTCTCATTCTGAGAAATATGTTAAAGGCAAAAAGCATATCAAATATTTTGTTTTAGTTCACACTCAAGAAAGCATTACAACTGCAGCATTAGAAAGCATACTGTCCAGGAAGAGCTCATAATATAACAAAATTTCTAACTGAAATACTAGAGTGATTTCTGGGCTTAATTAGAAAATTTGCTGTAAATTATTAAAATGATTAAAAGAATTATAAAATAAAACTACATGCACTGTTTCAGCAATAAATTTAAAAATCCAGAGGAAGTAAATAGTTTCCTAGCAAAATATAAAGTAACAAGAATAAACCACAGAGAAGTAGGATAAAATAGAGCAAATAGCACTAAAGGTATTAGAGTCAGATTTATCATAAAAGTCACCTGAACTAGATGATTTAATAGCTAAATTCTCTAACAAACCTTTAAATTAAAAATTCCCAAAATTATTTAATATGTTTCAGTTGATTATGATGCTAATAGCTAACAAATATAGCATTAACTATATTCGGGCACTGTACTAAGCACTTCATATTAATTCACTTAATCCTCCCAACAACCCAGTGAGGTATACGCTATTATTATCATTTTACAGAGTAGGGTCACAGAAAAAGATGAAGAGTTTCCCAATTCAATTTTAAGATCTTAGGAAAGATGTTTCTCTACCCTGCCTTCCTCTCCTCCCCCCAAAAACAACAAATACTATATACCAATCTCACTTGTAGTAATGATCAAAAGAATAATCTATAACTAATTAGTAATACAGTATCAAAAAATCTATATACCTTATTGCAACTATAAATTAAAGGAAGAAAAACATATAATGTTAATAAATGCAGAAAGGCATTTCAAAAAATTCAGCATCTATTGCTAAAAAAAGTTAATAGGAAGAACTATCTAAAATATTTTCCAAAATTAACAGAAAATATCCTGAACAGCAAAATATTTAATTAAAATAATAACTGGACTAACATGTTCACTATGCCCATTACTTTTCAACATTATTTTTAAAGTTCTAGAAGGTTTAGTAAATGTACCAGAGGCTAGAAAACAGTATAAACATTGGAAAAGAATGGATAAACCAATCTTTTAATTGATAATAATGAGTGTATGCCAAGAAAATCAGAGACCTTTCCTTAAAACACAAGAAAAAATAATTTGATATAGTCACTGAATGTAACTTTCTTAAAATTACAGCTTTTCCCTATAACAGTAATAAGCACACAGGAATGGAAATGGAAAACATATTTTATAAAAAATAGTGTAAAAACTATAAGAACAAATTTAATGGAAAAGCACATGACCATATGAAGAGAACTATAAAATCTTACCAAAGGAATGAAATAAAATTTGAACAAATATAAGACATACCATGTCTTGGATTGGAATACTAATATAAAAATGACAGCTCTCTCCAAATATTAAAAAGTCAGTGAATATAAAAATTCCTATTAGAATTCCAATAAACTTTTTTTTAAAGAATAGGATAAAATAACCTTAAAGTTCACATGGAAGAATAAAGTTCTGAGACTAGCCAAAAATAGTATAAAAAAGAATAGTAGCAAGAAGGGGACTTGCCCCACTTGGTATTAGAACATACCAAAAAACCACTGTAATTAAATTAATCTGAAATTATTGAAGGACTACACAAAACAATCAGAACGAAAAGAGAATCCAGAAATGGATACCAGCATACATGAGCTTTTAATATAAGACAAAGGTGGTATTTAAATTCAGTGAGAAAAGGAAGTTACTGGCACAACTGGATATTCATCTATGAAGAAAATTAATTTCTATCTCACAATATATGGAATATCTAAACAATATATTTAAGAATAATTCCTAATTGTATTAGAGATTTAATTTTAAAAGTAAAATAATATAAATCTCAAAAGAAAACTTAGAAAATATAGGTGGAACTAATGTATAAGAGAGACTTCTTAAACCAAGATAGAGTGTCCAGAAGATATCAAAGAAAAGCCAGAATTATATGATATGGCAAATAAAAACTTTTTGTATAAGGTATACTAAGTCAATACATAACTGACATATTTGGAAAAAATACCAAGGACTCTTAAAATTTTATGAAAAAAATGCAAGCAACTCAATTAAAAAGACAGGTAAAGTATATGAATAGGCAAATTCACAGAAGAATACACTGAATGGCTAACAAACTCAAGAAAAGAGGTTCACTTTCACTTGTAGCTCAGACTAAGCACTAGTACCAAAGCTAATAAAAATTAAAGTAACACTGAGGTGTTATACTCATCAAATTAATAAAAATCACAAAAAAAGATGATGATACCCACTGCCAGCAGGGATTCAGGGTTAAGAGTAATGTCACATATTATTTGCACTCTTTGGGAAAACAGTATGTTATTTCTTAAAATTAAAACTAAACATGCCCTTTGATTCAGAATTCCTACTCCTGGAAATTTAATACACAGAAACAAAAACATCATAAACATAAGGATATATACATATATAGATATTTACTGCAGTACTGTGCATAATGGCAAAACAAACAAATAAAAAAACCAGAGCCAGAGCAAATATTAAAAGTCTATCAACAGGGTAATGATTGAAAAACACAGTACACCCTCACCATGGGCTATTATGAAATCATTAAAACAGTGAACTGAAGAGATATGTACATGGAATGTTAAACAAGAAAAATAAGATGTAGAGTCATGTATACAATATCCACTCCAATTTTGTAAAATAGCAATTAAAACTCCTAACATATGTACATAAATATGCATATAATGATGTCTATAACATATACACAGAGATCATAGGAAAAAATATGAATATATACACAACAGATTGTTAACATGGGTACATGGGTGACTGGGGTCATGTGAACATGTGTTCTGTGTTTGGATGATATCTTATTCAGTTCAGGCTGCTATAACAAAATATCATAGACAGGATGGCTTATAAACAGAAATTTATTTCTCACAGTTCTGGAGGCTGGGAAGTCTAAGATCAAGGCACCAGCATTGTTGGTATCTGGTGAGAGCCTGCTTCCTGGTTCACAGACATCCATCTTTCCACTATAACGTCACATGGAGAAAGGGACAGGGTCTCCCTGGGGCCTCTTTTATAAGGGCACTAATCCCATTCATGAGGGCTCGGCCCTCATGATCTAATCATCTCCCAAAGGCCCCACCTCCAATGCCATCACATTGGGGATTAGGTTTCAATGTATGAATTTGGGGTGGGAGGGACCACAAACATTCAGTCTATAACTGGTGGTCTTGGTAGTGAGGGAGAAGGGTTTAAGGAAGAAGACAAGCCAAAAAGTAAAAAGAAAGGGGAAAAAAAACTGCACCTAAAATACTCCAGTACTTTGTTAAAATTCTATTTTTGTAAGTATATATGTGTCTTTCTGTGTATGTGTACATATATGTGTGTGTACGTATAGAGGAAGATAAATAAAAATAAAATGTGCTATTATACATAAATATCAATTTTGTTTAACTAAAGTTTACATTAAGTAACTAAACTTTTTCATTTTAAATTTTGATTAAAAACCTTTCTAAAACTTTTCACGTGTCCCTGCTTTCTTACACAGACCTTAACAATGACAACTTTATATTCCACTGATGATTTGGTATCAACATGGCATAATGGAAGAAAGCACATGCACATGCATTCTTTATTCAAACCTGCTTTAACACTTATTTATGGTGCTAGACAAGTCTTTTCACCCTTCTAAGCCTCAGTGTCCTCGTCTGTTAAATGGAGAGAGCATTAGTGAAAACTAACATGGTGGACTTAATAATTCTCATTATTAACTTCAGTTATGAACTACAATATGGAGATGTACTTGGGTAAAGGACTGAATGCTCACACATAGAAGAGGTATGCTAGCTACGCTTTTTAACCTAGTCTGTCTCTCTTTACAGCTGGTCTATTTCTCTCTGCCCTCCTCTTACATGAAGTAGTGACAGAGGACTATTTACAAATCCAAACACTGTTAAGTATAAAGATAGGACAGTAGCTAATATGATTTACCACTCAGTTATATTCCAGAATCACAGAGTAAAGCACAAACAGAGCAAACTATCAGATTTTGTTTCTCCTTGCTGTCAGTGTGTCTACCTTAATAGTAATCCTCTTAATTCCCCTAATTTATCAAAAATGAGCACACAGGCACTGGGTAGGAGCTTAGTCTCTACCAAGAATAGAAACATATATGAGTCTTAGTACATAAATTTTGTGACATCTTTTGCTTACGGCTGGGTTCTTAATTATATTCTCTATACTTGCAGTTACCTCTTAGGGAGAGATCATTAGGAGGGGAGAGGGGGAAAAACCCTCCCTGCAAACCAAAAGTTGGTTATCACGTTCAAAATTTAAATATTATAAACAGTTATGCCCTTTCACATGTCATCCTCTCTGTTTTCTAGACATTACTGCAAGAACAATTTATTTGATATGAGCATCTCCCTTTTATAACTGGAATTTTATAGGAGAAAGTATTTTCTGTCAAAGTGGGGGGTGGGGACAGGGCAACAATCTGCCTCCAGACAGCCAGATAAAGATCTTCCAGAAAAAAATCTATATAAGGAATAAGATTATAAGTCACAAAATCCTGAAATCCCACCAGACATTATATGGAGGGCAGTGGCAGAAAGAAAAGAGTCAGCTGAAGGTCTACAGATCTGATTATATTTTCAACACTTTTTCCATAATGGTTGAGAAATTTTTTACAACCCTCATTTTACCAGGTGCAAACCAGAAATAGGAAAAATAAAACCCAGTTCTCTGTAACTTGAAGAACAGTTTGATTTGATCAATCAAAACATCATTTATTACCTGCTTAATATATTTGATATGCAGCATCATAGGACTAATACAAAGATCAGTAAAAAAGAGGATTCTTGCCTAAAGGAGCTCTCAGTTTGGGGATGCTGAGCGGAGAGCGAATCAGACAATGAAGAACTAATTACAACATGACGTGCTCGGTAAATGCTAGCTACTAACTGCACAGGCAGTGGCAGGAGGACTTGAAATAAGAACACTAGTCCCTACACTGTTTAGAGCTAGTGTTTAGAGTGAGTAGCAAATTAAGAAGTATGGACTTTATCCTGTATGTGATGGCTCAAAGATTTCTAAGCCCAATGAGTGACAAAACTGATGTATCTTTGGTCACTCTGGCAGCAATGTGGCAGATGAATTGTACTAAAGCAGTGCAAAAAATAATAAAGTAGTAAAACATACTGGTTAAGAACGTGGGCTCAGGAGCTAAACTGGGTTTAAATACAGGCTAACATGAACTAGCTATACGACCTTGGATAAGCTACTCAACTGCTTTGTGCCTCTGTTTCCTCATCCGTAAATATGAATCAACAGCTCTTACCACATGGGGTGTTGTAAGAATTAAAAGAATCAATTCATGTAAAGCACTTAGAATAGTTCCTGGCACAAAGGAAGTGCTCAATAAATAATACCTATTAACTGCATGAAAGAAAAACTGGAAGTAGGAAGACTAGTTAGGAGGTCAGGAAATAGTCCAGGAAAACAGGTGAGAACAAAGAAGGCTATGCTCACTAGCTGCCTGAGATGATGATACTACTAGAGAATCCAGGGAAAAGAAAAGGAAGAGGAGGATTAAGCCAATGTATGTAGCTCCAGACATGTTAGGGTTGAGGTTCCCACAGAACATGAAAGTATAAATGTCTAATGGTCATTGGAAACTACAGATCAGAACTCCAAAAGAGAAGTAGGAACTAGAGACATAGATTTGAGAGTTATTAATATGTGGACATGGTGGTTATGAAAGACAGTCCTAGGGAGAAAGAGTAATGCAGGATCCACAGGACCTAGGGCTCTAGGATCACAATAGGATCCACAGTAACTCCAACATAACTGAGAATTGTCAGTAATATAGAGAGGAGAAAATATAGCCATATGAAATAATCCCTTCCTTCAAGTAGTTTTCAGTGCCATCAGGGAAGACAAGACATGCACATGTTAAACAATTTTTATCATGATTGTTATAGGATTAACAAAAGTAATTCTAAAAAACAGAGGTATCAGCATTAGAATGGCTAGACGGAAAGGGAAATTATGCTTAAAATTGGAAAACCTAGTGGTAATATAAAAAAGGAACACGGGCATAGAGAAAAAAAGCTAATTCCAAGATGGAAGAAGTAAAGGGGAAAATGAAAACTATTATTTATTGAATGTCTACTATGTGTCAGTAACTGTCCTACAATCTTTCAATTACTTTACCTTATTAATTCTCATAATAATTCCTATGAGACAAATATTACCCCCATTTTACAAGAGCAGTTTGAGGCATACCAAAGTTAAGTAACTTGCCCATAGTTTTGCATCCAGTGACGGGCATACGGCAGTCTAGGACTGGAACCTGGATGGAGGGTCAAAGCCCATGGTTTCTCCACCGTATCTCTACTTATTAAACTGGCAAAAGTAGGACATGTCAAAAAAGAGGGGAAAAAAAAAGAATAAAAAGTATACTCAAGGGCTTCCCTGGTGGTGCAGTGGTTGAGAGTCCACCTGCCGATGCAGGGGACACGGGTTTGTGCCCCGGTCCAGGAAGATCCCACATGCCGCGGAGCAGCTGGGCCCGTTGAGCCATGGCCGCTGAGCCTGCGCATCCAGAGCCTGTGCTCCGCAACGGGAGAGGCCACAACAGTGAGAGGCCCGCATACCACACACACACAAAAAAAAGTATACTCAAAGAAAACAGAATTAGTCTCACTTATTTCACTACCATAGAGCTAACTTTTTGAGAAAGTATGAAGGGAAAAAACAAAAATAAAACAAAACAAAAAAATTTTTAAACACTAAAAATAATCTTTCAATTCCAGAGGACAGGTAGGATTTACAGGTATCTCCTTGCTTCCAGTCTCGTCCCTCAAATCTCTTCCACACTGTCACCATGGATAGAATTCAAAATCACACACCTGAGCCTGTCACTCCTCCTCTCTTTATAATCTTTCAACAACTCCCTCTCACGAACACAATTTAAAAAAAAAAACGAAAAAAGACCTAAAAAAGAGAAACCTATTTAGAAAGTCTAGAAACTCCTTAACCTAGAAAGAATAATAATAAAGAGAAGAAAAGCTAACTTCTAAATTAAAGGCTCACTTATGATTCATAACCCTACATTTCTCATTTCAAAACTGTAAAATAAATGATATTTCAAATGCCAGTTAAACAGCAACATTGACACCTTGTGGTGAACATCCTAAAGTATCAAATGGGACACTGAGTGAAGTGTCTCCTAAGTAAATGTCTGCTTACATGAAAAATAATGCCTAATCCAGAGATTTACAAGGGTTAAGAAGCAAAAATTCAGTTACCATCACACATACCGAATGTAAACTTGGAAAGAGCTGCTCTTACTTTGGCAACATTGGAATTAGTCTAAATTCCTAACTATTGGCAAAAGAATAAAACCTCAGATCATTGTTTTCCTACAAAATGGTACAATGCATCCTTCTGAAGGGGCTATAATGCCAGGGTCTTAGGTGCTCCAAAAACAGCCTTTACTTAGTCAAAATTTCCTATTTTTTGTGTGACATTTACACATAAAAGGTTGAGGGTAGAGATACATATTAGTGGCACGAAAACAGGAAGAGTTATTAACAGGAGACCTGGGTTCTAATCCTGCCTCCAAACAGCACTGAGAATTTTGTGGAGTAAGTAATATTAAAGAATTCAGACTCTGTGTGTTTTCACATAAAATTACAGATCAAGAAGTAACAATTTAGGACTTCCCTGGTGGTGCAGTGGTTAAGATCTGCCTGCCAATGCAGGGGACACGGGTTCGAGCCCTGGTCCAGGAAGATCCCACATGCCGCAGAGCAACTAAGCCCGTGTGCCACAACTACTGAGCCTGAGCTCTAGAGCCCACGAGCCACAACTACTGAAGCCCACGCACCTAGAGCCTGTGCTTCTCAACAAGATAAGCTACCGCAATGAGAAGCCCACGCACCACCAGAAAGAGTAGCCCCCGCCTGCCACAACTAGAGAAAGCTTGCACGCAGCAACGAAGACCCAACGCAGACAAAAATAAAAGTATATATATATAAATCAATAAATAAATTTATGAAAAAAATAAAATAAAATAAAATAAAATAAAAAAACAAGAAATCATCAGGAAAGGAAAAGGTATATTTTTAAAAATTACTGCATCCAGGAACAATGCTGCCTGAGTTAAGGACGGGAAACTATAAACAAAATTGATCGGCACAAAATTAAGTTTCTCGGCAATCACTTTATATATATCATGGCAAAAACTGTGGGAAAAGAAAAACTTTTGCTTGAGCAGATACATGACGGTTACTCTGAACTGCCTGAATCACCAGAGAAAGTTCCATTTTACTCATTAACTTTGACAAGTACAATTTAAAGTTTCTAGCTCCAGAGTAACTCTCTGAGTTCAGGTAATTTACGTGAAAAATAGACACTTGATCTGGTTCAGAAGAAGTATATCTGTGTTACCAGCTATAAATGATTTACATGATGGTGACGAGCAGGCCACTGTTAATAAGGCAATTCAAACGGCTGACACACCTGAGGAATCTAGAAGGCACGCTAGAAGTGAAACCCCCAAGAGACATTTCATTGCAAAACCAGTGTTAAATAATTAAGCCACTACCAAACTAATTTGATGATTTTTCATTTATGGAGGGTTCCACGATTTTCAGAAATTTTCTCCATCATTATGCTATGTGCCCCTAACAACCACCAGTCTAGGAAGGTAAGTGAGGGTTTGCAAAATTTGCTTGTCAGAAAACCTTCATACCAATCTCCAATCTGGCTCTTCTTGCTATGCGCCCCCTAAGATAAGTAAATCATTTAACGCTCCTTGGCCTCAGCTTCAACATGGAAGACAAAAGCTGATCCCTGATTTGTGAACACAAAAAACTTCTAGGAGAATAAGATAACAGATGTGAAAATGCTTATAAATTAAACAAATTTGAAACATCACTGCTTCCACATTTTGGAACAATTAGAGAGGTTAAATGAATTAGGATAAATCAAAGATAATTAAAGTCAGAGTCAGGTCAATCAAAGAATTCTCCGTTATATCAAGTTGACTCCCAAGATCCTACAGTCTTTCCTCAGCTCCTATTCTCCTGTATCACTACAGTACAGAGCCTTCAATACTCCTTAAATCTCTAATCTCTCAGATTCTGTGATGCTACCTTTCCTAACTCCTCCTCTTCTCACTGACTCTGTATTCCCTTTTCTTTTTTTTTTTTTTGCGATACGTGGGCCTCTCACTGTTGTGGCCTCTCCCATTGCGGAGCACAGGCTCTGGACGCGCAGGCTCAGCGGCCATGGCTCACGGGCCCAGCCGCTCCGCGGCATGCAGGATCTTCCCGGACCGGGGCACGAACCTGTGTCCCCTGCATCGGCAGGCAGACTCTCAACCACTGCGCCACCAGGGAAGCCCCCCTTTTCTTTTAATTCCTTCTCTAATGAGATCACACAATCTCATACTTGCAAAATATCTTTAAAAATTATAGTATCTATACTCTCATTTTACTGAGCAAAACAGGCCAAGAAATATTAATCTCTTCCTCACATTTCAAACTATTTCTGTACATTCCTCTTTTCAATACTTAAAACTCGATGTAGTCCCAAACTGAATAGGCTCAAAAATAAGAGTTATATAATAGACACCTCCTGCTTTCTATCTCCACCATCCAATTACTAAATTCTGTCCATTCTGGCACATATCCTAAGAAGTCAAAGTGAAAGTACGTCTCAGGTAAGAATCAAAGGTCATCAAATGTGTGTGGTTACTTTAGTTGAAACCATTGTCTCTTAAGAGCATTTTACATAGTCCATGTCAGCAAACTCTCTACCATTATGTACAGCAAGATTCAAGATTCGCAAAGGAAAAGCCCATTTCATAATGTTTAAAAAATAAACAATCATCCAGTTGGATAAGAGTCCAATCATCCTTCTGGACTCTTCCTCTAGTAGATATATAGAGAATGTCTAATGGTCTGGAATTTATGATGTGTTATGTAAACATTAGGAAATACTGCCAAAATCGAATTTCAATGAATCATCTGTCTGAGTAGGGTGAACACAGGTTGAGTGTCACTCTTAACTTTATTTTAAATTGCATTTATTTTGGTAGCCTGCCTCCTGGGGAAACGTCCTTGATGATCTACCACATTGAAAATTAAAACCAAATTTAAAAATCTTTCCAAATTAAGCCCAGACATTATGAAAATATAGAGCTGAGGCAGTTAAGCCTCTAAGCACATGAGATTTCACGCAGAGCTCCTTTGCCTTGCCAAATATGATTCTTTTAAGATGAACAGCAGATCAAAACTCTAAGCTATGTCTGGGGCTATTGAAGCGGTTTTCTAGTAATGCCACAGTTGCTAAAGTTTTGATAAGTCTAAATTTTGTACCTCTGGTTGCTGCTCTTTATTGTGCAGAAGACCGGAAACAGCTCATGTCCCTGTTTTAAGATCACTGGCTTCCAATCACTCTCTCCCACTGTCCAGAGGAAAATAATGGCTTTCCAAAGGCTTTGTAAAAGAGATAAATCACTGTAGCTACAAAATTTATGAAGCTCTCACTAAAAAATGCTAAGTCTGAGTAACAGCTTCTAAAGATTCCATACATTTCCTCACATCGAAATGTCACAAACTCAGAATGAGGAAGATTCTTGACAAAATGCAAGAGGACTCTAAGTTTCTTACCGCAGCAAAGAGAAGACATCATAAGAATTGCGAACACAGTTCTGATCCACCTGAAGAAGAATACTCTTCTGAGCATCTGAATAACCCTAAAAGACATTAATGAACAAATTAATCGAGGTAAAACAAAATAGGTGTCCAAATTAATCGTGATGTTTGTATTTTTAAAATTATGATTCAGTAACAACTCAGTAAATTCAAATCATTACGAAATTAGAAAAAAGTTAAACACTTTTGTATAATTGAAGTTTAACCTTATGGGCAAGTGAATTTAAAATAAATTTCTTCTAACATTTTCCCACAGAAACAATGTTTCACATTATAACTTTTGGTGAACTTCCCAGTGAAACCCCAGAAGTCTTTTTAACATATTATGTGGCTGAAGAAGAGTATTAACAATAATATTTCAAGTATGCCTAGCCATCATATGTAATGTTTTTATGGGGGAAAAGGCATTCCAAGTTTTAATTAGGAATACCAGAAACAAGTATTTCCACTCAGTGGTGTAAAGGTGGTGGCAGCAAGGATGGTTTCTGGAGAGAACACAGCACAATTCCATAGGAAGAACAGAACAGCTATCTGGCACTTCAGAAAGGCAAAGTAAATAGTAGTTAAGAAAAAAGGACTCTGGACCCAGACCACCTGGATTACAGTTTAAGCCCTTAATACACCAGCTCTGTAATCTGGAACAAGGCACCTAACTTCTTTTAGTTTAACTTTGGTTTCTTCATCTATATAACATGGAGATGGTAATATTATCTACCTCACAAATTGTTGTGGGAATTAAAAGAGCTGATATTTGTAAAGTCAAAGGTATGTGAGAAGCACTGTATAAATGTTTGCTATAATGCTAGTATAAGCATTTTCTAAAAGTTACATTGCTGCAGACATTAAAAGGTTATTAGGAGAATATTATAAACAACTTTGTGCCAACAAATTTAACAACTTAGATGAATCCTTGAAAAAATACAACATGACAAAACTGATTAACAATAAAACAACAATCTGTAAACTCTATTTTTTAAGTGAATAAGTAATTGAAAATCTTTCCACAAAAAAAGCCTAGGTCCAGATGGGTTCACTGAATTATATCAAACATTTAAGAAATATCATCAGTTTAACACAAACTCCTTCATAAAACAGAGGGTAAGGGAACAATTTCCAATTCATAAGACCAGCATTACTGACACCAAAACTTATCTCTCTCTCTCACACACACACACACACACAATTAGAGACCAATATCCCTCATGAATATAGACACCAAAATCCTTAGCAAAATATTAGCAAGTGGGACCAGCAATACGTTATAAGGATAAAATAGTAACTCATCGTTATTGACTGAATTTATTCTATGAATGTAAGGTGGGTTTAGCATTTAAGATCAACCAATTAGCAAATAAATGAAGCAATCATTATAAGCCTATCTTGATGGGCACACAATTATAAAGATGTAACTTGTGATGATAGCAACATAAAAATGGGGGAACAGAGCTATATGGAAGAAAAGTTTTGTATAATATTAAAACTAAGTTGGTATTAATTTGAACTAGACTGTTATAAATTAAGATGTTAATTGTAATTCTTGGGGCAACCACTAAGAAAATAACTAGAAGATATATAGTAAAAGAAATGAGAAAGGAATCAAAATGTGAGAAATAACTAACACAAAAGAAGGTAGTAACAGAGGAATGGAGGAACAAAAAAGATGTAAGAAAACAAATCGAAAAGTGGCAGAAGTCCTTCCCTCTGTAATTATATTAAGTGTAAATGAATTAAACATTACAATTAAAAGGCAGAGATTGGAAGAATGGATTTTCTTTTTAACGACCCACTATATACTGTCTACAAGAGATGCACTTTAGAACCAAAAACACAAATAGGTTGAAAATGGAAGGACGGAAAGATATTCCATGTAAGCAGTAACCAAAAGAAAGCTGGAAAGGGTATACTAATATCAGACAAATAGACATTAAGACAAAAAAAAATGTTAGAAGAGTAAAAGGATATTATATAATTTTTAAAAGGTCAAGAAGGTATAAATGATTATAAACATATATGTACCTAGCAACATATAACAAAACATATGAATCCAAAACTGCAAAAACTAAAATGGGAAATAGCTGAAGTCAACATCCCACTTTTAACAATGTGTAGCACAACCGTAAGAAAGATAAACAATGAAACAGAAAACATGAAAAATACTATAAATCAACTAGACCTAACAGATGTATACAGAATGCTCCACCCAACGACAACCATATACGTATTCTTCTCAAGTGCACATGGAACATTCTCCAGGATAGACCATATGTTCAGCCACAAAACAAATCTCAATACATTTCTAAAACCTGAAATCATACAAAGTATCTTTTCTGATCACAATGGAATGAAACTAAAAATCAATAACAGAAGGAAACTTGGAAAATTCACAAACTACAAAGTAAATAACATACTCTTAAACAACCAGTGGGTCAAAGAACAAATCATAAGGTAAATTATTAAATACTTTGAGTAGAATAAAAATGAAAATACAACATATCAAAACATATGGGATACAGTGAAAAAGTGCTCAAAGGGAAAAGTACAGCTGTAAACATTTACATTTAAAAAAAGAAAGAGTTCAAATCAATTAATCTAATCTTCCACCTTAAGGAAATAGAAAATAAAGAACTAAACCCAAAGCAAGAAGGAAGTAAATAATAAAGATTAGGGCAGAGATCCATGAAATAGAGAATATAGAACAATACAGAAAAATCAAAAAAAAAACAAGTTAGTCCCTTGAAAAGAGCAATAAAATTGACAAACATTAAGCTAGACTGAACAAGACAAAAAAAAAAAGAATACTCAAATCACTAAAACCAGGAATGAAAGTGAGAACATTATCACCTATCTTATAGAAATAAGAAGTATTATAGAAGGATACTATGAACTGTACGCAAACAAATCAGATAACCTTGATAAAATGGAAATTCCTAGGAACACAGAAACTCCAAAAAATGACTCAAGAAGAAACAGAAAGTCTGAACAGATCTACAAGTTGTAAAAGAGTTTAGCTAAGCTACTCCATGGTACTGCTGCCCTGGCATACATTTTGTTTGGTCAAGCAGCCTGCAGGGACCTTAAACTAACACTAGACCCCCTTTCAGGGAAGTGCATGCCCTAGATAGCAGGATGCAGAGTCATAAGCAAATGTAGCTTCTGTTATGACTTGTGATCAACAGTCTCCCCTACTTCCCAGCACCTGTATGCTTTATACGCCCCTTAGGTAAGAATCCCCATGGAGTGCATGCCCTAGATAGCAGGATGCAGAGTCACAAGCAAATGCAGCTCTGTTATGATTGTGATCAACAGTCTCCCCTGCTTCCCAGCACCTGCATGCTTTATACGCCCCTTAGATAAAAATCCCCATGGAGTGCATACCCTAGATAGCAGGATGCAGAGTCACAAGCAAATGTAGCTTCTGTAATGACTTGTGGTCAACAGTCTCCCTTGCTTCCCAGCACCTGTATACTTTACACACCCCATAGATAAAACTCTCCATGGAACTTACCAAAACCCTGCTCTTTTGGCTTGAACTGACCAATCCAGCCCTAGCCCAGGAACCCCAAAGCACTCTACCCACAGACTCTAAATAAAGACATGTGTCCCAGGTCCTGCATCTCTCTGTCTGCACTTGGCCTTGAGCTCCCCATATATAACTTTACAGTCAGTTCTCTGTATCCATGGTTCTGGTCTGCATCCATGAATTCAACCAACTGTGGATTGTATAGTGCTGTAGTTTGTATTTATTGAAAAAAAAAAGTAGATATATAAATAGACCTGCCCAATTCAAACACATGTTCTTCAAAGGTCAACTGTACTAGCAAAGCTAATCCAGCAGCATACTAAAAGGCTAATGCCATCTGGTCCAGCGATTCTACTTCTGGGTATATACCCAAAAGAACTGAAAGCAAAGACTCAAAGAGATATTTGTACATCCATGTTCATAGCAGCATTATTTACAGTAGTTGAGGGTTAGAAGCAACCTGAGTATTCATCAACAGATGAACAGAAAAACAAAATGTTGTATTTTCATACAATGGAATATAGTTAGCCTTAAAAAGGAAAGAATTCTGCTATAACATGCATGACCCTTGAGGACATTATGTTAAGTAAAATAAGCCAGTGACAAAAGGACAAATATTGTATAATTCCACTTACATAAGGTACCAAGAGTAGTCAAATTCATAGAAACAGAAAGTAAAAGGGTGAGTGCCAGGGACTTGGTGAAGGGGGAGATGGGGAGTTACTGCTTAATGGGTAGAGAGTTTCAGTTTTATAAGATGAAAAGAGTTCTGGAGATGGATAGTGGTGACAGTTGCACAACAAGGTGCATGTCCTTAATGCCACCACACTGTACACTTAAAATTGTTAAGATGGTGAATTGTATATTATGTATATCTTACCACAATTAAAAATAATTTTTTAGAAAAGATTTATACACCAGGAACAAGTGGGATTTACCCAAGGTACGTGAGGGTGGTTTGATAAGTGAAAATCAACACAACATACCAAGTTGGAGGACTCATATTTCCCAATTCAATACTCACCACAAAGCAGCAGTAATCAAAACAGTGTGGTATTGGCATAAGTACATTGGCATAGATCAATGGAATAGAACAGAGAATACTAAATAAACTCATATGTCTATGGTCAACTGATTTTAGACAAAGGTGCCAGGACTGAGAAAGAATAGTCTTTTCAACAAATGATGCTGAAACAACTGGATGGCCACATGCAAAGAATAAAGTTGAACCCATCCCTAACACTATATACAAAAATTACAATTAGGATCAAAGACCTAATTGTGAGAGCTAAAACCATTAGAAGAAAGCACAAGGGTACATCTGTATAACCTTCAATTTGCCAATGGTTCTTAGATATGATGCCACAAGTATGAGCAACAAAAGAAATAACATAAACTGGACTTCATCAAAATTAAACTTTTGTGCATCAAAGGACACTATAAAGGAAGTGAAAAAACAACCCACAAAATGGGAGAAAATATATGCAAATCATATATCTGATAAAGGTCTAATATTCAGAATATATAAAGAACTCGGACAACTCAACAACAAACAAGACAAACAACCCAATTTTAAAATGGGCAGAGGATTTAAAGAGACACTTCTCCAAAAAATATATACAAATAGCCAATAAGCACATGAAAAGATGCACAACATCATTAGTCATTAGGGAAATGCAAATCAAAATCACAATGAGATACCATTTCATACCCACTAGGAAAAGTAAAAAAATAAATAAATAAACAAAATTAAAAGAAAGCAAAACAAAAAACAGCACATAAGTGTTGGTTAAGGATGTGGAGAAATCAAGAACCCTAGTATATTGCTGTCGGGAACATAAAGTGGTCAGCAGCTGTGTAAAAAAGTCTGGCAATTCCTCAAAAAGTTAAACATAGAATTACTACATCATCTAGCAATTCCATTCCGAGGTATATAACCAAAAGAACTGAAAACAAATACTTGTACATAAATGTTCATAGCAGCACTATTCACAATAGCCAAAAGGTAGAAACAATTCAAACATCAATCAGTGGATGAATGGATAAACAAAATGTGGTATAGAGTATTCATACAAAGCGATATCATTCAGTCATAAAAAGAAGTATTGATACATGCTGCATATGGATGCACCTCAGAAACTCAAGCTAAGTGAAAGCAGCCAGACATAAAAGATTACATATTGTATGATTCCATTTATATAAAGTACTCAGAATAGGCAAATCCATAGAGAGAAAAGCAGGTTGGTGTTTGCTGGGGGTTGGGGAGCACAAAATGAAGAATGAATGCTTAATGGGCATTTTCTTTTGGGGTGATGAAAATGTCATGCACCTTAATGGAGGTAGTGTTCGCACAGCATTGTGAGCATACCCAGTGCCACTGAACTGCACACTTTCAAATGCTTAGGGAATTCCCTGGTGGTCCAGTGGTTAGGACTCAGCGCTTTCACTGCTGGGGCCCGGGTTCGATCCCTGGTCGGGGAACTAAGATCCTGCAAACCGTGCAGCACGGCCAAAAAAAACAAAAAACAACAACAACAACAAAAAAAAGCTTAATTTTATGTTATGTGGATTTCATCTCAATTAAAAAAAAGAGAGAGTTGGCTATGAAATAATCTACATATCATGAGAGCAGCTGAAAAGAAAGGACAGAGACAGGAGATAATCCTATAAATGAGCTACAAAACCCAAAAAGACACTAGAAGTAAATTTAAGATTCTCAGGAGAAATAATTAATGACATTCCACTCAGTTATACTTATTTTATGTAAAAAGCTGCCAAACATTTCTTCTATTAAAAACTTATCCACACTCACTAACATACAACTAACGTACAACTAAAAGCAACATATTACAGCGAGGATTCTGGGTCTTAACCCACTCTGCCTGTCATGGAAGTGAAGAAAATCATTTAACCCCTCTAAGCCTCAGTTTCTTTAACTACGAAATGAGATGAGACTACTACTAATGTAAATAGTAAACAATAATAGCCAAACACAAAAGTAACATGTATGAGCATTTCCAGTATGCCAGGCAGTGTTGTTTTCCATGTTAAATTAACGTTTCAATGTTAATGTTAAGGGTTAACATGTTTAATACTCACACAACCCTGTGAAACAGGTACTATTATTATCCCCACTTTAAAGGTAAGGAAACTGAGACACGCAGAGGATTAAGTAGAAGAGCCATGCAGTCTGGCTCCACAGCTCATGTTCTTAATGACCATGCTACACTTGATCTCAAAGACCTTTTTCAGGTCTAAAATTCTGGGTCCATGTACATTTAAGGCAACTCAAGGACATTATTAAACCCTTCTGCTTCAGCCACCACTTAGCAATTAACATTCTTGAAATATGCTAAGAGCCTTGCTCTGAATGACATCTAACTTCACCAGATGTGCAATCCCGGCAGACCTCTGATGAAGGATCATAATGGAAAGAAATGGCTCATTTGTATCTGGTTATCTGTGTGAGATACTGCCAAGTGCCAAAGAGCCCAGAGGAGATTTACATGTCACTCAAAATTCTTCTGAAGCCAGGCCTAACAATTCTTTTTCAAGGAAGGGAACAGAATAGGCACTAGTCCGGGTGAGTGCCTATTAAACCATTCAAGGAAACAGATAATTTCACATATCCAGTGAGCAGGAATAATTCCAGGCAGATGATCAGGTGTGTTTCTAGATCAGTGGTCAACAAATTTTCTCAGTCAGCAGCCAGATTGTAAATATTTTAGGCTTTGCAAGCCACACACATCATCTCCATCGCATATTCTTCTTTGTTTTCGCCTTCAAATTCTTTACAAATATAAAAATCGTTCTTAGCTCCCAGGCCATATAAAAACATGTGGGGACTGTAATTTGATTATCCCTGTACTAGATCGCTGAATGAGTCACTTTTTAAAACATGTTACTGTACATTTTGAGAGTTTTCAGCTACTACAACAATCATAAGACTATCCTTTATTAAAACTATAAAAGTTCTACTAAAATAATCCACTTGACAGGATAACTGTTAATTAAGCGAACAACATTATACATATATACTTATTCATTTCAGTGTTTACTGAACATCTTATACATACAGGGTGTCAGGCAATTGCTATCATCGTTATAAAAGTATACAACCCAATATACTATAAAGTATATAACCCAGTTAAGGTTCCAAGTGAAGTAAAAACTGCAAAGGTGCCACAAGAAAGGTTAAAAAGAAAAGCTACAGGAGTTCCAATATGGTAAAGATTCCATCTAGTAGAAGCAGGAACATCAAAGGCTGCAGCAGGGGTAGCAATATTTGGGACAGATTAAGAAGCATAGAAGGCTGAATGGCAGTGAAGGAAAGTCCCACACAGACTGAACACCTTTAGCCAAAGCATGACAGTAGGAAAACATAAGCTGTATTCAGAGAAGATTAAATAGTGGTCCAATTTGTTCAGCTCCAATGATGTCAAAATTACTTGGAACCCTGGAGGGGGAAATAGTGGGAGATATAGCTATATAACTAAGTTGAGAGGGCCAGAGCACAGAAAGCCTCAAATGTCATACTAAAAAGGGAGACAACCTACATGCTTATTGGACTCATGAAAAGTTTCTGACAGTGTAGGACAATGATCAGAGCTGCATTTAAGGAAGGTTACTTTGGTAATGACAAATATGACAAATTAGGGGAAGCAGAATGTCCAGACAACTGTTAGGAGGCTATTCTAAAAATCCACACATACTAGAGGTAATGAGAGTTCAAACTCTGAAGAAAAAGAGAGACAGAGAAAAGAAGTAAAGATAAAAGCAGAGATATAACCAAAAGTACTATACCACTGACTGAATTTAGGTTGATGGAGAAAAGGAAATTAGGTCAGAGATTTGGACACACCTAGCAGACAAGAAGTTATTCCATACAACCTTTAAGCAAAGGAATAAAAAAAATGAAAGTATGCTTTAGGAAGATTAATCAGGCAGTGGTGAATAAGACAAAGTGCATACAAAGAGACCAGAGCCATAGGCCTGCCAGAAAACTACTGCAGTAATCCAGCCTTATAGGGTGCCAGGCTGAGCTTGGATCATGGCAATGGATATGGAAAAGTAGCCATATATATAAGTGATTTCAAAGGACTCAAAAGAGTCTCGTAGCTGAATGAATCGAGTGGATAAAAGAAATCAATCAAAACTAACTGCAAAATTTGAGGCCTGGATAAATGGAAAAATAGTTAATAAAAATGTAAAAAACTGGAAGGGAAAGCAAACCTGGAGAGAAAAATGAAGAGATCCATTTAAAGTATAACAGGGGGCTTCCCTGCTGGTGCAGTGGTTAAGAATCCGCCTGCCAGTGCAGGGGACACGGGTTCGAGCCCTGGTCCGGGAAGATCCCACATGCTGCGGAGCAACTAAGCCCATGCGCCACAACTACTGAGCCTGTGCTCTAGAGCCCACGAGCCACAAATACTGAAGCCCGCGTGCCTAGAGCCTGTACTCCACAACAACAGAAGCCACCGCAATGAGAAGCCTGCACACCGCAACAAAGAGTAGCCCCCACTCAGCAACGAAGACCCAACGCAGCCAAAAATAAATCAATAAATAAATTTATAAAAAAATAAAGTATAATAATTTGCAAATGGCAGATGTCTATGCAGAAGTGGTCAGAAACTACTTAAACATAGATGAACTAGAATTTTGAATAACGAGCTATACAACTGATGACAAACAAGTAGCATATGCCAGAATTTTAAATGATCTGCTACAGCAACATTCATTCACTCAGTCAACAAATATCTACTGAATTATTACTACATGCCAGGCACAGTGCTAAGCACTAGGGATAATTCAGTGGCCAAGACAGACACTGTCTCTGCCCTTACACAGTGTACAGTCTAGTAAGAAAGAGAGATGAGCAAATGGGTAATCCGAATATAACTGGTTAGGAACAGTGACAAGAAAAATGAAAGGCAAGGTGCTATGAGAACAGATAGAGGGGTATCCAAACTGGATTTAGGGGGTATGTCACAGAAAACCTTTCAATGGAAAGGAGATCTAAGCTCTAAAACTGAGATGCACAAATTTGAGCTTAAAGTGTTATGGGTGGGGTGCTTCAAAATCAGGAATCAAATCACAATAAGACCTTACAAGTCATTAATTACTCTGAAATGATTTGAATAATGGAGGGACATGACGAGAATTTTAAGAAGATAAATCTTGCTACAATGAATGGCAAGAACCAGGAAAGAAGCAGATGTTTAGCAGACACCTTAAGTAGTGATTCAAAAAAGTGACTCAAAAAAAGAGGGAGGTGTTCGGGATGGCTCCTTGTTCTGACTTGAGAAAGTGGATGAACAGCAGTACCATTCACTGAAATAAGGAACACAATAAGAGGAGGTTTTCTTACAGGGGGAAGGAATTGAGCTCAGTTTGGTAATTGTAGAGTATGTGTCTCTGAAACATCCAAGCAATCTGACTCAAGTCTAGATATATGGAAGCGCTGACTGGCGATGTAGACTTGGGAGAGATCTGAATGATCCAGAGATAATGTGTTAATGAGAAAACAAAAGGCCCAAGTGGAAACCTGAGGACAATAGCTTAAGGGCCCCAGCAAAGGCTTGCCCTAGTGGGACTGATAGTGGACTATACATGTTACTCTTTAAACTGTAAGCGAGCTCTGCAAATAGTCCTTCTTCTACTTATTTAAGTAGAGTAAGAAATCATAAAGGACAAGGAAAAAAACCAATGGCTCATTCTACAACTTAAGCACCTTTTCAGATGCAATGAGTATACTTTTAAAAAATATAATATTTGTTTGTACAGCTCCTCCTAAAATGGCTACCTGATGAATCAAGGGACAGCCTGTGTCCCTATGTGTGTATGTTCATTTGGACATTAACACACTTTTAAGAGTCAGGCAAGTTTAAACCAAGAAAAAATGTGCACGTGTCTCTGTCAAGCACCTTCGAGCCTCGGACACCCACTGCCCCTGGGCTCTGACAAAGCCCAGATGCTGAGCTGTTAAGGAGGGAAAGCAAGACCTCTTCTTCGACACTGAACCTGAGCTGAATATGTACATTCCCCCAGATCTAGTCTGAGATTTGAGACAGCAGATGTTTTCTTCTCCTTCAAAACAGTAAGAAGCAATGAAAATAAGAACAGTGTTATTAAGCAAAGGTATACAGATCTTGAAACTAAAATCAATTCTTTTTTTAAATTCAAGTCAACAGGGGTGAAGAGGTTCTTGTTCACACTTCAGTGTTTTAAACTACCCTCAAAAAATAATCACAATCATAGTCACACACTCCAAGTATGAAGTGCATTAAATGTCATCAATGCAACTCCGTAACAAGAGGACTGAAAGTGACCCTGCTGAAGTAGTCATCCTTTCAGAGAAAAGTATACTACAGAATAGAGATAGGAACCATGTGATCTTAGTGGATTCATTCACTCCGGAAAAATATCTTCTAAGCAAAGTCTACACTAAATCCTGGGACCAAAAAAGTAAGATACCACCTCAGCCCTAAAGGAGCTTACGCCCTAACAGGAAGAAGGATGTATACACAGTTACTGTAACTGTGAGAGAAGAGAAGTGAGAGGGAAGAAAAGGCAACAGTGGTACCATGTTAACTAGGTTAAAAAAAAAAAAAAAAAAAAGAAAAGAAGAAGAAGAAAAGATTCCCAGCTTTCTAGAGGAACAATTTAAACCAAAACTGACTCACAGAGGGGAAAGGAAAAAAAGTCAAGAATGCCCTAATTACAAATCTAAAAAAGAATAGTAAAGACAAGTTTTCAAAATTTAAACAAAATTTCCAACTCTCTGAATCCCCTAGTGAGGATGAGTCTGGAGCTCTGTTTCTGTTTACTTTCTAAGAATCTAAAACATCTACATGAAGAACCATGCTTGGCTTTGAATTTTCCAGTATTAAAACTCTGAAAAGCTCAAAAATTGTGCTAAGGAGACAAGATCCTCCAAATTCATAACAGGAAATGTGGCATTTTCCCAGATTATTCTCTGGCTTTAATGAAGAGAGAGAATGGGGACCACAGGATTTATAAATATGAATTACAGGATGAGATGATTTTCCAAACATCTGTCAGAAGCTAATCTGATCCAAGAGAAGAGGAAAAAAGAAGACTCAGAGGGAAGCCAAATAGAGTGACTAATATGTGGAACTTCTGTGGACTTTGGTGGGTTGATGGCCTCATGGGCATTGCATGCCCACTCTACAATAATAAATACCCAAAGTCTGTACAATAATGCACTTTATACCATTCAAAGCACTTTCCCATGTACTATCTCATTTGATTCTCACAACGCACATAGTGGATATCTCTGGTTAAATGTAAAGATAGTGACGTGGTACTTTGACATGCTATGTGAAGTAGGAAAGAATGTAGAGATACCACGTAGCATAGTTGTTAAAAGAAAAAGCCTTTGAATAAACCAGACCTGGTTTCAAATCATGGTTCTGCTACTTACTAAGTAATCTTGGGATTAGTACTTGAACCTTTTCTTCTAGGATACTGTACCTATAAAATGACAATAATTACCTCATGGAGTTGTTACACAGATTAAACAAAACATGTGAAGTAGATAGTAGAGTGTCTGACATATAGTAGGTACTCAGTAAATGAAAACTAGCAATGGTAGTTTTCAAAAGCTCCATACCCACCTGGAGTAATACTGTTATTAGGATATCACACCAGCTCAAATAATTCAGAAACAAAGTTTCACCCTGGATTTAAACTGAGCTCAGATACCTAGATGTTTTGTAACAAAGCAGGCAGTTACTAGAAACAGCCCTTTAGGATCTGTCTGGTCTGTTTCTTGTATTTTGTAACCTGGTTGGGGCAGGGTCGGGGGAGAGCTCTGGGAGGAAAACTGAGTAGAGTATGTACAGAATAAGCTATTTTTGTGATCTTCCAACTTTTACTGGATGACGTACTGAGAGACCTGGGTAGAAGTTACACCATATCCCTTTCTTTTTTGTTAAAATATAGGCTGCTTGACATACTTAATCCCCACTTCTAAATGTTCTGCTTGAGTACCACGTGGGACGTGCTTTGGAAATAAGTTAGCATCCATGAATTTAACCAGCAAGAGGAAAATAGCCATCTTTTTAACTTCTCAGTTCTATAAAGTTAACAAAAATCTCAACTTTTCTAGGTTTCAGCATCTTCATTCTGAAAACAAAAATACTAATACCTGACCATCTGAGTTGCTATAAGTTGAAGATACCTCTAACAGCATTTAATCACAATCACAGCCAAATAAAATGATGGAAGGAACCTCAGAAAGGAATTTAATGATGAAAATCATCTACTCCTCACTTTTACACAGGTGACACGGTGTAATGAAGAAAGTGCATGTCTGGAAAGACAGAGATATGTGTTCTGGTCCTGGTTCTGCCACCAACTCATCCTGATATGCTGGCCATTCATTTATTTCCCAAATACTAACTGTTAGCCATTATAGGCCTGCTGCTACTACTATTACTTCTAATAATAGCTGCTCTGCCTTCCCCACAGGTTGTTGTAAGACTGGAGTAAAATAATTTATAGGCAAATCCTTAAAGGCAAAAGAGCTATGAAAGTATGTAGTGATTTTTTATATTATATATATGATATTATTATAGCTATGTCTAAGTTACCACTTAAAGTATGAAACTAACTTTCCATGCCAAGTTCAAGAGGTCATGAGGCTCCCTGAGCCTCGGTTTCTTCATCCCTGAGATAAGGGTGTTGAGCTAGATAACCCTAATATTCCCTCTAGCATTAATCAGCTAAGAATTTTCTTACTTTTGAAATGAGGAACCTAAAACTAACAGAGGTTAAGTGATTTGCTCAAGGAACACAGTACCAGAACAAAACTGGGATTAGAACTCAGGTTTTCTACCTTTCAAAAGTATCATGCCTTGAAAAATATAAGGAATTTTCATTTGTACAGGCTCTCAAAACAGACCCTGAAACTTGCTGTTGTCCCTAAATCTTCAATCTCAGCTGGACTCTGTACTTGAGATGGTCAAATCATGTGGCTGCGTTTGTGAAAGTAATCACCAAATTGCTATTTTAATCTCCTGAGAGTGTCATTATTCCAAAAAGGTTTGATCCTTTTTATTTGGATTCTACTCCTGCTTTATTTTTTTTCCATTAAAATGAGAAAGCATTGCCATCTACTGGACTCTGAAGACATTGCTGCTATAGTTTTAAGTCTAAGAACAAGAATTCTTAACAATCTAAAGCTCTTTGTACTTTATCATTAACACCATAGAGTTATGACTGTATGAGTTACATAAAAATAAAACTCCAAAAGTTGGGGCTAGGGATAAGGTAGTGTAGGAGAGAAAAATACCATCCCCTCGAGATTTTGAATCTCAATTATTGCTATGAGAGTCCTAAATATAGCAAGCATTCACCTGCATTTATTAACAAAATGAGCACCTACTACATGCCAGGGACGGTTCAAGGGACACAACTACTGACAGTGGTAAGCATTAGAGATGTAATCCCTCTTATCATAGGGTTTAGAGTCTAGTGAGTAGTAGTTTCCATATATTATTGAACTCTACTCATGTGCCAGCCTTGTAATATACATTATATCACCTTTAATATTCAAAACAATTTATGATGAGGTAGAAATTGTTACCTCCATTTACAGATGAAAAAACAAACTCAGAGATGATTCAATTTGCCCAAAATCTCCTTCACAGGTAAGCAGTGGTGCCTGGAATTAAACTCACATCAATCTGACTCCAAAACCCATATTCTTAACCACTAGGAGTGTCCATTCACCCAGGTAGTTGTCAGCATCCTCCCAAAAAGAAGAATAGTTGCCAAAAGGAAATTCAGGCCAAGATAATCTTACATGTCTATATTAAAGGCAAAACTCCTATACAGGGATCTGAAAAGTTTCCAGCTTATTGGATCAAGAGCTGGCCCAACAGCCTCTCATTTCCCATACTCCCCCAAGCCCCCCCTGGGGGCTTCCTTGGTGGCACAGTGGTTGAGAGTCCACCTGCCGAAGCAGGGGACACGGGTTCGTGCCCCGGTCCAGGAAGATCGCACATGCCGCGGAGCAGCTGGGCCTGTGAGCCATGGCCGCTGAGCCTGCACGTCCGGAGCCTGTGCTCCGCAACAGGAGAGGCCACAACAGTGAGAGGCCCACGTACCGCAAAAAAAAAAAAAAAAAAAAAAAAATCTATACTCTGTTTCTAGCATTTAGGTATCTTTACATTTTTAACATGCACAATCGACCACAAGTTTTTCTAAGAAATTCTAAACTTGTTTACTGTCTCTATCCTCCTCCCGAACAAATCAACGACCTCAGTGAGTCTTACTCTTTAAACAGCCTCCCTCACTTTATTACTGTTGTCTAGAGCAATGCTCCTCAAACTCTCTGTGGGAAAGGGTCAGTTGCTTTTCCTTCAATCCACTGTGAGCTGATACTTTTATAAAATACAAAAAAGGCACAATAATGTCAAATTGCTATAAATGTTTAAAAACATTTACGTCAGGGCTTCCCTGGTGGTGCAGTGGTTAAGAATCTGCCTGCCAATGCAGGGGACACGGGTTTGAGCCCTGGTCTGGAAAGATCCCACATGCCACAGAGCAACTAAGCCCGCGCACCACAACTACTGAGCCTGCGTTCTAGAGCCCGCAAGCCACAACTCCTGAGCCCACGTGCCACAACTGCTGGGGCCCGCGCACCTGGAGCCCGTGCTCCGCATCGGGAGAGGCCACAACAATGAGAGGCCTGTTCACCGCAGCGAGGAGTGGTCCCCGCTCGCTGCAACTAGAGAAGGCCCACGCAGCAGCGAAGACCCAATGCAGCCAAAGATAGATAGATAGATAGATTGATTAATTAAAAACACCCATTTATGTTCACTATTTTTTTTTTTTTTACTTTTTATTTTATATTGGAGTACAGCTGATTAACAATGTTGTGATAGTTTCAGGTGCACAGAAAAGGGATTCAGCCATACACATACATGTATCCTTTCTTTTTATACTTGGCTTACCACGGACTGGCGACAGTTCTTAGACTAGCTCTGGTCCACAGACTATACTTTGAACAACAATGGTCATTTGTCTTATCTTAAAACATACAAGCTTATTGTATATTAGTTTTCGTGTCAGTAGTTAATTAAATTCGTTGATGTTTTACCATTTTTATGCACCTTGCTGTAACTTGCTGTTACATTCCACATCTTCCCTTTGGGATCACTTCTCTATCTGCAACATTCAGCATAGATAAAAGATCTGTGGGTAGTAAACCCTCAGTCTTTGTGTACTTAAAATTGTCTTTCTTTCACCCTCACTCTTGACTGAAAGCTTGCCAGAAATAGAATTGTACATTAACACTTAACAGCACTTTGAAAATATTATTTCTTTTGGCAACTACTGTTGCTGATGAGAAGTCTGCTGTCAGTCTAATTCGTAGGTAATATTTCCTTTCTCTTTGCTAGCTTTTAAGATTTTTTCCCTTTTAAAATTATCCTTAAAGATTGGTGGTTTCTCTAAGATATCTTTTTTCAGTCTCCTTTTGTAATAGGGAGAGCCCTATCTCAGCTTTTATGCTCATTTAGTGTTCATTTCGCCCAGAGGAGCACATCTTTCAGCCAACGCCCAAGGCTTCTGCCCACGTCTTTGCATTTCTATTCCATTTCTGTTCCAGAGATGTTTATTATCTTGCTCTTTGTTTGTTTTAGCAAGGTATGCCTCTTTAAACTTCTCTGATACCATCAATTGCTATTTTTTGTTTGGTTCAACAGAGGGTCTCACAGTGTGCATTTATAATACCTTCTTGACTGGAAACCCTGCTTATGGCTTTCTTGAAAAAGAAAGAAAGAAAAAAAAAAACTTTTTAAGGAGATTCAACCTATATGTCAGGTGTTCATTTGAAAGCTGGTACAGGGGGACTTCCCTGGTGGTGCAGTGGTTAAGAATCCACCTGCCAATGCAGGGGACACGGGTTCAAGCCCTGGTCTGGGAATATCACACATACCGCGGAGCAACTAAGCCCGTGCGCCACAACTACTGAGCCTGCGCTCTAGAGCTCACGAGCCACAACTACTGAGCCCGGGTGCCACATCTACTGAAGCCTGTGCTCCTAGAGCCCATGCTCTGCAACGAGAAGCCACCGCAATAAGAAGCCTGAGCACAACGAAGAGTAGCGCCCACTCACCGCAACCAGAGAAAGCCCGCACGCAGCAATGAGGACCCAATGCAGCCAAAGGTAAGTTAATTAATTAATTTTTTTAAAAAAAGCTAGTACAGGGCAAGATAAGCATGCCTTATAAATTTACAGAACTTATTAACTGAAGGACTATAGAATAAAATGTACCACTTATTACAAAACATTTATTCAGTAAACATTTATTGATCATCTGGCCTTGAATCCCAGCTCTGCTACTTAGTAGTTGTGTAACCTTGGGAAAGTTACTTAAGTTCTCTGTGCCAGCATCCTCTTCTATAAAAGGACAACTGTAGGGTTTAAATGAGGTAAAATATATAAAGCACTTAGAATAGTGCCTGGCACAAAAGTGCTCACTAAACATTAGACATTATTGTTATTGTTAGGGAGAAACACTCTGCACTCCCACGCTTCCACACAGGAGAAAAGCTTTCCACTCCATTTCCCAGCAAAGAAGGTTCTAAAGAAAAAAAAAAAAAGTCTAGTTTTTCTGTGTCCTTCACTCACTCCTCCCCAGAATAGGCAGGAGCTTGACTGCTGAGTTTGGGAGACGAAACTGAACATGACCGTCTTGTTCTTTCCAGGCTCCCTCCCATTCAGGAATAGCCTGTGTAAAGTACACATAAATTCTGCTTTTGTCTTGGAGGGTCAGGATCTGTCCCTGTAAGGGGAAGAACGCGGTTTTGCTTGTTTTGTTACTTGGTGGTATGGGGATTCATTTTGGGAGAAAGTACTATATACAAGCTCTTTCAGTTGCAGAATTTAAGCCACATTTGCCAATTAGTTTTATCAGTAATAACGCCAACATTCTGATCTTCATTTATCACCTGTCTTATTTCTAAACTTGTTCCAAATTCAGGAGAAGAAGAAAGGGTTATTAGTTATTGACCTACCCAAAATCTCAACTACTATTAGCCTCTGGCTACAAAATTCTTAGGGAGATTACATACAGTAAGAGATATAAAGCTCTTAAAACATCATTTGATACATAATACATTCAACAGATGTTAACTATTAATATTATTACTATATGCCAGACATTGTGCTAGATGGTGAGTTGGTTACCTGTTACAGGAGGAACTTAATCCTTCAACAGACTCAGGATGGCTAACCCTATAAATGGGACATTACAAACAACAGCAGTGGCAGTTCCCACAATTCTCTCATTAAATAAAACATTTTTACTAAGCAAATACCGTGTCAAGGACTATGATAGGTACTAGGAATTCAAAATTACATATGGAAATCTGTCCTTGAGAAGCTTACAGACTAGAAAGGAAGAAAGATCTACAAAGTGGTAAAACTTATGTCAAAGGTGTACATAGGGTGTTGATACACTATAGGAACTTAGAAGATGAGGGCTTTAAAATAAAGAAAAAAAGCTTAATAGAGCTTCAACTGAGTTTTGATGAAGTCACCTAGAATAGCTTGCATTTTGCCAAACTGAATGGGCCTTTTTCAGTCTTCATCTTTTTTGACCACCCTCTCCTTAAAAACCAAAAACCAAACCAAAACAAAAACCTCTCTTTCTTTAGCCTCTGAGATTCCACAAGAGACTTCACTTTCTTTTCCTCATCTATCTCTCACCATTCCTTCTCAGCCACCTTTTCCAGAGCCTCCTCCCATATTTGGCCTCTAAAAGTTGGAGACCCTCACAGGCCCCCTGCTATTAAGCCCCTTTTTTCTCACTGTACAGCTTGTCACTGGTCTATCTTATCTGAACTCACAATTTCAATAACTATTTGCCATTATTATATCTCTATATTTAAATCTCTAACCTACTTCTCTCCTCTGAACTCCAGACTCATCTAATCCAAGTGTCTACTTTACACATGGATATCTTGAAGGTATCTCAAGCCCATGTGATCAAATCTCAACTCACTCACGATCTGCCTCCAACAAAGCTGTCTTCCTCCAGTGTCCTTAGCTCTCTCAGTGCCTGGCACCTTCATCCATCTGGTTACTTCATCTAAGCCAGAAACCCAAAAGTCATCCTTTAACACCTTCTTTTTCCCTACACCCTAAATTCAAACCATCACCAAGTCCTACTGATCTTACCTCCTAAAACTTTCCTAAATCTATCTGCTATTCTACCATAAACCTGTTTCAAAGTATCAAATCTCTTACCCGCTGTACTGTAAGATCCTTCTTACTGTCTTCCCACATATATTCTTGCTTCTTCTACAATCAGTCCTTAAAGCAGCCAGAGTGAAATTATTAAAACACAAATCTAATTATATCTCTGCCATGTTAAAAATCCTTCAACACACTCTACTGCTCTTAGGATAAAACCCTTCAAAAGTTTCTGTGTTATGTGGTCCCTGTCTACCTCTCCAGCCTCCTCCGGTATCCTTCTCCCTTATCACCCAGACTTTCCTTCAGTCCCGAAAACTCACCACTTCCCCTAGCTTTTCATGGCCTTCCAACACGTTACCCTCCTCTACCCGGAATGTTCTCTCTGTTCAGCCTCCATCCCTCCACATTGTTCATTTCTATTCATCCTCTGGATTGTAACCTTAAAAGTCAAGTCCCCAAAGAACTTTCTTGAGCCACTAGAGTAGGTAAAATCCTCATCACATGCTGTTATAGCACCCACCAACATTGTGTTTATATAGTTATCTATCAGGTTACCTTATCAGTGCTTGTCTCCCTCATACACTCCATGACAGCAGGGAAAAAAAAATCTGTTTGCTCACCATTGTACCCTTAGCACTTAGAGCACAGTAGCTGATGTACAGCAGGTGCTCAGTAAATAGCTGTTGAATGAATGAAGCATTCTAGCAATAGCATTTCAGACAACCAAGAATTAGAAAACAACATGATCACTAAGAGGAAATAATGTAGAAAACTCACCTCATTGGTTTGTGGCTAGTATTAAGTGGGATAAAGAACATGAATCACCTGGCATGGTGCCACAGATAGCAGTTACTTGGTAAATACCTCTCCTTTCTCTAATCACCTTTAGATATAGGGACAGCACAGACTATAATATAAAGGACTACAATATAACTTGCCTCAGGTTTCTTAAATTTATTCAAAGTTGTAAAAGATTTCTGAAACATTTAATAAAAATGTATTACACTTAATTAAAATTCATTGTTCTTCCTTAACCTCTAAAGACTTATGTAGAAAACAGCTACATGAGATTCTCCCTTAGGAAAATTAATATAATCTGGATTTAGAAAAGATGTGTTGATGTGGTTACAAAATGAGTTTTCACTTTAAGCATTCACCCTAAGCCGCACTGAACAACAAACTTATAATGATACTTAAAACATGATTCTATTTACACAGAGCTTTTACCTGATACATCAAAGCACACCTGCACTAAACAAAACTCACAGTGTTATGCAAATCCCCTTACCTTATGTTCAAATGGAGCACCATAATAGCCATCATTCAGCCCAAAAATTATTTCATTTTGGTTGCGGGCATGAATCTAAGAGAGGAGGAAAACACATTATTAGTTCATCTCAATCCAATCAAGTTTTAATGTGATTAGAAAATGACAGGACCTACTTCAATGTTGAGAAATAGGTTGGCTACGTCTAACAAGCCAGCAGAAAACAAAACACTTATCATAAGACCAGGTGATCAATTTAGAGTTTCCTCCTTTAGTCAAAGTCCTCACAAAATCATCACATAAGATCACAGGCACCATCATTCACATACATTTTTCACAAACACTTCTTGAGGTTGTTACAGAAAGCATATTCCTTAAGTATAGGGGATTCAGAGGCACACTATACATTCTCTGATCTCAAAGAAAACACAGCCCAGTTAGTCTATTAGAGTGCTTTAAAAAACATGAAGCCCTAGAAAAAACATAAAAGATAAATATTATTTTCTATTTTCAAAAAGACAGTTTAAAGATAATATCCAATCCTCAAAGTCTTTAAAAGTCTACTAATTATTTTCTGTCTACTACTCTCTTTCAAATGCAACTGATTAGAGCTTCAGTCAGTGTCAACCTCGAATTAAACTTCACTTAAAAGGTGGGAGAATTAAAACTTTTAAAATTGAAGAACTAAGATTTTTTAAAATAGTATAAAGTCTACAAAAACAGATTTAGTTACTTGATCAGAAAGAATTGTGGCTAAAAAAATTTTAATTGCTTCTGCAGTGAAGGATTAATGTGAGGGTTCAAGTTGGGGATTACCAGAATAGAATATTTCATCTCTTTTTTCTAGCTAGAGATAGAAAGGTCAAAGCCAGCAGTAGAAAATTCCTGTGAACATTTATCTGACTTCCATACCTGCTACATCTATTACTAAAGCAAAATTAATCACATGCTCCCTGTTTACCTACATCATTTACTTAACTGAATAAAATACCAAAAGATGGGCCTGCAATAATAAATTTATAATGAAAACTATAAACCAATTTCAAGAAGTGTTTCACTTTATGAGAGAAAAATCAGTTTTAAGATTAGAAGAAACTCAAAATTTTACAAACATGAATATTTTATACATATATATACCTCGGGAGAAAAAAGATTAAATAAAATCATATGCATCAAAATGTTAACAATGGTTGCAGCTGGGCAGAAGGATTACACATAATTTTTTATTCTCCTCTCTGTGCTTTTCAAAATTTTCCAAATTGTCCACAAAGTACATGGATCACTTTTAAAATCAGAAAAATACATGCCATTAAAGAAAGGGTGGGGTGAGATTATGGGCAGGAGTGAATCTAACATGAAGGTAAAGTTTTCAAAGCATAAGCCTCATAAAGATGGGCATTAAATTAATTTGTTGAGAAATATGAGACAACATGGTTCTAGGACTTGAAAAGATACTGGGCTTAAAAAGAAAAAAAATTCAAGTGATCTGAGTTCTAATTCCAACCTTCGAGTGCTTCATAAGGAACTCTGACTTTATAGCCCTAGTGCCTAGCACTCTACTCAACATACAATCGTTAATCAATGTTAATGGGCCATGCTTTAAATCCCTCATCAGCCAAAAGCAGAAACACTCCTTGTTCTATTTTATAGTGGTGTCATACAGATGAAATGAATCCAATTATCACTGGATATGAAAGTACTTTTGGAAGTTAAACACAAACAATACTGGGGGAAAAAATCAGAATCAGTCAACCATAGAGCCCTTTGTTCCCAATTAATAAAGAAAATTAACAAAACAGGCTGCATGATACTCCATACTACTTACTATCCTTTACCATTAATTATAGATTACTGACCCCAAAACGTGTCAGAATATTAATATGGAGACTACAGAATATAGAGCCTTTTAATTCAACCAAAATCTTGTCTTTTGATCCCTCTATGAAAAAAGGGACACTTTTTAAAGACAGATAATCAAAGTTAGTGAAATGAAAAATAAATATAGTCTGAGCAATGGAACAAATAATAGCCTAAATCCACCAATCACTGTGTGACCTTTAACAAGTTACTTAATTTCTCTGAGCTTCTGTTTTCTCAGTTAAATACTGATAGGAAAATAATACTTGCTCGCATGACCTTCAAAAGGCCCAAAGTCACTGGGTGCATGTAAAATGATTGTATGAATGTAAAAAGATACCCAAACACTGAAAGAGTATACAATCGCTGTTGGTATTAATACAAAGTTCTAACCACTTAAACTAAGCACAAGAACATCTGCCACCACAAGTGCCCCACATAAGCATTATCAACAAATTCTCCAAATTCCCACCTTGAATAGAGCTATTTTCAAACTCCTCTGTTTCTTCGTCATCAAAATTCAAGTCAAAACCAACTTTAGTTCATGACTTCTGGGGAAAACTTCCTGATTAACTCTCTTGTCTCTAAAGGCTATTCAGGAAATTGGCTTGTAGTTGTAGCTCTGGCTACTGTGGACAAGCTGCATCATCACTCTGTCCATTCAAATGACAGCAAAATACTCATGACATGTACATGAAACACTTACCAAAACAGACCATAAAATAAATCTCAAAAAGGTTAAAAGGATTAAAATAATATGATTTTCTCTAAACACGACAGAATTAAAGTAGAAATCAACAAAAGAAGGATATCTGAAAACTCCACAAATGTTTGAAAATTAAACAACATACCTCTCAATAACCCTTCAGTCAAGAAGAAATAAAAGAGAAGTTAGGAAATATTTCAAATTGAACAAAAACGAAAATGCAATATCAAAATTGTGGGTCACAGCTAAAGCAATGTTTAGAGGAAAATTTATTAAATGCTTACTTTAGAAAAGAGAAGTCCCAGATCAGTAATCCAGGAATCCTACTTTAAGAAACTAGCAAATTAGAGCAAATTAAACCCAAAGCAGGCAAAAGGAAGAAAATAATAAGAGTAAAAGCAGAAACCAATGAGGGACTTTCCTGGTGCTTCAGTAATTAAGACTCTGCGCTCTCAATGCAGGAGGCCCAGGTTTGATCCCTGGTCAGGGAATTAGATCCCACACGCTGCAACTAAGACCTGGCACAGCCAAATAAATAAATATTTTTTTAAAAAAGGAAAAAAGCAGAGGGCTTCCCTGGTGGCGCAGTGGGACATGGGTTCGTGCCCCAGTCTGGGAAGACCCCACATGCCGCGGAGCGGCTGGGCCTGTGAGCCATGGCTGCTGAGCCTGCGCGTCCGAAGCCCATGCTCCGCAACGGGAGAGGCCACAACAGTGAGACGCCCGCGTACTGCAAAAAAAATAAAAATAAAAAATAAAAAAAATAATAAAAAAGGAAAAAAGCAGAAATCAATGAAATTGAAAAAAATAACAATAATCAATGAAACCTCTTTCGGTGATCTGCGACCCAATTTCAATGGGGTGGGTGGGTAATTCCCACACCAACAATAAGCAGTTCTTGGACACCAGCAGGGTGTCCTGCTCTCAGGCCTGCATCAGATTCCACAGGTTAAGGGTTCAGTCCTACAAGACAGCCCCACATACATGGAAGGCCAGTCAAAAACCCAGATTGTTATCTGTGCTTCTAATTAACTGGCTAAGATTAGAGGTTCCAATTTAGAATGTCAATCCCAAGTAACAACCTGTACTTCTGACCAACTGGCTGTAAATCAGAGGTTCCCACAACCCAGTCCTCAGGTTCGATTAATTTGCTAGCGTGGCTCGCAGAACTCAGAGAAATATTTTACTTACTGATCACCAGTTTATTAAGAATGTAACTCAGGGAACAGTCAAATAGAAGAGCTGCATACAGCAAGGTATGGGGAAAGGGCACAAAGCTTCTATGCCCTCTCAAAGTGCACCATACTGCCCAATCTCTATGTGTTCACCAACTCAGAAGCTCTCAGAACCCCATCCTTTGGAGTTTTTATGGAGGCTTTATTACACAGGCATGATTGATTAAATCGTTGACCACTGACAATTGATTCAACCTCCAATCCCTCTCCTCTCCCAAGAGGTCAGACTGTGGGACTGCAAGTTCCAATCCTCTAATCCTCTTATCATGTGTTGCTCCATGGGCAACCAGCCCCCAGCCGTAGGTGCTTTTCAAAAGTCACCTCATTAACATAACAAAAGACACCTTGATCACGTTCAACACTTAGGAAATTCCAAGAGTTCTTGGAGAAGTGAGCCAAGAACTGTGCATCAAATATATATATTTCTTATAAAACACAATATTGCAAAACCAAACACTAGATCTTTGAAAAGCTGATAAAACTGATAAATCTCTATTCAGAGTAATCAAGAGAAAAAGGGAGAAGACAGAAATTACCAACAGCAAGAATGAAATAGGAAAGGATCATTATATATCCTACATTCTTTAAAGGGATATGGTAATATTGTGGGAAATTTTTTTTTTTAATTTTTTGGCCGCACCTCGCAGCATGTGGGATTTTAGTTCCCCGGACAGGGATGGAATCCATGCCCCCTACAATGGAAGCACAGAGTCTTAACCACTGGACCACCAGGGAAGTCCCTGTGGGAAATTTTACACCAATAAATTTGAAATCGTACGCGAAATTGACAAATTCTTTGGAAGATGAAGTATCAAAGCTCACTTAGGAATTTAGAGATAACCTAAACAGCCCCACAGCTAATAAAGTAATTGAAGTCATACTTTTAAACTTTCTCACAAAGAAATCTTAACAACCAGATGGCTTCACTGAAGAATTCTGTCAAACATCTGTGGAATAAATAATAACAATTCTACACAAATTCCTCCAGAAAATATAAGAATAGTAACACTTCCCAATCCATTTTATGAAGCCAGCATTACTCCGATACTAAACCACACAAGGACATTGCAAGAAAAGTACAGACTAATAACCTTCATGGACATAGGTGAAAGAAGTCTTAACAAACTATTAGCAAATCGAATTCACTACAAATGAAAGGAAACTTCCTCAACCTAACAAAGTGTCTTAAAATTTTATGGCTAATAGTGAGACAGGAGGGAAGGGAGTAGGGCACAACCTTTAAAATAATGACACAGTCTTGGGAATTCCCTGGCAGTCCAGTGGTTAGGACTCAGCGCTTTCACTGCTGTGGCCAAGGTTCAATCCCTATTCAGGGAACTAAGATCCTGCAAGCCACAAGATGCCACCAAACAAACAGATCAAACAAACAAAAAGTAATGACACAGCCTTTGAGGAAAACTGAATACAACAAAGACTGGTTAGCACCAACTAGGCCCAAGATGGCAGAAGGTTTGACTTCCAGGAGACCTTGAGCCTCATTATACGCTCATTGTAATACATCAGCATGCTAAATGACACACCCACAGGTGCCATGACAGTTCCAAGGCTGACCATAAAAGGGCGAAAAGTGGGCGGTGGCCCAAGTCCTGGAAATCTCTGCCCCTTCTCCAAAATGGTTGGAATAACCCTCCCACTCATTAGCCTATGGAATTACCCAGCCCATAAAAACCACCCCATATTTCAGAGCTGCTCTCACCTTTTGAGACAGACTGCATTCTACCTATGGAATGCGTATCACTCTAAATAAACCCGCTTTCAACTTACTATGGCTCACTCTTGAATTCTTTCCTGCATGAAGCCAAGGACTGTCCCAGGAACTCACCCGAGACCTGGGACATGACCACCCTCTTGTGCCTCATTTTCCTGCAGCATCTTTACAAGGGAAGAGGAGGACGGTGGTCTTCTCTCCATCCCCACTTTTCCTTTGATTATAAAAATGTAGTCCACGTAGTTCTCGGGGCAGAGCCCTCTTGCCTTCCCACTTGTATCCTTCACAAGCATCCTGTATTAATAAATGTACTTCTTACCAATCACTTTGCCTCTCGCTGAATTCCTTCTGCATCAAAGACATAAGGAACCTAAGCTTCATTAAGTCCCGAGATGAGTTGCGCAGTCTCAGTTGGAAGGTTGTGGGTTCGAGTCCCATCTGAGGTGCAGTTCCAGTATTAATTCTTAATAGTGAAAAGACTGCTTTCCTTCAAGAATAGCAACGAAACAAAGATGCCTACTCTACTTATTTCTATCCAACATTGTACCTCAACAGTCTTAACCAGTGAAATAAGAAACAAAATGAAAAAGGCATAAACATTAGAAAGGAAGAAAGTAAACCTTCTCTGTTCACAAACAACATGACTGCCTACCTGGCAATCTACAAAATGAATCCACAATATAAAAGTCTACTGGATCTAATAAGTGAATTTATTACCAAGGTCACAGAATACAAGCTCAAAACAGAAATGTTTCTATATGCAAGGAACAAAAATTGGAAATAGGAATATTTTAAAAAGGAATACCATTTAAATTAGCATCAACAAACATGGAATCCATGGTACAAATCTAACAAAATATGTGTAAGATCTGTATGCTGAAAACTACAAATAATTGATGAGTGAAATCAAAGATGATTTTCACAAATGGAGAGATTATATCGTGTCCGTAGATTGAAACACTCAACACTACGTTGTCAAATCTCCCCAAATTTTCTTAGATTCAACACGTATCAAAATCACAGCAGGATTTTTGTAGAAACTGAAAAACTAATTCTGAAGTATATATGTAAAGGCAAAAGATCTAGAAAGGCCAGAAAGAGTTTTGAGAAAAGAACAAAGTTGGAGGATTCATATTACCTGAATTCAAGACTGTATAAAACTACAGTAATCAAGATAAGGTGGTACTGGCATAAGGACAGAAATGTAGATCAATGAAACAGAACAGAGGGTCCAGAAATAGATCAACATAAATGATTTTCAACAACTGATTTTCAACAAAGACAAGGTAATTCAATGGAGAAATAACAGCCTCTACAACAAAGAATATAGGAACAAATGTTCATCCACCTACAAAACAATGAATCTTGCTCTTTATATAAAAGTTAATTCAAAATGGATCATAGACATAAATGTAAAACTAAAACTTAAAGCTATAAAACTTCTAGAAGAACTTTATAAAAGAAAATCTTTGTACTCTTGGGTTAGGCAGAGACGTCTTAGATCTAAGAAACAAAAAGTATGACACTTAAAAAAATCAAAAGACAAGCCACAGATTAGCAGAAAATATTTGGAAAATATATATCTCATAAAGGACTAACTCATACAGAACACCTAAAGAAATTTTACAACTCACAATAATGAGAAATCAATCAAGCAAATAAAAAATGGGCAAAAGATCTGAATGAACATTTCACAAAAAAAGAAGGTAGGGGGATTGATGGCAAATAAACATATTTTTTAAATGCACAACATCATTTCAGCATTAGGAAAATTAAAATCAGTATGAGATACCACTTTATCAGAATAGTGAAAATTAAAAAGACTGACAATAATAAGCCCTTACAAAGATAAGGAACTATCATACATTGCTGATGGGAAGGCAGAATGACAGTCACTCTGAAAAAAGAGTTTCACAGATTCTTATAAATTTCAACATAGCACTTACCATTAGAACCAGAAATTCCAATACTGGGTATTTATTCAAGAGAGATGACAACTTATGTCAACACAAAGACCTATATTTAAATATTCACAGCAGCATTATTCATTGTAGTGATGGTTACTTACTTCATACATTTGTCAAACTCATTGAACTGTATACATTAAAAGGGTAAATTTTATTGTATGTAAATTATACCTCAAAAAAGCCTAACTTTTAAAAAAATTTCATTCAAAAGTCATCCATACCCTGACTCTATCCAGGTTTGTCTACATACCTCTTAAACATACTCCCATAGCTCTCTTTGCAGGTATTCATCGATCATCAGTTTACCAGGTCTAAGAACCTTATCTGACTCATCTCTGGATCCTTAACACTAAGAACGATGCCTGCTAGAAAGCAGATGACCAATCAATGAACCTCAGTGATTCTGGCTATTAACCTTACACATCTTAGCCTTTCTTTCCTCTAAAAATCTGTAATTCTATTATATCTGATTTTCTAGTAGCCTGTTACTTGTTATACCTATTTCATAAGTGACTTTCTACAAGGATATTAAGTGCCTAGTTGGCTTAGAAAAATGTTTTCTCTTTCTCTTGTTCTCTGCGATACCAACATAACCAACTTTGTAAGAAGACGCCTGAATGCTAACTCTCTGAAATTAGGGTAAGTTAGACATAAGCACAGCTGGGTATTTTAAGAAGACAACCACCTAAGGAATGTGTGAACTGAAAAGCATGATGAAGGCCATCTTCTCTGGCCAAAAAAAAACCCTCCCCTACAAGCCTATAGCCCTGCAACTCTAATGTTAAGAAGCCCCACCCCCACACAACGTAAACAAGTGTTTAATATCATAATCTATACACAGAGAGCCAACTCCAGCATGTAGCAAGATAGAAAGAGTACGTGCCTCAGGGCAGGGCTGGTTAGCTAAGCTAAAGGCAACAAGCATTTGGTACTAAAAGAGAGGAGAAAGACCCTAAGCCACAAGTCATTACACTTCATGAGTTTTAATTAAGACCAGCCCTAAAACAAAAGAAAAAAAATTAAAATAAAACAGAATTTGTAGCAGGTTATTATTTAGTTAAGCAAAATATTCATTGCATGCATTGTTCTGGTCACTATAAAAGAACACAAAATAAAGTATAGTATGCAAAATAAGGGAAGAGCTGTTTTGCTTTTTTTTTAATCTGAAAAAGAAAAATGTAGAATTGTTTCTCTAAAAGAAACATACCAGAAAGTATATACTGAATAAATAGTAAAAAGTATGAAGGATGTTTGTAGATATAACTAACATTTTAGGGTTACCTTTATCAGTAGTCCCACAGGTATCACAAAATAGAAATGGCATTTATTCCAATGTGGCCTGAGTGGTTACCAAGGACTACATGTATATACCAGTGTGGTACAGCACAAAGAGAATGAATTTTAAAGTCAGGCCTAATTTAAATCCCAGCTCCACCTAGCAGTGTGATCTTGATAGTTTCTTAACTCTGAGGCACAATTTTCCCATCAGGAAACTATGGGCAATAATATCAACCTTCACAAGGTCACTATAAACATTAACTGTAATTACCTATGTCTGGGAATGGCAAACAGGTTTCATTGCAGATGCAATTCTGATATATTTCTAGTTGCATCCTGGAACACTGTGTTAGAAAGGATTATGGAGCTACTTCTGAGCTCAGCTAGAAGAGTGCTATGATGAGTTAGCTACATCAGTCATGGGGAATGGGTAGCAGTATATGAGCCAGGCATTTGTCATCCCTGTGCTCAATAAACAGTAGCTCTTCTTATTCTTGGAATAACCCCACTCTACTGGTCATAAGAGAGGTGCTTATTTTCAACTTAATTTTCAGATTCTAGGGGAAACATCCAATAAGACAGAACAAGCAGAGTGCTATGAGAAAGCATATTCTTTTCTACCTGCCCCCCCCAAAAAAATCCTCTTAAATTATCAGCTTAAGGCAGTTCTTCATAAATTTTTTCAGTCATTTTTTAAACCTGGCAATGACTCAAATTTCTGTAAGTAAGTGAACAATCATAAAGGGTCTCTCTTTATAATAGGAAATGTAGAATCAGAAGATTCAACAGAAAAAGCTAGACTGTTTATTTAGAGAAGACAACTACCTGAAACTGCAGTCTAAAAATTACCTGCTGACCCAAATATTTCAGCCCATCCAAACAGACTTTCCATTCAATCAACAGCTGGTAGATGTCCTCCTTTCCACCCCAAATCTTCACCACGAAACAAGACACAGATGTATCGAGACGGTCCGGCATTATTCCAAAATCAAGACTCCGCCATGTTGGATTCTGTTGATGGAAATGAAAACATGCTTTAGGAAGACCCTAAATGTTTACGGTTTACAGTTATTTCAGTTAGGTTGTACATCATTTTGTTCTTTAACCAAAAGAACTCATAAATATATTAAATTGCAAACTTAAGTGAAGAAGACATTCCAATTAACATAAAGAGGGTGATATCGGTAGTTTTTAATTTCTCTGCTTATTTATTATAGTCAATAGAAGGAGCATATATTCTAATCTCTCATTAACATGGCTTCCTATGGTAATTCATTTATTTATTCAACACAATACACAATTACTAAGAAGCAACTTATACACGATGCCCTCAAAGTACCTCCAACTTGTTGCTGGATTCAAACCTCTCTTTAAATAATTACATTGTTTCATGAAAAGTGCAATATGCAAAAGGTTACAAAGTAGCACAGGAGGCAATAATAAACTTGGAAGGAACAGGGGAAAGACAGCACACAGGCTATGAAACTTGGCTTTTATAGGACAAACAGTAGTTCACCAGATTAAAATAAGGAATTGCAGGCAAAGGGAAAATAATAAGGGCTCAGAGGTGAAATAGCACAGTGTGGTCAGGGAACTAAGACAACTGCTGGAGCGCACAACACGAGAGCGGCAGGACGCAGAGCTGGAGAGACCAACACGAGACTCCTTGCCAAGGAGGTGGTACTTTACTGTGCACAAGACGTGGGGCCACTGAAAGCTTTTAAGGTTAAGAATGGCATGGTCAACTTTATGCTCTGAAAGAACTTTGTTTTTCATTAAGAGGATTATCCAGAAAGTTGAAACATTCTCTGAAAGAACTTTGTTTTTCATTAAGAGGATTATCCAGATAGTTGAAACATTCTCTGAAAAGTGAAAAAGTGAAGGGGCTTTAATATTATCAATAGACGTGAACTACAATGCATCCATTACTTACTTTCATTTATTTCCCTTACATTAAATGTTAGGGCTTTCATTGCTGAATGTAACTATAATCAATCTCATTAAATTATCAATTTTCATATTACACAAATCAGTAAATCAAAAGGTCCTCATATAAGGGTAACTAGTCTTTGCTTTGTGTCAGTTTTTCCTCCTGACCAAAGCGGGGACAGACTAGGGCAGTGTTTTTGTTTTAGGGGATATATTGATGTATGTGTTTTTGTGGGTTTGGCTGTTGACATTTCAAGAGTGGGAACATGACTTCCAGTTTCATGGCACTTACGTCTGATCTATCTTTTTCACTTGTATGTATTTCACTTGTGTATTTCTATTGTCTGATTTCCTTGCATTAAAATAAAAGCTCTGGGCTTCCCTGGTGGCGCAGTGGTTGAGAGTCTGCCTGCCGATGCAGGTGACACAAGTTCGTGCCCTGGTCCGGGAAGATCCCACATGCTGCGGAGTGGCTGGGCCCGTGAGCCATGGCCACTGAGCCTGCGCGTCTGGAGCTTGTGCTCCGCAATGGTAGAGGCCACAGCAGTGAGAGGCCCGCGTACCGCAAAATCAATCAATCAATCAATCAATCAATAAAATAAAAGCTCTGATAGGGACATTGCCTGATTTGTTTACCACAAGATCCCCAAAGTTTGAAAAGTACCTGCTATGTGCTCAATAAATATTTGCTGCTGGTGGCGCAGTGGTTAAGAATCTGCCTGCTAATGCAGGGGACACGGGCTCGAGCCCTGGTCCAGGAAGATCCCACATGCAGCGGAGCAACTAAGCCCGTGCGCCACAACTACTGAGCCTGTGCTCTAGAGCCTGTGAGCCACAACTACTGAGCCCACATGCCGCAACTACTGAAGCCCACGTGCGTAGAGCCTGTGCTCCGCAACAAGAGAAGCCACCGCAATGAGAAGCCTGCGCACCACAACAAAGAGTAGACCCTGCTCGCCACAACTAGAGAAAGCCTGCGCGCAGCAACAAAGACCCAACACAGCCATAAATTAATTAATTAATTTAAAAATATATATTTGCTGAATGAGTGAATGAATGTCCAATAACCAAAATGGATGTTTGAGGACACCAAAAGATTATCAATAAATAGCATGATAATAACACAATAAATACATTGTGCAATCAGCTTTATTCTGATTCCACACCATCCAAGAATTTCAACCTAAGATGAACAGAACTCCATTCTTACATGACCCCCAGTCTCTATCCCACCATAATTGTTTTAGCAACCCTCCTAGATAGGGGTAGAGTTTCATTTAAAAATGAAGATAAACATTAAGGTCTAGGAATAACCAGGCAGACCTGTACTACAAGAAATGTTAAAGGAAGTTCTTCCGGCTGAAGAGAAATGACACCAGATAGAAACCTGGATCTTTAAGAAGGAATAAAAAGCACTGGCAATGGTAAACATGGAGTAAATATAAAAGACCATGTATTTTTCTTATTTTATTTATATCATATATGTCTGTTTAAAACAAAAGCTAAGGGTAAGCTGTGACAAAGCAAAAGAGAGGCATGGACATATATACACTACCAAATGTAAGGTAGATAGCTAGTGGGAAGCAGCCGCATAGCACAGGGAGATCAGCTCAGTGCTTTGTGACCGCCTGGAGGGGTGGGATAGGGAGGGTGGGAGAGAGACGCAAGAGGGAGGGGATATGGGAACAACAACAACAAAAAAAGCAAAAGCTATAACTGTATAAAGGGTTTTATAACATATGTATAGGTTCACAAATATGAAAGTAATAGCACAAATGAGACAAGGTGGACAACTGGAACTATACTGTTGCCAGGTTCTCCTGTTTTACATGAAGTAGTTAAGAGTACATACAGTAATCCCTAAAGCAATGATTAAAAAATCAATGCAAAGAAGTATAGCTGAAAAGGCAAGGCAAAAATGTAAAACAATATGAAAAAAAAAAACATACTGCATGATGATTCCATTTATATGAGGTTCTAAAAGGCAAAACAAATCTGTGGTGAAAACTGATTTCCTCTTGTGGGGGGAGGGCTTGGGCACAAGGGAACTTTCTGGAATGATAGGAAATGTACATATCTTTATTATTATTATTATTTTGGGGGGGGGCTGCGTTGGGTCTTCGTTGCTGCGCACGGGCTTTCTCTAGTTGCGGCAAGCAGGGGCCACTCTTCATTGTGGTGGCTTCTCTTGTTACGGAGCACGGGCTCTAGGTGCGCGGACTTCAGTAGTTGTGGTGCGCGGGCGCTAGGGCGCAGGTTCAGTAGTTGTGGCGCACGGGCTTAGTTGCTCCGCGGCATGTGGGATCTTCCCGGACCAGGGCTCGAACCCGTGTCCCCTGCATCGGCAGGCGGACTCTCAACCACTGTGCCACCAGGGAAGCCCGGAAATGTACATATCTTGACAGGTATGTATGCACTTATCAAAGCTCAGCAAATTACATAGTTAAAATCTGTGCATTTCATTGTATATGACTTTTACTTCAGGGAAAAAAAACTGTAAACACTGAACTCTAATGTATAGGTCTGCTTCTTACAGTGGTAAGGATTAGCAATTCTAAAGCCACTTTCTGTGTATTCTAAGCATGAGTAAAGATGTTGAGGACAGTGGAAGCCAGGTTTTTCACTGTCAGAGAATGGAGTTACAAATGAACTGAGAGTTCAGTTGGATTGAAAATGGAGATGTTGGTATGAATGCATGGTTTTTAAAAGATAGATCGATACACAGATAGATAGAGCAATAGATATAGGGTGTGTGTGTGTGTGTGTGTGTGTATGTGTATTTCCTAGCTCAGTCCCTTAAAAAGTCTAGAAGTAATGAGCACACTAGTAACAATGAGCATGCTCAGATCTTGCTGTCTAATTAGCATTCTCACTAAAAGGAACCAAGGGTTCCTTGGGGAGACTGATTCCAGGGCTGTGGCAGGAAGAGTACAAAATGAGTCTGGAACATCTCGTGCCAGAATGTAAGTAAGTACTCAAAGAATGATGTGGACATATCAAAAGGAAAGAGGAATCAATTCACAGGGCTTTCACTAACCCAATGTGGGATAATTTAAGCAACAAAATAAATAATGACAGCAATGGATTATAACCCATTGAATAAAATAAGAATCTTTGAATCCATAATGACATAGATTAATAATTAATTAATAATTAATTAAATGGGAAATAAAGACAGAATGCTAATTAATAAATATAAAAGTCTGAAAGATGGGAATGAGAAAATTGCCAATGGATGCTAAAACTGGTAAACGAACAGTTGATAAGAAGCAGGATATATAAAGTCTCAAAGTTTCTCCCTAACAAATCACTTATTAATTATAAATGGAAAAATTATAACTTCACAGTGGAGAAACCTGACAGGCACTACCTTAATCAACTGACAAAAGTTAACATCAATATTGGGACAAACCAACAACAGGTGCCTTCCAAACCAAAGCACTGAAAAGAATACAGTATTACAGCTATAGTTTTCCAGCCGAAAATGCATAGCCTGAATCTAATCATGAGGAAACACCAGTCAATCAAATTGAAAGACAGTCTATGAAATAACTGGTCTGTATGGTTTTAAATGCTGAAGTCAAAAACACCCCAAAAAAGACTAAAGAACCGTCCAGACTGAAGAATAAAGCAACATGACAACTAAAGACAGAGTGATTCTGAATTGAGTCCTGGAGAGTTGACAATATCTGAATAAGGACTAGGAATTCATTGGTGGAAATGTAAACTGGTACAACCAGCTGGAAAACAGTATGGAGGTAATTCAAAACAATTTAAAATAGAACTACCATATGATCTAGTAATCCCTCTTCTGGGTAGATATCCAAAGGAAATGAAACAGTGTCTTAGAGATAGAAGCACTCCCATGTTCACTGCAGCATTATTCATAACAGTCAAGATATAGATACAACCTAAGTGTCCATCAACAGACGACTGAATAAAGAAAATGTAGCATATATATGTATGGAATATTATCCAGCCTTAAAAAAGGAAATCCTGCCATTTGCAACAGCATGGATGAACCTGAAGCATAGTATGATAAGTGAAGTAAGTCAGAAAAAGAAAGTCAAATACTGCATAATATCACTTACATGTGGAATCTTTTAAAAAAGTCAAACTCATAGAAACAGGGTGTGTAATGGTGGTTGCCAGGGGTTGAAGTTGGGAGAAACAGGGAGATGTTGGCCAAAACGTACAAAGTTGCAGTTTTGCAAAATGAAATCATTCTGGAAATCTAATGACAACATGGTAACTATAGTTAATAATACCACATTGTATACTTGAAATTTCCTAAGAGAGTAATGTGTTCTCATTACCAAAAAAACAAAAAAACAAAAAAAAACAGTAACTACATGAGGTGATAGGTATGTTAATTAGCTTAATTTTGGATAATCATTTTACAATATATACGTATACCACAACATCACATTGTACACCTTAATATATACAATTTTTGTCAACTATACCTCAGTTAAGCTGGGGGTGGAGGATGACGGACTGTGGTTAATAACTGTATTGTGTCCATGTTACGCTTTCCTGATTTTAATCATTTTAATGTGATTATGTAAGAGACTGTCCTTGTTTGTAGGAAATACACACTGAAATATTTGATAATAGAAAATCTTTCTTTGAAGGCAGTCTTAATTATTTTAAGAAGCCAAAGTTATTCTTAGAAAAATTTATTGAAAAATACAGGCAATAAGGAAAGATAATATTTTGGGTAAAACATGATGGGTAACTATGAAACAGCAAGACTAGATTTAACACATGGCCCAAGGAATGAATGGAAGGGAACCATCCATTTCTGATAATGGCAGGCTAGACAATCACCCCACTGAAAACAATTAAAAATGCTGGCTAAAATATTTTTAAAATAATAATAACCACCATCATCACCAAAGCTTTTCCAAGCCAAAAAGGAAAGCTAGAACCCCAAGTGTAAATCGAGAGGGCTTTTCTCTTAAAAGCATTTGCCGACCTATATAAACTTGATGTTTTGGTTTTGGCAGTCTTAAAGGGAGACAAGAACATAATTCAAAGCCCAGACCCAGGCCATACTTATGTCTACAAGAAGTCCCTCTCCACACTGAATTGGGATCACAAAAATGCTATATACTCACAGAGCATGAGTGAAATAACAGGGTAGAGGAGAATTCAACAAACCAACTGCACAAATCCTTACATAATCAAAAACAGGAAGCATGAAAAAAGGACTACGTAAGCTATCAAATTAGATTGAGTACATCCCATAAACTTATTTTTTAAAAAGTCAAATCCTTGCACAGAATTTGTTTATTCTTTATTGGCATTAATTGGCATGTTTCTCCAGAACAGACACTTCATAAAAATAAAAATATAAATTAAAAAAAAAGAATATGTAGGGACTTCCCTGGTGGTCCAGTGGTTAAGACTCTGTGCTTCCACTGCAGGGGGCATGGGTTCAATCCCCGGTCCAGGAAACTAAGACCTCGCATGCTGCACAGCGTGGCCAAAAAATTTATTTTAAAAAGAATATCTGAACGGCCAATAAACACTGGAAAAGGTGATCAATCAGAATAGTATATGAAGAAATGTAAATTAAAATCATAATACAATACCACTATCCCACCAGAATGGCTAAAATTTTCAAAACAGATAATACCAAGTTTGGACAAGAATGTGGAGCAACTAAAAACCTCACACTGCTGATAGGGATGTAACTGGCACAAACACTTTGAAAAACTAGCAGTATCTACTAAAGCTGAAAATAACCTATGATCCGGCACTTAATTCCACTCCTAATGATATACCTAACAGAAATACATACACATATTCACCAAAGGACACGTACACATAGAATTAATGAATAATGTGTATGAATCTCACAAATATGCTAAGCAAAAAAGCATACGCCATACAAAAGTTCAATAACAAGCAGAACTAATCTATGGTCAAGATAGTGGTGCTCTTTGGGAGGAGGTAGTAACTAGAGGGAGAACACAAGATAATGTTCTGCTTCTTGATCTGGTTAAATGATCCGTTCCCTTTGAAGAGTCATCAGGTTATTATTTGTGCCCTTTACTGTAATATGTGCTATATCTCAATACAAAGTAATAAAACAAAAATTTTTAAAGACCCAATAATGGAAAAAATACAGCATCTTACAAAGAGGCACCTACAGAAGTAAAACAAATAAAGCTATCTCTTCACGATGTCATTTCAGGCCCTAAAGCCTAAAGAGCAGGAGTTGGAAGATTACAACCACCTGAAAAGACAGCCATTTACTCCGCTATGTGTAAGATCACCTCTCAACAAAAGTATCAATATATGTGCTCTAAAATATGAATGAGTATAATTTCAAATCCTCAGCAGAAAAAGCATGAAATAACCACCCCTTTCCAAAGTGAAAAAAAGAAAGACCTGGTGATTATATCTGAAGGGCCATATTGCATAAGGGGTGGGATGATTTGGGGGGCAGTTATTATATTAGTTATTCTTAAATACTTCATTCTAAAACTAATTAAAAGCCTTTGTAAGGGAAGTAGTCTTTTGAAGTTGTTTCTTGTGGTTGAATAGATGGCCTGGGCTTCTGTTCTAAACCAATACAACGTTAATACAGTAGAGCCTATTGTCAATCCTCTCATTACAATGACCTTCCTTTATGCTTTTATAAAATAGCTGCCAGACAATGAGCAATCATTCCTGAGCTGGTCCTTTCAGATACAGATACAATCTGCCACACATTCAAAGACTCTACTGCCCGATAATGTTATTATAAAAATCCATGGGACCTCCCTGGTGGTGCAGTGGTTAAGAATCCGCCTGCCAATGCAGGGGACACAGGTTCGAGCCCTGGTCCGGGAAGATCCCACATGCCATGGAGCAACTAACCCCATGCACCACAACTACTGAGCCTGTGCTCTAGAGCCCGCAAGCCACAACTACTGAGCCCACGTGCCACAACTACTGAAGCCCGCGCGCCTAGAGCCCGTGCTCCACATCAAGAGAAGCCACCACAATGAGAAGCCTGCTCACCGCAACTAGAAAAAGCCTGCACACAGCAACGAAGACCCAACGCAGCCAAAAGTTAAATAAATAAATAAAATTTTAAAAAAATAATTAAAATTTTTTTTAATCCAGATGATTTTGATTTATATTTAACCTATACATATCAGCCCATTTTCTAGATGGAACAAATTATTCAAGTATACTAACATCATTTAGGGACCTGCATCTTATTCACTGAAAGTACAGTGGCAGAATATTAGGATATTTATAGCTTTGAAAAGTTTACCTCCAGGAGAATCTAAAATTATTATTTATTACCTGGGCAACTTCTCTAAAACACTGCTCAATTGATACTTCTTATTTATTAAAGAAACACACATATATAGAAAATTTTCAAAACACAAACAAGTTATCACTATTTTTATCACTCAATAGCAAATGTATGGTCACAAGAAACATGACTAAGAATTCATAAAAGCTGTTCCAATTTTCCCAAAACATACAAGATAACTCTCAGGAATTGCACACTAAATTTATAAGTAGTAGTTATTCCTCAGCCCAATAAACTCTCTTCCCCCTCTCTCATTCACCTTTATTCATCCTTCATGTCTCAACTTAGAAATTGCTTATTGTTAGAAACCTTTCCTAATCACCCTCCTCAAACTGAGATAAATGATACTCCTACATGTTTCCATAGAATCCTGTTCTTCCCTGGTCCTATAATTGCATGTGTCAATTATCTTAGACTTTCTCCAAATTATGTAATTGATCAGACAGAGGTTAGAAAATGATGATGAAGTTTAACACAAGGTAAGATAAGATGGCATAAGCAAGAGGAGCCAACTCCCTCTCCCTCCCTCTCTCTCTCTCTCTCTCTCTCTCTCTCTCTCTCTCTCTCTCTCTCTCTCACACACACACACACACACACACAGATGAAATGTTAATTCATTCAGTCACAATTCAACTAGAACACATACTTGTTTGAGAATCCCTCAGGCCAGTAACTCATAAAAAGTATTTATATTGTTCACTTTCTTCCCAAAGATTTAAAAATATCTCAGGCAGTCACAATTCCAACAGAAGTTTTGGTTCTGATAACTCTGTCACATGCTTTCCCTAAAAATACATGCTCTCCAACCCCCAGGCCATAGACTGGTACCAGTCCGTGGCCTGTTAGGAACCAGGCCACACAGCAGGAGATGAGCATCGGGCAAGCAAGTGAAGCTTCATCTATATTTATAGCCGCTCCCCATTACATCACATTACTGCCTGAGCCCCGCCTCCTGTCAGATCAGCAGTGGCATTAGATTCTCATAGGAACACAAACCCTACTGTGAACTGTGCATGAGAGGGATCTAGGCTGCGCGCTCCTTATGAGAATCTAATGTCTGATGATCTGAGGTGGAGCTGAGGCAGTGATGCTAGTGCTGGGGAGCGGCCGCAAATATAGATTATCATTAGCAGAGAGGTTTGACTGCACAGAGACCATAATAAATCAACTGCCTGCAGACTCATATCAAAACCCTGTCAGTGAGTGGCAAATGACAATTAAGCTGCACCTTACGGAGTAGACTGGACATAAGCAACATACATAAGCAACATTCGGGTGTCACTGTCTCCCATCACCCCCGGATGAGACCATCTAGTTGCAGGAAGACAAGCTTAGGGCTCCCACTGATTCTGCATTATGGTGACTTGTATAATTATTTCATTATATATTACAATGTAATAATAATAGAAATAAAGTGCACAATAAATGTAATGCACTTGAATCATCCCCAAACCATCCCTCCACCCCCACCCCCCAGTCCGTGGAAAAACTATCTTCCAAGAAAGTGGTCTCTGGTGCCAAAAAGGTTGGGGACCGCTGCTCTAGAACTTTGTTTATTCACTTACAAGGCCCATCACTGATGTAATGGAGGCAGCACAGTGCTGTGAAAGAGCACAGCTCTCGCGCTCTCGAACATCGGTTCTACCAGTCACCACCAGCTTTGCGACCTGGAGTAAATTCCTCAACCTCTCTGAACCCTGGTTTCCTTAACTATAAAACAGGAATATCTCCTACCTTGTAGCATTGCTATCAGGATGAGAAACAACGTATACAATGCATCCAATAAACTACCTGAATCACAAGTGAGTAGTTAACTGTTTATTAAAGAAACACACATACAGAGATATTTCAAAACACATATGAACTAGCTATCACTCTTCTTCCTCCCACCACGAGATTTTTAATTTTCTAATAAAAGTAAAAACTCCTTTTTTGTAAAAAAAAAAACAAAAAAACTAATAACTAACTTTATAATTGTTAAAGATGGTGCATGTGGGTTCATTACACGATTCACCTCTACTTTTGTGTATGTACAAAATCCAATTGAGAGAATTTAGTTACTTTCATTCTTATTGCTTCAATTATTTGTTTAAATTAACCAATGGCCCTTTGATAATATTAAGGATCTAACTTCCCCCAGAACCAAAAAAAAGTTCCCGAAAGTTAACAAATGGTTTGGAGGGTATGGTTAGCTTGAAGCCAGAGATAAAAAAGTCGAACTATATATTCACCATTAATCGTTCTATGCTAAATATATCTGAGAAGAAATCAGGACTCTGATGTATCATTTGGAGTCACATCTCCACCATCCAGCCTATCAACGGTGGATTATTCCAGTTACTGCAGTAGATACTTACTGGACTTCACTGTGCTAGGGACATTGGAAAACAGAAAAATGAGTAAGTTGGGGGTCCTTGTCCACTAGATGCTTCCAATTTTGTTACCTCCCAAAATCTCATCCTCATGCCACCCACCCCTTGACTATCACCTGCTGTCTCTCCAGGTCATTTCCTCTGCTGCCCTGATCCTCAGTTCCCCTACCCCTGTCTTTGTCATGCGTGCTGAGCAAAATCTCAAACCACTCACTTCACTCCAGCCATACTAACTTCTTAGCCATTCCTTAAAAACCTCAAGTACACGCCTACCTTCATACTTTCCTGATTCTTGGCCTGAAACAGTCTTCCCCACTTATGTCCACAGTATGTTCCCTCACTTTTTTCAGGTGTCTGCTCAGATGAGATCTTCTATGTGACTGCCATAGAAATTCAGCAACCACCCCTGCCAGATACTCCAATATACTGCTTTATTTTACTCCATTATATTTATTACCATCTAACATATTCCAATTTAGCATCAATTCTAACAAGCATTTTTCTTCCACTGTAAGATAAATTCTGACTTTAGAAATGTTAAAATGAATAAGGTCCTACACTCTTTGACCACCAGGTGGCAGTCATCAGGTGTCACTGTCTCTAAATGCACAACCTAAAAATAGTTGTTCTTAGTATCAGTTCTTTCCAGCTAGGCCCACTATTGGCACTACATGTGCTCAGTCTGCCATTTAAAATGTATCTCTTGATTTAAATTGAAACAAAAAATCCTATATAGGGAACTCCCTGGTGGTCCGGTAGTTAGGACTCTACATTTTCACTGCTGAGGGCGCGGGTTCAATCCCTGGTGGGGAAACTAAGATCCCACAAGCTGAGCAGTGAAGACAGCTTGATGAAGAGGAAAGAGTAGTAGAGACTTGAAGATGGAAGGTCTGGACCTGGGGTTCTGGTCCCTCAGTTGTGTGACTCTGCAAAAATCACTGAGTCTCTCTGGATGTCAGTTTCTTAAGCTCTAACCCCTCTACCTTACAAGTTGTTCTAAGGATCAAAATAAGACAACATATGTAAAAGGATTCTGTAAATATAACACATCACTGATATCCATTTATTCATCTAACAAATATTCACTGAGCATCTACAATATTCTAGACTCCAGGGTTTCAGAGGAGAACAAGACTGGCAAGGTTCCTGCTCTCATGAAACTTGCGTTCTTGTAGGTGGGAGACAGATAATAGATAAATGGACAAGAGTTTCCAACAGTGACAAATGCTCTAAAAAAAACAAAACAGGGTGATGTAAAAAAGAGTGGAAAAGGGGCTTCCCTGGTGGCGCAGTGGTTGGGAGTCTGCCTGCCGATGCAGGGTACGTGGGTTCGTGCCCCAGTCCAGAAAGATCCCGCATGCCGTGGAGCGGCTGGGCCCGTGAGCCATGACCGCTGGGCCTGCGTGTCCGGAGCCTGTGCTCCACAGCAGGAGAGGCCACAACAGTGAGAGGCCCGCGTAACGAAAAAAAAAAAAAAAGAGTGGAAAGGGAACTACTTTAGATAGAATAGTCATAGAAGGCCTGGCTGAAGTGACATAGCTCAGACTTCAAAGGAGTATTCAGCCAAGTGAAGAAGTGGGGAAACAGGTGCTGTGGCATAAGGAACAAGACAAGTCTGGCATGTTTGAAGCACTGGAAAAATGAGGTAAGCCTGGAACACAATGAGTGAGGAAAACTGTTAGCAGATGAGGTTGAAAAGGTGGACAGGGGCCAAATCCAGGATGGTCTTGGACTGTTAAAAGGATATTATCAGTACCAAAAAGCTCTTCTTTTTATCAACATGGCCGAATAAATTGAGCCATTTATGCAAATATCTAGTGTACCCATTATCAAAAGTAGGACATTTCCAACTTTCTGAGCAATGCTATCGCCAAAAAACAAGTGAAAGGAGCCTATGCAATGGCCCTAGACATAAAATTCTTAAGAACTACATACAAAGGTATCATTTATTATGATGTTTGGTAAGTCAAATAGTTAAAAACCTCGACAGGGGACTTCCCTGGTGGTGCAGTGGTTAAGAATCCACCTGCCGATGCAGGGGCACGGGTCCGAGCCCTGGTCCGGGAAGATCCCACATGCCGTGGAGTAACTAAGCCCGTGCGCCACAACTACTGAGCCTGCGTTCTAGAGCCCACGAGCCACAACTACTGAGCCCGTGTGCCACAACTACTGAAGCCCGCACGTCTAGAGCCCATGCTCCACAATGAGAGAAGCCACAATGAGAAGCTCATGCACCGCAACGAAGAGTAGCCCCCGCTCACTGCAACTAGAGAAAGCCGGTGCGCAGCAACAAAGACCCAACTCAGCCAAAAATAAAATTAATTAATTTTTTTAAAAAAAACTCAATAGTAATAGAAGTGACAAAATTATAGAATGAGTTAAAAAAAAAACCACAAGTTTTTAACAGAAAAAATATCATTTCACTCAGCAAATATTTATCAAGCACCTACTTTGTTCCAGGCATGCTCTAAGCACTAAAGATACAACAATGAACAAATCAATGAAGATTTAAGCAATAACTGAGCAGAAGATTTAACTGTAGAATTATCATAATACCAAAACTGAACTTCAACTTATTTTATGTCTCAGCATTTTCTAAAATAGGAGTTATAGGCTTAGTCATATGTACCTGTCAAAAAGCCAACTTACCAAGGAATTCTTAATCACTTCACTCCTATAAAATTCTGGAAAAGAAGAAAAAGAACAATAAGTGACGTGGAAGAAAATAAGCTCACTAACTCTTAATCCTACAAATTTTTTTACATATGCTCTAGTAAAAACACTTAAAACATTTTCAAGGTATCTATTCTCTACATATATTTCTCTGCAAAAAATTAAATTAAAATAGAAATAATGATTAAATAAAAGTTTTTTTAACTGAAGGATAGTTGATTTACAATGTTGTGTTAGCTTCTGATGTATAGCAAAGTGATTCAGTTGTACATATATATACATATTTTTTTCCCATTGTGGTTTATTATAGGATATTGAATATAGTTCCCTGTGCTACACAGTAGGACCTTGTTGTTTTAAACTAAATGTTTTAAAGGGAAAGAAACATCAGTAAAGAAAGGTCAAAATCTGTTAAGATTTAATTTAGTGATTTTTCCCTTACTGGCTCCTTTTACCCCAGATTCTAAGGTAAGCCCTTAAAAACTCAGAGTTCATTCTCCCTTACCAACTGCCATTGTCTACAGACAATTCTATACTCTCTGTTTTTCTCAAACATCTCCACTAATTATCCATTGTAGTACTATGGAAAGAACACTCATCTAGCAACCAGGGAACCTAAGTTCTAGTTCTACTTGTCATTAACATTCTGCTTCTCATTTCCCTGAGCCCATTTCTTCATTAGACAATTCTGACAATCAGACTAATAATCAAGGTCCTCTAAGCACTAAAATTTCATGATTCTACAGACCTTCATTTACGGTGTAAATGTTACAAAACCTGAAGATACAAACAAAAGAGAGACTGTGTCAGAGGTTCAGACAGACATTCTTAACAACCCTCCAACATTCCCTCTGCTGACCCTGCCGAAGTCACTTCCGTGGTGCTCTGTCAACGCAGAGCCTACAAGGACCCTGTATCCTTATGTTGCTATAGGGCAATATTTTCCAAGGGTGATGCACATACCACTGATATATGAGACCATTTTAGGTGATACATGAACAAACTTAATTTTTTTCTAACATATTGAAATGTCTGTCTCATCTACCCAACCCCTAATTGTAAGCTCCATAAGGACAGTAACATTTGTGTTTGTGTAACTGCTGTCTCCTCAGCATGTAAAACTACTCCTGGCACAGGGTAGGCACTCAACAAATCTTTTCTTGAGTCAACAACTTCATAGATTATGCTTAGACCTGAGTTTAGAAATAATTAACTTTTAAAAATATGTTAAGTATGCAGCCTTATAGATGAAACTCGAAGACAGTGAAACTTGTCCAAGTAGTGCACAGGACTGAAGTTGGGGAACCATCAAGCAGTAAAGGAAAAGTGGACCTGGATATAAAATTTTTATGGGCAAGCTCTCTTGGTTAAAATATTTCTTGACAAAACATACCATCTACATTACGCTATGCTTATCTTCCCTTAAAAAATAAATAATAAGAAGAAGAATCATTCTATTTTGTGGTGAGATAGTCACAATGAGTGAAAAAAACAGGTTCTATGAGAGAATTTACAACAGGATCCAAAGTTTTACAATTATGTTTACAACATTTTTTTAGGTGATAGGGTTAGGCTGCTTACTTTTATTCTTTGCTTGGCAGTTTTCTAATTTTTCTATTTTGAACAATTATTTTAATTAAGAGAAGGGATAATTCTAATTGTTTTTAAAAGGAAACTTCTATTGATGAACATTTAAATTACTGCTAATTTTTGGATATTTCAAGTAATATTATAAATTAATCTTTGAAAGATATATACCCTAAGACACTTGAATCTATAAGATAAACTTTTAAAAGTAAAATTGCAAGATAAAAGGAAAAATACAGTTTGAATTTGATAGATATTGCCAAATTGTTCTCTAAAAATATTGTACCACTTTACAATCCCACTTAACACTAGGCAACCCTAAGTATTATTCTTTTCATTTTTTCCCAAATGGTTAACCAATGCCAATCATAAATTGACTACATAAATGTACATATGGGGCTTCCCTGGTGGCACAGTTGTTGAGGGTCCGCCTGCCGATGCAGGGGACACGGGTTCGTGTCTCAGTCTGGGAAGATCTCACATGCTGCGGAGCGGCTGGGCGCGTACGCCATGGCTGCTGAGCCTGCGCGTCCGGAGCCTGTGCTCCGCAACGGGAGAGGCCACAACAGTGAGAGGCCGGCGTACCGCAAAAAAAAAAATACAAGGCACAGATATATAGATATATATATATATATATATATATATAATATATAAATTTTGGTACTATTTTTACTTGCATTTGCATAAGGAATCTCAGTAAAGATAAACAACGGTGGGGTAAAAAACTAGGGAGATGGGACAGGTGAAAGGAAGATTTTAATATAAACCTTTATATATATTTTGAACCATGGATAGCATTAGCTAGTCAAAAAGTTAAATGAAAATATTTGGGGGCTTACTTTGTGCCAAGTATTGTTCCAAGTACTGGAAATAGTGCAGTGAACAAAACTGACCTAAAAATTTCTGCCCATATGGAGCTTACATTCTGGTGAAGAGGACATGCGTTAGCCAAATAATTAAACATACAGTTATGTCAGACAATCTGGAGTATTGTGGAGAAAAATAAAGCACAAAAGACAGAGAGGAGAATAGTCACAATTTTTAAAAGGGGTTAGCCAGTGATCAAGGAGAGTTTCTCTGAGAAAACATTTGGATTAAAGACCTGAAAGAAGGCAGAGGAGCTAGTCATGTGGCTATCAGGAGGAAAGAGTGCCCAGGCCAAAGAAACAGCCAGTGCAGAGGCCTTTAAACTGAAGTCAACTTGATGAATTCAAGGAACAGCAACAAGGGCAGTTGGGTGGGAACAGAGACAACTAGAAGAGTAGAAGGAGGTCACAGACGGCCATATCATGAAAGGCCTAGGAAACCAAAAGAACTTTGGCTTTTACTCTGAATGAAATGAGAAGCCACTGGAGGGTTTTGAGGAGAGGAATAACATGACCTCACTTTGATTTTAATAGGCTCTCGGTTGAGATCACACTAGAAAGAGTGAGTGGGCAGGCAGACCTGTTAGAAGTCTACTTCAACAAACTCAGGCAAGAGATGATAGTGGTTTGGAGGTAGTAAGAAGGGAAAAGATTATGGATACATTTTGGTAGTAAGAACCAAAAGTATTTGCTGAAAGATGGAATGTGGAATATAAAAGAGGACAATCCAGGATGATTCCAAGGTTTTTGGCCAAGGAAATAGAAGGATAGAGTTGTCATTTTCTGATAAAAGGACGAATACAGGAGGTAGATCAGGGCTGGAACATCAGAATCTCAATGCTGAATATATCAAGTTTAAGGTATCTACTAGACTCCAAATGGAGATGTAGAGTAGGCAACTGAATACAGGAGCATGAGTTCAGGGGGGAGCCTGAAGCTAAAGATATACATTTGTGAGTTGTTAGGGTGATAAGCGATATTTAAAACTATGAGACATTCATGAGATCACCAAATTGGATTATAAAGAGGTTGTCTTCTGATGTATTCAAAATAAGTGGTTGGTATTCCAGGAAAGGACAGGCGCTCACATTTCATGGGTGAGAAAATAACTGTGGCTGAAGAACAAACTTGATTTTACAAAACTTCCAACTTTAAGAGGGAACCAGGATTAGAACCTAGCTCCTCATCCATTAACACAAAGCTTTGTTCTCTGGGAATGTAATAAATGGTGTTCAATTTGAACTACCTGAAAAATAGACCATCTCCTAAGAGCATTAAAAAAATGTCAAAAATCAAAAAAACTCACATGTAACTTCTTATGCTCTCCTGTGAATTCAGCTGAAATAAAAGAATAACTTAGAAATCAGCATTTCAGATATTCTTCTAATTAAAAAAAAAGCTTCTGTTGAAACTGAGAAATGATGCCACTAGACAGGTGGTACAGGTGTCTTTGTAAGAAAAGCCCATAGGCCTTCCGTCGTGGTCATCCTACACCAAGGGCCACATAATGATCATGCACTGAATATTCATGTTTATCATCACAGGTCCAAGAACATAAGGTGGTATTAATTAGTTTACTAAGGAAAGAGCTTCCTGCTCCTCCTATGGTAGTTAAAAGTTATAGAGCATAACATGTGGGCCCAAAAAGAAGACATAATAGACTTCATTCAACCATGACATTTTGGAACAGTAGGAAGCCTCAGAAGTCATCAGTCCTCTCATTTTAGAGATAAATTAGCTAACGGCACACAAGAGGAACTAAATGCCCTAGTCAAAGGGCTTGCCAGTTAGTGACAGACTAAATACCACTACTAGACACGGGACTTCCCTGTGGTCTGAAACCAACTATTCCCTGTGTTAACAATCATTTTATTGAAATAACTTCGAGAAACAGTCCATAATAACTTCTAAGCTCAAGAAATAAACAGAGCTAGAGAAGAAGACAAAAAAAAAAGGAACAAAAAAAAATCACTTTGCTTTCATCGTGTCTCTTAGACAAGTTTTTTTTCCTTTTTTAATATTTTTATTTATTTATTTTGGCTGTGCAGGGTCTTAGTTGTGGCATACGGGATCTTTGTTGGGGCATGCAGACTTCTTAATTGTGGCATGCATGCAGGATCTAGTTCCCCAACCAGGGATCAAACCCGGGCCCTCTGAATTGGGAGAATGGAGTCTCACCCACTGGACCACCAGGGAAGTCCCCTCTTAGACAAGTTTTCAACATCATGGTCATCAACCAGTCCCATAACTACTCTTTTTGGAAACTACTATTACGCTTGTTAACATTACAATTCCAATAATAATTGCTATCATTTACCAAATACCTAAAATGTACCAAGTTCAATATTAGTAACTATTATCAGACATAACAATGGAGCAAGGACACAGAAGTTCTAACCAAGATAATAACCAAGAACTGATTATATAGAAACCTATCAAAAATGTTAAGTACTGTCATATATTACTAGTGATAAAACCAATTAGTAAGCAGCAGACCCAACGCATTAAGATCTGCAAAAATGCTTACATCCTTCGAACAAATAGTGACCAAACTTTCATTTTTCTTCTGGACACATAGGAAGACAACATTTCTCAGTCCCCTGTTCATCTAAAAAGGATGACACAACTGATATACAGCTAATGGAATGTCGTGGAATTCATGTGGACCATTTCCATTAAAAAAATCTCCCTCGGGGCTTCCCTGGTGGCGCAGTGGTTGAGAGTCCGCCTGCCGATGCAGGGAACACGGGTTCGGGCCCTGGTCTGGGAAGATCCCACATGCCGTGGAGTGGCTGGGCCCGTGAGCCATGGCCGCTGAGCCTGCGCGTCCGGAGCCTGTGCTCCGCAACGGGAGAGGCCACAACAGTGAGAGGCCCGCGTATCGAAAGAAAAAAAAAAAATCTCCTTCAAATAATCCCTTGTTTTTGTCATATAAGAAGCATCATTCCAAAATAGAAGGAGCCTGGATACCTGAGTCACCACTTAGAGGACAGCTGCCAAGCCAATGTCTGATCAAGAATACCTACATTAAAACAGATAGCTAGTGGAAAGCAGTCGAATAGCACAGGACATCAGCTCCGTGCTTTGTGACCACCTAGAGGAGTGGGATAGGGAGGGTGGGAGGGAGACGCAAGAGGGAGGAGATATGGGGATATATGTATACATATAGCTGATTCACTTTGTTATACAGCAGAAACTAACACAACACTGTAAAGCAATTATACTCCAATAAAGATGTTAAAACATAAATAAATTAGATAATATGTTTAAATGCTAATAAATAAATAAATATTTGTCTGCTTCTGCAAACCACATTATGCCTTCCAGTGAAAAGTGAAAAGCAAATAAATTGAAGAATTGATTACACTTGTGAAAAGCCTGCTTTCTAGCTATCGTTTGCTGCTCAAGAACTGGGAGACTTTAGATTTAAGTCTAAATTTCCTTACTTCTTAATAAATACTTATAATTATTATTGGAAAAAAAAACACCTACATTGAACTTAGTGTTTAAGAAATTTATTATGTCAAGTCACTGAGTGACTTGTGGTATTTGTTATAGTAGCTAGTGTTACTCGTTCAGATTAATACAATTGTTTTAAAAATATGCAATGGTTAGAATCAAAAGTAAGAATGAAATAAAACTATGTAAAAATGGCGGAATTTAGAGTCCTTTTTTTTTACCCTTCAAAATTACTTTAATGTCATTTGTATATGAAGGGGGGGTTCTACTCTATATAATTTCTGATTAAATTTTTAAATTAGCATATACTGGTATTGAAATTTAAAAAAGAAAAAAGTTGTTAAACAACTACTGCTTTAATAACAACTTTTTAAAGTAATTAAAACCAAAAACATAAAATGTCATTTGAATTTTTCATCTTTGCCACAGGACAGAATTCAAATAAGTCCTTAGTACCTCTTTTTAAAATAATGCCATCTGGGACTTCCCTGGCGATCCAGTGGTTAAGACTCCGTGCTTCTAATGTAGGGGGCACGGGTTCGATTCCTGGTCAGGGAATTAAGATCCCACATGCCATGCAGCGCGGCCAAAAAAAAGAAAAAAATTAAAATAATGCCACCTTTTATTAATATAAATAGACCTTTACTCACATGTTACCAAGTGTTACCACCTTATCTCAGCTGATCCTCATGAAAATCTGTCTTGCCTGACTTCTTAAGACCTCATTATCTCCACTTTACAAATGGGAAAAGTGAGGCTAAAAAAGCCATGATCTCTGTCCAAAAAACACATAGCTAGCATATAGCTACTTTAGTGTATAGTATACAGCTAGTATATACTTATATACTAGCTGAAATAGCTAGCACTAGTATCAATGTAGTTTCAATCCTAATCCAATATTCCTGTCCTTATACCATGGTTCCTCTCTTACAGCATCCAACACAGGTCAACTGATTATATCAAAGTACCTTTCATCCAATATGTATTCAAAAGATGCTTGTGATTTTGAATCAAATATCTGATGTACTCTTAGAATTATCACTTATGGAAGAATCCACATTTCAATGTGGAACTGAATTCAAAGAAACCATGCTATTCTTCTAAAAATGACCCCATATACACAAAGTAGTACAGATATGAGAAGATATGAACTAGGTCCATATTTTACCATAATACTAAAGGAATCAATTATATTTTAAAGAAAAGCGAATTAGTGCTGGATACTGGACTCAAATAACCTATTTTATTTACTTGTTTTCTTTAAGATTTTTTTGATGTGGACCATTTACAAAGTCTTTATTGAATTTGGTACAATATTGTTTCCATTTTATGTTTTGGTTTTTTGGCCGCGAAGCATGTGGGATCTTAGCTCACCCACCAGCGATCGAACCCACACCCCCAGCATTGGAAGGCAAAGTCTTAACTACTGGACTGCCAGGGAAGTCCCTCAAATAACCTTTTTTTTTTAATAAATTAAAAAAATATTTTTTAAGTTTTAGTTATTTTATTTATTTATTTTTTTTTTGGTTGAGCCAGGTCTTAGTTGTGGCTCGCCACCTCCTTGGTTGTGGCATGTGAACTCTTAGTTGTGGCATGCATGTGGGATCTAGTTCCCTGACCAGGGATCAAACCTGGGCCCCCTGCATTGGGAACACAGAGTCTTTTTTTTTTTTTTTTTTTTTTTTTGCGGTACGCGGGCCTCTCACTGTTGTGGCCTCTCCCGTTGCGGAGCACAGGCTCCGGATGCGCAGGCTCAGCGGCCATGGCTCACGGGCCCAGCCGCTCCGCGGCATATGGGATCCTCCCGGACCGGGGCACGAACCCGTATCCCCTGCATCGGCAGGCGGACTCTCAACCACTGCGCCACCAGGGAGGCCCGGGAACACAGAGTCTTATCCACTGCACCACCAGGGAAGTCCCATCAAATAGCCTGTTTTAAATGACAGCTACAGGAATACAGATATTAAACGTCAACATTCATAAGGGAATGATAAATTTATCAATGTAAGTCTTAGTTATCTGAAAGAACTATCCAAAAGACATGTTTCTTCAATATGTATAACAACTGCTCATGAAATATTTTCAGACAGCATGACAACTTAGCTTTCTAATAAGCAATACCAGCAAGAGGCACTGAGAATCATTTGTGTTACAGAAGAATAAAAATGAGATGCCACGATCTGTGGGTGGCAAGTCCAGATTCCCTTACCTTTATATACCTTTTCAGTGTTACACAAGTGAAGTGTGAAGTAGGTATCAAGGAGTTGATGGCCATTCCTATTAACAATGTTCCGGGCAGCAATGTTCCGAAGATGTCTAAGACGTCGCTGAAAAATAATAACAAAAAAAGAGGAATATTCAGCTTTTTCCTCCTATAAAGCTTTCTGAAAGTTACAATTCAAACATAAAATACAGTAAGTTGTCTCAGTCGTTTATTTGTTGAGCCAGCAACCTTAACCCAGTCTCTTATTTATGCCTCAGCATCTCTTCTGTCGAACAGGAACTATTCCTGCCCTATATCATTTACAAGGTTGTTGGGAGCATGAAATAACAGATATGAAACATTCTTGAAAAGCATATATGTTATATCAATGCTATATACCTGTAGAATAGCATTAGTATTTCCTGGAACATAAACTAAGTATAATAGTAATTTGCTTTTTTCCCTTCGGAAGGATGCTGGTAGACATGCAAGGTCCACCTCATACCAACAGAAAATCAGCCATTATTACATACATACACCTCTGTTGCTAGCTCAGTCTGACGCCAGATCATCTATTACAACCAGGAAAAGAAGCCGAAGCCAAAAAATAAAAGCAGTAACTCACTGTTCACTCCATCCAGCCAGTAACCAACCCAACTGTTGTCAGCTTAAATTCTCACTTGACCAGCAGTTAACCAGCCCCTATTTCCTAATCAGGCCTCCTTCCCAACAATTTCTCCAACTAGGATGCATGAATTACTTGGAGTCACAAGTGTTGGAAAGGCAAAGCTCCATAAGCAACAGTAGAAATCAACAAAAATATAAGATAACTTAAGGGATAGCCAAATCATCTCATATCAAAAAGAGAAAAAGTTGGCAATGCTCAAGTCTAAGCACAACAGATTCATTCTCAAAAGCTAGTTCCCTGTGTCAGATCATTATTTTCAGAGACTTAAAAATAGAAACCATGGGCTCAGTTTTAAAATATGCTTAAAGCTCTCCCTTCAGGCTGAAAGCCCACTTTGCTAAGTTCACCTTCAATTACATGTGCAGTCAGCCAGAAAAGTTCAGTTCTTCCCTTCCATGCACATACCAACCCAATCCTTTCTCCCAATCTAGATATTAAGATTCTTTGACAGAGAAGGTTATTGTCTAATAAATTTGTTTAATACGAAAAGCCCCAAATGTACTTACAAAAAGTTCCTAGGGCTTACTCTAAAAGACTTATATTTCTACAATCTGCCAAAGGTTTCCATTTCACACCCTGGATTACAGCAACTATTTCCTTCTACTATATATTATTCATCAACCTTCTCAGTCAAGATTTTAAATTGACAGGAACTATTAATTGCCTATACACAACAATCACATCTATTCTGCTGTAAGATTCCAATCTTGGTCCTCTATTCAAAAACCTGAAAACATTACCCAAAGCCTCCAGCATAAAGTACAAACTTCCCATTATTCCTTTCAAAGCCTTGTGCAATCCGACCTCTCCATAACCTATCCTTACTGCCCACTAGATCTTCCACATACCCAACCCCTTAGTCACACATGACTGCTTAAGGTTCCATGAAAAAGATCGTGCATGGTCCTAGCTCCATGCTTTTGCTAATGCTAGCCCCTTAATCTAGAATACTACTCTCTTTAAGGAAATCCATTTATGCTTCAAAGTTAAGGAGAGAAGATTCCTCCTTCCTGATTCTCTAACTGAACTGTTTCTTTTTAATGCAATTAAAAAGAAACACTGGGAGGTTAAACCAGAAACGCAGAAAAATTATTACCTATGGGGGTGAGAACAGGTTGGAGGGAATAGAGATAAAAGCAAGACTTCCCTGATACTTACTTATGTGGTTTTAACTTCTGTACCATAAGAATGATTTACATAATCAAAAAATAAAGTTAAATAAATAAGAAAAAGTTTAAATCAACTAAACCTAGTCCAAAATACAATAGCAATACCAAAAATTACCACCAGCCTTAGGCTATATCACCCACCTTTGCCTGAAATATTACCCTATGATCCAAGGAAATATTAAAGAAATCAAGGTGACCTAAAGGATCCTCTCTGGTTCTCAGTTCCCCAGAACATCTATACTTGAACAAAACAATGTATAATTATATCTAATATAGAATTACGGATAGTTCCAGATATTTGTCAATCTTCCCCAACTAGACTATAAGTTCTATAAAGGAGAGACTTTATTTTATTTACTGTTGTATCTCCAGCATCTAGATGAGTACCTAGCAAATAGCAGGAACACAATAAATGGTTTTTGACTGAATTAATATACGTCCAGTGAATTAACCCAGTCAAGAAGGTCTTGGTATGACCTAGGCCTTGCAATGAACCTGAGTGGCCTGGAACCCTTAGTGGATTCTGACACCCACCCACGAGATGGTGGGAGAATAGAGAGCACTTCACACCTAAGAATGGACCTCAGAACTGAAAGGGGGCTCAAATCTTAGCAGTGCTTCTGGACTACAACAAATCCTCAGCACTCATCTACCTTTAACTGCTCCAGGGTATACAATCTAGCGGTAGTTCGTGGCCTGGTGGCACCACCTAGCATAAATACACTGCTTTAGACCTTGTCTAAACAGAAATTAAATATCAGATTATCTCTTCAATGGCCCATCTAAAGATAGTTAAATTCAAATCTGTCTTATTATCTAAACTGACTCAATTATCTTAGAAAAGTAAAAATACTGAGTAATTAAAATTTACACAGACTTTGGAATTACTCTTTTTTTTTTTTTTTTTTTGGCGGTACGTGGGCCTCTCACTGTTGTGGCCTCTCCCGTTGAGGAGCACAGGCTCCGGATGCGCAGGCTCAGCAGCCATGGCTCACAGGCCCAGCCGCTCCGCGGCATGTGGGATCCTCCCGGACCGGGGCACAAACCCGTGTCCCCTGCATCGGCAGGCGGACTCTCAACCACTGCGCCACTAGGGAAGCCCTGGAATTACTTAAGATAATTAAGATAACATTCCATGCAGCTTCTTTACCAGCCAATCTCCTTATACTTTCTCAAAGCTCTAAGCTTCCACAGTTATAAAAAGCTCTTTGCATATCTTTCTACAGCAGTAGCTTTAGGCATCCAAGTTGTGCTCTAAAAACACCTATCTCCAAAACTAAAGCTGAATAGATTTTAATTTTTAAGTTGGAATTAACATGGCTTTAATGTCTTTGAAACACTGCCTAAAAAACATTCTATATAAAGGTTAAAAACGTTCACTAACAAATAAAATTAAATCTTCTTACTCAGCTTTGATTTGGAGGATTGATAGATGTAGCTAGAGCACAACTCTGCTACCTGCAATGTTGGCAGTGGGTAAAAGACCAGTAGGATCCTAAATTCCTTAACTTTTTTCTTTTACAAATCTCTCAAGTATAAATTCTAAAACAAGACTTAACTGCCATATGTTGTAGATCTGAAACATTTGCTTAAGTGAAAAAGTAAGCATTACTCATTAGTATGATTGTAAACTGGTGCCTCTAAAGAATCTAAAATGGTTGGTTTTTCTTGTTAACAGTACTAATGCTCTTAGAAAACTGCTTTAAAACATAACAGTAGATTAAATAATTTTTTGCTTTGCTTTTATTTGTTTTGTTTTGTTTTGCCCTGCCCAGCACCTATTTGGTTTAAGAAACAAAACAAAAAACAAAAACAAACAAACAAACAAAAAACCCCTCAGATATTCCTTTGTAGAACCACTCTCCTCTGCTATCAATCTATATAATACTTCCTGTAGAATTAACTCCACCTCCAACTCCAAGGAGGGTCGCGTGACTCAGATCAGGCCAATCAGCACATTCCATCCCCCTGCCCATAACACATGATTAGGATCCTGGAAAACCCAGAAATTAAATTGTTGAGAGGTTTTTTTCCCCCTACTGGCCAAGAACCTGGAAAGGACATGGGACTAGAGATGCTGGCAGTCATCTTTCCACCACAGTGAAATGAAAACAGCAAGTAAGACAGCAGAGTGCAGGGATGTGGAGCAAGACAGAGGTAAGGGATTAAGAGATACAAACTACTATGCATAAAATAGATAAGCAACAAGGATATAGTGTAGAGCACACCGAACTATAGCCATTATAGCTATTAATGGAGTGTAAGCTGTAAAAATACTGAATCACTGTGCTGTACACCTGAAATTGATATTGTAAATCAACTATACTTCAATTAAAAAAATAAAAGTAAAAAAGTCCTGGCAACAGAATTTGTCTCTGGATCAAACCATACCTAAAATGAGAACTACTGTATAATGACATATCCAGTCCCTATAAAACTAACAAAGATTACAACTAGAGAGAAGACTTACATCATAACTGTTTATCAAGAATTTATCCCGGGGCTTCCCTAGTGGCACAGTGGTTAAGAATCCGCCTGCCAATGCAGGGGACACGGGTTTGATCCCTGATCCAGGAAGATCCCACATGCTGCAGAGCAACTAAGCCCGTGCACCACAACTACTGAGCCTGCGCTCTAGAGTCCACGAGCCACAACTATTGAGCCCACGCACTGCAACTACTGAAGCCCGAGCACCTAGAGACCATGCTCCACAACAAGAGAAGCCACCGCAATGAGAAGTCCACGCACCACAACAAAGAGTAGCCCCCGCTCGCCACAACTAGAGAAAGCCCGTGTGCAGCAAGGAAGACCCAACGCAGTCAAAAATAAAATAAATTTTAGGGGCTTCCCTGGTGGCGCAGTGGTTGAGAGCCCACCTGCCGATGCAGGGGACACAGGTTTGTGCCCCGGTCTGGGAAGATCCCACATGCCACGGAGCGGCTGGGCCCATGAGCCATGGCCGCTGAGCCTGCGCGTTCGGAGCCTGTGCTCCGCAACAGGAGAGGCCACAACAGTGAGAGGCCCACGTACCGCAAAAATAATAATAATAATAAAATAAAATAAAATAAATTTTAAAAATTAATTAATTAATTTAAAAAAATAATTTATCCCATTAACAGGTTAGTAGATGAAGAGAACATTCTAATTTAGAGGCAAAGTACAAAGAAATGTTTTATTTTGTTAAATATCTCCATATTTTAGAAAATGGTAATTTTGGTGGGTCACTCCATTTTTGTTGATATAATTTTGAACCTTAACCTTGGTGACAGCAAGTCAAAACACACCCCAGAACTAAAAGAAAACCAAAGCAATTTTCAGTAGTAAGGTGCACCATTGGTGTTCTATGTTCCTCCCAAATATTACCTTTCCCTGGCTGGTATCTAAAACTTCCTGGTTTCTGAGGTATAATAATGACCAAAGAGAAATGTGGTGTCCTTGATCTTGTTCCTCGTCACTGCTGGAGAGTGACTCAGGGAGGCTGATGGCCAACAGAAGGAGGAAGAAATGGCTATCATGCACCCTCCTTCCCTGTACCCCTTGCTTAAAAAACAAGAGTAACTGTGTTTCTTAAATATAATGACTCCACAAATCCCCACCATCACCAAACTAAGCTATAATCCCACGCACCTTTTATGACTCCCAAGACCACGGTGACGTACCTTCTAAACAAATTTTGAGTCTAATTTGCTTAGTCTACAAGAGCTATTACAAATCAATAATATAATCAATAATCTATAGTCCAATAGAAAGGGGGGCAAAGGATACAAAAAGGCAGCCACCGAAAAAGAAATGGAAATGGTCAATAACCATATGAAAAGATGTATAATCCCACTCATAAAGATATGCACACCAAAACAAATGTTCCAGCTTGTGGCGACTGTAGTTTCCAAAGAATGGCCGCGCCGATACATCACATCCCACGTGCTCTCTTACAATGTATTGCTGCCACTCCTCCTTGACGAAGTGGCGTCTATGTTCCCTCTCCCTTAAATGAGGGCAGGCCTGTGACTATGGAAGAAATAATGCCATGTGACTTCTGAAGCTAAATCATAAAATTACCTGGTCCTCTTTACAGGATGCTCTTCCTCAGAATCCAGTCACCCCACTGTGAGGATGCCAAGCAGCCAAGTGGAAAAGACTTTGCAGGTGTTCTCCTCAGCCCCAGCTGAGAGATCCCAGCTATAACCAGACACGCAAGTGACCATTTCAGTACCCAGCCTTTGAGACGCCAGAAGTGACATCAAGTAAAGCACAGACAAGTTGTTCCCACCAAGCCCGAACCAAACTGCATATTCATGAGCAAAATAAATGATGATGTTTTGAGCCACTAAATTTTTTGTTTGTTACTCAGCAATAGAAAACAAAGAGATCTATCTGATTAACCAAACCATTTCAGTCTCTGTCAGGGTTGATGCTAGTAAGGAAAATAATGTTGGGGAAAATATAAAATGGTCCATTTTGGAAGGACAGTGATTTATCAACAATTACCAAATTTTAAACTGCACATAATATTTGACCAAGAAATTCCACAAATCACAAAAATGTGTGCAAATATGGGCTATACAAGCAAAAACTGAATAACCACTCAAACTGTGGTATATTCACACAATGGAAAATTGCATAACCCTTACAAAAACAAGGTGCTAACATGAAACAAACAAAAGAACAAGAAATTTTAAATGTCCACATAAATAAATACTACTATATACCCTGAATGATATAGATCATGGGTTGGTCAACTTGTTCTAAAAGGAACAGAAAGTAAATATTTCAAGATTTTCAGGGTGCATCCTGTCTCCGCAAATTCTTTGGGTTTTTGTTTGTTTGTCTGTAATCCTTTAACGATGTCAAAACCTTTCTTATTTCATCAGTTGTTATAAAAAACCAGTGACCGCTGGCCACAGTTTGCTGACCCCTAATGTAGATACTCACTGAGTTATGAGAAGTTTTAAAGTAGCATTTGATTTGGAAATGTAGTCAAACTTGTTCTGAATACCGTTCCCTTTCCTATTTTCAGTTCAGTTTTTTTTCAGGTCAGGCATTTATTCTCAGCCTGGGGCCAGGCTAACTGGCATGGAAGAATTAAGGCCCAGGTTAAGTCAGATTACTGCTACTTTGGTACACTTTTTTGAGGGACAACAAAAGCAAACCTGAGAGAAAACTAGTTTTCCACATTTCCACGGAAGGTAAAAATGTTGAATTACCAAATCAAGAATTTAAGCTTGATAAATTAGGTCAGTCTTTTTAAAAAATACAAAAGCCCCTTCTATATTATAGCAGTCTCAATCACCTAACTATTTTTTCTAATCTCTTGATCCCAGCTGAAAGACTCACTGTGAAAACTTTTGAAGAACACAGAAATGCTTTAAAACTAGATGCTGCTGGATAGAAAGCAGATGGTGCCAACACCCAATGTTACAGATTTAAACAAACAAACCACCAACTCTGATCTCTCATAAAAACTTTATAGCCCCTGTTCCTAACTGAGAACTTTCTCTGACACAAATTACACAACCTTGGAACCAAAGCGCTTATTTTGACATTAACTCTCCTCTCACTCAAGTTCAAATAAGTCCTAGAATTTAATTCAGTCATTTACTATGCACTAACAGGCTTCTCCACAAGACAAGACAAAATTATCTATGTCTCTGAACTTCCTACATTTCTTATACATTTTGGCTCTGGGTTTTTTTGTTTTTTTGTTTTAATCTCTACCCCATTCACCCCAATCTTGGTAGGAAGTCCAAACTTGTCCTTTTTCTCCCATGTTTCCTCTGGGTAGTGCTGCTCTAAGAAACAGGCCTTTGTAGTGACAGACCTAGTATTGTTCTCCATGTAGGTCTCTCTCATCCTCCCTCTCTCATTCCCCTTTCTTCTATTTTACTTGCTGTTATTTCCTTTACAGACTCTGCTAGGAACTGTGGGGATACAAACATGGCATTCCCTAGTTTCAGAGTATGTAATCTTTCTAAAGAACCGGAGTTTGGGCACATGAAAAAGCCAGTTGGAGGTAAAAGTATCCAACATATACTTTCAAAGACCGTTTAGTTAAAGAACTGTTATTTTAGAAATGTAAGACAGAAGAAAGACACAGAATTACAGAGGATGACCTGGAGGATAAAAACTGCAAGACAGAAGACAGCTTCAATGGTCCAAGTGTTAAAAGTAGTATCGTGCCTGTAATTTGCTGCAAAATAATTGGGGTGAGGGAGGGAGGACAAGTATTGTTAGTTAGGTATATGGATAAAATAAGATGTGAAGTGATGAAGTGATATTTACTGATAGTTATTTTACCAATAACAGGTAATAGGTACCTGGGAGTTTATTACATCCCACCCTGTATGTATGCATTTCAATACAGGTTTATATATAAAATATATATTATATTTCTTTATTCATTGAAATTTCCATAATAAAAAAAGTTTTAAAGTAATATCAATAAGAACAGAAAGAAAGGATAAGACTATATAGGAGCACAAAGACAAAAATGGGCTTAATGGGGAGACTAACCAGATAATGGATATGGTTGAGGACAAAGAGAAGATTGATAAAAGAAATAAAGGAGTTAAAGGACCTCTAGAGATATAAGAACTAATCAATAAAGGTGTTAGGGCAATAGAGTAGCCATCAGGAAAGGGAAAGGGAAGGAAAGAAAAGAAATATGTATATATACAAGAAACATATCCTATACTTTATATCAAATCCCAGATGATTTAAAAATATTCAAATGTAAATAATTAAAGCCTAAAAGTATCAAAAGAAACCATGAAGAATTATTTTATAACCTCAAAGGTCTAAGAATGACATAAAACTCTGAAGCTATAAAAAGAAAGAAAAAAAATCAATAAAATTTACTATATAAAATGTTTTTAAATTATGCATGACAAAAACTAGCATATGCAAAATCAAAGGAAAAAAAACCTAACAAAAAGATTTTAATTCATATAACAAAGACAATTTCACTAAAACATAAAGAGTTCATATGCGAATTCCCTGGTGGTCCGTGGTTAGGACTCGGCGCTTTCACTGTCAGGAGCCTGGGTTCAATCCCTGGTCGGGGAACTAAGATCCCGCAAGCCGTGAGGTGCAGCCAAAAATAAAATAAAGAGTTCATAGAACAAAAAGTCCAACCACCCAACAGAAAAACCGACAAAGAATATTAACAGATTAATTCACAGAAAATACAAATAGCACTTAAACAAGAAAAGATTCTCAACCTCACTCATAAGAGAAATGCAACTTAAAACTACACTAAAATTGGCACAGATCACAAAGTCTGATAACATATTCAGAGGCAGGCAGTGGCAAAACAGACACTTCCCTGAAAAAAGTATAACTGGTAAAACCTCTAAGATGGCAATCTGGCAATTCCTACCACAATTACAAATGCATAGATTCTTTGACCCAGGAATTCCACTTCTGCATTTGTGTTATAACCTTTGAATTGTGATCCACATGAATATATTACCTATCTTTTAAAATAAAACTAAATTTATATCTTTAAAAAAACAGAGATGGCAACCAACCCTTAAGCCCAGGTATCTGTGATAGTCATTACCAGAAGCAGTGTGACATAGTGGTAAGAGAGTCAATAATCCTGAACTCAAGGGTGGTTCTAACCACTCACTAGTGGGCAAACCACTCAGTCTCTCTGAGCCTGTTTTCCTTTCCATAAAACGGAGATATTTCCTGCATGCTTACCTCTGTGGGTTATTTTAAAGATCAAATGAAATAATGAATATAAAAGCTCTCTGAAAAACTGTAAAGTATTTTACAAATATGAAGTATTAACAGAAATAGGGATGTCAAGAAAGGGATGTGGTTAGTGTAAAATGACGAATTGGTTTAGGCATTTCTAATCTGAAGTAAAGAGACAGATTTAGAATTCATCTATCTAAATAGAGGTAATAAAGTCACAAGAGTATAACAGATCTCCAAAGGACAAATATTCAATAAATAGAATTATAGAATTACAGAACTGAAAAGGATCTTGAAAGTCATCTAAGCCTTTGCTACTCAGTATCACCTGGGAACCTGTTGGAAATGCAGATTCTCAGGTCCCACTACAGACCTTACTCAATCAGAATCTACATTTTAACAAGATCCCCAGGTAATCTGTATGTACATTTTGAGTTTAATAAGCACTAGTCTAAGCCACTTTACTCATTTTTTAGATAATAAAATTGAGGTCCTAAGTAAATGGACCTACCCATGTTTACACTGTTTGTAAGTAGCAAAATCAAGGTTTGCACCCAGGCCTAATCTCCTAGGCTATGTGTACATGTGTGCATGTACACCATGTATTTGCTTCCCAGATACCCTGTTTCAAAACCTTTGAGACATCTTTGCCTGGCAGATGTCCCATGCCCCTACTCCCATTTCTAATCAGCCACCCAGCCCATCAATTCTTTCTTTACAGTTATCTCTGGCATATGTTTCTTCCTTTCCACACTGTTCATTCATTTCCCTAAAGCTATTGTTGTTTATACTGTAAAAAACCAGCTTTCTTCTCTTATACACATGTCAACTTCCTCTTCTGCAAACAAGAGCTCACAAATAGTAATCTCTATACAATTCCTTAAACAAGTACAAGCCATTATGCATTTGGCTGCATGGGGGGTGGGGATGGGGGGGCCCGCTAAGCCGCATGGCATTGCTGGATCTCAGTTCCCCGACCAAGGATTGAATCCGTGCCCCCTGCAGCAGAAGCGCAGAGTCCTAACCACTGGACCACCAGGATATTCCCCATTATGCATTAAATGTTAACACACTGATTTCAGAGAGACTCTATTTTTAAAACCTACCAAGATCAGCAAAATTAGAATCTTTGTGTCTCCATTTCCATTATTTCTTTCCCATTACCCCCCCTTCTCTTTGCCCCAGAATAACCCAGGTTGCCTTTATCTAATAAGGTCCTCCCACTACAATCAAGCTTTACTAAATAAATCCAAAGGCCCTAAATCTACTTTCCAGTACCATCTTCAATCCCAATCTGTCTCAATAAGCTCGCAACATTCACAAACATCCTCATGTCTTCATAATTCTCTCCTATACATTGTACCCTAACAAACCAAAGTATTTCAACATTTCTGGAGTACCCACGATGTGCCAGGAACTACACAATGAAATGGAAGACTAAATACCTCTGACTACCTCTCCTACATAAATTCAATAAAATTAACAGCCCTGGTCTCTGACCCATTTCCACATCTGCACCAAGAAGTTTTGACTTTCTTAAGAGCCAGTAATATGGGACTTTTATAGATGCTCAGCCACGAAAAGAAATAGATGAGGAGGCAGATTAAGCCACCCACGACATGAGGACTAACTCCTGTGCAACAGCCAGTACACTGCAGCACTAGGGTAAACAGTAGAGACTCCCAGCTACAAACTGAGTTCAATTAAATCAACCTGAGAAAAAACAAAGGGCATGTGCTTCAGAACAAAATCAGATTGTGAGCTATTTATTCCAGTTATACCAAACATTGGTTTTGTGTTGTGGTATAAACTTAGCCAACTTAGGTTTGAGTCCCAGCTCTGCTATTTCCCTTGGGTATGTAACTAATCTCTCTAAACTTCAGACACCTCATCTGTAAAATGGAACTAATAACAGCTTCTACCTCATAGAGTTGCAATGAATGAAGAGGAAAGGGAAGAACTGCAAAGCACTTAGACACAGTGCTAGCGCATAAGGTAGTTCAATAATGTAACAATTATTACCCTACAGGTTGCCGCCTCAGCTTTTAGTGGTCAGTTTACCTGTAGGTTCAAAATCTATCCACCTAACCCGAGCTATACAGGTTTGTGAAGGTAGAAACAGAGGTGAAATTGGAAAACTGTGCTTTAAATCCAAGCAAACAGACTAAGATAGTGGGAAAAGCTCCGAATTTAGAACCAAAATAGCTGGGTATTCATTGTTCTTTTCTGGGCCTTGATTCTCTCACCTGTTAAGTGGGGGAGATGGTTCTAACTACTGTGGCTAAAAATACTATGAGAATGGTTTTAAAGACGTTAGCTACTAAAAACACAAGGCAGCATGACAAAAGATAAAGGGGTACGAGTGGAAAATTCATTCATGAATAAATTTTAAAGGATATTTCTGCAGTAGTGTGTGAAAATGAGCCATGAATCTTGACTGGAGGAAAATATGACAGCAAATGGTAATCACAAAGTTGGACTAAAATGAGTATCTACAATTAAGCAGACAAATGTCAAATCATTCCTCATGACCCAACTCAGAATCTCCACTTTTGAGACATCTTTCCTGACCACCCTGCCCCATCCACTACCCTAAACCAAGATGACAATTTCTCCCCTCTGTGCCATGACTATGCTATATACATGCCACCATCACAGTACTTACCACAATCATACTCACAATCATGCTTTATAAACTATGTTAATATGGCTGTGTAACCCCAAAAGAGGGGTGAGCCTTAAATAAAGAAACCAAGTTTCATTCCTCTTTTTACCCATAGCACTTAGCACCTGACACAAAGTAGATACTCAGTAAGTGTTTGATGGATGAACCAATGAGTAAACCATGACAAGACTAGATAATTCACAGTGCCATAAGACAGTAGCCTTATGTATATGTTATATTTAACATATACATTAAAGTTATATTTTATATATACCTCTTAATAGCACTTCTATTTTGTCACCACTCTCAGCCTTTCTGTAGCCTCCAGTGACTATAAACTCCTTAAGAACCAAAACCATCTATTTATCCCAAGCGCAGCCACACAGATATTCAATAATGTTTGCTGAAGGAATAAAGGAATGATGAATGAATGACTATCTCACACTGTCTCACAACTTAGGCCTCAGTCTCCCCTTATTTAGAAACTTCATCAGCAGCCTTCTCCCCACCACCTTCTCAATGACTCTTCTCACCACCAGCCTCTCCTCAAAACTATCCTCCTACTCTCAAAGTACAATGCCAAGGGCAGACTGGTAAATGTGGAGGGAGTGTTAAGAGCTCGGAAATCATAATTTTACCACAATGATAGCCAAGATTACCTCAGACAAAAATCATCAATGGGGACTTCCCTCGTAGTCCAGTGGCTCAGACTCCACACTCCCAATGCAGGGGCCCAGGTTCATCCCTGGTTGGGGAACTAGATCCCACACGCTGCAACTAAGTGTTCGTATGACGCAACTAAAGATCCCGTGTGCCACAACTAAGATCCAGTGCAGCCAAATAAATAATTTTTAAAAAAATCATCAACGGATGATAAATCTGGGGCGGGGGCGTGGGTGGGGGGAAGCAGGATATATGCATGATCTCAAAGTGTCTCCCTACAGACTGTTTATTAGTTAGTTTCAAGGGCAGACACACACAGAGTTATATAGTTGAGAAATCAGATAATATCTTGACCGAGTGACCAAAATAAACATCACCAGTAAGGGACAAATGGACATCATGTGCCTCCAGAAGTGATACCCTATGAAGGACGCATCACCACACATGAAATTCCAATTGAAGGGACTTCCCTGGTGGTCTGGTGGTTCAGACTCCAAGCTTCCAATGCAGGGGGTGCGGGTTCAACCCCTGGTTGGGGAACTAAAATCCCATGTGCCATGCAGCATGGCCAAAAAAATGAAAAAAAAGAAAAAGAAATTCCAATTGAGAGAATGCATAATCTGAATCTAATCATGAGGAAACATCAGGTAAACAGAAAATGAAGAATAGTCTATTTTAAAAAGGGAGGAAGGGGTCTATCTGTATAATGACACTGACCTTAAAAAAAGAGACAAAGAAAAGCTGCAGAAATGTTCTACCTTAAAGAAGAGATAAAACCACTAAATGCAATACCTGACTCTAGAATGGATCATGAACTGGAGAAAGAAATGTTCTATAAAGGACATTATGGGATCAACTGGCAGATTATGAACCACAGATTAGATAAAAGCATTATATCAATGTTAATTTACTGAAACTGATAACTATACTGCAGATATAAAAGAAAACATACCTCTTCTAGGAAATACATACTCAAGTATTTAAGGATAAAAGGTCAGGATGTATGTAACTTAACTTCAAATGATTCACACACACACAAAACTTATCTGTACAGACCTAGGAAGAGATAGCTTGCAAATGACAAGGCAAATGGAATGTTAACAATAGATGACTCTGGGTAAAGGGTATAAAGGTATTCTTGTACAAGTTTTATTTTTGCAATTTTTCAATAAGCTTGTAATTCTTTCTAAACAAAAAGTTTAAAAAAGAAAAGAAAAACAAGTACTAGCTTGTACTAGCAATAAGACAAGAAAAGGTATAAAAGGTATAGAGATTGAGAAGGAAGAAATAAAACTGTCTTTGTTCAACAGATGACATGATCATCTATGTAGAAAATCTGAGAAAATCAACCACAAACTCCTGGAACTAAGCAATTATCGCAAGGTTGCAGGGTACGAGGTAAATTTACAAAAGCCAATTGCTTTCCTATATACCAGCAATGAACAAAGGGAATTTGCATTTAAAAACATAATATCGTTTACATTATACTCCCCCAAAATGAAATACTTAGGTATAAATATGAACAACATCTACATGAGGAAAACTATACAACTCTAACGAAAGATATCAAAGAAGAACTAAATAAATGGAGAAAATCCATATTCACGGATAGGAAGATGCAATATTGTTAAGATGTCAATTCTTTCCAACTTAATCTATAGATTCAGTGCAATCCCTATCAAAATTCCAGGAAGCTATTCTGTGGATACTGACAAACTGAACAAACAAGTAAATCAAAGGAACAGAATAGAGAGCTCAGAAACTTATACCACATAAGTACAGTCAACTGATCTTTGACAGAGGAGCAAAGGCAATACTACACACCTATTAAAATAGCCAAAATCCAGAACACTGACAACACCAAATGCTAACAAGGATGTGGAGCAATTTTCATTCACGTCTGGTGGGGAGGAAGTTGTAGATGTAGCGCAAGGTGTAGATGTAGAGCAAAGGTAGTCTTTCAACAAATGGTGCTGGAACAACTGGACCTCCACGCACAAAAAATGAATCTAGACACAGACCTTACCCTTTCACAAAAAGCAACTCAAAATGGACCACAGACCTAAATGTAAAAATGCGAAACTATAAAATTCACAGAAGAAATCTAGGTGACCTTGGGAATGGCAACTACTTTTTAGATACAACAGCAAACACACTCTCCATGAAAGAAATAATTGATAAACTAGACTTCATTAAAATTTAAAACTTCTGCTCTCTGAAAGACAATGTCAAGAGAATGAGAAAACAAGCCATGGGGAAAAATATATGCAAAAAACACATCTAACAAAGGACTGTTACCTAAAATATACAAAGTACTCTTAACTCAACAATAAAAAAAAAAAAACCTGATTGAAAAATGGGCCAAAGACCTTAACAGACACCTCACCAAAAGATATACAGACAGCAAATAAGCATATGAAAAGATGTTCCACATCATTTTTCATTAGGGAAATGCAAACTAAAACAAACAAGATACCACTACACACCTATTAAAATAGCCAAAATCCAGAACACTGACCACACCAAATGTTAACAAGGATGTGGAACAATTTTCATCCATGGCTAGTGGGGAGGGAGTTGTAGATGTAGCGCAGGGTGTAGGTGTAGCGCAAGGGATTTTTAGGGCAGTGACACTACTCTGCGTGATACTATATTGGTGAACACATGTCATTATACATATGTTCAAAACCACAGAATGTAAAACACCAAGAGTAAACCCTAATGTAAACTGTGAACTTTGGCTGATGATGATGTGTCAATGTAGTTCATCAACTGTAACAACGTATGACTGTGGTGTGGGGTGCTGCTAATGGGGGAGGCTATGTACGTACAGGGGCAGAAAGTACTTGGAAAATTTCTGTACCTTCTGCTCAATTTTGCTATGAACTTAAAATTGCTCTAAAAAATAAAGTCTATTAAAAAAAAACAGTCCTCCCCTCTACCTCCAGGATAATGACCAAATTCCAAAGCATGGCACACATGGCCCTCCATAATCTAATCCCGAACTATACCTCTCCAGCTCGTTTGTTTCCACCATCCTCCTCCAACCAAGATCCTTAAAACTCCAGCCTCACATAATTATCTGCCATTTGCTTTTACACCTACTTACCTTTTTGCTCAAGCTGGTCACTCTGCTAGAATGCTATTCCTTCTCTTTCCCACCTCAGCATTTAGTTCAAACCATCTCTTATATTACACTAAAATGGTCTGCTGACGTAGCTGCCTTAACCATTAGATTATAAATCCCTCCAGGGCAAGGACAGTGCCTTATTTATCCTGTATCCTCGGAGCCTGACAAACTGCAGCAGTAGTAGTAATAATGATAGTAGCAAGAGCAGACATTTCGTGAGCATTGAGCAGTTACTACTTACCAAGCACCTTTTTAGGCAAATTTATGACCCCATAATTCTTTCAACAACCCTACAGGGTAGGTGCTATTATGCCCATTTGATCTGAGCCTCCCTGAGACATAGGGAGATTAAGTAACTTCCAGACTGCCAACTAGGAAATAATGGAACCAGGATTTGAACCCAAGCATCAGGCTCTAGAAAACATATTCTTCACCACTGTGGTATACATGGTAGAAACGCCAAAAAAAAAAAAAAAAAAAAAAACTGTTAAACAAATGATAGTGTAGAACAGAGTTAAGCACAATATTTGTGGAATGAAAATGTTAGGGACAGGGACTTCCCTAGTGGTGCAGCGGTTAAGACTCCGCGCTCTGCAAGAGGCCCGGGTTTGATCCCTGGTCAGGGAACTAGATCAAACATGCATGCCACAACTAAGAGTTTGCATGCCACAACTAAGGAGCCCACCACGTGCCACAGCTTAGACCTGGCTCAACTAAATAAATAAATAAATATTAAAGGGAAAAAAAAAGAAAAGGAATAATTATTTGCTTTTAAGAAATTATAAAACCGTATTCAAAGATATTCTAGTACTCCAACAATAAGAGAAGTTAAAGAAAGAAGTACACCAGAGTCTAACACAGTATTTGGTACACATCAGAAATTTAATATCAATTAATTAAATTTTTCCATTTTTTAACAGATCTTATGTTTACGTCTAAGTACCAATTTATTTTGTTTTTATTTTTGATATAATATCTAAAATGCACTGCATATTTTGCTACCTCATTAAAGAGGGCCTTGATAAGGTAACCTATTCTTGAAAATACAAGGTAGTAATAGTGAGCAACGATTTTTAGTAATCTGCAGGTAGTTTTAAAACATCCAAGTTTATAAAATATCAAAAATGCAGCTAATGTACAATTAAGAAATTCTGCAATTCTAGTGTCCCCATATAATAATCAGACTGATTTCTTTTGGTAGAAATAAAGGAATATCAAATGTAAACCAGTCACTCAAGAGCACTGGGACAACTGTTCTTTATTTTTATATTTATATTAAATACCTTGCACATAGGAAAAACTCCATTTAGTCAATTCATTAAAACACGCTTGAAATACCTACTGTATGTACAGTTCTATGATGGGACCAACTCTATCCTGTAATGAGTACAGTCCTGTAAAATATCCTATACCTGAAATGAGCACCCTGCAGCCTACCTGCCTATCTTGCTTTCTGATCTATTTTCAGGATGAAAAATTAGAAAGTCTTTCCCATGTTGTTGCTTTTCATATATACCCTTGTATTAACATTTTAGGGACTTCCCTGGTGGTCCAGTGGTTAAGACTCCAAACTTCCATTGCAGGGGGCATGCGTTCAATCCCTTGTCGGGGAACTAAGATCCCACATGCCGTGAGACTTAAAACACAGCTTTTTCATACTCCTAAATTAGTTTCATGTTGTGTTAAAAAAAAAAAGTGTAGTTTTCCTGTATTAGCTCTTATACAAAAAAAAAAAAAAAGACTGGAATTGTGACAGGAAATAATTCATATCCTCTGAAAGACTTAAGTAGGTTGGAGGAAACAAGACATATAGTTGCTAATCCCATGCTTAACATAAATCAAAGAAGGTACTTTATAAATATCTGTTGAATAAACGGATTACTCAGTCAGTTTCTTCCACTTCTGCACTTACAACTAGTTTTGACATAGGTTAACATGAACACATGTAGCTCACAGTTAAGCCCTTAGTCAAAAAAATATAGTTATGTTAAAAGAGATCCAAGTTTTTCCCGGAAAAAAATAGACCATAAAAGTCTGATTTCCACTTTCACTCATTTGTATCTTCTCTTTTTTTCTTACCCAGGAATCTACTGACAAAAGCCAAAGGCAGCTGTCATCAGCTTCGTTGTTTTCCTCATTATTTTCAAAAAAGCCTGACTGCATCTTGTAGGACATTCTAAAAACCATGGTGGGAAAAAGTACCAGATAGTTCAATGGACCAGCAAACAGAGATTCCTAAGTGCTGGGTTCTAATACTCAGCTTTCTCAGCTTCTCAACCAATAAATGCACTTGACTCCAGTTTTTCAATGACTGATAACATTACTAGTAAATGACGTCTATGGCAATCAGCATCAAACATTACACAAATAAAATTCCTCACATCAAAAACCCCACAATCACCAGATGGCTGCTGTTTCAGAAATGTGAAGCGGTAAAGAATCAGGACTTCTTAAGTGGGATATTCAAAAAAAGATAGACTGGAACAAAACAGGAAGACTGATCACTCAAATTACACAGGGACATTCCAAAGTTTCACTAATACATACCATAACAGGGGGAAAGGGGATGGAGTCTGACAGCTCAGCCTGAAAAGAGAAGTTTAAAATACAGTCTCTCCTACATTTTAATTCTAGCCTAAAATCCCCAAAGTTGTAGGGATAATGTGTCAAAGCCCAGAGATAAGTTTAAGAAACAAATTCTCAAAACTCCAAGCCAAGCACAGTGAAATGCTCATGAGAGACCCAGGATCTGGTCAGGTCTTTGCCACCAGCAGGAAGAGCAGGGCACTCAATTCAGACTGTTAAATTAATACTCTTTACTGACTCCCTGAGGGTGGAAATAAACAGAGGGACCAAGTCTCTGGCCAGGAGAATAGTTTCACCTCTGAGGGTTTCAGAATTTGCATCTATAAAATTCTATGATTCAAAATTCATGCTTCCATTTTAAAATAAGATGGAAAACAAGGGTATATAATATTAAACCAAAAAAGTATACTATGAAATATGTTTTTGAAAAAATTCCAATGTCAAGTTTCCATTCTCCATGTGCTCCTCTACATGTATAATCTAAGAACACAACTCCTAAGATACAAGACATTAAAAAAATTTAACTGAGAAGTTACTGATGCCATTAAACCTAAAACAAAGTATAAAACCTAAAATGTTTCAACCTCTCTCAATATAGATCTGTCTAATTTTTCTAAAACATCCCTAGTTTGTATCTGCACTCATTCAAGCACATTAAAAATGACAAGTATTTTTCCCCCAGTAGTAATATGTCTACTGATGAAAATACACAGATTATCAAAAATATACATTTGGAAAATATGAAAACCTAATTTTTTTTTTCATTTTACTACTCACTCAGGCCTAACTTACTAGTTTCAATTCTACTCTGGCTCTATTTCCAGTCGGTTTCACTTCTGAATTTTCTGCCGCAAAGTTAAGAACTGTGACCCAGTAGAGAAATTTTAAAATTAACACTGAAGAACATAGCTTTATCTCTCAAAGGAAAACTAAACATTTTCACACACACACACACACAAATTTAAAAACCTTAAATTCCTAATGGCATTTTATCACATAAAAATAATGATTTTAGGATGCTGATATTTTCTTTGTTTCTGAAGCTTCCTCACACCGATTTGTTTACAAGAACCAAAACAGCTCAAAAATTGCCATGATTTTATTGTATAGCTATACAACATAACTATACACTATTTTTTTATTAGAATCACAAGGAAGGGGCTCAACAAATATTTGTGGAAGGAATAAATATACATAACATTGCACGGGGCATATGTTTCCAATAAGATACGGCCTTCTCTCTGCCTTCAGTGGCCTTGCCAACGAAACAAATCTTTTAAACACATAATAAAAAGATGATTAAATCAGACTGACAGAAGTAAGACGTCTAATAAACAGAAACATGTAAGGGAAAAATATATATCCCATACAGCTAAATTAAGTTTTAGAAAGCTTTTGTGCTTCTACCATTTTTTTCTTATATGTGTTTCAATCCCATTTCCTTCCTCTCTTTAGGCTGTTAAGTTCTTCAAAGGAATGATCCATATACAAATAAAATTTTAAAATAAAAAACGTACTGAGTTCCTACTACGTAATCAGCACAGTGCTATGTAAAGGTGCTGTGGGAAATAAAATAAAAAGCATGATGGTCTCGAACCTTGAGATAACTTAAAGCTTTTGTTTTTCACCAGACCCTGAAAAGAAAAGGTATCTATGGAAAGTGGGAATCAAAGACCTAAACTGCAGTCCCTGTGATGACACCCTTTGTGACTTGGAGAAAGTTACCCAGACCTTAGATTCCTCACCTGTAAAAGGAAGTGGTTACTGATAGAACTCTCCCATGCAGAAGAATTCCAAGTAATTTATGTAGATACTCTGCCCTCAAGGAGGGGGAGTATCAATCCCCACTCCTTCAGTGTGGACTGTACATAGCGACTTCCTCCCAAAGAGGCCAGTATGGAGGGATGAGTGGGAGAAAGTAACCTTACAGCACAGAAACCTGACAAACACAACTGCACTGGTGATGATGAAGGTTAACATCAATAGTGATAAGTCATGTTAATAGTATGCACACTTGAAATGATAGGATGAAAATGGCACTTTACTTCTCCAGCCTTTCTCCCAAAAACCCATAACCCCAATCTAATCATCAGAAAAAAAACAAAAAAAAACACCAGACAAATTCCAATAGAGGGACATCCTACAGAATACCTGAGAAGTACTCAAAATGATAAAGGTCATCAAAAAGAAGGAAAGTCTGAGGAACTGTTACGACCAAGAGGAGGTTAAGGAGATAGGTGAACAAAATATAATGTGATGTGCACGATGGGATCCTGAAAAAGTATATTACGTAAACACTAAGGATCCATCAACAGATGACTGAACAAACAAAATGTAGTATATAAACACAATGGAATATTATTCAGCCTTAAAAAGAAATTAAAGTCTGATACATGCTACAACATGGATGAATGTTGAAAACATTGTTGAATGAAATAAGCCAGACATAAAAGGGCAAATATTGTATGATTCCCTTATAAGAAGAAGGTAGAATAAGCAAAGTCATAGAGACATAAAGTAGAACAGAGTTTACCAGGAGCTGGGGGAAGGAAGAATGGGGAGTTGTTTATTTTTTTTTCTTTTTGCGGTATGCGGGCCTCTCACTGTTGTGGCCTCTCCCGTTGCGGAGCACAGGCTCCGGACGCGCAGGCCCAGCGGCCATGGCTCACGGGCCCAGCCGCTCCGCTGCATATGGGATCCTCCCAGACCGGGGCACGAACCCGTATCCCCTGCATCCGCAGGCGGACTCTCAACCACTGCGCCACCAGGGAGGCCCGGGAGTTGTTTAATGAGTATGGTTTCTGTTTGAGATGATGAAAAATTCCAGAAATGGATAGTAATGATGGCTGCACAACACTGAGGATGTACCTAATGCCACTGAATTATAGTTTAAAATGATTTAAATGGCAAATTTTATATTATGTATATCTTACCACAATTTTTTTTTTTTTTTTTTTTTTTTGCGGTATGCAGGGCTCTCACTGTCATGGCCTCTCCCGTTGCGGAGCACAGGCTCCGGACGCGCAGGCTCAGCGGCCATGGCTCACGGGCCTAGCTGCTCCGCGGCATGTGGGATCTTCCCGGACCGGGGCACGAACCCGTGTCCCCTACATCGGCAGGCGGACTCTCAACCACTGTGCCACCAGGGAAGCCCGATTACCACAATTTTTTTAAATGAAGGAAATCTGAATAAAATATAGACTTTAGGTAATAATAATGTATCAATACTGATTCATCAATTGTAACAAATGTACCATATTAACGAAAGATGTTAAAAATAGGGGAAAATGGGTATACAGTATATGGGAACTTTCTGTACTATCCTCTCAATTTGTCTGTAAATCTAAAATTGTTCTATAAAATAAAGTCTAGGGAATTCCCAGGCGGTCCAGTGGTTAGGACTCGGCGCTTTCGCTGCTGGGGGCCCAGGTTCAATCCCTGGTCGGGGAATTAAGATCCCACAAGCTGTGCGCACAGCCAAAAGGAAAAATAAAATAAAATAAAAAATAAAGTCGATTTTTAAAAATTCAAGGGAGATAAAGGTTAACAGTACTAATATTCCCTACCTCCTCCCATAAAAAGACAAGAAAAATGCTCTTTAAATGAATAAAAAACATGAGCAAGTAATCAGAAAAATTAATGCCAGGGACATGAATAAGCAAGTTACAAAAGAAATGAAAATGCTACAAAAATCTATGCAAAAATATTGAAACTCGTAGGGCTGTGTAAGGATAAATGAGTTCACATACTTAGCACAGTGTTTGGCATACAATAAATGAAGCTACTAAAACATAACTGATAACTAAAGAAATACAAATTTAAATAACAAAAAATATGTATATGTGTATGTAGGTTATATATATGTGTGTGTATATGTGTATATATGTATACATGTGCATGTGTAAATATCCTTTGAGTGAATGATTTCAAAGATACCTGTATATGGATATTCATTGCAACAAAATAACACAGAAAAACTGGAAACAGTCCAACAGTCTACCAATGGGGGTTAAACAAACATAACTAAACATTATTATACAAAAATGTGGCAGATGTATGTATACTGATGACAACTGTCTAAGATAAATAATAATGAATTGTAAAATTTTTTAAATGGAAGGGATTAAACTAGGTTAGGACTATAACTACATGCAAAACTATGTGTTTATGTATGTAGTGACCCAAAAAGGGTCACTAAACAATCACTGAAAAGCCTCCCCAGCTCTGAGTATCTGAGAAATGTAGTTAGGTTATACTCAAAGGAGGAAGCCTTTGGGAAGGAAAGAAATGCTCTCAAACTTTTAAGGACATAATAAATACCTCAACTACGAAACACAAATTTTTATTTCAAAATGCCTAATGTGAAGGAAGTTATTCTTCGATGAGCTTATATTCACTAGTTAATTACAAACCTCAACCAAATATTAAAGAGCAAAAACAATCTTCAAAATGTGTGACCAGTTCACGCTTAAATTACAGGTAAAGCAAAATCCTACAGAAGCAAAAGGAGGCGAAAATTAAGTAGTAATTCCATTTGACATAATCAAGTAGCTATAATATTATGGACTGTAGTTAGTACTCATAAATGTAAAGGTTCAGGAGTTATGCAGTGTTAACTAAATTTTTTCTTTAAGAAAAGTGGATTAAAATAAGTTAGGTCTTACTGTTTTGTGGGCTTTCTTTGAGCCAAAACAAAATAAATCTTTTTCTGGAGGCAGACTGGGGGTAGGGGGGAGTCCAATACTTTTGGAACTAATATACAGTAAATTAATATTTTAAACAAAACAGCCACTAGAATCAATGGGACTTAATGAAGACTGGAATAAATGAGTAAATCATAGCAGGGGTACTCTCTATCCTAAAACAAAAATATACCTTAGAACTGTGGTTCTCAACCAGAAGTAATTTTGCCCCCTAAGGGACATTTGGCAACATCTAAAGACATTTTTGACTGTCAGGTCTGAGATGGTTCTGCTGTATACTGTGGGTAGAGGCCACGGAGGTGACAAAACATCTTACAGACCCACCTACCCACCCAAAATGTCAACAGTGCTGAAGCTGAAAAACCCTACCTTAGAAACAGGCTGGGGGTGGCGGGGAGAAACCACTGAATCTATGCTTTGAAATAATCAACTTCATCGTAGAAATCCTAAATCAACAAGGTTTGTTTACCTGTTTAGAAATATTGACATCTTATCAAATAGCATGGAATCTATTAAAATGACACAATTTTCAAAGTGTTACTCAAAAGAAAGTTAATTGGATTTCCAATTTATCTAAACCTTTGAAATTCTACAAAAGCCACAGGCAAAAAAAGACAACAAATTAATGCTAAAAGAAAAAAGTTTTTATACACACACACGTTCTCTGATTCTCATAACCAATATTGAGTAAAAGAAGAATACATTTTGCGTGATTCCATTTATATACAGTTCAAGAATAGGCAAAAACTTTTCTCTTATGTTAGAAATCAGAATAGTGGTTCCTCTGGAGACAAAGAAAAAGTAGAGATGGGAGAGAACATGAGGGGGACTTCTGGGATGGTAATAATTTTGTACTTCTTAATCTGGGTAGTACTTCCATAACTTTCTTTGCTTTGTGACAATTCATCAAGCTGTGTACTAATAACTGGTACACTTTACTGTATACAGATAACCCTTTAATAAAATGTTTACTTTTTTAAATAGTATATATTTATATCCTAAAAACTTGAGCATTTTGACCCAGAAAGCAAAATTAATGTCAAGAGCAAAAGTAAAGTGCTTTTGTTATACAGGCTGCCTTCCAATGATTCAAGAAGGATGACACCCCCAGAAAGCTGTAAATACCATACTCAGCGATCACAGAGCATTCAGCCGTACACTTAAGCCACTATATGTCCCTTGGCACAAATCCAAAAATTGGACAAACGCTTACAAGTGCAGTTGGATTTATTCCACAGACAGTTTGTTTGGATTATTTCCCCCAATGTTAAACTAGGAACTGTTATCAGAGAACAGGCTCTATGAAACAAATGATGCTTTCTCTTTCCTAATCCCACACTTTCCCAAAGCTCTCCCAAACTAAACCCCTCTTGGCTCTTGACTCCTTTAGGATTTCTCCAGGATGCCTGTAACAGTGTCCATCATTGTCTCTCCCAGTATCCACTCTCACAGTCCACCTCCCGCCACACACATGAAAATTCACATTAATGCTCACTCCAGAGGCTAGTCTCCCCCACCAGACTTTCACTCTCCTCCAGCACCTTGCAAATACAATCCAAACTTCAGTACCCTCAAACTCATACCCTCCACAAACTCCCTTCCCAACAGCTCCCCAAAACCAGGGCCCATGTTACCCCAGTCTTTTAGATCCTCTTCTACCGCACAGAAAGCCCTTGCTTCTGCAAACAACTCAGCTCCATGGCCACCACTGTAGCTCTGACCTCCAGCTCTCCTTCCCTTTAGCGGTCCCCACATCCCCACACTTTCCTGTATTCAAGTCCATCCCATTGCCCAACCCCCCTCTGCCCCCAGCCTCTGCTTTCTTCCATCTGACTCTTTCCTAAGTACTAAGACAACGATGGGAAGTTGGAGGAAGGGTAGGAAAGAACTCTGTACTGTGTGGAGATGGTGGAGAAGAGACTGCTCAAGTCTGCAGCACAACAACCACGTGCTGGGGGTACAGTCAGAGGCTGGATTCTGAAAGCCCGCCCCACCACTCACTAATGGCAAGGCTTTGGCCAAGCGATTTTACAAACTTAAGCCTCAGTCTCTTGAACTACAAAATGGAGCTAATAAAAATAGCTACCTCCCAGAGTTGTGAGGTTAAATCAACTACCAGCCAGCTGAGCACTAGGCACAAACCCAACATGGTAAATTCTCAACGACTGACCGTTTCTCTTAGGTCCTCTTCGTGGATGCGGGAAGATGAAAGGTACTTTCTTTCCGTCTCTTTAATGCTAAAGTTCCTGCAAAGTCTCCTCTTGGGGGAGAGCAAGAAGGCAAGGGAGAGAAGGAAAGAAGAAGTACTCTACAGATAGGTGGATGATACAAAGAATTTTGTCAGGTCCCCAAACTCGGTGTTCTCTCTATTATCCGCTTACAATGTGGACGGAACCAAGTTGGATCCAAGAAGCCCTTTATGCCTTGCTAAAGGATGGGGGAAGACATGAATATATACAGCAAATGTGCCTCCACGGATACTCATTTGACGGAATGCAGTAGACACCACCCCCAAATTTCTAAAATGCGTTCCTTGGGGGTCGGAGAATTAGGAGGGAAACCCAAAGTCCCAAAGGATTTTTCTTGAGAGTTTAAGGGAGTACTTCATAATAAGGAGAGATTAAAAGTAAATGCTGGAAACGCTAAAGACTTCTCACTTCGCCCGCAGCACAGAGTATCAACTGGTTTGTCAGCAAGTGAGTGAGTTGAGAAAGGAAAAGCGCTTTCCCCCGTCTCTCTGGGACACCGGGGCTTCCCCGGGTCCCTTCCCAAGAAGGATAAAGGGGAGGGTCTGCGCCAGGGAATCCCCAGCTCCCTAAGGAGTGGGACAGGCGGGTCCCCAGGGAGTTTCACTGGGTCCCTTCCCGCCTCTTCCCAGCCCATCTCCTGTAACGGGACGTCTCCTGGGACTCGAGGATCCCCCAGAGGTTCGGCCATCCCTGGATTCCTCCCCTCCCAAGACCTCTGGACAGCTCTCCTCGGTCCTCAGAGTTCTTCCCGGTCACTTCTCAGGGTCTCCTGGCCGGTACAGGGTCAGCCCGCCGCCCACGGGGTCCCCTCATCGGCCTCCTCCCGGCCCCTCCCGAGCGCCGCGAGGTTACCTGCTGAGACGGCAGCTCCACATGCAGGGCCCGCGCGGCAGAACCGGGAGGCAGCGCGGCGGCCGGGCCCGGGGGCGGCAGGGGGACCGGTCCCCCGACCGACGCTGAAGCGCTCATCTTGACCCGGGAGCCGCCAAGCGGCGGGGCCGGCGCTCCTCCGGCATCCGCCACCACAGCCTAGTCACGACCCGCTGAGCCCCTGCAGCCCAGAAATCAGCCACCCGGGAGGCAAAACCGCTCTACCCCACCGCCGGCCGCCGCCGCTGGCTAAGGAAGAGCCATATTACCGCAGTGCAACCCCCACCACCCGCTGAGACCTGGCTTGCCCATTGGTTCAGCTCCCGCGGGGGCGGGACCCAATGACAGAAACCGGACGCGCTATTGGGCAGAAGGTCTGTCTATCGCCGGCAGGAACAGGCTGGGGGCGGAGGAACCCAGGAATGGCCTAAATTGCGTCTATCAAGGGGAGGTAAAACCTGGGGCGTTGCTTCATTTTTTCCCAGTCTAATTGGTTCTTCCACTACCATGGGGCGGGGTCCCCCGAAGGAGCCGCAAGGACCATTGCTCGATGTCGCTGTCAGTTGTCAGTAAAGGAAAAGAGGGGCGGAGTCTGATTAGGTAGACCTTGCGCCTGGGCTCCGGTGTCACGTGCAGAAGGCAGGAGAGTCACCTGATTAGTGAGAGTCAGTTTTGGGAGCCACTTCCGCCCTGACCTAGTTGCCATGGTAACCGGCCTCCCTTGGAGGGCGTGGACGTATTTGGCGCCAGCTGGGTCGTGGTGGCCGGTCTGTAGTTGCAGTTTCCCAGAGTAATCTTTTCCTGAGGGACTCTCGTCAACGTGTGAGGATTGAAAAGGAATACTTTATGGTTCGACAGAAAGCCACCACGCAGGATGCACCAAGACCAGAAACTTGTCGGGCAGTCCTGCCAGCTCCACCCACGACCAGTTCCAACCCACAAGTCCCCGCCCCTCCTCACACGCCACTAACTGATAGGCTGAGCCAGGCACCTCGGGACACTGTTTCACTTCTGTGAGTGGGGTGTTTACGCTGTTCCTGAAAAGCCTTTGCTACTTTTCTCCTCCTGGCTAATGTTTACTTACCCATCAAATCTCATCTGGGGTTGGGATCCCAAAAGGATTCTCAGATACACTCTGGGACCCTGAGTTAGGAAACTTGCCTCTACTACATTCCTGGTTATTCTATTGCATTCTACTGTCTTTTAATAAGTGTGTAACACACATGTGCAGCCACACATACCCCTCCTGCAAACACACAAACTTACACACTGTGAATTTCCCAAGCAAAAGAACCTTGTCTGATTCATCTCTGGATTCCCGGTGCCTGGCAGAGAATCAGGACATGTGTTTTTGAAGTGAAGGCACAGTTCCAATGCCACTTCTTCCATGAAGACCTCCTTGATCACAATGATAGCATTTATAGTAATTGCTTCTGTAATAAATATCACTGAGTCGTTCTGCAGAATAATGATCTGCCTTTTTCCCCCCTTAGACTGTGAATTTCTCCACCACCTGGACTGACCTAGCAGAAAGAACACAGTGTTTTAGAGTCAGACACAACAGGAATCAGGAACTTTTGGAATCTTGGCTCTGCCACCTTCTAGTTATATGTTCCTAGGCAAGCCAGTTTCCTTCTCTCAGCTTTAGTTTTCCCATCTGTAAAATAGTAACAAGGTTGCTGTGGGGATTAAGTAAATTAATGTTAAGTATAGTGCCCAGTGCAGGACCTGGTATATAATAATTGCACTAAAAATATTTTAATAAAAGGTAAGCATACTATCTTTCTAGGGTATTCAGAAACCTGAAGACACTTTGGATCTGATCCCAGAGCTGGCTAAGATGTATGTCACACTGTCTCCTATTCTGAAAAGTTGAGTAGTTCCTCATGGCTAGAGCCTAGGGTATGCAGTCAGGTGTTTGCTGAGAAGGGAGTAATTGAGAAATCCCAAATATCTGGTTCCAAGATCTGGTGGAATTTCACAGAAAACATTTGTCTGTTTCCAAGCTGTATTAGTTTCCTGAGGCTGCTGTATCAAATTACTACAAACTGGCTAGCTTAAAACAACTGAAAGTTGTTCTTTCACAGCTCTAGAGGCCAGAAGCCCCAAATCAAGGGGCTTAGTGCTAGGTCTGAAGAAGTCCAGGGACTGTGGGAGCCAGAGAAGACAGTCACATTTCACAGTGGACGTGACATTTAACCTGGGTATTGAGGGACAAATAAGAGTTCACCAGGCAGGGAGGGAAGAAAGGATGTTCCAGCACAGAGAGCAGGAGCGATTTTCCACAAGCCTTTACTGAGGTTCAACTCTGCATCAGGCAGATTACTAGACACCAGATATACAGAACTGAGGTAAATAACACTACTCAGACTTTTCCACCTACATGCCACAAACCCTAGGAGAGCTGGCACTCACCCCAGGGGTATGGCAGAAAACTGAAATAGTCTCCTGAGTAAGTGTTCAATAAATGCTACCTATCATTATTTTTTTTTCTTTTTCGTTTTTGTTTGTTTGTTTGTTTATTTGTTCCTTTGGCTGTGTTGGGTCTTTGTTGCTGTGCACGGGCTTTCTCTACTTGCAGCGAGTGGGGGCTACTCTTTGTTGAGGTGCACGGGCTTCTCATCGTCATGGCTTCTCTTGTTGCAGAGCACGGGCTCTAGGCATGCAGGCTCAGTAGTTGTGGCTCACGGGCTTGGTTGCTCCACGGCATGTGGGATCTTCCCAGGCCAGGGCTTGAACCCGTGTCCCCTGCATTGGCAGGCGGATTCTTAACCACTGGCCACCAGGGAAGTCCCTGTGCCAGGCATTGTTGTAAGCAGTTCATGTGTACACTCACCACAGTGCTGGAGATTAGAGAGCTAAAGCAAGAGTTCTGTCACCTGCCCTAGGTCACATGTTTTGAGTTTTAAGCTGGGGTTTGAAAGTAGTCTAACTCCAATGTTGTTAATCCTACATTTTACTGCCTCTAATAAAAGACTATTATAGCGTATATTTTAAATTTTATTTATACAGTGAAGTCATGTTTTTCTCAGAATATATTTCTATATCATATACAGGAAATTTAAAAAATATATCATTTGTGTTTAATCAGAGGAAAAAACACTTTGTATTGGTTTTCATCAAATATAATTAGAAATCTCAAAAATCATTTGGTATTTTAGAAATAAGAAAAGGTGCTTTTTAAATGTGCGTAAGGGCATTGTAATGTTATGTAAAAAGTGTAGGAGATACAACTGTGTGTATGCATGATAAAATATGAGCTGAAAATACACAAACCAAAACTCCCTAAGCGATAAGTGGTGAAAAATAGCTTGGAAAAGAGTTTACAAGGAAGAAAAACAGGATTACGCAAAAGAAGTTTAGAATATATACGGGGCAGAAGTTTGTCATAAAAATTGTGGCTGAAGCCAAGGGGTGGGGGAAATTCCTCTTTTTCTCCTCCTAGTGATCCCATTATAACCCATTAAATGAGAATTTCTTCCACCTTCTCAGAAGTATTAGAAAAAAGCGTCAGATTTGCAGCCTACCCCAAGTAAAGTGAAATGTTTCACAGCTGAGAAGACCAGACTCTGCCATCCACTGGCACAAGCCCTCTAAAAGATTGAAGGTCACTGTTTGTATTAGTTTAAGCCATAAACTGGCTGGCTTAAAACACCAGAAATTTATTCTCTCATAGGTCTGGAGGCTGGAAGTCCAAAATCAAGATGGTGTTAGGGCTACACTCCCTCAAAGACTCTTAAGGAGAATCCTCCTTTGCCTCTTCCAGCTTGTGGTGGCTCCAGTTGTTTCTTGGCTTGTGGCTACATAACTCCAGTCCCTGCTTCCTTAACATGGCCTCTCCCCTTTCCCTGTGTCTCTCCTTTCTTTTACTTTTAAGGACACTTGTCATAGGATTCAGGGCCCTCCCAGATAATCCAGGATTATTTCATCTTGAGATCCTTAATTATATCTGTAAAGACTTTTTCCAAATAAAGTCACATTCACAAGTTCCAGGGATTAGGACATGTCCATATTATTTTGTGGCTCAGCATTTAACCCATCACACCATTCCTATATGTGGCCAGCCTGCCCAAAAGGTGGAGAAATTAAGTTGGTATTAATCTAAACTAGATAGTTTTAAATTAAGATGTTAGTTGTAATCTCCAGAGGAACCATGAAGAAAACAACTCAAAAATATACAGTAAAAGAGACAACAAGAGAATTAAAATAATATATTAGAAAATACATGTTTAACACAAAAGAAGGCAGGAATGGAAGGTGAGAAAGAACAACAAAATGGCAGATGTAAATCCTACCTTAGTAATTGCATTAAATGTAATTAACGCTCCATCAGAAGGCAGAAAGTAGAAGTACTGTATGTATTTTTAAAAAGCCCAACACTATTATGTCTACAAAAACACACTTCTTATTTAAAGACACAAATAGGTTGAAAGGGAAAGGACAGAAGATATCCCATGCAAATGGTAACCAAGAGAGAACTGGGGTGCCTATATTATACTAATACAGGCTACACAAAACAGATTTTAAGATAAAAATTGTTACTAGGGATAAAGATATTTTATAATGATAAAAGGGTGACTTCATTAGGAAGATATAAAATTATAAACATGTGCACATAACAGCAGAGGCCCAAAATATATGAAGCAAAACTTGCAGAATTGAAGGGAAAAATAAACAGTTTGACAACAATAGTTAGTTACTTCAATACCCCACTTTCAGTAATGGATAAAATGACTAGGCAGAAGATCAACAAGGAAAAGGAGACTTGAACAACACAATAAACCAACTTGACCTAATAGATATCTAATCTATAAAACATTCCAACCAACAAAAGCAGAATACATGCTTTTCTCAAATGCACATGGAATGTTCTCTAAGATAGATCATATGTTTGGTCATTAAAAAAGTCCCAATAAATTAAAAGGGATTGAAATCATACAAAGTATGCTCTAAGAACATAATGAAATGAAATTAGAAATAAATGACAAAAGAAATTTGGAGAAATAGCAGATACATGGAAATTAACCAACATACTCTTAATAACCATGGGTCAACAAAGAAATCAGAAGATAAATTATAAAAAACTTTGAGATGAATGAAACAAAAACACAACACACCAAAACTGTGGGATGCAGCTAAAGCAGTTCTTAGAGGGAAACTTATAACTCACCCATATTAAACAAGAAAAAAAAATCTCAAATTAATAAACTAAACTTCCACCTTAAGACACTGGAAAAAGAAGAGCAAACTAACTCAGAGGAAATACTAGAGGAAAATACGCTAAATACGTTTACACTAAAGCACAAATAAATGACATAAAAAATAGAAAAAGAACAGAGAAAATCAGTGTAACCAGATGGCTCTTTGAAAAGATCAATTAAATTGACAAATCTTTAGCTAGACTGATCAAGAAAAAAAAGAGAGATGCCTCAAATTACTAAAATCAGGACTGAAAGCGAGGACATCACTACCAGCCTTTCAGAAATAAAATGGATTGGAAGGGAATCTTATGAACAATTGTATAACAACAGATTAGATTATCAAATGAAATGGACAAATTCCTAGAAACACACAAACTACCAAAACTGATTCAAAAACAAAAAGAAAATCTAAAGAGATCTATAACAAGGAGAGTCTAAATTAGTAATCAGAAACTTTCCACAAAGAAAAGCCTAGGCCCAGATGGCTTCAGGGGTGAATTCTACCAAATATTTAAAGAAAAATTAACATCAATCCTTCACAACTCTTCCAAGAACAGAAGAAAAGACGTCCCAAATCATTCTATGAGGCCAGCATTACCCTGATACCAAAATCAGGCAAAGACAGGAAAACTACAGACCAATATCCCTTATTCATTATAAATATAGACATAAAAATCTTCAACAACATATTAGTGAATTAAATACTAGTGAACTAAATCCAAATATATAAATTATTTTTTACCAAGAATGCAAGATTGGTTTAGCATACACAAATCCATTAATGTAATACACCATATTAATAGAATAAAGGACAGAAACTATATGATCATCTCAGCAGATGCAGAAAAAGCATTTGACACAAACAATTTCCATAACGTTGCAAGATACATGATCAATATGCAAAAACCAATTGTATTTCTATACACTAACATGGCAATCTGAAACAAAATTAGGAAACTATTCCATTAACAATAGCATCAAAAAAGTAAAATGCTTAAGAATAAATTTAACAGAAGTGCAAGATTTGTACACAGAAAACTACAAACACCATTAAAGGAAGTTAAAGAAAACCTAAATGAATGGGAAAACATCCAGAACACTTAATATTGTTAAAATGGCAACATTCACCAAATTGATCTGTCGCTTCATATGCAACGTCTATCAAAACCCTGGCTGCCTTTTTTTGCAAACATTAACAAGCCAATCCTAAAATTCATATGGAAATGCAAGGGACACAGAATAACCAAGACAATCTAAAAGAGAACAAAGTCAGGGCTCACATTTCCCGATTTCAAAATTTATTACAAAGCTAATCAAGACAGTGTGCTACTAGAGTAAGTATAGAAATAGAGATGAGTGGAATAGAACTGAGAATCCAGAAATAAACCCTTACATTTATGATCAATTGATTTTGGACAAAAGTGCCAAGACAATTTTATGAGGAAAGAGTGGTCTTTTCAACAAAGGGTGCTGGGATAACTGGATATCCAAAAGAATGGAAATGCAAAAGAATGAATGGGACCCTACCTCAACCATACACAAAAATTAACTCAAAATAGTCCAGATGGGCTTCCCTGGTGGTGCAGTGGTTAAGAATCCTCCTGCTAGTGCAGGGGACACGGGTTCGAGCCCTGGTCCGGGAAGATCCCACATGCCGTGGAGCAAATAAGCCCTCAAGTCACAATTACTGAGCCTGGGTGCCACGACTACTGAAGCCACATGCCTAGAGCCTGTGCTCCGAAACAAAGAGAAGCCACCGTAATGAGAAGCCGAGAAGCCTGTGCACCGCAACGAAGAGTAGCCCCCGCTCACTGCAACTAGAGAAAGCCGGTGCGCAGCAACAAAGACCCAACTCAGCCAAAAATAAAATAAATAAAATAAATAACTTTATTAAAAAAATAGTCCAGAGATCTAAATGTAGCAGCTAAGAACTCTAAAACGTTTAGAAGAAAATATAGTAGTAAATCTTTGTGACCTTGGGTTAGGCTGTGGCTTCTTAGATATGAAAGCACACACTACAAAAACAAAAAACAAAAAACCTAGGTAAATTTGATTACACCAAAATTAAAAACTGTCGTGCTCCAAAGGACAAATGGTACATGATTCATGAAACATGCTACATCGCAGACACACCTCGAAAGCTTTATGCTAAATCTAAGAAGCCAGACACGAAAAGCCACCTGTAGAATTCCACTTGTAGAAAATGTCCAAAACAGGAAAATTCATACAGACAGACAGTAGGTTAGTGATTAGTTTTTAGCCAGGGCCTGATGGGAAGGGTAATGAGGAATAACTGCTAACTGGTATGGGATTACTTTTGGTGGTGATGAAATTGTTCTGGAATTAGAGAGTGGTGATTGATGCACAACTTTGCGAATATACTAAAACCCGCTGAATTATATACTTCATTTTTTTTAATTTATTCACTTTTTCTTGAATTTTATTTTATTTATTTTTTTATACAGCAGGTTCTTATTAGTTATCTATTTTATACATATTAGTGTATATGTGTCAATCCCAAACTCCCAATTCATCCCACCACCACTACCACCCCCCCACTTCCCCCTTGGTGTCCATACGTTTGTTCTCTGCATCTGTGTCTCTATTTCTGCCTTGCAAACCGGTTCATCTGTACCATTTTTCTAGATTCCACATATACGCGTTAATATACAATATTTGTTTTTCTCTCTCTGACTTACATCACTCTGTATAACAGGCTCTAGGTCCATCCACGTCTCTACAAATGGCCCAATTTCATTTCTTTATATGACTGAGTAATATTCCATTGTATATATGTACCACATCTTCTTTATCCGTTTGTCTGTCGATGGACACTTAGGTTGCTTCCATGTTCTGGCTATTGTAAATAGAGCTGCAATGAACATTGTGGTACATGACTCTTTTTGAATTATAGTTTTCTCGGGGTATATGCCTAGTAGTGGTATTGCTGGGTTGTATGGTAGTTCTATTTTTAGTTTTTTGAGGAACTTCCATACTGTTCCCCATAGTGGCTGTATCAATTTACATTCCCACCAACAGTGCAAGAGGGTTCCCTTTTCTCCACACCCTCTCCAGCATTTGTAGTTTATAGATTTTCTGATGATGCCCATTCTAACCGGTGTGAGGTGATACCTCATTGTAGTTTTGATTTGCATTTCTCTAATAATTAGTGATGTTGAGCAGCTTTTCATGTGCCTCTTGGCCATCTGTATGCCTTCTTTGGAGAAATGTCTATTTAGGTCTTCTGCCCATTTTTTGACTGAGTTGTTTGTTTTTTTAATATTGAGCTGCATGAGCTGTTTATATATTTTGGAGATTTTGTCCACTGATTCATTTGCAAATATTTTCTCCCATTCTGAGGGTTGTCTTTTCGTCTTGTTTATAGTTTCCTGTGCAAAAGCTTTTAAGTTTCATTAGGTCCCATTTGTTTGTTTTTATTTCCATTACTCTGGGAGATGGGTCAAAAAAGATCTTACTGTGATTTATGTCAAAGAGTCCTCTTCCCATGTTCTCCTCTAAGAGTTTTATCGTGTCTGGTCTTACATTTAGGTCTTTAATCCAGTTTGAGTTTATTTTTGTGTGTGGTGCTAGGGAGTGTTCTAATTTCATTCTTTTACATGGAGCTGTCCAGTTTTCCCAGCACCACTTATTGACGAGACTGTCTTTTCTTCATTGTACATCCTTGCCTCCTTTGTCATAGATTAGTTGACTGTAGTATATACTTTAAAAGGATGGGCTTTATGATACATGAATTATATCTCAGTAAAGCTTTTATTTAAAAAAAAAATAAGGAAGACTGGCCACTTTGCTGCAGGAACAGTGAGCTGGATGGAGAGAGGCCTGGAAACAGGGAGCTCAATTTAATAGGTCCGGGAGACCCAGTAAGGGTATGATGATGATGATGATGATCACAGCCATTATTTCCTGTTGAGAGACCTGGATGAATACATTTTATTTTTATATCATATATTTAGATACCTGTTATCTTATTTACTCAGGAATATAGATTATTTCCATTTACAGATGAGGAAGCTGAGGTTCAGAAAGGTTAAGTGACATGATAATGCAGCTGGTAAGGGCAGTGTCACAGGCTGGATCCCACACTCATTCGTATATGTTATCAGGGATGAGAAAGGAGGGAATGATTTGAGAGACAAAAATGTCAGCATCAGCATCAGCAAGCAGCTATCGGAGTGGGGCAGGGAAGGGGGAGGAGAGAAGAGCCCACCACGACTGGAGGCTGGTTGTGCTGATGGTGGGCAGTAGTGACATCTAGAACCTAGACAGGGAATATAAAAGGAGGCAAAGGTTTTTTAAAAGATGAGTGCTTTACGTTTCTGTCGCCCTTATTACATTTCAAGCACCTGAGAACAGGGGACATTCAATTTGGAAGCCCCTCGTTCCCTGTCAAGAGGAGGAATTCGGTGTTGATTCGCTGAGTAATTAGGGGCAAGTCTGTTGGCCTTTCTGTGCCAAGTTTCCCAGATTAGGAGGAATTGCTCACGGTGAATGCTAAATTTCTGTCTATCTCTCAGCTTTTGGGAGTCTGTGATTTTATCTAGCTCTAGCTTCTAGCCCTGGGTAGGAGCTAGATAAGCGTCAAAATGGGAAAAGAAAGCTTAGGAAGCTGCGCAGCGTTTGCCTCAGACCTATCCTCGGTGCCCCCTAGTGGCCATATCTGGGAACAACAAGCAGAATCATGGATCTGACCCTCAGGCTGAGACAGCAGCCCCACTCCCACCGTCCAAAGGCAGAGGGTCTTCTGGAAAAGGAGTTTCCAGTTCCCTCTCCCAAGGTAACAACTCCCAACCCAAGGCAATGTTCATAGCATTTACCTAGAGTTCCCCACACACAGCTTAGAGCGAGGCATGGCTCTGCTCTGCACAGCTGGCTGCTGGACAGGCTTGCTATTTGCAGGGGATCGGTTATAGAGCCCCCACCCCCACTCCACTCCCCTCCCTCCAGTGGATAACAAAATGAGAGGATGCTCAAGTGCCTCATATAAAATAGAGCAGTACAGCTGGCGCTATGCATCTGCAGATGCAAAACCCATGGATACAGAGGGCCGAACTTACGTTGCCCTGGGTGGCCCCTCCAAGATTTGGGGCCTGGTTATTGTTCCTGTTCTTAGGCAGAGATGGTGGAGTTCCCTGATGCACAGTAGGTATCCAATCTTCACAAAATTAATGCTGAGAATAATGGCCTATGTTTGTGGGTTGGCCTAGTTTAGCCTGGAGCCAGATGATGAGGGTCATGGCTAGCCTCAGGCTGGGGCTGGTTTTGGGCTGAGATGCATCAGAAAACGGGCCTTTCCTCCATCCTAAAGGAAATGTCTGTCCTCTAACCTGGGCTCTGTCGCCTGAGGCCTAAGACTTGCTTGGAGCTACAGAATCTAGCCTCTGATGGCCTCCAGGGCACCTCTTCTCTGCCCTGTCCTCCTCCCCACCGAAAAACTCTGGAGAAGCCAGCTCCCTGCCCTTCCATGGGAAGCCCCACTGCAGACCTCTCTACCGCCACCTCTCAGTGGTTCAAATCGGCAGCCTCCCCAATTTGCACTTGCTGCTCTGCCCTTCAACTCCTTCCTGGCAAATTTCCAGTCACCCATTGAGTCCCAGCTCAGGCTGAGGCCCCAGATCAATGAGGCACCCCAGGTTGGATTAGGGGCCTCTCCGTCACAGCTCTGACCACCCTGCATATCCTCAGCTGTTTCCAATGTTTGTTTCTGCTCCCATGCAGCCAGCTCACTGCTTCTGGCACAGAGGAATGGTCCCTGAGGTGAATGGTGAAGACAGGCATTAGGTAGTGGAAAGTGGGAAAGTCACTTTAGTCTCAGGTGGGAAGGGTTCCCCCAGGTACTTGGTACTCACTGAACTGAATGGAATGAGAAGAGAGAGAGGTGGCATGTTGTGAGATCCAGGTGTGGTATGGAATCACTAGAGTGACAGCAAGCCAGGCCTTCCTCTTTGTGGTATAACTGAGGCCGGGGGCAAGGAACATGGTTGAGTGATCCATATGGACCTTTCTAGCTCAGCTATTCTAGGACCTTACAGCAGGACAGTAGCCTTTACCACAGGTGGAAGGCAGCTGTGAAGGGGCTCCAGTGAGCCCTGCCTCCTGGCATTCACTCCACGTGTAATCCTCAAGAGTGTGAGCTGGACCTAGTGACTTGCATCTAATGAAGAGAATATGGCAAAAGGGATAGGTTGTCACTTCCAAGATTAGGTTATAGAAGACTGTGGCTTCTGTTTGCACTCCCTCTGGTTCTTCTTGCTTACTCTCTCTGATGCAGCCAGCTGCCACGCTGTGAGCTACTCTACAGAAAGGCCCGTGCGGCAAGGAACTGGGAGTGGCCTCTGGTCAAAGCCAGTGAGGAGGTGAATCCTGCCAACAGCCAAAAGAATGACCTTGGAAGTGGATCCTCCCCTGTCAAGCCTTGGGATGATCACAGCCCGGCTGATACCTTGATTGCAGCCTTGTGTGAGACCCTGAAGCAGAGGGCCCAGCTAAGCTGTACCTTGATTACTGACCCTCAGAAAGTGGACACTGTTGTTTGCAGCTACTAAGTTCTGTCTTTTTCTTTTTTTTTTTTTTATGGCTGCGCTGCAGTGGCATGTGGGATCTTAGTTCCCCAACCAGGAATAGAACCCGTGCCCCTTGCATTGGAAGCACAGAGTCTTAACCACTGGACTGCCAGGGACGTCCCAACAGCCACTACGTTTTGGAGTAATTTATTACACAGCAATTAATAACTAATACACCACACAGGGCCATGTGGGCCAAAGAAGCAAGGGGGAGAGGGCTCAGCAGGCAGCCTGGTGGGGCAGTGGTCTCCCCAAGTGTCAGCGGCAAGATGCAGATGTGGCCCCTGCAATAACTCATAGAGGACACTCATTTTCATTTATTCATTTAGGAATATACAAAAGTCTGACATGGTATAATGATCTCATCAAGAGAAAACAGAATACCCAAAGGACTAGATTTCCTCCCTGGCCCCCTCTCAGAAAGGCACAAATATATGAGGTTTGGGTTCGGGGAACTTCTGTTCCGGACCAATCTGCTGCTCAGAAGGCCAGTCCCTCTGTAAACAGGAAATGGGACCCCTCACCCACATCCACTACTGAGGGTGTGGGTTAAGCAAACCTAGGCCACTGAGAAGCATGTGATTTAGGCCAATGCAGGGTCTGTGCTGGGTCCATGTCGTCAGCTCCCTGAGGAAAACCAGTACTCCAACCAGAACGTGGTGGGGCTTGATAATCCAAGAGATGATTAAACTGGACAGCTCCATTCCTCTCTCCATTCCACCTCCATCCTCTCTCTGGAGGCCAGTCCAGGCTCAGATTTCAGAGACTGGGGCCGTGGGGGGTGGTGGAAAGGAGAAGTGAGCTTGAATATTCCAGATGTTTATCCCTGAGCTCTTCAAAATGGGGACCCCTGTTCCCTCTGAGTCTTCCCCTTGGCAGAAGCAGCTGGTCCTGCAGTCAAGCTTGGGGTAGCCGGCAGTAGAGATGTTTGTATTAGAGGAAGCTTCTGGCCCCTCATCCCCCAGGGACAAAGGGCAAATAATCTAACTGGCCTGAGTCACTAATGGCTGTCCTTCTTCCCCAGTTAACCAGGACTGAGTTTTCTCTGTAATTTTGGGAAGGGGAGAAGAGGGGTTGGTTGAGAAACCATGAAGGCCCAGATGGGTCAGCCGCCACCTAGAACAGGACAAATTGGAAGTGAAAGAGCTTGAAATATTCACTTTTTCCTTCTTAAAAAAGACCTAACATTGTACTGGTTTAACAAAATTATTATAATTTCTTTTTTAAAAAAACCCAGACACCCATGATGCTTCCACATTTACAGAACAAAAAGCACTAGAGAACTTGGTAGAAAACGATTTGCAGCTGGCTCCTCCCAGAAGCTGTCCCCTGCGGACAGGCTCAGTTCACTTCCAGGACCTCGGTCTCCGGGAGGCCGAACTTGGTCTTGTGCTGGTCGAAGAGCTTCACCAGGGCTTCCACGTACATGGCGTGGTACAGGTCGATGTCCTGCTGGGTCGGGTGCTCCAGCTTGGGGGTAGTGATGGGCTCACCCACTGCAGGGATGGGGCAGAGGCCTCTGGTTAGTCCGTACCATTCGCCCCCCCCACCCCGGGCATCCACCATAATGCCGATGGTAGTGACCCTGAGCTACTTGCCAGCCGCCTGTCAGGAACTGTGCTGAATATGCTCCATTTCAGGCTGTCCCTTTTACAGGTGAGAAGACTGGGGCCCAGGGCTATGGGAAGGGACCTGCCCAAGGCCACATAGCCACTAAGCAGCAGGTAGGATCAAGTCCAGCTGTACCCACAGTACTCAGCTGGGAGCTCCTGTGAGAGGTGTGGGATCAGGTAATGGCTTTGCTTTTGCCCTGCTCTGGGCACGTCACTTCACCTCTCTGCGCCTTAGTTTCCTCACCTATCACGTGGGGATCCTTCCTTATGCCACAGCAGTGAAAATCCAGAATCCTAACCACTAGGACACCAGGAAACTCCCCAGTTTTCCATTCTTAAGGTGAGGGGCAAACTCCTTCACACTGTCCACTAGACCCCGTCCCTCTCCAGACACCCTGTGCCTGGAAATGTCCCTGCCGCCTCACAGACAGCAGACCTGGTGTGGGATTTGTGGATAACAAGAGTCAAGGGCGAGTCTAGGCTGTGCGACCTAAAATGCAGGAAGTTGATCTCCCTGGAAAAAGTACAAAGCAAAACATCTGGCCCTGATAAGAACTCAAAGTATCTATGTGAGCTTTGGCCCCTGAAGTCCATGGCTTGCGGCCTCCATGCTCTTATGTGATCTCTAGATTGTGAACCATTAACAGATACACACAGACACACATACTCCTACAATAGATAATTCTTTGGAATCCTCTAAATTGTCTCATATGAACGCAAAACAACACAGCTGGGGGCGAAGTGCAGCCAGTTTTTTTGCTACACTTCTCACAGGCTTCTGCTCCAGTCATATTGATTTGCATCTGTTCCTCAAAAATCTATACGGTCTTGCTGCGGGAACCTCCTTTAGGCTATTGTTTCTGACAAAAAGTCTCTTCCTCCCCTCTTTTTCAGGATAATTCCTATTCAGCTAATAGTGTAAGAGTCACAGGGACTTCCCTGGTGGCGCAGTGGTTAAGAATCTGCCTGCCAATGCAGGGGACATGGGTTCGAGCCCTGGTCCGGGAAGATCCCACATGCCGCGGAGCAGCTAAGCCCATGCGCCACTACTACTGAGCTCGTGTGCCACAACTACTGAAGCCCGTGTGCCACAACTACTGAAGCCTGTGTGCCTATAGCCCATGCTCCACAACAAGAGAAGCCACCATAATGAGAAGCCCATGCACCACAACGAAGAGTAGCCCCCGCTCGCCGCAACGAGAGAAAGCCCATGCGCAGCAACCAAGACCCAACACAACCAAAAGTAAAAAAATAAATTTATATAAAAAAAAAGAGTCACCTCCTCCCTGGGGTCCATTATGACCCTCAAGAGCACCCTGCACATCCTCCTCACACCCCCTATTGGTCTTTGCTGTAAGGGGGTCTTCCCTGATAGACTTGGGCTCTGAAAACACAGAATTGCTGAGTCCTGTTTTCTCATCTAGCACAGCTTAGCTCGTGGTAATGGAACTACCCCCCTCCCCCTCCCCCAATGATCATTCCCATCAGCGCCCAAACAGGTCCACGTCCTCATGGTTCAGAGCATGGACATCAGAGCCAGGGATGGATTTGAATCCTAACTCTGCCACTAAACTAGCTGTGGCACCCGAGTTCAGGGTCTGGAGGAAGGGGGGCTCACCCACGGTGGTGATGGGCTTGGAGTAGGGCACCAGCCCCCAGGTGTCGGAGGAGAAGAGGCCTCGGCCATGGAAGATGCACGGGGCGAAGCCAATGTACTTCTGGAACTTTTTCTGGACCCATCGGCCCCAGGAGCCCTCCTCAAAGATCACCTGCTTGTACACCTCATTCTCCCCGAAGGAGTAGGTGGGAACCAGGTCGGCTCTGGAAGGGAGAGGCCAGGGTCTGTCATAGCCCAATCACTGGCTTCAGTTCCTCCTGGCAGCCCTAGAGGCCCCCAGACACCAGCCGAACTCCCCTCCGTCAGGGGGGTACAAGAATCACCCGGGGGACTCCAAACCACATGTCCCCTCACTGCCAGATGGGGACAGGCCCTCTGCCCCTGTTAGTGACTGGGGAGCATGTCAGGGCTTTACAGTGTGGCCCTGACCAGGTCACTATAGCCTCACTCAGTTTTCTCAAATGGAAAATGGGGATGGCAACCCTGCAGGATTGTGCAGGAGAATCAAATGGGACCGTAGAAGTAAATGCGCTTTGTCCAGTGAAATGTGCTGAACAGGTGGCTGGCTATCCAGAATGTACCCCTAGAAAAGGTCAGAGAAATCCAAGCTGCCTAGCTCCTCTCTGTCTGTCCTCAGGGTTACCCCTCCAAGAAGGCTTCCTTGATATTTCGGGCCACAACATCCTCCTTCCTGGCCTTTCGCTCTCCTAGCTGCATAACACGCTCTGGCCCTGGGGCACAGCGCTGCCTCTGGGCTTGGCTGGCCTCTCAGCCCACCTACCAGGGCCCAGGAGACCCAGGCTGCATCTTTGCCCACTAGGCCACCCAGCCTGAGCTTGGGCAACCCTGGCCTGAACCTCTGGGCTCCAACCTCCCCTTCCCCACAGGATAGCTAACCCCCTTCTCTGCCTTCCTGGGGTCTGGGTTCTGCCTTCAGGAGGCAAGGAGCTGCTGCCCTGGGCTGCGCAGAGCTGTTGATGGGTGTGCGCATGCATGTGCACACACGTGTTCTGGGAGGCACTCACCCATGGTGCAGGGCCAGTTTCACAAAGCCCTTGCGATTGCGCAGGGTGACTGCATTCTTGCCAGGCATGGAGCTCAGGGACTCGGCCGCGCCCCCCACCACGATGATGATGGCATTGCCGCTCCCATTCTTTGAAAGCAAGTAGTCTATGGTGTCCCGGTTCACGGGGCAGATGCCTGGGGAGTGGAGGAGGGACACACAGTCAGGGCTGCCCATGGATGCACTCCCTACCCCCTGCACATGGTCAAATATAGACAGAGCCGTGGACCTGGGTCCCAGACCTCACCCAGCCACTTGGAAGTATGGCCCCACGTAAGCCATTCTTTTTTCTGAGCCTCAGCTTACTTATCTGTAAAGTGGGGACAATGACACAAGGTTGTTTAGGGAATGCATTCATTTGGCAAACGTTCCCTGAGGTCCTAACTGTGTCATGCTGGTGCCAGGTGCTAGGGAATCCCAGTAAGTCAGGCTGCTGGGGATCAAGGTGGGTGGATAATGAGAGTCACGGACGATGATTAAGTCATGCAAAGGGCAGCACAGGGGCTGGGGATGCCCAGAAAAAGGGTCAGAGAAGGCTTCCTAGGGAAGATGTTATCCTAGTTGAACCCGGAATATTGTATGAACAGCTCTCCCACTCAGCCCTGACCCACTGTGCCTCAGCAGGCCACATCTCCAACACAGGACCAGGCACCAGGGCACGGTGGGTTGGCTTCCTGGTCAATGGAGTGGCTCAGGCAGGGGCACACAGAGGTGGATTCTCACCTCCAGACATCAGGTACTCCCGCAGCACTGGCATCCTGAAGTTGCCAGCCAGCGTGGCCAGGTAGGGCCTTATGCCGGGGAACTTCTTGCTCACTTCTGTGGCCTCCGTGCTGAAGTTGCAGAAGGCACCCAGGCCCATGATGCCATGGGGGTGGTATCCAAAGATGTAGTTCCTGGTGGTCAGCAGGTTGTGTGTCTTCACCAGCTGCAGGGAAGACCTCAGGTCAGAGGAAGCTGGCCAAGAGAGGAGTACTGGGGCACACCCAGAGGTAGGGGAGGCACTAGGTGTGCCCTGGCCCCTGGAAGCCTGGACCTGTAGGACTGGACTGACTCTCTCCTCTGACCTCAGTCTCTCATCACTGGGTTCTCAGTGCCGGGTACTTGGTAGTCACCATTTGGACTTCGAGTCCCTGGGAAGGGGGTGGGAAACTTTCTCCCTCATTCCGCTTATCTCTCCAGCCGAACACACCAGGTCCTCTTAATTGCACTCTGCCAGCCTCCTGCATTCCCTCCCTCTGGGCCCATCCTCCTCACCAGAGCCAGAGTGATTGCTCTAAAACCCCAGTGCAACTCCTGTCACTCTCAGATAAAGAGGGATGTCCAGCTTCCAGTGGCATGAAGTCCAAGTCCCTTTCTTTGGCCAGAGAAGGGACAGTGCAGCTGGCCTGAATGGAAACCTTCTTCCAGGCAGCCGGACTCGGCTCAGGCTCTGATGCAGGAAGCAGAAGGACAGGCCACAGCCCTTGTGCCAGCCACTCTGGGGGCAGGGGAGGTCAGCTGTACAGCTGGAGTAGCTCACCTGCGGTGCTATCAACAAAGCTGTCCTGGATGCTCTAAAGGATGATTGGCTTCCTGCCCTGGGACTGGTGGCTTGGACGGTGGGTTGGATGGTGCAAAGTTTCCCTAAACCCTGAGCAGCAAGAGGCACTGACCCAGTATTATAGGAAACATGATGGGGTGGAGGGTGCTGAGAGGGATGGAGAGGATTGGCATCTTGTTCAGAAAAACATCACTTTTTTTTAGGATTAGAAAACTAATGAATAATCAGAGAATTTTAAAAATATGGGAAAGTAGGAAGAAAATCCAAAGAACCTGTCATACCTCCATCCAGATAAACCACTCTGACATGTTCAGCTTTTTTTCTACTCAAATAGACACATGTTCTTTTTTAAAAACCACAAAACTGAGGTCATAGGGTTGATATGATTTTTAAATAATTACCTCCCAAGCATATCATAGCTATTTTTCCTTATCAAAATCCCTCAGTAACATGTCTTCTCACAGCTATGCTACGTGGAATAGAATTGTAATCAAACCCTGACTGATGGGCCTTTAAAAAGCTTCTAAAATTTCCCTCAGAAATAATGCTTCCATAAATACCTTATTTTTGTCCTCATGTCTGCTTGCATTCTTGAGACAAACATCAAGAAAGACAGTTCCCGGGTCAAAGGGTATGACTGTTTTGGTCCGGTGGGCTGCCCTGCCTCTGGAGAAGCGGCACTGATGACATTCCCACCTTCAGTGCTTCAAGGTTCCCCCTGCCCTGCGCTGGTGCCAGCTGGAGCGGAGCCCCTGACCACTGGCAGAATGTCAAGAGCCTGGGTTTTCTATGACTCCGGATTTGGGAACTCCCTGACTGGGGGAAGAACCTCGCGCTCAGTTTGGGGGGCTGGGGTGGTGCTGGTGGTTGGCCTCTGGGAAACTGAAATCTGAATCTTCAGGTGATGGAGGCCAGAAGGGGATGGGAGTGAGGGTGGCTGGCACCCCTCCCAGCTCTGTAAGTGCCAGTACATGTGACTGTGAGAAAGACCCCCTGTGTCGTACCCTGTTGCTTGGGGCATTTGTACTCTTTCTCCCGTTTTGCCTTTGGCGAGCAGATTAAAGCTGCTCAAAATCCCAAGTAATCCTTAGCTGCCCACCACATAAATGGGGAATGGCAGCCGCTGAATCCATGGCCAGTGAGGTGGGGGAAGCCCAGCTTTACAGGAGCTTCGAGACGTGGTTGTTCTGAGGTTTTGCCGCAGAGAGCAGGTCTGCCTTACCGCGTTAGCTCTCGGGAAAGCCAGAAGGAAAAAGTACCCTGTCCCGGTTTCCATGGGCGAGGAAGGCACTGAGGTGAGAGCGGAGGCAGCCAGTACCACGTTGGAAACTTGCTCCTGAACTGATGGCTGGGCCTGGGAGCCCCCAGCACAGAATGGGGTGGAAGACCCCTGATCTGGGCCATTCCTTTGATTACAAGGTAGAGACTAAGACCTAGAGAAAGGAGTTGCTGCTTCCCCGGAGGTCACAGCAAATCATCCTCCACCTCTAGACTAGGCCACCCAGCTGTGCTTTTCCCTGGACCTGGGATACAGATGGGCCACCTGGCGGAACCCTAGCTAGCTCTTTAAATCATTTCCTCCCTCCTCCAAGCCTCCATCTGGTGGGACATTGGTTAAATGAGGTGCCATGGGGCACAGTGCAGGTTAATGGCCCTTGGTGCAGCACCCAGAAAAGTACGGGCCTCTGATACGGCTTTGATCTGTCTTTCATCTGTCTTCATGCCACACTCCCCTCGCCATGGGTGGACAGAGTGTCCATTCAGGAGGGAGGAGGGAGGACACTGCTGATGAAGACTCTGTTGACATACCTGCTCTCGTGTCCCCTGACTGTTTACCCATGGCAAAGTCTCAGCCCAAGGGGTTGCCCAGGTCAGGCCTGCTGGCTGACATGAGCCTGGGACACATTCCTGGCAAGTCGCCCCTCCCACCCTGCCTCCCCGGGCAGGTAGGGTGTTCAGATAGCCTTGTCCCCACCTGGCACCATACAGAGGAGGAAACTCAGAACCAGAGAGGAAGGAAGACTCGCCTAAGCTTACATAGCGGGGCACCACGGCAGGGGAACAAAGGAATGAGAACACAGGTCCTGAAGCAGACACAGCCTTGGTTTCTATACCAGCCCTGCTACTGACTTGCTTTGTGACCTTAGGACAGTCCCTCCTCTCTGGGCCTCAGTAGGTCCATCTGTGAAATGAGGCAGATGGACAGATAGGTGACTGTAAGCTCAGAGAATGTTTCCTAATCTCTTCTCCAAAGATCCTGCCCATCTCTCGAGGAGAGGTGACCCGGGCACTGCCCACTCCTCTTCCAGGTAGCTGGTGGTCCTGGTGGCTGCTGTTAACACATGAGCCCCACCTCTGCTGGGAGAAGGGATGCTCTCTGGGCCAGCTGAGCTGCTCTGGTGGCAAAGAGCAAAGAGCTTCACCAATAAGCGAGTGGGGAGGGGTGGGTGGGCACAGTTAGAAATCATTACCCAACCACTGGCAAGAGGCTGGGAAAAGGGGGTGGGACAGGAGGGTCATACACAACTCCACAGAGCATCAGTCCTGACATCAGGTCACTAAAGCCAAACCCTCGATGCACAGAAGAGGAGCCTGAGGCCCCAAGGGGCAGGGGTTTGGCCAAGGTCAACCAGCAGGCACGAGCAGAGCCCAGGTTGAGGCATAATGCCTCAGGCCCAGCTTGGCTTTGGTCCTGGTGCCTAGGGGCCCTCCCAGGGCCAGCTCACATGTGTCATGTGGCTCCAATTCCCAGCTGTCTTCTTGGAACAGAGGTGAGATAAGGGACACGGGGCTTTGTTTTGGTTCTTCGGGAAGGGCAGAGATCAGTGGGGAAGGGTATCTGTCTGTCCCAGCACTGACCAGCGGTCATCAGGTCATCCTGTTCTGGATGGGGGGAGCTATTGGCCTTGAAGAGGTTTCCTGAGGGGCAGGCCACTCTGGGGCCTGGCCCCCAACGTAAGGGTCCTAGCAGAGAGAAAGAGTACATAATCCCTCACATCCAAACATAATTTACCACTTTTTATCATATGAGCAGCTCCATTTTACAGATGAGGGTAATGAGGCTCAGTGAGCTTGAGAAAGCATGCCCACGGTCCCATGGGCAGAAAGTGACAGAATCTAGCAAGATCCATTAGAGGGTGAGCCCAGCCAAGGGCAGGGACCAGGGCTGACTCTTCTGTGTCCCTGTGCCCTGCGGGGGCCCAGCAGTACACGGGGAGCAACAGTGCTGGCCAGTGAATAGAGTGACAGGGCAGGACCTCAACCCAGGTCTCCAACAGCAAAGCAGAGGGAGGAAGACCCACGGAATGGGGCTCAATCCAGTGGGGAAGTTTGGGATTGGATCTTTCGCAGAGAAACAGGCAGTAGGGATCCAGTGGGAAAGAAACTGGGGCCTGGATTCTAGTACTAGCCTTGGCATGGAGTCGCTGTGCAATTGGGACCAGTCCTTGCCCCTCTTTGGGACTCAGTTTCCTCACCTCCAAAATGAGAGGGTTGGGTCCTATGATGCAACATCCTCCCAGCAACAACAGTCTTGGATTCCTTGCAGCCAGAGAGATGGGGCCAGGGAAAGGGAGGAGCAGGAATCCTGACCCCAAAGGTCCTGGGAAAACTGGGCTCAGGCTGGAATGGGCAGAGGGAGCTGGTCCTGTGAGTGCAGTGGAGAAATGTAGGGTTACCTGGCCACCTCCCCCAGGCAGCATGCCAGGATGTCTCAGTTGCTGACTCACAACAGCAAACATACACCACCCTGCGTCATGCACACTTCCACATGCAAACATGCTCCCTCCACTTTCAAACCCCACCGATTTCTGCTGCTACCTCAGCAGCTAGGGTGTGCCGGGGCTGGGGTGCTGAGTGAGCTGGCTAGGCAGGTCTTTCCCCTGCAGGGAAAACCTTCAGGATTCTGCCAGAGTTACCCACAATCCACCAGCGTCACCAGCATGCACCAGGGCCCAGATGCCTCTGTCCTGCCAACCTAGCTTGCAGACCACCGGCAGAGGGGTCTGATAGAATGTTAACTGAAAGCCTGACCAAGCCACGTTTTATCTTGTCAGGACCTTGAGTTTGGCCCCAGAGAAGGCAGGTGCTCAGAAGACCAGTGTGGGGGACCCAGAGCAGCCAGTGGTGCAGGAGGAAGGAAATCCAGAGATCAACTTGGTCTAAACCAGCTTCATATGGGGAGACTGGACCCTGGCTTCACCCAGGGTCTGACTGCACTGCTTTTCCTGCCTCCATCCTCCAAGCCTGAGGGAAGCCTGAGGATTCGTCAAGCTTATTTCCTACAGCTCTGCTGCATAGGGACACAGCATGCTGTGGTGGGAAGAACCCAGACTTTGAGGCAAGACAGCAACTGGAATCTTGGCTCAACCCCCTATTAGACTCATTCTGCTGTGCTACTCTCTGACCTTCAGTTTCCTCTTCTGTAAAAGCGGGATAAAATTAATACCTGCCTTACAGGGTACTGTGAGGATTAAAGGACAGACTCCTTGGGGGAAAGTGCTGGCTCCTAGAAGCCTCCCAATAAATGGAGATCCTCCCTCTCCACTCCACCTCCTCACCATCTGCCACATCCCAGGCTTCTTCTCAAACTCAGGTGCTCTCATTGTTTTCCCTGCCCCTTCAGTGCTACTTAGCTTCAGGACGGAGTTCCAGCAGCAGTGCCTCCAGAAGCCTTCCCCAAGCACTTCTGCAATTAGGGTCTCACTCTCCAGTGCCCACCAAATTTTCTGGGCCCTAATTCCCATGGCCAGGACCCCCAGTGACCTACCCATGACTGACTGAGGGAAGTGATATTTCTGTAAGAGCTTCAGAAGGAAAGAAAGCCCCTCACACCTTTTGCTATCCTTGGTTCAGCCCAGATGAACTTGGACTACCTTAGTAGTATTGCTCCTGATAAATCACTTCCTTTTTTTTTTTTTTTTTTTGGCTGCGCCTTGTGGCTTGTGGGATCTTAGTTCCTGACCAGGGATTGAACCCAGGCCACAGCAGTGAAAGTGCTGAGTCCTAACCACTGGACCACCAGGGAATTCCCAATCACTTCCATTTTAAGTTATGACTTTAATATTCACTGAAAGGCAGACGAGCAATGGCCATAATATCTGCTATTATACCTGCTCCTTACATCACCCAGGATCTCAGTATCTGAAACACCTTTTAGATCCAAATGCTAGAACAACTCTTGTTTCCCCAAGGAATAAACAAACTTCTTCCTTTCCCAAAATGAGGACCAATAACTATCATGTTTCCCTTTTTGCCTTGGCTGCCAGGAAGCTCATAGGTGACCATGAAGCTCAACCACTGCAACTCTGTTGACGCTTATGGGTGAAATACTTACATACTTTCCCCGAAGTCCTGATTTTTCTTTTTACCTGGTATAGCATTATACGTATCCTAAATTGCCTCAAATCCTGCATAAAGTGGGGTAGAGTATCAACAGATGCTCATAGTGGGAGACGTCACATGCTTCATCCCAGCACATGCGGTCACTGTGCATGGGTAGGTTAAGCCTTGAAGTCAGATTTCCCATCCATTCCCACCCTCCCAAGATAACACCCACAAGTCTTTACCTGGATGGGAAAGTAGTCTCGAAAGTAGCGCCACACAGCCCAGTTTCGGACCCACTGTGACCTCCTGCCACCTTCCAGGGAACAAAATACAGTGTTGGGAAGGAGTAGGAGTGGGAGAGAGTGATGTGCAGGCAGAGTCAGTGTGAACCCCTGAGCTAGGTGACCGGCGCCCTATGCAGCATCCTCCTCCCTCCCCCTGGGCCCCTTTCCAAGTTCATTCCCTCACGTTTTGCAAACCCTGGATTGAGTGTGAACTCTGTGAGGACCACTATGTGACATTAGAGCCACTATTAACCTCCCCCCTCCCCCCCATCCAGAACCACAGCCTGGCTTAGCCCAACGCTATTCACATAGTAGGTGCTAAGTAAAAAAGGGGCAGCACCCATGGCGAGGTGCAGGAGGGAGTGTCCCGAGGGCGAGGGGGTGGGGCGGGGAGACTCGTGCTCTTACCTTTCTTGGGAGTGTTCCAGTCAAACACCAGCCAGGTGAAGTAGAGCACAGCAATGAGCCAGCAGTCGGTGCAGAACGTGTACATGAGGATGACGCTGCAGGTCACTCCTGGGGGAGGCAGAAGGCTCCCGGTCAGGCCTGTCCTCCCCGGGTGGGCTTCAGTCCCCTCTGGGCATGGGGTCACCAAGTGACTGAGTGCTTACCATGGCACTAAGCTAGGCACAGCTGGGGCCCTGGGCAGAGGGGGCCTACAGCCACGGCGGGGGGCAGGGCAGGGGGCAGGGGAGGAGCCGGCTCACGGGGACACAAGCCTCATCTCCTAGGCTCTGATGGGCTGTCCCGGCCTCGAGGGGCACGTGGGCTCCATGTTGTCTGGGCAGCAGTGCCAGAGGTGGTGGATGTCTTGTGAAGCTGTCCTTAGAGCTGTTCTTTCTGCCCCTCCTGGCATGTTCTCCCCACCCGAGTGTCCAGCATAGTGACTGTGGACGAGGGGAGGGACCTGCCAAGTGCCTCTGTGTCTCAGGACTTGGGCTGAGTCACTGTCTCAAGTGTGGGGCAGCGTGACTTTTACCCCATTTTAGAGATGAGAACACTGAGGCTCTAGGGGGAGGTAACTTGCCCAAGGTCACCCAGCAGGAATGAGGCAGAGCCAGGATTCAAACTCAAGTCTGACTATTAAGTCCAAAATCTGCACCAGGCCTTAGAGATTCACTAAAAATTAGGAGACCTAGACTGCCCCTGGAGGGACCTGGGAGAGTGGGATTCCTTCCCCAGGAGGAGGGCTGGCCCCCTTCCAATATAACCAAGCACCAGGCAGTCCTAGGCCAAAGCCCAGAGCCCATCAGTCCCTCTCTCAAACCCCCCAGCAGGACACTTGAAGACTCCCTGGGGCCAGCTTCCAGTGGTCCCTTTATTCTGGGCCTGCCGGCCATAAGGTTGAATAACCTGGCACAGAAAGCCCTCGTCAGAGCTTCTATCCTTCCAATTTTTACTGAGCCTTCAAGGCTAAGCTCAGACCTCACCTCAGGAACTGTTCTCCAATATCATACTATCCTCCCCCACAGACCTCTCACCTCTGAATTCTCCACACTAGCGGGGTCACATCTTCTTTGCCCCCTGTCACTTAGCACAGTACCAGGGGCAACAGGTACTCATGCTTGGGAGAGGCATGGCCTCCGTCCAGCATCCCCTCCACTGCCTAGGAAGGGAAGCCAACCCTGGTTGTAGGCACACCCTCTGGTGGGTGCTGCACCAGTCACGGGTGCTCTAGGGCTGCCTGGCTTTGGATTCCATGCTCTCTTCTTCCCACCGTGCTCAGCCTCCTCTGGTTTCCCGAGGGAGAGGGGAGGGCCGGACACAGACACTCCATGAAGCTAAGGGCAGGAAAATGGTGGTCCCTTGTCATCCACAACGCGGTCCTATTCTAAGCCTCTGAGCTAGCCTCTCCCCAAGGTAGCTAAAAGTGGTACAACTGTCTTGGGAGAGGCAGTGAACATAGAGTGGCCAGGTGTCCAGTTTTTCAGGACCAGCTTAGGAGTGTGACGTCACAGATGGGGAAGGTGAGCCTCCAGGGAAGCATTTGCAGCCTGTAAAACCCTGTTAAAGGCAAACTGTGAAGTACTTGAGGCAGCTTGGTGAATGGCTATGACTAAGTTAAGACCACTTACAAAGTCACTCACATTGTTGAGCAGTTTGCCTCTGGTCCCCATTCTTAGGCCTAGAAAAGGGGTCACAAGCCCCATAGACTCCACAGGTATCCAAGCGCCTTCAGCGGCTAGACGGATGCTCCAGGTGGGCCTGGGCAGGGCCATGAGGTTCAGGCTAGGGTCTGAGCAGCCTGGAAACCTAGCTGCCATCAAACGCCTAACTCTGGCTGAGGGGTAGCGGGATCAGAGGGGACAGAGCCCCAGGCTGCACTGCCCAGACGCCTGGGCTCTCTGGGAAGGTGGGAGTCCCTACCCACTGTCCTCACTCTGGTGCTAAGGCAGCCTGGGAGGAGGAAAGAGAACAGATGGAGAGTCCAGAGACTGCATTCTAGTTCCGGACTTTCTCAGCTGGGGGGCCCCGCTCCCTCTCACCCCTGTGTGTCCACAGCCCCTATCATCTGTCTCATCGTTATCTGCGTCCCCCATTAGACTCCTTCCAGCAGACAGTCCTTCAGCCCCTGAGCTCCTTGGGAGCTGGAACCAGGTCAGATGAACTTCTCCAGCCCTAGCAACCAACACAGGAAAGGTTCATTGAGCAAAAATGAATTACACCCACCGAACAACCTGCCTTTCTCAGAGTCTAATCCCAGTCCTCTGAACAGTGGGCTCCTTGATCTATCCCTGTAGATCATGCGGCTGCAGCAGGAACCAAACCCCTGGGGCCAGGAGATGCAAACAACTTCTGGCTCCACATGCGGAAGGTTCAGGACCCACCTTTACAATCACCCCACCCCACACATCATGGTCAAGCTGATGATTCAAAACTCTGCTCCCCAAGGCCCGTTAGCGGGCAGCCTATGGCTGCTCACTGCAGGGACGCAGCAGTGGAGCCCAGGAAGAGCATGGACATGCTCTCCATGAAGCCGGGGCCCTGCCGCTCACTGGCCACAGCCCATCCCTGAGCCTCGATTTCCAACAGGGTATTGGGAGGACGACATGAGATAGTGTGTGAAGAGGACTTAACACAAAGATAAGTGTCCAATCTGGAGATCCATGGACTTGGATGGGGAAAAAAAACCAACATCTTAATTTTCACCCATCTCTTATAGAAATTTAATGTTTCCTTCATTTATGAATGTACCAGACCACAGTAGTCTTAGCAGCAGCCCCTGTAGGCAGTGACGCCAATAGAAACCAAAAGTGTTTCCGTATCACATTTATGGCAGTTGGGGATATCTTGAAAAATCATTTATTCTCATCACTAAAGAATTATAGTGGGGGCTTCCCTGGTGGCGCAGTGGTTGGGAATCTGCCTGCCAATGCAGGGGACACGGGTTTGAGCCCTGGTCTGGGAAGATCCCACATGCCGCGGAGCAACTAAGCCCGTGAGCCACAACTACTGAGCCTGCGCGTCCGGAGCCTGTGCTCCGCAACAGGAGAGGCCACGACAGTGAGAGGTCCGCGCACAGCGATGAAGAGTGGCCCCCGCTCGCCGCAACTGGAGAAAGCCCTCGCACAGAAACGAAGACCCAACGCAGCCAAAAATAAATAAATAAATTTATTTAAAAAAAAGAATTATAGTGGGATTTCCCTGGTGGCACAGTGGTTAAGAATCCGCCTGCCTGGGCTTCCCTGGTGGCACAGTGGTTGAGAGTCCGCCTGCTGATGCAGGGGACACGGGTTCGTGCCCCGGTCCGGGAAGATCCCACATGCCACGGAGTGGCTAGGCCTGTGAGCCATGGCCACTGAGCCTGCGCGTCCGGAGCCTGTGCTCTGCAACGGGAGAAGCCACAACAGTGAGAGGCCCGCGTACAGCAAAAAAAAAAAAAAAAAAAGAATCCGCCTGCCAATGCAGCGGACACAGGTTCGGTCCCTGGTCCAGGAAGATCCCACATGCCGCGGAGCAACTAAGCCCGTGCGCCACAACTACTGAGCCTGCGCTCTAGAGCCCGCGCTCTAGAGCCCGTGAGCCACAACTACTGAGCCCGTGTGCCGCAACTACTGAAGCCCGCATGCCTAGAGCCCATGCTCTGCAACAAAGACAAGCCACCACCATGAGAAGCCCGCACACCGCAATGAAGAGTAGCCCCTGCTTGCCGCAACTGGAGAAAGCCTGTGCGCAGCAACAAAGACCCAATGCAGCCAAAAAAAAAAAAAAAAAAAAAAAAATTATAGTAATGATTATGCCTGCTACTAGATCTTTTTATTTAACGTAATAACAAAAAAGAATGTGTCACTATATGTGGAATTCGATGTCTTAATGTGTACGTATTTATATTTTAATACCATTGATTTCCTTTGAAATCCAGTGTACTTTGTAGTACACATTTAAAAACTCTGAATAAGGTTTATAGTCTTTACCAGAATACCAGAGGGATCCGTGGCACAAAAATGGAGGAGAGTCGCTTTGTTCGAGAGGGAGGCTCATGGGGCCACAGCAGCCTTTGCAACTCCAGGCGAGTGCCTGCCAGTAGATTTGGGTGGCAGCGGGAGCGAGTGGCCAGGGCTGCTCAGGACAATAATTAGCAGCAGCTCAGCACACCTGCCCATCCAAGCAGGCTTGGCTCCCACCTACACAAGGGCTCAGGAAGATGCTGGGCCGGTCTCTGGGCTGTGGTTAGGCTCGATCGATTATTAACCTACAGCTTGGGGCCAGTCCCTGCCGCATGCTGTACGGGTTGGGGTTCTACCAGCTGCTCAGCTCCCCATCAGCCAAGCTCTGACTCACTAAGACAGTGGGATAGTGGTGGCTTCTGGGTGCAAATGGGGACTAAGGGAGGTGGTACAGCAGACTAGGCAGGGGCTTGGAGGCTGGAGTCCATGGGGTCTTGTTCTGGTCCCATTACTTCCTTCTCATGTGATTCTGGGCTAGGCTCTTCCCTCACTGGATCCCTGCTTCTTATCTGAAAATGGAGGGGTTACATGGTGCTCTCTACTCTGGGATTCTAAAAATTGGCCAAGCAGGCCAAGTTGGAGGTTTGAGCCCTCAGGGAGCCAGTTTAATTTGCTCTGTTCCCTAGACCAGTGTTTCTTTATCTTGTTGAGGCCCATATGCCTCTGAAAAAATCTGAGGACAGTGATTGTCCTTCACCCCAGAAAAATGTGAACATACTTTCACATATAATTTTGCTCCTAATTTTAGGGGTTCACGGAACCCCCTAAAGCCCGCTCTTGGGCCTCAAGGTGAAGACTGGCTATTTCAGACCAGGTCCACTAATTCCGGACTCCCTGGTGAGTGCTCTGGGCTTCTGATTAATCCTTAACTCTGCCTCTGAATGAGCTTCACCATCTAGGAGAGTCACGGAACTTCTGTGAGTCCCTATTTCCTCACCTGTGAAGTGGGAAGTCAAGGAAAGACAGACACATCAAGTGCCTGGTCCACTGAGGGGGCTCTATAAATAGCAACCCCTGTCCCATCCCTCTGCCCTGCCAAGGGAGGGAGGGGCAGCTGCTGCCCTGGAAATGTGGTCTCAGAGGCCCCCATGCCTACTGGGAGGACGTGGCTCAGCACTGACACGGTAATTCCTGATGATCCCCATTGGCCTGAACGACCCTGAAGAGTGGGCTGCCCCGAGAGACTCACTCACAGGCTCTGGAATGTACTCTACAATGCTCGGCAGCAGGTTTGTCTGCCCTGAGGTGCTGGGGAAGTCACTTATTATGCTGAGGACGCTGGGGCCTGGGGAAGAGGAGAGGCTGCTGGGAGAGCAGGGCCTGGTCCAGGCCAGGGGCCCTTTCCTCCTCCTGGACAACCTACAGTACCCTGACCCCGGTCTGGATGGCAACCCAGGGGACGGGGGCACCCACCTGGACCTGCAGGAGAAGCAACCAAAGCACTGACGTGGGAGGTGTTGAGAGAGAGAAGGAGAAGCCTTGAATGGGCTGCAGGAAGCAGTTGGGGACTGTGCTCAGCAGAGGGTGGATGAGGCCTGGGAGGGGGCTCTGAGGGCGCTTCCCAACAGCAGCTCCCTACACTGGGGGCCCACCACGCCCTGGCCCCGTGCGACATGTGAGACAGTGTTTCCCTCACATTCAAAATGAGGAAACTGACTTTCAGGGAGTTCAAGGAACCTGTGTAAAGTCATAGAGCTTGCCTGTGGTGGAGTCAGGACTCAATCCCAGGACCACACCACCCTAAGGCAAAGCAACATACCTGTGGGAAAATGTCTGCTGGGAGGCAGGGCAGCATGTGGGAACAGCACACGCTTTGGGGGTCCTATAGACCTGGACCCAAATCTGTGTGACTTTAGACAAGTTACTTACCTTCTCTGAGACTTGGGCTTTCTATCTATAAAATGGGAAGCATATCACCACCTCCCAGTGAATCCTGGTGAGTCCTCATGCATGCCTGGGGTAGGGCACTTGATAGGGGACCCAAAAGGTGGTAGGTGGGAGGATGCTTTTACCCCTCACCTCTCCAACATCTGTTGGGGAGGTGGCCCCTGCCTGCCCTCACCCTCTAAGCCCCGGCTTACCCAGCACGAGGAAAGACAGGACCCACTGGAGTACCGAGATGACCTGTAGCTGCTTTTCCACCTTGGACCTATTGAGCCAAGTGATGGAGAAGAGGTCCTGGAGGGCGGAGAGGATGCTGGAGCCAGTGCCTGCGACAGAAGAGAGATGTCAGCCTGTCCACCCTTCCCTCCAGCCTCAGTGTCCCCATCATCAAGCTATCTCCCACAGACACCTTCCTAGACATGAGAGGAGCACGGGCCAACACATCAGACAGATCTAGACTCACATCCCAGCCCTGCCACACAACAGTTTTGTATTGATAATTCTGGGCTGTTCACATGCTTCGCTTCCCTGTGCCCCAGTTTCTATATATACCCAATGGGAATGATGTCCCCCCTCAAAGGGTCATTTTGGAGAACAAATAGGGTATCCAAAGAGGCTAGGGGGAGGCTTGCCATAGTTGCCAGTTTTCTTCCCTCCCCTTCACCCCAATCAAACTCCTGTCTTTATCCTTTATCTGGATCTAGTACAAATATTTAATCTTTGCTCTCTGTGTCTGTGAGGCCAAGGACAGAGGGCCAACATCCAACCTGCAATGTTTTTTTCCTCCAAGTGTACTTTGCGCACCCCCAATCCTTGACCCACGCCCCACCCCTGTATCTCCAGGACTAATACCCTTTCCCAGTGAGCTGAGCCCTCCTGCCCCACCGCCAACGCCACCAATACCACCTTCACAGGGATTCACTCTTTGAGCTTCACCTCAGTGCCCAAAGCTTGGGGCCCGGAGAGGAGCCAGCCAGGAACCTCTGCTTCCAGTGGCCAGTGAGCTTTGGGACACTGAGGGCTGCAATTCTGTTTGCTACCAAGCAAGTGCCAAGCCTATAAGTTAGGACAAGATGTGCCCAGTTAATTGGCTCTGTGGCTGTGGCCCCAGGATGACATGGCTCTGTGGCCATGGCCCCAGGATGACATCCTGGACTCCAGCGGCTGATGGGTAGAGGGACCGGAAAGCCTGGTGACTGCAGGAGAGGCAGTGCTGGGGAAGAGCACGGGCGAGGCTCCTGACATACCCCATTCCTTCCAGCAGCTGAACCAAAGGAGTGCCCCACTTCAAACCTCCACATGTGCTGAGCCCCAACTGCACGCCCTTTGCTCAGCACATCTTCACCGAGTGCCTACCTACCGTGTGCTGGTCAAACATTCCTTCACATGACCCACTCTGCCAGGCCCCCCGCTGAGTCACAATCTTGTCCTTGAGGGTCTCGTGACCTTTCACCCTGGCCTACTGAGGAAGTGGGAGGGCGAGCGGTATAGGGCTTACACTCAAGCCCTTGTGTTTCTTCAAAATCTGTATTTCAACAAGGTTACAGCAGAGATTAGAAAGGGACACAACCCTCATCTGCCGAAAGTTAACAATTACTTTGACTTTCGGGAGGCATGTAAATAACACCAGGCCTCAAGGCAGACACATCAGTCCTGTCCCCTTCACCTGGTCTAATGGAGCAGAAGGAGGGGGCCTGGCATGGCAGAAGAGTCGGATTCCAGCACCAACCGTGGTTCCACTCGCTATGCGACTTCAGGCAAGACCTCAAGGGCGCACAGCCATATTCCCAGGGCATGGCACATACTGGGTGCTCAGTAGCATCTACCGCTCCACAGGACCCCTGGGGCAGAGGTGGTAGTATGTGAACTCACCAAAGCAAATGAATAGGCTGGGCTACACAGGCATGCCAGGGGGGTTAGCACATAACTGCTCCTTCGCCCTCTACATAAATATCCTACCATCACAGCCATTTCTACCTTCACACTTTTCCAACACCCCATCCTGGAGCCCGAGGACCCTCTGGGGTCATCTGGTACAGCCCAACTGAACATTTGGGGAGGCTGAGGACAGGAGCACTGACTTGTCTAGGGTTACCTAGCCAGGGCCAGAACCCAGGATCCCTGTCCCCTGCTCAGGGTACAGCAGGTCCAAGGGTGGCCTGTGCTCAGAAGTGGGGAGAGTGTACTGGGTGAGTACAGGTGAGAAGGAAGTGAGGTCAAGCATAGGCCTGAACCCCAATCCAAGGGCCGGCCTGCCAAGTCATTCCCTAGCCACTGGGAATGTGCGGGATGAAGGGAACCAGGGGCCATGGTAGGCGAGTCCCTGCCCTGGGTCTGGGGCAGTCTGGGTGCCTTGGCTGCAGAGAGGATAGAAGGTTCTCCAGCACCTTCCTACTCCGAGTCTGGTCTCGGAGCTGTTTAGAAATGCAGGGCCCCAGCCTGGATCTACTGAACCAAAATCTGCATTTTAATAGGACACTCAGTCCAAAGTCTTAGGTAGGGTAAGCTTGGGGTGGGGGGAGGATGCAGGGAGGAGGAGCTGGGGGCCTCCACCTTCTACTGGGCAGGGAAAAAAGGTGATGGAAGGAAAGGCATCAGACACTGTCTCATCTGACCACTTCCTACTGCAAACAGGACCCCGAAGATTGCTTGAGGAATGTTTGAGGAGTGCTCAGAGAAAGGGCTCACTGTCTAGCCCCTGCCTTTGGGTCAGGACCAACCAACTGGTTGCACTCACTACAAAGCGCTCTCCTGCTCTGGAGGTGGGGTACACATAGTAAGTCCATATTGGTGACATATCCCCCACTGAAACAACTGAAAAATTCTTCCTTGTTTCCTAATCCAAATCTGTCTGCTATTACAGGTCTCTCACAATTAGATAAAGTCAGGGTGCAGGAAATGTAGACTGTCTTATTCAACCGTCACCCTATTATGCACACAGAAGAAGGCGGCCTGAAGGGCCCCACAAATCCCAGGGCAGCTTGGCCAGAGCTAGGCTTTTCCCACACTCCCCGGTCTGTCCTCCTGCCTTGGCCCAACTACCGCCCACAGCCCGCGCTGCAACCAACTAGGAAATGCAAAGTCCACTGAGGAGTGGCAGGTGTTCCTGTGGGCGGCGCAGTGAGGGGGCTGCCTGGAGGGGGAGGCCGGGAGGGTGCTGCCACTCTGTGTCCCTCAGGCCTGGGCCCACTCGGCTGCCTCCTGGCCAGACCATCCCGACATGGCTGACCACAGAGCCCAGCCCTGGGAGCTGGCCTGTCCAGGATGCTGAACCACAGGCCCAGTGGAAGCCCCCTGTGGATCTAAGAAATATCCAGTCATTGCTCCCCTGCCTAGAAAGTCGGTCCTTGCCTTGCCCACCTGAAGACCCCCGACAATGAGATAAGGCAGCTCGTCCTTCAAAACCCAAACAGGCGAGCCTTTGGAGAGAGGTCACCTTTCCTGCTCTGGGATTATCAGGTCTAAGGCCCATGCAAGCGTGGTCCTCTAGGGCCATCTCACCAGCCCCCACCCATCTTGGAGAGAACCTGTCAGTAGATGAAGTCGGGAGAGGCCAGCAGAACAGAGAAATAAGAGAGGAATGGAGTCCTCCTTCCAGGTTCCCACAGCCCCTCACCTGGTACCGACTGCTGATTACAAGTCCACTCTCCCATCACACTGGGAGCTGCCCAAGGGCCTGGGTCTGATCCATGGCTTGGTTCCCAGTGGCCTCTCAGAGTCTGGCCCAGTGTCAACACTCAGCAAGGTTTGCTGAGCAAGAAGACAAGCAGGTCTCTGCTCTGGCTGATACTCAGGCCCCCCTCCCCAACACCTGGCTCTCTCTCTGTAGGGCTAGGTGACAGGTAGGCGGCCCGCACGGCCCATGCAGCTTCAGGGCCTCCAACGCACTTCCACAGGCACTCTGGTTCCTCACCAGTCCTGTGAGTTTGGCATCATCACTGCCATTTTGATGGTGATAAAGCCTCAGGGAAGTGACACAGCCAAGGTCACTTAGCCAGAGGGTGGCAAAGTTGGACTCAATTCAGGCCAACTTCTAGGCCTGCGTTCTGTCCCTGTGCTGCAGGTCTCCCCACGTTCCTTCTCTCTTCTCCCCAAAAGAAAGTGGGGGAAGGCTGGGAGGCGACAGGAGGAAATGCATGACCTATTTTCCTCTAGAGGGGCAGGCGAGGAGCAGGCATCTTGCACAGTAAGTTAAATGGCAGTGGGCCTTGGGGTTCCAGTCCCAGTTGTACCACCAACTCCTGTGTCACCTTGGCCAAGTCACTTCACCTCTCTGGGCTTTGCTTTCCCCATATATAAAATGGTGGTGGGGAGGATGAATTTTATGATCTCTTTGACTGCTTGGACTCTGGTGTCCACCCTCCTGAGGATACCACCTAGAGGCTCACCAACCTGCAATAGCCCTGGTACAGCTGCTCGGCAGATGGCAAGTGGGGCTTCAGCTGGGCACCCCCAGGTCATTGCCAGACCTCACCACTCAGCTGTCAGCATCTCCTCTGCCCCAGTTTTGGCTGGGAGAGGTCCTGCAGAAGCTGGTATAGATGCCAGTGCTGCAATCAGATGTCACCACTGCCATTACCTTCATACCCAGCCTGACTGTCCTCAAGTCCTGGGTGTGACCAGCAAGGAGCCACAGCCTGGCCAAGTCTCAGCTCCAATCTGCTCTCTCATCACCCCTCACCCAGCCTCCGCCAGCACACTGAACTCTCTGCGCACCCTCTCAGTGCCAGTCCCACTGCAGCCAGTGTCTATTTCCTTGGTCATCCTCCTTGGCCAGCGTCTCCTGGGTTCCAGGGCTGGTACCTGATTCATCCATGTGCCCAGAGCCCAGCCAGGCCAGCGAGAGAAGGAGCTCATAGAGGTTTACTGCATGAATCAACAAATGCATAAGTCCCAGAGGCAGCTGAAGGCCTGGATGCCCGAGTTACACTGAGCTGCCTGACAGGAAGGCCCCCAGCCCTATCACTGAGGACCCCAGAGATGGGGTGGGGGAGTGAGCCTCTCTCGCCCTCTCTGAGCATGTTTCCCTCACCCCACGATAAGAACAGAACCCACTTCCTACAGATGTCTTATTTTCATGAAGGAAGACGAGACAGGCCACAGAGTAACTAGACTCATTCTATGAAGAGAAACTGTCAGTAACCAATCCAAACAGCTGCTCCAGGGCACCACTGATTTCACCATTTATTTTATACAGCTCCTTTGCTCCTGGACTTGGGGAGGGCAGAGGGAATGGAGCTGCCAGAGAGGCCCAGAGCAGCTCTCTTACCCCCAGAGAGGAACCCCCTGCCCCCATGTCTATACGGAGCTTCCCTGCCCCACAGCACTCTCCGGGAAGGTAGACAGGCAGGGATGGGCAGCCCCATTTGACAGAGGTGGAAACTGAGGCAAGGTGAGGCCAAAAGATGTTAAACCACTTGTTTGAGGTCAGGGTATAGAGGAGCCAGGACTCTCGGCAGGCATTTGAGTTCTGAGTCCCTCACCAGTTCCATGATGCCAGGCTCTTGAGGGCTGGTCCCCACTACACAAGCCACTCTACACCCCGACTTCAGGAACACACCCCTGGTGAAGGGAGGGCTGCCTCTCTGTCCCAACCATGTCCCAAGTTTCATGGCGGGTGGGGATGGGCGTGTAACACCTCTTTGCCCAACATCTGATAGTAAAGTGACCAGGCTGCACCCAGGACTGATGCAACCAGGGCTTCTTCTCGCACAGGCTTGAGGCGGCAGCGTCTGAGCCCCAGTCCCCGTAATCTGAGAAAGGGCCCTGGGCCAGCCCTGGCCCTGCATAACTCTGTGACCTGGGGCAAGTCACTTAGCCTCTCTCAGCTTTAGTTTCTCATCTGTAAAGTGAAGGTAAGAACCCCTACCTGTCAGGGTGGTTGGGAAGGTAAAAAAAATAAATAAAAAATGCATGTACGTCCATTTGGCATCTGTTAGGTGACTGACACCTGTTAGGTGATTAGCGCTCGTCATGGCTTTTACCACTGACCAGAGTGGGAGGGGAATTGATGAGCAAACACAAAGTTTTTCAAGATGTGCGTGGTCATGAGGTTGTGTGTTTCGAGGAGAGGGAGCCGAGTGGGCGCGTTGGCCCGGGAGGCTCCAAGGAGGTGGCGAGGCCTCAGCAGGGCCTGGAAGACAAGATCTGGGAGGCGAAGAGGAGGAAAGTGGGCACTCGGGGTTGGGGGCAACTGCCGGAATAGACTCAGATGGAGTTACAGAGAGGCAGGCCCAAACCCAGAATGTTCAATGACCCAGGAACGGGGCTTCACATTTACCCAAAACAGATGCTGAGAATAGGAAAGATGCAAAGGGCTCAAGCAGCCCAAAGTAGGCTCCTGGAGGAGGTGGGTGGGGACAGGGATAAGCATGGAGCGTTTATGAGGTGCCCAGCACTGTACCAGCCACCGGGGAAATAGCAGTGAAGGCAGCAGGTCAAGTCTCACCTGTTAGGGGGCTTAAATTCTGCTGAGGGAGAGATAAAAGACCGACACATACATGTAGGATGTAACATCAGGCAGTGACGAGAGCTATGAAGAAAAATAAGCTAGAGGGATAGACAAGAGGATCCTCACCTGTGTTGAGGAGGCATGGAGCAAGGCTGACTTCCCTCCACGGGGACACTGGAGCACACATGACATTCTTGGGTCAGGCCTCTGGGTGGCCCACACTGCCTCCTCTACCCTCCTTAGCTACTGGCATCCTGGGAAGGGGCTCACCAGCCTGGAGAAGGTGCAGAGGACAGGCGGACGGGCATCAGGAGAACCTGACCTCCAACTCACAGCAAGTGCAGGCTTGGTGAGTCTGAGGCTTGGTGAGCCTCAGTTTCCTTGTCTGTACAGTGGGGCTAATACCTACCTTGCCAGATTCTTAGGAGAATTAAATGAGATAATGTATAGGCAAGAGCATCATAAAAAGTAAAGACCTGGGTGAATGTGGGGTAATTACCAAGCAAGCCTGGGTTTCCTCTCCTGTCTAATGGGTTTCACAACCCCTGCCTTGCCTTGGAGCAGAGGCACTGGCGTCAGTAGACTTAGGATTCAAACCCTGGCTCTGACTGTTATTTAGTGTGAGACCCTGAAAATTACTTCCTCTGTCTAAGACTCAGTGTCCTCCTTTGTTATGATCCAGAATTGTTGGGAGGAATTCAAACAACTTATGGCAAAGGGACAAACAGCGTCTGGCACCTCTGTTAGAGAGCTAGAAAGATGCCAGTGAGGTCACAGAGATGTGGACAGCCGCCAGAGGCTCCTGAGTGGGGAAGTCATCCTGCTCACGTCTGCAGCCCCAAGGATGCCACACCTGGGCCCAGTCCGACCTAAGCTCTGCCCTGGTCCAGCAGCTGCCAAGTGGACAGTGAGGAAGTCGCCCCAAGCTACTCCAGAGGGCTGGGAACAAGTCTGCACAGAGGCAGAGAGATGGACATTCTGACTCCTGGCAGACCCTGTGAGGTCCAGGAAGCTAGTCCAAGCGCCAAAGAAATGCCACATCTTCAAGGCCAGAGGCAAGCTCTCTTCTGGGTCCCCTCCCCGCCAAGCACCTTTCAGCAGGAGTCCACACGTGTGATGATGGGGGACAGTCATGGCTCTGCAGGGTCATGCCTGTTGATCTCAGAGGCCCAGCCTTGGGTTGGGCTCCAACTAGCCCTGCACATGCAGCTGTGCCCATTCTCTGCCTTACCACATGCTCAGCCAGACCCTTCTTCCCTCTAGGAAGTCTCCCTACACTCTTGGCCCTGCCTGCCATCCCTCCAAATACAGTCCTGTCACCTCCGGGCCCAATCTGCTCAGTCACTGAGCTCATACTTACTGGGTACCTACCAGGCCCTGAACACTGGTCCGTCAGAGATGGGCCTCATCCTTCCTGGCCGATTCTTCCTCGGGGAAGCCCTCCTCCCCCACCCCATGTGACCCCCTCACCCTGCACTCAGCCTTTCTCATTCTGGGAGAGAGTGTGCATTTGCTCATCTGGGTCCCTGTGCCCAGCATGGGGTCAGGCACAGAGCAGATGCTTGGTCAATGTTTGCCAACTGGATGCTCGAGGGGCCTGCGATGAATAAACAGGGCCTGGACGAGAACAGAGATGATGGACCTGTGCCATGGCAGAGGGTCAAACGGGAACTTTCTGGGGAATCAGGAGGGAAAGGTCTCCTCTAGCTGGAGGGGTCGCGGTTAAAGGCAGGGGCAACAGTGGAAGGTTCCAGAAGGAGGGAGAGAGGGGTGGAGGCCAAACATTAACATTCATTCAGCGAGTACTTTCTGAGTATCCTTTACAGGCTAGGCTAGGCGCTGCTCTAGGGTGGGAGCTGCCAGACCCCGCCTTGCCTCTGCTTCTTGGGCTCTTGTGGGAGGAGGAGCTCCGCCCCAGGGCTGTCCACCTCAGCTATGGCTGGGGAGACAGGGCTGTGAACAACGAGGCACAGAGGGTAAGCCAGGGCTGGGGAATCCACGGGAGGTACCCAACTGGCCTGGAGGATGCTGTCATGGATGGGTCAGGTGAGATGAGTAAGTTTGCCAGGCTAACAGGAGGGAGATGCAGGGTCAGGACCCTAGGTACTGGAGTCCCACAAATGGCACTGGAAAAGGCGTGGAAGGGAGAGAGCACACAACTTTGAGGAATTAACTGCAAATAATTCAACCAGGTTGAAGCATAGCAACCGTGTGAATGGGTGAAGCTAGTTGAGAACGTGCAGGGGGAGTGAGCCATGGAGGACTGGAAATGCCAGGCTGAGGAGTCCTGGGCTCCATCCTGAAAGCGGAGAAAATTGCTGCCCACCCCTTCCATTCCCTCCACCAGCTTCAGATGGTGTCTAAGGGCCCCGAGGCAAGAGCCAGCCATTCACCTGGTCCCAATCCACTGGTGATTTCTTTCCCCGAAAGACTAATAATCTCCCCTGTTCTTTAAGTACGTAACCTTAAAGCAAATTAGGTGTCCTTAAAACAGGGCCCACTGGGACATCTGACCCAAAGGTGTCCCTGGAGGACCCTGGAGGTGACTGCTGAGGACCCCAATGGCCTGCTTTCTCTGCCCCCATCTTCTGACACATTAAAAAATAGCTACTGAAGTAGGAGGGGTTGCCATGGCAACACCACCGGCTTGTGGGTACGTCACCACCAAGGAGTCCTCAGAATAGGCCCTTATCACAATACATGGGCAGGCGTGGGGAGCTAGGTTCTTCTGGGGCACTTACCTGGGCCCCAAACAGGACATGAGCCCATTTTCACAAGGACAAGTTGAGGACAAGAATGAGTAGCAGGTTGACCCCCAGGATCCCACAGCCATCAGGGGCATGATCGGAATCACACTTCTTCAGCAAAGCTGGAATGAACCCAAGGGGGCTGCCTTATGCAGCCCTCCTTACTGTACAGACAAGGAGGCTGAGGCCCCAAGAGGGCAGGGCCTTGCCCAAGGTCACACGGGAAGCAAATGCAGAGTGAGTCTCCTGGCCACTAAATCTGCTCTAATAGTGAAATGAATTCACATTTCCTGCTTCTGTCGATTTGCCCAAAGGGTTTTTGTGTTCAGCTTCCTTGGGTCTGCACCATAACCTGGGCAGATATTCTCATCATGCATTTGCCCGTTTTATAGATGAGGATACTGAGACTCCTAGCCCCAAACCCTCAAAACTGCCAGCAGCAACTCCACACCCAGGAGGCTCCAGAAGTGGGAGAGGCCAAGAAACTCTGAGTGCACCAGGTGCCTCGCCCAGCAGCTCTCAAATCTCCACCCCCAACCCCTGCAAAGGGCATAGGCAAGCCACCCCAGGCCTGGATACAGCAACCTCTATCTCCCTTGTCTCTCAGCACACCAGGACCTCAGCTCAGGTTGGTAGCCCAGAGACCCTGCAGTCAGACTTTCCCTCCCACCCAAATCTCATGTCTCTATTTATGCTGGTCCCTGTACCTGAAGGTTCTTGCCTGTCTTGGTAACACCCGTTCATCTTTCAATATTCGGATTGACTGTTGCCTCTTCCGGGAAGCCTTCCCTGACCCCAGGATGATTTAGCTGCCTAACCCTCACCTCCAGGCCTCCACCCATGCTTCCTTCCCCTTCCACTATGTGGATCACTGTGTACTGTCAGCCCCCTAGTCTCACTTCCTCAAAGGCAGGGACCATGGATTGACCTGTGTGCAGCACAGAGTCTGACACACAGAGGTGCTCCATCAATAAAGTGAAGGGCCCACACCCGAGTCCCCACTGTGAGAAGCCTTCCTGGATGTCCCAGAGCAGAGTCTGCCACTCTCCATAGTGTTGGAGGCTGTTGCACGTGTCACACAAAATGAATGACAAGGACTAACAGGCGAGTCACAAGTTAGTTTACAAAGCGCTTTCCATTCATGTTAATCTAAACCCTCACATACTTGAGAGTTTGAGATTTTCTGATCCTATTTTCCATTCAGGGGGAGTGAGATACCCAGAGCAGAAGTGAAGCCAGGGCTGGAATCCTGGCTCTCTGGCTTCTAAGCCCTGGAAGTAATGGGGGGAACTGTGGTGAGCCCCTCACCCTCGGCACTCAGCCCTGGAACCGGCTCCTCATGAGACTTTGGTGTCTCCAGAACAGGGAACAGCTGCAGGCCCAGCACCCAGCATGGGTGGGCACAGAGGAGGCCTGAGGAAGAATTGAGAAATCACACTGAAGCAAAAAGCAGGGCTTCCTGCCAAGAGGAAGGAGCAGTGCTCAGGAGGGCTGAGGTCCCATTAATGATTCATTTATTCAACAAATATTTACTGAGCACCTACTATACACCAGGCACTGTGCTAAATGCTGGGACAAACACTGAGAAAGACAGACAGGGTCCCAGTTCCCAAAGGGCTGACACTCTTCTGGGGGAGACAATCACCTAGACAGATAAGTACACATGAGAATTTAGGTAATGAGAGGGGCTATAAAAAATAAAACAAGATGGGGCGGCTCTCCAGGTGGTGTGGTCAGAGAAGGCCTCTGAGAGGAGACTGAATGGTTGGAAGCCAGCCATGCAGTGACCTGGGCAGAGGGCAGCACATGCAAAGGCCCTGAGGTAGGACTGAACTGGTGGGAATGCTGGGGGAACAGGAAGACCCCTGGCAGTTCTAGAGCACGACATGATAGGAGACGAGGTCGTGAGGCCGTGAGGACTGCTCACAGGGGGCTCCACGGCCGCAAGGAGGAGTTTGGAAGGTTTGGAGTACGATGAGGGGCAATCGGCTGTTCCCCTGGCCTCAAAACTCTGGGGCTCGTGGTGCATGTACTCATCAAGGCAAGTTGGGGGAGCTTCCTGAAAAAGCTTGGGAAGGGGTGATCTGCCACTCCCATCATGGTCTGGGAGCGACCTACACTCATTCAAGAAACGACCACGTACAGTGGTCAGAGCCCTGCACTCAGCCCTTCACGGCTTCACCACACTTCTCTCTTGGTTTAAGGTGGCCAACGACTGGGAGATGGATCTGGGTTCTAACCCTGGCTTTGATAACCCTGGTCCAGTTCCTTCTCTCTGGGCCCCTCAGTATCCCATCTGTAATGTGAGAGCTGTGCCAGATGCAGCGCTCCCAGAGAGCTTTGATTTTATGACTCAAATACTTGTTGCTGAAATCAGGGGTGGGAGGATGGGGGTGGGGTAGGATTTCCACACTGGCTAGTGAATCACCTAGCCTGCTAATAAAATATTACTCTTGGCTCTCCTTTCCCAGCCCAGAAGAGCCCTCAGTAGCACAGATAGCCCCAAAGTGGCATTTGTGCATTTGGGAAAGTGGTGTATGCAAGGAAAGAAAGCTATAAAGAATTGGGGGAGGGAGGAACATGAGAATGATGTTCTCATCCTACGATTTAGGACTGGGTTAGGTGACTGTCAATCCTTAGTTCCAGAGTTAGCCTCCAACAATCCAGCCTCTTAGTTTCATCTCCTACCAAGTTCCTGCTTGCACACTTCCAGTGATGGAGAGCTCCATCCCCACCCACACCAAACCTGTTGCAATCCTCAATAGCTATCAGAAAGGATTCCTCCATTACATCAAATCTGCCCCCCATGATGCCACCCCTGTTCCTGGCCTTGCTTTTTGGAGCCTCACAGAGCAAATCAGCTCAGGATTTTACTGGGGCTGCCACCAGTTCATGCTGGGTCCTGTGGTGAACCCCGGGGATAGAGGCAGGCATCAGAGGGCTTTGACCTGAAGAGTCTCACATCCAGGGGCAAAGGCAGGGATGCGAATATGACTAACTCTGCATTCTCCACCCCTGGCACAGGTAAATCCTTTAGATATTAGAAGATACCAACAGAGACGCCTGTCTCCCCGACACTTCCAGCACACACCCACCTACCCATGCACCCAGAGCTGGTCTTTGCTTCTGGTCAAGAAACCAGACACCAAGGTATCTATTTCAATCTCACCATCACAGGTCTTCCCTTCACAGAAGCCATGGTCTCTCCTTGAATACCACCACCAACAGGGTGTTCACCACCTCCCAAGAATGGGACCTCACTGGCAGAGGCAAACCAGGCCACTGGGGAGTGTCTCCGAAGACCAAGGATGTAGAAAGCAGGTCTAATGGAGACGCCAGATAACACAAGATTTCCTTCAGCTCTCTCCCTTCCCCACCCAAGTCTTTCACCAAAGCGGAGCCCAGACACCTAAAGTAACTGTTTTGCATTTCATACCAGCCCTTGCTACATCCCATGATGGAATTGTTTGCAGCCAGTTTTTTTTCTTTTTTTAATGTTTTCCAGACCTGATAACAACATGGAGAAATGCTCCTGATAGGATAGTAAGTGACTTGGTCAAAATCATTCACTGGAAGTCCTCCTGAATTACAAATCCTAGGTCAAAAATGAGGAAGTCAGGGTTGCCTGCTCCTGGAAGATAGAGCTCACAGCCTGTGGACAGCAGAGGTGAGGGAAGGGGATCTCCAGGAAGGACCACCACAGAGAGCATCCCTATCCCATTCTCTGGAGACAAAAGCATTTTTAAAAGCATGAGCATGGCTAGGTCCCTTCCTTCCCCTGTTATGGGCATTAAATGGCACAGTGAACAGACAAGCTCTTTGAAGTGAGAGAAGGGGCTGTCAGAGGCTGTAGGGCTGGGTGTCTGGGGCAGCTCAGGCTGCTTGTCCCGAAGATGGTGACAGAAGCTCGGTACCTCTACAAGGGCAACGAGCAGCACCCAGACCAAGAGGGGCAGATAATCACACCAAGAGTCACACGGGGAACAACGCCAATGCCCCAGACATGGTTAACCTGTGATACAGCTAGCTCCAGGGTGCTGACCTAGCAGCCACTAGAATATTATAAGTGATTTGGAGTACCAGAAGGAAATACTCATGATTTAACATTAAGAGGGAGAAAACAGGATTCAGAACTATATCTACATCACGCTTTGAACTTTATCTAAATAATGTGTACAAATAAAACTATAAAGAAATATACTAAAATGCTATTAGGAAGCCATCTTTGGATAGTCAATTAACCAGCAGTTTAAAATTTTCTTCCTGTTTTTCTATATTTTTCAAAATTCTAATAATTCATATGTTTTATTTTTATAATGAAGATGGGTCGAGTAGGCTACTGTTAGTTACTGAAGAAAAATCCTAAGTAGGAAGAGGTTCAGCAAGCAGAATAAAGACTTAGGTGGAGGGAGGGAGGATTCAAGCAAGACAGACACATAGACCAGGACAGCTGTGAGAATATCCCAGGCCCTCCTGGATTTGTATTTAATCCCCTGGCCAAGGCACCTGTTAAGAAAACCTTGGGTGGGTCATGCCTCCTCCCATCTCAGTTTCTCCAAGGACAGGTGAGAGGTGGGGGACATGGAAGGGATGCTCTTCCTTGAGTGGGAAAAGCTCTGGAGTTTGATCTCCACTCTGCCCCTGATTCACGGAGGGCCTCAGTTGCACACCGGTGGAACAGGGGCCCGGGCCACACTGGAGGGCACCCAGGGTCCTCTGCCCCACCTTCTAAGTGTGCCAGGCTCACAGTTGCTGCTGAGTGGGCTCCCAAGCTTGGGCTGAAGAATGGGTGTGAGGAAGGAGACAGCGTGGGCACACCTGTACCAGCCAGGCATGTTCCTTTTCTGGTGGCTGCTTCAGGGGATTGCAAAACCGTTGCCACTCTGCCCCATCCAGTGCCTCACAGCTTGATCCACCAGGTGAGGAGAGAGGGAGGGAACTGCCAGGGGCCAGGAGCAATGCTGGGGGTTGGAGAGGAGTTCTCAGCTATCACCCCATCTCACAGGCTGGAGGAAGAGAAGTGATGTAACAGAGGTCCCCAAAATCGATGAGTGCCAGAGGGGAGAATGCGCCCACATGACTACCATGCCAGGTTGCCTGGATCAGACCCGGTAACCATTATTCTAACCTCATCTCAGACCCAGGTGAGTTGGGGGGAAAAATGGGAGTGATGATGGGGGAGAGGGCAGCAAGCCGTCCCAAAAAGAAGAGAAAGGGGTTGGGACCTCCGCCCCCATAGCGGCCTGTCCTCCAGCAACGTGCCCCCACCTTACCAACACACTCCTGCCTGCCTTAGAGCCTTTCATCACATCCTTTCCTGAAAACCTTCTTGCAGCTGCACTGCCCCAGGAGAAAGCCCGCAAGGCCCTGCAGACCCTGGGCTGTAATGTAACAGCTCATGTCCCAGACCCTTAGCCCAGCTCCGAGAGCTCTCACGGGACAGCATGGCTCCTCAGTCAAAGCTCTCCCTCCAGTCAGCTGGGCCCGATGCTCACCTCGCAGGACCCCGGAGTAGGCGGCTATGAGGGTCTTCATGGCGAAGCCGGTGCAGTCGGCGCTCCACGTGAAGCCGCCTGACCCCGCGCCCCTGGCCCGTGCCCCGGCCGCCTGGGCCAGGGCTTCGCGCCGAGCACGGGAGCGCGGGGGCGGCTACGGCCCGGGGAGCTGGGGGTGGGCGGCCAGACGGGCCCGAACGGCGGCCGAAATTGGAGCCTTGGCCACGGCCACGGCCACGGCCACTGCGCCCGTGGCTCGGAGCGCGGCACTTTGTAACCTCATAAGGGGGCGGGGCCGACGCGGCAGGGGCGGGGTCGGCCGTTCCAACCTCTGCCGCACCAGCTCCGTTGGGATGGGGGCGCGCCGGGCTCGGCTTGGCGCGGGAGGGCTGCTCGGAGGCCCCTGCTCGGCGCGGGTGCGCGGCCCACGAAGCGGAGTCCTCCTTGCAAGGGCTGCCTGGTTATTCCTGCCGCTCCCACCGCCCGCCCCTCGCCGCACCCCCGCGGCGGTTGGTGCAGCCCGCCAGCAGGAACTTGGGCCGGGAGCCCCGGCATGGGCAGGACAGGCGGGGCCGGGCGTGGGTTTGTGTTTTCCTTTGGGCAAGGCCTCGCCTTGGCTACAGATGCTGAGGTCCCGCCTCTGATTGGTGGTTGTATCGGGCTTAGTTAGGTAGGGGTGGGCTCCTGAAGCCCTCACGCTGCCTCTCCTTTTCCATCTGTTTCTGTAGAAACTTCGCAGAGAATCTATACACTGCTGAGTGCTGGGAACCCAAACCAGTCAGTCTCGGCCCTGCCCTGGGGGTGCTCACGCTAGTGAGAGGCAGCCATACGGATGCTGGCAGCAATGCTAGGGCAAGAGAGAAACCTCTGGCTATAGACCAAGAGGAGAGAGATCCTTTCCTTGGGCTGCGGGCCGGGGGCTGGGTGCACTTCCCAGAGAGATTAGTGCACAGCAGAGCTGGAATCAGACAGACCCGGAGCCCAGTTCTGGCCCTCCCTTTCTTGAACCTCAGTTTCCATATCTGTACAATGGGAACAATAACACTTATTTTGTGACGTGCTTTGAGAACTAAATGAGGTAAAGTGAAAAAATAGCCTAGTATAGTGCCAGGCACATAAAAAGTGTTCCAAAATTATTTTCATTGCCCTTTGATGAGTAGTTTTGTAAACGACGGAGGGTGTAGGGGTAAGGCATAAAGTCTTAGAAAAGGCAGCATGTTTGGGGCAGGGTTAGGGCACCTGCAGTGGCTGGAGCCCAGGCAGCTGTCGGAAATGAGGCTGGGGCTAGATCTTAGGAAGGTTCTTGACTGCCACTCTTGAGACATTAGGGGGGATAGCTTTGAGTAGGGAAATGACAGTGGTCACCTATGTTTTTAAGAATCCTCCAGCCATAGTGTGGGGAGAGGCTAGAGGCTAGAGGGCAGTGAGGAGCCTGCGGGAGGGACCCAGGTGAGAGAGAATGATCCCTGAGCTCGGATGGTGGTGGAAGGATGGAAAGAAGGCCTGGTCTGGAGAAAAGTGCAAGAGGAGGTGAGATCGACTGGAATGTGGTGGAATGAATTATTGGATGTGGAGGGTAAAGGGAGGTGTGTGGGCAAAAAGCATGTGAGTGAAGAGACGGATTCCTTGGGGACAGCTTGAGCAAGCTGGGTGTGGGCTCACGGCGTAAGAGGAGAGGGAGTCTCTGCCGTTGAGGTCTTTACCATCTCTTCTTGTCAGAAGTCACAGTTCCAGGGCAGCATGTGACAACTGCCACTGATGGGACCTAGAAACACTGCCATTTGTTCAACCCACTCAAGGCCATAGGAGTAAACCTTGAGAAAAAGTCATGGAGCCCAGAGGCATGAGTTGGCTAAGAGTAGAAGGAAAAGCATTCCAGATAGAGAGACCAGCATGTGGTGAGGCTCTGATGCTGAAAAGGGCTTGGTGCCTTTTAGGAAACTGAGGTAAAGCTAGTGGCTTCCAGGTTTGCGGGGGACATAGGGGTCTGGTATGTGCAAAGGCTGGGAGGTTGGGACAGGTGTGATGTATTTCTGGGGAAAGAGCAGTGCAACAAGGTGGATGCTGAAGGTGCCGTGAATTCTTCAGTCCTTTCTCCAGAGGTGTTTTGGGTCTCCTTGGAAGCAAGACTCCTACTGGCCTGGAAGGATGCCAAGTCAGTGTGTGGCTTGTGCCTGCTCCAGAAGGGTTTCCTGTGGAGGAGAACTCATGGGGCTAGAACTCATGGCCCACCCACTCCCCTCATAGTATGATCTAAGGGGCAGAGCTTGGGCTGGGAGGCAGGAGGCCTGCATTCTGGCCTTTCCTGTCCCATTGACTTGCAGTGTGTCCTTCGGCAAGTCATCTTCCCAGCCCAGGTTTTAGTTTCTGCATCATGAAATGGAGGTGATGGTTCTTATCCCATATTTGAGGAGCAAATGAAACCACAGAATGTAGAAGTGTGTCACCACTGTGTTATGAAAGTAAGCTACTGAAATGGCAAGACTTTGGATCAAGACCAAGGCCCCTTTGAAACGTTCAGATCCCAGGTTCATCTACTTCAGCACATTTTTCCTGTGCACCTTCCTGGGCCCAGCTCTCATTGGGACACAGAAGGTAATCAGACATAGTCCTTGCCTTTGAGGAGCCCCAACCCAGAGATAGTGTCCCCAAGTCAGTGGTTGCAGCAATACAGCCAGGCTATGGTGCAGTGAAATGTGGGAGGCTGTGCAGAGTTCAGTCCTTTCCCCTGTGCTGTCACTGTCTGCAGTGTCTGCCTCTCCTGTGGGCCAGGAGCTATCCCAGGATCAGCAGGAACTTCATCACTCTGTGCCCCAGTGCAGGCCTGGCTCAGATTTGTGGCTCAGTTAACAGTGGACTGACCAGTGAATGAGTACAACAGAGTCATGGACAAAGTGCTATGGGGGAGCACCAAGGAGGGAATGGTAATCGAGAAGGTTGAGAGATGACGACATTTGCTGCTGGACCTGAGATGAAGAGTAGGATTCTGCCCGGCAGAAAGGAAGGAGAAGGCCTTCAGGCAGAGGCTACAGCCTGGGCAGAGGCCTGGAGGTGGGAACCATGAGCACCCTGATATGGCTGGAGGAAGGATGCTGGAAGAGGGATGCAGGCAGGGGGAGTAGGAGATCAGGCTGGAGAGGTTGACTGGACCAGATCTGAGGGGCCTTGTAATCCCACCTGGGCTTCATCCTATGGGACGGGACCAAAGGAGGAGTATGACCAGAGCACCTTGATTAGATTGGAGGGTTAGAAAGATCAGGTGGGTGGGTGGTTTGGTGGTGTGAGGGCTTGGGATGGGGCAACAACACCTAGTCCCAATTTGGGCCTTTCTCACACACATGGGAATATTCACCAAAGGATGCTGAGGCAAGTCTGAGGGCTGAGAGGGGCACTCGCTTCCTTCTGGGTCACCTCACAGAGTGACAACTCCCTCCCGTTGGTCCCCAGCTGCCTGCCCAGGGCTCCTGATTAAACAGCTTGGTCCACTTTGGCTTGGATGGAAAACCAGACCCAGAGTTAGAGTAACCCAGAGAGGATGTTTCTTGGCAGCTTTCTGTGTCCTGGGATGACTGCTCTTTCCTGCACGAGGTGGGTATGGGGAGCTCATAACAGGCACTGGGTTCTCCCGGCCCCTCCCCACTCATTCCAGCACCCCTCTAGGCCCGTCCTAATGCACTGCTCTGCTGCTTCTGCTGGTGTGTGGGCAGGACGGCTCCAGGACCTGGGTCACCTTTCCTGCATCATTTCCCAACCCAGCGCTTTTCCCACAGTGCTTTGGCCAAACCCCAGATGGAGAGGTCAAATCAAGCCACCAAGCTGGGTTTGACCAGGGTGGGCTTCCCCAAAGGTGGCACGTCCCAACGCCCCCTTCAGTCAGGAAGGTTGTGCTGCCATTAGGAATTATGGGTGCAGTTTTATGGTTTGTGAGGGGTTGGATACTGGCACCTCTGAGACCCCTAACACTGATGGCAGCCTCAGCCCCTCCACTGCACAGAGGAGGAGGTGAGTGGCCGGTCTGCAAGGCAGAGAGGACACCTGTCCTAAGAGAGGCACAGGGCGAAAGGCAGAAACAAACAATTACAAGCACTCTGCTCCATGCAGGTCCTGGCCTGTGTGAGCTCACCCGGTCCACGTAGCCACCCTGCCAGGAGTGATTACCACCCCACTTTGTGAATGAGGTACAGGGAGTTAAAGGGATTTGCCCAAGATAAGACGGTGACTAGGTAGCAAAGCTGGGATTCACATCCAAGTCTTCCTGAGCCACAAGTCCATGTGCTTTCTCTGCTTCACAAGGCTGGGGTGGGGTGGGGGAGAGGGGGAGTTCCTAACACTGGAACTGCTTGACAAAAGGAAATTCCCATCCTTTTCCTCCTTTAAGCTTCTCTCATAGCCCTGTGAGGTTGTTGCCATTTTGTAGTTGGGAAAACTCAGGCTCAGAGACCCAAAAAGCTTGCCAGATGTCAGTGCTGGGTCTGGGATTTGAACCAGTTCTCATAGCCCAAGGCTAGGGCTTGTCTGGGTCAAACTCATTCCCGGTGGGTGCTGGGCTCACTTGGAGGGTTGGAGGACAGAGGTGATGGCAACGGGAGGGGGGCCTGGTGTGGCTCTGCGGTGCCACATGTCACCCACCTCCTCCTTCCCCATCCAGGAATTTACCAGGCAGGTCTGCTTTGGGGCACGGAACTCCCTCCCTCCCGGGACTCCCTCCCTCCCTTCTAAATCTCTACTGTCCCCCGTCTGAGCGATTTCACCACATGCTGCTTGTTCATCGGGGCCAGATGGTGTACAGTCTCAGGTGCCAGGCTAAGGAGTCTGCACTTTACCCTCAGAGAAATGGGGAGCCATAAAGGGGTTTAGCAGGGATGACATAAGGTCAGTTATGGCTTTAGAAGGATCACTGTCCAGGTAAGAACACCTTCAGTGTCACCTCCATGGCACCCTTCCTGACTACCTCTGCCCTGTGTTAGTCAGAGTTCCCACAGGAAACAACATAGCTGTAGTTGGGTAATTTGAGGAAATTTTAATACAAAGACTGTTTGCAAAGGTGTAGGCAGGATATAGGGAAAAATTCAAGGGATGGTGCAGTACCCCAAGGCCAGTGACATTTTGGGGACATGTGGCCTGAAGGGAAAAGGGAGGAGGCCAGCTGGAGTGGGAGGTGTGTGGAGAGGGCTGCCTGATGGAAGCTGTGGCACAGACAGCCCATAGTGACCTAGCAAGGTCACTCTCTGTCCCTCCCTCCCTCCCATCTTCTGCCAGGACTTCCCAATGGCCAGAAGGTAAAGGAGCCCAGTGACACAGTCTATACAGAGAATCCAGGCAGAGTTTAGGGTAGAGAAAGGTGGAGAGTGGGTCTGGAGGGTAATGGCCCTAGAAGGACCCTTTCCACCTCTGTGTCCCCGTCAGACCCCTAGCTTCTTTCTTTCAGAGCATCTATAACTCTGAGTGTCTACACACATGTCCTGCAGAGAATAAGCTACCTGAGGGCAAAGGTAGAATCAATGTGCTCTCTGTGTCCCAGTGCCCAACACTGGGCCTGGCTCACAGGAGGGACTTGGCTAATGTTGGAAGGAAGAAAGGAAGAAGGAGGCAGGGAAGGAGAGAGGGAGGAAGGAAGGGAGAGGTGATGAGGATGTAGACTGAACTAAAGTAGTGGTGGGTGAAATGTAAGAAGGGAGGGCTGGGGCTTCCCTGGTGGTGCAGTGGCTGAGAGTCCGCCTGCCGATGCAGGGGACACGGTTTCGTGCCCCGGTCCGGGAAGATCCCACATGCCGCGGAGCAGCTGGGCCTGTGAGCCATGGCTGCTGAGCCTGCGCGTCCGGAGCCTGTGCTCTGCAACGGGAGAGGCCACAGCAGTGAGAGGCCCGCGTACCGCAAAAAAAAAAAAAAAAAAAAAAGAAGGGAGGGCTGGAGAGATGCTGAGGCCTTATAATCTCTAGGACTTGGTGACATGGAGGTAGGGCTGAAGCACAAAGAGATGATTGAAGATAACTTCAGGTTTCAGACAAGAACCCGGTAGCACTGACCTCCAGCTCTAATGCCTGACCTGGGGGTGTGGGCTCAGTAGTGGCCTTTGGCCCTGTCTTGTGGGACAGGTCTGGCCAACTGGAGAGGAATAGGCCTGAGACACTTGGGAACCAGCCTTCAGAACAATCCCTGCCCCATTTTAGCATGTTTTTGTTGCAAAACATACAGAAAGTGCCCCTTGCATCATTCCATCTGTAAGTTTTTTACTCAAGTCTCCCAGGACTTTCCCCTGCAGGGAAGGGACGGGGAGTAAATTTTCCCTCACACTGAGAGCTCCTCGTGCGTGCTTTGTTATCCATCCCTCCCTCTTGCTCACCTTTCCGGAGACCCTCCTAGCCCTGTGCTGATCTGGGGGTGCAGTCCTTACTCTCTGGGAGCCTGCATTCTGCGGGAAGAAACAGACATTAAAAGACCATTACTGGGCTTCCCTGGTGGTGCAGTGGTTGAGAGTCTGCCTGCTGATGCAGGGGACACGGGTTCATGCCCCGGTCCGGGAAGATACCACATGCCACGGAGCAGCTGGGCCCGTGAGCCATGGCCGCTGAACCTGCGCGTCCCGAGCCTGTGCTCCACAGCGGGAGAGGCCACAGCAGTGAGAGGCCCGTGTACCACAAGAAAAAAAAAAAACAATTACTATGTGTGGTGATGGATGTTAACTAGACTCACTGTGGTGATCATCTCACAATATACATAGATCAAATCATCATGCTGTACACCTGAAACAAATATTATATATATATTTTTTGGCTGTGTTGGGTCTTCGTTGCTGCACATGGGCTCTCTCTAGTTGTGGAGAGTGGGGGCTACTCTTTGCTGTGATGCACAGGCCTCTCATTGCGGTGGCTTCTCTTGTTGCAGAGCACAGGCCCTAGGCTCGTGGGTTTCAGTAGTTGCAGCATGCGGGCTCAGTAGTTGTGGTGCATGGGCCTAGCCACTCCACGGCATGTGGGATCTTCCCGGACCAGGGCTTGAACCCGTGTCCCCTGCATTGGCAGGCAGATTCTTAACCACTGAGCCACCAGGGAAGCCCACAAATATTATGTTAATTATATATTTTAAAAAGACAATTACTTTTCAGCAGTTTTCCTAGCTTTCCTTAGCAGTGAACTCTTTTCTTCAAATGCAGCCTTGTTCAGAAGCCCACAAGGTGACACAGATGACATGTGATTGTTACATACTGTGTTCAGGCCTCAGTATCCCTATGCTCCATCCAGATGGGAATAAGTAAAGTATCTCTTTCTTAGGGTTGTTTTAAGGGCTAAAAGAATGAACAAAGTGCCCAGCACAGGGCCTAGCATCTAGTACTTGACAAATGTTATCAATAGAAGAGTTATGATTGAAACAGAAATTGGGAGGCCAGATTTACCAGGAGATGGGGCAACCTGTCCAACAGGATTTGACCAAACATAATGGGGGAGGGAAGGGTAAAATGTCGCGAGTAACCAGTGAAACTGGAGGACACTAGGAATGACAAAGAGACAGGCATCCCAGCACGGAGATGAAAACATACCCAGAGGAAAACCACAATGTGAGTGAGGGTCCCAGAGAGCAGAGGCCCAGTAACAGTAGCCTCAGTCAGAGGAAACTGGAAATGTGATGTGCTTGATTTAGCTTATCTTTCTAAGCAAAGCCCAGTGCAGGCACGGAGATGGGTGAGACTCAACCCTGCTCTCAAGGAACTTGCAATCCAGGGAGGCACTCTGGGCACAAATGACTGCAATCCAGGGAGGAAGTTGGGGGGGTGGTCAATGAAAGGGGGTTCTGGGTAAATCAGGAACAACTTCCTGGAGGAGGGTGCAGTCACTCTAGGCCAGATCTACCAAAATACACCACTAAGCTACACTCTGCTGCAGTGGTTCTCAAACTTTCCTGTAAATCAGAATCACCTGTAGTTACAGATTGCCAACAAACACATGAGAGGATGCTCAACATCACTAATCACTAGAGAAATGCAAATCAAAACTACAGTGAGGTATCACCTCACACCAGTTAGAATGGCCATCATCAAAAAATCTACCAACAATAAATGCTGGAGAGGGTGTGGAGAAAAGGGAACCCTCTTGCACTGTTGTTGGGAATGTAAATTGATACAGCCACTATGGAGAACAGTATGGAGGTTCCTTAAAAAACTAAAAATAGAACTATCATATGACCCAGCAATCCCACTACTGGGCATATACCGTGAGAAAACCATAATTCATAAAGAGTCATGTACCACAATGTTCACTGCAACACTATTTACAATAGCCAGGACATGGAAGCAACCTAAGTGTCCATCAACAGATGAATGGATAAAGAAGATGTGGCACATATATACAATGGAATATTACTCAGCCATAAAAAGAAACGAAATTGAGTTATTTGTAGTGAGGTGGATGGACCTAGAGTCTGTCATACAGAGTGAAGTAAGTCAGAAAGAGAAAAACAAATACCATATGCTAACACATATATAAGGAATCTAAAAAAAAAAAATGGTCATGAAGAACCTAGGGGCACGACAGCAATAAAGACTCAGACCTACTAGAGAATGGACTTGAGGACACGGGGAGGGGGAAGGGTAAACTGGGACGAAGTGAGAGAGTGGCATGGACATATATACACTACCAAATGTAAAATAGATAGCTAGTGGGAAGCAGCCACATAGCACAGGGAGATCAGCTCGGTGCTTTGTGACCACCTAGAGGGGTGGGATAGGGAGGGTGGGAGGGAGACCCAAGAGGGAGGAGATATGGGGACATATGTATATGTATAGCTGATTCACTTTGTTATAAAGCAGAAACTAACACACCATTGTAAAGCAATTATACTCCAATAAAGATGTTAAAAAAAATAAGAATCACCTGGAGGACTTGGTAAAACACAGTTTGCTGGGTCCCACCCCCAGAGTTTCTGATTCAGTAGGTCTGGGGTGGGGCTGAGAATTTGCATTCCTAACAAGTTCCTGGGTGGACTCTAAAGCTGCTGGTTTGAAGCCCACTCTTGGAGAATCACTGTTGAACTGCTTTGCACTGAGGAGATAACAGTGCATCTCAGAGAAACTGCAGGAGGAATCTGTAGTCTCTGGGGGGTGATGGGAAGTGATGTTCAGTGGGGGAAGCATTGGAGACTGGAGGTAGGCTGGCGCAGTCCTTATTTTTCCAAAAGGAGAAGCAGCAGCTTTCATGAACTACAGCAGGTAGTAACAGGTGCTAAACTTCAGTGCATATTGTCTGCCAGTTCTGGTTTCAGGTATATTACATGTGTGGATTTATTGAAGCCTCAAAACAACTCTATGGAGTAGATACTACTGTAATTTGTCTCGTTTTACAGTTGAAGAAATGGAGGCACAAAGGTTTAAAAACTTGCCCAGGATCACACAGCTAGTAAGAGGCAGAGCCAGGATTTAAGTCCAGGTATTCTGGCTTCAGAGCCTATGCTCTGTAATAGCTGCAAAGTCCTGGCTGGTTTTGAGGTCAGTGGTATAAACCGCATACTTTAAAGGGTGGCCCTAGAGAGAAGGAAGCATTGGTTTTCAGGAGCTGAGGTTGAGTTAGCTAGAAGGAGTGATATTCATGCACCAGTTTCCTCTCTGGAGGCTTCACTAACGCCCCAAGCTGGCCCAGGTCTAGGCCCTTGGGTGTCAGCCTAGTTCATGAGCATGAGGATGACCAGCAGGCCAGAGTGGGCTGGGCCAGGGAAGAGTAGCTGTTCCAGATGGGAGCTAATCCTAGGGTGAGGTATCCTGGCAGCTCCAGGCTCCACTCTCAGCCTGGCGTTGTGGGGCTTTAAAGTCAGCAACCCACACAAGGATTTTGACACAGAACATGCAGGAGTCAAAGAAGGGTGTAAAGCAAATCTTTTACCTGAGATCAGCAAGATTAAAAGACCCTGAAAGTCTGCAGAAGCGGGTTGAATCTGACAGGATGATGTTGAAGAGGAAGAAATACAGTCAGGAATTGATCAAATGCATCTCAGCTGTTTTCTTTGGTATTCTTGGCCTCCCTCAGGCTTTTAGGTTTGGTGGGTCGTGAAACTGAGTAGCGCTGGGATTTCTGGTTAGGCTGACGCTCTGTGGAAGGATGCACATATTCATGGGCACGTTTAGAATCATACACACATATACCTCTGTCCTCAACAAGCAGGACACCGTTCTCTCCATCCCTGCCGCCCTGGCAGAGACAGCTGTACTAGACTCTTCACTGGTCTCCCATCTCCAGCCTTGTGCTCCACATTGACCCCTGAAATGATCTTTGGGAAACACTGTCCAGCCATTTTCTCCCTTGGCTCCCATAGCTCTTAGGGTGAGGCCCAAGCTCCTTAACTTGGCATGCAAGACCTCACGTGATCACAGCCCTGCCACCCTCTCCAGCCTCCCTCCACTCTTTTCTCCACTGCCTCTCTCTGATATGGATTCAGTTCTCTGATTACATCATGTCACTTGCTGTGTCCTTGAATGTGCTTTTCCACCTCTGGCTCTTTGCTCACACTGTGCTCTTGAACTGAAGTGTCCTTCCTCCAGCCTTTCTTTTTCCACACCCTGCCCATCCTTCCTATCTATGCATCTTCCTCCAAGAAGCCTTCTTTACAAACCCACTTTTTAAAAACTTTCACTTAAACTTTAACACTGGGACCTGGGCTGGGAATTTGAAGGTATATAGGGCAGGGTCCCTGCCTTCTGAAACTTCATAGCTTGAGAAGTGCATAGTTTGGAGAAGCATACATTTTGGAGAAACAGTTTATAGAACAGTTTATCTGTGTAAATTCCTCCTCTTGTCTCAGGCAGAGACAAGGCTGATCCAAAGGTCGAAGCACCTAGCACGATACCTGGTACAGGGAAGATATCACAAAGAATGTATTGATTTCCTTAAGGGCAAGGACTGGATCTTATTCATCTCATTGTCCACTCCCTGCCTCTGCAATCATGTGCACTCTGGGCACTTGAAAAATATATTGTGGGATCCAGTATTACACCTCATGTTACCCAGTATAATTGTCACCATTCATTCATTCATTCATACATTCAATACATTTATCACATACATGCTCTTTGCCAAGACTTGTGTAAATATGGGGGATACAATGGTGAGGAGACCCAGCTGCTGCCATTCTGTAGCTTTTGTAGTTCAAGGTCAAAGTGAGAAGAGGAAATACAGTCCTTTAGGGAAGAGACCAGAGACTGATATGAATTTAGCATTGACCTTGTACTTAAGACTGTACATGTATCCTGCTATTTAACCTTCACAACCCTGGAGGTATGAGTTCACAAGAACCTTAAAATGTGGATGAAGAAACTGAAGCTTAGAGAGATGATATCTAGTTAGAGGAAGAGATGGGACTGGAATCCTAGTGAGTCTGATGCCAAAGCCCTTGCTTGTTTTAATTCACCTGGGCCTGGATGGAAGGTAGGGAGAGAGGGAGGGAGGGAGAGAGAGAGAACCTGAAAACAGGTTTTTAACCACCCTTTCAGTTCTGTATTGGGATGGTGCTGTCAAAGTACCTTCGGTGGAAGGAAAGCCTAAATCTGGGGATTTTCCAACACTGTCATTGGGCAATCCCCAGAATTCAGTCAAGATTGTTATATCTTGTCTACCTGGTATCGGGAAAGAGGCTCAGACCTGAAATAAACTTAGAGGAATTGGAGCCCAGGCAGCTAGCTCAGTGCAACCTCTATCAGGCCAATACTCTTGGGTCTGGAGGCTTGTTCTTTATAGCAGTTTGAGCACTCTGTGACCCACACTTTCCCTCTTGTCTGCCAAGTCTCAGTATTATACCAGGCACCAATGAGGAAGAAATAGCCATTCTGAGAGCCTTCCATTAGGACATTTCAACTAAGATATCGAATATATTGGCACAAAGTTGTTCATAATTGTCCCTCATTATCCTTTTAATATCTGTAGGAGCTGTAGTGATGTCTCTTTTTCACTCTGGATTTTGGTAATTTGTGTCTTCATTCTTTTCCTTTTGACCGGTGTGACTAGAGGTTTATTAATTTTATTTGTTTGCTTAATAACAACCTTTGGTTTCAATGATTTTCTCCATCTGTTTACAATTTTATTTATTTCTGCTCTTGTCTTTATTATTTCCATTCATTGAATTGCTTCAGTTATAATTTGCCCTTCTTTTTCTTACGCTTAGACCATTGATTCCAAGCCTTTCTTATTTTCTAATACAAGCATTTTAATGCTATAAATTTTCCTCTACAAACTGTTCTACCTGCATCCCATAAAGTTTGATATGTTATGTTTTTAATCTCATTGAGTTCAAAATATTTTAAAATTTCCTTTGTAATTTCTTTTTTGACCCACTGTTTTGTTTTTTGTTTTTGTGGTACGCGGGCCTCTCACTGTTGTGGCCTCTCCTGTTGCGGAGCACAGGCTCCAGATGCGCAGGCTCAGCGGCCATGGCTCACGGGCCCAGCTGCTCCGCGGCATGTGGGATCTTCCCGGAACAGGGCACGAACCCGTGTCCCCTGCATCGGCAGGCGGACTCTCAACCACTGCGCCACCAGGGAAGCCTGACCCACTGTTTTTTTAGAAGTGTGTTGTTTCCAAATATTTGGGGATTTTTCAGATATCTTTTTGTTTTGAATTTCTAGTTTGATTCCATTTTGTTTAGAAAACATACTTTATGTGATTTCAATTCTTTTAAATTTGTTGAGGTTTATTTCATGGGTAGAATGTGGTAATATGGTCTGTCTTGGCAAATATATATATATATTTCAAATCTTTAATATGCACTTGAAAAGAGTGCTTATTCTGCTGATATTGTGTACAGTGTTCTAGAAATGTTAGTTAGATCAGGTCTTTTGATATTGTTATTTGGGTCTGCTATATTCTTGTGATTTTCTGGCTACTTGTTTTATCAATTATCGAATGGAGAGAGGAAATCTGAAATCTCCAACTATACTTGTGGATTTATCTATTTTTCCTTTCAATTCTATCAGGTTTTGCTTCATATATTTTGATGAACTGTGATAGGCTTATTGTATGTATTTAAGATTATAATGTCTTTTTGATAAATTGGCTCCCTTATCATTATATAATATCTCTCCCTATTCTTGGTAATATTCCTTGTTCTTAAATCTATTTTGTCTGATATTAATATAGCTACCCTAACTTCCTTTTGATTAGTGTTTGCATGGGATAATTTTTCCCATCCCTTTTTAGCATATATATTTTTTTATACTTAAGGTGAGGTTCTCATAGACAGCATATCATTGGGTCTTTTTTTTTTTTTTGGTTTGAAAATCTCTGTCTCTTAAGTGGGTGTTTAGATCTTTCACAACTAATATAATTATAGATGTGGCTGGATCTGAACCCACTGTCTTGCTAGATGCTTTCTGTTTTTTGCCATCTGGTCTTGTATACTTTTTTCCTCTTTTTATGCCTGATTTGGAATTAATTTAGTATTTTACTATGATTCCATTTTATTCTACTACTGGGTTATTGATTACACCTCTTTGAAATATTTTTAGTGGTTGATCTAGGGTTTTTATAAGTATCTCCTAGTTTTTGCTGGAATGCCAATCATTATGTGCAGAAAAAGAGAAGAAACTCTGGTAAATAGAATTTATGCCTGAAAGTAGGCATGTCTCCTTTTCTCTCAGACAGTTAGTCTATTGGAATCAATCTAGTCAGGAGCTGAGCTGGATTTGGGTCTTGTTGCTTCTTTCATTGTCTTGAAGGCATCATAGGTTTCAAATGTTTCCAGTGGTTGACTGATGTTAGCTTGTGCCTCGAGTGGAGTCTAGGGTGTCAGAGGGTTCTTCTCAGTCCCCTCCCTCCCTCTCTCCCTCCCTCTCTTCCTTCCTTCCTTCCTCCTTTCCTCCCTCCCTCCCTCCCTTTTTCTTTCTTCTTCTTCTTTTTTTAATCTTACTTGGGGAGATTTAGGGCCAATTTCTTTAATATTTATTTATTTATTTTTGGCTGCATCAGGTCTTAGTTGAGGCATCTTTGTTGCGGCAGGCAGGATCTTTGTTGCGGCAGGCGGGATCCTCCGCTATGGCATGCAGGCTCTTCATTGCAGTGCATGGGCTTCTCTCTAGTTGTGGCCCGCATGCTCAGTGGTTGTGGCATGTGGGTTTAGTTGCCCCGTGGCATGTGTGATCCTAGTTCCCTGACCAGGGATCGAACCCATGTCCCCTGCATTGGAAGGCGGATTCTTAACCACTGGACAACCAGGGAAGTCCTTTCTTTTTCTTTCTTTCTTTCTTTCTTTCTTTCTTTCTTTCTTTCTTTCTTTCTTTCTTTCTTTCCATCTTTCCGTAGCTTTATTGATATATAATTCACATACCATACAATTAATCATTTAAAGTGTACAATTCAATGGATTTTAGTATATTCACAGAGTTTCACAACCATCACCACAGTCAATTTTAGAACATTTCATCACTTCAAAAACAAAAACAAAAACCCTGTGCCAGGGTAACTAGAGGGAAGGGAGAATAGGTATAGAGTTTCTGGTTCTGTTTGGGGGATGATGAACTTCTGGAACTAGGAACTTGTGTTGGTTGTACAACGCTGTGAATATACTTAATGCCACTGAACTGTGCACCTTAAAATGGTTACAGTGGTAAATTTTATGTGTATTTTACCACAATTAAAGTTTTTTTTTAAAGTAATCCTCTACCTCCCCAATCCCTGATCCCTCCAAACCCTAAGCAACAACTTCTCTCCTTTCCACATCTATATATTTGCCTATTCTGGACATTTCATATAAATGGAACCATATAATACATGACATTTTGTGTTTGGCTTCTTTCACTTAGCTTGTTTGTAAGAATCATCCTTGCTATAAATTGAATGTTTTTATACTCTCAAAATTCATATGTTGAAAACTTATTGCCCAAGATGATAGTGTTAGGAGGTGAGCCCTTTGGGAAATGCTTAGGTCAAAAGTGTAGCCCTCATGATTGGAATTAATGTCCTTATAAAAGAGACCCCAGAGAACTAGCTCATCCCTTCCGCCATGTGAAGACACAGCAAGAAGTCAGCAGTCTTCAATCTGGAAGGTGACCCTCACCAGAACCTGACCATGCTGGGAACATGATCTTGGATTTTCAGCCTCCAGAGCTGTGAGAAATAAATTTCTGTTGTGTAGCAGCTACCCAGTCTGTGATATTTTTTTATAGCAACCTGAATGGACTAAGACAATCCTTTTTGGACCATGTATCGGTACTTTTTATGATCAAATAACATTTCATTGTATGGGTACTATATTTTGTTTACCCATTCATCAGCTGATGGACATATGGGTTATTTCCACCTCTTGGCTATTATGAATAATTCTGTTATCAACATTTATGTATAATTTTTTGCATAAACATATGTTTTCATTTCTCTTGGTTTATACCTAGAGGTGGAATTGCTGAGTCAAATGGTAACTCTATGTTTAACTTTTTGAAGTATTGCCAGACTGTTTTTCAAAGTGCCTGCACCATTTTACATTCCTGCCAGCAGTCATTGAAGGTTCCAACTTCTTCACATCCTTGTCAACACTTGTTATATTTTGACTTTTTATTTTAATGGGTGCCCATCCTGGTGGATGTGAAGTGTTATATCATTGTGGTTTTGATTTGTATTTCCCTGATGACTAACGATGTTAAGAATTTTTTAATAAGCTTATTGGCCGTTTTTGTATCTTATTTGGAGAAATGTCTGTTTCAGTCCCTGGCCCATTTTTAATTGTGCAGTCTTTTTGCTATTGAGTTATAAGATTCTTTACAGATATTACGTATTGTAGACATGAGTCTGTTATCAGATATATGACTTCTAAATATTTTCTCCTATTCTGTGGGTTGTCTTTTCAATTTCTTGTTAGTGTCCTTTCAAGCACAAATGTTAAAATTTTGATGAAGTCTTTCCCAGGGCTTTTGCCCCACTCTCAGTTTTCCATAGTCCCTGTACTCCTATGCCACAGGGACATCTCTCCATGCTCGTCTTTCCCTTGGGTGGTCGACTGTTGCTGGCTTGTTACACTGTGATAGGGTCATGGCGGTCACAGTGGATTCTTAGTTTGAAGGTTCAGCTGAGTCTTGAGCAGGCTCTATATACCTTGGTTATGGACATATAGGGCTTTCTCAGTATTTCTGAACCTCTTCCCCATGGCAACTATTTGCTACCTTATATCTGTGGTTCATCTTGGGTGGGAAAGAGTTTCCTGCCCCTCCCCCAGAGGTACCCACCTCTGCTTGGTACCAGTGCAGGATCCTGGGCTGGAGACAGTTTCCTGTGCCCCCTACCCCCAAAAGGAGAGAGAGGTTTTCTATCCTTTCTATGACAACAGTGGATCTTGGACTATGTCCTAGGGGCAGTGAGAAAGTTTCCTACTTCTCTCCCAAGCAATAGATGATTTTGCTTTTATTCCTCCCTCAGAGGTAATGTAATTTTGCCTGGGTCCTCGAAACAAAGTGATTTTCTGTCCCTTCCCAGAGGCTTAAGGTTTTGCCTTGTAGAGAAGAGGGTCAGAACAAGAGATTGGGGTGCTTTGACTGTGCAGAATGGTGGAGGGCAGATCTCTGTGGTGCCCCATGCAATCTTCCTGTGAGGGAGTGATGGTGGAGGCCTGTGGCTAAGAGCTTGATGTCAGTCTGACTCCCCTGTATCTGAGGTTCTCAGTTCTTTCCATTTGACATGCTGGGCCCATTAGACCTTTAAGAATTCATTAGGTGCTATCTGATTTCCTCTATTCCACTTGTACCGTGGCACCTTTCTTCTGAGTACTGACAAGGTGAACTTGTTCCTGTGTTCCCTCTGGGAGGGTTTGCCCATAAACTCCCAGCAGAAGACCTCAAGCATGACGTCTGGAGCAGAAGTGAATAGCGTTCCACTGAGATTCACTCCTGACTGTGGGGATACATGTCAGAGCCTGAGAGTCAGGTACCCCTCTTATATGACCTTGAACAAACTCCTTCAGTCTTCCTGATGTGCAGGGAAGCCCATAGAAGGGTGAAGGTGGGACGTCCAGATCAGATTGCCCCACATGGCAGTGTGACCCTAGGCAAGTTACTCAGCATTTCTGTGCCTCAGTTACCTCATCTGTCCAATGTGAATAATAATAAACCTACCTCATAGGAATGATGTGAAGACTAAATGAGCCCATACAAAGCTTCCATCATGATGCCTGGAACAGGACATCAGGTACTATCATCATCAGTAGTAGCAATGTAGTAATAGCAGTAGTGGTGGAGTTACTGTACTAATAGCAGTATTTCTATTCCTATTTCTATTTCTATTATTCTTGGTGGTCTCTAGGATTCCTTCCAGTACTATTTGAACAATATGGAACTATTTGGGACAATATGAAATATTTACTCATTTATTTTATTTTATTTTTATTTTTTTAATTTTATTTATTTATTGGCTGCTGCGCGTGGGCTTTCTCTAGTTGCAGCAAGTGGAGGCCTACTCTTCGTTGCGATGCACAGGCTTCTCCTTGCAGTGGCTTTTCTTGTTGCAGAGCATGGGCTCTAGGTGCATGGGCTTCAGTAGTTGTGACTCGTGGGCTCTAGAGCGCAGGTTCAGTAGTTGTGGCACATGGGCTTAGTTGCTCTGCGGCATGTGGGATCTTCCCAGACCAGGGCTGGAACCTGTGTCTCCTGCATTGGTAGGCGGATTCTTAACCTCTGCGTCACCAGGGAAGTCCCTACTCATTTATTTTAATAAGATACTCTGGTAGGCCAGGTAATAAAATACTCATCTGAGAAGGGGAGGGCAGGCTTCCGTTTGCTGTGTGACCTTTGCTCAGTCCGTGGCCAACTCTGGACTATAATGTCCTTCTGTAGAGGGCAGGTTGAACCGACAGAATGGGGCTGTTTGAATCTGTGTCAGGTGCAGGGTGGGAGGGAATCAAAAGGCAGATGTGGAGCTGTCAGCCCACAGAGATGGTCATGCCCGTTCCTCTAAATTACAAATCACAGAAGACAGTAATCAGAGCCCTCATATTCCCAGAGCACTTTAATCAGCAAAGTTCACTCATATTCATTATCTTATTTAATTATGACTAGGGCCACTTGGGGTGTGTGTCGGGGATTGTTGGTCCCAAATTGACAGTTAGCTGAGTGAGATCCAAAGAGGGCCGGGGATGAGGCTAAGGTCACCCAGTAAGACTGTAGTAGAGCTGGGCTGGATCCCAGGATCCAGACTCCCTGTGCAGTGCTCTTCCTCAGCCCAGGCAGTGGGGTGCCAGCACCCCTGCATTTCCGCAGCAGCTTGTGGCTCCCTGCATGGTAAGGTGTGTGCGATCTGTGAAAGCAGAGGCCTGGGGAAGGGAAGCCTGCATGGGTGGAGTTTCGAGCCCTCTTTCCCCTGGACCAGATGTGAGCACCACTGGGGTGGAGAGCGTGTCCTCCATCACGTCTTCTGGCCCCCCTGGCCAGACAGGTTCAGGAGAGTTTTATTGAATGAAGAAATGAAAAAAAAATCTCTTCGATTTTGTTCAGGCTTATTGCATCCTACACCACTGAAGCCAGCGATGACCCTAGACTTGCTCCTCTTTCAGCCCTAGCACTGTGCCAGGCACATGGGAAACCATGGATATATATTTATTAAAGAGATCACACCACCAAATCCAATCCTTGCACAGATTAAAAAAAAAAAGACATGGGGGTGGGGGTAATGAGGAATTTTTATTTAAAGGGTACAGAGTTTCAGTTTTGCAAGATGAAAAGGGTTCTGTAGCTGGATGGTGGTGGTGGCTGGAACAGTGTGAATGTACTTAATGCCACTGATCTGTACACGTTAAAATGGCTTAGATGGTGCATTTTATGTTACTTATGTTTTACCATATTTTTAAAACTGAAAAGAAACCTGACAAAATAAATACATTCTTTCACCTGAAGAAACAAAGTAAGCTAAGCCTGCATTACTTCTATTCATTTAGCAAATGGAAAGGAAACAGTTTGGCTGTGCCCTACAGCAGACCATGTCAGATACACACACATGATCCCCAGCCAATGAGCCCACCTATCCTGAGGACCTACTGGGCCCCAGGCCTGGCCTGGAGCTCCTGGGGAATCTGTCTCTTCTTTGTGAAGCCAGGGCGGCATTAGAGGTGGGGCCGATGGGACAGAAAGGAGGGGAACACTTTAAAATCTCCCTCCACCAGATGGTGTGTCCTTTGTGGGAAGTCCTCTGGTTTTCTGTTTTTTTTAAAAATATATTTATTTATTTATTCATTTTGGCTGCATTGGGTCTTAGTTACAGCACGCGGGATCATTGTTGCACCATGAAGACTCAGCATGTGGACTCTTGTTGCTGCATGCATGTGGGATCTAGTTACCCGACCAGGGGTTGAACCCAGGCCCTGCACTGGGAGCATGGAGTCTCACCCACTGGACCACCAGGGAAGTCCCAGAAGTCCTCTGGTTTTACAAAGCAAGGGAGTTGTGTCAGGTCAGCAAGAACACATGGCCAAGTCAGTCACACAGCCCTGTTATGGTCCATAACACAAGCAAAAATAACCACCAGCCCCAAAGCTGACTCTGTGCAGGACTGCCAAGGGCTCCGTGTGAGTTACCCTCTGTCATCCTCACAAGCCCTGAGGTCTGTCCTCGGGTATCTCCAGTGACACAGGAGAAAATGAAGGTGCTGCGGAAATGAGCAGCTGCTTCGTTCATTCAGAGAGAGAGTGCCACACCCATAGGTGGGTTTGCAGCTTGACTCTTGTGCTCTGAGTGTCATGTTCTCTGTTCTCCATTGCTGGCTTCACAGACGGGGACGCTGAGCCCCTCAGAGCGTCAGCTGACTCCCTGAAGTTACTCAGCCAGGCAATGGCAGAGGTGACAGTGGGATCAAGAGTCCCACTTCCCAGACTGGAGCCTTTTCTACCATACGAGGCCTCCTCTGAGGAAGGGAAGGTCTAGATTTTGTCAACTGGACCCCCCATGTACCTCCCAGTTGGGCCCCTTGAAAGCAGCATGGGGAGGGGTGTTGGCAGAGCAGCTCTTGCCTCACTGACCCCACCTGGTACGATGTCTCTTTTCCTGCTTTCTGACCGTGACTGCTTCATTCTCCAAGGGGAGGTGATGGTTTAAGGGGACACCCTGAGGAACGGGGGACCCAGCAGGCTCAGAAACCTTCCTAGCCCAGGGCTGTGCGGGGTGCTGCAGACTGGATGGGGTCTACAGTAAAGATGGGGAGTGGGGGGGCTACGGCAAGGAGGGTAGGATGCAGCAGGCCAACAGGAGCCTCTGGAGACACAGGTCCCCTTGTGGGCTCATCATGCTCCTTGTTCAGCCGGGCTGCGTGGAGGTAGTTGGGGCCAGTGTTTTCTAAGCCCAGCTCCCTGATTTAGGCCACGTTCCCCAGAAGCAGACCCTGACATAGGATAGGAGCGCAGTGAGCCTCGTTTGTTGAGGACATGCCCACGGGAGGAACTGGAGAAGACGTCGGGGCAGCAGAGCGAGGAAGGGGAAGCAGCTAAGCAGGGTGTGATCCACACCAGGAGCAGCCTCAGCCCCATCTGGCAGGGCAGCAAAATGGATGCCCCAAGCGTGTTACCACTCAGAGCAAGGAGCTGGGCTTTCCCCAGTCAGTCTGGGCTGTGGGCTGCCTGGGTGCACGGGGCAGGAGGGAGGATGGGAACTCACGGTGTTCCCCTACTCTGCACGTGGGACTGTGTCCTCAGTAGAGCCAGGAAGCCCAGGAGAGGTGCAGGGGCAGGTGTTAGAAGGAAAGGTTGACAGAACCCAGAATGGGGTGCAGAGTCATGGCGAAGGGAATCTGGTGGAGCACCAACTGTGTCTGCACACTACCCTCAAGATCCCGGGTCTTTCCCAGCAGCGCTGGATGGACAGGAGACGGGGTGAAGACACTGATGGTCTGGGAGCCTGAAGCTGCAGGTGAGTTGGAGCTTTGGAGTGAGATTGGAGGGTACAGCGTCAGGGGAGTCCCAGGGAGCAGGATGTCACAGTTTGGCAGGCCTGAGGGGCTCAGCTCTCCTCCTGCTTCTCGACTCTTGCTTTGCACATGCACGGAGTCACACACACACCCAGGCACACTCAGACACACGAGCCAGTCACAGACAGGTGTGTGCAGGCTATATACTTATACACGAGCACATATACACACATTGATACTCCTGCAGACACATATCCATAGATTTTCACACTTGCTTGCATATTCCTGGGCTCATGCCAGAAGCATGGCCAGCCAGGTCCTTTTTATTCCTGGCTCTCTGGGGAGGGGGAGGGAGGGGGTTGGGCAGGGTCCAGGGCCTGGTTGATTGCAGCTGGCCACTGAAGGGTGAACTTTGGCTGGAATTTCTCAGATTACACAGTCCCAGAACCCACACTTGGCTGTCTGGTGTTGCTTGTGGAGCACTGATAAAAGCATCTAGAAGCTCAGCTGCTGCCCCCTACCCAGTCCATGTCCCCACTGTTCAAATCACACCTTGGACCCAGGCCTTAGTCCCTCGAGAGCCAGGGGCCTCTCGCCCTCATTGTACAGATGAGGACCTGCAGTCATGGACAGAATGAAATGGAGCTCCTGACATGCAGCTCCAGCCCCTGACATGTAACCTACGTCCTCCCCAAATGGCAGGAGCCAAAAGGAGCACAGCCAGTGGGAAGCAAGGGCCATCAGTGCAGAATCAGAATGACCCTGGCTCAGAGGGGCTCCCAGGCTGATGGAGGTCATAGATATTTAAAAAGTTTGGTCACTGCTCTGCTGAAAGGAATCAGGGGACTATGGAAGCCCAGAGGAGGCACCTGACAGCCTGGACGGGGTGGGATCAGGGAAGGTTTTTTGGAGGAGGTGGTGTCTGAAAGGACTCCTGAAAGACCAAAACGAATGACATTTGGGTAAGGGGTCTTTCCGGCAGAGGGAACACCCTGTTGCAAAATGCTGGCGCTAGGGGAAGCTCCATGTCCTAGGGAACTGGCAGAAGCTCAGCAAGGCTGGAGGAGGGTAGGGAGCAGCTGGCAAGGAAGGCAGAGCCCACACTGCAAGGGCAGTAAGCCGGCCAAGGGGCTAGAGGCATCCTGAGGGCACAGAGAATCCCCTGGGCAGTTTCATCAGGGGACTGATGTTGTCAGACCTACACTGGGGAGGTCCTTCTGGCTCCAAAGTGCAGGGTGGATCTGGGGATGGCTTGAGACTGATTTGAGTGGAATGTAGGGCAGCCGATTAGTGGGGGCTGATGGGGGTTTTGCAGGCCAAGAGGCAAAGGAAGGACTCTATGTAGTAGTCATCTAACAAGAGAGGAAAGAAATGGTCACAAAATTATAATAGACAAAATTCAAAGTAAATAATTGAGTATAGTTTTTTGTATTACGGGTCTACTAATGAGAAGGGTAGAATTTTTGGAGGATGACATTTCACCTAACTGGGGCTCAGTCAGAGTTCCCTGCAATCAAATGATGGCAAATGTTCATCTATACAAGTCATTCTTAGCTCACAGGTCGTTCAGACACAGAGTGTAGTTTGCTGACCCTGGTCTAGACCAGTGGGCCTGGGTGGAAGCAACTGAGAAATAAAGAGGATCTCCCCTCCCCCCTCCACAATAGACCTCCAACAGCCTGCCACTCCCTTGGGACACCACACTACTTCCAGGGGGCTCAGTGAAAATCACCCTTGTTACTAGAGGGACCAAAATGCTTTAGCAATAGGAAGATCCCAGGAAAGTGAAGGTCTGTAATCATAACATCTCACAGTTACAGGGATCTGAGAGGTCCCTCCCCAGCCCTCCCCCAGGGCAGGACTAATATACATGAGTTTTCTGGAAATGCAAAATATTCCAAATATGGAAAGTGACTTGCAAGTTGCCAACAGAGCTGGGATTTGAACACAAGTCTCAGGCTTCCCAGCTGGGGCCCTTTCCCTATGCTACCATGTCCTTATCACCGTGGACCCTGGCTAACGTGTAGTAGTGTCAGGACTCATCTGCCCAGGACAAGATGCTCTTCAGACTCCTGCCTTCCCCAGTTAGTGGTCCAGGGGGAGATCAGCTTTCCTGACTTACATAAATTTGCATACATAAATTTCCCTGATGAGGAATCTGAGGCTCCAAGGGAATGAATAACTTGATTGGCATCTGTGGTGGGCTTAAAATGTGGTCCCCCCAAAGATACCTGTTTCCTAATCTCTAGGCCTGTGAATATTACCTTATATGTGGAGAAAATGGGTCTTTGCCTGTGTGATTAAACTAAGGATCCTGAGATGAGAAAATTATCCCGGACTATCTGGATGGGCTCTAAATGGAATCACATGTATCCTTATAAAACAGGCAGAGAGAGACTTGACTAGATCTAGAAAGGAGAAGGTGATGTAACAATGGAAACAGAGAAAGAGATCTGAAGATGCTTATTTTCTGGCTTTGAAGATGGAGAAGGAACCTGCTAGCCCAGGAGTATGTGTAGCTCTAGAAGCTGGAAAAGGTAAGGAAACAGGTTCTCCCCTAGAGCCTCAGGAGGGAGCATGGCCCTGCCAACCATTTGTAAACTGACATGGTGCAACTGATTTCAGACTTCTGGCCTCCAGAAATGAGAGAGAATAAATATCTCGTTTCAAGTGGCCAAGCATTTGGTCATTTTTTACGGCAGCCTCAGAAGGCTAATACGGCATCCGACAGAATTTTTCTTTTCTTTTTTTAATTTTAATTTAATTTAATTTAATTTTGGTTGCATTGGGTCTTTGTTGCTGCGTGCAGGCTTTTCTCTAGTTGCGGTGAGCGGGGGTTACTGTTCTTTGGGGTGCGCGGGATTCTCATTGTAGTGGCATCTCTTGTTGCAGAGCACGGGCTCTAGGCATGCGGGCTTCAGTAGTTGTGGCGCACGGGCTTAGTTGCTCTGCGACACGTGGGGTCTTCCCCCAACCAGGGATTGAACCCGTGTCCTCTGCATTGGCAGGCGGATTTTTGTTAACCACTGCGCCACCAGGGAAGCCCCAGAATTTTTCTTAATTTAAATCAAATTTTAATTTTAGAATAGTTGTAGATTTAAAGAAAAGTTGCAATGACAGTATACAGAGTTCTATACCCCTCACCCAGTTTCCTCACTTTACTCTGGTACGTTTGTTACAGCTAAGAGACAAGATTGGCACATTATTACTAACTAAACCCCACAACTTATTCAAAGTTCACCAGGTTTTCCTAATGACCTTTATCTGTTCTTGGATTCCAATCAAGATACCACATTACATTTATTCATCACGTGTTCTTTGTGTCCTCTGCTCTGTGATGGCTTCTCAGTCCTAGTTTTTTGATGACCTTTAGCTTTGAGGAGTACAGCTCAGGTATTTTGGAGAAGGTCACTCAATTGTGATCTATCTGATGTTCTTCTCTTGGTTAGACTGGGGTTATGGGGTTTAGAGAGGCAGACCATGGAAGAGAAGTACCATTCTCATCACATCGTATCAAGGGTACATACTGTCAACATGACATCACTTATAATGTTGACCTTGATCACCTGGTGACCGTGAAGTAGTGTTTGCCAGGTTTTCTATTGTGCAGTTACTCCCTGTTCCTCCCCTGCCCCCAACCCTTTCCATAGTCGACTCATGGAAACAAGCTACTAGTCTTACCCCAAGTCAAGTGGGTGAGGGTTGTGCTCTACTTCCCTGAGAGGACAATGTCTACATGAGCTACTTGGGCTTCTTCCGTAAGGGAGGCTGTCTCTTCTACCCTATGTATTCATTATTCAGTCATATTCATATCAGTAAGTACTGTGGACATTTATTGTATACTTTGGATTATAATCCAAAGAGTATGTTATTTGTTTTGTCGATCAAGTTGTTCCAGTCATGGCCCTTGGGAGCTTTCCCAGTTTGGTTCCTGTATTTCTTTGAGTTGCTCTCATCATTTTGTGTTTTGAGCATTCCCTTACTCTGGCACTATAAGATGCTTCAGCCTCATCTTATAGTCTGGCCCTACCTTAGCAGCAGTCATTTCTCCAGGTATCTCAGGAATTAGAAAATGTATTAGAAACAATGATTCGGGCTCTATGCTACTTGCTACTGGGGTGACATTTCTTTTAGGCTCTCTCAGAAGACAGAGCTTGGAAATACAGGTCTGTATATAAACCCATATTTATAATTTGGCAGTTTCCAGTCAATACACTATTTTCCAATGTTACTTTCGTCAGTCCTTTTTCTCCACTCAGTTCAGTGAAATTTTCTCATACATTTGTCATTCAGTTAAGATTCTTTTGTCAAAGTCTGCATTCCATCCTGGGATCCGTCAACTTCTTGGTTGACTTTTACGTTTTTTGTTTGTTTGTTTGTTTGTTTGTTTTTGGCCGTGCTACTGCAGCATGTGGGATCTTAGTTCCCTGGTCAGGGATTGAACCCGCGCCTGCTGCAGTGGAAACACAGACTCTTATCCACTGGACCACCAGGGAAGTCCCCATTTTTAAGTTTTAATTTCTGTATTTTAAGGTTCATTATTTGTGGGTTTTGACAAATGCATAGTGTCATGTATACACCCTACAGTACCACATAGATTTGTTGTACCACCCTAAAGAACTCCCCTGCTTCCTCCATCAAAGGCTCTTACCCCTTAAATCCCTGACTTCTGCTAACCTATTTTCCCTTCCTATAATTATCCTTTCCCAGAAAATCATATGAATGGAATAAAATACAGTGTAGCCATTTCTATGGCTTCTTTCACTTAACAAAATGTGTTTATGATTCATCCATGTTGTTGTGTGAATAGCTCATTTCTCATTGTTTCTGAGCAGTGTTCCATTGTATGAATGTAGCACAGTATGTTTCTCAATTCACCCACTGAAGGACATCTTGGTTGCTTCCAATTAGTGGAGATTATGAATAAGGCTGCTATAGATATTGATGTGCAGATTGTTGTGTGGACTTTTTTCAAAACCCTTGGGTGTATACCTAGGAGCATGATTGTTGTGTTATACAGTAAGCCTATATTTCACTTTGTCAGAAACTGCCAAAAAGTCTTCCAAAATGGTGTGTCATTTTGTATAAATTAGAGTTACTTTGAATTTCACAAATTAAATCTAACTTTTCTCCCTCTGCCCTTTGTTTCCAAGCTGGTAGTCAGGAGGTCACACTCACAAGGCAAATGGTTCAAGCTTTGCAGTCAGACTTGTGTTCAAGTCCTGGCTCTGCAAACATAAAAACCACTTAAAATCTGAGTGACTTTAGACAAGTCAGTTAACCTCTCCGAGCCTCACATTGGGAATTCATGTCAGTTAACCTCTCTGAGCCTCACATTGGGAATTCATTTTTCATATATGCCTGATGTCCCAGGGTAAGTTCTCCAGGAAGTGGATTCTGAGATGGTGTTTAGTCTGCAGGATGTTTGTTAAGGAGAGCCTTGGGGACAACACCTGTAAGAGGAAGGGAAGGCAGTGGAATTGGGCACAGGGGGAAGGTGAACTGAGATGGCCCATCCAAGTTGTCCTGATTTGCGCTAAAGTGGCTGAGGCTTACATCCTGCCTGGATCAGTCTAGGATCAGTTGCCCCTGTGCAGGTAGCTCTGCAGCTGCAGCCATGCGTCCTTCCAAAGGTGCAGCTGGGTGGCATTTTCCAGTGTCCATCCTCAAGGCAGATTGCAAGAGCCCTGGATGAGAGCTAAGACCAGCTCTGTGTTGGCCACTTTCCAGTTGTGTGACTTCAGACAAGTCCTTCCCTCCCCTCATTCTACCAGGATATAAGGGGCTAAGATCACGGCCCCATCTGATCCGTGTTCAGCACTTAGCAGTTCACCAGTGGTTCTGTGCACCTCACCTCACAAACACCTTACATGTCAACAGCGAGTCAGCACCACAGATCCTGGGGCAGTGCTGCTCTTGTGTGGTCTAAGGACCTGCTCGCATCCACCAGCTGCTTGTTACTGGTTCCAGACAAAGGAAGTACAGAATTTGGGAGTAACTGTTCAGAACCGTTAGAGCAATGTGGCAGAGTAATTTTATGTGTATTGAAACTAATAATAAAAATTTTGATTTGCACTATGTTTGCTTTGTTTTCTTATTTCATTTCTGGGGTAATTTATATTGTATTTTACAAATGGATAGATCAATGGTGGATTGGAACAAAAAATACAAAATCTGGTACTTTACCACAGACATTTTGAGAAGCACTGATCTAGGGCATCCCCAGTGCAGGCTTCTGACAATTCTTACATTTTTTAAGCAGGGGGCAGGGGTACCTTTGATCCTTAATCATTGACATTTTGTTGATAGGGCCAAAATTTGTTGCTGTTTATTGCACTTTTCAGGGCCCCTTTGAAAGGAGCTGCTAGAAGGAGTCTTCCTGCCCATCTATTTCTATCCATTCTCTCACTAAGGGTGTAACTGGACGTACGTGGCACCAGTTCAACAGACTGAAAAGGGAAACACTCGGGTCATCTTTCTGGCAGGGAGTGAGGGGAAGAAACAGAATCCAAGAAAAGCCCAAACCTGGTCTGTGATAGACATGAATTTTCACAGCTCTTTCAAAAACTTTTCCAGGCATGTGTAAATGGAAGGGGTGAGGAAGAGCTGGCATTTATTCAACGATCATTTATGGATGAACCATTTAAAGGTGAAGAAACTGAGACTCAATGAGGGAATGTGTCCTGTATGGGGTCCCACAGCCAGTGGCAGCGGGGCGGTGGGCGGGCGGTGGGTACTGTGTGCCTGGCTGGCTCTCAGGCGCCTGCCATTTCCAATGTACCATTCTGTGCAGTGTCAGTCCAGAACCAGGCAGGATGAGAGCAGCATGTGATAGCTGCCTGGGAAGGCAGCTTTCATATTGGGACTAGGATGACTAAAATTCTTTAACCTCTCTAACAAGAACCTCATTTGTTATGAAGAGGTCACTGTAAGTGTTATTGACATAATGCATATGAAGCCTCCACCCAGAGCCCAGCATGCAGCAGGTTCTCAGGACGGGGCTCAGGGAGCTGACTCTGCCCTTCTCTGGGGTCACTAAGACAGATGCCCAATTCAGCCCGAGGCATCCACTGCCCCTCTGACCTGGCCCATGACCCACTCCAGCTCAGGCACCTCCCAGGGCTCCTTCCTACCTGGGGGATCAATTCTTGACTCCTTGACTGGATATTAGCTCCCCCAGACAGCAGGCCAGGAGGCATCATCAGGGACCCTATCTGCCAGCCCCGCCTCTATCGCAATAGAAGTTTGCTGCACAAAGGCCTAAACCTCAGCCTCCTGTTCCCTAAACCTCACCTTGACCCTGACCCTCCCCAGTAATTCTCCCCCACATGTGCCCTGCCCCTCCCTCCTCTCTGCTTTGCTCGCTCAGCAGCCCCCATGTTTCCGCCTCGCCCCCTCCGGATACCTAGCAAAGCCCAGTCCCCCTGAGAGGGTGAGGCTGGGCCGGGCCACTTGGCTGCTGGCAGAGCTGTGCTGGCTGACCCCTGTCCCACCCGTCACCGGCACTGGCAAGCTGTGTCATCAGGCTGGGCCCCAGCAGGCTCTTTGTCCCCGGGCGGATAATGATGACTGAGAACTTCTCCCAGGTCAAAGGGCAGCCTGATTTCAGGAGAAGACCGGAGCTCTGCCCAACCCTGAGGGCCTTCATTCTCTGGCTGGTCTGCCCAGTGTCTTTACATAACATCCCCCTTGTTTCCAACAGAACAGGTCACAGGAGGTAAGCTGGAGTTGACTGTTCAGTGAGGAAGAGGCGACATGCCATTCTCTGGCCCATCTGATCCACCATCTGGGAAGGGGAGACAGGGCAGCAGGGCTGGGGGGCCAGGCTGGGGGGCAAAGGTGAGGCTTTGACCAGTGCTCCCAGGTGGAAGTGGGGAGGATGAGAAAAAAAGTAAAATAGAATCTTTCATTTGATGAATTGACATTTATGGAGCCCATTTTTAATACCAAGGTCAGGGCTGAACTTACAAAGGATGGAGTAGGAGTTGCCTCACGGAGCTCTCAGCCCATGTGACGTCAGAGCTGAGATCAGAGGTCATCCTAGTCACTCGGGGGAACTGAGACTCAGAAGGAGGGCGAAGAAGTCCGCTCCTGGTCATTCAGCCGATGACAGAGTGCAATTCTCCTTCCCTACCTTCTGGGCCCCTCTGGCTGACATTTCAGGGCTCAGAGGACTCAGAAACTCAAAGGTGCCCACGGTGAGTGCAGGGGCTTTGTGGCCTCACCCTCCTCTCCAGCTCAGGGAGGGAGGAGCTGGGACAGGAAGGATGCAGGATGAGGGAAATTGTAGGAGAAAGGGCTGCAGCTCGTGGCTTCTTGCAGCTGTCACTCAAGGCAGAGGAAGAAAAACCTGGTAATTTTTCCTGCCCGCTGAGTGACAGGACCACAGAGGACGGAGAACCCGGACATTATTCCCTCCTAGCATCTCTCCCATTTCTCAGGTGGGCAGACCAAGGAGAGGGCTCCTTGCAGAGGGGTCACAGCAGGAGTGCAAATCACCGATGCCAGAGTCTGGTCTCCTCTGCCATGTTGCCAGTTGTGACTCGGGGCCTGGCATGGGTTAGAAACGCAGGAGTCATCGAAGGCTTTAGAGATGTGTTCAATGGACACCTCCGCGAAGCCTTCTGGGATCACAGCCCCTCCCTCTATTCTCCCTAATGTCAGCCCTGCCCTTTGGGGCAGCCCCTCCTCTGGGGAGGCACTAGCAGAATTCCAAGTGTTGGTCACTGGGGACGTTGTACTTGAGCTTGTGGGCTTCGAAGAGGTTGCTTAGCTCATTCATGTAGCGCTGGTGCAGCCTGTCCACCTCTTCCTGTGAGGGACACGGCGTCTTCTGCACCTCGATGGGCGTCCCCACTGCAAGACACAAAGGAGTGAGGTGGCCAAGAGCAGGAACCACCAGAGCTGCAGTGCGCTTGGGGTTTACACCACAATGGTCATCCGTGCAGGAAAGTGCTCTTATTGTCTCACTTTCAATTCTATTTTGGGTGATAAGTTCTAAGATGTTAGGGCAACTCCAAGATTCTGATACATTAACAATACCACCAGCTGGCATTACAAGCAATAGCTCCTATAATCGTCCTAACAATCCTATATGGATAGAACCTGCTAATATTCCTGTTTGACAGGTCAGGCAATGAGGCTCAAGGAGGTTAAGTAACTTGTTCAAGGTCACATAGCCAGGAAGAATCAGTGCCAGGTGGTAAGCCCTGGGGGTGTGCTCTTAACCTCCAGGCCAGGTGGCTCTGGGAGTCTCAGATACTGTTGATGGGAAGCACCTGTATGTCTTGCAGGGAGGCGGCCCACAGCCCAAGAGCCCTTCTTCCCCCCTCTCTCTCCATGCTGGCCTGCAGTGCCCCCTTTCTAGGGAGGGATCGGGAGGCCCTATCTACCTCCTTCCTCTGGTTCTGCCTGGCTCAGGAAGAAGCTGCTATGTGTTCTTCTCTTGGGAATGGCTCTGGAGGCATCACTTGTGAATTATATTCATGAAAATATTACCACACAACCCAGGGAAAGCCATGGTGTAGGGCGCTGACCAAGTCTGTACTCAACTAAGAAATGATTGGGTGGCTGGAGATGAACAGACCTCTCTCTACAAGCTTTGCCATTGGAACCTAGGTGGAATCCAAGAAGAAAGCAAATGAGCTGTCCAAATAGCTGGAAAGACGGTGCTAAGTCCATGCACTGAAGCCCATGCCCACTATTTACAGGAAAATCCCTCAGGCTTTCTTTCATAGCCTTCTGATTGCTACTTTACACACAATTCTAACACCTGGAATGCCCTTCCCTTGTATCCATCTTCTCCAATAAGCCTTATGAGATCATCTGGTCAGAATTAAACCCTCCTTCTTTGGTGTAATAAAAAAGTCCAATAGATCCTGGCCAAACCTCAACTTATTTACTCAAGGGCAGGGTGTTCTTTTGGAAATGATTTAACTTCTCTGAGTCTCAGTTTGCCATCAGTGAAATGGGGATGATAGTCCCTGCCTCCAAGGTTGTTGGGATACCTGAGCTGCTGCATGTTAGAAGCCAGTCCAGTGCCTGGCACACAGCAGGTGCTCGGTACTCAGTAGTGGCTACTGTTCTTTGTGTCTCTGTTAGAGTCCTCCTCCCAGACTACCTTATATCTGCCTGTGTAACTGTTTCCCAGTCTAGAATGTGAGTTCCACAAGGTCAAAGATGTGTCTGGCCCATGTGCATGTCCCCTTGCAGCACATGGCCTGGGCCCCTTGCCCTGTAGGCTTCCCCATCCCAGCCTGGGTCTTGGCTCACCCACGGTGGTGATGGGCTTGCGGTAGGGCATAAGACCAAAGCTGTACTGGAAGACACCACGGCCATGGAAGAGCGGGAGGGAGACTCCCATGATCTTCTGCAGTCGGTTCTGGGTCTGGCGCAACCAGGAGCCAGGAGAGTTGTCCACCTGGTCAAATAGGTCATTCTCCCCAAAGGAGAAGATCGGCACCAGAGCTGCCCTGGAGGGAGACAGGAGAGAGGGTTAGGAGGTGCAAGAAGGTGCAAGCTTGTCACCTCGCTTCCTGCAGGGACCCAGTGACCAGGAATTGGGGTAGAGAACAGAGCCCTGGGATGGAAGTAGGAGGCCTCTGGTGTCTCCCAGTCCTGCTATGGCCTTGCTTTGTGATTGTGGGCAGGTCCCAGCTCCTCTCAGGACCACTGCCTGGCAGTTGTAACATGACAGGGAGACTAGAATGCTGCAGAGAGTCCTCCCAGATAAAAAAACATTTGCAAACTTTGGAAAAGTCTCACCTTCCTCAGTTAGCTTGTATTCTTCAAAGACGCTCCAAGGTAGGAGAATAGTTCTAAACAATGCCCCAAACTCCATTCTCCCAGATCCCCTCCGTCTCAGATCTAATGCCGGCTTCCAGCAGTATGACCCTTGACACTTAGTCCCTTTAATCACCAAATCTCCCTTCTAGACTCTTCTCTGGGTATTTGGGAAGGAGACAGTACATCGTCACCAACACAGAATCTTCATTGTGAATGGACTGAGAATCTCCCTGCCAGGGCTTCCCTGGTGGCACAGTGGTTAAGAATCCACCTGCCAATGCAGGGAACACGGGTTCAAGCCCTGGTCTGGGAAGATCCCACATGCCTCGGAGCACCTAAGCCCATGTGCCACAACTACTGAAGCCCGGGCACCTAGAGCCCGTGCTCCGCAATGAGAAGCCTGCGTGCCGCAATGAAGAGTAGCCCCCTCTCGCCACAAATAGAGAAAGCCCATGTGCAGCAACAAAGACCCAACGCGGCCAAAAATAAATAAATTAAATAAATTAATTTAAAAAAAAATCTCCCTGACAAAATAGGATCTGCATTAATTTCTGCTGTCTTCCCACTAAAATACAATCCTTGCCAATCTCCAGCTGAACGAGAGCCCTCTCCCCCCATACCCGTGCATCAGGGCGAGCCTGATGAAGCCCTTGCGGTTCCGCAGCAACAGCCTGTAGGCTCCAGGCCTAGCGTTCAGTGCCTCCTGGGCGCCCCCAACAATGATGGCCAGCAGACTGCCACCTCCCTTCCTGTTCAGAATGTAAGCGGCGCTCTCCTTGTCTGCTGAGACCAGCCCTGGGGAGAGGAAGAAGGTCAAGTATGGTGTGAAGGGGGCAGGGATGGTGGAGGAGGATGTGCTCTGGGCTCCACCCCCCCCCCCAACTGGGAGTTCCCTGAGGACTGGGACTGTGTCCTCCCCCTCTTCCCAGCCCCTTGCCGAGCTCTTTGCTGGGCATGGAGCTGTGGGAAGTGCTTCCTTGGGTCTAGCCTCCTTCTCCACTACACATGTTCTTGGATTAAGTACAGAATTGTTAGAAGTCCTCCTTAAAATCCCTCCTCCATGCCTCCAGCCCTCATCTCCCTGGGCTACCCAGGGGTGGGAAGACTCACCCCCTGACAGGATGTAATCCCTGAAGAAAGGGGCCCAGAACCACAAGTTCAGCATCATCAGATGTGGACGGATGCCAGGGAACAGTGAAGAAAAACCGGTGCTCTCGGTGCACAGGTTGGTAAAAGCTCCAGCTGCCAGGACCCCATGGGGGTGGAAGCCAGCGAGGTAGTTCCGGGAGGGGTCCAGCTCCACGGTCTTGACCAGCTGCAGGGACAGCAACCTGGTGAGTGGGGGCTGGATCTCAGGCCCTCCCTGATTCTGCCATCACCAGTGTGACCTTGAGCAACTTGCTCCCCCTCTCTGAGCCTCAGGTTCTTATGAAGATGGAGATATACGTTTGAATGCATCTAGGGAGACCGTGGTGCCATCTGTGTCTCAGACTTGCTGCTGGCTTCGGACAAATTGCTTCCCTCTTTGGCTTTTAATTTATCAAATGCGGACATTTGATCCTGTCCCACCTACCTCCCAGGACTGCTGAGAAGCTCAGGTCCGTGACTGCCATGGAATTACCAAGACTACAGGACAGGATAATCATAATTGATACATTGAATTATAACTGGTATAGTTCATACACCATCAAGGGCCACACAGGGGTGCCACTATGCTTGAAGAGCCCTAGTTTAACAAAACTCCCTATGAGAAAATTTGGCGCTTAGGACCTGGGAGTGAGCATTTGCAAGATATATCAGGGGTGGTTGAAAGAGCATGCAGACCTAGAGACTGGCCCAAGTCCTGTTTAACCCTCTGTACAATGCAAATGTCTCCCTGGTGGTTCTCTGCTCCCCCCATGTCAGACCTTCATTGCCATCCACCCACCTCTTCCCCTGCCCATTGGCAGCTCTGCCCTGGTCTGGTCAGTCCTGCAGCATGGAGGGTGCCGGGGAGACCACTAGATATTGTAGAGGGAGTGGGAGAGGAGAGCTGTTTGTCATTAGCAGCTTCCAGGCAAAGTGGCATGAAGGTGGAAGGAGAGGAACTGAGTTAACAAATGCTGCTCCGCCATTTACTGGACAGGCTTCAGCGTGCAAAGATTACTGCCGGGGCACTGATTGTGTGTGTGACCAACCCCTTCTCCACTCTGCCAGTAACTGCCGGGCCTGCCCTCTACAGAGCCCTGTTATCTGGGAGGCACAGCCATCAGAGTTGGAGGCCCTGAGGCCCCTGGCCCAAGCCCTAAGCCCCTGGCAGGAAGCTCCCTGACAATTCTGCATAGGCCTTGCAATTTGCATTTCCAGGCGTCAGCAGTCCATTCCACTCTGGCTCAGCTTTGGCACCATGAAAGTTCATCCTGTCACCAAGCTGAAATTTTCAGAATGACCCTGAGGATTCTTGTTGCCTTCGGGCCCCAGAGGCCTGGCTGCCTGCTCTCAGAGCAGCCTGGTGGGACCCAAGGGGTAGCAATGGGGGTCTGATCCTGTCTGCCCTACCCAAGCTGAACAGCCCCAAATTGTCCTGTCCTTGACCTGGACTTGATCTCCGCAAATCCCCGCCCCCCAGTATGCCCTCTGGTTACCCTTGACCCTTTGCAGAAAGGCTGAGGGGACCATAGGTGGAGGTGCCATTGCTTCCAAGATGAGGACAAACCTCTTCCACTCATTCAGTGGGGATTTATTGGACGTGAAAATAAGGACAAGCAGAGATAATTCTGGTTATTCTCATTGGGAAAGGTGTTTCCTTAGGAACCCATCTCGGTGTGTTTCTTGAAAAACATACCTGGCTCCCCGCACTGAAGCACTTGCTTATGAATTCTCTTTCTCAGCTAGTGGGAAAATAATTTTGTACAACATGCCTAAACGCTATGAGGCAGTATTTATCAATATTACAGTTGAAAAACATAACTGACCTTTTAGGCCAGCAACTCCACTGCTGAGGCATTTAGCCACAGAATTTCTCATACTTGTGCAAAACGACATCTGAACAAGATTATTAACTGAAGCATCATTTTAAGCAATACCAAAACTTGGCATCCACTCAGATGTCCATAAACAGGGCCCATTTAGCCAAATTATGGAACATTCCCTCATGGGCCACTGTGTAGCCATAGGGATGTACGACATAGCTCTTCCTGTCCTGATATGGGAAGATGCCACAACTGCTCGTCGGGTGAAAAAGCAAAGAGCAAGACGGTGCGCGCAGAACGTCACCAGCTGTGCCGAGAAGGCTAACAGGGGGTGGAGACAGCTCCTCCTGGGGGAAATGTTGCCTGATTCTCCACCATTAGCCCTTTAGGAGGGCTAAGGGTGAGGTTGGAAAGCTCCAAGACACAGAGACTGTGCCCTACTTTTGCTTGAAATTCACAACTAGATGCTATAGTTCGTAAACTCACAGTAAGTACTGATAGCAGCTCAGGGATCCCCATGCCTTTGACGGGAGGAGGCGGAGGCTTGAGAACGTGGGGCACTCCAGCAGAGTGGGGACTCCTTATCCAGGACCCCCTGCCTCCTGGCCCCCCCAAGATCCCTGCAGGATCTGCGCTTTGGAAGTGTGTGGAAGCGTAGGAGGGGCTCCAGGGAGGCGGTGGGGTCCAGAGTCCGCAGGCTCCCAGCCCAGGACAGGCGAGTCAAAGTGCTCATCTTCCCACTCCCTGCAGGCCTCTTGGTGGTACTGCCCGCCCTCTGCAGGTGGTGATGCCACAGGCCTGCAGTGGGCAACAATCCTGAACACTGTGCACATGGAAGTTCTGCAAAACAAGTCCAGTGTCAGTAGTGCCAGGGTTGAGAAACCCTCCTGGGGGGCTAACTGGCTGGAGGAGCAGGAGGATGGCGGACAAGACAGGCACAGAGCTGCTCAGCATCAGGTTCCACAACTGGCGGCAGCTCCAGCTGTAAAGAGAGCCAGAGGCTGTCCTTTGGAGGTCGCGGGATGGCAGGAAGACAGCCCCCTGGAGAGCTTTCAGTTGAAGAGCTCCAGTTCTGTGGAATGGCCTGCACTGGCCTCCATTACCTTATCCCGAAAAACCTCTCCTGCCTCATCCCCAGGTGCACCTTCTGCTTTAGTCACACTATTGCTCAGAAACCACGCAGTGGCAGGCTTCCGGGCCTGAGCTTGTGCTCTTCCCTTCGCAGGCCGCCTTTCCTTCCCTGGTGGACTCAGGATTTAGCTCACAGTGTGGAGTGAGACCACAGAGCCAGAATCTACAAAGCTCTACTTGAGGCCAGAAACCACTTATAGTTTTCCTTGGCCTGGTAGCTGATGTCACAAACACTCTCAGGCTACAGGCCGTACTTTCCCATGGAAACTCTGGCCTTCCTGGCACAGAAGAGTGAGCCTGGGAAGAGGAGAGGGAGGGATGGGAATTCAGAATCTCAAAGCTCAGAAGTCCTGGGGTGGGGATGAGGGACTCTGCCCATAACATTCCCATGGCTTCCCTCGGGACCCAGCAAACCCTGCTCGTTTCTGCTGACAAGGTCCTGGGAGGGCACCCTGCAGAGGAAGCAGATATGGGGTCGAGGAAGACTGCCCCCACCCGGGCACCTCAGGTTGGCTCAGCACTGCCCACTCGCTCTGCCCTTCAACATCGATCACCCCTAATGAGCATGGAAGCCTCTGCCAGCCAACTTCCTGCCCTCTGCCCAGCCCCTGCCCTGTTGCCCTGCCTTGCCCTGCCCCATCCCACTCTTTCCCTTTGCCCAGGAGGCCCTGCTCACTGGATGCTAAGGGCTCCTGCACCCGAGCTGTTGCCCCGCCTTTGCTAGTCCTTGCTGGGCTCCAGAACTATCAGAAGGGAGCAAGGCGGGAACTCTGACTCTGCTGCTGAGGGCTCATGACGTGGCCAAGCTGTTTACCCTCTTTGAGCCTGTTTCCTCCATTCCCTATCGCTTTACCAGCTGGGGACCTAATTTCTGGAGGGCCAGGAAGAGGTGGGGCTCCCAGATTGGGGTGGGAGAAGCCATGCAGGTGTGGGTCCTCCCTAGACCCATAGCTATGCCCACATCTCCCCAGAATCCCCAGCAATTCAGTAAAATACTACAAACTACTAGTTTACTGAGAACATACAAAGTGCTTTACTTGCTGTCTCATGGAATCCACACAACCCAATGATGTATGTGGCATCATCTCCACTTTACATATGAGGAAACTGAGGCTCAGAGAGACTGTGTAACTCACCCAAGGTCACGCCACTTGTATGTTGCAGAAATGATAATAGAACCTAGTCTGTTTAGCTCCAGAGGCCACACTCTATATGTTTCTTCTCTCCTGTTTCCAGAGGAGGGCCACCTGCCCCTGCCTGGCACCTCTCTGAGTCCCCATTGCCTTCCCTATCCTATCTGGACAATAAATCATCCCTGCCCAGCTGCTTATACCCAAGACTTTAGTCTGTCTGGGATTCAGGAAAGGAGCCAAGGTCAGTTCACTCAGTCAAGGATTTTGCTCCACTCAGGACGGAACTTTGGGTCCAGGGTCAAGTGTCCAAAAGGCCATGAGGTGCCCTGAGTCTGAAAGTCAGAGATTCAAAAGCACTCAAGTGGGAAGGATCAGTGTGCTCACTGGATACATTTGTAAACTAAGATTTAGAATGGGGCAAGGCCTTGTCCAAGGATGCCTAACATACCAGAGTGAGGGGCAGAATCTGAGAACAAGTTCAGGGTCCTCTCCCCTGTCCCTTTAAACTGACTTAATGTACAAACTTTAAATCAGTAAAAGGGTTTGTATGTGAACTTGATCACATCCTTGTCCCTCTCTAGGGGTTAGTCTCCTCATCTTATGAAGTGTGGGGCTAGAGGGTCTCTTAGGACCTTAAGTTTATTACCTTCACCCCCAGGCATGGCTACTGAGGGGTTTATACCTATAAGATACATATGTGTGTCACACTACATGGCCCACAGAGCTCCCTCAAATCCTGTTCATTCATCAGTCCTCATACTTGCCCCATATCCCTGCAGGTGGGAAACTATGGCCAGACAAAAGCTGGACTCTTCCCCAGGCCACATAGTGGTGGAAGCCTGGCTCCTACCTCCCAGCCCAGTGTTCTGCTCACTGCACACAGGGCCGCACTTCCCCACGGACACGCGGGGCACTACGGTCCTGGCCACACCCCAGCCAGCCCCATTACTCACTGAGATGGGGAAATAGTCCTTCATGTACTTCCATACGACCCAGCGCCTTAAGGCCTCAATGTGCCTGCCGCCCTGCCATGGCTTGTCTCGGTCCAGGTACCACCAGGTTGCATACAGGATACTGAAGATCCAGAATCTTGTGAACAGGAGACCTATGAAGACCACAATGCAGATCTGGGCTGGGGAGGGAAGCAGGAACCATCAGTGGTCAGAGGGGTGAAGGAAGGATTTCTACCCCAATGCCCAGCAGTAGCAGCACTGTCCTGTCCAGCCCTCACCCCAGGGAGAAGGGGTCAGCCTCCCCTGCCTTCAAAGAGGAAGGAATGCAGCCCATCCAGTGTCATACTGGGAGCCTGGATTTGAAGCCAGGTAGGCCTAACTCCAAACTCACTTTTTCCCACTGCACCAGGCTGCCTCATTCGCTCCAGTCTTCCCCCTCCACCTCCTCTCTGTCCAGTTAAGTATCTATATTCACCAGGTGCTCAATAAATGCCTGGGGGAGAAGTGACTGGTTTAACTGTTTCTCGTTTGCACCCTTTGGGCCCTCAGAGAAAAAGGAGACATTCTCTCTGCCCAGCCCTCTCTCTGTCCACTCTCGCCCATCTTTCCATAGATAAATCCTGCCAGATCCCCCCTCTAATTAAAGTTCTTCCATGGCTTTCTCATAACTTTAAAAACAGCCCAGGTAGCTCAGCCTGGCACTCAGGCTCCCCATGGCTGGTCTGATCCCCCTCCCACTCCACCCTCACTCACCCACGTGCACCCCATGCTCCGGCCACATGAAACTGCTCAGTGTACCTACACTGAGAGATTGAGTTCCTTCAATCTCTTAGCTTTTGCTTATGCTGCTTCCTCTGCCTGCCATGCCCTTTCCTGGTGAAGGAGGCAGGAAGGAAGAGGCCAACTTGTGGCTGGCCCATGGGTTGGGGTGCAGCATGGCTAGGACCAGGCCAAAAGAGGAAACACCTCTTACCTACGATTCCAAGTCCCTTGCGGCAAGCTAATCCTGGCTTCATCTCAGGTTCAGGAGGTCTATGAGGCTGACCCTTACCTGATGCTAATGGAACATCATTCCCAGAGAATATTTCTCCCTCCCCATCCCATTCCTTCCACTCAACACCATGCACTCACACCCTTAAAAAGGTCAGCCTCCGGTTGTATTGCATCTGAAAGTAGGGTAGACTGGGTCTGTCATTCCTGGCAGGCTTCCAGGAGAAGAGGACTTTTGACCCAGTCTGAACAGTAGTAAAATTCATAAGCCAGAGAAAATAGGTTGGGGCTCACAGATGTTCAGTTTACACAGAACACCTATGTGCCAGGTGTTGGTGGTTCAGCCGTGAACAACAGAGAAAAATTCCTGCCCTCGTGGAGCTGACTTTCCAGTGCTGTGTTTGTGGCACTTGTTTTGTTTTTTTAAATTTCTATGGTGGTAAAATATACGTAACATAAACTTTATCATCTGAACCATTTTTAAGTGTACAGTGGCATTAAGTTCATTCACATTGACCATCGTGACCATCCACTCCCAGAACTCTTTTCATTTTCCCAACCTCTGTACCCATTAAACAAAAACTCCCATGTCCCTCTCCCCCAGCCCCTGGCAACCACAATTCTCTTTTCTGTCTCCATGAATTTGATTAGTCCACAAACCTCACATAAGAGGAATCATAAAGTACTTGTATGTGTGTGTGTGTGTGTGACTGGCTTATCTCACTTAGCACAATGTCCTCAAGATTCATCCATGTTGATGTATGTTTCAGAAACTCCTTCCTTTTTATGGCTGAATAACAGTCCATTGTGTTATTTGTGGCATTTGCTATACATTCATCCATCAATGGACCGATGGACAATTGGGTTTCTTCCACCTCTGTACTTTATTTTAAAATAGCATTTAATTAGTCACTAATAATGAAAAATGGGGAGGCTTCACACTCAAACCCATTCATCTGGCGTCTCTTGAACAGCGGGAAGGAGCGACAGCCCTGAGTCACTGCCATCGCAGGCAGCTCCCCTCCAGGCATTTCCCCTCCTTCCCAGGCCTGCTGGCCAATGGCTGCTGGAACCTGTGATCTCACATCAGCCTTGTGATTCCTGGAGGATTCAGAAAAGGACCAACGACACTCCTGGTGAGTTGATCACTTTTTTGTTTGCCTTTAAGGTTTTTTTTTAATAAAAAACTTGAAAGGGAAAGTTGCAGAAGAGTGGGAATGAAATGCCACCATTTGCATGAAGAATAACATGTCCACCCTTGTGGATGCTCATGCATAGAGGCTGGAAGGACACCTGCAGATCTGGAGGGAGGAGGCAGACACCAGGAGATAAGGGATAAGGATGGCTGGGCAGTTGACTTAGATTTTATCATTTTTATTTACATAACAAATATTTAATGTGAGAAAATGGTAAAGAACCTCAGCTAGGACTCTCTGCCCTTGGGCAAAATCAAGTCTACCTGGGTCGATCCCCCTTTCAGAAAACCGCCTCGCCTCTAGAGAATAAAACCGAGTTGTTAATAGTGGCTCCCTGGAGGGAATTCCCTGGCCATCCAGTGCTTAGGACTCCGCACTTTCACGGCTGCTTTCACACAAGCCACGATGTGCACGGCCCAAAATGAATGAATGAATGAATAAATAAATAAATAAAATAGTGGCTCCCTGGAGGGTAGGATTTGGGGAAGTCTTTCACTTTTAGGATACACATTTTGTTTGGATGTGTTACAATGGCACGTATTCATTTTTGTAACTAACATAGCATGTTAAGGTTAGGAAAAAACCCACAAAAGAACTTGCACTTGACAGAAAGAACTCTCCACCATCCCCCTCACCCTGAGGTCACCTTTTAACTCCTGTCAGCAGGCAAAACCCAAACTTGGGGATCTTTTCAGTCCCTTAGGAAGGGAGACACCTTCTTTCACCTTGTAACACCAAGGGGGAGAAACGTTAAGAACCCACTTTACTGAGACCCAGAGAGGGTATGCAAATTGGCTAAGGTCCCACAGCAAGCTAGTAGGATGGGACCTGGCACTCAATTCTACTCTTTTGTCTACATCATGCTCCCAACATTCATTCATTCAACAAACATTTATCAACACCAACTCTTCTAGGAGCTGGAGATGCAGCTGAGAACAAGACCAACTATTTGAATGGAGTTTACCTTCTTCCTGTGTGAGTGTGTGAAATATAGAGGAGAGGAAAGGAAACAGAGTAAACATGTAACCCACTGGAAAGTATTTGTTTCTGGGCCCTGAGTCCTCAGTGACAGGCCCTGGTTGACCTCTCCGGCCACTTCTTTGCCCCTCCCCAAAATGCCTGCTCTATGTCCAGCATGAGCCAGCCGGTCACAACATGTGTGGTGTTTACTCCCCCACTGGAAGCCCTTACTCTCCTGCCAGTCTGTAAATCCCACCCTGTGGTCTCATCTCCTAAGTATCCTTGAAAAGGGGCCCTTTCTTTCCTCTCACTGCCAGACCAGGGGAGGCAATCTTTTTCTTAAAGGGCCAGATTGTAAATATTTTAGACTCTGAGGCTATATTGGGCAACTTGGAGGATATTACATAGGCACATAATGATTTGAATTACGCAAACATTTAAAATGTAAAAACTCTTCTTGGCTCATGGGCTGTACAAATGCAAAAACAATCAGTGGAAGGGGCTTCCCTGGTGGCGCAGTGGTTGGAGTCCGCCTGCCGATGCAGGGGACATGGGTTCGTGCCCCGGTTCAGGAAGATCCCACATGCCGTGGAGTAGCTGGGCCCGTGAGCCATGGCCGCTGAGCCTGCGCGTCCGGAGCCTGTGCTCCGCAACGGGAGAGGCCACAACAGTGAGAGGCCCGCGTACCACACACAAAAAAAAAAAAAAAGAAGAAGAAAAAAAAAACAGTCAGTGGGCTGGATTTGGCCCATGCCACATGGGACCCCGATCTAGCTGGTGGCTACTCCCTGCTATTGGTCTACCCCCCACACCCCAAACACAGCAGATCCATAGACTTCAGGCACTGAGACCTATCCCACACAGATTGGACCTTGTCACTCCTGTACCAAAAAGCCTCCTGGGCTCCACTTTGTCCCCAGGATAAGGGACAAGGTACAAGCTCCTGCTCGTGGCGCGAGTGGGCTCAGATCCCTTTGCTCAGCGACCCTCCCTCTAGCTCCAGACCCAGCGCTGCTTGACCTCCCTGTGCTGCTCCTGACGTTGCCAGGGTCCCCGGCTGGGCTGGGGGTGGGCCCGGACAGTCAGACACACTCCTGCTGGGAAAGCTTTCCCAAGGCCAGCTGGGCAAGACGTCCCTCATCCCCTGTAATCCCCGGGCCTCAGCCCACCTGGCTCTGGGCCCCCAGTGCCCTTTGCCCAGGAGCCAGCCTACTTGTCGGCTTGTGGCCTCCTGCCCCTGCTCCACACCTCCTCCCACGCCCTCAGCCCTCTCTCCTCCCTCTGCTGCCTTCCCTCTCCTCCTCTGGCAGTAGGAGGGGTCCAGACCTACAGCCTTGGACATTTAAGGCAAATTAGCTTCCCTGCTCATCTATGGAATGGGGTAACCGGGGATATTTTAAATGTTTTAACAACCCTTAGGGCAGAGACACAGGTCAATCATCAGGGATGCTAGGGGCAGGGAACTGGAGGGCTTGCTTTAGCTGCAAAATTTCGGGGAGCTTCTGAGCGAGGACATGGGGTATGTGTATGGTATTTCTGTGTGTGTGTGTGTGTGTGTGTGTGCGCGCGTGCACCCATGTTTGTGTGTGAGTGTGTGAAATGGCTATTGACCAGTCTGTAAAGAGTATGTCCACAGTTTAACGCCAGTGTAGTGGCATCAGTGTACAGGCTGAACACTAGCCCTGCGGGGAGCACTCCCTACCCAGTCTGGCACCAGCAGGTGAGACGAAGAATCCCATGGCCTCCCATCCCCCCAGCCCAGCCCACCTTACCCAGAGCCAGAAAGGCGAAAACCCACTGCAGGACCACAAAGGTCTGCATCCTGCGCTCCCATGGCACGGACAACGGTGCAAACTCCACCATGCTGTCTCTTTTGGTTGATTCCGGTGTCTTCTCTGAGCTCTGCTGTGGTCTTAGGCACCTACTTACTGGTTTTTGCTGCTGCCAGGGGTTGAGTAAGCGTTAGTGGCTGGAGAGGAGGGTGCCCCACCCCACACTGCGCAGCCCAACGCCTCCCTGTCCCCGCCCTGCCAAGGATCTGTTTCCTGGTAGAAAGCTTTGAACCCACTTGCCCTGGAGCCAGGTAAAGGAAGCAGGGAGGGAAGGACATTTGCCTCCTCAAGCAAAACCTTATCTGCCAGATGCCTTTCTCTGTTTGCTTGAATCTTGCCCTCCACTTGGCAGATAAAGCACTGAGTATAGGGCAATCCTGTCCCTCTTCACCTACCCAATGGCATGGCTGCAATAACTGTCTCCTCTCTTCTGCCACTGTTCCCCTCCACAAACATGCAGTAGCAACTCCTGTCTACAAATCCTTCGGCCCCACCATCTCCTCCACCCTCTGCCCTATTCATGGAAGAGCCCTGTCTGCATTCCACATCCTCCCCTCCCATTCTGTCCTCCCTCCTCCAGACTTCAGATGCCATTGCTCCATGGAACTGCCCTTGACAAGTTCACCAATGGCCTCCATGCTGCTGAATCCAGTGGTCCATTCTCAGCTCTCATCTTGACCTCTCAGCAACCTTAGACACAGTTGGTCACTCCCTGCTCCTTGAAACCACTTGGCCTGTGGACTCCACACTCTCCTGGTTTCTTTCCTGCTCCTCTGGCTGCCCCTGGGTCTAATTGCGGCTCTTAGCCTTCACCAGGCTTGCCCACGTAGTCCTTGTGAAACAGGAGGGAAGAGGGCAGGGCACAACCTTTAAAAGAATGACATAGCCCGAGGACACGACATAAACTGATTAGAACCAAGTAAGTCCAAGATGGCGGACGAGTCGAGTTTCATTAGACTTGTGTGTGTGTGTTTAATTTTGGCTGCACCATGCAGCATGTGGAATCTTAGTTCCCCAACCAGGGATAGAACCCGTGCCCCCTGCAGTGGAAGCGCAGGGTCCTAACCTCTGGACCACCAGGGAAGTCTCTGTAGTGGACCTTGAGCCTCAGTATACACTCACTGTAACATATCAGCAAGCTAAATGTCACACCCACAGGTGCCATGACAGTTCAAGGCCAACCATAAAGGCCAAAAAGTGGGCAGTGGCCCAACTTCTGGAAACCCCCACCCCTTCCCCAAAATAGCTGAAATACTCCTCCCACTCATTAACCTATGAAATTACCCACCCCTATAAAAACTGACAACCCCATACCTTGGTGCCTTTCTCACCTTCTGAGATGGCCCACACTCTGTCTGGGGAGTGTGTTTATCCCAAGGCCTTTCTCACCTTCTGAGATGGCCCACACTCTATCTGTGGAGTGTTTCTCTCTAAATAAATCCACTTCTTACCTATCACTTTGTCTCTCACTGAATTCTTTCTGCGATGAGACATCAAGAATCTGAGCTTCATTAAGTCCTGAGACCAGGTGTGTGATCTCAGTTAAAAGACCATGGGTTCAAGTCCCAATCTGGGTTTTGGCTGGGTTCAAGTCCCAGCCCATAGGTTCAAGCCCCAATCTGAGTTACACGGTTTCACTTGGAACCTCCCTCTTCTCTCCACCCTCTCTCCTGCAGAGACTTCATCCAGGCTCATGGCCTTGGAGTCTATCTGCAGGACAAATACTTCCAAACTGCATCTGCAGCCCTGACTTCCCCCTGGGCTCCAGACTTGACTAGCTAGGTGGCTACTTGACATCTACCCTGACAGCCTGCTCAGCACCTCCATCACAGCCTGTCTCAAACTGAACTTGACCTCCCCTCACCTGCCCAGGCTGGCCTTTCCTCTGCTGTTTGCCATCGCAGGAAAGGGGACTCCAGTGACCTGGTTCCTCAGGCCAAAACCTTAGAGTCACACTAGACTCTTTCTGTCCCTCTCCATCCAACTCTCTCAGTCGGTTCTCCTAAATCTCTCCATTTAAATGTACACTTTGAACTGAAATATATCAAGCATACAGCAAAAGGCACAAATCCTAAGTGTAGGAGTGATACATTGTCACAGAGTGGACACACTGCTGTGACCTCTGCTCTGATGCACAAATAGAACCTGACCAGCACCCGTGTCCTTGCCCGTCACTCCTCTCCTCCCCGACCCTCACACCAACCTCGTCTCTGCTTCGAACTTTATAATAAGTGAGCCTTACACAATATACCTTCTGGGACGGTCTCTTTTGGCTCAGGATTATATTTTGAGAGTCATCCAAATTGTGTGTGTTTGTAGTACGTTTGTTCTCGTTGCCATATAGGACTTCACTCTGTGAATATGCCAGAATTCATCCATTTCACTGCTGAGAGGTATTTGGGCTGTTGTCTGTTTCTGGCTATTGTGAATTGTGCTGCTATGGGCATTCTTTTCTCTTTTCTTTTTCTTTCCAATTTTTTTGAGAAAAAATTGACATATATCATTGTATAAGTTTCAGGTATACAGCATGATGGTTTGATTCACATATATTGTGAATGATTACAACAGATTTAGTTAACATCCATTGTCTCACATAGTACAATAAAAAGAAAGGAAAAAAATATCTCCTTTTCATGAGAACTCTGATCTACTCTCTTCCCAACTCTCCTATGTATCACAGAGCAGTACAGGCATTCTGTACCTGGCTTGTGGTACACATTTCTATACTTTTCTGTTGTGTGTGTGCCTGGGAATAGACTGGCTGGGTCTCCTGGTATAAAGGCACATATTTTCCAAAGTGGTTGTACAAATTTACACCCGCAAGGCCCACATGAGAATTCCAGTTGCTCCATATCCTTCTCAACATTTTAGCCATTGTAGTGAGTATGCAGGGATACTTTATTGTGCTTATAGTGATTTCCTAATGCCTAAGAGGTTGAGCACACTTTAATATGTTTATTGGCCATTTGGATATGATTTTATGTCAAGTTCATGTTCTAGCCTATTGTTGATTTAAATATCTCTCGCGGTGGAAAGCTGCTTTCCACACCCACAGCCAGCCTCTTTGATTGACTCTGACATTAGCGTTCTCACTGATCTCTGTCACTGTGCCCTTTCTCTCTCCCAGAATCTCAGCAGCTGGAGGGACTGCTGGGTCAGAGTATGTGACTGCAGGAGCTTGGCAGTAGTAGTGCCAGACTTTTCCCAAAACAGCAGCACCAGTTTATACCTTCACCAGAAATAGATGTGAGATCCCATAGACGTGTAACCTCTCTGGCCCTTGGTGTGGTCAGACTTATTATTATTTGCTAGTGTGTAGAGTGATATCTGGTTGGGATCTTGCATTTCCTGAACACGACTGTTGCACATGGCTTTATTCATAGGAGTTTCCTCTGCTGTGAAAAGCTCATTCTTAATTTTCTTCCATTCTTCTACAGTGTTTTTTGTGCTTTTTGCCTAAATTTGAAGTTTTTTATGCACTCATGTTACTAACCTTTGAGGTTGCACATATTGCAAATCTATTCTCCCAATTTTTAGCTTGTGTTTTAAGGTGTCACTGGATGAACAAACATTTTACATTTTAATAGATTCATATTCATCAGCCTTTTATTAAATAGTCATTGCCTGGTCTGATTCAGGAAATCTTTTCCCACTTATATTTACCATTAAGAATTTAAAGTTTGGGATTTCCCTGGTGGCACAGTTCTTAAGAATCCACCTGCCAATGCAGGGGACACGGGTTCAAACCCTGGTCCAGGAAGATCCCACATGCCACGGAGTAACTAAGCCCGTGTGCCACAACTACTGAACCTGCGCTCTACAGCCCGCAAGCCACAACTACTGAGCCCACGTGATGCAACTACTGAAGCCCGCACACTCTAGAGCCCGTGCTCCGCAACAAGAGAAGCCACCGCAATGAGAAGCCCATGCACCACAATGAAGAGTAGCTCCCACTCGCCGCAACCAGAGAAAGCCCATGCACAGCAATGAAGACCCAAAGCAGCCAAAAAATTAATTAATTAATCAAAAAAAATTTTTAAGTTTGTTGTTTGTTTTTCATATGTAAGTCCTTACTGCATCTGGATGTTTATACAGTATGAGTTAGGTTCCAATTGTATCTTTAACATATGAGAACCATTCTGTGCAGTTCCATTTGTTCACCGCCCCCCCTTCCCCATGAGGTAATGTGCCACCTCTGTCATACAATAGATTTCTACACATTTGTGGCCTGTGTCGGGCTTTTATTCTCTTTTATTGTCTGTTTATCTATCTCTGCCAGTGCCACACCATCTTAATTATTTACTTAGCTCTAATATCTAGGAGGGCAAGCCTCCTTGCTCTTCTGTCTTACAATTGTCCAGGCTATAATTTACCCTTACTCTTCCATATACATTTTAGAATCATCTCAACAGTTTCCAAAAGTCTCTCTTGGAATGTTGGAATTCATAAAATGTTGAATCACAGTTCATTTTGAGGAAACACACATGTGAATAAAAATGAAAGAAAGAATAAATGAATTAAATTCCCACATCATAATATCTATCAAAAGAGCAACAAAGAAACCACAGGAAGAAAATAATAATGATAAAAGCAGAAATTAATGAGAGGTTAGAAAAAGAATAGCTCTAATGAATAAATTAAATTTTTAGTTTTCTAAAAATAACTAATGAAAAAAACATACTACTAGCTAATGTAATCAAGAATAAAAGGGACAGGGCCTCCCTGGTGGCGCAGTGGTTGAGAGTCCGCCTGCCGATGCAGGGGATGCGGGTTCGTGCCCCGGTCTGGGAGGATCCCATATGCCGCGGAGCGGCTGGGCCCGTGAGCCATGGCTGCTGAGCCTGCGCGTCCGGAGCCTGTGCTCCGCAACGGGAGAGGCCACAACAGTGAGAGGCCCGCATACCGCAAAAAAAAAAAGAAAAAAAAAAAAAAAAAAAAAGAATAAAAGGGACAAACCACACATTCACAAAGTAAGAAAAGATAGTGGAGACATAATTGATGTAGAAGAAATTTTAAAAATCAAACGAGGGAGTTCCCTGCGGCCTAGTGATTAGGATTCAGTGCTGTCACTGCCATGGCCTGGGTTCGATCCCTGGAACTGAGATCCCACAAGCTGTGTGGAGTGGACAAAATTAAATAATAAAATAGAATAAATAAATAAGAATCAAAAGAAACTACTTTGCAAACTTTAATGCAAAAACATTTGCATGTGTAGACACAACTGACTGTTTCCAAGGGAAATATGATTTACCAAACTGAGCCAATTAATGATCGAAAACCTAAGCAGATGAATTTCCATAGAAGAAACAGAGAATATTACCAAGGAATTTCCCCACAAAAAAGCACCAGTCCCAGACAGTTCCACAAGAGAATTTTGTCAAATCTGTAAAGACTAAATAGCCCCAATGCTCCATAAATTGTTTCAAAACTTTTAAAATGAAGAAAAACTTCCAATTTCTTTCTTAGGTAGCAAGTATTACATTGATATTTAAACACAATTTTTCAGAAAGCAGCACAAAAAAAGAGAACTATAGACTGATTATTACTTATGAATATTAAAGCAAAATATTTAAATAAAGTATTAGAAATATTATAGTAGAAAATTTCAGGAAACAATCCAACATCACATCATATACCATGAACAGGTAGGATTAGGGAAACCATTACTATAGTACATCGGATTAATAGATTTAAGAAGAGAATCACATGGTTATTTCAATAGATGCTGAAAAAGCTCTTGACCAAACTCACCACAGAGTAAAATTGATGAGTGGTTTCTTTATATTGTAAAATATATATACTTTGTTCCTAAAGCTAGAGTCCAAATTAATGGGGAAATACTAAGGGCATTTCCAAAAGATCAGCAATAAACCAAAGAGGCCCTCTACTATTCAACATTGTACCGGACACATTAGGCAAAGCAGTGAGAGAAGAGAAATCAATAAGAGGCATAAGAATTGGGAAGAAAAGGAGTAAATCTATCCCTTGCAGGTGATATGATTGTGTACCTGGAAAGCCCTAAAAGTATTTTGGATTTGTCTCCATTATTACCATTTCTGGAGTTGTTCATTTCTTGGTGTAAACCCAGGTTTGTATCTTGTATCATATACCTTCTGCCTGAAAAACTTCCCTTAATGTTTCTTATAGCACAAGCCTACTGGGAATTAATTCTGTTGGCTTTTGTTTGTCTAAAAACATCTGTATTTTTGCCTTAATTTTTGAAAGATATTTTCGCTGGATAAAGACTTTTGAGCTGACAATATTTTTTCTCTCAGCTCTTTAAAGACGCAATTCTTTGTTCCTCTGAATATATTGTATCTTTTTCTCTGGCTGCCTTCAAGATTTTCACTTTACATTCAGTTTTCAGCAATTTTAATATAATGTGTCTAGATTTAAAAAACAAAACAAAAAAATCAACTATCCTGTTGAGAGTCTCTGCGTTCTTGGATCTATGGTTTCATCTCTTTCATTATTTTTGGAACATGTTCAGCCTATCTCTTTAAATATTTCTTCTGCTCTGTTATCTCTTCTCCTTCCAGGATTTCAGTTACATGGATGTTAGACTGTTCAATATTGTACCACAACACTTCAGGGCTCTGTTCTGTTTGTTTGTTTTCTCTCCTTTTTCTCTTTGTGTTTCAATCTAGGTAATTTTTATTGACCTATCTTCAAGTTCAGTGATCTTTTCTTTGGATGTGTTGAGCCTACTGGTGAGCCCTGAGAAGTTCTTCATTGGTTTTTAAAAATTTTAGTATTTCCATTTGACTCTTTCTTATTATTTCCAGCTCTCTGCTAATTTTAACACTAGGTTCTCAGCACAGCAGGCTGCCTATCTTTGAGACATGCACTTCCTTGGTCCTGTGTTCTCCTATGCTCCTCATCAACCACTACCTCCCTTCTGGGTCTCAAGGGTTGGCTGCATAGATCCTGTCAGGTGATCTTCTCCATCTCGCCATCCCCCCCAGGCTCCAGTGATAGCTCCACCCCTTGTCCTTTCAAGCCTATAATGGGCAAGAGCTCCCTGATCTGGCACATAATAGCCACTCAATTATTTACTGGATGAATGAATGAAAGTATCTGGAGCATAAAGTGTTGGGAGAATGGAGGGAGACAAGCATGGAATTAAGAACTCAATTATAACTAATTGGTAAAAGGCCTTGACTTCTTTTGAGTTCCCAGCAAGCAGGCTGAACTGTCCAACTAGAAATAACCACATGGACCTGAGTCCAAAGCCAAGTGCAGCAGGTGGGTGGACTCCATCAGCTGCTGGGTGCTGAGCCCCCAGGCATGTGGGCAAGGTCCTGTCTGCTTTGCCATCCAGGTGGCCTCCTGCCTTTAGCAAAAGAAGGAGGGAACCCTCTTTGACAGTTTGACCCTAAGAGCCCAGGATTTCTGTCTTTGCTGCTGGCTTTACGCTGGGCACAAAAGAAAGGTATTGACTGGTCCCTGCTCTGCTTCTCATTCTCTAGGTGACCTTGAGGAAGCACCGACCCTTTCTGGGCCTCAGTTTCTACATCTGTAGAACGGATGGGGTTAGAGCTATAGGCGAAAGAACTGAGATTAAGGGCCTACTATGAGTTGTTCTTTATATTAATACTTATTGAAGAGCTAACATTTTTGAGTGCCTACTATGAAATATGCAATCTGTGTGCATTATTCCATTTAATTCTCACAGCAACCCTATGGGGTAGGTGCTATTGGTATCACTAATTTACACACATGAAAACTGTCATCTCGCATAATCCTCACAACAACTCTCCAACGTAGCTGTTGGTCCCATCACAGCTCTGAGAGGCACAGTGACCTACCTGAGAGCTCTCAGTTCACAGGAGGCAGAAGTGAGGTTCCGTTTGGGTCTTTCTGGCTCCAAAGCCTTCTTTCCGCTACATCACACGCTCCATTCCATGACTCTTGACTGGTTTCCTTTCTTGAACAGTCCACGAAATCTTCAAGCTCAGGAATCCTGTGTCCCCAGTATGAGAGACAGAGTCTAGCCCAGAGAATATGAGGGAAAAGTTTTGATTAGAAAAGTACAGAGAAGTGGGAGGCCGGCGCGTCCAGCGGAGCGGCCAAAGCGGCGGGCGCTGCTCCTGGCCAGGCGGCTGGCTGGCCGGTCCCCGCCGCACGAACCCGCGGGTGGGGCCTCGCGCGGGCTCTGCGCTGACGGGTTAGCGCGGGCGTCGGCGCCGCGTGCAGCCCTCCCAACTTTCCACTGGCGGGCGCTTGGCGGGGACGTGAGCTTCTGCGGCTTTGGGCAGAGAGCGTGGATGTGGACTTTCTCCTGAAAGATGTGAACAGCAGGAAGCGGGCCGAGCACAGGACGGAGGATGGGAAGAAGGACAAGTACTTCCTCTTCTGCGACTGGAAGACGGTGTCCAGGAAGGTGAGCCTGGCGCTCAAGAACCCCAACAAGCGGCTGGAACACCAGGGCATCAGCGTCGAGTTCCTCGGGCAGATTCGTGAGTGTGGGGCCTGTGCCCGCCCCTCCCGACCCCTGCCTCCAACCCCCCTGCCCCCACCCTGACCCTGACCTCGAGCCCCTGGCCCTTGACCCGATCCCCATTTCTGCCGCCCCTCAACCTTTACCCCCAACCCCTGCCCCCGCCCCTGTCTCTAGGCCAGCAGCCTGGTTGCCGGCCAGGGTCTGGGCGCTGTGCTCCTGTCCGGCCTTCGGTGCTGCTGGGCCCGCCCGCAGGTTGCCTACGCCACGCCGAGTCTCGTGGGGCGTCCACCCCTTTCTAGTACCTGTGGCCCACCCGCCTCTCACATCCCACCTTCGCTCAAGGTGGTTTCAGAAAGCAGCCCTGCGGGCTCCAGCCTCAGCCCCTCTGTCTGTCCACTTAGCCTGTATTCCTAAAATTTCTGAATTAGAACGTAGGCTTCAGTGGAGTCATCTTCTCCTTCAAGACAAAGAAATGATGCTCCTAAGACCCAGATTAAATGGTCAAAATTTCTCAAGACTCTAATAAGTCTTCAAACAGGATTATTAGTAATTAAAACTAGACTATAAAAGGCAGTAACAATACAGAAGATTTGGGAGCTGTCCAAATTCTATTTGGACTCTTGTGTTTATTAAAACTCGCAGATACTTCTGAAATTAAAACAAAAAACAAAACAACAACAACAACAAAGCCAAAAGGGGGAAAGCGAGTAAAGGGAAAGGGAGGGCAAGGAGGTGGGAGAGTTTTGGGGTGGAGGGAGAGAGCCAGCCTGTGCCAGCCGTGAGGAGGCGCTCCCTCTGGTGGCCATTCTGAGAATCTGCAAGCAGGATGGGCTGCCTTTCTAGGGCAGGGCTGGCAAGGGCAGGGAAGGAGCCTGGATAACAGGCAAAGCTGTGAGGGGAACTTGCTCTCAGAGATGGCTAAGTGGTCTATTTCTGCTGGGTTTGACTGCAGAAGAGCTAAGTCTGTCCCTTTTCCAGCTTTCTCAGGATGGGGAATTCTAAGCCCTCTTAGGACTGTCTCCCCTCTTGAGCCCCTACTTGTGTGTCTGGTGCTTTGAAGTATGGTCCTAGGAGGAGGAATTCTTCTCATTTTACAGAGAAAGAAGCAAACTCACAGGGGTTAAACAGATTTCTCCAGATCATCACACTAATATGACCTTTTTGTTTATTTGGTTTTTGTTTTGTTTGTTTTGAAGACTACCTTTTTGTTTTTATTGATATATAGTTGATTTACAATGTGTTCATTTCAGGTGTACAGCAAAGTGATTCAGTTATGCATAAATATTGCTTTTCAGATTCCTTTCCATTATAAGTTATTACAAGACATTGAATATAGTTCCCTGTGCTATACAGTAAGACCTTGTTGTTTATTTTATATATAGTAGTGTGTATCTGTTAATCCCAAACTCCTAATTTATCCCTCCCCACTTTCCCCTTTGGTAACCATAAGTTTGTTTTCTATGTCTGTGAGTCTGTTTTTGTTTTGCAAATAAGTTCATTTGTATCTTTTATTTAGATCCCACATGTAAGTGATATCATATGGTATTCGTCTTTCTCTGTCTGACTTACTACACTTAGTATGATAATCTCTAGGTCCATTCATGTTGCTGCAAATGGCATTATTTCATTCTTTTTATGGTTGAGTAATATTCCATTGTATATATGTACCACATCTTCTTTATCCATTCATTTGTTGATGGACACTTAGGTTTCCTCCATGTCTTGGCTCTTGTAAAAAGTGCTGCTATGAACATTGGGGTGCATGTATCTTTTTGAATTAGAGCTTTCATCTTTTTTGTATATATGCCCAGGAGTGGGATTGCTGGGTCGTATGGTAGTTCTATTTTTAGTTTTTTAAGGAACCTCCATACTGTTCTCCATAGTGGCTGTATCAATTTATATTCCCACGAACAGTGCAAGAGGGTTCCCTTTTCTCCACACCCTCTCCAGCATTTATTATTTGCTGACTTTTTGATGATGGCCATTCTGACTAGTGTGAGGTGATACCTCATTGTTGTTTTGATTTGCATTTCTCTAATGATTAATGATGTTGAACATTCTTTCATGTGTTTGTTGGCAATCTGTATATCTTCTTTGGAGAAATGTCTATTTAGGTCTTCTGCCCATTTTTTGATTGGGTTGTTGTTGTTGGGTTTTTTTGACATAGAACTGCATGAGCTGTTTGTATATTTTAGAAATTAAGCCATTGTTGGTCACATCATTTGTAAATATTTTCCCCCATTCAGTAGGTTGTCTTTTCATTTTGATTATGGTTTCCTTTGCTTTGCAAAAGCTTATAAGTTTGATTAGGTCCCATTTGTTTATTTTTGCTTTTGTTTCTATTGCCTTGGGAGACCAACCTAAGAAAACATTGCTACGATTTATGTTGGAGAATGTTTTGCCTATGTTCTCTTTTAGGAGTTTTTTGGTATCATATCTTATATTTAAGTCTTTAAGCCATTTTGAGTTTCTTTTTGTGTATGGTGTAAGGGAGTGTTCTAACTTCATTGATTTACATGCAGCTGTCTGTCTTTCCCAACACCACTTGCTGAAAAGACTGTCTTCTCTCCATTGTATATTTTTGGCTTCTTTGTTGAAGATTGATTGACCGTAGGTATGTGGGTTCATTTCTGGGCTCTCTAATCTGTTCCATTGATCCATATATCTGTTTTTGTGCCAGTACCACGCTGTTTTGATTACCGTAGCTTTATAGTGTTGTCTGAACTTAAGACCACCATTTTGAATCCACCTAAGTCCTGGCCATCTTCGCCCTTCAGTCCCACTCTCAACCTGGGCAATCTTGATCATGACATGGTTTTAATACCCATCTGTGTATGATGACTTCCACATTTATAAATCCACACTTTATCTCTCCTCCAGACTGCCAACTTGATATCTGCACTTGGATATCTGAAAGGCATCTCAGGGCTAACATGTGCAAGAGTGGACTCTTGGTTTTCTTTTTCACTCCCACTCCCAATATTCCTTAACCTCTCCCAGTCTTCCCCTTCACAGAAAATGGCACCATCATCTACTCAGGAGTTTGAGACAGAAACCCAGGAGACAGTCCAGATTCCTCCCTTACCACTCCCTTTACCCTCAACCCATCAGCAACACCTGTCACTTCTAGTTCCAAAATACATCTTGAATGTCCCCACATCTTCCCATATCCATTGTCCTTCACCTGCAGGGACTACCACAACAGCCTCTGTTCTAAGGGTCCTACTTCTCTTACTGACTTATTCATTCAACCAATAGTTGTTAAATGAGCACGTCCTATTTGCCAGGCACCGCTCTGGACACTGGGAACACAGTAGGAGCAAGACTTACCCTCTGGCTTCTTACAGTCTATTCTCCAAACAATGTTGTCATTGTGTTGTTATTGTTTTTTTTTAATTATGCAACTTCCCTGCTTAACAATTACACAACGATTTCCAAACTCTTCACCTTAGCCCACAAGTGCCCATGTGATCTGGCCTCTCTGGTAGTTTCTCCTGCCAACCTTCTCCTCTTCTCCACCCATGTTCATGTGCTGTAGCCACACTGCCCTCCTTTCATCCTTTCCGTTCTGTAAATACGTCACACACCCTCCCACCGCAGGGCCTTTACTCATGCTGTCCTCTTTGCCTGGAGTGTTCTTGCTCCAGCCTTTGGATTGCTGTCGCCTTCTCCTTCAGGTTCTGGTTTAAATGACACCTTTGAACACCCTGTTATTCCCTCTCCTTCCATCCTGGACATTTCCTCCACAGCCCTTATCTCAAGGGGTAGTGTTGAAATCAATCATTTTTACTTTTATCCATTACATAGGTTGTAAGCTCCTTTAGGGCAAGAAACACGATTATACAACTCACCAATATATACCCAGTACCTAGAAGGTGCATTTATTGAGTAAAGAAATGTGGGACTAAGGCTTTCTCCTTCCCACTCTCATCTTTCTCAGAGCTGAAGGAAACACCTCCTCTCCTGAAGTTTTTTTCCCCTTCAGGCTAAACAGTCAATGCAGTAGCCTGGTCTATGCAGCACTGCCTAGACTGTGTTCAGTGGAGCTCTGCTATCTCAAAAAGGTTTCATGATGAGTTAAGTTTTGAGAGTCAAAGTACACAGTATGCTGAAGTCCTGTTGTAAAGAGCCTGTTTAGCTCTGTTCTATTCCTCTGTTCCCCACCTACCTCGTTTACCTAAATATTGCAGTACAACTTAATTAGAAACTAGGCACTCTCTGAGCTCAGGTACAGTGGCCAGATTCCACACAGAATTTCTGCAGTCAGCCTGGAGTAGAAACTGAAAGCCTGGGCCTTGGATCAGACAGGCTCCTCAGGGCCTGAGTGTGCTCTCCATACCCTGGGGATGATGAATGTGCTGGGCATCTATGGTAGGCTGAGTAATGGCCCCCAAAGATGACCACATCCTAACCCCCAGAAACTGTGAATGCTACCTTACATAGCAAAAGGGACATTGCCAATGTGATTAAAGTAAGAAGTTTGCCATTATCCTGGATTAATCTGTATTATCCAGGTGGGCCTGATATAATCACAACAGTCCTTATAAAAGAGATGCAGGTGGGTGAGAGTCACAGGAGAAGGCGATGTGATGATGGAAGCAGAGGCTGGAGTGACGAACTTGGAACACGGAGGAAGGGGCCACAAGCCAAGGAATACAGAAGCTGAAAAAGGCAAAGGAACAGATGCTCCCCTCAGAGCCTCCAGGAAGAATCGGCCTTGCTGATCCCCTGACTTTAGCCCAGTGAGACTGATTTCTGACTTCCGACTTGTAGAAGTGTAAGAGAATAGCTTTGTGTTGTTTTAAATCTGTGGTAATTTGTTACAGTAGCGATAGGAAACTAAGACAGCACCTTGTAGAGGTTCAGTAAGTCTTAATTCAGAACTTTTTCTTTTCTCTTCCAATCCCAAACAGCCATGGCAAAACCCTTAGCCAGTAGTCTGTGCTCCATGAGCTAGCCTGCTCTTCTCTCTGCCCAGAGTAACTTTCTCTCGTATGTACCCAACCCAACCTCCCAGAACCAGTTCAATACCTCCTCCTCCACGAGGCCTGCTATGACCCCACCACACCTCACAGATAAAGCGGAGACCAGAGCATTCACAGTGGGGAGCCCTGTCCACCTCGCAGCACAGCTGCCCTCATTCACGTCTCGTTCCCCGCCAGACTGTGAACTTTGGAAGAGGTTTTGTGGATGGAGCTAATGAATGGTGTATAAGGTGAAAGCCCAGGGTGGAAGAGGGCTCTGCCCTATGGTCCTTCAGCGAAATAAACATGCTCTGCCTGACCCATGTGTGTGCCCTCATCTGTGTCCGCACCTTGGGCCCACCTTATGAAGCCAGTACGTCAGTTTGCATCCTGGACAGTTTCCTTTGGACATCCCGTAAGCCCCTCAAGCCTACTAGGTTTGCATGATGCCAACTGACATCGGCATGTACCAAACATTGCTCTCCTGCATCCCCTGCTGCTGTCAGCACCACCATTCATTCCCTCCTCCAATCCAGGCCTCTTCCTCCTCTCACTCTCCACATTCAGTTATTTAGAAAGTCCTGCTGTTTCTATCTTATGCACATCTCTCAAACCCATCTTCTTTCCTCCATCTCCACTGCCCCTCCTGCAGGCCACACCACCATCCCCTCTTCACTGGACCCTGCTACAGTCTCCTCCCTGGTTTTTCTGCTCTGACCAGCCCCTTCTCCACACAGCAGCAGCCAGAGGGAGCTGCTAAAACCCACATCTGAGCATGTTGCTCTCCTGGCCCAGGCAGAGCAGATGACAGATGGGTGTTTTGGTCTCCTATGTGTAGCCAATCAGCTGCCTTGCTCCTTCTCCTTCTCCAGTGTTTCCTAGGAGACCACAACTGCTGATGGCAGATGGCCTCCAGCTATGTCCCTGTCTACTGAATTGTGATACCCAGTTCTACAAGGAAACCAGCTTCAGCGTCCTTCCTCTGTGGCCGCTGCTGTGAACCAAAGGGACCCCGCCCTGCAAGACCAGCAGAGGCCTTCTAAGGCCTTCATAGGCTGGCAAGCGTAATAAACTTGCTGTGACAAGCATTATAAACAGATCCTGCATCAAATACCATTTACTTCAGTAAAAGTTTTGCAAAGGATTTTTATAATTTTGAGTTTTGTGAAGAGTGAATTATTCATTTTGTTTTGTAACTTGTACTTAACTTTATTCTAACTAAGAATTAGTTTGGGATGCCTGTGACTAGTTGGCATAATACTGCATTTGTAGTCATTTAGTTAAACATTTATTAATTTTGATGTTGCTGTTTATCTGCTCATGTTTTAGAGCCAGTATAGTTTTCTTCTCAGGGCTTAAATATTTGTGTAAGATCCTGGAAAGCTCATGGGCCCCAAGCCATGAGGCCATGAGACTGTTAAGAGGTCCCTGGATCTCGGCAGAGGCCTGGCTCCCCAAAGAGCTTAGGGCTGAACTCACACCAGAGCAGGGTGGCTCCCGGCCTGCACTGTGCCGTGGAGGATCTGGGGATGAGAAATGGTGGAGAGAGGCTTTGGGTAGAAGGAGATCCTGGAAATTCTGAGCAACCCCTCCCACCTTCCCCTCATATCTTTCTGCTTCCCATGCTCCCTCCCTCCATGTGCTGCCAGCTAAGACCTAGCTCTCTTGAAGTTTGGCTTCTCCAAGAACTTAACGCCCTGAGATAAGTGGGGAGAGATCAGAGCTGTTGGCTGTCCCACACCTCAGTCTCCTTTCCGATACTCCATTTTTAATACCCCACCTCCCCAGCATTCCAACCTCACAGGGGTATATAATGGAAAGAGTGGAGGCTGGGGTCAGAAAGGCCTGGACTCACATGCTGGCTCAACCTTGAATTAGTTTGATGATTTGGAGCAAGCCACTTCCCTTCTCTGAGACCTGATTTCCTCATTTGCAAAATGAGTTGATAATACTAACTCTTGGCTATGGTAAGGATCAAACATGAAGCCCCTAGCACAATGCTTGGCAGTCTGAAGGCACTTGCTAAAGAGTAGTTTCCTTCCCTCCAGCCATTTCGGAACCCACGATCTCACCAGTCACTGAGTTTGGCTCTCATGTCCTGGCTTCCTGCCCTTTGTAGTTGGTCCTTGCCAGTAGGGCACCAGGATGCCAAGCCTATGTGAGGGAGGGGATGAGAGGTCTATTTGGGTTTTGTGTTATTTTTGGCCACACCGCGTGGCATGTGAGATCTTAGTTCCCCAACCAGGGATCGAACACACTCCTCCTGCAGTGGAAACGTGGAGTCTTAACCACTGGACCACCAGGGAAGTCCCTGAGACATCTATTTGCCACATAGCTGATGGGTGCTGGGCACAGTGGTGAGTGCTTTAAGCAGGTGACACTATCACCCTTTAAGGCCTGCCTGACAGAAATAGTTATCTTTTTCCAACAGGCTCTGCTCCCCCTTCCCTGCCTCAGTATCCCCAGTGCTTCTCCACTCTGCAGAGCTGCAGAAGGCAAAATGAGGATCCTCTTGGCAAAGTTACAAGCCACAGTCCCCCATATTCATCAAGAGAAAATTGATTCTAACTAAAAACCGGTTCCCCTGACCATCGTACTTGACCCGACTATCTAAGCCCAGCAGGAAGGCATGTCTTTTAAAATATAAAAAAATATAATCACTTAATTTCAGAGCTCATCATAAAAAAATTTTGAGTCAGCAAAGCAGCTTAATGGATTGTAGCTGATGCATCTTCCTTGCAGAAAGCGGATGGCCTGTGTCCAGCTTCCACCAAAACTACAGTCATCCTGCAAAAGATGGCAGCACAAACTTGGCCCACCCTTATATTGTCCATCAAAACTTCATGGAGCTTTCTCCTAACAAGAGGCAACGCCTCAAGAAATCAAAGTCAAATATTGCTCAACAAGCAAGAAGTAAGGTCTCTAAATCAGCAGTCCCCAACCTTTATGGCACCAGGGACCGATTTTGTGGAAGACAGTTTTTTCCACGGACGGGGTGGGGGGAATGGCGGAGGATGGTTCAGGCGGTAGTGCGAGTGATGGGGAGCATCACGGCAGGTGAGGCTTCACTTGCCCACCGCTCACCTCCTGCTGTGCGGCCCAGTTCCTAACAGGGGGTGGACACTATCGGTCTGAGGCCCCGGGGGTTGGGGACCCCTGATCTAAATTGTCTTCCAGTTACCATCATCACCGTCTTCAACACTATCACCACCACCACCATCACTACCATCATCACCACCATCACTGTCGTCATCACCACCATTACTGCTATCATCACCATGACCACCATCATCACCACTATTATCATCATCATCCAACCACCATCATGAGCATCTACTGTGTATCAGGCAGGATATACCCTACAACATTGCTATGAGGGTAGCACTATTACCTCTATTTTCCAGGGAGAAAACTGAGGCTCAGAGAGAATAAATCACTTCTCCCAATTTACCGAGCGGGTAAGAAGCAGGGCTAGGATTCAAAGTGTGGTCATTCTGACTTTAAAGCCCAAGTTTTTTCTACTGTGATATAAGTTCTCTCCCATGTCTCCTTTTATCACCATGAACCACCTCTTCCTTTGATTGTCAGCTCTCATAAGCTCCTCCTCTCCACTGCTCGCTAATATCTGGCATACCCTCAAGATTAAATTCTTTATTTTATCTGTATGTTTTCAACTATGCTCTGTATTATGCACTTGTAGCTACCTCATAGCAGTGCTTACTAGAGTCTGTTATTACTTATGTCCCCTATTCTCCCATCCCTTTCAGACTTATACTCCTTGAGGGCAGAGACTGTCTATTGGTCAACGTAACCCTGGTGCCCAGGGCTTGGTTCATGGTTCACTCACGGTTTATTCAAAAGTTTGTGGCCTGAATCCATGAATAAATATATCAATGCATGGATAGATGAATGAAGAGACAGATGGATTAATGGATGAATAGGCAGGTAATTAAGTGCATTAACAGATGGTTAAGGATAACTCTCAAATCGACATTTCAATTCACTACATCCTTACATCTCCAAAGGCCTATCAGAACTTTCCACCTGGCTCTTTTTGCTGTCACCTAAACCTGTACAAACCTGAGCTCCACCCTAGGTGATTCCTTCTTATCTGTTTTCTGACAACGGTGGTCCCTTCACTGGTCCTCTGATTAATTCATTCAGTCAACAATATTTTTTATTCATTTGTTTCTTTGGCTGTCTGTGTGCCAAACAGAGTTCTAGAGAATGGAAACAGAGTACCTAAGACAGGCAAGTTTCCAGGGAACTCAAAGGGGTTCATAGTCGACAGTGGAACAGACGGTGGTGTAACAAACAATAAGCAAGTAGAAAATTAGCAAGATAATAACAGAGCATAATGAGTGATTAAGGAAATAATCACATTAAGGAAATAAACAGAATGATGAGAGAGAAGTAAAGGACCTCACAGCCGATAAGATGGTGAGGGAGGGCTTGTCTGAGATGTGATATTAAGCAAGACCCGAAGGATGAGAATAAGCCATGCAATATAAGAGCTAAAAGAAGAACATTCCAGGCAGAGGAACCAGCAATGCAAAGGCTCCGTGGCTGGAAAGAACCTGATATGTTTCAGGATCAGAAAAGGGACCAGTGGGCCTGGAGTGCAGTGAACAGCAAGCAGGAGACTGTATGAAAGGAGGTGGTTAACAGATCTGGGCCAGTCCTGCAGGGCTGGAAGGCTGTGGCTAGGAGTCAGATTTTATTCTGAGGGCACTGGGAAGCCATTGAAGAGTCTCAAATAGAGGAATGACATGATCCCTCTGGCAGGTGGCAAGGAGCTGCCCCCCAAAAGCCCCAGATGCAGATGCTTCACAGGTAAGTTATCTCAAGTCCTTAGGAAAGGGATAACTCCAGTTCCGTTTAAACTGTTAGAGCGCACAGAAAAGGAAAGTATCCAAATGCTTTTCGTAAAGTTATCATAACACTATTGGCGACTGTGACAAAAAAAGTGCAGCAAAAAGAAAACAGTCCAGGGACTTCCCTGGCAGTCCAGTAGTTAGAACTCTGTGCTTCCATAGCAGGGGGCCTGGGTTCGATCCCTGGTCAGGGAACTAAGATCCTGCGTGCCACGTGGTGCAGCCAAAAAAAAACCACTTATAAACAAGCTTGGACTGCTTCCTTTTTCTTTTCTCTCTCTCTCTCTTTCTTTTTCTTTTTTTTTTTTTGCCTCACCATACAGCAATATTAGTAATCTAAATTATAATTTAATATGTTGAAAGATAAAGGTGGAAAAGATGTGATCATCTCTGAAGAGACTGTGAAGACATTTGATAAATTCACCATATATTCTTCATGTTTTAAAAAAAATTCTTAGTAAAATTGGAGTAGATGAATGGATTCTAAATATCTTGTGCCAAAAATCAACATCATGCTTAATGGTGAGGTAGTGGAAATATTTTCATTAAAGTTGAGAATAATAATTCTAGGGGTACATTAGGAACAACTGGATAAGAGAAAGAAGAGAGGTATAAGTAAGAAGGAAGGAGGCAAAGTTGTCATTTTTGTGAACAGTAAGTTCAATATCATCTAGAAACTATTAAAACTAATTAAAGAGTTTAGTATGGCTGCTGAGTAGAGATCAGTATGTGCCAAAATTCAACAATCATTTTTGTAAGTACAGTGAAAGATGTGATTTTAAATATGTCATTTCAAAGAAGCACATGAAAATATGTTCAACATCACTAGCCTCTAGGGAAATGCAAATTAAAATGATGAGATACCACTACACACCCATGGCTAAAATGAAAAACACTGATAGCACCAAACAGTGACAAAACTGAATCTCTCATTCACCACTGATGGGAATGAAAAATGGTGCAGCCACTCTGGAAACAGATGGTAGTTTCTTAAAAAATTAAACATACACTTACCATACAACCTATGAATGCACTCGAGCACTTATCCTAAAGAAATGAAAACATGTTCACAGAAAAACTTGTACAAGCATGTTCATAGCAGCTTTGTTTGTAATCTCCCCAAACTGGAAACAACCCAAGTGTCCTTCCATGAGTGAATGGTTAAACAAAAGAAATAATACTCAGCAATAAAAAGGAACAAACTAATGACATATACAACTTGGGTGGATCTTCATGGAACTCTGCTGAGTGAAAAAAGCAGTCTCAAAATATTATATGCTACATATTACATCTCGATAACATTCTCAAGCACCAAAAATTTAGAGATAGAGAACAGACCAGTGGTTGCCACCCCTCCTCTCTGGGCATTTTCCACCAGGAAAATCAGGGAAGGGTGTGACTATGAAGAGGTAGCAGGAGAGAGAGATGCTTTGTGGTGATACAACAGTCCTGTATCTTGACTATGGTTGTGTTTATGCAAATCTATACATGTGATAAAATGTCATAGACTATACACAAGAGATTTTTTTTGAAACTGAGTGCATGCAGGGGCTTCCCTGGTGGCACAGTGGTTAAGAATCCACATGCCACTGCAGGAGACATGGGTTCGAGCCCTGGTCCAGGAATATCCCTCATGCCGTGGAGCAACTAAGCCCATGAGCCACAACTGCTGAGCCTGCGCTCTACAGCCTGCAAGCCACAACTACATGTACCACAACTACTGAAATTCACATGCCTAGAGCCTGTGCTCCGCAACAAGAGAAGCCACTGCAAAGAGAAGCCTGCACACCACAACGAAGAGTAGCCCCCACTTGCCACAACTAGAAAAAGCCCCCACGCAGCAACAAAGACCCAATGCACCAAAAATAAATAAATAAATAATAAATTAAAATTTAAAAAATGAGTACATGCAAAAAATGCTAAAATCCAAGTGAGGTCTATATGTAGCCTATTTAATTGTATGGTGTTACACCGGACATGGTCCTGCCCACCAGAAAGAAAAGATCCAGCCTCATCCACCAGAACACAGACACCAGTCTGCTCCACCAGGAAGCCTAAACAACCCACTGAAGCAACCTTAGCCGCTGGGGGAGGACACCAAAAACAAAGGGAACTACGAACCTGCAACCTGCGAAAAGGAGACCCCAAACACAGTAAGTTAAGCAAAATGAGAAGACAGAGAAACACACAGCAGATGAAGGAGCAAGGTAAAAACCCACCAGACCAAACGAATGAAGAGGAAATAGGCAGTCTACCTGAAAAAGAATTCAGAGTAATGATCGTAAAGATGATCCAAAATCTTGGAAAAAGAATGGAGAAAATACAAGAAACGTTTAACAAGGACCTAGAAGAACTAAAGAGAAAACAAACAATGATGAAGAACACAATAAATGAAATTAAAAATTCTCTAGAAGGAATCAATAGCACAATAACTGAGGCAGAAGAATGGATAAGTGACCTGGAAGATAAAATACTGGAAATAACTACTGCAGAGCAGAATAAAGAAAAAAGAATGAAAAGAATTCAGGACACTCTTAGTGATTTCTGGGACAACATTAAACTCACTGACATCCGAATTATAGTGGTCCCAGAGAAGAAGAAGAGAAAAAGAAAAGGACTGAGAAAATATTTGAAGAGATTATAGTTGAAAACTTCCCTAATATGGGAAAGGAAATAGTTAATCAAGTCCAGGAAGTGCAGAGAGTCCCATACAGGATAAATCCAAGGAGAAACACACCAAGACACATATTAATCACAACAATTAAATACAAAGAAAAAATATTAAAAGCAGCAAGGGAAAAACAACAAATAACATACAACGGAATCCCCATAAGGTTAACAGCTGATCTTTCAGCAGAAACTCTGCAAGCCAGAAGGGACTGGCAGAACATATTTAAAGTGATGAAAGGGAAAAACCTACAACCAAGATTACTCTACCCAGCAAGGATCTCATTCAGATTAAAAGGAGAAATTAAAACCTTTACAGACAAGCAAAAGCTAAGAGAATTCAGCACCACCAAACCAGCTTTACAACAAATGCTAAAGGAACTTCTCTAGGCAGGAAGCACAAGAGAAGGAAAAGACCTACAATAACAAACCCAAAACAATTAAGAAAATGGTAATAGGAACCTACATATCTATAATTACCTTAAATGTAAATAGATTAAATGCTCCCACCAAAAGACATAGACTGGCTGAATGGATACAAAAAACAAGACCCATATATATGCTGTCTACAAGACACCCACGTCAGACCTAGGGACACATACAGACTGAAAATGGGGGGTTGGAAAAACATATTCCATGCAAATGGAAATCAAAAGAAAGCTGGAGTAGCAATTCTCATATCAGACAAAATAGACTTTAAAATAAAGACTATTACAAGAGACAAAGAAGGACACTACATAATGATCAAGGGATCGATCCAAGAAGAAGATATAACAATTGTAAACATTTATGCACCCAACATAGGAGCACCTCAATACATAAGGCAAATGCTAACAGCTGTCGACAATAACACAATCATAGTAGGGGACTTTAACACCCCACTTTCACCAACGGACAGATCATCCAAAATGAAATAAATAAGGAAAAACAAGCTTTAAATGATACATTAAACAAGATAGACTAAATTGATATTTATAGGACATTCCATCCAAAAACAACAATACATTTTCTTCTCAAATGCTCATGGAACATTCTCCAGGATAGATCATATCTTGGGTCACAAATCAAGCCTTGGTAAATTTAAGAAAATTGAAATCGTATCAAGTATCTTTTCCAACCACAATGCTATGAGACTAGATATCAATTATAGGAAAAAAAACTGTAAAAAATACAAATACATGGAGTCTAAACAATGCACTACTTAATAACCAAGAGATCACTGAAGAAATCAAAGCGGAAATCAAAAAATACCTAGAAACAAATGGCAATGAAAACACAATGACCCAAAACCTATGGGATGCAGCAAAAACAGTTCTAAGAGGGAAGTTTATAGCAATACAATCCTACCTTAAGAAACAGGAAACATCTCAAATAAACAACCTAACCTTACACCTAAAGCAATTAGAGAATAATAAAAAAAAACCAAATATAGCAGAAGGAAAGAAATCATAAAGGTCAGATCAGAAATAAATGAAAAAGAAATGAAGGAAACAATAGCAAAGATCAATAAAACTAAAAGCTTGTTCTTTGAGAAGATAAACAAAATTGATACACCGTTAGCCAGACTCATCAAGTAAAAAAAGGAGAACACTCAAATCAATAGAATTAGAAATGAAAAAGAAGAAGTAACAACTGACACTGCAGAAATACAAAGGATCGTGAGAGATTACTGCAAGCAACTATATGCCAATAAAATGGACAACCTGGAAGAAATGGGCAAATTCTTAGAAAAGCACAACCTTCTGAGACTGAACCAGTAAGAAATAGAAAAAATAAATAGACCAATCACAAGCACTGAAATTGAGACTGTGATTAAAAATCTTTGAACAAACAAAAGGCCAGGACCATATGGCTTCACAGGCAAATTCTATCAAACATTTAGAGAAGAGCTAACACCTATCCTTCTCAAACTCTTCCAAAATACAGCAGAGGGAGAAACACTCCCAAACTCATTCTACGAGGCCACCATCACCCTGATACCAGACAAAGATGTCATAAGAAAGAAAACTACAGCCAATATCAATGATAAACAAAGCTGCAAAAATCCTCTACAAAACACTAGCAAACAGAATCCAACAGCACATTAAAAGGATCATACACCATGATCAAGTGGGGTTTATCCCAGGAATGCAAGGATTCTTCAATATATGCAAATTAATCAATGTGATACACCATATTAACAAACTGAAGAATAAAAAGCATATGATCATCTCAGTAGATGCAGAAAAAGCTTTTGACAAAATTCAACACCAATTTATGATAAAACCCTCCAGAAAATAGACATAGAGGGAAATTACCTGAACATAATAAAGGCCATATATGACAGACCCACAGCCAACATCGTCCTCAATGGGGAAAACTGAAACCATTTCCACTAAGATCAGGAGCAAGACAAGGTTGCCCACTCTCACCACTATTATTTAACATTGTTTTGGAAGTTTTAGCCACAGCAATCAGAGAAATAAAAGAAATAAAAGGAATCCAAATCGGAAAAGAAGAAGTAAATCTGTCACTGTTTGTTGATGACATGAAACTACACATAGAGAATCCTAAAGGTGCTACCAGAAAACTACTAGAGCTAATCAATGAATTTGGTAAAGTAGCAGGATAAAAAATTAATGCACAGAAATCTCTTGCCTTCCTATACGCTAATGATGAAAAATCTGAAAGAGAAATTAAGGAAACACTCCCATTTAGCATTGCAACAAAAAGAATAAAATACCTAGGAATAAACCTACCTAGGGAGACAAAAGACCTCTATGCAGAAATCTGTAAGACACTGATGAAAGAAATTATAGATGATACAAACAGATGGAGAGATATACCATGCCCTTGGATTGGAAGAATCAACATTGTGAAAATGACTCTACTACCCAAAGCAATCTACAGATTCAGTGCAATCCCTATCAAACTACTACTGGCAGTTTTCACAGAACTAGAACAAAAAATTTCACAATTTGTGTGGAAACACAAAATACCTCAAATAGCCAAAGCAATCTTGAGAAAGAAAAACAGAACTGGAGGAATCAGGCTCCCTGACTGCAGGCTATACTACAAAGCTACAGTAATCAAGACAGTATGGTACTCACACAGAAACAGAAATATAGATCAATGGAACAGGATAGAAAGCCCAGAGATAAACCCGTGCACATATGGCCACCTTATTTTTGATAAAGGAGGCAAGAATATACAATGGAGAAATGACAGCCTCTTCAATAAGTGGTGCTGGGAAAACTGGACAGCTACATGTAAAAGAAAGAAATTAGAACACTCCCTAACACCATACACAAAAATAAACTCAAGGGGCTTCCCTGGTGGCACAGTGCTTGAGAGTCCGCCTGCCGAAGCAGGGGACACGGGTTCATGCCCTGGTCCGGGAGGATCCCACATGCCATGGAGCAGCTAGGCCAGTGAGCCATGGCCGCTGAGCCTGTGCGTCCGGAGCCTGTGCTCCACAACGGGAGAGGCCACAGCAGTGAGAGGCCTGCAAAAACAAAACAAAACAAAACAAAACAAAAACCTCAAAATGGATAAAGACCTAAATGTAAGGCCAGACACTATGAAACTCTAAGAGGAAAACATAGGCATAACACTCTATGACATAAACCACAGCAAAATGCTTTTTGACCCATCTCCAAGAGAAACGGAAATAAAAACAAAAATAAACAAATGGGACCTAATGAAACTTAAAAGCTTTTGCACAGCAAAGGAAACCATAAACAAGACTAAAAGACAACCCTCAGAATGGGAGAAAATATTTGCAAATGAAGCAACTGACTAAGGATTAATCTCCAAAATTTACAAGCAGCTCATGTAGCTCAATATCAAAAAAACAAACAACCCAATCCAAACATGGGCAGAAGACCTAAGAAGACATTTCTCCAAAGAAGATATACAGATTGCTAACAAACACATGAAAGATTGCTCAACATCACTAATCATTAGAGAAATGCAAATCAAAACTACAGTGAGGTATCACCTCACACCAGTCAGAATGGCCATCATCAACAAATCTACCAACAATAAATGCTGGAGAGGGTGTGGAGAAAAGGAAACCCTCCTGCACTGTTGGTGGGAATGTAAATTGATACAGCCACTATGGAGAACAGTATGGAGGTTCCTTAAAAAACTAAAAATAGAACTACCATACGACCCAGCTATCCCACTACTGGGCATATACCCTGAGAAAACCATAATTCAAAAAGAGTCATGTACCACAACGTTCATTGGAGCTCTATTTACAATAGCCAGGACATGGAAGCAACCTAAGTGTCCATCGACAGATGAATGGATAAAGAAGATGTGGTACATATATACAATGGAATATTACTCAGCCATAAAAGGAAGCGAAATTGTGTTATTTTTAGTGAGGTGGATGGCCCTAGAGTCTGTCATACAAAGTGAAGTAAGTCAGAAGGAGAAAACAAATACCATATGCTAACACATATATATGAAATATTAAAAAAATGGTTATGAAGAACCTAGGGGCAGGATGGGGATAAAGATGCAGACCTACTAGAGAATGGATGTGAGGACACGGAGAGGGGGAAGGGTAAGCTGGGACAAAGTGAGAGAGTGGCATGGACATATGTACACTACCAAATGTAAAATCGATAGCTAGGGGGAAGCAGCTGCATAGCACAGGGAGATCAGCTCGGTGCTTTGTGACCACCTAGAGGGGTGGGATAGGGAGGGTGGGAGGGAGGGAGACTCAGGAGGGAAGAGATATGGGGTATATGTATATGTATAGCTGATTCACTTTGTTATAAAGCAGAAACTAACACACCATTGTAAAGCAATTTTACTCTAATAAAGATATTTAAAAAAATAATTGTATGGTGTTAATGTCAATTTCCTTCTGGTAATGTACTACAGTTTTTTGAGATGTTACCATCAGGAGATGATAGGTGATGGGTACAGGGTCTTCTGTGCAGTATTTTTGCAACTTCTTGTAAGCAGTCTTCTGCTTATAACTCATTGGGCAGAATCAGGTCACATGACCACTTCTGGCTCTAAGGAAGTCAGAAAGGGAAGGAAGTACACTGTTAATGGGAACTGAAATAAGTTGAGGTATGGTAAACAAGGAAGAATGGGAGTCTGCCACACACCCTCACATCACACACACAGGATAGATTAAAAATATAAAGACAAAACCTTTTAAAGACAATATAAGAGATTATCTTTAACATCATAGTAGCTAAGAGTTCTTAAAAATGCAAAAATTACAACCCACAAAGTTGGATAAACTTTGATTTCACTGATACCTTTGACTATGTTAGAAATTTAAACCTCTGTATTCCAAAATATACTATAGACAAGGTTAAAAGATAAGCTACACACTGGGAGAAGACATTTGCTATACATACAAGCCATAGTAATTAATATGCAGGATATATAAAGAACTCATAAAATAATTCTTTAAAGTTAACCTAATAGACAAACAGGTAATGCACAGAAACTCCAACAGGAAATAAGCACATGAAAAGAGATGCTTAACCTCTCTAGTGTTCAAATTTAAACACCCCTAATATAACATTTCACAGCCTTCACACTGGCAAAAGTTAAAAAGTCTTATAATACCAAATATTGGTGAGGATCCTGAGAAACAGGAACTCTCACATGTCACAGGTGGGAGTGTAAATTGGTAAAACCACTTTGGAGAGCAAGTTGTTCCTTCTATATTAAAAGAAGCATATAGTATGACCAAGAAATTTTACTTCTGGATTGTCAGCCCTGGAGAAATGCTCTCATATGGTCAGTGGAGATAGACATAAGGAAAAATACCCTGTACCAACTGTAACAACTAAAAAATGGAAACATCCTAACTGTTCATCAATGGAGATGTAGATTTTTTTAAGTTGTTTATCATGCAACAGACTACTAGAGAGCAGTTGAAACAGCCTAACTAAATCTAGCTGTATCAGCATGGATGACTCTCAAATTCCTATTGATTAGGGAAAAGGCACATTGAAAAGGCTTCATTAACTATGATACCACTCAGGAAAAAATACCACATTTATTGTAGGTACATGTGTATGTAATCCATATACAAAAACATACATCTATACCATCTTCTTCTTTGGAGAAAGGAAGGCAGGGAGTGTGTTCACTATGGAACTTAAGATGTGTCTGTATCATTTATTTAAATGGAGCTGCAGAGTCATACCAAGGGGCTCCTGCTGTGAAAATCTGGAGCAGTTTGAGCATCAGAATAAAAAGTGATAGTAATAAACTAAACCCAGTGGGAAAAAAAAAAGAATTCATGAATACATATGGGTATAAACAATGATGTCAACTAATAAACGTATAAGGAATGATGGAGTTAGAAAATCGCTATTTGGCAAACAATAATAATAGTTATTTCAGGCAAGAGCCATCAATAGTTGTTAAAATAGTGGATGAAAGTTTGATGAGTAACAGGAGATCTATAGAGTATCAAAGTATCTGGTTTTTAGTATAATATTTGGATATGATAATACGTGAAAGAATTAGGAATATTTACCCTGAGAAAAGAAGATGAGGGAATATAACAGTTGTTTTTGAATATGACTTTAAAATGCTGCCATGGGTGGTCTCAAGGAAACAAAGAAATTGCCTATTGTGGCTCAATAAAGGAAGAATTTCTTAGCCTGCAACAAGTAAATAAATAAATAAATAGTTTAGAAGAATATTCAATATTCCCAGATTCTAGGAATTTAACATTCATTTTTCTAGGATTCTAGGATGGTATCATCCTATTATTATGAGATTTAGGACTCTAAATAAATATTTTATGATCTAAGATTCTATCCTTCTTTTATTCTGATTCCAGGATTCAAAGATTTCATGATTTTGGTATAATTCCTGTTTCTGTGGTCATACAAGCCATAGCAAAAGCACTGAGGTATTTGACTCCAGTCATTACCTAGCTTCAGAACTGGAAATCCAAAACCACCAGACTCTCTCAGCCAACCCTAATGATTAGGATCAACTCTCCCTGGTTGTGTTCCTGAAGACAGAGGGAAGGCTTCCAATATTTCACTATAATGTGTACTATTTCTGGTAGGTTATTGGTAGATATCCTTTGACATATTAGAACGTTCTAGCTTGCTAAGGGTTTTTAAAAATTAGTTAATGGGGCTTCCCTGGTGGCGCAGTCGTTGAGAGTCCGCCTGCCGATGCAGGGGACACGGGCTCGTGCCCCGGTCCGGGAAGATCCCACATGCCGTGGAGTGGCTAGGCCCATGAGCCATGGCCACTGAGCCTGTGCGTCCGGAGCCTGTGCTCGGCAACGGGAGAGGCCACAACAGTGAGAGGCCCGCGTACTGCCAAAAAAAAATTAATTAATGAGTGTCAACTTTTATCATGTTTTTCAAAATACTACATCTATTTGAGATGGTTGTGTGATGTTTCTCTTTAATCTAGAAGCGTTTAGTATTATATCTACAGATTTTCTATTATTAAAACGTGCTCATTCTTGGGATTAAACACTAATATTGAAATTTTAGTAATTTTATGTAGAATTTTGAATTGTTTGCTGTCATTTCAGTTAGGATTTTTACAGCTATGATTGGTCTATAATTTTTTCTTCCTCATATTATCCTTGTCTATCTTGGTACAACGATTATATTGGCTTTCTAAACTGGGATGGGAAGTTCTCCCTTATTTTTTCTGTTTTATGGAATAATTTACATAGCATAGGGATTGTTTTATGAAAGTTTTGTGAGAATCACCTGTAAGGTCAGTGTATCAGGTATTTTATTTTGTCTTGTTTTGTTTTCCTTTGTGGGTAGATTTTTAACTACTGATTCAAATTATTGAACTATTCAAGCTTTCTATTCCTTCTAAAATCAGTTTTAGTAAGATATATTTTTTTCCTAAGAAAACTTTCTATTTCCCTTGGGTGGGTTAGTTGTATTGCTGCATAAAAAATTACCCTAAAACTTCAACACAGTCCCAGTCAAAATCCCAGCAAACTATTTTGTGGATATCAATAAACTGATTCTAAAGTTTGTATGGCAAGACGAAGACCCAGAGCAGTTGCCACAATATTGAAAAAGGAAGAACAAAGATGGAGGATTGACACTACCTGACTACAAGACTTAACTGTAAAGCTACAGTAATCAAGACAGCGTAGTATTGGCAAAATAAGAGACAAATAGATCAATGTAACACAATAGAGATCCCCAAAATAGCCCATGTAGGTATGGTTAACTGATCTTTGACAAGGGAACAAAGGTAATACAATGGAGAAAAGATCGTCTTTTCAACAAATGGTGCTGGAACAACTGGACATCTACACACAAAAAAATGAATAGAGACAGAAAATTTACACCCTTCGCAAAAATTAACTCAAAATGGATCATAGACCTATATGTAAAATGCAAAACCATAAAACTCCTTGAAAATAGCATAGGAGGACATGAAATAAAGAATTGATACGATGGACTTCATTAAATTAAATACATCTGCTTTTCAAATGACACTGTCAGGAGAATGAGAAGATAAGACACAGCCCTGGAGAAAATATTTACAAAAGGCATATCTGAAAAAGGACTGTTATCCAAAATGTACAAAGAACTCTTAACAATCAACAATAAGAAAGTGAACGACCTGATTAAAAAATAGGCAGAAGATCTGAGCAAACACCTCCCCAGAGAAGATGTATAGATGGCAAATAAGCATATAGAAAGATGTTCCACATCATATCTCATTAGGGAAATGCAAATTAAGACAATGAAATACCACTGCACACCTATTAGAAAGGCCATAATCCAGAACATTGACATCACCAAGTGCTGGCAAGGATGTGGAACTTTCATTCATTGCTGGTGGAAATGCAAACTGGTACAGTCACTGTGGAAGACAGGCAATTTCTTACAAAACTAAATATTCTCTTGTATGATGCAGTAATCATGCTGCTTTGTATTTACTCAAATGAGTTGAAAATGTATGTCCATTCAAAAACTTGCACATAAATGTTTATAGCAGTTTTATTTATACTTGCCAAGATTTGGAAACAACCATGATATTCTTCAGTAGGTGAATGCATAAATGAACTGCAGTATGTCCAAACAATGAAATACTATTTAGTGCTAAAAAGAAATGAGATACCAAGCCATGAAAAGACATGGAGGAACCTTAAATGCATATTACTAAGTGAAAGAAGCCAATCTGAAAAGGCTGCATACTGAATGATTCCAACTATATGATATTTTGAAAAAGGCAAACCATGGAGACAGTAAAAAGTTCAGTGATTGCCAGGAGCAGGGGGACAGGGAGGGATGAATCTGCCCAACACAGAGGATTTTTAAGGCAGTGAAACTATTCTGTAGATACTATAATGGTGGATACATGTTATTAAACATTTGTCAATATCCATAGACTGGAAAACACCAAGAGTGAACCCTAATGTAGACTATGAACTTTGAGTGTTGATATGTCAATGTAGGCTCATCAATCGTAATAAATGTACTGCTCTGGTGCAGGATATTGATAGTTGGGGAGACTGTGTGGCGATGGGGAGTGGAGTATATGAGAACTGAGTGTATTTTATCCTCAATTTTGCTGTGAACCTAATAAGGCTCTAAGGAATAAAGTATATTTAAAATAAATACATAAGTACATGAAGTTTATTTAAAAATTTAAAAATTACCCTTAAACTTAGCACTTTATTATTATTATTTTTTATTTTTATTTTTTGCAGTATGCGGGCCTCCCACTGCCGTGGCCTCTCCCCCTGCGGAGCACAAGCTCCAGACGCGTAGGCTCAGCGGCCATGGCTCACGGGCCCAGCCACTCCGCGGCACGTGGGATCCTCCCGGACCGGGGCACGAACCCGTGTCCCCTGCATCAGCAGGCGGACTCTCAACCACTGAGCCACCAGAGAAGCCCAAACTTAGCACTTTAAATAACAATCAATATTTATTACTTCACATAATTTTTATGTGTCAGGAATTCAGGAATGACTAGCTGGGTGCTTCTGCTTCAGGGTGTCTTACATGAAGCTGCAGTCATGATGTCAGCCAGGGTTGCTGCCATTTGAAGGTTCACTGGAGCTGGAGGATCCACTTCTAATTTGGACCACTCACATGGCTGATAGCAGGAGGCCTCAGTTCCTCAACAGTTGCAGCCGAGCTTGCCTGAGTATCCTCCCAAAATGGTGGCTGGCTTCCCCAGGGTGGGTGTCCAAGGGAGAGCAAGATGAAGCCACAATGTCTTTTCTGACCTGGCCTTGAAACTCACACACCATCATTTTCACAATATCCTATTGGTTGCTTGGGTTAGCTCTAGGCAGTGTGGGAGCGGACTACACAGAGCTATGCATTCCAGGAGGTCAAGATTATTGTGTGCCATCCTGGAGGCTCCTACCACACAAGGTTTTTCAAATTTATCAGCAGACAGTAATTCTTAGTATTTGCCAATGAGTCTTTAAATCTCTGCTATATCTACAATTGTCCCTCCTACTATCCTAAAATTGTTGATGTGTGACTTTTGCTTACTTGTGTGTTTTTGTTTCTGGATGAATCTGTCAAAGGTTTGTCTATTTTAAAGAAGCAACTTTTGAATTTTTTGACAGTCTCTAACATATGGTTTTTTTAAATTTAATTACCTTGTGTTTTCTTTTTTTTTTCCTCTTCTACTTTCTTTATGTTTGCTCTGGATGATCTCTAACTTCCTGAATCTGATCAGTAGAGTATTTTTAATCTTTCTTTGTTTCGAAAGTATGTATTTAGGTGATTAATTTCCCTGTGAATATTGTTTTTAGCTGCATCCCATAAACTTTGATGTATAATGTTTCATTTTCTTTCAGCACTGAATATTCTCTGGTATCCATTATAATTTCTTTTTAAACCCATGAATTATTTAGAAGTATTTTTTTTGCTTAATTTCTAAACATGTGGAGGTTTGTGATTATCTGGTGTTACTGGTTCCTAATATTGCACCGTCATCAGAAGTGATTTGTAGCAGTCTTTGGTACTTGTTTATGTTTGTTTTGCAGCCTACTATATGGTCAACTTGTATATATTCCATTTAAGTTTGAAAAGAATATGTATTCTCTAATTGTTGGATGCAGGGTCCATTAGATCAAGCTTATTAATTGTTTAAATCTTCTACATTCCTAACAACATTTTATGTTTGGGTTTTACCAGTTACTTAAATGTGTTTTTTTAATCTCTCTTTTTGATGATAATAATGGATTTGTGCATTTTTTCTTAAAATTCTAGCAAGTTTTGCTGTATATATTTTGAAGCTATATTGTTAGATACAAACTATGTCATATATTTCTGGTGAATTGTTTCTTCTATTTTTATGTGATGACTGTTCATTTTTATCCCCAATTATGATTGTTGTTTTAAGATCAATTTGTCTGATATTAATATAATGGTATCAGCTTTCTTTTGGTTAGTATTTGCCTGCTACACATTTTCCATCACTTTTTGTCCATATTTATGTGTCATTATGTTCTAAATATGTTTCTTGCATACAGTGTATAGTTGTGTTTTGTTTTGTGTTTTTCTCCAGTCTGACATTCTCTTTTAACCGGAAAGTTTTGATCATTTGCATTTACCTCAATCACTAATATATTTGGAAATATTCCTACCACCTTGTATTCTATTTTCTATTTGCTATGTGTTTTCTTTGCTTATTTTTACCCTTTTTCTGGCCTTAATAAGGTTTTCTATATCTGCTTTTCTTTCCTTCCATGTGCATTTTTAAGTTAATAAACATTTTAGGTTAATAAGTTAATCAGTAACTCTTCTCCTCACAAACAAATAAGGACTTTGGAATACTTTAACTCTGATCACTCTCTCCCATCTTACATGTATCTTAGTTCCACACTGTCTTCATGTTCCTCAAATTAGTTCAAGCATGGCCAGATCCACATGCTCAAATGGCTAAAAGACTGAGACAGAGACCCCAAAGCAATGGTTCAAAGAAGAGAAAAGTGTGTGTCTTTCTCACATAACAGTGCAGAAGCAGGCAGGTGGTCCAAGGCTGCTGGGAGAGCTCAGTGCTAGGAGGTCACCCAAGATAGGTTTCCTCTATCTTGTTCTCTATCCTCCCATACCCAGGGGTGAATCCTGGCACCTGAACGTTCTTATCCACCATGTCATAGGCACTGTAACCCCCAGATGATAATTCACCTCTACCGTGTCCACATTCTACACTAGATGAAGCTGAACCCAAGCAACTTCTTTAAGGAAGTGGCCTGGAAGTACATATGTTGCACTTTGCTGCAGGAAGTTGGAAAATGTTGTCTCTGGTTGGATAACCAAGAGCCCAACTAAAACTTGGAAGGTTTTGTTCCTAAAAGGAAGAAGGATAGAATGAGCTTGGGACACAAATTGCAGTCTTCCATAGACATCATCAGAATCTTGCATCCTCTTTTGATTTTCTCTGTTTGATTCAGCCTTAGGCAGGCAGCCTCCCCCAGTGATGGCAAAGATGGTCACTAACAACCGTAGCCTCATGGTCTCCCATGTAGCAATTCAGTGAAAAAGAGAGTGGCTCTTTACAGATAGTTTCAGCTAAAGTCTAGGATTTCCTCCAATTGGTCCAGTGTGGATCACAGGCCAATCAGTAAACTAGTCACTTTGGCCAGCATGATGCAGTGACTGGCAAACAGGTGTGGGTCACATAGTCACATCTAGAAGTGGACTGAGTAGGGTTAACCCCACCCAAATCATATGGACTGAAATTAGAAAAGGAACAGTCTCCAAAATCAAATAATGAGGTGTTATTATCATCAGAATTGATGCTAAGCAATCCACGTAACAGATAACCATTAGACTTGACTATCCCACTGAGCCATTGTATGGTTCAAGAAAGTTGTACAATTGAACGTGTTTAGACAATCCAAATGAATGAATGTGGGAGCTGATATTGATGATGAAGTTGCCTGGAGCACTCTTACTTACACTTCTGCTAGGAGAGTTCCTACTCATCTGTCGTTAGTCATTCATTCAGCACCTTGTGAATGAACCTCTCTTTTGCTGACCATACTATTTGCTAATTATTTATTTATGTATCTATCTCCCAGTCCTTTCATAATGCACCCCTGTAATTGAGGGCTCCCCCAGAGCTAGAATTCATCTGTGTTCCACAGTGCCCAAGGCACAGAGTGGGCATCTAAATTAAGGAAGGGTAAAGTCTCAATGACTCTTAATGACCTCCAACTCCAATTGCTAGTCCATCTTTTTACCTTTGGAAATAATTATTGGAAAGACAGAAGCCAAATCCCAGGGAGTTCTGCAGAACTGGGGAGAGGAAGGGTGAGATCAGATTATTTTGTTTATAGAAATGTATCTCCTCATGACTGAAAACAGTGCCCGGCATCATTTTATTTGTGGAACTCAAATCAAATCACCAAGAGGCCAAGACCCAAGTAGGAGGAAGTTCAGCAGACAATTGACTAATTAGAGCTGTCTTCTTATCCTGTTTGATTCTAAGGTTTAAAAGAAAAGCTGTATTTTGCAATCAATTCCCAATCTAAACACATAAATGACTTCCCCCCCCCATAAATACCAATGCCCCCAGCTTAACTGAGGCTGAAAACTCTGTCTGTATTGGAGAGAAACAGAGCTGTAGGCCAGTGAATGTAGCTAGGGGTAGGGAGTGGAAAACAGTGCAAGGAGATACCAAAAGGAGATATTCAGAAGAACAAGAGGACTTCCTGGAGAAGGTGTCCAAGTGCCTGGCCTGCTTGGGAATCTCCACCTATGGGTTTCCGAGGGTGGGTCCTGTGAATACTAATAGCTACCATTTATTGAGCCACTGGTATATTCCAGATATTGTGGTAAGCACTTTTAGTGATTATCTCATTTTAATTCTCAGAACAACCTTGTGAGTTGAGAGCTGGCACCCCCATTCAAAGATGAAAGTAAAGGTCAGAAAGTTGCAGTGATGTGCCCATGGCCATGAGCTAAGGCATGCAAAAGCCAGGATTTGAATCCTCTGGGATCTGATTTGACTCATAGCTTCTGCTTTGAGTCCTTAGCTATCTTCACAAAACCACTTTGAGGTAGCTATTATTTCCTCCATTCTATAGGTGAGGAGACTGAAGTTCAGAGATGACCCAACTTGTCCAAGTGACACAGGTAGGAAGTATCAGAGCCAAAGCAGGGACATCTGACTCCAGAATTTTTCTGCCTCCCAGGTAGAAGAAAAGCAAAGGCTAGGGGTCAGGAATATGGCAGAAAGCCACTGCATGTCAGGCTTACCCTTTCCCAGGACACGATCTCGCTGTTTCCCACCCTCCCCGACCTCCTCACTTAGGCCCCTTTCAAGAATTTACTTCTCACTGTCTCCCCTCCAGTGTGGCCCCTGGGCTGAACAGGGATTGGATGGTTCTTGGGAAGCTCTAAGACATCCCTTCCCCCAAGGGTCCCCTAGGAAGGGAACAGCTAAGGTACCATCAGTCTGCAGGTTCCTCTTCCCATATCTGAGCGAGGTCTGTGGATAAGACTGACAAGTGCTTGGATCAGAAGCCAGCCACAGGGGTTCAAATCCAGGCCAGAGACTTTGGCCAATAACAGGAGCTTCCTTTTTAAAAAACCTATATTCTGGGACAGACATTTCACTAGGGGTTTCCTCCGTATTTTTAAATTGAATCCCCCCCACCCTTCCCACATGTTTGACCCTATTTCACAGAAGAGGAGCCTGAGGCTCCCAGTTGGGAAGCAACCAGTGTAAGGACAGCAAGTCATAAGGAGCCTGGTACTTGAACCTACCTAGGCCCCAGATTCTGTTGTTGCCTAGGAACTGAAGAGGGAGGAGCTGCCAGATCAGAGGGAGGAGGGAAAAGAGAGAGGGCGAGTTCCCAGCAGCGCGCGCTGACGACAGCAGGTGATTTTTTTTCTGCATCGCGCTATCTCTCAGCATCTTTCCTGGATTTTTACCCCCCCCTCTGCTGACCGGCAGAAAAGGGTGGGGCCGCTTCCCCGCAGCAGAGACAGCAGCGGCGGCAGCGGCGGCGGCGGCTGCAGCATCATTGGGAACAGTGGTGGCGGCAGCAATGCTCGGTCTCCTCAAGAGGTGATCTCCTCTGAGCCCTGCTAGGTGGCCGGCTGCGACTGGACGCCGGCGGGAAGCAGAAGATAGAGCTTTGTCCGCGGCCCCTGCGACCACACTGCCCGGCCTTTCCTCTGCGCCATGGCTTAAGCCTGCAGCCACCTAGCCTCGCGTTGCCTTGCTTGGCAGGGGTCTGAGCGCCGCAGCAGCCGCAGGGAGGGGCGCGTCCCAGACGCCCTCGCCCGGGGACCCGGGACGCGGTGTCTCACGCTGCGGTGCCCACAGCGGACCGCGCTCCCGAGACCTGTGCGGCGGCTCCCGGAGGCGTTTACAGCCGGGCATCGAGGGACTTTACGGACTTTCTCAGTGATAGCTCTGCCCACCCAACCTTCCCGGGTGCTCTCTGAGGTAGGAGGGCGCGGTAGCTCAGGCCACCAAGGAAAACACGGTGAGAACCAGATTGGCCGGACGAGGGCCAGGGGACTGAGGAAGATTAGGGACTTGCTTTAGAATCTAGCAAGGAGAGGGAGGACTAGCTCTGAGGCGAGCACCATGGCGTGGCCGTGCATCACCCGCGCCTGCTGCATCGCCCGCTTCTGGAACCAGCTGGACAAGGCAGACATCGCCGTGCCGCTGGTTTTCACCAAGTACTCGGAGGCCACCGAGCACCCGGGGGCCCAGCCGCCGCACCAGCAGCCGGCGCAGCCTGCGCAGCAGGCGCCCGCGCCCCCCTCGGCGCGCGCGGTCGCCATAGAAACGCAGCCGGCCCAAGGCGAAGGGGAGGCGGTTGCCCGGGCAACAGGGCCGGCGCCGGGGCCTAGCGGCGAACGCGAGGCTGGGGCTACCTCTGGCCGGAGCGGCCCGGGCCCGGGCTCTGGCTTCGGCTCCACCTCCAGCGCGGGCCCCGCGGACTCGGTGATGCGGCAGGACTACCGCGCCTGGAAGGTGCAGCGGCCGGAGCCGAGCTGCCGGCCGCGCAGCGAGTACCAGCCTTCGGACGCGCCCTTTGAGCGCGAGACCCAGTACCAGAAGGACTTTCGCGCCTGGCCGCTGCCGCGACGCGGGGACCACCCGTGGATTCCCAAGCCAGTGCATATCCCCACGTCCTCCCAGGCGGCGGCGCCTGTGCTCGGGGCGCCCCAGCGCCGGCCGCAGAGCCAGGAGCGCTGGCCGGTGCAGGCCGCCGCCGAGGCCCAGGAGCAGGAGGCGGCCCCTGGAGGAGCAGGTGGCCTTGCGGCTGGAAGGGCGACCAGTGAGGAAGAGCGCGACACACGCAAGAAGGCTGGGCCCGCCTGGATGCTGCGTCGCGCCGAGGGAATGGGGCACGAGCAGACGCTGCTGCCCGCAGCCCAGGCCCAGGTCCAGGCCACGGGCCCCGAGGGGGGCAAGGGGCGTGCGGCGGCCGACGCCCTCAACAGGCAAATCCGCGAGGAGGTGACGAGTGCGGTGAGCAGCTCTTACAGGTGAGACGCGGCCCGCAGCTCAGGCCACGGGGCTGGTCATCCTTACCCTCTCCCACAGATTCTCTGCATCGCAGGCCTCCCTGTCAGCCTCCCCCTCCAGCCCAGAACACACCCCCTCCCCCTCCCCAGCCCTGGCCGACTGCTCTTTGGCTCTTTCTTTTGTGAAAGCTGTTAGTATTATCCATCCCATCTTGCCAAAGTCTTTCACTTAACCACTTCAGCCATCTTTTCCCCATCTCTGCCCCACCCCGAGTCCCTGCCTGCCCAACAGAGACCTTTGCAGTTTCTTCACTGGCTGTGCTTCCATTCTGCCCCACCCAACTCACTGGCTGCATTAGCCTGGATGCTGCCCCTTGCTGGCTCAGCTGCCGCCCAAGGGCCTCTGTGCCTTCCTGCAGGGCCAGTCCTCCCCAAAGAAGAGTGATCTCTCCCCCTTCTCCTCCTCCCTAGCCCGGTTCACTTGGCCCTTCATTCTTACCCCCTCTATCTCAATCCCTGGGAGACCACCAAGCACCACACCCTTTTCTAGATTCCCTGCCGGTCCCTTATAGAGCACCCTTCTTTTCAGCCACTTACTCTGAAGGCAGATTCCTTACACCTCTAGCTGTGACTCACTGGGCAAGTTTCTTAACATTTCTTGGCCTAGGGTTCTTATCTGTAAGACGTGATGGATAATAGATTCTTCTCTTAGATTGTTTGCTCATGTATTGATTTAATATTAAATACTCAGCACATTTTTGAGCACCTACTATATGCTAAGCACCGTGCTAGGCATTTTGAAGATTAAATGAGATGATTCAGGAGGAGAATTATGCCTGGCACATGGTAGGTAATTAGTACATCTTGGTTCCATTCCAGCCTTCTACATGATGCCTCATTATTTTGATTTCCACTTCCCAGACTCTTCCAGCCTTCTCCCCTATTGATGCATCTCCTTTCTTTTCATGTTTGCCAAATGTAGTTCTTATTCTGTTACCACCAAGAACCCTCTCTTCAGCACATTTAAATTCCCTTTAAATGAATGCCTTCAACAAGAGCATATTTATTCATTCATTCTCTCTCTCTTTCTCTCTCTCTTTTTCTAGAATTCTCCCTCTGCTGCAGCCTCAGTCCTTCCAGTCTGCTTTCTCACCCTTCATTCATTTAATATGTATTTCTGAATGCTTAGCTTTCAGTCCTGCCCTTATGTTTCAAATGGAAACAATTAACTAACAGATCACTGTTGACTATGAATATGTGGCATTAGGTTTGGGGTCTCTGGGGAAGCAGATGTACACGATGAGTAACTGAGCTAGAGGTGTTCAAAATGTGGCTTATGGGGTCCTTCATCAATGCCACAGCCAGTTGCCTCCTTCCTGCAGGAGGGTGTGGACAGGAAGACTGCAGAGTTAGTGTCTTTTGCCAGGACCTTATATATAGCCTCATCAGACTGATGTCCTTCTCCATTAAATATGACAAACACTCCCTCTCATGCTGAGGAAGAATAGCATTGATAGACATCCTCTCTTGTTAGGACAAAATCTGCCCCCCACTCAGGTATTACCTCTGGAAAGCATTTCCCAATGAAAAGTGGCGTTAATCAATTGGCCCCTATTCCTTCTTCCTGAATTCCACCTCCCACCTGGCATTTGTCTCTTGGTGTCTTGTTATCATGACCACACTTGTCCCCCAGAAATACACCACTTCCTTTTAAAGCTCTGGGTCAGGCAAGGACATGGATCCTTTTCCTTGGTTCTAGCTATGAGAAGGTGGAATTTTCACAAAATCTTTATGCTGTTACCAAGGAGAATCAAAAAGAAAAGAAAGGAAACAAATAAGCAAGGGGAATAGAAAAACAAAGCCAAGATACAATTTTATGACTCTGTCATGGCTTTGTTGTTTACAAGGCCCTACCTTTGTTCCCTAAGAACCCTAAGGTTGGCCTAACATCACAGATTTCTGGACTGGCCTCTTCATCATCCTACTCCCAGTCTACCACCCTGCGGCAGGTGGAACCTTACCACCTACCAGACAGAATCTACCTCTCCTCACCTCAATACAGTCAATGCCAATCAAGAGAGATCCAGATTCTCAAATCTCATTTGATGATCCTACTCAGTTTATGTTTCCAGGCTGGTAGGACTTGCTTTGGGCATAAATGATGGTTCGGACAGTCAGGGCGTAAACCACCCTTCAGACACAACTTACTCCAAATATTTTGGGTTGTACCTTTGTTCTGTGTAGCCTCTTTCCTCCCAAACAACACCTTAACTGTGCAGTAAGCATGTCATGCTTTACAGTTAGAATTACACACATCCTGCAAGTGATTTGATTGAACAGGGGCAGGCTATTCTCTAGCAGCTGGTAAGAATGGTTGTTTTTCATAGCTATCAGAATTTCATCAACCTGTCAAGAAAAATCTCTGTGTATCTCAAAAAACATTTTTTTCTAATTTGAGTCTTCTGTAAAATTTAATTATGCATATGACTTTGGGATCAGCAGTTCCATTTTGCTGTATCATCAGAAGGATTTTGAAGCATTAAGAGAATAAGTATTGCTAAGAAACATCAATTTCTTTAATGGACAATTTAAGTACTTGACAAATTTGATGTGAAATTTAACATTATTTTTTGTTCCAGAAGAAAAATTAATAATAGGGAAATGCACTTTGGGTGAAAGTAGATATGAAGAAATAAGATAATCAATTAATTAAGTATACTATAAAGAAAAAATGCCTGGAAATTATAGGCTTATCTGGAACATTGATTTTTCCCCCCCTATTCTCTCACATCCTTTTCCTTGCTAGGATTCTAAATATCTCCTGAATTTAAGTATGTTCCATGTCTTCTGTAGATGAGTCTTACATCACCTTAGAAGCCAAGCTGGGCTACATTTCACTGATAATTTGATTGACAAATCCTTTTCTTCTGCCACTCTACATAAATCATGGTGGTTTACACCATGGTGACTAGTTCATCTCATGGGCTTTACAAATGACATCTGTCACGTAACATCAGTGTGAGCAGTTTGCTTAATTAGAGAAAGGATATACAATCCATCAGCTTGATATATTGGTACATAACATAAAATATATATTCAGCATCCAGAGTCATATACATGCTATTTGGTTTTCTACTGCAACGTACAATCAGTAGATAACATCAAATGTCCTTTGACACTATGGTTTTGAGAAACCTTCCCTGTTCAACAGTTCATTTAATTCATAACCTATCCACACTTACCTGAGACTTTTTGCATTCAAGCGGTATCTGAGGTATCTTTAGAATTATTCTCAATCATGAAGTTGATTTTCAATCCATTCATATTACATAAATGATATTATAAAATTGAGAAACATGTCTTCATTATTTTTAATGTTAAGGATGGATTTTACTGCGCAGCTATTTGTGACTTTAGACCTAGCATTCTCAGTTAGGAAATAGATGAGTCATAGGAGGGGATTAAAATTCCTCTCTCAGCCAACCCCATTGCCCCAGCCATCGGTTAAGAGTGATAGATGGGGTAGCAGGTGGTCCCCATAGAAATGCTAATGAGCAAATTTTCCTGGAAACAATCAGCTGGGGCACCAAGAGGTAGAATTAATAAACCAGAGGCAAAATAGTACTTGAAAAATGAGAGCGGTAACAAGGAAATCAGAAAGAAAAAGAGCCTTTCCTATCTACCCTGCAGTCTTCCATAAAGGTTAGAGAAAGGCCCATCTGACTTGGCTTATGCTATACAGAACTGCCCTGTGTCTACAGGGCAACTGCCCGTTTCCCTAGGATCTTCCTGACTAAATCCCAGCAATACTTCAAGGCCAATCTCAGATACCAGTCTTCAACAAACGCCTTCCAGGTCCTGCTACGCAGGACTAATTTTTCTCTGATCCTCTTTTCGTATTCTGTACACTTCTCATTTGCTTGATTGTAAGATACTTTTGTCTCTGTCTGCCTCCCCTACCAGATAGGAACCCTTGAAGGGAAGGGCTGTATTTTGTTGATCTCTGTATCTCTCACAGTGTAACACTGTGCCTAACTATCATATAGGTTTGTTGAATCCAGTGAAATTTTTAAAGTTAGATGGAAAACTTATTCACCTACATATTGATTCATTTCATTCAGTTTCATTTAGCTGAATTAATTTTGGAAAATGACCACCAAGCCCCTGCAATGTATCAGACAGGATACTGGAGATACCAAAAAGTGATAACCCTATGTAAAGAAATTGTGTTTTCCTTAATCAAAATAAAGGGCGATTCCTACTCGGTTAGCACTAGAAGTAAATGTTCAAATGGGGAAGGGCAGCAAACCTTACAGACCTGACTCTAGGTGTACCTTTACCCAGGGCAGTGGTCCCCAACCTTGGCTGTACAATGGAATCACTGGAGAACTTCAAAAACGCTGTTACATAGCTACCTTGCCCAGAGATTCTGATTTAATTGGTCTGGGGTATAGCCTGCACATGTGAATCTTTTCAAACTGCTCCAGATAATTCTCATGTGTAGTTCAGGTTATGACCTCTTCCCTTAAGACAGAGGTTCTCAAAATTTAGTACGCAAAAAAATCATCTGGAGAGCTTTCTAAAATGCAGATTCCCGGGCCTCATCCTCAGACATGCTGATTCAGTACTTTTAAAATGGAGCCTAAGAATCTATATTCTAAGAAGCACTCTAGGTAATTTTTATGCAGGTTAACCTCAGACTTATTTGCGAAAACTCCGCTTGAGAAGATTTGCTATCTTTAAGGTATTGAGTTTTCCCATATACAAACGTGGTATTGCTTGCCATTTATTTGTCTTTTTGTCCTTCACTTATATTTTGTAATTTTCTCCACAAAAGTCACACACACACACACACACACACACACACACACAAGTTTTTAAGTTTTATTTTTCTATATTTAAGCCTCTAATAATATAATTGGATTTAACTTTATGTATGGAATGAGGCTGGGAACTGATTTTCCTTTTTCCCATATGGAAAGTCATTTATCCCAATACCCTTTTTTTTTTTTTTTTTTTTTTTGCGGTACGCGGGCCTCTCACTGCTGTGGCCTCTCCCATTGCGGAGCACAGGCTCCAAACGCGCAGGCTCAGCGGCCATGGCTCACAGGCCCAGCCGCTCCGCGGCACGTGGGATCTTCCTGGACCGGGGCACGACCCCGTGTCCCCTGAATCGGCAGGCGGACTCTCAACCACTGCGCCACCAGGGAAGCTCCCAATACCCTTTTTAACAGTTCAACTTTTCCATTAATATTCCCACTGATATCTCTTCTATCACATAAGGGTCGCGTATGCTTGAATATATTTCTGAGATCTCTGCTCTATTCCATTAATCTGAGCTAATGCCATACTATCATCTTTTTTTCTGAGCTATTTAAAATTAGTTTTCCTATTTTCAAGCGTATATCTTACTACATTTTCTAATTTGTTATTGCTCATATGTATTAATTTTTATATGTTTTTATTGTATTCAACAACTTTACCACACTCTAATTTTGTTTGTAGATTCTCTTGGACTGTCTGTGGAGATAATGTATACTTTTAGCAAATACCAGTTTATTCTCTTCATTCTGATATTCATATATTTTTGTGTGTATGTATATTGCTACACTGGTGAGGATATCCATATAGTTTTTTTTTTAATGCTCTTTCTTTCTTTCTTTCTTTCTTTCTTTCTTTCCTTTTGCCTGCTTTGGGTCTTCATTGCTGCACGGGCTTTCTCTAGTTGCTGAGAGCGGGGGCTACTCTTCATGGGGGTGTGTGGGCTTCTCATTGTGGTGGCTTCTCTTGTTACAGAGCACAGGCTCTAGTTCAGTAGTTGTGGCACACGGGCTCAGCAGTTGTGGCTCGAGGGCTCTAGAGCACAGGCTCACTACCTCTTTGTAGTGTTGATTTGCACTTCCTGCACGGCCTTTGTTGCTCCGCGGTATGTGGGATCTTCCCGGACCAGGGCTCGAACCCGTGTCCCCTGCATTGGCAAGCAGATTCTTAACCACTGCACCACCAGGGAAGTCCCTCCATATAGTTTTGATAATAGGCTTCTTTGTCTTGAGACATGGGAATGCTTCTTAAGTTTCATCATTAAGTATGAGGATTGCTCTGTGTCATTATAATATAGCATCATATCAGGTTAAGAAACTTGTCTTTATACTAGTTTACTAGGGGTTTCTAAAAATGTGGATTGGTATTGAAATTTTTTTTGAATTTTTGAATTCCATTTTATTTATTTTTTTATACAACACGTTCTTATTAGTTGGTATTGAATTTTATTAAATGATTTTTTTGACATCAACTGAGAAAGTCTTATGGTTTTATTTTTAATCTGCTAATAGATTTTTCTGATACTGAACCATCTGCCCATTCCTAGGATAAATCTTACTTAAAAATACAGCTTATGATGCTGAATTCTTTTGCTACTTTTTATTTGAAATGTTTGCATATATATTTATAAGTGAAATTAGTCTAAAATTTTTTCCTTTTTTATATCAGTCTGGTACAGTATTGGAATCATGGTTATGTCTATAAAGTTAGATAGTTAGATTTTTCTCTTTTTCAGTTATTTGGAACAATTCTTATAACAAGTACTCCTCCTCAAATATCTGATAAGAGTCTCCTGTAAAGCTCTCTGTACCTGGTGTCTTTTTCATGAATAGACTATTTTTTTACTACCAGTTTGATGTCTTTAATAGATATTCATTTATTCAGCTTTTGTATTTCTTCTTGAGCCAATTTTAGTAATTTATATTTTTCTAGGAAATGTTATATATTTTTTTAATTTTTCAATTTATTGACATAAGAGTCACCATAGCACTATCTTGTGGATTTTAAAATCATCTCTACTTATCTGCAGTTACATCGCCTTTCATACTTAATATTAATTGGTGCCTTCTCTCTTTTTTTTTCATAATTGTCTTATTGAGGTTTGCTTAGTCTTTTCAAAGAATCAAATTTTGGTTTTATTGATCATCTCCCGTTTCAGTAAGTTTTGCTCTTATTTTTACTATTCCTTTACCTTTTATGCTCTGAGAGGTAAGCATAGGTCATGTTAGGAACAGTTTTATATCCCTGGCTGAGAAGTTTGGATTTTTTTTTTTTTAAAGAAATGAGTCACTGAAGGAATCTAGGTAGAGGAAACTACATGATAGTTTAATATGATTTAAATTTTATTAATGTCGTACTGACCGGTGACCAGGGGAGGTTAGAGAAAGGGTGGCCTTTCAATAACGAGCCTATTGGAATAATCCAGGGACAATGATAAAGCCTGAACTGAGGCTGTGGGACTGGAGATTTATAACATAGTACGTACAGTTACTGAAAAACAGATCTTAATGACCAATTGAGATGCAAGGAAGAGGGTAAATCCAGGATAACTCTTTTCTGGTTTGGGTAACTGGTAGTGGTCCTAGTCATTGGAACTGAGGGGTGGGATAGGGAGCGTGGGAGGGAGGCTCAAGAGGGAAGGGATATGGGGATATATGTATACATATAGCCGATTCACTTTGTTGTACAGCAGAAACTAACACGACGTTGTAAAGCAATTATACTCCAATAAAGATATTTAAAAAAAAAAGGAACAGACTTTTATTTAGAATTCTATGATGAATGTAGAGGAGAAAAAAGTCAGGAATGGAAGTTGAGCTTATTTTTAGTATCTAGAATTTGAGTTGTCTATGAGATATCTGACAAGAAATTTCAAGGGGCAGCTGAATAAATGGATCTGAAGTGTAGAGAGAGATCCGGGCTGTGATTTGAAACATCCTGTGGATTTTTTTTTTTTTAAAGAAGATGTTGGGGGTAGGAGTTTATTAATTAATTAATTTATTTTTGCTGTGTTGGGTCTTTGTTTCTGTGCGAGGGCTTTCTCTAGTTGTGGCAAGCGGGGGCCACTCTTCATTGCGGTGCGCGGGCCTCTCACTATCGCGGCCTCTCTTGTTGTGGAGCACAGGCTCCAGACACGCAGGCTCAGTAGTTGTGGCTCACAGTCCTAGTTGCTCCGGGGCATGTGGGATCCTCCCAGACCAGGGCTCGAACCCGTGTCCCCTGCATTAGCAGGCAGATTCTCAACCACTGCGCCACCAGGGAAGCCCTGTAGATATTATTAAAGCCATGGGAGGAGGTGAAATCATCCCTAGAGAGGAAGTAGAGAAAATTAGCCATCAGAGAATGGAGCCCTGAGAGATACATGTATTTGGGGCACTGACAGCAGAAGGGATAACCATGAAAAAGACAAAAGAGTGATCAGGAGGGAGGGAAGAAAAGCAGGAGAGAGACTAATCATGGAAACCACATTGGGCACCTAACTCAGCAAAGCCTTATGCTGCCCTGGAAATTTTTACTGAGGCATTACTGTGTGCAAAGCATTTTTCTAGATCATTGGTTGACCTTGTGCAGTTAGATATAATGTTACTGAAATTAACCCACAAAGAGGAGAGGAGATAAGATACACACAATTAATCCTTGGTTGCTGTCCTAGAAAAAAATGGCATCTAATGCATCTATGAACTTTCAAAAAAAGTCAAGCCAGTGATAGTTCTAAATCTGTAATCACAAAGAATCACTGTGTCCGGGATATAAAACTAAAATAATTCAACAACGTCCACTAGGATTAAAGAGCCATCTCTGTAATCAATGCAGCTTTGGCTTTTCAAATTAGGTCAGTTGTAGACATCTAGACAGGTGAGCTTCTAATTCTCTGCCAAATGAAGAAAACTGCAAATGGACTGCGACCAGCAAACCAAAAATTCTCTCGATGTTCACTAAAGATGCTAGTTTTCACCATTAGAAGCAATAGTAGTAGTTACTCACGTGCCTCCTATGTTCCTGGCAGGCTGCTAGAAACTTTAGATGCATTTTCGCCTGTAATCTTTATAGTAGCTCTGCAGAAGTGGTACTGTTACTTCCCTGTTAGAGCTGAGGACCCACAAGCCCTCTTGTCTGTCTTTAGGTTTTAAAACTGTTGAAGGCACAGACTTTGTCTAACACTAATCTTTCTCTACACAGGGCACTTCCTCCACGTCATATTATCATGTATTGTCTCAAACCATTTTCAATCCACGGAATATTGATTAGTGTCTGCTCTATATCTGGCTAATTCCTAGGAAGACAAAGTAGTCCTTGCTCTTGGAAGACTTATGTTTATTAGGCAGAGGCAGGTGAGCTGAAAAGTTATAGGTGCCCTAACAAAAAGTCTATGCAGGGTTTGGTGGAGCAGAGGAGAGAGAGGTTAAGTCTACTTGATTTGAGGGTTATCAGGGAAAGGGTTCAGTAGAGAAGGGACTGGTAGGCTGAATCGTCAAAGATGAATGGGCATTAAGTGGGGAAGGGATCAGTCTGGGTAAAAGTACAGAAGAAAAATTGTCAGCAGTTCTGAGCAGGTAGAACTTAGAGGTCTCATTGGATGAGGATAGAATGGCGAGAGGTGGACCAGGTAGGTAGGCTGGGCCAGCTCCTTTATCCTATGAGCAAATGAAGAAGGAGGATTAGGTTTTGGATTTTAGCAAAGGTGACTTTGGCAGCAGTGGGAAGGATGGATTGGAGGGGATTAGACTGGGAGCATGGAATCCAGAAAGGAAGCTGTGGTCTAGGTGAGAGATGATGAAGACCTCCAGCCAGGAAAGGATGTAAACAAGCACTGATAGTACAGAATAACATAAGGCTAATTGAAAGTCGGCCGAAAGGGAGAGGGAAGAGTCTAGGATGTTTCCTTTGGATGCTTTGGATGTCTAGGGAAACAATCATTCACTGAGATAGATAGCATAGTTTTGGATAAGTTGAATTTGAGGTGTCTTTAGAAAGACTACATGGAGGTGTTCAATAGAAAATGAAAATAGAAACCCACACTGCTGGTAAAGGATGTAAATTGCTACAATCACCTTATAAAACTCTTCAGCATTATCTATTCAAGTTAAACATATGTTTACTCTATGACCCAGCAATTGCACTCTTGAGTATATACCTAGCAAAAATGACTGCAGAAGCCTTGTACAAGAATGTGTAGCAGCTTTATTAATAATAGCTAAAAAGTAAAATCAACCCAAATGTCCATCCACAATAGGAAAAATACACTGTGGTATATTCATACAGTGGACTATCACCTGGTAGGGTGTGGTAGACAGAATCATGGTCCCCTTTCCCCACCCCAGAATGTCCACATCCTAATTCCTGGAACCTGTGAATATGTTACATTACAAAGCAAAAGGGACTTTGCAGATGTCATTAAGTTAAGGCTCTTGAGGTGGGATGAGTATCCTGGGTTATCCAGATGGACCCATTGTAATCACAGGGACCCTTATAAGTGAAAGAGGCAGTGTCACAGTGATGCAGTGTGATAAAGACTTGGCCAGCCATTGTTGGCTTTGCAGACGGAAGTGGGACATGCACCAAGGAATGCACCAGCTTCTCAGAAGCTGGAAAATACAAGGAAATGGATTCTTCCTAGAGCCTTCAGAAGGAACACTTTGCTTCTGCTGACACCATGATTCTAGCCAGTGAGATCCATTTCTGACTCTTAACTACAGAACTGTAAGTGAATACATTCACGTGGTTTTAAGCCATTCAGTTTGTGGTAATTTGTTAGAGCAGCTATAGCAAACGAATACACAGGGTTTCTCAATCACAGCACTACTGACATTTTGGACCAGATAATTCTTTGTTGTGAGGATCTGTCTTGTGCATTGTAGTATATTTGGCATCATCCCTGGCCTCTTTCCAAGCCTTGCCAGTAGTGTTCCCCACCTTATCCCCCTCCACGTTGTGACAATCAAAAATCTTTCCCGGGCTTCCCTGGTGGCACAGTGGTTGAGAGTCTGCCTGCCGATGCAGGGGACGCGGGTTCGTGCCCCGGTCCGGGAAGATCCCACATTCCATGGAGTGGCTGGGCCCGTGAGCCATGGCCGCTGAGCCTGCGCATCCGGACCCTGTGCTCCGCGACGTGAGAGGCCACAGCAGTGAGAGGCCCGCGTACCGCAAAAAAAAAAAAAAAAAAAAAATCTTTCCAGACATTGCCAAAAAGCCCTCTGGGTGTGCCAAAATTGCCACTGGTTGAGATCCACTGTTACACAGCAGAGAAAGAAAGTTACTGAAATACTCACTAATATGGATAGATATTACAGACACAATGATGAGTGAATGAAATCAGATATAAGCGTACTTACTGAATGATTCCATTTATATGAAATTTCAAAAACAGGCAAAGGTAAGTGATGGTGACGGATGTCAGAATAGTGATAATCTCTGGGGGTGGGGGTGGGGAATTGACCAACATGTTGGAAATGTTCTATATCTTGATCTGGATGGTGGTCATGTGGGTCTATACATATGAACAATTAAGATTTATGGGCTTTATTCTGTTTGTTATAACTCAACAAAAAATGAGAAACAAATTACAAACTAAGTAAATGGAGATATAAGTTTGATGCTCAGGAGAAAAGGCAGAACAGAAAAGAAATATCTGGATATCGAGCTGTCAGTGAGGATCAAACCCGTAGGGGTCAGGGAGGGTGGGAAGAAAGAGAGTGAGAAGAAGAAGATGCTGCGGCCAGAGCCCAGCCTCCCCGACACATCAGGGATGAGAAGAAGAAGAGTCGGGCAAGGAAGGAGCACGTGTGTCTGTGCTGTTCCCATCCGAGAGCGAGAACACAGGCCCACCAGAGTCCCACAAGAGCTACCCACACATGTATAACATAATAGTAGTCTTCTCCATCCTCCCTGTCCCGGCATAGTCCATTGTCAGTGTGTGTTTCTCTTCAAACTGAATGAAGAGGCTTTGCAGGAACAAGCCTGATGGAACCTCTTTCGGTAGGAAAATAGGACCCAAGCCCCAAACCACAAAAGCCACCATAAGTGCCTCCACTGTGCTGTTGCTTGTGGTCACTGTCTACTTTGTGCAATGACTTCAAAACGCTGGCCCATGTTGTGGCACATCCTAGAGCGCCTTTTTGCAATCTTCTTGGCCCCTAAGAGTTGTTCTCTATTAAACCGTAAGAATGGGCGAAAGATAGACAATGGCAGAAAGCAGAAGAGCAGAATGTTAGAACAGAGACATAATTGAGTCTCAGCCTCATTTGCTGAGTGCACAATGCCAATTGCTTTAACATATTTTTTTTATTTAGACTTTATCATGACCTTTTAAGGCAAACATCTCTCTCTTTAAAGATGAAGAATAGAGTCAGGGAGGTCTGGGGACTGAGGTCACACAACCAGTCAGAGACTGGGCTGGCTCAGGAGCCTGGTTCTCCTCATTCTGGCCTCCAGCTGTGTCTCATTCGTGGGCTCAAGCCGACCCCTGCCATGTGCCCGCAGTTCAACATGCCATTCCTGGGAGGGCTGTTACCTGCCCCCCATCTCCCACTCTCCTAAGCCCACGCCATCGTCCTTCACCACCTGGTTCTGCAGGGGGAGAGGGATGGATGGTTTCACGATTCCTTGTCCTGAACTCTCCACGGATCCCCTTCCCTTCCAGGGCAAGGCCTCGGCAGCTCAGCCTGCGGTCAAGGCTTTCCAGGATCTGACCTATCTGGTGCATCCAGCATTTTTGCCCACTGCTCCCTTCACAACACCTGATGCCTTTTCCTGCAGATTCTCAGTTCTGGTTGTACCTTAAAATCTCAGGGTCCCCAGTGGGTGATCTAGCCAAATCACAGACTGAGCTGAGCCTTGACAAGCTCCACATGTAACCATTGCTGGATTTTGCTCACAATTTTCCCTCCTGCCCACCTTCCATCTTCTTTCTAAATCCTTCCTATCCTTCGGGGCGTTTAGTCCATTGTGAAAGAGGCTTATACTATAAAAGCAGGGAATTAGGTTGGATTTATTTGATCATAATAGCATAATAATAATGTAGTGGGCTTAATATCATTTTTATTTCAAGTTCAATGCATCATCTTAAGAGCATGCAATGGCTGGGGCTATGGGCTATGAGGATTCAAGGTGCAGAGCACACGGTCCCCCATACAGGGGCTTGCTGTCTTGTGGGGGAGGCAACATGGGTGCAAGTGTCATAAGTACCAGGCAGGGCCTAGTGAGGTTTAATCAGGGCCAGAGTTCTCAAGGGCCACAACAAGGGCTGGTTAATTCTGTTGGAAGATTCATGGAAGAGATGGTTGTATGAGTCCTGGGCAGTGTCCTGGTGTCCAGTAAAGGATTTGGTAACCACTAAAACTGGGTTTGAATCATCTCTAATTAAACATCTGTGTGACCTTGAGATAGCCTTCATATTTCTCATCAATAAAAGGAGATAATTACAGTAGTGAATTCATAGAGTCATGATGAAGGTGGAGGGAGATAATGCTTTTATGAGTGCATGCCCATCAGTAAGTGCTGCCCACTTTTGTTATCACTGAGAGAACAGAACAGAGTGGGTTACCAATAAAGTCTTTCATTGATTCATTCATTTAACATCTGCCACATCTCGTGTCAGGCACTATGCTAGAACCTGGGGATTTAGAAATGAATTACATAGTACCTGTCCTAAAAGAGTTCCTGGTCTAGTGAGAGAAACATACTAAGAAAATTATAGTAATGGTAGCAAGTACAATAATAGAAATATGCACAAGGTATTGAGGGGATATAGAGGAAAGGGGGGTCTGATTCATTCTGAATCAGGGACCACTTCCTGAGGAGGTGTTGACCTGTGCAGTGTGTCAAAAGCATGGAGTTAGTTCCACCGGGAAGGCAAAGATTAGGAACTATATATTCCTTCCTAGAGGTCTTTACCAATGAGATAAGAATGAAGAAGGCCTTTTAAGAATACAATACTTAATAGTAATTCCAGCCCCTCCCAGATATCTAGCTTTATTTGGAGCTTTGCGTTCAAATCCCACTTACCATTTATTAACTGTATGTCTTTGGTCAAGTTGCTTAACCTCTCTTCTCTAATTTTGTTTCCTGGTTGACAATGACACCTACCTTGCAAGGTTGTTGAAAGACTTAGCATTTCATTAAGTCTGTGACTCTCTTACCTGTCATATTTACCACTGCACCCCAAGCACCAACCTTAGTGCATGGTCTTTAGGAGATGCTTAGTAGATTTTAATTGAACAAATGAATGAATGATGTATGTGCAGTACTTAGCATAATGCTTAGCCCATAGTGAGTGCTCAGTAAACAACAACTATCCTCATCATCCATCTTCCCAGTGGGTTCGAGTACCACTTGGATAATATAAAGAGATAATTTTGCCCTTCTGTGTGCACACATTCTGTATTTCTGGGAACAGAACCATGAACTGCTCAGATAAAATATTTTCTGTGAGTGTTTTTAGTCTGACTTGAAGGATCAGGGAAGACCTCAGAGAGGAGGGTATCATCTGAGCTGAACTTTGAAGGATCAGCCGATTTCAGTAGACAAAACGATCAGTGGGCAGGGAGGTGACACACTGCAGGCAGAAGGGATAGCTGGAGCATGTGGAACTAGATGTGCATTTGGGGACCACAGCTATTCAGATATGGCAGATGTTCCCAGCGTGAGGAATGATACGGTAGGAGGCAAGTCTGAAAAGGTCTAGACCGGTGATGGGAAAATTTTCTGTAAGGGGATATATAGTAAATATCTTAGGCTTTACTAGCCCTTATATAATCAGAAAGAACAAATTTCCAAAAACTTTTTATTGATGAAATTCAAAATATAATAATAATAATAGAATATAATCTTTTGCAATATGGGTCTACAAATGAGAAGAATGGATTTTTTTTAAGAAGATGTTAGGGGTAGGAGTTTATTAATTTATTTATTTTTGCTGTCTTGGGTCTTCATTTCTGTGTGAGGGCTTTCTCTAGTTGCAGCAAGCGGGGGCCACTCTTCATCGCGGTGCGCGGGCCTCTCACTATTGCGGCCTCTCTTGTTGCAGAGCACAGGCTCCAGACGCACAGGCTCGGTAGTTGTGGCTCATGGTCCTAGTTACTCTGCGGCATGTGGGATCCTCCCAGACCAGGGCTCGAACCCGTGTCCCCTGTATTAGCTGGCAGATTCTCAACCACTGCGCCACCAGGGAAGCCCCGAAGAATGGATTTTTTAGGGGAATAACATTTGCTGAAATCGGGTTCAAAGTTAGTGATCTTTTTCATCATATTGATTGCAAACATTTATCTACAAAAACAATTCTTAGCTCCTGGCTGAACAAAAGCAGGTTGAGGGCCAAATATGGTCCGTGGACCATAGTTTGCCAATCTCTGATCTATATCACTGAGGACGGAATATTGTGCTACCAAGGTTCAGACTCTGTATTTAAGTAGCAAATCACCTCCTGAACAGAGTGCCTGAGAATACTTGGTTTGACCATGCCTTATTAAGCACATCATTTATTCTTCCCAAGTGACATAGTCACTCTCTTGTTTCCTTACGACTGAAAAGCAAGAGGGCACTGATGTACATGTGAGAGTCTCTTTGTCTTTATATATAATGGGTAACCAACCCATCTCTCATAGCAACCAAGGATACAAGGTACAGGAGTCTCCATTGTGAAATATTATTAGTCTCTGGCTGCTATGACCATACGTTTGGGGTTTCCCCAGGTGCTGGAACAGGCTTTAAAAGAAATAGACAAGGAAATAGTGATATTAAAAGTTGTAGAGGGACATAATCCACTTGCCTAGGACTCAGCATCCAAGAAAAATTTGGACAAGAGCTCTACCATGAGAGTTTTGTTCTGACTCCTCAAAGAAGCCTCTGATCCAGCATGCCTCCAGAGTTGGCCAAAGGCTGGCTCTGAATTGGAGAGAGGTTTGGTGATTCTAGCTGCTAAGAATCTAATCTAACACCATTCTCTGGGGAGCCTTTTTAGCACATCCTGATAGTCCTAATTCAAACAACATTTGTGAGAAGGTGATACTTTATAGGTGCTACATTAATCTCTACCTAGATGGAGGAATTTTGGTAGAGAGTATTACTTTGTGAATGAATGGATTCATTTCAATTCATATTCAATTCATTTGTTCAGTTTAATTCAATTCCTATTTGTTGAGTACTTCCTATGTATAAGACACTGAGCTCAGCTCTGGGGATATGACTGTGAGGTCCACAGTTTGAGACATCCTGATTTACTCTGGTCTGTTCCTACTTTAATAGCAGGGAGATACATGAGGAGGAGGAAGATGGTGATGATGATGTTGGAAAAGGAGGAAAAGGCAAAAGATCTTGCACTGGCAGAAGCATGAGTGCTTTTAACCAGAAGGGTGTTTAGGTCTGGGGGCAATAGAAGAGGGAAGAGTTCAGAAGAAATTGTGAGGAACGTAAGGGAAATTAATAATCACTGATAGATGAATGGATAAAGAAGATGTGGCACATATATACAATGGAATATTACTCAGCCATAAAAAGAAACGAAATTGAGTCATTTGTAGTGAGGTGGATGGACCTAGAGTCTGTCATACAGAGTGAAGTAAGTCAGGAAAAGAAAAACAAATACCGTATGCTAACACATATATATGGAATCTAAAAAAAAATGGTTCTGAAGAACCTAGGAACAGGACAGGAATAAAGACACAGACGTAGAGAATGGACTTGACACAGTGAGGGGGGAGGGTAAGCTGGGACGAAGTGAGAGAGTGGCATGGACATATATACACTACCAAATGTAAAATAGATAGCTAGTGGGAAGCAGCCGCATAGCACAGGGAGATCAGCTCGGTGCTTTGTGACCACCTAGAGGGGTGGGATAGGGAGGGGTGGGATAGGGAGGGTGGGAGGGAGACGCAAGAGGGAGGGGATATGGGGATATATGTATAGGTAGAGCTGATTCACTTTGTTATAAAGCAGAAACTAACACACCATTGTAAAGCAATTATACTCCAATAAAGATGTTAAAAAAAAAAATCACTGATACTGATCTGGTAGCCATGGTGCAGTGGATCAACCAAATGTCTTGGCATCAGATAAACAGTTCAAATCCCAGCCTTTCCATTTACTATTTATGTAAACTTGGTGAAGTTATTTCAAGTCTCTGAGCTTCAATTTCCTCCTCCAGAAAATGGGCAGTATTATATGTCACAGGTTGTGTGGATGTGAACATGTTTTGTAAACCATTAGGTCCTGCAGTTTTAAATATTTATACTGAGAAATGAGCACGGAATCTAAATGCACAGCACTTTAGAGGCCAGGAGAGCAGTCACTTCAGGGATCAGGCTCTGCACTTAAGTTCCTGGATTGCCGCTCTGAGCAAGACAGATGCGGTTCATCATGGGTGAGCAGTACAACAATAGATACGGTGTTAAGCATGCATTTTGATAACTAATATTAAACACAGCTGTGAGGATTTTAGGCAAGGAAAGCACAAGGTGCTAACAGAGCACTTAATGAGAGCTGACAGGCCTAACCTAGACCAGGAGTTGGAGCTGTCATCTGAGGAAGTAGCATTTGAGCCGAGCCCTGAAGGATGAAGATGAGCCTTGACGTCTGTCTTCCTGTGTGACCCTGAACAAGCCTCTCCTCTGGCTTCATTTTCCTCACCAAAAAACTACCCAACAACAATAAAAAACAGAAATAGAATGTATAACTTCTACACAGAAGGAAATACAGAAAATTTTAATCAATTCAATAAAAGGCAGGAATAGATGAAAGCAGGAGCAAAGGAAATCATGGCAAATAGAAAATCTAAGACAATCAGAAGAGAAATTATTAGAATTAATAGGAGAATACAGCAAGTTTAGAGGCACAAGGTAAGTATACAGCAATCAAATTGTTCCTATGCATCGCCAACAACCAATTAGAAAAGATAACGGGAAAAAAATCTCATTCACTACAGCAACAAAATCTAGAAAACATCTAGGAAAAACAAAGAGAAAAGGACCTTTTTGAAGTATATAAAAGAAAACCTGTGTAAATGTAATGACATATAGTTATCCCTCAGTATCCTCAGGGGATTGGTTCCAGGACCTCCACGAATACCAAAATCTGAGGACGCTCAAGTCCTTTAGATAAAATGGTGCAGTCCAGGCAAGGAAAATGAAGGCTCTGGTTTCATTTTCCTCTCTAGAAGCCTGGCCCAGTCCCCTCTCAAGTCCTTCCCAGTGCTAAAGGACTAGACTCAAAGACCCCAATGCATGGTACCAGAGAGCCCTTGTCATTGGCTTGCAGTAGACAACACAGGGTAGAGGAGGGAGCACGACCGTGACTGGAAAATCCAATGACATTGAAGAGGGAGCTTGTGGCTAAGGATTTGGTTTCATCCATTTGATACTGCTCTTATTCCCTGCTAAATAGCTGATGCTATCTTGTCTGAGAAATCTTCAAAGCACTTTCTCTTTTCTTTCTGTTTTAGAACTTTCAAAAATACAAAGAATAGTATAACACCCATATTGCTACTACCCAGAATTTTTAAAATTATTATATTTACTTCCTGTCTTTTTTGTGTTAAAACATTTTTTCTTTCATAGTAAGGTCTTTTTGCCCACCTGGCCAAAAGACCCATTCTGTTCCTCCCTCTGCTCCCCAGGAGGTCACCACTTTTGGTGTACACAACTCTTTATCCATAAACTATGTAAGGCATTGCTGTATGTGTGTGTTTGTTTACTTAGATGACCTCCAACGCTATGTATCATTTTGTGACTTTGTTTTTTTCACTCAACATTATATATCTTGAAAAAATACAAACATGCATATGTAAACATCCACTCATATAGTTCCTTCTTTTTTTTTTTTTTTTTTGCGTTACGCGGGCCTCTCACTGTTGTGGCCTCTGTCGTTGCGGAGCACAGGCTCTGGACGTGCAGGCTCAGCGGCCATGGCTCACGGGCCTAGCCGCTCCGTGGCATGTGGGATCCTCCTGTACCGGGGCACGAACCCACGTCCCCTGCATTGGCAGGCAGACTCTCAACCACTGAGCCACCAGGGAAGCCCAGTTCCTTCTTTTTAATGGCTGTATAATCTACCAGCATATGAATATATTACATATTTACATATTATTACTTATCTTTATTTATATTTAGGTTTTCCTAATTTTTTCCCCTAATTTTTAACTATCACAAATAATATTGCAATGAATTTTCTTGTGTCTCTCTGTGAATATATTTATGAGTTAAACATGAAACTGTTGGATCTTGGGTTGTACACATTTTACTAGATATTGGAAAATTACTGGGTTCGTTTATACTTCAATGAATAGTGTATAAAAATACCCCTTTTTCTTCTAATGTCAGAAGTTAAAATTTTTGCCAATTTTATAGTGTGGAAATGGTATATTGTTTATTTCATAATTCCTTAATTTTCAGTGAAATTAAGAAGCTTTTCATGTGTTTATTGGCCATGTGCGTTCCTCTTCTGTGGACTGAATATTCATACCCTATGGCTGTTGTCCTATTAAGAGGTTATCTTTTTTTTTAATTGATCTACATTGATTCTGATTATTAATCCTTTTTCCTGTGTCTTGTCTTTTACCTTTATTTACAGAGTCTCTTGTCACACAGAAATTTTTCATTTTAAAGTATTCAGTGTATTTAGTCCTTGCCTTTATGGTTTATGTTTTTATTCCTAATTGAAGAAATACTTCACTATCCCAAAGAGAGAGACACATTCTTTTATATTTTCTCCTGATAATTTCAAGGTTTATTTTCACACATTGAGGGTTGTAATACATCTGGAATTAGTTTCTCTGTATAGTGTGAGATAGGGATATGTTTCACATTCTTCTGTGTAGAAGGCCAGTGATCCAAATCCACTTGTTCGAAGGGTCATTTTCCTCCCAATTTAAAAAGTTCCCTCTGTCTCATAGCAAGTTCCCTCATTGGTGTGGATCTGCTGTGGGCTCTTTATTTTGTTCAATGACCTACTTTTCTGTTCCTCACAAACACCACACTTACTATTATAGCCTTGCAATGTGTTTTGATTTTTAACTGGGAAGTCTCCCTCTGGTTGTTTTTTGTTTTTTTCAGAATTGTCTTCATCTTTCTTAGGCATTTACACTTTCATAATTATTTTGGACTCAGTTTTCAGCCACCACAAACGTTACTGTTGAGATTTTGATTGGACTTGGGTTAAAGTTATAGATTAACCTGAAAATTGATCTTGAATAATACTGAGTACTTCTATGTGTAAACAAGATTCTCCAGATGCAGAACCTAGGCATACAGAGGGCAGACTGGACTGCACCATTTTATCTAAAGGACTTGAGCGTCCTCAGATTTTGGTATTCGTGGAGGTCCTGGAACCAATCCCCTGAGGATACTGAGGGATAACTATATGTCATTACATTTACACAGGTTTTCTTTTATATACTTCAAAAAGGTCCTTTTCTCTTTGTTTTTCCTAGATGTTTTCTAGATTTTGTTGCTGTAGTGAATGAGATTTTTTTCCCGTTATCTTTTCTAATTGGTTGTTGGTGATGCATAGGAACAATTTGATTGCTGTATACTTACCTTGTGCCTCTAAACTTGCTGTATTCTCCTATTAATTCTAATAATTTCTCTTCTGATTGTCTTAGATTTTCTATTTGCCATGATTTCCTTTGCTCCTGCTTTCATCTATTCCTGCCTTTTATTGAATTGATTAAAATTTTCTGTATTTCCTTCTGTGTAGAAGTTATACATTCTATTTCTGTTTTTTATTGTTGTTGGGTAGTTTTTTGGTGGCTATCCTTATTTTTTCAATCTGTATATCTCAGTTTCCAGTTAGTCAAACTTTACCTCTGATCACCGCCCCCCCAACCTGCATGTTCTTGTTGTCTTATATTTTAGCTCATCTTTGCTTTATAAGACATTTCATATAGAAATAATCAATAATACATTTTAAAAATTTTATTTATTTATTTTTGGCTGCGTTGGGTCTTTGTTGCTATGTATGGGCTTTCTCTAGTTGCAGCGAGTGGGTACTACTCTTCGTTGTGGTGCACGGCCTTCTCATTGCAGTGGCTTCTCTTGTTGCAGAGCACAGGCTCTAAGTGCACAGGCTTCAGTAGCTGTGGCTCGTGGGCTCTAGAGTGCAAGTTTGGTAGTTGTGGTGCACAGGCTTAGTTGCTCCGTGGCATGTGGGATCTTCCTGGACCAGGGCTCAAACCCGTGTCCCCTGCGTTGGCAGGTGGATTCTTAACCACTGCGCCACCAGGGAAGCCCTAATCATACATTTTTATATTCAATTCTTATTTAGACTTGCCTTAATATTCAGCCATATTTTGCTCACCATTGTTTTTGACTATCAGTCTTGCCTTCTGGAGTATGTCCTTTGTCTGAAATATCTTTATCTCACTTCATGCTTTAGTGATAGTTAGCTGAGTGAAGAATCTAGGTGGACAAGAGTTTTCTCTAGCTCTTTGAAGACTTCATTCCACTGTCTGCTGGGCTCTGTCATTACCTGTGAGGAGTCTGTCATAACTCTAACAGTCATTTCGTTTCTGTGTGATCTTTCTTCCTTGTTTTTATTTAAATGTTGTTCTCTTTGTCTTTGCTGTTCTACCGTTTACTATAATGCACCTAGGCATGGATTTATTTTTATGCTTGAGACTCACTGTTTTCCTGAGTTTGAAGATGCATTACTTCTTCAGTTCCATGAATTTCTCAGGCTGTATCTCTGAATAATGCCTCTCTCCTTTTTCTCTGTTCTCTCACCTAGAACTTACATACACTGTTTCTTCTCATATATCCTCCTTGTCTTTGAAAGTCCTTCTTATTTTCATATGTCTTATCTCTTTGTGCTTAATTCTGGATAATTTTCTCAATTTGTCACCAATTTTCACATGTATTATTTTACCTCATCCACTGAGTTTTTCATTTCTATGGTATTTCATTCTATAAGTTCTATTTGAGTTTTTCAAATATGCTATTCTTCTTTTCATAGTGCCCTATTGTCTCATTATGATTTCTTTTTCTTTGTGTCTTTAAGCATTTATTAAATAGTCTCTTTCCGGTTATGATGTTATTTCAAGTTCTTAGGACACTAATCATCATGGCAAACCATTTCCTCATATGGTTTTAAAGTTTTTATTGTGGGTTGTAAAAGTGGCCTCCTAGAGCAATTATGCACAATTAGGGACCCCACACCCATGCTGAGCATATTGATTGGTTGTGACAGACTTCCCCACCCCTGCCATCACCCCCACCTAGACCCTTAGCAGAAAGGGGCTTCCTTGTTACTTCTCTAGGCCAGCAACTCCCTTACACAGCAGGAGTGCCTCTGTGGCCCTGCTTCATGCCGGAGTTTCAGTTTCCACTCCCCAGACTCCAGAGGCCTGGTCTCCTCCCACTGCCTTACCATTAGAGCTGATACTGGGGTCCAAGGGTTCCCCTCGGCCGTAGTGGTGTCACTTCTCAGGCTTACTCCTCTGATGCGGGGATGCCTTTGTTTTTGGCATCTGTTTTTTGAGCTCATCTCTGAATGTAAAAAAGATTTTTATTATAATTTATCCAGCATTTCTATGTGTTTTAAGAGGGGGAGGAGAACTTAGCTTCCTCAACCAAATTTCCATTCTTGGGTGATCATATTATCTGCAATTAATGACAGTATTTTCTCTGTCTTCACAATCTCTCTCCCTCTTATATATTCAGTTTTATCTTATATCACTGTCTAGGACACCAGTACACCATTGCAAAGCTTCTCCATAGACTAGTATAGAGGCGGAGGAAGTACAATATAGTGGTTAATTTTGGTATCTAGAAAGTCTGGATTGAATTCAAGCTCTGTGACTTAATACCTCTGGTTTTGTGTGGGTTGCTAACTTATTTAAACCTAGTTTTCTCATTTATAAAATGGGATAATAATGGTATTTACCTTGAAGAATTATTTTTAGAATTAAACTAGTTACTATATGTAAACCACTTGGATTAGTACCTGACACATAATACAAGTATCATAAATATTAACTATCAGCAGTAGTAGTTGTAGTAGTAGAAATAATAGTAAAAGTTTAGGGGCTCCCTGGTGGCGCAGTGGTTGAGAGTCCACCTGCCGATGCAGGGGATGCGGGTTCGTGCCCCGGTCCTGAAGGATCCCTCATGCCGCGGAGCGGCTGGGCCCGTGAGCCATGGTCGCTGAGCCTGCGCGTCCGGAGCCTGTGCTCCGCGACGGGAGAGGCCACAGCAGTGAGAGACACACGTACCGCCAAAAAGAAAAAAAAAAAAAAAGTTTAGGGCTTCCCTGGTGGCGCAAGTGGTTGAAAGTCTGCCTGCCGATGCAGGGGACACGGGTTCGTGCCCCGGTCTGGGAAGATCCCGCATGCCGCGGAGCGGCTGGGCCCGTGAGCCATGGCCGCTGAGCCTGCGCGTCCGGAGCCTGTGTTCCGCAACGGGAGAGGCCACAAGAGTGAGAGGCCCGCGTACCAGAAAAAAAAAAAAAAAAAAAAAAAAAAAAAAAAAAAAAAAAAAAAAAAAAAAGTTTAGTATACATTATAGCTAGTCTTCCCAAATCTGTTGTAGAGGTTTGTTATCCAAGACTCAGAGAGGTTGAATACCTTTCCCAGTGTCTCATAGCTAATAATGGGAAGCATAATTTACACCCCAGAACAGGTCTTCTGAAGCTGTATCTTCCCCTCCCTAGATTATCCTGCCCCCATTGGAGTAATGGTTTGTACAGTTGCGAAATCAGGCCCTGGGCAGAGTACTTGCCAGGCCATCTGTGGGAAACTGGCTGACAAGGGTCCTGGTACCTTGCTCAGCACTTCCAGAGCAAACAGGGAGAAAAGCTCAGGGCCAGGCAGGATTCTTGAGAGGAACCCCAAAGAAAGAAATAAACTTATAGCCATGCACCTCTAAGAATAAGAATCCCTGTTTTCCAGAGTGTTGAAAACATAAACTATAATATATAGAATCAGAAGCTACCTAGGAGAGGAGCTGCTTTGCAAATCGTCCGTCCATCCATCCATCCATCCATCCATCCACTCATTTCTGGATGCCTAAAGCCAGATGACCTGGGTTCTAATCCTGGCTCTGCTCCTTAACCTTGGACATGCTTTTTGACTTCACTAGACCTCACATTCTTCATCTATAAAATGAGAATAATCATAACAGCACCTACCTCATGGGGTGGGGATTAAATGAGTTAATGCATGTAAAGCACTTAAAGAAGCACCTGACACATAACATATGCAGGAAATGTCAGGTTTTATTATTATTACTTGGTTCTGCCTACAGTCAAAGGCCTACTCTGAGCTCCATCTCTAGGACCACCAGGAGGGACGTGTGAGACATGTGGAAATTGCTGCAGGTGCACAGAATTGGCTGGTTCTATCAAATATGGGTTTCAAGAAAGATTTGATAGATGAAGTCAGATTTGCCTTCAGCACCTACCAATGTCCTCCTTTGTGCCAAGAACCTTATTAATCAGCGGGTTTGTAAAGATAGAAAGTTCGAGGTCCTTGCTGTCAAGGAGTCTTCATTCTGGGTGTAGAAACAAATATGTAAATCGGGGATTTTATAGACTGTGGGCTCATAAGTATTAAAGAAAGGCAAGATTGGGCTGCTGTAAGAAAACAGAGCAGGGGCATCTGCAGTGTTGTGCTGGAAAATGGTTAACAACCAGGTCCCCAAGGAAAAAATACATTCTATATTATTGACATAAAGGATGTGAACACACTTGACAAATAATAATAAAATACACAATATTTTTATTGAAAACTCCAAACACCTATAACTTCAGTATGATTTTATATTTCTTAGCAAAAATCCACCATCAGTTTTTACAATTCCGCCACCAACAAATAGGTCACAGACGAGACTGACTATGTGCTTCGTCACTATCTGACTTTACAAAGAAGGCACTGATGTTACTGACACACGAGTGTAGGTCTGACAAACGTTGGTTGCTACTCTTGTTTATATTAAGGAGGAGGTGAGGGGCTTCCCTGGTGACGCAGTGGTTGGGAGTCCGCCTGCCAATGCAGGGGACACGGGTTCATGCCCTGGTCCAAGAGGATCCCACATGCCGTGGAGCGGCTGGGCTCGTGAGCCATGGCCGCTGAGCCTGCGTGTCCGGAGCCTGTGCTTCGCAACAGGAGAGGCCACAACACTGGGAGGCCCACGTAATGCAAAAAAAAAAAAAAAAAAAAAAAGGAGGAGGTGAAAGGGAAGCAATGAAGGTGCAAAGACATGTGAGAACTTCACTCATTAGTCACTGCTGTGAGCGTCTTTGCTCAGATAATAGTTTTGAATACTGGAAAAATATTTCCTCAATTTTTTGTGCTGTTCACAATGGAAAAGCCACAGATATAGCACACTTTTAAGTTTAATCTGCTTTATTAACATTTACCCTAGCACTTCCTTAAGTCTGGACAATCAGCAAAACAAGAAAGCTAGTGCTGATTTGTAGCATTTGCTGATTTCCATGGTGTCAACATCCCACCACATCCCACCATGGCTAATTTCAGGCTGCCCACCTGACATAACCTGCTATAGGGTGGGCAGGAGCACACCAGTATGTAGCCTTTCCATCCAATGCATACAGTAGATCTAAATCATCCCCAGAGCATAGATAACAGTAAAATGTGGTAAAATAATTAGAAAGTTGTGTGTTTTGAGCATTTGTTACCTTTATTTTTAATATAATTTATTTAATCATATTTTGATATAATTACATTTTTATAGTGGCTGTGCTTAACAGCTAGCTCAGAAAATCTAGCAGTTGGCTCCCTCCAGATAGTATGCGCTGGCTGCAGCACATCACAGACATCTGAAATAGACGTGGAAATCAGAGAAAGCTTCTGAAGGACTGATGTTTGAGCAGGGTTCTGAGGGTTGAATAGAAGTCTGCTGGGTAGAGGGAGGCATCTCAGGCAGAGGGAACAGAATGAGGGAAGCTCGTTCCCAGGCTTCTGAGGAATAGGGTGGGAAGTAGGAGAAAACCAGAGAAGAAAGGCAGAGGTAATTCATGAAGGGTCTTATGGACCCCTCATCCCCAGAATTCTAGGGAACCATTGAAGAATATTAAACAAGAGAGTGAGTGATTGGATTTGCATTCTCAGGAGACCTGTCTGGGAGCTGTGTGGTGAGAGGTTTGGGAGAGGACCAAGGCTGGATGCAGGGTGTGCCATGATGTTGTGGTGCAGTCAGCAAGGTGCCAGGTAATGGAGGTCACATAGTAAGTGAAGTGCACCCCAAACAGCATGTGCAAAGGCTTGAGGCGTGAGAAACCAAGCACAGGAAATGGGATAGTATGGGAGGCCTGGGCATAGACTTCCTGCTGGGGAATAGCAGGGATGTGACTGGAAACCTGGGCACTGTTGGCCACTCTCGTGCCAGTGGATGTGTTGGATGTAGTCCTGCTCTTGGTCTGCCCTGGCAGGAAGTGGGGTCTACTGAATAATTGCTAAGTCCAATGGTTTACCTAATTGGGCTGTTAGCAAGTAAGTGCTGCATGCATCAGCCTATGGAAGACTGACCATTTAGTTTCTTGTTACTTAAAGTGTGTTCCAATGACTTGCAGCATCAGCCTCACCTGGAAGCTAATCAGAAATGCAGAAATTCAGGGACCACCTTGGACATCCTGAGTCAGACTGCATTTTAACAGACCCCATGGGTACTCTAAAGTCTGAGCATCCCTGAGCTAGGGCAGGCTTTCTCTCAAGTGGTCCAGACCACCTGCATTGGAATCACTTGGGCCCTCTCCCAGACTCCTGGGTCCTACGCCTGACCTTCTGAATCTGAATTTCTAAGTTTGGGCCCAGGAACCTGAAATTTCAGTATGCTTCTGAGATTATTCTTAGGCACGTCAACAGTCACATTAATCCCCAAAAGACTTGGTCCAAACAGTCATGTTTGAATTGGGCCAGAAAAACTGAACTGCTTAAACTGTTTTGGTAAATTATTTCTTTTGCTTCGTATGCAAAGCACTTTGTAGGTCAATGACTGGCAGATGGTTGGTGCTCAGTAAATGTTAGCATTGTTGTTGTAGTATTTGTGATACTTAAAACATCATGAGTTCCTTGTCAAGGCCAGAACCAAGCAGGATCTAGGGAAAGACGCGTGTGTGTGTGTGTGTGTGTGTGTGTGTGTGTGTGTGTGTGTCCGTGTGCAGTGTGTTGGGAGTGGGGGAACAGAAGGATGCAGGGTGTTGGATAACTCCCATGTCCCCCAGTCTGTGCCCCACCCAGAGCCGGCGACCATCTGCTCTGAGCAGCCGCCTGTCTGGGAGTTGAGGGTATCCATGGGAACCAGTATGGAGGTTGCCAGGAGGGCTCCAGGGCCATCAGCCAGAGGGGAGAGTGGAAATCAAGTGGAACTGAAAGTGACAGACTCATGTGTGTTCAATGGAGTGGGAAGCCGTCAGCTGTGAGAGCAAGGGTGAGGCATGAGCATAACCAACCCAGCATCTGGCCCCGGCAGGAAACCTCCAGACAGCACTGTGACTTGCACAGCTGCGCCCAGGATGATCTCTTGAGGCAATTTGAATGTTAGCATTTCTCTCCCTCTCTCTTCCTCCCTCCCTCCTTCCTTCTCTCCCTCCCTCCTTTAATAGGAAATATAGTGTTTTTTTTTAAAGTACAACTTAGTAGAAAAGTAAAACATGAATTTTTTTTTTTTTTTTTTTTTGCAGTGCGCGGGCCTCTCACTGTCGTGGCCTCTCCCGTTGCGGAGCCCAGGCTCCGGACGCGCAGGCTCAGTGGCCGTGGCTCACGGGCCCAGCCGCTCTGCGGCATATGGGATCTTCCCGGACTGGGGCACGAACCCGTGTCCCCTGCATCGGCAGGCGGACTCTCAACCACTGCGCCACCAGAGAAGCCCAAAACATGAAATTTTTAATTGCCTCAAATCCCACCACTCATAATCGGGTGCTTTAATTTTGGTGTTAGTTTGCCTTTTTCTCTATGCATATTTTTGTAAGGTTGAAATGATGCATTTTCAGTTCTGTATTCTGCTTTCTTAAAGGTTCTTCTGAGTCAGGCATTTAGCTTCAAGAAAAAAAACAAAACAAAACATGGGATGTGTAGTGAGATGTCCCCCTGCATTCGCATCGCAGATCTGCTGGGTTGAAAATGAATGGCTGAGGCCAAAAGGACAAATTGATGCAAAATGGATATTCCTAAGTGATTTCTATTGTGCCATCTGAGCCAGTGGTGCCCATTTTAGTAGTTTCACCAGTTTTTGAATTGGGCATTTCTTGTGTGTTTAAGCAACTTTGATAAAGCTTGTGCATAAAGAAAAGCAACTTCCAAAGGGAGAAGAGAATGGAGATATTTTTTAAAAGAGCATTGAGATTTAAATGTTGTATGGAACACAGAATGTGGCATAGTGGGTAAGAACTGTGTATCTGGATCATTTCTCCTGAATTTCCTGATACAACCAAGCCCAATCATTCCTGTGACCCCAAGAGCACTTACACCACATGGCGGGTGCTGCGTCCTCAAGTGACCAGTCATATTTGAGGGAAAGTGGCATCACCAACCGAAATATGCAAACTGCTGGTGAGACCAAGATGCCATTTGAAACAGAGTGTTTCTCAGATTGATTCTTTGTTGACACCAGCTCTTTTCTCATGGGTTCACTCAGTTCTGTGTGACCTTGAGCAAGACACTCCACAGGGGTGATAGCAGCCACCATTCGAGCTGTAATAAGGGCTATCGGTGATGAGTGAGGAGAGCGTGATCAAATAAGGGCTAATAAGGGCTACCTTAGTATCCTCAAATTTTCCTGAAGCATTAAACTCCTTATTTACATCATTTAAATGATTGCACACCATTCCATCACGTGGGCATAGTACCTTTTATTTAACCATTCTTCTATTACCGCACATTTCACCTGCTTTCACTTGTTTACCACTGTTAATTCAAAACATCATGATGGACATCATTTTCCCTGCTGCACCTCTTCTATCCCTCCCTCCCTCCCTTCCTTCCTACTTTCCTTCCTTCCTTTCTTCTTTCTTTCAGAGGAACTACATTTCAAGGCCTTAATTTTTATCCACTGGCAGCTTGGTGACTGGAAGTAGTTTTAAAAGTAATTTGTCTGAACTCCCACTTTACAGATGTGGCAGCTGAGGCTGACATCTGGGTTTGTGATTCGCCCAGTGACACACACAGATGGGTTCAGAGTAGGGAATCAAATCTAAGTCTTTTTGGACTCCTGGTCCAGTGCTCTCTTTTCTCTCACCAAGCAACCTGCAGCTCCATCTTTTTATTTTGCTTGCTCACATATTTCTCATCCCATTGCACAGAAGTACTCCCAACTTAGCCCACTGGAGACTCTATAAAATAGCTGAGTTTATTTTATTGGATATGTTTCTGCCCTTTTAAATATTTCTGTCCTTTTACATGTTTATTAATGAGTGAAAACTGTCTGTTTTCATGGCAAACTAGAAAGCAGGAAATGTGTCTTTTTCAACTCAGTGTCAGTAAATATTGTCCTTGCATGACTGAAGGGAGCCTGTGATAATGTTACCAAACTAGGTTTATTTTCCCCTACGCTCAGCAAGCCAAAACACTGAGACATCAAGGTTTGCTGCAAAGAGAGGGTTTATTCACAAGGCAGCGAAACGAAGAGACGGGAGAAAAGTCTCCGATCTGCCTCCCCAAAGGCAAGGGGCTCAGGGTATTTATGGGGTAAAGAATAACGAAGCAGGGCGGTCTGAGGCTTGGGGAGCAGGGGAAAGGTGATCGGGAAAAGGTGCGACAACTGTCTTCTGCCCAGGCGAAACTAAGCTTCAGCCCTCTGCACACTCAAAAGGTTACCGAGTGGAGAGTGGACATTCACGCATGCTCAGTTGAATGGTCAGTGGTCCTATCCAGCCTTCATCAACTCAGCTCGGAAAAGACGCAGGTGACTCCAAGTTCCTGGAAAACAACTCAGGCAAACATCTTATTGTTTAGGCTAAGTGCTGCTTGGAGGAATTTCCTGCTGGTGCAGTGGTTAAGAATCCACCTGCCGGGCTTCCCTGGTGGTGCAGTGGTTGAGAGTCTGCCTGCCAATGCAGGGGACATGGGTTCGAGCCCTGGTCTGGGAAGATCCCACATGCCGCGGAGCAACTGGGCCCGTGAGCCACAATTACTGAGCCTGCGCATCTGGAGCCTGTGCTCCGCAACAGGAGAGGCCGCGATAGTGAGAGGCCAGCGCACTGCGATGAAGAGTGGCCCCTGCTCACCGCAACTACAGAAAGCCCTCACACAGAAACGAAGACCCAACACAGCAAAGATAAATAAATAAATAAAATTAAGAAAAAAAAAAAAGAATCCACCTGCCAACGCAGGGGACACTGGTTCGAGCCCTGGTCCGGGAAGATCCCACATGCTGCGGAGCAACTAAGCCTATGCGCCACAACTACTGAGCCTGAGCTCTAGAGCCCGCGAGCCAAAACTACTGAGCCTGAGTGCCACAACTACTGAAGCCCGTGTGCCAGGAGCCTGTGCTCTGCAACAGAGGAACCACCGCGACGAGAAGCCCGTGCACCACAACGAACCATAGCCCCTGCTCGCCACAACTAGAGAAAGCCCGTGTGCAGCAACAAGACCCAACGCAGCCATAAATAAATAAACAATAAATAAATAAAATGACCTTGATTAGTGAAGGCAGATGAAATGGATTTGACCCACAATTTCAATAACCCAACCATCATGTGACCATATGTTGTTCACTTGTACACTCCTGATTGAGAGAAACAATGTAAGTTTGGGAGTAGCTTCAAATTTTACTTCAAATTCTAACCCCCAAAATGAACAAAGTCACTGAAGCTTCATTTAAGCTTCTCGATTAAATTTTAGAATCAATTCAACAAATATATTTTGAACACCCATAGTCAGCAAGACACTGAGTTAGTCTAATAGCTGTTCGGAGAGAGACAGAATTTGTCCTCAAGTTGCTTCTAGTTTACTATGGGACACTGCTGGAAAATGTAGGCTTTATTGTTATTCAGGTGTGATAAGCCGACACATCTGGAGAGGACTGCCATTGAAAAGACAGTTTGTTCTCAGAGGAGGGGCAGCCCACACATGCACTGCAGGGCCACGTGGGGAGGCACGGGGGTTGGTCAGGAGGCAGAAGGAGTGAGGGAAAGCTTGGGCAGGTGCCTTTGTTGTGGGTTTCACAAGAAGGAATGGGTGAGGCGGAGTAATCAGGCTGAGCAGGGTCAGGATTGGATAGTTTCAGTAATTCCAGTGGCTCTGGCGCACAGAGGTGGTCCACGGTTATCTGGTGCCTTGGCCCTGTGGTAGTTAGGGCAGGAGGGTAGTGGCCCAGGAATGAGAGCCCAGTAAAGGAGGTGGTGGGGGTGAGCACTGGATTTGGGGGTTTGCATGTGAAAGGCCTGTCTGCTCTCTAGGAACAGCTAGCCCTGGGGTGGAGGTGGGAACAGTCTCCCCAGGGTCAGCAAGTCCCCAGATACCAAAACATCAGAATAAAAAGACATGCTTAACGCAGAGACAGGGCAGGTGCCTATTCTAGCATTGTACTGTACAAGGAGGAAAGCTGTAAGTAATTAAAACAGAAGCACACTTGGGGTGTTAAGAGGAAAAGATTATTTCAAGAATACTTGTTCTGACAAAGGCTAATGGAAGAAATGGCTCTTCAGCAGGGCAGGGTGAGGGGAGAGAATCCCAGCTCTGCATTCAATGGCCAGTTCCCCACCCTGGGCAAATCACTTAAACCCTTTGACCAAAGTTTATTCTGTTTATATCTTGTGTATATCTGTGTATATTCTGTTTATATCAAACTTGTGCAGAACAAGTGAATACCTCAGTTGTTTCTCTCCCTGTGACCTGCATCAGAACTGCACGGTGGGCTTCCCTGGTGGCGCAGTGGTTAAGAATCCACCTGCCAATGCAGGGAACAAAGGTTCGAGCCCTGGTCTGGGAAGATCCCACATGCCACGGAGCAACTAAGCCCATGAGCCACAACTACTGAGCCTGCGCTCTAGGGCCCACGAGCCACAACTACTGAAGCCGCATGCCTAGAGCCCGTGCTCTGCAACAAGAGAAGCCACCGCAATGAGAAGCCCGCGCACGGCAACGAAGAGTAGCCCCTGCTCACGGCAACTAGAGAAAGCCTGTGCGCAGCAGTGAAGACCCAACACAGCCAAAAAAAAAAAAAAAAAATTAAAAAAAGGAAAGAACTGCATGGAGGGTCTGTTTAAAATGCAGCTTCCTGGGACTCAGAATCAGACTATGAGGATGGGGCCCAGGAGTCTGCATGTTAAAAAGCCCCTCATTCCCACCCTAGCTGATCCTCAGGAACACTGAAATTGGAGACCAGCCTAGGGAAAAAAGTTAGGTGCGTTCTAGAACCTAAAGAGTAAAATACTATACATATGTAAGGAAATCTTAGGTACTTATTCCAACCATTACCTTCGCTGTGCTTCAGTATCTTCTACATGTCAGCTCTTAAACAAGAATTATGTTTGGGTTGCCTGCCTCATGTAGCACCTGCTGGGCCAGGTGTTAAACACAGGACGACAGAGATACAGCCCCGGCTCTGTGTCCTCTGCCCTGGCTGTCTGAGACTGGCTGCTGGGGAAGGCTGATACTACAGATGCTCTGATGGCCTCAGGAGGGAACACAGCCAGGGAGCCAAGTCCCCTCTGAAGGCCAGCAGGCTCCACGCCCAGCTTGGCCTCCAGTGCAGCTGTGTGATCTTTCGAATTCCATGTTTATCCCCGGTATTTCTATTTTTAGCTCAGATTTTTAAAATAAATATGAACTGACAGACTAACTTTCAAGGGAAAATACGTGGGTAAGAATTATGAATAATGCTGAGTCCTCTGGCCTTGCCTAACTGGGGTCTCGGCAGATGGTGTTGTGGCAACCGGTGGTGACTGGGAAGGTTGAGAGGAAGGCTGAGTAAGCCATGCTGGTTTGGCCTTGGGGTTGCTGTGTTAATCCTCCCAGAAGACCTCCAAGGTGCACTTCCCCCTGTGTCTCTAGTACAGAGAGGCTTGGGCGGATTCAGGTGCTTGTGCAGGGCCCCTTGCTTTCCCAGCCAGGCGCCTCAAGAAGATCCTGGAACCCCAGAGGCTGGGGTTAAAAGGCATGCTTCTAACCAATTACTTTATAAAGCCCTGGTGATGTAGCTCTCACTTTATGAACTGAAAAACTTTCAGTTACTGCCTTTCACAGAAACCATGCTTATCGGATCTCTGACAGAACAACCCAAACCCTGGCTGCTGCTTTTGTTCTGCGTTTTCCTTCCACTCCCCTAGTAATCATGCAGTAATTATCGTGTTGGTAATTACCTCCTTAGTAATTTGGTGTGAGAAAGCTCTGGGAAAGAATAATGAAAGGGGTGTCTCTTTATAGCGAAAAGATTACAAATGAAAATTGCAGTTTTCATAGCCCTTAAACCCTCACTAAAAGAAAAGGGAGAAATTTTCCTGCACAATGTTTTGAAAAGTGTCAGCATATCTCTTAATCAATACATGTTTCTCTAAGTTTTCCTTGTGCCCCGAAGAGCCCATTCCTAAGTGAGTGAAGGCCCTCTGAAAGTTCTAGAAAAGCAGAGCAGCAGCAACAATGATGAGCAGCCTCACATGCCCCACTGCCCCTCGTAAAACTGAGAAAGACACACCCGACAAGGGAACTAGTATCCTGGTCATTGGTCTCCGGCGCCAGCCCCTCAAAGTCCATTCTGCTGAAACCAGGTCAGAAGCCCCTGGAGGCCAAGCCTCTGTCCTGCCTGGGCCTACCCAGGCTTGGCTTTTGGCCTGAGGAGTGGAGGAATGGGAGTGGGCTCTCGGCACAGCAGGGCTGGCTCCCCACCATCTGGTCATTGACTGCCATGCGCCCCCGTGTTCCCTACCCTCAGGACTCTGACCACAGGGGTCTTTGTGAATTTGCTTTCACCATTTTGACCTTGAAAAGCCCTATGTTCTGCATCTTTGGTGAATTCTTAATCATCAAGCTTCAACTGTGACTTCTTTGACATTTCTGCCCCCTCTCCCATAAAGTGGAATCAATCTTCTCATTTATTTGCCCTTAGCCCTTTTTACATACTTCCTGTGTGAGATTACTCATTCATTGAGCACCTGTCTCAGAGTGTCATCTGCCTGGCCTGGAGATGGGGACACAGCTACTGCAGCCCACTCACCTGTAATCTCTCACGGGGACTGTTGAAGTAGCCTCTCCCTGGCCTCCCTGCTTCCTCCTTGCATAAGTAGTGGCTGTTCTTAACCTCCTAAAATGACCAGTGAATCGTGGTGCTCAACACTGGATGGGGTCTCCTCACATCCTGCAGTGACTCCTGACTCACACAGAATAAAATCATATCCCTCGCTCGTATGTGCAAAGCCTACCCATCTTCCTGTCCTTTTCTGCTCCTGTCTCCCTTGACCTTGGTCCCTCACACACCTCTTACCTCAGCATCGTAGCATCCTGCTGGAGCACTCTTCCCCACACATTCACAAGGCTCACCCATCAGGTCTCTGCCAAATGTCCCTTCATCAGAGAGGTTGTCCTTGACCCCAGGTAACACAGCACAAACTGACACAGGCACATGTGACTCTCTGTTCACCTTTATTAGTCTTGTTAGAACTTACCACCACCTGACCTATTATATAACTGCTTATTGCCCATCTCCCCTCACTGGAATGTATGTCCCTCCCTCCAAGACAGCAGGGACTTGGTCTCTTCTGGCCTCTGTTGTATCCCAATCTCCTTTCCATAGAATCTAGGGTAATATATATCAAATAAATGCATGAGTGAATTATTAAGCATCACTCAGTGATCCCTCAGTAGCTACTGATGGAAAATCCTGTGTGCTCAGGTTATCTGCCCAAGGAGGGAGACTTAATTTCAAGTCATATGAGGATTAACCTAAAGAACAATAGGCAGGTGGACCTGTTGGAAAGATCATTTGCCTTCACACGTCCTGCAAGATAGGGATTTATGAACAAACACCAAGGAGCTTGAAGAACACAATGGGATGATTTCTAATGCCCTCTAAATGGTAACTCAAGTGAAATACTTACATAAAGGCACGTTGCAAACTGTTAGGTTTTGCGCAGATAGTATCTCTTGTTGTTTTTAATGACAACCTCTATTAGCAACTTTAAAATAATCAGTCTATTCTGGTGGGAAAAAAAAAAAAAACGGACTAGGACTTGAGCGACTTGAGTGCTGGTTCCCTCTCTGCCACTCCATGGAGTTACTTTCCCTCTCTCCACTTCATTTTCCCAATTTGTAAAGTTAATATACTGGATTAAATCATCTCCAGAATCTACCAGCTCTAAAATTCCACCACATTTCCTCAGTATTAACTCTCTTGGTTGGTTCCAGTTTCTTCTTTCTACTCTTTCCTAGTCCAGAAGATCCCTATTCTTTACCTGAAAATTTGTTATGTATACCCCTGAGGTCCTTATGTCTTTTTTGAATAGTAGACAGTTAGAAAACAGTAGATTATAGAATAGTAAAAAGCAGAAATGATGGTAACTGAAGCATATTTATTCTGTGAGAAAGGAAGGAAGAAGAGGGATAAATATACTGACTTACTTCCAAATATTGGGGGAAAAGATAAAGTTCATGGGGCCTGCTTTACTTGTTAATGTCTGTTTTTGAGAGTTATTCCTTTACATGCTTTTGCATAAGAATTACAGAGAATTACACATTGACTCTTCCCTCTGGCAAATTATAATCCCAGATAGCTGGATATGGAAAGACCCAGAAGAACATGTGAAGGAGATCTTGCCCACCTAACTTGGTGTCCTTGGTCAAATGCCCAGAATTGGAGTGGATGAGAACACAGAGGAGCCTGCCCAGTTTCAGTCCGCCACTCACTTTCTAGGTGACCTTGGGTAAGGCACCCCCTACACCTCATTTTCTTGGAAAGAATAGAGTTAATAGGGTTGAAGTGAGAATTCAATAAAAAGTCTCAGTGAAGTAAAGTAACATGCCTCTAAGATCACAGAACTAATCATTTAGACCCCAGAGCACTCGTAGGAAGTGGATATAAAAGGAATCAAAAGAGACTCATAAGGCTTTCCTGGTGGCACAGTGGTTGAGAGTCCGCCTGCCGATGCAGGGGACACGGGTTCGTGCCCCGGTCTGGGAAGATCCCCCATGCCGCGGAGCGGCTAGGCCCGTGAGCCATGGCCACTGAGCCTGCACGTCCAGAGCCTGTGGACTCATAGTTTTAGACTATCTGTTGATTAACAGATTTAAAGTAAGAAATGTCTGTATGGTGCCCACAGAGGTAATTTCACCATCACTGGAGATTTACTCACTCACACACTTGGTGTCCATTGCAGCAAAATATGCCAGAAATGCCTTGGCAGGTGGTATTTGCTGGATGGAATTGTATGATCCCATCTAAGTAACATAATTGGATACTCAGTGCCTATCTCCTGGGACAGCAGAAATGATCACTTTACATTGATCTGCTTTTAGATCTGACCTTGGTATTCCTTCCTGTCTCCCCCTAAATATATCAAAGCACCAAGGATGTAAGCGTTTTCTCCTTCAGTTGAGTTTCACTGCTCTCAGGCTGAGGTTTGTGTTCAGAAGCAAGCCTGTGATCTTCTGGTCACCAGCCTTTGAGTCTGCCTCTTTTTCCCCCTTTTCATGTTTGAGTTTTGTTAGCTCAGAGAGCCACCTGACAGTCATCCATTGTCAGAGTCGTGAAAGTGCATCTGTGCCGTGTCCTGCTGGCTCTGTGTTAAATGATCTCATCTGGAGGAGGGGCAGGGAAGGGGGTTAGCAAAGGGCGAAGGTCAGGTAAGAAAATACTTTTGCTGTATTTCATTAAATCATCACACTATCAGAGCAAGGTAGATGACATTACCACAGTTTTACAGATGAGGAAACTGAGGCTTAGAAAGGGCAGGTGACTTTCTTGGTTACACAGCTGGTCAATGGCATGTTTGGGATTCAAACTCAAGCTCTTTCTGATAGGCCAGGCTTTGTTGGGAATGAATGGAGATTGTGAAAGAGTGACCCCAAATACTTGGATATGGCCTACAAGCCTGCCAACAACTAACTTTTTACCCAGGTGTGACCCTCTTGGAGGTAATTCAGCTGGTACTTAAACTAGTCACACTGGCCCCTCAGCATGTGCCATGAGCCTGGGGCTGTGCCCGGCTCTCTCCAGACACGGTTTCTTTATTCATCGCCTTCCATCCACACGGTCATGGTAACTTTAAAGTGATGCTTCCCAAAATGAGTTCCTCTGACCAGCTGTATTAGAATCACCCAAGGAGCCTGTTAAAATACAGATTCCAGGACTTTATCCCAGGGGTGCGAACAGTGGAATTTTCACTATTAACTAATTCTCTGGTAATGTTTGCCACTCAAAGTTGGAGGACAGTTTTTGTTAAAAGGTAATAAATTCTTGTGATTAATGCAACACTGAAAATCACTACTTTTTTTGAAGGCTTTCTGAGCTAAGCGTTTTGTATTTGACGTGCAGTTTTAGGTTCTTCTAGTGAACAGTGAGTGAGTTTAGGGAAGAGAAAGGAGGAAGCTGGAACTCAGTACAGGCTGAGGCAAGTGAATATTTCTGGGCAGTCAGAGGAATTTGAGGGAGTTTATTTTTAGGATTGATTGTAGGTCACAACTATAAAATTCAAGTCCTGGTATAAATAGTTTGGAAAATGGCCTCCATTCTGGACTTGTGTAATATTCTATGATGTATCAAGTAGCCTCTTACATATTTAAGTAAAATATTTATAATAAATTTTATAAGATGCAAAATTATAGAAACAGATTCATTTCTTCAATATCCCTTTTTTAAGTTAAAAAGTTTTTATAGAGGTGTAGTTAATGTACAATATTATATGTTTCAGGTGTACAGCATAGTGATTCTCAATTTTTAAAGACTGTACTCCATTCATAGTTATTGTGAAATATTGGCTGTATTCCTTGTGCTGTACAATATACCCTTGTAGCCTGTTTATTTTAAACATAGTAGCTTGTATCTCTTAATCCCCTGCCCCTATTTTGCCCCTCTCTCTTCTGTCTCCCCACTAGTTTTTTCTGTTTTTCAATATCCTTTAATGAATATCAATTCTGTGCCAGGTGCAATGGGTTACCAAAAATAATAAATAAATAAGTTGGTGAATTCTACCAAATGTTCAACAAGAATCAATACCAATCCTTCACAAACTCATCCAAAAAATAGTAGAGGAAAGAGCGCTTCACAATTCATTCTCTAAAGCCAGTGTTACCTGTTACCAAAACCAGACAAAGGCATGAGATTCACCTGCAAAGGTGGGAGGTGTGAGCCCAGTCACCTGCTCATTCTCTGACTCTGGCAGGCAGATTTCAGGGAGCGGGTGAGACAGAAAGATCAGCTGTGATGAAAACAATGACAAGACAGTGGTAGTGATTATAATTACAACAGGACGGGCACACTCTCACACACACACAGACTGAAATTCAGCCATGTGTTTTTGTGAGACATCTTCTCTAAGGTAGATCCTGGTCTTTGCCTTTCTCTAGAGAGCTCCTTTCTGTGGATAATTATAATGTATTAACAGAAGATATTAAAATTAAAAATTTATCTTATGAGCAAGAATCGGGACTCTTGCTCCTGTGTCAGCGAGATTTACACTCCCTGACTTCTCTTCTCCCCCGTCAGCCGTTGTTCCCCTCCTATTCTCTCCTGTCCTATAATAAGAGCTCGCTCCATAGAACCCCAGCACACCCCTGCCAGTATAGCTCCAGCCTTGTTTCACAACTTGAATGCAGATCCAGATCCAAATCCAGCCTCTCTCATTGTTTTACCTGGTTGTGACTCCTGCCGTTTATGGTAATCCTTTGACAGCCAATCAGGTGATGGCGTCTTCAGAATAAACTGTTTCCTTTCCAATCCCTTTGGTCTCAAAATTTTAAAATACATTTGAGTCACTTAGTATTTAGACTAAAGCCTTTTATCCTTTGTAGTGAAGTCTTTATTGAGTGAGAGCAGAACTAATGCAGAATAAATGTACTTGTGATTCAGAATGTCAAAGAAGCTCTCCCATCCCGACTTTCTTCGGCTCAGGTTGACCTGCCAGCGTCCGGAGCAAAGACATGGGAGAAAGGTCCTGGGGTGGAGTCCCTGTGAGTCTGGGCCCTGGCACTGGCACCTGCCAGCTCTGTGACTTTAGATGGGGCACTTTTCTTCTCTGAGCCTCCATGTTCTAATGTGTAAAATAGGAATAGTAACTTCTATCTTGAAGGACTGGTTTGAGATTAAATTAGATCAAGGGTGTGAATCAACTATGAAAGCTTCTGGCACACAGTAGGCTTTCACTAATTGTAACTCATAGGGTAGGACAGAATAGTAAGGCGACTTTAGCTTTGCCTCCACTCTCCCTTCAAATCTATTCTGGGACAAGTTCTTCCCGTACCCTGGCATGAAATTTGGGGCAAGTCCCATCACTTGTACATCAGATTTCAGTGAATGAAAGTCCTTCAGTCATTAAAAAGTCCAGTCCCGGGCTTCCCTGGTGGCGCAGTGGTTGAGAGTCCGCCTGCCGATGCAGGGGACACGGGTTCATGCCCCGGTCCGGGAAGATCCCACATGCCGCGGAGCGGCTGGGCCCGTGAGCCATGACCGCTGAGCCTGCGCGTCTGGAGCCTGTGCTCCGCAACGGGAGAGGCCACAGCAGTAAGAGGCCCGCGTAATGCAAAAAAAAAAAAAAAAAAAGTCCAGTTCCCAAGTTGTAGTAAAAGGGTCAATCTAGTTCAAGTTAAGGCTCTTCCCCTCCTGCAGCTCTGCCTGCTCCAGAGCGGAAGTCTGTGGTGGGGCTTATGTCCCACCTGTCCTGCTCCCCTCCTCCAGCACTCCACCTGCCCAGGTTGGTGTTCAGGGAGCAAGAGCCACGGGAGGGGAGCAGGAGGGTTCTAGCCTGGACTGGCACAGTCGTGGTGACCGGTGCTGTCCGGACTGGCAGCTGTGTGGGGTGGACTCTCTCTTGTGGGCGCCGTGCGGGATTCTCTGGAGACCCCCACTCATCACGTGGATCTCAGCCTGCAGGTCCTTTGATAAAGGACCTCCAGCAACTCCACTTATTGCTAGCCAAGGTCGTGACACTTAACACCCTCAGCTCCTGTTCCCTGATCTGTGAAACGAGAATGATAACAAGAGCACTTAGCCTCATAGGTGCTCTGTGACCTATGAGAGATCGCACAAAATGGACTTCCTACGGTCCCTGGCACTGAGAAGGTTCTCTGATGTGAGCTGTCTGCACTGCCATCACCGTTATCATGATCAACCTCAAAGCAAATCAGTCTCTAAGTGGGGAAATTCCTCATTTTCACGTCCTTTTGTTGCCAACCCTCCCTCCTCTTACTGTTTGGCCAGAGCGTACACACGCACACACATAGGAACACAAATGGGACATCCAGGCACGGCCACATGTGCAGAGTAGTAGCTGTTTGGGGGTGTCTCAGTTCCTGACCCCCTTTGATGGTGGCTCTCCTGCAGAAGCACCCTAGATGCCCTGTCCCCCACCACCCCTGACTTGTGTCTCTCTTACACTGTCCCTCATAATTAAGTGGTGGGCCTGTGTGAGGCCATCCGCTGCTGGATTGTCAGCCATCTCTCTCCCACGATCCCTGGGACTCCCCTAATGGCCCTGGAGTTTCCTGCAGCAGAAAGACAGGGCTCATCCCATTGCTGGGAAATCACACGCAGGAGCCTCTGTGTTAAATGATTATAAGCGTGAAGATGATTTTTGAATCTCATGCAGTGATGCTCTGCATACTTTTCCTTCTGCTTTGAGTTATTTCTTTTTCGGTTTTGCATAGCCTGGTTTTGCTCCAAAAAAACAAAAGTACTAATAGGATGATGGGCTGTTTCCAACTTGTGATGCATTTCTCCTGTCACCTGTCACAATAAGACTTCATCCGTCACCCCCTAAGAGTGATTAGAGCCCTGCTCTGGCCTCCCAGCCCCTGTGTTTCTTGGTTACAGCACCTCCCATACCACAGGTCTCAAGGCTGCTTATCTTTCTCCTCCACCCTCACTCGAAGGGGAGCGCCTTATTCTCTCTCCCCAGGGGCTGACACAGTGCCTGGCCCCCAGGCTCTCTGAGGCCTTAGACACTCACTTCACCTCTCTGAGCGTCCTGTCCTCACCCTTAAAATGGAAGGTAATCACGTCTGTCTGAAAAGGTAGCTCTGAGGATGAAATGAGTGCAAAGCATCTGGCACACCGCAGGCCCTCAGCAGAGGAAAACCATCTTATAACTGCTGTAGGCACTAAGTGGGGAATTCAATAATTTGTTAGCAGAGTTGACACTAAGTTTGTAATGCTGTCATCATTAACTAAAACGTACCTGAATCTGCAGCTTCAGTCCCTCCATATCCCCAACCCCTCATTGTCCCCAGGTGGCCTGAGTCACCCCACCAAAGTACCTCCCAGGCCACGTCATCACATCACTCCCCCGCTCCCAAGTCTCCAGTGACTCCTGCTGCCTCCAGAGTCAAGTCCAAGTCCAGTACGTGTTCCCACCTCACCTCTCCACCTTCTTTGCCTCCACTGCCCCTCATGTAATCCTCTGCTGTAAAGTAAGGTGAGAGTCTCCAGGTGCCTGTCTGGCTCTGCTGCTCTGTGGTTCTCATGCAGTTGTGTTCACCCAACAAACCTTTTCTGAGTGTCTGCTCTGTGCCTGGCCCTGGGCTCAGCTCTGGCGACACAGCTCCTTCCGTCAAGAACCTCCAGTTAGAGGAGGAGGCAGGCTTGTCGAGAGACGAAGGCAGCAGAGAGGATGTGCTGTGGGGCTGGGGTGGGAGTCCTCTGCCTGCCTGGGGATTTAGGTGAGAGCGTGTTTTTGTGAAGCACGTGGCTCACTGTGGGCCCAACACATCCCTTCTCTCCCCCTCAGTCGCCAGGCTGATGACCTGCTCAGTGTGTCAGATAGAGAAGGCAGGGCACTGATCTGAAGGAGGCTGCCTATGAAATATTAATTGCTTCCCCCAAAGACTAGGTGTTCTGAAGGGCTTTGCTTGCCCAGCTGAAAGCTTGTGACCTTACCAGCTAGAACCTACCATTCCAGGCTCCTGGGAGAGGATGCTGCTAAGACGGCTCTGTGCATAGACAATGTTCATGAGTTTATGGGTGGGATCTCCTTCCTATCAAGGGCCCTGGAAAGCTCAGAGGGGGAAAGGATTGCAGGAATTTCAATGCTTCTTCCAGAAATGTCAGTGCCTCCCCTTCTCTGAAAACCCCTACTCACCTTCTGAACCCCCTCAGATTCCTCTGTGGGACCTTCAGCTCCAGAGCACTTGCCCTCCTCAGGCCCCGCCATTCACCTTTGCTTTCTTGTGTTGATGGGGCTTCTGCAGAAAGTTCCTGAAATGCAAGTTCATACTTCACCTTACTCAGGGATACTTCACGTGTGCCTATTGAACAGAGAGCTAGCAGAGGCTCAGAGGCATGAAACAGGACTTGAAATTTTGTTTGGGTGCCTGCTGTGTGCGAGGTGCTGGGTTCAATCACGTTTGCTGACCGGGATGTGGCCAGGGGTCAGGCAGGATCTAGTCCCAGCCCAACACGTGCCCGTCTCAGGAATGCAAACCTTTTCCTGACTTCTTTTGGGGCCTGTATTTGAGTTGCATGTTGACATACGGTTTCCCCAGTCAAAAGGGGGGAAGAAAAAAATTCCAGGTAAGGACAGGCCTGCGCAACACACAGAGTAATGGGAGTGTTTCAGGTTTCACAGGGCAGCTTATGGAGTTGAAATGTGGAGTTGAACAGACCTGGGCTCAAATCTGGCCCTGACTGACAGACACACCCCAAGTAAATTGTTGCCCCAATCTGAGACTCAGGGAACCTCCAGCCTTAAGGACTGCACTGATGGTTGAAGAGCGAACGTGTAAATTCCTCCTGCCCCTGGAACAGAGAGGAAGAAGGATGTAATGCAGCCCTAGCCCTTCTCTGGCCCCTTAGCAACCAGCCTCTGAAGGCGCCTGCCACACCAAATCACTGTCACGCTGGTCCCTGACCCAGGCAAGCGACAAACAAGACTTGAGTTCTACGCTGCAGCGTCATGAAGCAATTCTCGACCCCAGTTTTGAGGAAGCCCCTCCAGATTGTGTGGCCTGAAAACAGGCTCACGTTTTCTCAGGCTCTGATGCCTCTGAGGATGTCTCTTGCTTCCTCAGACCTAGAAGTTGCTGAAAGACCTCCTGCAAGTAAATTTACCGTGTAAAAAGAAAGAATGATATTGAAGCCATAAAGTTTAGTCTGCCTGGGTAAATGAAGTCCTTAATTCACTCACCTGACTGCCCACCCCTTTCCTGCCAGGCTGCTCTTTTCCTGATACATCCCAGAGTTCCCCTGACCTCAGACAAGATGGAGCATAGGCAGTCAAAGGCAGAATTTAAGGGGTACCGCTTCCAATGGATCATTAGCAACAAGAAACACACTGACATCAAATGCACAAAAAATGGCATCATGGAGATCACTTATTTAATATTGTTAGGCTAAATATTATTTAATAATTTCTGAGATTTAGCTGTGCTCCAGCACTGTCAGACTTGGAATGCATTCGTATTTCCAAAGAGAGGATTGATTTGCAGCCTTCACACATGATGATAATCCAGAGTTTGTGATACTTGAAAAAAATACTTTCTTGTCCAGTTGTTTCTTTATGGCAAGTTCCTAGAAATGGAATTGCTAGATCAAAGGATAGCAATTTTAAAGGCCTCATTCACTAATTCACAAATTCAACAAATACTTATGATGTTCCAGACCCTCTGCTGGGCTCTGCAGTTACTGTAGTGACCTGCTGCACTGGGCCAGGCTACACTTTCCCCACATCCTTGACAATAGTGGGTACTGTGATTCTTTCTCTGTTTTGGCAGTCTACATGAAAATAGTAATATATTCCCAATGGCTTAAGATTTAAAGGTAAAAAATAAATACATAAAGAAGAAACTATAGTAAATATTTATATGATTATGGCATAGAGAAGAGTTTTTAAAGGTTTTTAACCTCAAGAGTAAAAGGATAAAGGAAAAGATTGATAGAATAGGCCATGTGCAAATTTAAAGCTTGTATATGGATGTAGCCACAAGTGAGGAAGTCACGCTGACTCTTGTCCCTCCTCAGGCCTTATGTACACAGCTTTCCAGTGATGCTCAGGAGACTGCTGTGGAACACTGCGGTCTCTCATCATGGACTTGTCTAAACACCCTGAGGCCCCGAGCAGCAGGGCTCTAGTCCAAACAGGGGGCCCTGGTAGGTCACTGTTATGTAAGCTGGGATTTGCATAGACATAGATAGAGCCATAGAGAGGTAGGCAAAAGACAAGCTGGGAAACACAGTGGCAAAGAAATATTATGTCTTGTTTTTATCTCTAATACTTATAGAGATCATACCAATTAATAGGAAAAAGAATAGTAGACAACTAATTGTAACTGCCACGTGTTACTTTTACAATTAAAAAACTAAAGACAAGGGTGTTTATTTACGTGTTCAGCAACACTGACTGGGCGAATGATCAAACGTTCCAGCCTCCAAACCAGGCACCTGGGACACAGAGAGGGCTTGGAAGCCCTGGCTGTCCTCCCAGGCCTCCCAGATGGGCTTGGAAACAGCCAAGAATGCAGTGTGAGCAACCAGACAAAGATGCTGGTACAGGGAAGCCCCAGGGCACTAAAGGAGGAGGGGATCAGCTCCCTGCAAGGGGAGGGGTGTCAGGAAAGAAGACAAGACAGCTGGATGTTTTAACAGCTTTATTGAGTTATAGTTTACATAACATAAAATTAACCCCTTTTAAGTACAGTTTGACGAGATCTAGTAAATTTATGCATCGGGGCAACCATCCCTGAAAGATGGTGTTAGAATATTGTCATCTGTCCCGCTCATTTACAATCAGTCCTCCCTCCCACTCCCGGGCCTAGGCAACCATTGATCTTTCTGTTTCTATAATTTGCCTTTTCTGTCAATTTCATATAAACAAAATCATATATGTCATATCTTCTGTCTGGCTATTTCATTTAGCATGATACTTTTGAGATTCACCCATGTTAGTTCATTCCTTATTATTGCTGGGTGTTATTCTGTTGTGTGGATTTACCATTTTCTTTATTCATTTATTGGTTGATGAATATTTGGGTTGTTTCTAGCTTTTTGGCTACCATGAATAATACTGTTATTAACATTTGTGTATCAATTGTTTGTAGATGTATATTTTCATTTCTCCTTGGTACTTAGGAATAGAATTGCTGAGACATGTTGTAAGTGTATGGTTAATTTAAAAACAATTTTTTTCCAAAGTAGCTGTACCATTTTACATTCCCATCAGCAATGTATGAGAGATCGATCCAGTTGCTCCACGTTCTTGACAGCATTTAGTGTAGTCAGTGATCTTTATTTTAGCCATTTTAGTGAGTGTGGTGGTATTTCATTGTGGTTTTAATTTGTATTTCCCCTTAAAATGTGGTGTTGACCATCTTTTCATGTACTTATTTGCCATTTGTATATCCTCTTTAGTAAAGTGTCTATCAGTAGTTTTCCCATTTTAAAATTGGGTTGATTGTCTTTTATTATTGAGTTTTAAGAGATCTTTATATATTCTGGATACAAATTTTTAATCAGGTATATGTTTTGCAAATATTTTCTTTTAGACTATGATTTGTCTTTTCCTTGCCTTAATGGTATCTTTTGAAGACTAAAAATGTTATTTTTGATGAATTGAATTTATCATTTTAAAAATTTTATTGTTTTTACCTTTTGTGTCATATCTGAGAAATCTTGTGTGTGGTGTAAAGTAGTGGTTGAGATTAATTTTATTTCCATATAGATATCCAGTTTTCCCAGCACCATTTGTTGAAAAGACTATCCTTTCCTCCATTGAATTACCTTAGCACCTTTGTCAAAAATAAATTGACCATATATGTGAGCAATGGTATGATGGTAAATGTTTAACAACTAACTCACTGGGAAAAAGAAGGGGCTTAATTTGTCGTGTTGGCCAATTTCCTGGTATGAATACTCTTACATGGCTCATTTCAAGCTACCAATAGTTTAACAGTCAGCTCACCAAATGCCTGAAAATTTGACAGTCAGCTCTGTAAGCCAGGATAGGCCAGCTTCAACACACTACTGTATACAAAGATCAATTTCTGAACTCTATTTTGTTCATAGATCTATGTGTCTACTTTTATGCCAGTAACATACTTGATTACTATAGTTTCATAATAAGTTTTGAAATAAGGAAATATAAATACTCAGACTTTCTTTCTCAAAAAAATTTTATCAGTTCTAGATCTCCTGTATTTCTATATAAATTTTAAAATCAGCTTGTCATTTTCTACAAAAAGTCCTGCTGAGATCTTGATAATATTTGCTTTGAAATTTATAGATCAATTTCTAGATTCGCCATCTTAGCAATATTAAATCCTCCAATTTATGAACATTGTATATGACTTCATTTGTTTAGGTTTTCGATTTCTCTCAGCAATATTATGTAGTTTTCAGTGTTCAGGCATTGCACTTCTTTTGTTAAACTTATTCCACAGCATTTTATTCTTTCTGATGCTGTTGTGAATGGATTTTTAAATTTTTAATTTTCCTGTTGTCTGAGACTAGTCTATAGAAATACAATTAATTTTTGTATATTCATTGTGTATCCAGTAACCTTGCTAAACTCACTCATTTGTTCTAGAACTTTTTGTAGATTCCTGATGATTTTCTAAGTACAAGATCATGTTATATGCAAATAATGACAGTTTTACTCTTCTTTTCTAATCTATATGCCTTTAATTTCTTTATCTTGCTTTATTATACTGGCTATGGCCTCCACTACAATGTTGACTAAAAGTGATAACAGTGGACATCCTTGCCTTTTTCCTGATCTTAAGGGGAAAGCATTAAGTCTTTCACCATAGAATATAATAGTAGTTGGAGGGTTTTTGTAGATATCCTCTATTAGGTTGAGGAAGTTCCCTTCTATTCCTAGTTTGCTGAGATTTTTTTAATCATGAAAAGGTGTTAGATTTTGTCCAACATTTTTTCTGTATCTATTAAGATGATCATATGGTTTCTGTTCTTTATTCTATGAAAATGGCATATTACATTAATTTTTTTTTCTTTTTTTTTGGTATCTTAAACCAAGCTTGCATTCCTAGGATAAACTTCACTTGTTAAACCTTCTTATATGTTGCTGGATTTGATTTGCTAATCTTTTGTTAAGGGTTTTAATATCTATATGCATGAGTAATATTGGCCTGTAGTTTTCTTAAAACGTGTTTGACTGGCTTGGTATCAGGGTAATACGTGATTTTACCCATCTTAAAATGAGTTAGGAAGTGTTCTCTCGTCCTCTGTTTTGAAAAGAGATTGTTAGGCTGGGTGTTTTTGTTTTTTTGTTGTTGTTGTTTGCGGTACGCTGGCCTCTCACTGTTGTGGTCTCTCCCGTTGCGGAGCACAGGCTCCAAACGCGCAGGCTCAGCGGCCATGGCTCACGGGCCCAGCCGCTCTGCGGCATGTGGGATCTTCCCAGGCCAGGGCACGAACCCACGTCCCCTGCATCGGCAGGCGGACTCTCAACCCCTGTGCCACCAGGGAAGCCCTAGGCTGGGTGTTTATTTGTTCCTTAATATTTGATAGAATTCAACAATATGAATTTTAATTCTAATGCTTGATAGAAGATCACCAGGGGCTGGATTTTCTTTGTGGAAAGACTTTAAGTGACTAATTCATTTCTTTACTTGATATACATTTATTCAGATTTTCTATTTCTTTTTTGAGTCAGCTTTTGTGATTTGCATCTTTCTAAGAATTTGTCCATTTCATCTATATTGTCAAGTTTAATGACGCAAAGTTGTTCCTAGTATTTCCTTGTAATGGAGCTACACTTTAAAGAGTAAATTAGCATAGGTCTCAAGAAGTCATAAAATGATATTATCTTCAGCACCAGCTTTATTTGTTTAAAAAAAATTCATCAAGTCCCTCCTATACACAGAGCAAAGACTGAGGAAACCTGGATTTATTGAGCACTTCACTGGATGTATCATACAATGTCCTTGGCACTTTTTATAGATCATCTCATAGGAGTGTCCTCCCAGAATTCTAGGTTTACCCAGAAGGAGGCAGCACTCTTTCCCCCCTTTCAGGGCAACTCGCAGTGTTCCCATTTCCTGTCTTAGGAACCATCTTTCTGCAAGTAATGGACACAGGTCCTTGGGGACCCAAACATCCAGAAGAGAGCAGCCTCAACCAGATAACTATGGTCTTGTAGCGCAACAACCCCTGCATTCCTGCGAATAATAAACGCAGACAATAATGCGAAAGTGGGGGCTGGCAAGCAGGGAAAGGGAACTGTAATTTTCTTATAACCTCTCATCTAGCTCTTACTCTTTTCTACGTGAGGTGTATTTGTATGTGCACTTACTTTAACTACCACGTTCCCCCACTCTTATCCTCCACCTCTGCCAACTGTAGGTTTCTTATTTTGGACCCTTTTTCTTCCTGACAGTTCCTAGCATAGTGCCTGCTAGACACTGCAACCTAAATTAATTTGTGTAGAATCAAACTGACTCCTACTTTGAGCAGTTTTCATTTTTAACTATCTGTACTCATAATTCATATATATCATACTCATATATATCCTGCACATGGCTTTCTCTGTGTGAGGCACTGTTTCCCAGGTGCACGGGGCCCTGTGAGCCCCATGCAGCCCGTGACAGACTGGGACAGCAGTTAGCTGCAGAATGAGCCATTTACCTAATGAGGGGAACCCACGTCCCGACACCTGTCATTGCCAACTGATGCCCATGCTAGATCTTTCCATGGAAGGGAAAGGAGAATTCTTCTCCTCTCATTCTCCGTTCACATTCGATAAGCTTCAAACCTTATATACTGACAAGTTTTTTGCCCAGTGTGTGCTTTCCTCATTTCAAAAAAAACTCACACATGGTGTGCATGTGTTTATTGGGTTTTAATGGATAAGAAGAGCAATCCTAAATGATTAGAATATTGGCATTCTCTATAAGACTCCCTTTCACACAAAAGAAGCTGAAAGATGCATGCAGTACATATACATGCATAGATCATAAAACTCCTCTCTTGACCCAGTCATCTCTAGCAGGAAGAAGCAATCATCCACTCCCCCTAGAAGGAGAGAGAAGCCTCTCTAAGCCCCCTGCAACCCACCAGGCCCAGGGATGTTCTTTTCTTTTTAATCTACAAACCCTACTTCCTTTAACCAACTCCTGACAATAGCTTGGCAACCGACAGCATTCGCTGACTGCTTCCACCTGAGTTCAATAAGGAGCCTGCTTCCCTTCTTCTAGAACACTTTAATATAACAAGTGTGGACACGATTTTTGAACAAAGACAATGTTTCCATGGCAACATAAATTACTGATGAAAATCTACAGGAAGATTTTAAACCATTAAGATTTAAAAGGGTGGTTTTCTTCCTTCATAAAGCAGTTGAGGAATGTTGTTGAAAATTTCGTTGTCAAGAGAGTGGGGAAAGAAGTATCTTTCCCAAGGACTTAGACACGTAATAAATAAATCTGGGGCTTATGGGCAGAGAAGTAGAATTTATATATGATTGTAGTTGGCAATAATCTATTATTCTAAGACTCCACTTCTGTCAAGAGGTGATTTGTGCTAATTAACACATGTGGATATTCTTCACAGCAGTAAAATTGTCCTTCTATACTTCTGTTTCATTGTTTCTTGTAAATGTCAAGCTTTTCCAAATGAGAAATGAAGGACCAGCCTCTATTCTCTTCTTTTACAACACCGTCTCTCCAAAGCCAAACCCTCTCTGCCTTCTCCTGATGCCTCCCCGCTTCCTCTTCTGAGACCTGGCTTCATCAATCACCCAGCTCTCTCCTGTCTTCAGTCTCTCCCTCTGTAACTTCTCTTTCAATATCTCCCCTTGAGTTACGGCAAGAAAATGTGCTTAAGTGGGACAAGGCCTTAAGGAGTGAACATCTGCTTATAGTGGGCCCTCAGTATTGGAGATTCAATTAATCAGGCATTCATTGAATGCTACTTTGTTCAAGTCTAACGTGAAGTGCATTCAGAAATGAACCTGCCACTGGAAGCTTCTGTCCAAATTTTGTCCACATTGGGCACCAAACTGTTGACTGCAGTGGTCAGAAAAAACAATAGCTGGACAGATATTTGATGTCTGTGTAATTGTTTAGACCTTCCCACTAATTGCAAGGTCAGTGAGGCGGGAGCAGCATCTGGCTTTCACACTGCATTTCCAGCTTCGTGACTGCAATGAAGATGTTCAATCATTTTTCTTGAGCACGTGACTCTGTAATGAAAACCAAATACATTATGATACAGTTATCCACCATAGACTTGGTCATTCTGATGTTCAGGTCTTCTGCAACTAATACGTTCTCATTTAACCCCACATCAATCCTGTGAAACAGGCCTTGAGCAAATCCTTTCCAAATGAGCTCACTGAAGTTCAGAGCAAGTGAGGGACTGACTGGAGGGTTAGAGCCAAGATGGCACCCAGGTTTATTTTATTCCAGAGCCTGTGTTCTTGCCAGGGAACCACCGACTCTCTTCTGGCCCAGGTTCTATGCTTGTTCCCACTTCCCTGCCCTCGGCCTGTGCTTCCCTGAGCCCTGGCATGTGCTGTGTGCACTGAGGCATCATTTTCTCCTGTAAGGGCCTGAGTTTCTTTGTTTCTGCTTGTGACCAGGCCCCCAGGCACGTATTTCTTAACCAGCTTTGCTGCATAGGAGGCTTTGCTACCTCTAGTGAAGGCTGCAAAATGTTCCCCCTCAGGTTCTTACAACAGGAGCATGACTGTCTCTATTCACTTGATGCCACAGCTCTGCTGGGAACTTGAACTTCCTGGGCTCTGCTCACACCAGTGCTCTCTGCCTTGCTGACCTGAACCCTGGGTTTTTAAAACTCCTTTCGATGGGAAGAATAATTTCTGATTGGAGTCTGTATTAGAATTTATTGCTATGTAACAGATTACTCCAAAACTTAGCAGCTTAGGCCCACAAATGTTAATGATCTCAGACAGCTTCTGAGGGTCAGAAATCCAGGAACAGCTCAGTTGGGGAGTTCTAGCTCAGGGTCTCTTGTGAGGTCCCCTGAACGGTTGCCTGGGGCTGAGGGTCCACTTCCAGGATGGGTCACTCATATGGCTTTTAGCAGGAAGCTCGGTTCCTTGCCACACGGACCTCTCCCTAGGGGCTGTTTGAGTGTCCTCGTGACGTGGCAGCATGCTGTCCCCAGGCTGAGTGATCCAGGAGAGGGAGAGCAAGGACGAGGCTACAATGACTTTGTGGTGCAGTCTCGGGTGCTACATACCATCACTTCCACCGTATTCTGTTTGTTGGAAGCAAGTCACTAAGTCCAATCACATTCAAGGGGCGGGGAATTAAACTCCACCTAAGGGAAGAATGTCAAGGAATTTGTGGACATACTATGAGAAGTGGTATATATGCCATGAGATGCTCGTGTAGCAACTTTATGCCCCCTCCCTGTCTGGGGCAGCCCAGGGACTTCCTGTTTAGCTGTTCACAGGGGTGAGGTGGAGGCTGCATTCTGAATCCCTGTCCAGGGCACAGTGAGGATTACACAGATGCAGAAAGACAGTCCTGACCTTCAACAAGGGCACAGGCTGGGAGGGAAGGAAGATATCTACACAGGTGGCCTAGGACAAGCTGGAGGACAGTGAGTGCTACCAAGAGATGAAGGTCAGAGGAGGAAGGCCTGATTCAGCAGTGGGTCTGGGGACTCCCTGGAGGGGAGAGCACTGGATCCTGTCACGGAAGGTCATGTAATGCTTCAGCAACTGGAGGCGTGGACGGAATAGCGTGCCAGGAAGGGGAACAGCACGGCAGGAAAGTGCAGTCTGTGTCTGGGGAAGGGCGGTGTGGAGTCCTCCTGGGCAGAGTCGGTGACGGTACCCGTGGCACAGTGTCGTGAGGACAGCATAAGACAGTGCAGTCAGAGAACCTGGCATGCAGAAAACACTTGCTCAGTGATGATGCGGATGACTGATGAAGATAGAGGAATGAGGCTGGAATGGTCACTTGGGGCCAAGTCACAGGGCTCTGCCTATCATCCTAAGGAATCGTGACACGTGGCAACTAGAAGGGACCTTAGCTGGGACTTGGTCCTTTAGGACACTGGGAACTGCTAAGGTGTTCCCATAGGGGAGAGTGTGCTCACAGCCGAGCAGATTAATCCTGCGGCACGTCTTGGGTGGCTCCAAGTGAGGAGATGGGGACCAGGATCCTGATGCTGTGGTCCAGGGAGAGGAGGTGTTGAGGGCCCAGGTGAGGGGGGCACAGGGGCTGGACAGGAGGAGGTGAAGGTAGAGCATTTGTTGACTCCTTTAAAAACTCTGCCTGGTCAGCACAATCCAAAAGCTCTACTTCAGCAGCTGCTCTAAGCGTGATTATGCTGTGATTTGAAGGTCCCGAGGGAGCAGCCCAGGAACATCTTGTCTACCAAGTCCCCACACACCGAGACGGCTCACACCGGGCCTGGCTCCGCCATCCCTGGCTGGAGCTTGGGGGCCGGCCCAGGCTCCCCTCCATAGGTTTCCCCAGCACACAGGGGCCATCAGCGGAGTCCTGTAAGGAGTCCTTATGCCCAGACCTGAACATAGCAGTAGAGCCACTTCTCTGTGCAGCTGACTCACCCACAGAGGGGCATCATAGTCCCAAACCCATTCTCTGCCCCTGCAGGGATTATTAGGATATCAGTGATGCCCTAAGCCTCAAGTGACGGGGTCCATCTAGGGGACACTGAGGCCTTGGCAATGTGGTTGGATCATCCTATCCCCATGACTTCCTTACATCCCAATACAGGAGAAGCCTTGGCATGAGGAACATCTCTGGGAGGCCAGCGCAGCAGCCTGCAGATGTGGATCCTCCCAGTTTGCCCAGAGCCTCACTGTGGTGTGTACCAGACAGGCTGAAGGGCAGTGCTTTTTCTGTGTTTGCTGCCAGGATCCAAAGTCGCTATGAGCTTGAGGTGGGTTACACACCCACCCCCAAGTGTGGAGAAGCGGATAGAACAAGGCCTTTGAGTCAGGCAGACTGCGGTCCAGTAACTGCCTGACTATGTACTGGCTTGTACTGGCTTGGCTTGGCGTCCCTTCATTTCCCTGTGCTCAGTTCCTCACACACAGCATGGGGTGAATAACAGTGACCACACAGGGTGTTCAAAGGCTAAAGTAGGGTTAACAAGTAGGTGCTGGGCAAGTGTTTGTTAAGTTTTCCTCTCCTTCCCTGTCCTGATTCTCCGTGCCGCTGCCCCCAGCCAGCCCCTTTCCCACCTGAGGCAGCTTCACTCAGCAGGGGCACTAGGTGCCTCCTGTCAATCTAGGGAGGATGGATTCTGTGGAAGCTTGGGTGACTTGGCATGTTTACTTTCATAAGGGAAACTCTTCCCGACAAGAACTTAAGACTTGCGGCTCATGGGTTTTAGGGGCGTGGTTTAAGCAGTAATAGAAACCCCACGTGTGAGCAGCCTTCACAAGTCTCTGTAGTAGAACAGAACCCTTGATTTTCTTTGGTTCTCCAAATGTTTCTTGGATGTTTTGCTCTATGCTATTCAGGGCAGCAGGGAAACAGAGATAAACAGAGCTCAGTTCCTGGTGAAAATGGCCTCTGGCTAAGGCAGGAGACAAGTTTGTGAGACCATCATCATTTCAGCATGATGGGCACCGGATAGAAGCATAAGATGTCCTCTTGCCTCCAAGGAGCAAGCGCTGCACCATCTAGGCAGGCAGGAAGGGCTCAGGAGGAGGGCCAGTTGCTGACCAGAAAGGAAATCAAATAACAGCTGTTTCTAGTAAATGCCTACTGAATGCCAAACCCTTCAATCCTGAGAGGAATGTAGGAAAGATATGGAGTGTGGCTCTGAATGATGGCCCAGGGGGAGGGAAGGGCCCTGGCAGGCAGGTGAGGACTGAGGTCCTTGCCCAGCCAGGCCCCTAACCTGTAGTCTGATACAGGGTAAGTTAAAGGATATCCCTCTGCAGCCACGCAAATGAGATTGGACTTGAAGGAGAGTTCTGTCATGAATTTTCTGTTATATATCTTATCCCTCGAGAGAGACAAATGGACTCATGAAAGAACTAAAGAATGTGAAACTGCTAGGTAACCAAAAAGTTGGACAGTACAGTACAGTAGAGGGTCCAGGAGCCAAGAGCTGGGAGACTTTGGGCTGAGTAGTCCAGGAGGGCTTCCTGAGAGGGGAGAGCCCTGAGCTGGGCCTTGAAGAATAACTAAAATTGGGACAGTCTGAGAGGAAGAGGACACCGTCAGTGGAGGAATAGGAATAGTGCTGCCTCGCTCAGAAGTGTTCAGTGGCTCCCCAGCCCTCCCACGAGCATCCAGGCATGGCATTCCAGGCTCTGTACAGCCTGCTCCTAGCTCCTGCCTGCCCCGTCACCTTGCCATCCCTCCAAGAGCCCCACCCTCCCGCTCCCTGAGTGGTTCAGCTGCTCTGTGAACCTGCCCCAAATACCTCACTGCTGCCTGATTCCCCCCACCCACTTCTCTATCTGCATCCTTCAGTGCCCCCTTCCCCACTTCACCCCTCAGAATAAAGCATCCTTTCCCCTCTATCCTTCTGATCTCTGTCCCATTTGCTTCATTCTGCCTTTTCTTAGGGTCACACATGGACAGACCCTGACTCACTAAACTCTAGAGACCTCAACCTTGGCTTCCTCCTCTCTGTGGGCCACATGCCATGGCCATGGCTGGAGTTTGGCAAATGCCAAACAAATGAATGAATGAATGATCAAGCTGAAATCTGGTTGCACAGAAAGGGGAGTTGATGGTTACAGGGGACCATGAACTCATGGCAAAAGGAACTGGACATGACTGACCTGAGAGTGTGGCCCGTACTGCTCTGGGAGGAGCATCTCAGGGCTGGGGGAGCTCAGGTATTCTCTGTCCAGTCTGTGTTATATAAACCCTCCACAGCATTGCAGACAGCAGGCCAGAGCCTGCACAAGCACCTCCAGTGAGGGCCGCCAGCACGCTGCAGCTCCAGCATGTTGTCCGAGTGCAGTGGGAAGGATGTGGGCTGTGGAGCCCAACAGACCTGGGCTGAGAATCAGCTCTGCTATTTGCCAGCTGTGTGGCCTTATGCAAGCCACTTAACCTCTCTGAGCCTTGGTGACCCTCTTTCATAAAAGGGAAATAATACTGCTTCCTTTCAAAGTTTTTGTAAGGATTACAGAGAATATACAAAACCAAAACAACCTTCCAGCTTATAAGAGGTGACTAATGAATGGTACATAATTTTTTTATGACATATGATTAATTGTTCCATGTGGCTGGGGAAGGTTTTGTGGAGAGTTCAAAGAAAGTTCTAGGTAATAGAATCTGGGTTTAAACCTAATAGCCTGTTATAAGTACAGTGAACTTATTATGGGACTCATTAACACATCCCACGTGAAGATGATGTACCAAAGTTGTTCAAGACCAGGGTGACAAAGCTGTCCCCACAAGGACACGTCCCATGGACAATGCTCACAGAGAGACACTTGCCAGCCCACAGGGGCCGCTGCAGAGAGAGAGAGAGAAAGCTGCAGAAGCTGGCCTGGGAGAAATGACCCAGAATCAGTACTTGGGGCCAGTGTATACCTATCTCAGCCCTCATTCTGCAAGCAGGCAGGCAGGCAGGGGTGGGAGCAGAGAATCCAGGTTTCTGCCATCGTATTTTGGGAGCCAGGTTGTTACTGCTTTGGCTACTGGGAGATGCAGGCCAGGTACCAGGGCCCGAGGGTAGGAGGAAGGAAGGGAGTCCTGGCGCCTCAGGCAGGTAATGGGGCCCGAGCCCCAGAGGCAGCCCAGGCCAGCACTGGGCCTGTGTGTAGCGCGAAAATGGCTCAGAAGTCGGGTCATGGTAACTGGTTGAGGCTACAGAGGCAAACGGGGGGAGGAGGAGGAGGGGAGGAGAGGATCAAAAAGCAGCCTTGAAGCCGAGTAGGTGGCTGCCATTAACAGAATCAGGAGAGTCTCAACCCTCCTCCCAAATCCCCTCTCTCCCCAGGTTCCACGGCTCAGGGGGTAGTGTCCCCACCCACAAACCCAAATATCTCTCCAAGCCTGGCCTCCCTCAGCTCAGCCATATTCGAGTCCCGCCCATTTCCCTCGACTCAGTGCCGTGTTCTGTCCCCACTGCCACGATCCTGGTTCAGGCCTCCGCTTTCCTCCTGGCTCACTGCCCATCCCTTCTGGCCTCCCACTCCACCCCTTCCCCCCTGTCCCCATTCACACTGCTACCAAAGTTCTCTTCCCCAAGAAGAATCTGGCCAGCATGCATCCATGGCTTGAACTCATCTGGCAACTTCTTGTTATAGTCCAGACCATCCCCTTGGCGTGGCTGGCAGGACCTTCACGACTTGCCCAGCCTCTCCTGTCCTTCCCCACCAAGCTTCATCCCAGCCACCCGAGCTGCCCGTGGGTCCTCCTGGGGGGCCGGGCCTCTCGTGAGTCTCTTTGCCCCCCATTCTGCCTGGAAACCCGCCCCGCCACGTTCGGCCAGCTCCCTGTCAACCTCCATGACTCCTTCCGGAACCCACCCCCCAACTCCCGGGCTGGTGCAGGAGCTCCTCCCCTGTGCTCCCCACTCCCTCCTCCTTCATGGAGCCTATCTTATTGTCCTGGAGTAAACTCCAGTCCCTCCCTCTCCCACACCTTGAGTTCATCCTGCCAGGCAGACCTTAAGCACTCAGTAAATGTTTTATAAATGAATGAATAAATGAATGAATGAATGAGTGCAATGGAGCAGTGAGGGAATCCAAGAAGAGAAGACAACTTGGCAGGGGAGACAAGATGATTTGGTTGTAGGGATGCTGAGTCTGAGTTGGTGGGGCATTTAGAAGTAGGTCCAACTGCACTGGAGAGGCAAGTCTAAAGCTTCAGGAGGATCTCTTAAGAAACTGTGGTCAGTCTGCTCACACATGAGCCAGTGCCCCTCAGAAGCTCAAATGACCAAGATATGGCTCAGTGTTACCAAACCAGCTTTATCAACTCAGAGACCCTCAGAGCCTGAAGGACATTATAAGGACATTGTCTGGTCAATTCTTTTTTTGACAGATGAGGAAACTAAGGCTCAGGGAGGGGAGAGGCCTGCTCAGCATCTACCTAGAGGCAGAGCTAGGGCTAGAATTCGTGTGTCTCCTTGGCAGCCTGAGCTCTCTCTACCGTCCCCTGTGGCCTGTTGTTTGTGGCACTCATGTCCGAGCCCTGAAGGAGGGAGTTACCATGAGGATGAGAGAGGGTGCTGGAGAGCCTCACTCCACAGATATCCGCACACTGGCTCTTCCTTTCCCACAACACAGCTTCTCATGGCCCCAAATCAGGGGAGACTGATAAAGACCTCAGAGCCACAGAGCTTATGTATTGAATGTCTTGCACTCAACAAACAGGATGGACCCTGTGGCCTACATCAGCAGCGACATTTATTTTACCCTGTTTTGAACACTGTCACCGTCTACTCTCCAGTCCCGTAACAGATCAGATATGGCTGATTAGAAACCAGGAGAGAGATTGCTATGAACAAGCAAACTGACACACTGACTCAAAAAACACCAGATAGGGATCATTTAGGGTAAGGACCAATAGCCATTCACACCAAACCCACTAAGACTCTCATGTATCCCAACACAAGCCCCCATGGTGACATCCGGTTGTGTTCAGTACATTTTGCTTATTTATGATCTGCAGGCATTTAGACATTTCACAAGGATTTTCATCTAAAGTGATTGAGATTGTTAAGCTTCAGGTAGCACAAGAAGCAAGCCCTCTGCTATTGAAGAGAAGTATTAACTTTAAAGATTCAGGGTTACAAAGCATCTTCATCATGACAAAGAAAGGAACAGAACTGGCTTTTTTTTTTTTTTTTTTTTTGATGAGTATTTTTTTTTTTGTAGAGTTCTTTTTTTTTTAACATCTTTATTGGAGTATATTTGCTTTACAGTGGTGTGTTAGTTTCTGCTGTATAACAAAGTGAATCAGATATATGTACACATATATCTCCATATCCCCTCCCTCTTGCGTCTCCCTCCCACCCTCCCTATCCCACCCCTCTAGGTGGTCACAAAGCATGGAGCTGATCTCCCTGTGCTATGCAGCTGCTTCCCACTAGCTATCTATTTTACATTTGGTAGTGTACACATGTCCATGCCACTCTCTCACTTCGTCCCAGCTTCCCCTTCCCCCTCCCCGTGTCCTCAAGTCCATTCTCTACGTCTGTGTCTTTATTCCTGTCCTGCCCCTAGGTTCTTCAGAATCTTTTTTTTTTTTTTTTTAGATTCCATGTATATGTGTTAGCACATGGTATTGGTTTTACTCTTTCTGACTTACTTCACCCTGTATGACAGTCTCAAGGTCCAACCACCTCACTACAAATAACTCAATCAGAACTGGCACTTTTTCATTTGGCCACAACGTACCAGGCACAATGTCCAACACCTTGTCTCCTTTAACAGTCACAGCTCTCTAACCTCACACACAGCAGCATTCGGTCATATGTGTTGAACTCATGAATGACTAAATGGATTGAGTTTTTTCAGCCTCATTTTAGGTATTGTGAAAATGAGGCCTAAAGATGAGAACTGTCTGTCCATGGTCACACAGTGGGAGCTGGGAGCCCATGCTCTTTCTCTAAGTACTGCTGCTGTTGTCACAACCTGCCTTGACCGGGCAGGAGGGAACACTTACACTTACACAGGAGGAGAGAGTGAGTTCACTCTTCAGCCACACATCAGTCAGCACGACAAGCACTAACTGAGAACCCGCTGTGCTTGCTGCCCTGTGTGAGAGCACTGCTTCTGGATATAGGATGTATCATATCACTTAGGCCTTCTTTGATTTGCAGGAATGAATTCAGAGCATGGACTGACATCAAGCCTGTGAAACCCATAAAAGCCAAGCCCCAATACAAGCCCCCGGATGATAAGATGGCTCATGAGACCAGCTACAGCGCCCAGTTCAAAGGGGAGGCCAATAAGCCAACCCCAGCTGACAATAAGGTCATTGATCGCAGAAGAATACGCAGCCTCTACAGTGAGCCTTTCAAGGAACCTCCAAAGGTGAGACTGAACTTCTGGGGACCCATCAGCACTGTCTGGCATGGAGGGGTTAACTGCAGCAGAGATTGGGGGGTGGGGAAGGGGGTACTGCCAAATCTGGCCCCACCCCCAAGGGCTTCTTTAAAGCCCCTCCTTTCCTTCACAGCACACAGAGACAGAGGGGCTTCTTACCAGGGACCTTTGCTAAATTCAAAGTGAATTTTTAAAGGAACATTACCTAAAATGAAAACAGCTTAAGGACTGGTAGGTTTCCAGAGAACTAGCTTCTGATTTTGAGAAACCCCCCCAAAATGGCAGAAAATCTCACATGAGCCCTAAATCCCCTTGTCTTAAAATAACTGTGCTTTTGCCCCTGAAGTGCTGACCCAGCCTTGGAGGCTTCCTTGCTTGACTTCTTTCCCACCTAGCCCCTGCCTCATCCTCAGCTCCAATCACTGGACACTTCTTTACCTCCCAAATCCCTAAAAACCACCTGCCTTTTGTTATCCTTTCCCTCCAGCCGGCAACAATTCTCAGTCTGTCACAATACACCTGTCACATAAGCTGCAAGATGTGTTCCAAGTAATCTGTTACTATAATAAACAGTTTGTGAATGATTTTCATTTCTAAGTAAGTTACAGTGGATTCAGGGATTTTCCAACGACAACAGAGCTTTGCCTTATTTGCATCGCAATATGCATTCATGAGAGGGAGAATCATGTTGGGGACTCCGCTGCTGAGACAGGAATCATACATGCCATAGCTTATTCTATGATGTCAAGCCATCTGGAATTGTGCAAATATCAGCTCTCCTCTCTATAATAGCAGTAAAAGTCTGAAAACCTGAGAGCCTTTGCTCTGCTTTGCCCTAAAGTCTTGCAGTCAAGTGGAGTTTCCTCTTTGGCCCAGGACTGGTTTACAGGTAAGGCAACTACCAACCCAGTTTGCCTGGACTACTCCAGATGAAGCATTGAAAATTCCATATTCCATGAAAGCCCTCAGTCCTGGGCAAACCAGGACGATCGGTTACCTTATTTACAGGTCAGGGGTGACTGAAAACCCCTAGACTTCATTGAGTGGATGACCCAGCCTGTGAGGCCCAACATCATCTCTGTCCACCTTCCACAGATGAAGTGGGACCCAGGACATGGGGTTGACTTTGGACAAAACAAGATTCTAGTAGAGGAGGGAGGGAAGATTGGGGAAAGTAAGTCCAGAGGTGGGTGAGAGGAGGGTGGCATATTGAGGGATCATACCCAGTGGCCCAGAGTTCTTGAGAAAGAGAAAAAAAGACCATCTTCCAGGAATGAGGGGGCAGAACTAGCAGGAGGTAGCTTGGGGAGAGTGAAGTGGGCTTGAAGAGAAGCTCTGGGGAAGACCGTCTGGGGAGCCAGCCAGAGGGGAGGAGGGGATGGCTGGACAGCGCTGAAGGCCTCACTGGGCGAAACTGCCCGCCCAAGCCTCTCAGTGAGGACATTTGTGCACAGGAGCTCAGAAACAGGAAAGGCCAGCTCCTGCTGTGGTAGTAAACCGCCCAGAATCTCAGTGTCTTCCATCAACAAAGGTTTATTTTATTTCTTTTTTTTGTTGGCGGTACGCGGGCCCCTCACTGCTGTGGCCTCTCCCGTTGCGGAGCACAGGCTCCGGACGCGCAGGCTCAGCGGCCATGGCTCACAGGCTTAGTTGCTCCGTGGCATGTGGGATCTTCCCGGACCGGGGCACGAACCCGTGTCCCCTGCATCGGCAGGCGGACTCTCAACCACTGCGCCACCAGCAAAGCCCAACAAAGGTTTATTTCTTACCAGTATGGGCCCACCGTGAGTGGGCTGCAGCTCTTTTCCTCGGCACCTCTTCCATCTGGAACTCAGGGTGAGGAACAGCCTCTCTGTGGCAGAGGAAGGGCACATTGGGAAGCACAGGCTGACTCTTGATCTTCTGTCTAGAGGTGACCCGTCACCTCTGCTCACATCTCATTGCCTAAAGCTACTCACGTGGCCTGCCTGAGTTGAGCAGGATGGGGAGGTACAGTCCTCCCGCGGGCAGGGGCAGCAGGGAGTGCATCACAGAACACCGTCCACCTGGCAGGGCCCAGGGCGAGGGCTGGCGGCGGGAGCCAGTGTGGCCAGCGAGAGGGCGTCCAGAACGGCTGACCGGGGGCTTCAGAGGGGAGATGCCAGATGCCCTAGCGTCCCTGAGAGGCTTTACATGCCATGCCCCTCCGAGTCCTGTGTTGTTACTGTTATCCTTTCACTAATCACGTCTTCTCTCTAAATTTGCCCTCCTACTCCCTCCCCTTCTGTGTTTCTGTTCGCCGTCTGTCTGTCTGTCTCTCCGTGCAGGTGGAGAAACCTAGTCTCCAGAGTTCCAAACCAAAAAAGACCTCAGTGAGCCATAAGCCCCCGAGGAAGGCCAAAGACAAGCAGGTGGTGTTGGGCCGGGCCTCCAAGAAAAAGAGCGCGGAGGGCGCCAGCGCTGCCCCGCCTGCTGACAAGGAGCAGAGTGCAGAGATGAACAACAAGCTGGCTGAGGCTAAAGAGTAATGCACTGCACTTCCCTTGCTTCCTCTCTCCTTTTTCTTTTTTCTTTTTCACTAACCAACAAAAAAGGCCACAAAATTGATTAGAGGCTTCCCATCTGCATGGGTCCTGAATGTCCTAGGAGCTCTTTGGTTTCTTTGAACAGACGGGTCTTGTGTCCGAGACTGGGCGGCCTGTCTCCTGTGCAGATCTAGAGCAGGTCCGCACCACGGGCCCCTGGACCAGCCAGAGCCTGTGTGCAGGGCGGTGCCTCCTGGCGGGGGAGAATATACCTGCCGAGGGAGGCCCGGGGACCACAGGGGAACCGTCCTGGCGGTGCTTCGACATGAATGTAGGGCGTCCTCCTCCTGTTTCTCCCCAGGGTCTGTGCCAGTGATCAATTTTGAACTTTAGGTAAAAGTGTTCTTTTCCAAAACTCATGCGCTATAGAAGCTTGACCTGGGCTTCGGCAATTGACAAAATTTGTGGAAATATTTAACAAGCAAAGAAAAAAATTCTGGCCTTCATGTCCATAAAATGAGTTGTATCTGTTAAGTTTAAGTAATTTTTTCATAGACTCTTCTGTTAGAAACACGTGACTGCATTTAGTTTCCTATCAGTGGGCTTTAAATTGTATAGCAAGTAAATGATGCGCCACTGATGACCAAAACTAGGCCAGGGCAAAAAGGTTAGGTGTTGTAGGTACACTCCAGACATCATAGGAAGATGACAAAAATGAGGAGATTGTTTTCCTGTTAACTCTCCGCCTATCCAGTGCTGCGGATTTTGCAAAGTGACTGGTTACAGAGGACTGAGGAAGAAAGTTCAAGGTGTAACGATAGTGTATTTAGAATGTGGCTTTCTTGCCTCTGAGAAACACACAGCAGGAAGCAGATGTAGTGGCTACTGTGACAATGTTTACTGTTCCTGCCTGGACTCTTCTTGCTCTGTTCTTCAGAGAGGACAGGAGATGCTGAACTTCAGGTTATGGGAAATTTCTATGACTTAGCCTAAGATGAGGAAAGTTCCCTGCTATGTGATTAGCAAGCATTTTTGACCTCATTTCTGAATAAAAGCAGCTCTCCCTGCATTGTGTGTCTCGTGTCTGTGTGGCCAATGCTGCCAGTGGCAGCTGTGCCACTTAACTGTGCTAGAGTTGTGTTGTAGGCATTAGCCAGGGAGTTGTGGAAAGATCTCACATACCTACCAGAAAAATTACATTTGCAAGCCCCGTGGCGGCGTGTAGATTGCTCAGTACTCTTTATTTCCCATGTCCCCAGGGAGCTTCCTGTCGCCGGCATTCTGAAATCGCTGGGCTGTTGTGTGACACCAGCCTCTGCTCAGGCGTACTTTCCTTTTGTAATAAAAGTGGTAATGAGTGAAGTCCTCACAGTTCCCTACCTCAAAAGTCCCGTTAGGTCCTTCAAGTTGGAGGAAATAGAGCCTCCACAAGCTCTCTCATCTTCTGACCATTCAGGCAGCAAAATCCCCATTTACACCATTTTATTTGTCATCTTTGGGCTGATTGAGAAGTCTCTTGCAAATTAATTGAGCCTGTGCTATGCAGGCCCTATTTCCTAAGAGGACAGAACCTGCAGAAATGAAGCGCTTGGCCAGGCCTTTCTGCCATCTTCTTTCTGTCCCAGGGAAGGAACTGTGAGGAAGAAGTACTGAGGAAGGTAGAAAATGTTAGTGAGTTTCAGTGTTTATGAATCACAGATTTTGATGCCTAGCTGGAAAGGGCTAGAGTAGATCTCGGTACTGATTCAGGTATGCGCTAGCTGGTCTTAACAATAATCTCATGCTGAGAGCTCAGTCAGCATGATCTTAACTTTGTCCAGAGAATCTGCCAACGTATGTTCGTTCTCTTGAGATCTGGCATTCGTCAGGCATGTTGATGTTAGCCACGATTTGAATTTCTCCGTAGAATAGTCATCTGTTTTTTTGCAGATCAAGTAAATCAAACTTTACGACACACAGGGGACCATTCACTCAACATTCGCTTATTGGATGCCTGTGTGCCCGACATGGGGCCAGCCACGGTGGGTAGCGTGTATAAATGTCTCCACCACAGCACAACCAGGATACGTAGGACTTCACCCCTGTGTCTGATTCAAGTTTGTGTTGCCCAAACAGTAGAGTTTCCCACCCACCTTGTGGCCTCAGGCACTGAGTTTCTTCCCTGCCCGACCTGACGCTTTAGATGACCTATAGGATGTCTTTTCAGCCTTTAGCCTCCCCATCTTTTTAGTGCCTCCAACTGAGAAAACCCTGTTGGTAGTTCGCTTTGACTCTTGAATGTGTCACTTCACTGGCAAGAAACCTCCTTTGATTTCTACTGTTTACAAATAAAACTCAGCCGGTCTAGTTCTGCATCCCAAACGCGCTGACTGAATCTGATTTCAGTTTCACAAGCAGTGTTTTAGTGTTGCCTTTCCGAAGGTGGCCAAGCTTCAAATGCCTGTTCGCCCCATTTTTGTACACTTCCCTGTGGTTCCCTGAACTCCCCTGACAAAAGAGCTAGGACTGAAGCTTTCTCACCTTCTGCTTCACTCACCTGCAAAGATGATCCCTGAAGCTGTGCGTTGGGTCCTTAAAGCTTTTTGTTATCTGCTGGTGCTCCCGTTATGCCTTTGCCTCTCTCAAGGCAGACCGGAAGCGTCTAATTACGATTTTGTGGCCTGGGTTTTGTTGCGTACCACAGGTTGTCTATGTATGTGTAGCGCACACCTCTCTTGGTGCTATTTCATTCCTGCTGTTAGTAAGAAAATGACAAAAATATTCATGTATAGCCAATTGATTGTGACGTGCTTGTGGTCTGTGCTTGCTCAGAAAAACAAACAAACAGTTTTTCCAATTATAAATAAATGCTAAAGACGAACACCACTTTCTTGATCTTATTTCCTTGGTAAGGCCCAGCTGAGTAGGTGAAGGAACCAACTTTTGCCATTTGAGCCGCTCTCCATGAGATGAGCTGCACTCTGCAGTTTCTCTGGGGTTCTCCGTAACGCAGCTTGACTCTTTTAGATACTTGCCTCTCAGATACTAATTGCAAGCAGTCAGAGCTAAGTGTTGGGAAAGGCGACGGTGGACCGGGAGATCCAGTGGCCAACAAGGTAGTGTAACGATCTGATCCCATGTTGCTGGGGGTCAGTGGCCAGCACCACCTCGCCACACTGGGAGGCTGGCCCCCGACCTCCACCCTCTTCCCCTCAACCCGCAGGACTGTCTGTTCTGGCTTTTCTCCTCCCAAGAGATGGCAGAGATGCCTTCACTTATTTAATCTGGTCACTGTGGAGGCTCCACGCTCAGGGACTGGCTCACTGTGCGGGTGACGGCGTGACAGTCGGGTGTGTGCCTAACACAGGGGTGTGGAAGCCGCCGTAAGAGAGTCCAAACAAGGTAACGACAGGCCAGGGAGCTGGGAGCTCAGGTGGAGGACAGGATTCTTCCCACCGGGAGTGGGGAATCTGTAGTCTTCATGGGGGGGACCCTTGGAGAGTGGGTGGCATGTGGGTATGCGGGGCATGCAGGGGCAGGCCTACAGGCAGAAGAGCAGAAGGGTGGGCACCTCAGAGCCAGGGCCGAGGGTGCCCACTTGGATAGCCTTCTGCTGGAATGGGAGACAAAAGATTCTATCCTTTGGGATCCCGCTTCCTTTTGCCAGTGCATGTTGATTGAATACCTCTCATGTGCCAGGCATTGTGCCTGGAGCAGAGAACCAGGATGGCTGAGACCCCACCTCCAATCACAGTGAAACATGAAGAAGGAGTCTGTTCTAGCAGATTCTGTGGGTCAGGGAGGACCTCAGTGGATGGGCAGGTGGCGACCGAGTGAACAGAGCCGGGGAGGGGGGGCGGCCAGTCATGCCAGGCAGAGGGGCTGCAGGAGCAGAGATGTGGGAGCACAATGCCAGGTGAGCTCAGTCCTTGGGAGGGTCAGGGTGCCTGGACGTCCTGGGGGGGAGGGGAGGTCACTAACCAGGATCTCTATTCACACCCCCAGCTGTACCCTACCTGCGCATGCTCCTGCCATTGTGCTTCTCACCCTCACCCTCAAACCGGGCACCAGCCACAGGTCCTCTCTTGCTCTAGGCTAGGAGCTCTAGGCTGGGACTCATTCTGTTGCTGGTTCTCAAAATCTGGTCTTTGAGTAGGAGCCATGGTAGGAATAATCAAGGATCACGTATGTGGAAAAAAACACTATATATTTGTTTTCCAGATGAACAGAAAGCATTCCACCCACCTGCCTGCTTTTGTATGAGGCAGAAAATGCAAAATACTGTCCAATAATAAAACATACATAAAAGTATATTATTTAGCTCTCTTTTGATCACTTAAGAATTGTTTGATCAAAACTAGGGATTGAGAGATGAAAAGACAGGAGAAGTAGAAACAGAGGCAAAGAGAGAAGACACACAGAAAACACACATGTATGAAGACACTGAGAATAACCCAGGAGAAGGTGAGACGCACTCAGAATCAAAGGGCAAGAATGGGCAGTGGAGAAGCAGGAAGGTGGGAACCACCCAGTGGTCAGGCTCCCCCGGAGGCTCAGCCTCGCTTATGCTGTGCTCCCTGATGCTGCCCAAGCCCAGGAAGCAAATCTACACCCCTTACTATCATCACCTCCCTGAAACAGCAAATGAAGTTAAAACCAGCCTCTAGTTTTAAAATAGGTCCCCACTGCTGCATTCGTTATAAGCGTAGTTTAATCCTTCCTTAGAGTTTGTGTTCTTAGTGAAGTTCTTCCCTCATTTATTTTTTCCATTAGGGTTTAAAAGTGCACAGCCTGCTTCCCATAGATTCAGGGAGTGTCAAGTGGACGCCCTCTTGTGTGCGGACTCCCTCTGTGTGCATCATGGTTTCAAGGCCCTCTCCCTGCTAAAATGCTTAGAGCAGTTTACATTTTCAGGACCTCATGTATAAAAAGTTTCTTTCAGGATGTAGACCGTGGACTATCTACAGTTAAGGGGAGACCTACAGCAGCCCCACCTGAGGCCAACAGGGCAGGGACAGCCGAGCCGAGACAGGAGAGGCAGCTGTTTCAAACCAATGGAACCAACCCTGCTCGGCTTCCCCTCGTGCAGAACCCGGCACGTGATCCAAAGCTCTCCATCCCACTGCCACTGATGCATCGATCCTCATGACACCTAGACCATCCTAGAATAGCTCGAATAACAGAGTTGCCATCCTTACATATTTTCTTCCTTAGCATGTGAATACGGGTTAACAGTGGCGGTGCCCTTAGGCCTTTACCAGGTTCATGGATGGAAGTCGGTGGCAGCTATGCCAGTCTGTGTCTTTCACTAAACACAGACTGTCCTCCTCTGAAAATGGGGACACTAATACCCACCTCATATGAGAGGAGTGAGGATGAAATGACTTGATGGCTATAGGGAACCCATAGTGGACACTAAGTAGAGCTCATTTCAGGCCCCTCTGCCTTCCCTGTACAGTACTTGAAAGGTCTGTGTTCTCTGTCTTTCTGATAAGTTACTCTGACAATATATGACGCTGATTGAGGCAAACACTGATCAAGAAGAACACTTTTAAAGAATCCCAGCTACTGAATTACCTTGAGTCCACAAACCTAAGCAATAATATTCTAAGAATTTATAATTACCGATTGCTTACGAAGCCTTTCTTTCTGTGCAGTCCCACTGCGCCCTCCTGATGTAGTGGAGCAGGTGTTTGCACCAGGTGACAGACAGGAGAGGGGAGCTCAGAGAGGAGGGTGTCTGCCAGCTCCAGCTGGCTGCTCCACAGCCTGGGCTGCTTCTCCCCTTCACCCAAGGGAGGAGGCCTGCCTGAAGGGAGTCAGGCTTCAGATGAGTTGGACTCCTAAGCTATATCCTCAGCTCGAGGTGCCCTGTCTGCTTGGGCAAACTGCAGGCTAACCTAGGATCCCCTCTAAATCTTGGGAACCAGATACAAATGAGGGGAAGTAAGAGTTGGGTCAGGTTTTCACACACAACTGGCCCAAACATCCTTAATGAATTGACCAATTGTCTCAGCCAAATATATAGGTTTTCTCCTTTGGGTGCTAAATTAACTGACTGGGTTATTGAATACAGAATGATCCAACTGTTTTCATTCATAAGAAATATACTTGGTACTAGAGATACCAAGATAAAACAGGTGCCTAAACCTGACACTGGAGATGTTGGATCAGAGACCGCCATCTTGTGCATTTTATTTCAAACAGTGGAACCGAGCTTAACTCTCTGTCCCTTGTCCTCGTATAAGTGGCCCTCAGTCACTTGTTAATTTGGTATTGTATATATCTCTTTCAACCTGGACATCTTACCTGGGGCCAAGGGAGCTTCAGATGCTGAGATACGCAAATTACTGCCACTGGTACTGGTTTAAGCTGCCAGAGGGGTCTTTAGAACATGCAGTTCTGACCATGTCACGCCCTGCTTTAAACCATCCGTGGGTTCCTCTCTCGGCCTGCAGAAGCTTATGTCTGCTCAGCGCACCATGCTGCTTCTCACCTCCATGCTTTACCCACGCTCTCCCACCTGCTCAGATTGCCCTTCTCCTGCTTCTCCACCTGGCTAACTCATCCTTCAAGACTCCGCTCAGGGGACAGCTCCAGGAAGCCTTTCCCGCACCTCCCAGGCTGGGTAAGATGCTCCCTGTGTGTTCTTCATCGTGGAACTTAGCACACGTACTGTGTCATCTGCTCATATGTTTGTGTGTCCCCCCTCACTAGACTATGCTCCCCCAGGGCAAAGACCCTGTCCTTCTGCTCATCTTTGTAGCCCTAGCTTCCAGCCCATTGTCTTCCACAGATAATGTCTTCTAAAGTGTTTGCTGAATGAACAGTGAATGAATGGATGAATGATGATATTCACCATCTGCCTCCATAGGCACCACTGAGCCTCCGCAAGGCTTTATTCTGCCTAGTAACTGGCTCTGCTTATGAGACAGGGGTGGTTTCAAGAAAGGTCATGGCAACGGCTGAGCACAGAGGAGTCAACCGCTGCTTTTATAATGGCCAGCCTCTGGGCCAGCCTCCTCTGTAGGTCATGTGGCCACTTTTTCTAAACAGTCCTGACTTCATAAAATCATAGACTCGTGGTTAGAGGTTAATCTTAAAAGGTTGGCTGAGCCCAGCCCCTGCCCAGTGTAGAGCTGCTAACTCCATGATGGCAGAGGCATCCTCCAGGGGCATGTCTTAGCAACAAGGGCCGGTAATTAGAGCCAGCAGGCCTGGTTCTAAATCCAAGCTCTACTAGTTGCTAGCTCTGTAACCTTGGCTGAGTTTCTTACTTTCTTTGAGCCTCAAAGAAATAACAAGAATACAAGTATCAACCACTACCCAGATCTATATGACTCCCAAATTCAGAAGGTAGGAGTTTGGTCAGCAAGGAATATAGTGTGACCCGAATCTGTTTGGTTCCAGAGTGTGGGTAGCAGGTGGTAAGAGGTCTGATCACAGAAAATCCTGTTTCTGATTCAGAGGACTATTATGAGGGCCCCGTGAGGGTGCATACGAAGGCCTCTGTGAACTGTAAGTGGAACGCCCTTGTCACAGTTCACTTTATGGGTAGTTTGCTGACCACCACTTCCCAGTTACTTACCACCCTTAGTCCCAACGGAGTGGTGGTGGCTGGAGCTACACGTGGCACACAACAGCTTGAGACGATGCCCCTCCAGTACTGGCTCTCGCTGCCCCCTCACCTTCCCAGCCCTTCCCCAGCCCCTCCTCCCTGAGCACCTTATCAATCAACCTCCTGGTGCAGATTCCATTTCTGCAATTACAGGGTCATTTTCATTGATCCCCTCTGGACACACCAAACCAATTTTTGATTAATGGCTCAAGATCCCATCCACTGCTTTAGATGGGGTGGGGGTAAGGACAGAGATTGATTTGCAAGTTCCCAGGTAGACAAGAACTGAGCCATTACTGTCTAGCGGCCTTAGTCCAGCACTTCACTTTTTTTTTTTTAACATCTTTATTGGAGTATAATTGCTTTACAATGGTGTGTTAGTTTCTGCCTTATAACAAAGTGAATCAGCTATACGTATACATATATCCCCATATCTCCTCCTTCTTGCATCTCCCTCCCTCCCACCCTCCCTATCCCACCCCTCTAGGTGGTCACAAAGCACCGAGCTGATCTCCCTGTGCTATGCGGCTGCTTCCCACTAGCTATTGGTTTTACATTTGGTAGTGTATATAGGTCCATGCCACTCTCTCACTTTGTCACAGCTTACCATTACCCCTTCCCATGTCCTCAAGTCCATTCTCTAATAAGTCTGTGTCTTTATTCCCGTCCTGCCCCTGGGTTCTTCATAACCATTTTTTTAATATTCCGTATATATGTGTTAGCATATGGTATTTGTTTTTCTCTTTCTGACTTACTTCACTCTGTATGACAGACTCCAGGTCCATCCACCTCACTACAAATAACTCCATTTAGTTTCCTTTTATGGCTGAGTAATATTCCATTGTATATATGTGCCACATCTTCTTTACCCATTCATCTGTCGATGGACACTTAGGTTGCTTCCATGTCCTGGCTATTGTAAGTAGAGCTGCAATGAACATTGTGGTACATGACTCTTTTTGAATTATGGTTTTCTCAGGGTATATGCCCAGTAGTGGGATTGCTGGGTCGTATGATAGTTCTATTTTTAGTTTTTTAAGGAACCTCCATACTGTTCTCCATAGTGGCTGTATCAATTTACATTCCCACCAACAGTGCAAGAGGGTTCCCTTTTCTCCACACCCTCTCCAGCATTTATTGTTTGTAGATTTTTGACGATGGCCATTCTGACTGGTGTGAGGTGATACCTCACTGTAGTTTTGATTTGCATTTCTCTAATGATTAGTGATATTGAGCATCCTTTCATGTGTTTGCTGGCAATCTGTATATCTTCTTTGGAGAAATGTCTATTTGGGTCTTCTGCCCATGTTTGGATTGGGTTGTTTGTTTTTTTGATATTGAGCTACATGAGCTGCTTGTAAATTTTGGAGATTAATCCTTTGTCAGTTGCTTCATTTGCAAATATTTTCTCCCATTCTGAGGGTTGTCTTTTCATCTTGTTTATGGTTTCCTTTGCTGTGCAAAAGCTTTAAGTTTCATTAGGTCCCATTTGTTTAGTTTTGTTTTCATTTCCATTTCTCTAAGCGGTGGGCCAAAAAGGATCTTGCTGTGATTTATGTCATAGAGTGTTATGCCTATGTTTTCCTCTTAGAGTTATATAGTGTCTGGCCTTACATTTAGGTCTTTGGTCCATTTTGAGTTTATTTTCGTGTATAGTGTTAGGGAGTGTTCTAATTTCATTCTTTTACATGTAGCTGTCCAGTTTTCCCAGCACCACTTATTGAAGAGGCTGTCTTTTCTCCATTGTATATTCTTGCCTCCTTTATCAAAAATAAGGTGACCATATGTGCGTGGGTTTATCTCTGGGCTTTCTATCCTGTTCCACTGATCTATCTTTCTGCTTTTGTGCCAGTACCATACTGTCTTGATTACTGTCGCTTTGTAGTATAGTCTGAGTCAGGGAGCCTGATTCCTCCTGCTTGGTTTTTCTTTCTCAAGATTGCTTGGGCTCTTTGGGGTCTTTTGTGTTTCCATACAAATTGTGAAATTTTTTGTTCTAGTTCTGTGAAAAATGCCAGTGGTAGTTTGATAGGGATTGCATTGAATCTGTTGATTGCTTTTGGTAGTATAGTCATTTTCACAATGTTGATTCTTCCAATCCAAGAACATGGTATATCTCTCCATCTGTTTGTATCATCTTTAATTTCTTTCATCAGTGTCTTACAGATTTCTGCATAGAGGTCTTTTGTCTCCCTAGGTAGGTTTATTCCTAGGTATTTTATTCTTTTTGTTGCAATGGTAAATGGGAGTGTTTCCTTAATTTCTCTTTCAGATTTTTCATCATTACTGTATAGGAATGCAAGATATTTCTGTGCATTAATTTTGTATCCTGCTACTTTATCAAATTCATTGATTAGCTCTAGTAGTTTTCTGGTAGCATCTTTAGGAGTCTCTATGTATAGTATCATGTCATCTGCAAACAGTGACAGCTTTACTTCTTCTTTCCAATTTGGATTCCTTTTACTTCTTTTTCTTCTCTGATTGCTGTGGCTAAAGCTTCCAAAACTATGTTGAATAATAGTGGTGAGAGTGGACAACCTTGTCTTGTTTCTGATCTTAGTGGAAGTGATTTCAGTTTTTCACCATTGAGAAGGATGTTGGCTGTGGATTTGTCATATGTGGCCTTTATTATGTTCAGGTAAGTTCCCTCTATGCCTACTTTTTGGAGGGGTTTTCATCATAAATCAGTGTTGAATTTTGTTGAAAGCTTTTTCTGCATCTATTGAGATGATCATATGGTTTTTCTCCTTCAATTTGCTAATATGGTGTATCACCTTGATTGATTTGCATATATTGAAGAATCCTTGCATTCCTGGGATAAACCCCACTTGATTGTGGTGTGTGATCCTTTTAATGCAGAACTTCACATTTTTAACAGCATCATTAGCAGGATTATCAGATTCATGGCAGCTCATCGAGACAGTCAACTATGCCCCTGACTTTGCCTTCTTGGTGTTAAAACAACCAAGGGAGCTTTTAAAATATTTATTATACAAATGGGTGTTTATTTAGTTCTTAGGAGGTTATATCCAGAAAAGGTATTTACCAGCAAAAAGGAAAAAAGGAAAACACAGGGACTTCCCTGGTGGTCCAGTGGTTAAGACTCCGTGCTTCCACTGCAGGGGGCATGGGTTCGATCCCTGGTCAGGGAACTAAGATCCCACATGCCATGCATGGCGTGGCCAAAAAGTAAATAAAGTAAAAAAATTTTAAAGAAAGAAAGAAAAAGCAACAACAACACAGGGCAGAAAACAAAACTATCTAGCTCTGTACTGCAGCCATCTCCCTGTACTTCAGGAGAACACATCTTCCCACAGGGGACCTGGAGTGGTGGAGAAAAATCTGAACTAGGCATCTGCCCCGGATGTCTGGTGCCACTTTTGTAAAATGCAGGGGTGACACAACCTAGGGGAAGGGAAGGAACATTTATGTGACCTTTACACACTTGTTCGCATTTAATCCTCACAGTAGGGCTAGAGAGTCTGTTGTAGTCATCATCCCCATTCACAGAAAAAGAAGTCAAGACTAGGTGATTAAATAACAAAGTCACACAACTTGTAAGTGGTGAGCCAGGATTTGGAGACTGGTTTGGGTGACTGAAACCCCTTCCTTGTCCAATACTTGGGACCATCTCTAGGATTCCTACTGTAAAGAATTCCTGAAAGGACAGTCTCTTCATCCTCTCTCTTCCTTGTTCCAAAACCTTCAGTGACCCTAAGTATTCTCATCATCTTTGGAAAGTGAGTCAGATGAAGGTCACAGATGCTGAGTTTGATCAGCACAGTTACTACCTCCTACCCACCCCCACCCAGAATTAAGCCTTATGGTGGCAGCCATTTTTCTAGCCATGGTCCTAGCTGCTCTTCCTGTGCTGATGAGCCACATCTGGGTGGACTCCCTTTGTAGTCCTGGGCTGGTAGACTGACTGGCAGCCATACAGGTAGGGTTTACAGGTGTGGGTGCAGATAGGCACTTTTAGACCAGGATGCCCCTGTTTTCTGAGACAGTCTTCTTTGCCAGGGTCTGCTGAACACCAGGAGGTAAACCAGGGAGGTCCTCATGTAGTAGATGTGGGAAGGGCTGAGGCAAAGGGCGACTGGTTGTTGGAGTCCCAGAGGGGCAACTCTCAGGAGAAACAGTTGGGAGCTCGAAGCTGGGGACCTGCAGATGTCAATGGCTCCAGCCTCCTGGACCAGGCAGAACCAGTCAGAGTCATGTCAAGCCAGACCCAGTTCGGACCTCTGCAGACAAATTTGGAATCTCTATGGTTGAAGTCACACCCCTGAGGGATACTGTTGTAGAAAGGAAAGAGCTTGACCGAAAGTCTGTCATCCTCAGTTAAGGTCTTGACATTGCCACCGACTCACTATGTGACCCTTCGGAGCCCCGCTTCCACCTCTGGAAAATGGGGGCACGAGTGACCCCTGTCTGCCTGGGTGACGGGCTGCTGTGAGAATACAATGTGCCACATTGAATGTAAAGTCCTCTTAGAAAACCATAAAGAGAGGTTACAGTTTGGGAGGACAAAAAAGGTGCTAAGGCAGTTAAGAATAGGAAAGCATTTGTGTGTCTTGTAAATGCAGTTGTTAGAATTTGATCTTGTGTGAGTTTTTGTTTTTAAGCTTCCCATTTGGGGTGGAGGCCTCCTGTATGTGCCAGCCCTATGCCAGGGCGCTCTGGCTCTCCACTCTCATCAGTAGCCTGGCACTGAGTAGGCATTTATTAAATGTTTGTAGAAAGATGGAGGGAGTAAAGAGGAGGGGAGGGCAAAGGGTGGGGAAGGAGAGAGGGAGGGAGGGAAACAGAGAGGAAAGAATGAAGCAGATATGGTCTCTGCCCTAAAGAGCCCCAGTCTGGAGAGGCAGCTACAGAATGGTTGGCAGCTCATCTGATGGAGGCTGCTGTGATGGGGTGAGGGGATGGGGACAGAGGGGGGCTGCGGGGACACAGGAGAAGGAGTACTCGACCCCTGGAGGTGGAGGGTCAGGGTGATCTCCCTGAGAGAGTAACCCCGGACCTGAACCTTTAGTTGCTGAAGGCGTTACTAGGCAGATGGGCAACAGCACTGACGTGCCTTAGAGAGAGCAGCCGAGGGCCGTATCAGTAGAGGTGCCAGGGCAGAGGCGGCGGGTGCTGCTTCTTGGAGACTGTAACTGTGACATCCCTTTCAGTTCTGGGGGCACACTTTCCAAGGGAGGGAAGCCAACGGAGATGTGCAGTGAGGAGAGCAGTCGGGATGGTGAGGGCTCTGAGCTGTTGGGGAACATGCGTTGCCCAGAGAAGCCAGGAATATCTTCAGATATCATTCCTGGGTCAGGCAGCATGGCATTCTCTGGAAGGGTGGCCCCACAGCACAGACCCCGGATCAGGGCAGGGACACAGGGAGTGGAGCTGACAGAAATACAGGCTTCTGCTCAGGGTCCAGGCTACAGAGGGTGGGCTGCCTCACCCGGCTGTGTGGCCCTGACCCCCCCGCCGGGGCAGCGCGGGCAGAGGCTGGGGCCAGCCAGTGGGAGACGGCAGCACAAGTTCAGGAGACCCGATGACCCCCAGGTCTGTCCTTTAGCCTGGGCACCTTTGAAGTGGCTCTGCGGAGTTGTGCTTTCAGGGCCCAGAGAGAAAGGACTTCTCAAGCAAAGTGACGTCTTTGCACTGAAAGGACTTTCAGGCCTCTCCAGTTGGAGAAACTCAAGCAGTTGAGGGCTTGGGGCCAGGGCTGATGGTGCTGGTGCACTGGTAGCTTTACAGTGTTCGTGATGTGCACCCCACACGGGGCGCTCCGCAAGTCAAGGCCCCGGGCTCATTCCCGCCTGTTCCCCCAGCAGAGGGCCTAACCCAGAGCGCAGGCTCAGCAGACTTTGTCCAATGAATGGATAAAAGAGAAAAAACATCAAATAGAATAAAGAGAAAAAGCTATATGCCAGCCACCCATTACTCCCACAAATAGCTGCCAGGTACACTATGAGCCAGACACTAGGTACTGACGATGCAGAGATGAACAAAACACAGCCCACGAGCTAGGGGGAGAGGTAGGTAATTACCAAACACCATGATAATTGCTAAAATAGAGGCCACAGAGTCCCGCGGTGGGGAGGGGTGGGGCGAGAGTTCTTGTTTTGAGAAGGCCTTGTCTCCTGCAATTCTTCATAAGAATAACAAGCCTTTCAAAGACGGTTTCCTTGACACCCCCCCCCCCGCCTCGGGTAACTGCATCTCTTATAATGTGTTGGGAGCTCTGACTGTGTCTGGGAAACGTGGGCGCCTGTCCAGGGCCCTTGGAGGCAGACAGGAGGAGACAAAGGCGTGAAATCGCCCGGCCCACTGTCCCCACTCCTCCTGCAGGGCCCCTCTCAGCCCCTCCTGCCCACCTTTGTTTCTAGTGAGTTTGCTCCATCCCTTCTACCCACCCATTGAGATTTTGAGAAGCCTCTATTTAGTCCTGGACCTGCTATTTCTAGCTGTGTAGCTTTGGGAGAGCTGCTTGCCCACTCTGGACCTAGTTGCTTTTGGAGAGCTGCTTGCCCACTCTGGACCTAGTTTCCCATCTGTAGAGTGAGACATTGGACCAGATCACCAAGTCCCTTTCTGGGACTAACATTTAGTTAATACTAAATATCACCTGTATTCCAGGGGTCATGCCATGAGTGTTTCCATAAATGAATCCTCCCTGGAAGGTGGGCACTGTAACCCGCATTTTATGGATTAAGGAAACTGAAATGTTGCAGCCTGGATGCCCATGATGACACCCACGGCTAGGATGGAGTTGAGTCAGCCTTCGAACCCAGCTCTTCTGGCCTCGAGCCCAGTCAGTGCACTTTCTTCTCCAGCAGCCTGCTCTATACCATCCAAGAAATGACCTAGGTTAAAATACCCAGCACCAAGCCTGGCACATGGTTATTGCTCAGGAAATATGAGTTTCTTGCTTTCTCAGGGCTTTTCTAAGCTGTGGAAGCAGGGGGTTCAAGGACAGGGTCTATAGGTCCCTGATGTCTGAACAGGGCCCTACACCAGGAGCACTGTCCCAGCTCTGGGCAGCTGTAATGGTGCATCAGAAGAGTCTGAGAAGAAAAAAAAACCAGGTGGATTATGGGATTAGAATTGTGTGCAATGGCAAGGATCAGCCTTTCTCCAGATAGTCTCGGGCAGTGCTTGGTAATCCTGCTTACAGGCTCTAATAAAGCTTGGATCCAAGGTCAGCGTGTGTGTACCCAGGAGGCATTGCCTGTCACCATGGAAACAGGAAGAAGGGCAGAAAATTAAGTTCCTAAGACTTTGGTTGTCTCATGTAACCTTGGAACGCTACATTTTGCAAATAGGGCAGAGCCTGGCACAGAAAAGTCTCTCATGTATTCATTCATTGGACAAGTATTTAGTCAGGGCTTTCCCTGGGTCAGGTACAGTTTTAGGTACAATGATTTACAAAATTGACATGGTCCTGCCCTTTGAAGCTTCAGTCTAGTAGGAGAAACATTAATGGAAAAGAATGCAAGTAATTAGCTGCGATAAGGGATATGAAAGAAAGTGTCAGGGACTAGGAGAGCCTGTAGCAGGGGCCTGGTCACATCTGCTTCCCTGGGAAGGTGAGCTGAGAGACTGAGGATGAGTAGTTTGAACAGAAGAGGGAGCAAGAGAAGGTCCCAGGAGGAGACAACAGCATGTGCAAAAGCTGTAAATGGGATGGAGCAGGGCATGGGGGGCTGGGGCGTAGAGAGCTGGGAGACGGTGGGAGCGGGCTGGTCAGCGAGGTGAGGCCATGGAACAGGGTAAAACCTCTTTATTCTCAGCGCAAGGAGACACCTTGAAGAGTCCTCAGCAGGGGAAGGATTTGCTTTTTTGAAAGGTCATCCTGATTTCTGTGTGAAGAATGGATTGGAGGAGGGGCCAGGGATACCAGTTAGGGGACTGTGACAGTGGTCCACAGAGATGATGGCACAGCTGGTGGGGGAAGGGAGGGAGGGAAAGAAATGTGAATATTCAGGAAATAAATGTTAGGAACCGGAACAGATGGTTCCTGATGGATTGGGTGAAGGTTTTGAGGGAGTCGAAAGTATCTAGCATGACTCTGAGTTTCTGGCTGGGGCCATGGGATAGATGATGAAGCAGGTTTCAGCAACAATAATTTGTAAATCTTTCTGTTTGACCTTCTTTGTTCCAGGTACTGTGCTGAGCATTGGGGCTGCAGGCCAGGTGGATGGCCCCTGCCTTCAGGGAGTTCACAGTCGAATGGGGGGAAAACTGACATGCAATTAGGGTATCTATGAATGTGGGGAGAGACTGTAAAATGGTGCTGCAAGGGAGATACAGACAAAACTAATTTGGAGAGGTGCATCCAGGAAGACCTTGTAAGAAGGAGGGATTCAAGCCAAGCCATCAGGGACAGACAGGAAAAGTGGGTTAAAGAGGGCAATCCAGGCAGCAGAAACAAAAAGAAACAAAACAGCAGCATGGGGTGGCCAGAGGACAGTGCAGGAGGGTGAGGCTGCAGAGCTGTCCACTACCTTCCCTGCCTTCTTCCGGGGCTGCCAGGAGGCTCCAGTGAGCTAAAGTAATGAGCGTGTGATCATCTGATAAACTCTTACACAGTTATTATGGTTATGGGCTTATTCACGTAAGGCACAAAAGCACTCTATAGATGTCACAAATTATCATTTCAGATCCCTGCCCAACAGGATCATCTAATCCTCTGTCATAATTGTCCCTGACATTTGTATTGCTATCCCCATTTTACAGATGAGGAAACTGAGGTCTATTGTGGTTGAGTCATTGCCCAAGGTCTGGCAGGCAATTAGCAGCACAGAAACCAAGAGAAAGCCAGCAGGTCATTCTAGTTTCTGAGAGGGTACACAGGCTGGGAGGTGAAAGGAGCCTGTCTCGTATGCTGTCTTGAGAAAATCTGCAGCTGGCTCAAGGCACCAGACTCAGACTCAGTTGTGCAGGTTGGGCTGGGCCCCTGGGCAGCTGGCCTGTGGGCTGAGTGGAGCTGAACCCAGCCCATCTCCACTCACCTACCACGCATCGGCTTCCACCCTGGGGGAGTGGCTCTGTCTCATTCACACAGATGGCACTGTGAGTGGTGGGACATTTTACAGATGGGGAGTTCCACCATGGAACGAAGTGATGGCCAGTCAGTGTCAATGAGAGTTTTATGTTGCCCTTGAGGGTGGTTTTGTTCACAGGAAAACCAACCAAGGCTGCCTTCGTTTTAAAAACAAAAGCTTAATTTATAAAAGTAACAAACTTAAAAATCTAGTAAAATTTAATTAACTCTTTTAAGGAGGATCTTATAACTTAATTCAATTCCCCTAAATATTTTTAATTAAATTGTAAGTAATTTAAAGTAAACTAAGCTTAAAAATATGTTTACTATTGGGTTGTAATAAAAGTTCCATCATTGTTTACAAAATTTATAAAATTGTCTTATATCTTTCTTTTTTTTTCAACATCTTTATTGGAGTATAATTGTTTTACAATGGTGTGTTAGTTTCTGCTTTATAACAAAGTGAATCAGCTATACATATACCTATATCCCCATATCTCCTCCCTCTTGCAGCTCCCTCCCACCCACCCCTATCCCACCCCTCTAAGTGGTCACAAAGCACCGAGCTGATCTCCCTGTGCTATGCGGCTGCTTCCCACTAGCTATCTTTTGCACATTTGGTAGTGTATATAGGTCCATGCCACTCTCTCACTTCATGCCAGCTTACCCTTCCCCCTCGCCATGTCCTCAGGTCCATTCTCTACATCTGCGTCTTTATTCCTGTCCTGTCCCTAGTTTCTTCAGAACCATTTTTTTTTAAGATTCCATGTATATGTGTTAGCATACGGTATTTGTTTTTCTCTTTCTGACTTACTTCACTCTGTATGACAGACTCTAGATCCATCCACCTCACTATGAATAACTCAATTTCGTTTCTTTTTATGGCTGAGTAACATTCCATTGTATATATGTGCCACATCTTCTTTACCCATTCATCTGTCGATGGACACTTAGGTTGCTTCCATGTCCTGGCTATTGTAAATAGTGTTGCAGTGAACATTGTGGTACATGACTCTTTTTGAATTATGGTTTTCTCAGGGTATATGCCCAGTAGTGGGATTGCTGGGTCGTATGATAGTTCTATTTTTAGTTTTTTAAGGAATCTCCATACTGTTCTCCATAGTGGCTGTATCAATTTACATTCCCAACAACAGTGCAAGAGGGTTCCCTTTTCTCCACACCCTCTCCAGCATTTATTGTTTGTAAATTTTTTGACAATGGCCATTCTGACTGGTGGGAGGTGATACTTCATTGTAGTTTTGATTTGCATTTCTCTAACGATTAGTGATGTTGAGCATCTTTTCATGTGTTTGTTGGCAATCTGTATATCTTCTTTGGAGAAATGTCTATTTGGGTCTTCTGCCCATGTTTGGATTGGGTTGTTTGTTTTTTTGATATTGAGCTACACGAGCTGCTTGTAAATTTTGGAGATTAATCCTCTGTCAGTTGCTGCATTTGCAAATATTTTCTCCCATTCTGAGGGTAGTCTTTTCGTCTTGTTTATGGTTTCCTTTGCTGTGCAAAAGCTTTTAAGTTTCATTAGGTCCCATTTGTTTAGTTTTGTTTTCATTTCCATTTCTCTAAGAGGTGGGTCAAAAAGGATCTTGCTGTGATTTATGTCATAGAGTGTTAATGCCTATGTTTTCCTCTTAGAGTTTTATAGTGTCTGGCCTTACATTTAGGTCTTTGGTCCATTTTGAGTTTCTTTTTGTGTATGGTGTTAGGGAGTGTTCTAATTTCATTCTTTTACATGTAGCTGTCCAGTTTTCCCAAGCACTACTTATTGAAGAGGCTGTGTTTTCTCCATTGTATATTCTTGCCTCCTTTATCAAAAATAAGGTGACCATATGTGCATGGGTTTATCTCTGGGCTTTCTATCCTGTTCCATTGATCTATATTTCTGTTTTTGTGCCAGTACCATACTGTCTTGATTACTGTAGCTTTGTAGTATAGTTTGAAGTCAGGGAGCCTGATTCCTCCAGCTCCGTTTTTCTTTCTCAAGATTGCTTTGGCAATTCAGGGTCTTTTGTGTTTCCATACAAATTGTGAAATTTTTTGTTCTAGTTCTGTGAAAAATGCCATTGGCACTTTGATAGGGATTGCATTGAATCTGTATATTGCTTTTGGTAGTATAGTCATTTACACAATGTTGATTCTTCCAATCCAAGAACATGGGTATATCTCTCCATCTGTTTGTATCATCTTTAATTTCTTTCGTCAGTGTCTTATAGTTTTCTGCATAGAGGTCTTTTGTTTCCTTAAGTAAGTTTATTCCTAGGTATTTTATTCTTTTTGTTGCAATGGTAAATGGGATTGTTTCCTTAATTTCTCTTTCAGATTTTTCATCATTAGTGTATAGGAATGCAAGATATTTCTGTGCATTAATTTAGTATCCTGCTACTTTACCAACTTCATTGATTAGCTCTAGTAGTTTTCTGGTAGCATCTTTAGGATTGTCTATGTATAGTATCATGTCATCTGCAAACAGTGACAGCTTTACTTCTTTTCTGATTTGGATTCTTTTTATTTCTTTTTCTTCTCTGATTGCTGTGGCTAAAGCTTCCAAAACTATGTTGAATAATAGTGGTGAGAGTGGACAACCTTGTCCTGTTCCTGATCTTAGTAGAAATGGTTTCAGTTTTTCACCATTGAGTACAATGTTGGCTGTGGGTTTGTCATATATGGCCTTTATTATGTTCAGGTAAGTTCCCTCTATGCCTGTTTTCTGAAGAGTTTTTTTTAGCATAAGTGGTTGATGAATTTTCTCAAAAGCTTTTTCTGCATCTATTGAGATGATCATATGGTTTTTCTCCTTCAATTTGTTAATATGGTTTATCACATTGATTGATTTGTGTATATTGAAGAATCCTTGCATTCCTGGGATAAACCCCACTTGATCATGGCGTACACTCCTTTTTTTTTTTTTTTTTGCGGTAGGCGGGCCTCTCACTGTTGTGGCCTCTCCCCTTGCAGAGCACAGGCTCCGGACGCGCAGGCTCAGCAGCCATGGCTCACGGGCCTAGCCGCTCTGCGGCATGTGGGATCTTCCCAGACCGGGGCACGAACCCGTGTCCCCTGCATCAGCAGGCGGACTCTCAACCACTGCGCCACCAGGGAAGCCCCGTACGCTCCTTTTAATGTGCTGTTGGATTCTGTTTGCTAGTACTTTGTTGAGAATTTTTGCATCTATGTTCATCAGTGATACTGGCCTGTAGTTTTCTTTCTTTGTGACATCTTTGTCTGGTTTCGGTATCACAGTGATGGTGACCTCGTAGAATGAGTTTGGGAGTATTCCTCCCTCTGCTATATTTTGGAAGAGTTTGAGAAGGATAGGTGTTAGCTCTTCTCTAAATGTTTGATAGAATTTGCCTGTGAAGCCATATGGTCCTGGCCTTTTGTTTGTTCGAAGATTTTTAATCACAGTCTCAACTTCAATGCTTGTGATTGGTCTGTTTATATTTTCTATTTCTTCCTGGTTCAGTCTCAGAAGGTTGTGCTTTTCTAAGAGTTTGTCCATTTCTTCCAGGTTGTCCATTTTACTCACATATAGTTGCTTGTAGTAATCTCTCATGATCCTTTGTATTTCTGCAGTGTCAGTTGTTACTTCTGCTTTTTCATTTCTAATTCTGTTGATTTGAGTCTTCTCCCTTTTTTTCTTGATGAGTCTGGCTAATGGTGTATCAATTTTGTTTATCTTCTCAAAGAACCAGATTTTAGTTTTATTGAAATTTGCTATTGTTTCCTTAATTTCTTTTTCATTCATTTCTGATCTGATCTTTATGATTTCTTTCCTTCTGCTAACTTTGGAGGTTTTTTGTTCTTTCTCTAATTGCTTTAGGTGTAAGTTTAGGTTGTTTATTTGAGATGTTTCCTATTTCTTGAGGTAGGATTGTATTCCTATAAACTTCCCTCTTAGAACTGCTTTTGCTGCATCCCATAGGTTTGGGTCATCGTGTTTTCATTGTCATTTGTTTCTAGGTATTTTTTGATTTCCTCTTTGATTTCTTCAGTGATCTCTTGGTTATTTAGTAGCGTATTGTGTAACCTCCATGTGTTTGTATATTTTACAGTTTTTTTTCCTGTAATTGATATCTAGTCTCATAGCGTTGTGGTCAGAAAAGATACTTGATACAATTACAGTTTTCTTAAATTTACCAAGGCTTCATATGTGACCCAAGATATGATCTATTCTGGAGAATATTCCATGAGCATTTAAGAAAGTGTATTCTGCTGTTTTTGGATGGAATGTCCTATAAATATCAATTAAGCCCATCTTGTTTAATGTGTCATTCAAAGCTTGTGTTTCCATTTTTATTTTCATTTTAGATGATCTGTCCATTGGTGAAAGTGGAGTGTTAAAGTCCCCTACTATGATTGTGTTACTGTCGATTTCCCCTTTTACAGCTGTTAGCATTTTCCTTATGTATTGATATGCTCCTATGTCGGGTGCATAAATATTTACAACTGTTATATCTTCTTCTTGGATTGATCCCTTGATCATTATGTAGTGTCCTTCTTTGTCTCTTATAATAGTTTTTATTTTAAAGTCTATTTTGTCTGATATGAGAGTTGCTACTCCAGCTTTCTTTTGATTTCCATTTACATGGAATATCTTTTTCCCCCACTTTCAGTCTGTATGTGTCCCTAGGTCTGACGTGGGTCTCTTTTAGACAGCGTATATATGGGTCTTGTTTTTGTATCCATTCAGCCAGTCTGTGTCTTTTGGTGGGAGCATTTAATCCATTTACATTTAAGGTAATTATTGATATGTATGTTCCTATTACCATTTTCTTAATTGTTTTGAGTTTGTTATTGTAAGTCTTTTCCTTCTCTTGTGTTTCCTACCTAGAGAAGTTCCTTTAGCATTTGTCGTAAAGCTGGTTTGGTGGTGCTGAATTCTCTTAGCTTTTGCTTGTCTGTAAAGCTTTTAATTTCTCTGTTTAATCTGAATGAGATCCTTGTTGGGTAGAGTAATCTTGGTTGTAGGTTCTTCCCTTTCATCACTTTAAATATGTCCTGCCAGTCCCTTCTGGCTTGCAGAGTTTCTGCTGAAAGATAAGCTGTTAACCTTATGGGGATTCCCTTGCATGTTATTTGTTGTTTTTCCCTTGCTGCTTTTAATATTTTTTCTTTGTATTTAATTGTTTATAGTTTGATTAATATATGTCTTGGCGTGTTTCTCCTTGGATTTATCCTGTATGGGACTCTCTGTGCTTCTTGGACTTGATTGACTATTTCCTTTTCCATATTAGGGAAGTTTTCAACTATAATCTCTTCAAATATTTTCTCAGTCCTTTTATTTTCTCTTCTTCTCTGGGCCCCCTATAATTCGAATGTCAGTGAGTTTAATGTTGTCCCAGAAATCTCTAAGACTGTCCTCAATTCTTTTCATTCTTTTTTCTTTATTCTGCTCTGCAGTAGTTATTTCCAGTATTTTATCTTCCAGGTCACTTATCTGTTCTTCTGCCTCAGTTATTGTGCTATTGAATCCTTCTAGAGAATTTTTAATTTCATTTATTGTGTTGTTCATCATCATTTGTTTGCTCTTTAGTTCTTCTAGGTCCTTGTTAAATGCTTCTTATATTTTCTCCATTCTATTTCCAGGATTTGGGGTCTTCTTTACTCTCATTACTCTGAATTCTTTTTCAGGTAGACTGCCTATTTCCTCTTCATTTGTTTGATCTGGTGGGTTTTTACCTTGCTCCTTCATCTGCTGTGTGTTTCTCTGTCTTCTCATTTTGCTTAACTTACTGTGTTTGGGGTCTCCTTTTCGCAGTCTGAAAGTTCGTAGTTCCCGTTGTTTTTGGTGTCTGCCCTCAGCGGCTAAGGTTGGTTCAGTGGGTTGTGTAGGCTTCCTGGTGGAGGGTCTGGTGCCTGTGTTCTGGTGGATGAGGCTACATCTTTCTGGTGAGCAGGACCATGTCCGGTGGTGTGTTTTGGGGTGTCTGTGAACTTATTCTGATTTTAGGCAACCTCTCTGCTAATGGGTGGGGTTGTGTTCCTGTCTTGCTAGTTGTTTGGCATGTGGTGTCCAGCACTGTAGCTTGCTGGTCATTGAGTGGAGCTGGGTCTCAGCATTGAGATGGAAATCTCTGGGGGAGCTTTTGCCATTTGATATTACATGGAACTGGGAGGACTCTGGTGGACCAATGATCTGAACTCGGCTCCCCCACCTCAGAGGCACAGGCCTGACACCCGGCCAGAGCACCAAGACCCTGTCAGCCACACGGCCTTGCCTATAATTTCCAGTGTATCAACTGGGGTGAGTTGAACGGCTGGGGGTCAGAGCAGCTGGGAGCTGGCTGGGCACCTCTTGCTCTCTCCACATGGCTTTTCCAAATGTCCAGACTTGGCTTCTTTACAGTATGAGAGCTTCAGGACAGTTAACTTATATATTTCAACTTAAAATCAAGTCTAAATTAATTTTTTTTAATTATTTATTTATTTGGCTGTGCTGGGTCTTAGTCTCAACACATGGGATCTTCGTTGTGGCATGCAGTATCTTTTATTTGCGGCATGCAGGATCTTCAGTTGCGGCATGCAAACTCTTAGTTGTCACATGTGGGATCTAGTTCCCTGACCAGGGATTGAACCCAGGCCCCCTCCATTGCGAGCTCAGTGTCTTAGCCACTGGACCACCAGGGAAGTCCCTAAATTAATTATTAAATTACACCTTTTATATTGGAATCACAAAGCTAATCTGTTAGGTGTAATATGCCAAATTATTTTAAACATTACAAATACTTTCAAACTAAATCTACACAGAGTTTTCCTAAATTTAATACCCAAAAAATGTAATATATAGATTTGATTTAATTTATCACTTCTAATCTTTTTTCTAAAACTTTCCATGATTAAAGACACTTACTAAGGAAACAAGTTTACTAACCAGAGCAACACAGGGGTGTATATCTGAGCAAATTTAAGGTTAGTTCACAGCTGGCTGAGAATGCTCATTAAGCAGAAAAATGAGGCAGGGCGTGGGAGCCAGTGCCACAGGCATCGGGAAAATATACTTTGCACCCCATGCTGTGGGTCTGGCCCTCTTTTAAATCTCCATGCCAGCAGGGGACACTGAGTCCATGCCCTGCCAATGGGACACTGAGTCCATGTCCTGCCAATGGGATAGGTTTTGCAACCCAAGCTCCTGAGATCAAGTTAAGCCCTGGTCACCTCTTTTGTCTCCTGTCTCAGCTTCATCACCCCTTTCAGGATGAATCTACCCAAGTTGTTCACTCCCAGATGGGATTCATCTAATCAGTGTCCTGCTGGATTCTATTCTGAATTAGGTTTTTATTTTTCCTTTCTGGCCAACCACCAGGTATTAGAGGTATTTTAATGCCATCCTTGGATTCTGCATGTTTTTCCTGGCCTTGCCTGGCTCCCTCCACAGACACTAAGGTCCTACTGATGGCAGCCAGCTGGGTTCATGTGGCCGGGGCAGCTGTGCTCTGTGTTGTGCTGAACCAGCGAGCCACCCCGGCCCCTCTCTGTCCACTGTGATGCTCAGAGATGTCAAGAGGGACTGGACGGACAGGCTGCCTGTGGCACTGTGTACTCTGCTGAGAGATGTCAGTTCCTAGGTGCTCAAGGTGCTAAATATAGTAAAAAGCTTCTGGATCAGGATGACATGTCAGAATAAAAATAGTCCAGATGTGTGTAAGTAAATAGAAAAATAATTATAATATTACATACTAATATGGTACAAGGTGTTCTATGTACATAATTTCTAACCATCATAAATTTCTGAGTAAATATCATTTTACCCAATGAAATAGATGACACACTTGGGACCCAGAGAGACGAAACCATAATGAGCTAAGAGAGTGTTACCAAGTAGAAGTCTTACTGGACCAGCTTTAAACTATAGGAACTGTTAAAATACTGACTGAAGTGATTTTAAGCATAAAGACTTGACTGCAGTGTGTAGAAGAGTAATAATAGCAACCAAGATTGAGCACCTACTATGTGGCAGGTGCTATAAGGGAAGGAGCACAGGCCCCAGGAGTGGAAAGACCCAGACTTTACAGTCCATGCAGGTGCCCTCACTTCCCATATCACTTGCCCACTCGACCTCAGTTTCTTCATCTGTATATCATACACGTAAGGGTAATAAATCCTCCCTTCGAGCTTCACAGGATTGCTGGGTTGCTGAAATGAGCTTTGGAAAGAAGTGATTTGGAAAGTAGAATGTGCTGTAAGTGTGCATAGGCTTGTGACACTGGCTGAGTCCAGCCTGCAGGGCAGGAGGGTGCACTCTCATCTTGACTCGGGTGGTCTGAGTGTGGCAACGTTTGCCCTTGGTGTCAGTGATGTCACCTGCTCTCCATGATGTGAGTGGGCACCGGGGGTCCACAGTGAGGCAGGTGGAGCAGCCTGTGAGGGTTCTGATGAGAGGCCTGGACTCTTGGTTGCTGGGAAATCAGCCCCAGAGCCTTGGAATAAGTGAGGGCAAGGGCCCAGGGAGAGTAGAGGGAGCCAGAGTGGGGACGGAGCGAGGGGAGCAGGGCCTCTTCACTGCCTGAACGAGGAGTCCCAGCCAGTCACCTACCAAATGTGATACAGGTGACAATGGGGAGCATTATTTATAGAGAATTTAAAAGCAATAATAAAACCAATTAAAAGCTGGTCTGCTTTTTATTGTCACCCCGGCCGGCTGGCTGTTGTAAACAATGTTAGTGATAAAATACGTTTTTACGTTTTCCCTTTTAAGGGAGGTGGGGAAGAGGAACATTCCCTCTTTCTTTCATGCATGCCTTGGACCCTTTGCCCCTCCCCACTCAGCACTTAACTAGGGGGTTGCAGAGGGAAGGGGTCTGGGAAGGCCCTGAGAACAGGAGCACCCTAGCCTGTAGGGTCCTCTGAGAGGATAGCTAAGATGGGCCCCCAGGATGGGCCCAGATATTCTGGAGGAAGGAAGCGTGGCCTGTGGAGTGTGGGGTGGACAGGCTGCTAGGGCGCTCACTGGAGGACTCTGAGTTCCGCTACGGTACTGCCGCTGTCACCCGGGGGCTGCCCTCCATGCCACGCGCAGGTTATAATCAATTGGCAAGCACATTGAATGACCAATTCCCAAGCCTGTTCCTCACCCCGCCCCACATTCTGTACTAAGGACGTGGAGGTCAGGTTCTCCTCCTGACTCTCCAGCAAGAGCTGCCCTGCCCAGGCTCCACTAGGCCAAGACTTATCAGGCAATCTGTGCTCTGCCCTGTCCCTGGCCTGAGCGATGGCCCTCATAGTGACCACCTCTCTCTCCTCTGCAGGAACCAGGTCGAACCCACCAGTGATTCACGTAAGCGTCAAGGTCCTGTAACCACAGAGCCAGAAAAAGATCAAGGTCCCGTGGGCCCTGGGCCTCTGAAAGATCAAGGTCCTGTGATCCAAAAGCCTTCAAAGGGTCAAGACCCCACAGTCCCAGAGCCTCTGAAGGATCAAGCTCCTGTGGTCCCGGGGTCTCTGAAGGATCTAGGTCCCATAGTCCCTGCATCAGTTAAGGATCAAGATCACGTGGTCCCTGAGCCTTTAAAGAATGGAGGTTCTGTGATCTCAGCACCAGTCAAGGATCAAGATTCCTTGGCCCCAGTGCCTCTAGAGAATCAAAGTCCTATGGTTCCAGCAAGAGTTAAAGATCAAGGTTCCGTGGTACCAGAGCTTCTGAAGGATCAAGGCCCCGTGACCCCAGCACCTGTCAAGGATCAAGGTCCTATGGTCCCAGAGCAACTGCAGGATCAAAGTGCCATGGTCATAGCACCTGTGAAGAATGAAGGTTCTGTGCTCTCTGAGTCTGTAAAGAATCAAGGTTTAGTGGTCCCAGAGCCAGTCAAAGATCAAGGTGGAGGGGCCCCAGAGCTTCTAAAGGATCACGATTCTGTAATTGTAGCACCTGTAAAGAATCAAGGTCCAGAACTAGTCAAGGATCAAGGCCCCGTGGTCCCAGAGCCTCCTAAGAATCAAGGTCCTGTGGTCCCTGAGCCTGTGAAGAATCAAGTTCCTATACCCCCAGTGCCTCTGAAAGATCAAGGTCCTCTGGTGCTACCACCAGCAAAGGACCAAGGTCCTGTGGTCCCTGAGCCTCTGAAGATTCAAGGTCTCAGGAGCCCTCAGCTGCCCACTGTATCACCTCCACCCCCAGTCATGATCCCAACTGTCCCCTATGCAGAATATGTTGACAGTTCTCCTTGAGACTCACCCCTTGACATGCCAAAGAAGGAGCTGGCAATGAAAGTGCTCCCTCTCAGGGGCAGCAAAGACACTTATTTAATCTGCATGAAACACGTATTGTATAGTCTTGCTGGAATCTAATAAAACTTGTCCTTCTGGCTCAGCAGTGTCTCTCTCCCTGTCTGGCTTCATTTGAGAGTGTGTGTGTGTGTGTGTGTGTGCGCACGCGCGCCATGCACATTTGAGGGTGGGCATGCAGGGCTCTGCATTCATCCATCCGGGCCATCTGAGAAATTCCCAGCTCCTGTGAGCTGTCAGCATGAGATGGGAGTGGGTGGGAGTTGCTTGGAGACTGAGGACAGAACCCCATCGTGAGGGTGTGGGCGGGACACACATGTGTTTCCCTTTTACTCTCACACTGTGACCACACTTCACTTCTGACACCAGAGGTGGTGGTGGTGGGGTGGGGGTGGAGGAGGTCCCTCACATCAAGCAATTATCTAACACCAACTGGGGGGCCCTACATTGAAATCAATTCTGACGTTATCTACCTAGAGACAGCGTCAGCTCCCACAGGTGAAGGGCTCAGTCCCACAGGACTGTCCCCCTGCCCCCCCCAACTTCAGATGCCAATTGCAAGTCCCAGGCTATCGCTTGTACTTCTGACTGACTTGCTATAAATCAGCATTCCCACAACCCCCTGCTTGGGTTCAATAATTTGCTAGAATGGCTCACAGAACTCTGGGAAACATGTACTTATGTTTACTGATTTATCCTCAAAGGATAAAGAATACATCCAGATGGAAGAGATGCATAGGGTAAGGTATAGGGGAAGGGGCACGGAGTTTCCCTGCCCTTGCCAAGTACACCACCCTGCCAGTGCCTCCAGCAACCCAGAAGCTCTCCGAACCTCAAACTTTGGGGATTTTTATGGAGGTTTCATCATGCTGGCATAATCAATCATTAACTCAATCTCCAGCCCCTCTCCCCTTCCCAGAGGATGGAAGGTGGGGCTGAAAATTCCAAGCTTCTAATCGTGACTTGGTCTTTCTGGTGACCAGTCCCCATCCTGAAGTGATCCAGAAGCCACCAAGAGTCCCCTCATTAAAACAAAAGACACTGCTAGAGCCCAGGAAATTTCAAGGGTTTTAAGAGCTCTATTATTTCACAGGTCAGTTTCCATGAAAGCCTAGGTACCAAACAGGTACCAAACTGCAGCAAGCTGAGCCCTGGACTGTTCAGAGTTGAAACCTGCAGAGGAAACAGGAGCAGAGACCCAGCTGGCCCAGGATAATCCTGGATGACAGTTGTTTGCCAAGGGCTCAGTCCTAAAGATCATCCAGAGGTCATGCTTCTTGAGTAAACCAGGCCTCCAATCAGAAGAGTCCCAGGACACTCATGAGGGCAGAACCTAACATTTGCTGGTCCTCATTCAGTATCCAGGACAGCTCAGCCAGGGTTTTTAAAACAATGCCTGAAGTCCCCCACTCATTCATGCCTGCAAGTGACTTGTCCTTAGCACTCACTTTGTGCCTCGCTCAGTGCTGGGCATGAGGTCACTGTGGTACAGAAGTCCCAGTCCTATGACAATAAAAGGTGGCGTGGGATGAGGCCCTAGGACAACTAAAGGCCTGGCGTTGAGAGGACAGTGAAGAAAGAAAGGGGCATCCAGGAAGGCTTCTCAGAGAAAGTGGCTATGAAGTAGAGACAGCCCAGGCAGTGGGGGTAGGAAGGGGTATCATGGATGTGGCTGGGAGGGCCAGGGTAAGCCCCCTCTGGAAGTCCTTGAATGAAAGAAACCTGATTTTCATGAGGGCCTGACCAAAGGGTGTAGCAGGCCTCTGGGGCATACAACGGAGACCAGGAAGGGGTGACCAGTTTTCTGAACCCCAGGACCTCAGGGAGGGAGTCAGGGAGTCAGTCCTGTAGGCTGTGAGCGTGTTACTGGGAAGAAGGCTGGGGGCTAAGGCTCAGCCTTGCTCAGAGATGGGTCCTGTTAGGATCCCAGTGGTGTGGATCACAGTAGTCTCCCCTTTAAAACCCAGAGCCCTCAGGGGCTTGGGGGTGTGGGGAGAGCTCCACCTGTTGACTCCACCAAAGCTGGCTCCCAAGGAACACTCCTACCCCTTTAAGACCTTTGAGACCCATTAAGAACACTAACCCCTTTTAAAGGTCTCTTTTTAAAACGTCTCTTTTTAAAGAAGCTCAGCTCCGTTCTAACAGAGAAATCACAGGAAGTACTGATGACTTCCAAATGGTGAAGTTTTCTGAGCTACAGGCCCCAGTCCTGCTTCCTCACCCCACTCCCAACAGCACCAGTGTTTTCTGCCCCACAAGCCACCTCTATAAACACACACACACACACACACACAATGAGGATTCTTCCTGGCCCACCCAACACAGAGTTTGCTGCCATATGAATTCTAATAGGGCCCTGCAGATAAGACAAGACCACGCTGAGGCTAAAGAAGTACTGTGTACGGACACCGCGCCCCTCCTTTCAGTTCTCCCTCTGACCCACACACCTGGTCCCATGGCACACACATTCCCAAGGGCCAGGTAGATGGTGATCTCTCTGAGATGGGCAACATCCAGGGGCAAATGTCCAGAAAGCCATTGGCTACCAGGGCTCCCCCTCTGAAGAGAGAGCTGCCTGGAAACAAGGTGTGGGGGTCAGCCCCACATGGGGAGGCTGAGCTCCCTAGGGACAGTGTCAGAATGGAAAGAGAAGTGGGCCCAGCCCAAGGCTCTGGTGACTTTTTTTTTTGCTGTACGTGGGCCTCTCACTGTTGTGGCCTCTCCCGTTGCGGAGCACAGGCTCCGGACGCGCAGGCTGAACGGCCATGGCTCACGGGCCCAACCGCTCCGCGGCATGTGGGATCTTCCCAGACCGGGGCACGAACCCGTGTCCCCTGCATCGGCAGGCGGACTCTCAACCACTGCGCCACCAGGGAAGCCCTGGTGACTTTTTAAAGGTAGAAAAAGAAGGGCACAAAGGAAGCTGAGGAAGGGCTTCGCCCAAAGCTGTAAGGAGAGACCAGGGCCTGCAGTGCCAGGAGTGATTCAATAAGGAGAGCGATGCCCAGCGTCCAAAGCTGAGGGAGAGAGTGCAGATGACCGAGAGGCGGCGGTGGTGGAAGCAGGTCGACTCCAGCCCAGCGCCAGCCACCTCAATTTCCTCCTGATGATAAAGTGCCTCTGATGATAAGAGGTGATCCTGAGGCAGAAAACCTCCAGCTCAGGACTGAGCTGCAGGCCACCGCCTCACCTGCATCACGCCCAGCTCTCTGCTGCATTGGAAGAAGGCCCAGTGAGGGAGGTGGTCGGCTCAGGCTCCCGCCCTGGGCTGGGGCGGCGAAAGGCGGGAAATGAATTAGATGCTCTTGGCCCTTTTCAGATGCAGACTTCATCCTTGGCCTGGCTCTTCCCAGCTGCAGCCATTTCCCAGCCCCTCCCCAGCACGTGTCGTCTCCACCCCTCTCAATCCCTCCCCTCGGCGGCCTGGCGAATCCAGATAAAGGACCCCGGCGGGCCGCGGCCAGTAACCCCACCCGCCCAGACGCTGCTGCCTGAGGGAAGGAGGAGGGGGCGGCGCCCCTTCCCCGCGGAGCGGCCTCGAGAGCGCGCCGGCATCCGAAACTCGGATCCCGAAGATGCCCAGGCTCTGCCCAAGAACCCTTAACCAGGCTCCCGGCTCTGAATCTGACAGCTGGGGACCCACCATGCCCCCCGGGCGGGCGGCGCTGAGCCCCAGTCCCCAGCCGCGGCCGTCCACGCACGCGCACACCGTCTTGCCCGTGCGGCCAGGTCAGTTTCCTCGTCTGGGCTTCGGGCCCAGTTGCCGGAGCTTCTCGGCGCAGGGTCGGGCCAGGGCCCGGCAGCGGGCTGGCTAGAGAAGCCTGGGGACCCGCGGGCGCGCGCCACCCGAAGGCGGGTCTGGGGGGCCCTCTTGGAGCTGGGCTGAGGCCTCGCTGGAGCCCCCGGTGGCGGATCCAGGGAAAGAGTGCGATTTTACTCCTCTCGCGCTGTGATCCCCGCCCTGAACACCTGCCGGGGGCACCCCCGCACTGCCTGGGCACTTTTTGGCATTTTTGTGTAGTGAGGAGGCGGTGCGTGCGGATTCAGGGTAGACCATGGGGCCAAGTCGTACTGCAGCGACACCTTACGTAGTCTTTGTCTTTGTCGCGGCGAGGGTGGATCACCTAGAGGAAGGGGATGGTGAATGCACGCCATTCTCAGTCCGAAACCTGGAAATATTTTTTTGCACCAATTTCCAGCCCTCCACTTCCAATCCGTCACTAAGACCTGCGCCCTCTACCACAGAAATAAATGGTGAATCTGCCTTCCATTCTCTATCTCTATGGCCACCCCCTCTTACGTCACATATATCACAGTTTGTAATTCTGTATGTGAATTACATGATGGCACTCAGGGTGTAAGAAATAAGGCATTTCTTTATTCTGATAAATCAAATTAAATCAAGTTGGAGCCCCTCCTCTCACTGCCAGGGTGGGCAGGAACTCTAATATTAGTCATTTTCCTAGAGCCTCACCCTGTCCCTAGGTCCAGGAGGCTTAGGCCATCCTGAGAAGACACATAGGTTGTCACTATGGCTGCCCTAGCCCAGCCAGAGGGGCACTGGCAGCTCCACGCCCCCCTGCACCATGTTTGGCTGCGGAGCTCCCAAAGCCTGCCCAGGTTGTGTGGTGTTAATGCCACTCCCCAGATACTCCTGTAGCCACCCACATCTGAGCCCATCCCTCAGAGGCGCCATAATCCAGACCCCCCAGCTCCCTGCCCTTTCTACACACCCCCATTCCCAAGTCAGGCCAGTCTATCCCCTCATCCATCAAAGCACCTACACTTTTACCCCCTCTCCATCTCAGCCCATCCAATTTAATATCCTCTGTGAGCTTAGTTAGACCTGATTCTTGGGGGGCAAGGGCTGCACCATCTTGCATAGAAACCAGCCTACATCTCTCAAGTTTTGATGAGGACACAAACTTCTGTGATTCTCCCAGATCTGTACCAGTTTATTGATTGGTAAGAAGAAAAAGTTCCAGAAGCTTCCACGTGGCCCTTTCTACCCTAATGGCCCTTATTCCACAGGTCTAGAGGCTCATGTGTGCTGTAAATTTCAATTATACACCCTGAAACTAAAAATACAATTGCAGGATGAGTCCAGGCATCATGCCTGGACTTGAGTCAAAGCTCCAGTTGTCACCTGACGCACCTGAGCCTCTACACAGTGGCTTTCTATGTCCTCAGGAATTAGCATTAGATAAACTCAAGGTCTGCTAATCCCTGAAAAGCCTGTGTATTTTCCTTTCACAGAGCACAGTTCTCTGGCAAATGGCCTACCTTTGTGGAAGGTAGGCTGCTAAAAGGAAGATTTACAGTATGTATCTGGGGTGCTATTGAAGGGGCCGCTCTGAAGGGTACTGACCTCTCTTCCATTCAAGGGGCTTGGGTGAGGGACCAAAGTTCTCTTTCATAGTGGGTCAAGTCAGGCTTCTGCTACCAGGCCTGGAGGGTTTTGTTTGTTGTTTTACTTTGTTGTTTCTGTTATACATTAAGGAGGACTTAGAGGCTGCCTACCTATTTGGTCCCTTTGGTCCTATTTGGCCCTTAAACAATAAGTCTTTGCTAAAGACATCTGTGGGTTAGACCATTCTGAGTACCACTTGGCATCTGACGTCCCAGATGGCCAAGTGCTGCTGTCTGTGCTCTGTTCCCCTGGGATCCCATCATTTCCACTAAAATCATGGAGCCCATTTCTGTGGCAGTGTCTTTCACTAGTATCCCTAGCCTGCAGAGAACAAGTACTGCATCATGTTTCAGAGATGCTCCCCTCACTAACATGTTTCTCCATGCCTTGGTGAAGGGAATTTCCTCCAGGCTCTATAAAGAGGAGGTCGGGAGTGTGGAACTTGGCTTGAGAGTATGTGAGTGGGTCACACAGGGTAAATCCACATCAACATTGCTCCCTGCCTTAGCACTGGATTCCTTCCTCTATGTTAAAGCAAGGAATTCTGGCATTTCAATATCAATTAAGCACAGGCCTCAGTTGAATCCAGGTTTCAGTCAACCAGCTAAGCAAACAATGAAAACCACTCCTAGCTGCTCAAACTGGCAGACTGACTCTAGAATCTTAGGTAAATGTACCCATATTAATAAATCCAGCCCAGTGAAAATTGTGTTCCTCCCTCCATGGACTAGCACCCACAGAAAACATTCCCACATATATTATCCAGGCTTTTTGGTGATATAAATTAGCAAAATCTTGCAATTCTTTTGATGTGGCTGCTTCGTCCTCCCCCATCTGACTCTAACTAGTCTTCTGAGAGAGGAAAGTGTCTAATTCCAGTTATGGGACTGGAGGCAATGGGATTGGTGCGTGAAGAGACTTGGCCTCCCTCTGTGGGGTAGATTGAAATCATGCCCATGATATTTTGCTGCTCTTTCCATCCAGAAGTGAAGTCTCTTTTTCACCCCTCGAATCCAGGCTGGCCTCGTGACTTGCTTTGACCAACAGGATGTGATGGAAGCGACATGATATAAGCTGCAGAGCCCAGGCCTCAGAGGCTTAGCTCCTGCCTTTATCCTCTCAGAATCCTGAGGCCACCACTGTGCCAGGAAGAAGACGGGGATGCAGGCACACATAAGAGAGAGGCTCAGCGCCCAGCCATCCCAGCTGAGCCCAGCATCTAGTGGATGCAGTCACCCGAGCGAACCCAGACAAGACCAGTAGAAGAACTGCCCAGCCAACCCGCAGAACTGTGAAAAAGAATGAATTGTCATTTTAAGCCACTAAGTGTGGAGTGGCTTGTTTCTCTGCAATAAACAACTAAAACACTTTGCATGACAAACTGACAATGTAATTTGTTGACTGCAGCATCAGACTCCTGTCTTGATAAGTTATATAACGTAGCTTAGCTCTCCCCTCCTGTTGGGCCTCCTCTCGGCTCCCCTGTTGAGTTTGTCATCTCTGGTTTACACCAAGACAGAGGAATGACATGAAAAAAAAAAGGAAGTCTGAGAGCTGACCACTTCTCAGTAGGTGTATTTGAAGTGTCAGAACACTTTCTAATTCTTGCTGGAACAGCCAGGTGGATCAGCTTGTGCACGGACATGTGGACTCCGTGCTCCCTCCACAAATGAAACACTGGTGGTAGGCGTGTAGGGGAGCTGAGCAGACATGTCCATGTCACAGAGAGAGAGGAAGAAAGGTGACAGCAAGGGGTATTGAAGGACCAAGTCCCCCCAAGAGCACCTGGAGGGAAAATGCGGTGTGTGCTGCCCAGAGATGCTTCCCCAGAGCTCTGGGAGCACAGAGGCAGCTGCGCTTCTGACGGGCCCAGGAAGAGTCTCTGGAGAGTCGGTAACCTTTGAGGTAGGCTTTGAAGGATGAGGAGGGCTCCACTGGCAGAGGTGGGGGGAGGCATGATACCAGCAGAAGAGGCCACATGAACAAAAGGAGAGGGAGGAAAGTCCAGGGGAGGGGATGAGTCAAGCGGGGGCTGTGGAAAAGGAGGGAAATTGGAGGGTGGGAGTGGCAAAGCCAACTGCTCTGCTCCTGCAGAAGCGTTCACTGACCTCGGGGCCTCCCCGTCAGCCGCCTCCTCCCAGCCTCTCTCAGAGCAGTTCAGCCCAGCACCTGGGGGCCAGGCCTCCCTCTATCTCACCCCCACCCTCCCCCAGGCCCCTCGCTGTGTCCCAAGCTCCCGTGGCCCTTCCAGCGGCCGCACCTCTGTTCACACTGGGCCTCTCTTCCAGAATGCCTCTTCCCCTCTTTCCTACCAACCTCTAGCACCTCTTCTTCCAGGAAGTCTTCCCTGACCACTTCAGCTCTGCCTGACCCCCAGGTTGTATGGCATGATGAAAAGAATCAGGCTTTAAAGTTGTGGAGATCTGGGTTCAAATCCCAGCTCTGCAGTATGATCTTGATTTATTTACCTTCTCTTATTAATAGTTAATATTTCTCGGCCACATATCATTTGCCAGGTACCATGGGTTACCTCATTTCATTCTCACCACAGCTCTATGAGGTACTTACTATTATCATTCCCATGTTACTAGTGAGGAAACTGAAGCTCAGGGAGGTTAAGTGTCTGGCCCAAGGCCACACAGCTAGGAGTGGCAGAACTGGGATTCCAGTCTGGTCTGCCAGGCTCCAATGCCTCTGCTGCTAAGCACCAAAGCACCCAATGGACCACTTCCTTTGAATGAGCACTTATTAGGCACCTCCTATGTGCCAGGCGTTGTGCTGGGTTTGGGGATGTGGCCAGGGCGTGGGCAGACAAGGGCTACTCTCAAGGAGGTTTTAGCTGCGGGGACTGGAGTAAGATTATATAGAATCCCATTGGCCACTGACGGCCTCCTATAAACCGTGGAGCACGGAGCTCACGCGTATCGACCACCTCTCTCCTCCACAGCCAGCTGACCTGCGCTCCCATACGTGCCAGGCTCTGTCACTGACCTGCTAGGTGGCCTTGGGCTGGTCACGTTATTCTCTAAACCCCAGTTTTCTATAACTTGGGATGGTAATAGCTACCCCTGAGGGAAGCTCTAAGAATTAAGAGCTTCCCTCAGGGGTACCCAGCCGTGCAGGGCACATAGTCAGTGCTCAGTAAAAGTTAATCCCCATCTCCCCACACTTGCACTCACATCCAGGACCCACACAGTGCAGCAGGGTCATCATCTCTCTGAGACTTTTAACAAGCACGGTGGTGGAAATAACAAGGAGGTCCCTTCAGTAGCCTCCAGGTGGCAAGAAAGCTTCACACAGAGCTGTGATGGGCCATCAAGGGCGCTGACGTGGCTGGTCCAGCCGCAGCCCAACCTTGACCTATCCACCTCCACCACCTGCCCTGCCACCCTTCACACCAGCAACCCCACCCCTCACTGTGAGGTGGGAGCACAGACCTCCCACCCCACTCCCGCCTGTGCCCAGATGGAGGCAGGTGGCCTCAGGGCCCCCTTTGTGTCCTCTGGGCAGCCCCACACTCAGCCCTGCCTTCCTTCACTGCCCATGCCCACCTGGTGGGGAAGCTGTTGCAGGCTGAGCTTTGGGTCCAGGAGTCCCAACTTCTAGTCCAGTCTCCCCATCTCTGAACTATACCTGTGTGAGTAGGAAGACTTCCCACCTAACTGGGCTATTGTGGGGACCAAGTGGGACAACGTATATAGACTGTGAGGGTATGCACCTTTCCTGTTAAAATCTGGCCAGTTCCTCTCCTGCCCTTTCTGTGTGTCAGGGAGGAAGAACAACTCTCCAGCGGGCTAGGAGCATTTCCCAGCTCAGCCGCACTGGCTGTGGAGCCTCAGGCAGGTCACTTGACCTCTCTCAGCCTCAGTTATCTCACCTGTAAATTGGGAATAATCCCTACCTAGCCAAGCTGTTAGGAGGCTGGGATAAAATTTATATATATCAAGTGACCGACATGGTGTTCGGCACATAGTAGAAGCAAAATACAAAGGAAGGACCAGCTGGTATTATTAAAGTCATTATTCTGATCAAGAAATGCCTACTTACCCTTCAAGGCAGCCCACATGTCACATCCTCCTGGGAATCTTCCTTGATCTCCCCATGGCAGTCATGGCACCCACCCATGGCACCCTTCTGGATTCCCGAAGCCCTGGTGCCCTTCTAACACAGCTCTTTCACTTAATAAAATATGTTTTGAGTGCCTTATGTGTGCATGACACTGGATTTGAGTGCAGGACATACAGTGATGAACAAGACAAGGGGACTTCCCTGGTGGCGCAGTGGTTAAGAATCTGCCTGCCAATTCAGGGGACATGGGTTCAATCCCTGGTCTGGGAAGATCCCACATGCCGCGGGGCAACTAAGCCCATGTGCCACAATTACTGAGCCTGCGCTCTAGAGCCCATGACCTACAACTACTGAGCCCACATGCCACAACTACTGAAGCCTGCGCATCTAGAGCCCGTGCTCCGCAACGAGAAGCCACCGCAATGAGAAGCCCACGCACCACAACGGAGAGTAGCCCCCACTCGTCGCAACTAGAGAAAGCCCGCATGCAGCCAAAAATAAATAAATAAATAAATTTTTAAAAAAGTCATCGTCCCTATTCTCATGGAGCTTCCATTCTAGTAGTGGGGACAGACCAAATGTGTCAATAGGTGGATAATTTAGGAGCACTGAGTCAGTAAAACAAGAAAACATAGTAAAGAAATTGATGTTGTGGAGGAGCTGCTTATACTGGGTGGTTAGGGAAGGCCTGTGGAGTAGATGACATTTAGGCCGAGTTCTGGATGACAAAAAAGCAGTCTTGCAAAGATCTAGAAGAACCACTTGCCAGAAAGAACAGCTAGTGCAAAGGCCCTGAGGCAGGAGAGTAAGTGTGGCATGTCTGGGAACTGAATGATCCAGGGGACTGGAACACAGTGTGTACTGAGCATACTTGTCACTGTCCCTACGTCTCCACTTCTAGATGAAGCCTCTTGAGGGCAGAGATCTAATTTATTGGGTTCTCAGCACAGAACAGACCTGGAGTTCTAAACAGTTGTGTTGCATTATGGTAATAATGGGAGTGAATCAGCTGGCCCTTCTGCAGCCCCATTCACATCTTGGAGGACTCCAACTAGGTTGCCCAGCCAGGCAGGGACTCCCTCCTCAGACCAACAACCCCCAGGGCAGAGTTGTTGGCAAACAGAAGCTGGAGAGGTGCCCAGAGAGAGGTAGTGACCTGCCCAAAGTCACACAGCCAGCAAACAGCAGAGATGGGTCATGAATCCAGTTTCTTCTGTTCCTCTGCCTCCCTGGCCACTGGTCTTCTGTCCCATGCATCCCACTTGCCCTCTCCCTCCTTGAGCTGTGATGTCAGGAGCCCCAAGGACCATGAAAGGTAACCAATGTGAGGACTGTATCAGGTCCCTCGTCTCCTGCTGCAAATCCAAACACAGAGCAAGGTTCCCACAAGCTCCTTCTTCACAAAGTCCTGCCCAGCTGGGCAGCCTGAGCTTGTGCCCTCTGGCCCTGGATGTGGATGAAGTCAGCTTTAAGTGAAAGCCTAGGGGGCTGAAGACTGGGACCCTGGAGTTACAGCAGGACAGCGAAGCTCTGGGCTCCAGGTCCAGCGCTGTCATTCCGTCCCTGCAGCCACCATCTCTCCAGGGCAGCCAGAGCCAAAACAATCTCCAATTCAGCACATAGTGGGCCTGCCACGTGGAGTTATCTGCCAGGATTTCAGGGCCTGACAAGGGCTATCAGTAGCAAACGTGGCTTAACAGAAGGAGCCCTTATCCCCGGGGAAGAATGAGATGGGAATCTCTGATCCAATCCCCTTCCATGCTCTGACAAAATTTCACTGGAAAATTTTATTGAAAAAAACAATTGTACAAATAAGATCTTTGTTTGACAGCAACAAAGGCTCATTTCCCCCCTTTCCTCCCCATCTTTGAAAATCTATAAAAGGAAAAAAAAATGTTCATCCCCATGATGCCTGACCGGAGTCTGCCCAAGAGTTCCCCCTGCCCCTGCATAAGCTATACCCGACCCCCTCACTGGGGTCAGACCCATGGGTGGGGGGGTACATGTCCCAGGGGCTGCAGCACCTAGTTTTATAGTTGAGGGAAGTTAGAAGATTGGGAGGGAGCCGGGGAGGGGCTGAGGTGGTGGTGGTATCAGGAAGAAGGCCCCCATTCCATGAGGGCTTGGCTGAACCCCCAGCTCGATTCCGTCTCACAGATGATAAAGCACACAGCTATAAATATGAACACGGACCGAGGCAGCCTGGATCCCAGGGCTGAGGGCAGGGCTCCACGACTGCTGCCCAGCTCCCACAGGATGTGGGGTCTCTGGGCTCAGCATCCTGACAACTGGGGGCCCGTGTCCAGGCAGAGTGAATCCTGGCTGGGAAGGTCTGCTCAGACACAGCCAGCCCCCCTGTTTTCCCACCCCCACCCCGTGGACTATCCAAGGTCAGTACCTCAGCTCCCCACCCCCATAGCACCCATGTGTCTCAGGAGCCTCCCGCTGCCCCCTGCCATCCCATACCCACCCTGGGGCCCTACAACTCGTCTCGCATCTTGTCACCCTTGGGCCGGACCAGGCGCCCAATGAACAGCAGGGAGCTGCTCTGGGTGTCTCGAACCAGGAAGATGAAGGGGTGGTCGGCGTAGAAGAGCTTGGGGCTGCGCAGCTCCTCACGCCCATAGATGTCCTGGTCGAAGGGGTTGCCGTCCGTGTCCCACTCGAAGGCGGTGGCGTGGAACACACTGGCCAGGTACAGGTCCTTCTTGCCGGACATGCGAGACAGGTCTGCCTTGTTCTTGTCGATGGCCTCAGTCAGACCCAGCCCAGCCAGGTGTTTCTGCAGGACCAGGTGAGGGCCGGTGAGGCCACGGTGGGTAAGGTTCCTAGACCCTCACCCTCCACCCACACCGCCTGCTGTCTCCTCCCATCTCTTCCTCAGGGCAGAGATTAGCACTCCCTGCCACCTTCTGTGTGCCAGACATGGCGTGGGCACTGCCAAGCACTGCTTTCCTAATTCTCATGAAAACCCTGCAAGAGCTTCCAATCACCACTTCACAGATGAGGAAACTAAGGCTCAGGGGGAAAAGGCAGAATTTATGCCTGGCCCCGCCGAGCCATCTTGACCTGTGCTTCTCAAACTGTGGGTGGTGGACTGCCAGCATCAGCATGCCCCAGGGGCTTACATGAAGTGCACATTCCCTGACTCCAGCCCAGAGCCACTGAATCACAATCTCGGGGGGTGGGCTGGGAACCTTTTTGAACCAACTCTCCAGGTAGTTCTTGACACACTCAAGTTTGAGAAAGACTGGCCTAAGGACAGCTATGACCACATCACTCTGGGGCTTAAAACCTTTCCAGAGTGATATGATGTCTGGGATTTGCTTCAAAATAATCTGATGGGCGAGGAATGGGTGTGTATAAATGAATCCTTATTGGTCATGAGTTGACGATGGTTGATGTTGGGTGATGGATACATGAGGGTTCCTGATACTAATCTCTCTATTTTTAATATATTTTTATACATTTCCATAGTAAAAAGTTAAAACGCACACACACACACACACACACACACACACACACACACGCCCTCTTCCAAGGCTCTGCACAACCCCTGGAAGCCAAGAACAAGCTCTTCCCTGTGAACTGTGCTTGCATTGCAGCCTTAACCCTCAGCATGTCCCACTCTGCTCTCCACTCAACAGCCTCCCTGAAACTGCATCCTCGATGGCATCTCAGTGGCTACCCTGTCTCTGTAGGGCCCTTTAGACTCCATGTCTTCTGGGAAGGCTTCCCTATCCCACAAGACTGGAGCCGCACCTCTCTGGGCCTCAGCACCCCTGGCCTCCCTCTGTCTATCAGTGAGTGGTCCTGTCTGTCTCTCCTGCCTGGCTCAGAACTCCCTCAAGGCAGGGCCCGTAGTCAGGGCTCTCCCTGGCTCTCAGTGCAGAACAGGTGGCAGTAAAGGACTGTCGGCTGAGTGAACAGCAGCCTTCAGGGCCCAGGCTTCTGCGGGACAGTGCACTTCCCCAGCATGGCCAAACGGGCACGAGACCTAGGGATCTGAGAGTCAGGGTGTCCTGAGACAGGCATTCTAGGCCCAGCTATTCCAGTCCCCATGACTTTGCACAAATCACCCTCTTGGAATTTCCCAACTCAATCTATTGCAGGGTAGCGGGTAGTGTGTCCAACCAGGGTGCCAGGAAAACACAGGAGAAAGAAGGAGAGTCAGATGACAGCGACTGCAGGAGAAGGGGCTGGGGTAGAGTCGGGACAAGCGCAAAAGGGAGACGGGTGGCTCCTCTCTGGAAACCCTCAGTGTTGTCTACAGTACAGACCACACAAGCTCCACTAGTCTCCACTTTGGAGCCTAAGCCCCATCTCATCTCAAGCTTTCTCTCTCCATGCTCTCTCAGCAACAAGTCTGAAACAATTTTGTAGGTGAGGGACCTGCCAAGGAATCATTTCTGGAATCCAAGGAAGGAATGAGATGAAAGTCTTCCCTTTTGAGTAGAGGAAAAAATCTTTCTCTCCTGATTGACAAAAAGGCCACCCTGAGTTTTCACCTTGAGAACTAACTGCAGCTCCAGTGCTTACTAGCTAGGGTGACCTTAGCGAGTCACTGCTTCTCTCTGAGCTGGTGCCCACCACCCAGAGTGGTCATGAAGGAGAAATGGTGTTGAGCGGGTCTGGTTAAGTTTCCAGCCAAGTGACCCAGAGCTGAAAGCCATTATTAATCTTATTACTGCATGGGGGACAATCCTCCAGCTTGAAGAGTCTATACATGCATACCCCAGAGATATTGCGGGTTCGGTTCCAGACCAGCACAATAAAGTGAATATTGCAATAAAGTGAGTCACACGAATTTTTTGGTTTCCTGGTGCATATAAAAGTTACGTTTGGGCTTCCCTGGTGGCGCAGTGGTTGGGAGTCCGCCTGCCGATGCAGGGGACGTGGGTTCGTGCCCCGGTCCAGGAGGATCCCACATGCCGCGGAGCGGCTGGGCCCGTGAGCCATGGCCACTGGGCCTGCACGTCCGGAGCCTGTGCTCCGCAACGGGAGAGGCCACAACAGTGAGAGGCCCGCATACCGCAAAAAAAAAAAATCAATGTACATACCTTAATTAAAAATACTTCATTGCTAAAAAATGCTAACCATCATCTGAGCCTTCAGGGACTCAATCTTTTTGCTGGTTGAGGGTTTGAAATATTGCGAGAATTACTGAAATGTGACACAGACACGAAGCGAGCAAATGCTGTTGGAAAAGTGGAGCCAATAGACTTGTTTGACACAGGATTGCCATAAGTCTTCAGTTTGTAAAAAAAACGCAGTAAAGCGAAGCACAATAAAACGAGGCATGCCTGCAATAATGTCTGAGTTGTTGACTATGTGAATTTGGAGAAGTTATTTAACTTTTCTGAGCCTCACATTCCTCATCTGTAAGATAAGGTTGATAGTCCTACCTAATAAAGTTGTTTTGAGAATTAAGAGTTTAATACATACAAAGTGCTTAGGAAGAGTACCTAGCATACAGCACGTGCTCAATTATATTGGGTTGGCCAAAAAGTTCATTTGGGTCTTTCGTACGATGTTACAGAAAAACCTGAACGAACTTTGTGGCCAACCCAATATTTAGCTATTGATGTTATCACCATCTTCCCAAGGGCAGGGACCATGCCTCCTCACCCAGCACAGCCCAGTATTGCCTGAACAGCCAGAGGGGTTCAGGACAGACCTGCTGAGCTGGTGAATGGATGCCCCATGCGCCATGCCCCCCTCCAAGCCCTGCAGGCCCTTGAGTTGGGCCATCCCTCACCTGCAGGTCGTGGGTCACCTCCACCACACCCTTGGGCAGGGAGATGGCAACAGCCTTCTTCTGCATCTTCCCCATCCAGATCTTCAGCTGCTCTTTGGTCAGCAGCTTCTCAAGGCGCTCAAGGGGCTCCACGTGGTGGGGCATGATGATGATGAGGCTGGAGAGCTTGTGCGCCAGGGGCATCTCCACAATTTGCAGCTTCTCCTTCTCGTCATCATAGTAGTTGTAGAGACCTGGGAGAAGAGCAGAAACAGCGCTGGGCACACTGTGGGGCAGGGGCGGGCCAGGCCCCAAGCACCCGCTCATGCCCCCACTTTGCCCCCCCAACCCCGCCCTGCAAGGCACGTACCTGTCCGGTGCATCATGGTGACACCCACGGTATAGGAACGGGTCACCATGAAGCCTCGGCTGTCCACCATCTTGTGGTGGAATCTCTCATCCCAGTGTGCTGTAGTGGGAAGTAGAACACAAGGTCAGAAATAGATGCCCCCATCTTGTCAAGACACTCCCCTCAACTGCATACCCTGGATTTTTCCCTGCTCAAGGCCTTTGTTCAAGTTTTCAGGTCTCAACTGCAGCCCACCTCCCCCCGATCACCCAGCCCACAGAGTACATGTTCCCTGCTTTGGGGGTGTGGGTCTTGGTCCCAGGACATGCTGCCTGAAGATATGGCTCTCTATATTTAGGGCCTACCTGTTTCCACATGACAGGGGGTGCCTTCAGAAGGAGGACCCTCAGCTCAGCTACCACCATGTACACCTCTGCCCTGACAACTGTCAGGCGTTTGCACAACATGCGCTGAGCTAGACTTCCCACCCCACCTGCTAACTGAGGTCTGTGCCCGGGCAGGGGATGCCCCAAGACCACCCTTAATTCTTATCTGCAAGCCCTGTCTCTGTGTCCCCCAAAATGACCCCAAAAACCATGAATACGTGACAGTGGCATGAGCCCTGCCCTATGTCACATACAGACCTGTATTCAAATTCAGTCTCAGTCACCAACTGGCTGCAAGACCTTTCACCCCTATCTTGGTCCCTTCATTTGTAAAAGAGGGGTCACCTCATCCTCACAGCATGCCGTGAGAGGAACAGTGCTATCCATATAGGTACTCAAAAATACACATTAAGCCCAAATCGAATCTTCAATTCAAGATGCACCTGGACCTGAGTCCGGGCTCTCTCCTCCTAGCTGAGCCTCAATTTCCTTACCTGTGAAATGGAGGTAATACCACCTGCCCCCAAAGCTGCTTTGAGGGTTAGTAATGATCACAGATGTGGAGCCTTTCTCCAGCTCATTACTGAGATAGAATTGATTACTAAATTTGATTCCAAAACAAGCAACAACACTCTGATGTGATGAAACACGGTAGGAGCACATCTTATGGAGTCCTTCGGTGGGGCTTGCATCTCTATCCCGTTCCTTTAGACAGAACACTACACCTCTCTGAATCTAGTGTCTCGTATGTAACAAGAGTTCAATAACAGTGCCTCCCTCTGGGTCCACCGGTTGTTAATGAGGACTGAAGGAGCCCCAGCCGTGGTGCTCAGCAGGGGAACACTGACCTGATTTGCCAGGGGCGGGGCTCCGGGGAGAGGAGGCCCCGCCCCACCGCGCCCTGCCCCGCCCCTCCGGACTCACGCTTGAAGAACATGGCATTGACCAGCAGCGCGCCATCGGTGTGCTCCACGTCCTTGGTGACCTCGGGCAGCTTGCCGTCGGTGGTCTGCGCCGCCCACTCGTTGATGGACTGCAGGGCGCTGCGCTTGTCGCGGAAGTTGATCTTGGAGTGCTCGCAATTGTAGTGCTGCTTGCTGCTGCGCACGAAGTCCTCTGCGAAGCTCACCGAGCTGGGCCCATACAGGCGGCTGCCCAGCTTCCAGGTCACGTTGCGCGCCGTGCTGTTGCTGAGCGAGCGCAGCAGCTCGCCCAGGCCCGCGTGCACCTCCTCGTCGCGCAGCTGCTCGGCGCTCAGCACCGCCTTGGCCTGCGACGCCGTGGCCGCCTTGCCGCCCAGCGACACTAGCCCCAGGGACGAGGCCACCACCACAGGCGACAGCAGGATGTTCTCCACCGCCTGGTCCTTGGCCATGGCCTGGTACAGGCTGAAGGCCAGGCCGGCGCTGCGCTCAGCAAACGTGGCCGCCTTGGGGCTCAGCTTCTCAGCCGGGCTGGGAGCTGCTGCGGCCGCGGGTTTCTTCACCTCGGCGGCCAGGGCCCTACCCAGTAGGCAGAAGGTGCTGATGAGCAGGAGGGCACGCATGGCTGGGAGGCGGGTTGTGAGCACCACGGAGGACCTGTGAGGGTGGCAGAGAGAGGGCGGCCCTGAAGCCCCAGTCGTTCCTCCCCAACAACCATCCCTAGCCTCCTGGCTGTCACCAAGTCCCCTGGAGATGGGAGCAAGATGGCCCAGAGCTCTAGGGAGCCCGGACCTAACTCCGGGTTGCCCAGATTGGGGGTCTCCGTCTGCCCACTCTCTCAGAGGCCTTCTTTGACTCCCTAGCCAAAGCAGGCAAGTCCCCACCTCAGCCCTATTGATTTCTTGCACTGAACTTAACATTTAGACTTATGTTTGTTATGTACTGTTTCCATCCCTAATTAGTCTGTGACCTCCAGGAGGGTAGGAAACCTAGCCAGTCTGGTTTCCCTCTATATGCCCAGTGCCTGGCACACAACAGGCCTCAGCTGTTCCTGAACGAACAGAAACCAGGGCCACTTGCCCAAACCTGGGGTCTTTAGTTATTCGCTCTGATCTCATACAACCCTGGGGCCCTTTTCCAGTGGGGGAAAAAAAAAAGTGGTAGATGGGCTCAGGGTCTGCATGAAACTCAGGGGCCTGGACAAAGGATGTCATGTGGGGCGGAGGTGTAGGCCTGCTCCTCCCCGAATGCCCTTCCTTCTGCCCTGGGCTGTTAATGAGTCACTAGTTGGTTCACTCATTAAATGAGAGTCCAGATGCTCTACTCTGCTGCCCCAAGGGTGACGTTGAGTTCGCATGTGTGCATGTGTGTGTGCCCACCCCTCTCTGAGCCTCAGGCTCCATTTTCCAAGTTGTACGGGTCTAGGTCTCCATGCCCAGGCTTCTGTCTCGGCAGGGATTTGCCTGCCCGTCTGCCCACAGCCCCTGGAGCGGATGTGAAATCCCCAGGACAAAAACTGGGGGAGCCGGTTGGGGGGAGGTTTCCTGAGAGGAAGGATACTAAGGGAGAGGGTAAGTCACAGCTCAAAGGAACAATGACACCGACACCCCTTCACCAGAGGCTGGTGGCCAGATGTGTGTTCATTCTCCCAGGAAGCTGGGCCACCTCAGATTCTATTCTGCCCTCCCATCTGACAGTCATCACCACACATGCCCATCTATTCTGTGGCTTCAAGATTGCCCTCAGGTCCCCTCCTCAAACCACAGCAGTAGCAGTGGCCCCTAGGACAAGCCCCCTCCCCTCTCTGGGGCCTCCCATCAGGACAGTCTCTCCACATGGACTTATTTCCACACTCCTCCACTTTGAGGTCATTTCCGCTTCTCCAGGCAGCACAACGGAAGAGGAGATGACATGGCAAAGGGAAGGTTTGGAAGGAACCGCGGTGATCCCACAGCTCTGGCAGATCCCATCTCATGGTCCTCAAGAAGATGGAAAACTCAGAATCCTGGTGGACAACCCTCAGGCCTTGAGCCTGCCTGGGGAGCACTGGCTTTCTGCGAAGACTCTACTGCTGCAGCCATCCTGTGAACCAAGCCAAGTCCCCCCTCCCTGGGCTGCCACCTCCTTGGAGGTGCAGTGCAGAGGAGAAGCAAAGGGTACATGGGGAGAGGTGGTGGGAGGAGAGAAGGCCACTGAGCCCCACAGCTGCCTGGGGGAAGGTATCAAAGAGATCTGTAGCCTAGAGTATGGATTGCAGAGGTAAGACAGAGTTTCACCCTAAAGAACGGATTAGTAAGGGAATATCTCAGGGCCCAGGCCACCTTCCTCCCAGCCCTAGCTACTTCCCCACCAGGCCTGGAGCCTCAAAGGCAGAGAGGCCATATAATTATTGTACAAACAAGGACACTTAAGAGAGTAAAATGAGACACTACTAATTGTTAGGCCAGGACAACAGGCATATGGTCATCCTATTCAAAGGCCGCCTTTAGTCGAGACAGCTGATGCCAGAGCTGGGATCTCTGCAGAGGCCACCAGCATCCCCTTGAGAGACAGTCCCAGAGTCTAGTTCACAGCCTTGCCACGTGGCAGGCACTATCTTGACAGCCCCACCCCCAGCCAACCAGAACCTTAAAGGGCTGGGAGGGGCTTTTTAAGAAAGCTCCAAATGACTAGTTTGGGATTCCTCAGCAGCCACACAGCTGCGCTCCTGTTCCTGCTCCTGCTCCTGCTCCTGCGCCGGGTGACGTGGCAGGCTGGAAATTGAATTATCTGCACCCGCCTGCAGAGGGGGGCTTCCAACCCGGGAAGCGGGAGGCCTGGGTTCAGGTCCCAGGGGGTGCCACGGAGCCTCCCTGGGCGCAGCTTCGAGCCCTCAACGTCACTCTCTGCAGGGAGATGTGCAGCTATGGAGAAGGGCTGCCCTGTTAACCCAGCAGCAGGAACGGAGGAAGGCAAGTCACTGCAAGCAAGCCAGCCTCCCACAGCCCAGCCCCTGTTGCCACAGAGAAATCCTAGCCCTTAGGCCAAGGTTAGAAGATTTATACTCCCACAAAGAAAAACACACGATCCCAGAACCAAGGGCTGTGCCCACAGCTAGCCAGGCCAAGTTGAGACTGGGTTCCAGATTTTTGTAAGTAGAGGGAAGGGAAGCATTTGCTAGCGGGGGGACCACCAGAAGGGCTCTCGGACACTTGAGGAGGGCTAAAGTACCTTGAAACTGCCTCAGGGGGAGGTCAATGCCTGCCTTTTTCATTCTGAAAGAAAACAGAAGAGTGAGGAGGATGGGATAGGGCAGAGCTGGCGTGGTGGTGAGGAGGGGGCCTGGTAGGCCCAGCCCCCATACGGAACCCTGTCTACACTGCCCCTGGCAGAAGGAAGACGTAACCAGTCCCAGATCTACAAGGATGTTGGAGGTCACCAAACAGTGGGAGAAACTGAGGCCAGAGAGGGGGCAGGGAGCCACCTCCAGTCCACCAAGGATCAGTGGGGGGTCAGGCTTCCTAGCACAGGGCTCCTTCCTCCCAGAAGCACCCACAGAGCCCCTCCGGAGGGCTGGATGTGGTGTCCTGTTACACAGCCCGTGAAAAAACATTTCTGCTGGGAATCCCGGTGACCAGAGACAAAAGGAGGGGACCCGGAGGCCTCAGGAAGGGGGGATGGGCCGATGAACTGCCTGAGGACAGGAGGGTGTGGTCCCAGCCAGAGACTTCCAGGGAACCAAAGCCCCCTGATTTTCCTACGGCCTCCATCCGGCCTCCATCCGGGCCCTGCAGACCAGCGGGACCAGCCGGAAGCCCGGGAAGAGGAGGGGCCAGGCCTTCTGGCCTTGCTGGAAGCGGTTTCATTCTTCTTCCACCACTCCAGCCGCCTCAGGAATGTCCCTAAGCTGGGGGCAGGGAACCCCAGCCTCTTAAGTAGCCTTAACCCTGCAGTTACTCCAGGAACCAGGTGGCGGTGGACAGAATTAGAGTGGGTGACTCAAAGCTTTCTAGGAAGCTCCCCGTTCTCCCTTCTGTGGGGGGATGCAGACCTGGTCACCTCCTCGCCCCTTTTTGGAGGGAAGTGGGGAGACTGGTGCTGGCTGCCATAACCTACACGTGCAGGCTGCTGATCAGAAATGGAGCCGCGGTGGGGGACTCCTCCCAAACCATGGGGACCCCAAGAGCCAAGTAAAAGTCAAGACTATTTCACCTCCTTTTCCTACCACCCTACGTCAGGAGGCTCAGATGCCCCCCAGCAAGCCTGTGAGAAGGGTGGTCCACTGGCCCTTGGGCCTCAACCCCACAACTGGAGGCACCCCGACATGCAAAGCCAGCCTGGCTTCCCTGTCCCTGCTGGAAGGCGTTCCAGACCCCATCTCCTCCCTCCTTGATCCTGCAGAGGGACGAGCCTCAGCATCCCGGCTCCCAGCCCCACTGTTTCCTCTCTGCCACCAGCACCCCTGCCCCACACTTCTGCGGAACCCTGCACTTTTTCCGGGCCCTCTGAGCGCCCCGACTCCCCATCCCGGCTCTGATCTCTGCTCTGGCCCTCGGGCTCGCTCCGCCATCACCCCCCAGCCCCGGGTTCTCCATGCCGAACCCTCCAGCTGTCCCCAAAGTGCCAGGGACTCCAGTTTGCGGGCTCTGGAGTGGCCCCTAAACCCTCCCGCGGGCCGCTCTCTCCTCTAGTTTTCTTGAGCACCCCCAAAGCTCCCGCCGCTCCCGCCCAACCCGGGCCGCCCCCGCCCCTCACCTGGCCGGGCTGGGCTGGCGCCGGGACCGCAGTCACAGTGCCGCACTCGAGCCGCGAACGGATTCCACTCTCCGCCGTGCCCCCGCTCTCCAGATCTATATATGGCGTTCCCCCACCCCACCTCCCGCCCGTCCCGAGAAACTTCTGGAAAGTTAGAAAAGCTTCCGGAGGGCGCCCCGGCTCCGCCAAAAAAAGCCAAAGACCTCCCCCAAACCGCCCTGGCTCCCGCCTCTCCCTCTGCGGGCAGTCACCCGGCCCCTGGGTCCTACTGCCCCCCTCATGGGACGGGGTCGCGGCACCCGGAGAGCCCCTGCCTTGAGACTGGGCTCCCGGGGCCGCACGACTGCAGAGCGAGCGGGCATCCTTCGATTCAGCTGAGACTCTGCACCCTAGAGGGAGCTCGGAACGCTTAGCTGGAGGGGACATGGGTCTCCAGGGTCCAACTCCCCGGAGAGGAGCCCCCTAACACCCCAAGGCTCTTTGCACAAGCCAGCTACCCCTGATTGCACATTCCTTCCAGCACCCCTTTCCCTGCAGCAGCTCTGCCTCCAAGTGGATCCATTCCCCCATTTTTGAGCTGAAACTTCATTGAGTTCCCCTACACGCCCCCTCCTCAGTCAGGGCCCCTCTCCTTCCTCTCAGGGGAGGTGGTCAGAGGTTGGGAGGCAGTGCCCTTCTCCATGTGCAGTTTATCCTGAACACCTTGGAGCTCAACCTCAGTGGCCACCCCGACAGGAAGAGTGGTCAGGCCAGTCCCAGTACCTGACCCTCACCCAGGAAAGTATTGGAGACACCTGGGAAACACCACGTGGTCTGCCTGGGCCTGGAGGGGTGCACAGGAAGAAAACCCTGGCTGTCCACTAAGTAATATGCTGTGTGACCCTAAAGAAGTTACTTTCCTTTCTGGGCCTCAGTTCCTTTGTGAAATGTCATTCCTTGCTTCCTTTCCTTGTCTGTCTCTGCCTGTCTCTGTCTCTCTGTCCTTGGTCGTCCCTGCCCCCTCCCTGTCTGGGTCCTCTCCCACAGGTCTCACTATCAACTCCTCTTGCCCCACCCTTCCCCAGTTGATAGCCTCTTGAGCTCTGAGCTAAGCTGGGGTATTCATTTCCGTTCCAGGTGCGGAAGACACAGCCAAAAACAGGACAAAGTCCCTGCCCTTAGGATGAACATTCTGAGGGGGGTACACACATCTTAGTAGGCAACTTGAGAAGGTAGAAGGTTATTTAGGATATCCCCCTCCCTCCCCCAAACCTTTAATAGGGAAATCATAGATAACCCATGGGCCCCAGTATGGAGAGGAAGGGGCAGACACTTCACTCACTCATTCATTCATTCATTCAATCAACAAACTGGCTGAATATCTTCTTTTTTCCTTTTAAATTTATTTATTTATTTATGGCTGCACTGGGTCTTCGTTGTTTCACACGGGCTTTCTCTAGTTGCGGCGAGCGGGGGCTACTCTTCATCACGGTGCACAGGGGCTTCTCATTGCGGTGGCTTCTCTTGTTGTGGAGCACGGGCTCTAGGCACGCGGGCTTCAGCTGTTGTGGCACGTGGGCTCAGTAGTTGCGGTGCATGGGCTTAGTTGCCCCATGGCATGTGGGATCTTCCTGGGCCAGGGATCAAACCCATATCCCCTGCATTGGCAGGCAGGTTCTTAACCACTGAGCCACCAGGGAAGTCCCATGTGCTGAATATCTTCTTGCTTCCAGGTGCATCTCTGGATCTTGGGGAGCAAATGAAGCCCAGCACCCAAAAGATGAATCATCCAGGTCCCTGGCAGCAGAGGTGAGGGGAGGGCACTTTCTGGCCACCCCAGCCTGGTGGTAGTGACTAACTTCTCAGTCTGGCTTAGGCTGCTGATGTTCAAAGTCTGATTACAAGGATTGTGGGAAATCTTAGATCGCAAGAGCTTCAAACTCTTCGAATCAGGGTCAAAGAATCAGAGATCACTTGAACTTTAAGGTAGTCATCACAGAGTATGATATCCCCATGAAATCTTTGAATTCATACAAGGAATCTTAGAATGTTAACTCTCCAAGTCAAAGAATCTTAGAATAAAAGTATTGAGGACTCTGGGCTGCAAGGCATCTCAGAGGTCATGGATTCCTCTCTGTAGCCCCTGGCGGAAGTCCTCTCTGCAGTACCCGAAAAAGGCAAGCACCCAGGTTCCTCCAAGAACAGGGAGCTCACCTCCCTCGGAGGCAGCCCAGTATCCTTTTCTTAGGACAGGTCTGATCATTGACAAAATCTCTTAGCCTCAGGGCGGTGTCCATCCCTTTGGTGCAGCTGTCCTGGTTTTCATGTACTTCCCTATGCCTCATCTGTGTATTGCTTTTAAGAATAAGTCCTTGCTATTCAAGGAAACTGAGAATATCGCCTGGGTCCCAGGCCCAACTCCACCCTCTAACCCACCCCCAGCTTGGCCCTCAGGTGGTAATTGGCCAGTCAGCTAAGGGTCCATCAAAGCTGGTGTAATGAAGGAGAGGTTTGCCTTGATTTCCAGCAGGTCCAGATGTCAAAATCCCGCACAGATTTCCTTTCCTCCACACCCTTTCACCTCTTAGCTCTCCGAAGCCTCACCAGAAGTTTAGGGGAAAGCTGAGTGCTACAACTCTCAGTGACAGCCCTGAGGGGGAAGGGTAAACTGAGGCTCACGCTGTTAGATAAACCCAGAATCCTAGAAGGTCAGAGTAGAAAGGACCAATGCCCACCATATACCGATAGGGAAGCTGAGGCCTAGGGAGGGGGCTGGGTCTGGAGACCCTCTACCAACCTCACTAGACCGATACTGTAGCTCAGACTGGGTCAGAAGCCTCCTCTGTGGCATTGTGCTGTGTTATCTCTGTGTCATCACCCTGTAAGGTCACTGAATGTCACTGGAGATTTTGGATGGGCAGAGATTTCTTCTCACTCTGAGTCTCCGATACCTAGCACACGGCATGCCCAGAAAAGGCACATGGTGAGCGTGGCCAGTGAGTGAGTGATGGGAAGTGTCTGCCTGAGTCTACTGGACTCCAAGCACAGCCTCCCTGCAACCTCCCTGAAGAAAGAAAGGCAACGGCTCCTTTAAATTTCCAAGATCAGCAAAAAAAAGTTTTGAGAGCCTTTGCCACATTATTCTTAGCTCTGAGCCCAGCCCAGGCCCTGCTGACTGCAGCCCTTCCTCCACACTCCCAGGCTGCACTTTTTGGAAAAAGCACTGTTTTTGGAGGGAGGAAAGAGTCTGAAATGCAGAGAAACTCTCCAGCATTTCAGGTCTGGGTTCCTCCAGTGCCTCTGCTCCCAGCAGGAGTGGTTCCTGCACACCCCCACCCCGGACAGGGGCTCACCTGGAAATCCCAGGTCCCAAGAGGTGTGGGCAGCAGGAAATAGAAAACTGTGGAATCCAATTGCATCACACCGTACAGAGAGGAAAACTGAGGCCCAGAGAGGGGCAGGAACTTGCCCAAGGTCACACAGCAAGTCAGAGGTGGAGCTGGACCAGAGCCCACGCCCTGGGCTCCAGCCCTCTTTCTCCCACACCATCTTTTAACTGGGCCTTCCAGGTAGGCAGGCCCAGTTCTGCCAGATATTGCAGAAACGGCTCTCTAGCCCCAGTGGCTAGATTCAGGCAGATCTCACCCTAACAGAATCCTAGGACAAAAACTAACATGTTAAGTGCCCAGCACGTTCATATTATCATATTTAATACTCTCAGGTTAAGTAAGAATGTCTCCATTTTAAACAAGGAAACTGAGGTTCAGGGAGGCTAAGTTCAAGACCTTACAGCAAATTGCAGTCAGAACTGGGATGTGAACTGTTTGTCTGTGGAAGATGGGGAGTTGGGACAGGGAGAGGACAAGGAAGTGACATTCATGGGTCCCTTTGCTGTGGCCAGGTGCCCTAAACAATATCTCACTTTTAATTATTGGACGTTAATTGGAAGGAAGTGTCATCCCTTTCTTCTTTTAACAGAGGATAAAACTGTGGCCAAGAAAGGCTTGGCTAGCCAGCCCATGGTGGGTCGTCTCCCTGGGAAACCAGGGCTGCCACTGGCAGTTTTTCTCTGAGATGCTGTCCGGAGCCAAGAATGTGCTCGCAGCCCCAGGCATGAGTCAGGGAAACGCAACTTCTGCAGTCTCTGATTCTCTCTCGTGGAGTTTGGGGCCTTCTGACCCAAAGGGCTGTCCTGTGAGCTGCCACGTTGGAGGGTGGGAGGCTGGTGAGGGGTGGGCGGACGCATGACTCCTCCCTCCTCCTCCCAGAGAAAGCCCCAACCTCCTGCCATCCTCCTGGTGCTGAGGCAACTCCAGGGCCTTCACCCACACGCCTGACGCCCTGACAGGACACCCCAGAGACACACGTCCACTGACACATGACACTGCAGACACACGTGTCCACCCACCCACTGTGGCCCCTTCATGCAATCCACATATACACATGTCTGCATAACTCTCTAGCAGTACAAATGCACCACATGTGGCACACATGTCTAATAGGTACCTGTACATAGGCTCAGGCTCAAGGGGAGGCAGGGAGGACAGCCCGCAGTCGGGATTCCACTCTCTTCACCCATTATCAGCTGTGAAGCCTTGGGGAAGTCATTCCCCTCTCTGGCCTTCAGTTTCCAGTTGTAAAGTGAGAGGGTGTGACTCCTCCTTGCCACCCCGCTCCCTGCCAGTTGACATTCTCCCCTGCCTTCACCTGCAAAACCTGCAGACATTTCTTGAGCATCTACCACGTGTGGGGAATGAGCCAGGTGCAGAACACAGGGACAGGGATCCTGACCCCAGCCCAGGCCTCAGTGCATTGCACCAGCTCCAAACCCTTCTGTGGCTCCCAACAGCCCCTTGAGAAAGTCCAAGCCCCTTGGTGGCCCTTTGCAACAAACCAGTTTGCAAGTACAGGTCCTCGGTGCTCCTGGGCAGAGACTCTCTGCCTTCTTAGGGCCACAGCAAGGGAGGAGGCTCTTAAGAAAGCTCAGATTTGGGACTGGGAGCTCCCTTCCTTCCGCTAGTTTCCCTCTCCCAGGCCTCCTTTGGCAACTCATGGAAATAGCTCCAGCTGCCTGGAGAGCCCTTGGGGTGGTCAGATGGCTTTTAAGTACCACTTGCCTTTTCCCTTCCCCTGTTGCCTCTCTACCCACCCCCTTACCCAGCACCCAGCTCTTCTTTTCTCCCCCAGGTGACGCTGACAGCTGTAATAATAGTGATGCCCAGGTCAGCCGCAGGGCTGCCCTCCCTGTCTTAGGGTCTCTGACACCCAGAAATGGGCCCCTGAGCTCTGACCACCCCACTCCCAGCCCTAATCCGCTTCAGCCCAGTGCAGCCACCCCAGTGTTATGGGATACAAGAAGCCCTGGCATAGGGGTCAGGAGACCTGGGATCCTGGCCCAGCTCTGCTGTGTTTTAGCTGGTCTAGCTCCCCACCTCTGTCAAATAGGAATGATGATCTAGAGGACGCTGAGAAGCACAGATGGAACAATGGGCTGGAGAGCACTCTGAGAACTCTGCATGACATTAGGCTCTCTGCTGTGCACTGCTCACCTCTCCATCACCTGGTCAAATCCTTCCTAACCCAAAGAAGCCTCTTCTGACCATTCCTGCTCTGTCCTCTGATCACCATCCTGTCAGTTCCACTCACACCTGGCCTTGCACATACACATGAGGTAGCAAAGGGCTGGAGTGAGGCCCTTCAGAAGAGGCACAGGCCAAGGGTGGCATCCTGGCAAAGCGAAGAGAATCCAGCCCAGGAGTCAGGAAGGCTGGGAGCCACCATTCAGCGAGTGACCTTGGAAAGTCACTGCACCTCTCTGGGCCTCCGTTTCCTCATCTGTAACGTGGAGAAATGAGGAGGATCTGGAAGAATCTGAGGGATTTCATTTTAAACGGGAAAGTTTAGTTTCGCCCCCACTGTTGGCAAGAGAAGAAATGGACAAACCCTTTCTAGAAGGCAGTTTGCACTGGGAGCTTTAAAGATTGTACTGAATATTTCCCTGCAACATTGTTTGTAATTGCAAAACCTGGAAACAACTAAACTGTCCATCAGTAGGGGAGGTGGGAATGCCAGGAAGTTGGGAAAAACAAAAAGCGAGGAAGTTCTTTATGCCTTGATATTGATTCGATCTCAGAGCTGAAGTAAAGGAGGGTGTTACTTAGATCTGCACAGACTGTCCCAGCAGGTGGGTAGAAACTGGTAACATTCCTTGCTGGCAGGGAAAGGACTGGATGTGAGAGGGAGAGGGGGAGGAGTGAGACCTATCTTTCATCCCGTATGAATTTGGAGGCTATATGAATGCATTACCTATTCACACATTTTAAAATTTTTAAGTTATTTGTTCTTTTTAAAAAAATGTTTTAATGGTTCTGAAGAAACTAGGGGCAGGACAAGAATAAAGACGCAGACTTAGAGAATGGACTTGAGGACACGGGGAGGGGGAAGGGTAAGCTGGCATGAAGTAAGAGAGTGACATGGACTTATATACACTACCAAATGTAAAACAGATAGCTGGTGGGAAGCAGCCCCATAGCACAGGGAGATCAGCTGGGTGCTTTGTGACCACCTAGAGGGATGGGAGAGGGAGGGTGGGAGGGAGACGCAAGAGGGAGGGGATATGGGGACATATGTATATGTATAGCTGATTCACTTTGTTATACAGCAGAAACTAACACACCATTGTAAAGCAATTATACTCCAATAAAGATGTTGAAAAAAATAATAAAATTAAAAAAATTTTTTTAATTTATTTTTGGCTGTGTTGGGTCTTCGTTGCTCTGCACAGGCTTTCTCTAGTTACGTCGAGTGGAGACTACTCTCCATTGCAGTGCGCAGGCTTCTCATTGCAGTGGCTTCTCTTGTTGCGGAGCACAGGCTCTAGGCGTGCGGGCTTCAGTAGTTGTGGCGCACGGGCTTAGTTGCTCCGCGGCATGTGGGATCTTCCCGGACCAGGGATCGAACCCGTGTCCCCTGCATTGGCAGGCGGATTCTCAACCACTGAGCCACCAGGGAAGTCCCTCCACCTAATTTTTAAACCATTTCTACTATTTCGAGCTTTTTTTTCTCAATGAATGTGTATTCAAAAATATACAGATCTGCATAATATTCGTAGAAAAAGACCAGAAGGAAATACTCTTAAATGGTTTAATACTATCTTTGAAGATGGACATACACATTATCTCTATTTTCAACTCTCTGCTTCTCTGAATTTTTTCAATAGCACATATTACTTTTATAATCACTTTTTGACAATCAATAAAGTAAATAGAAAAGCAACATCCAGTGGGAGATCAAGCCAGGCTTGAAGGCCATGTCTGAGTAGGTGCTGGGGAAGCACGGGCTGTGATGGGGCCTGGGGCTCGGGGCCCCTCACTGCAGCTCTGGGGAGCCTGGAAGGCTGGAGCTGGAGCCCGTCTGGCCAGACCCGGCATTTTCCACCCCCATGGCCTCAGGCTAAAATGAGCTTGATTGTGGCAGGATTTCATGGGCAGCAGCCAGCGGGAACAGAAGAGTCCTGCTAAAGGTCACCATGTGAGGGGACAGGAGTATGTGTGGGCAGAGCTGCAGAAGATGGCCAGGCCAGTCTTGGTCTAGTAGGAGCTTGGGAGCCCCTCCTGAAGGCAGTTTAGCAGGGAAATGACAAGGTCTCGTTGGAGGTTTTAAAGGAGTTCTGTGTCTGCTGAGTGGAGAGTGACAGAGGGAGGCCAGAGAGGAGAATGTCACAATAACCCAGAGCAGGATGCTGGTGCCTGAACCCAGGCAGGGGCCATGGGGCTAAGAGGGTCCAGCAGTGGACTGGGGCTTGGAGGGCCAGGAAGGAGGACTCTCGGGGGTCTGGCCTGGGTAAACAAGTGGCAAACGGTCCCCTCTCTGAGATGGAGACTCTAGGGGGAAGGTAGTGAGCTCCGTTGTCTGTAGATAGGAGGCATCCAAGAGGCTGTAGCATCCGTGAGTCTGGCACTCAGGAGAGGCCAGGCTGGGATTTGGGATTGTGGCACAGGAGAGTAATGGATGCCATGGGATGGTCGGTGTGGGTGAGAGCAGGCACAGAGGCTGAGAAGAACAGAGGCTGGGGAGAAACAGGCCCATGCCAGGCAGAGCGGGGAATATCCTCTGCCACCTCCAGGAGGGAGAATCAAGGAGGAGCTGGCCGGGCCGCTTGTAGGGCGGGCGGGCAGAGGGAGGAAGGCCATGCTGGATGCGATGGAGCCACGATGCCCTCTGTCCCCTCCTCCCTCGCTGAGAATGCTGAGGGAGGACCAGGCTGCCGCGTGGTGATTCCGTGGCTGGTGGGGTGGGTCAGAGCCAGGATCTGTACACTCGGCCGGGCCCCATTGGCTGGTGGGCAGGAGCCGGCGCAGGGACAGGCCGAGCTGATGCAACGTGGGCCTATCGTTGCAGGCCCTGCTGAGGGGATGCAGCTGTGCTGGCCGCTGCCCAGAGGTTCCAGTGGGGAGGGGGGACCGGCTCTTAGGGCAGGCTGGAGCTGTCTGCTCTGGGTGTGCTCTGACTCAGGAGGGAAACACGCCTTTCATGGAAGCACCCAGAGCCCTCGGCTGTGTGCATGTGCGTGAGGCGGGGGAGGGGCCTCAGCAGATGCTGCTGCACAGCTGTCCTCCTCAGGCTCGGCATTCTCAAGGCCAGATGGGGAGATGGCAGCGGAGGAGCCTGGTACCTGCAGAGCCCAGGGTGAGAGTCAGGTCCTGGGTGCCAGCCTGTGCTCAGCCTCTGACTCTGTATGTGACTTCGGGCAAGTCCCTGATCCCTCTGAGCCTGTTTCTCCATCTCTTTCGCTAGGACGACAGAGAGTTGTGAAAAAGAACTCAAGGCGTGGGAGCTGGAGGGGGAAGGGGGTTACCAGGGGCACAGCTGACCAGTCTGGGCACCCAAAGTAGACACAGGAGAAAGGGAACGAGCATTTATTGATGCCTGCTTTGTACAGGGAGCGCTTTCATTCTCTGTTAACTCCCATATCCCTGCTGTGAGGCAGGCATTTTCATTCCCAATTTGCAGATCAAGAAACTGAGCCTCAGAAAGCCCAAGAATGATAGAGCCTAGATTTGAAGCCAGGTTTCCCTGCTTGGGGTCTGGGCTTCTGTCCACTGCAGCCAACTGGGGAGTTTCACACGAGCATCCCTGATGCCCAGGACTCAGAGTTGTCCAAATCTTGGGCACTGCCTATAAGTCTCTTCTTCGTTAACCCTGCCCAGGCCCCAGTGTCAGGGCCACAAAGAAAGGGGATCTGGACAAGTGGTGGCCAGGTCTGACAGAGCCCCAGGATCTAAAGGGGGAGATCTCAAGGGATCAGTGTAGGCTGAAGCTCAGGGACCTGCGGGCACTCCCTCAAGCTCCCTGACACAGGGACCCAGCCCTGAAAGACTGGCAGGAGTGGGGCTGAGTGTCAGAAAGGGTCTCAACTGCAGATCTAGACAAGCCTGGTCCCAGGACCAAGACAGGAAGCCCAGTCATGGGAGCAAGACTGTGAGTCCCTGAGGCTAGGAGCCACCCAGCAGCTCAGTGCGGCTTGTACAGTGAGCGATGGGCCAGTAACAGGCCACGGGGGCGGGGGGTAGCACAGCACAGAGCTGAGGCTGCCTTGATACCAAAGTCCTGACAGGGGGCCCTCTCTGCCTTCATCCACACCCACAGCACTGGCCCGTCCCTGCGTCCTGCTGGAGGTCTGTCCTGCCCCCTGCAGTGGGACTGGGTCTCCCACAGTGTCCTGGGGGAGGGGTGTGGGGGACAAGCAGGCCCAGTGCCCACAGAGCTGGCTCTGCCACCACTGGGCATTTCTAGGGGGTTTTACCAAGGTCCTTCTCAAGACAGAAGGACTTGACAAAGGCATCATGTTGACATAGAATTCCAGACGCTGGCAGGCCACTCATTTTCACTCGAAACCAACTTTTCCTGAGCAACTGTTTTGAGCCAGGCCCTGTCCTGGGAACACATAAACAAACCAGATCCGCTCCCTGTCCTTAAACAATGGAGCTCACACAGGGTGCTCAAGACTGTGACAGAGGGGAGAAGGCAGAGGGCTGCCAGAGCCCATGCAGGGATGGGAGCCGGGAAGACTTCCTGGAGGAGGCTGCCTGGGGTGGAGAAGGAGCTCACCTCAAGCAGAGAAGGCTCGGGGAGCGTGAGAAAAGAGAGGTGGCCTCCTCGGGTGCACAATCAATGGGAACACCAAAACCCACAGTAATGAAGATAAGTAATATTTTCATGCAATATTTTAAAAACTGAAAATCCATGCTAAAAAAAAAAGATGATGAACAAAATATCAATGTTTTAAATAAAGATAGAATCAGGGCCAAGTTCCTGGGTATGCAACCTGTGTAGTCTGACAGGATGCCACACTTGGTTGCATATTCTGCTGTTGCCATCTTGAAATTTGGAATAATTTTTGAAGGAGGGGCCTCACACATCACATAGCCAGTCCTGGACAAGGACAATAAAATAGTACTGTGTCAAGCCATATTGGAGCCTGAGCCAAATGAGAAAAAAAAGTGTTTATTTAAAATTTTGATATTTTGTTCATCGTGGATTTTTTTGGCATTAACTTTGATTTTTAAAAAATATTGCATGGAAAGTTTATTTCTTTTGATTCCTGAGGTTTGGGGTGCCCCTTGTAATTTGCACCCAGGGTGAATGTCTCACTCTCCTCACCCTAGTCCCAGCCCAGAGAGAAGGCGAGGTGTGGAAGGGCATCCCAGGCAGATGGAGAGAAGGGCTGTCCAGCAGCTGGAAGCCTGCGGGGCCTGGGGAAGGCTCGGGGGACAGGGCAGCCTCAGGCACTTCCCAGATCCCATGCGCCCTTGCCAGAGATGCACCTGGATATCTTCCCACTCTCAAGTCACTGAGTGCCTCAGTGCCCCATCTGCAAAGTGAGAACAATGGTTCCTTTCAACAGCCTGTCTTCCAGGTTGAGAGACAAAAGAAAAATAAAAGGTGCTGAGTTTGAAACCAGAGAGACCTGTACGCTAGGAAGTCTGTGCACCAGTTCTGTGTTAGGTGCCACTGTAACTCCCACAGGCATGCAGAGATCGGCTCCTCCACCCTCCATGCCTCTCTCCTTCTGACCTCCAAGCTCCGAAGACCCCTTCTGCCTTCTCATAGCCTGGGAGGCTCCCCCAGCCAGCCACAGCTTCTCCCTTCACTTGCCTTCAGTGAGCACAGGAGGGAGAGATCATACTAAGCCCTTTTTTTTTTTTGCTGTACGCGGGCCTCTCACTGTTTTTTGCTGTACGCAGGCCTCTCACTGTTGTGGCCTCTCTCGTTGCGGAGCACAGGCTCCGGACACACAGGCTCAGCTGCCATGGCTCACGGGCCCAGCCGCTCCACAGCATGTGGGATCTTCCCGGACCGGGGCACGAACCCGTGTCCCCTGCATTGGCAGGCGGACTCTCAAACACTGAGCCACCAGGGAAGCCCTAAGCTCTTTATTTATTTTATTTATTCCTTCTTTCATGCAACCAACATTCATCAAGGACTCACTACGTACCAGGCGCTATTCTGGGTGCAAAGAACACAGGAGGGACAAACAGGGCCTTCGCTCTCAAGGAGCCTCACATGCGTCTGGAGGAGACAGGCTATACACTAAGAAACAGATATGATAATTCCAGGTAATGGTAAGCGCTACAAAGAAACAAAAGACGGTGATTGGAGGTGGGGGGATGAGTACTTTACAGGGGGTATAACCTGAGAACTGAATGATGAGAGGCTGTATTGTTTTCCTATTGCTGCTACAACAACTTACCATAAACTTAGTGGCTTAAAACAATAAAAGTTTATCCTCTTATAGTTCTGGATGTCAGAAGACCAGAATGGGTCAGCAGGGCTGCGTTCCTCTGGAAGCTCGGGGGCAAGTCTGTTTCCTTGCCCTTTCCCGGTTCTAGGGGGTTGCCTGCACTCCTTGACTCATGACCCCTTCCTCCATCCTCAGTGCCAGCAGTGTAGCATCTTCATAGCTGCCCATCTCTCTGACCTCTGCTTCTGTCATCATATATCTTTCTCTGACCCCCCTCCCCTCCTCCCTCATATAAGGAACCTTGTGGTTACATAGGGCCACCAGATAATATCTCTATCTCGAGATCCATAATTTAATCACATCTGTAGGAGACTTCCCTGGTGGTCCAATGGCTAAGACTCTGCACTCCCAATGCAGGGGGCCCAGGTTCGATCCCTCGTCAGGGAACTAGATCCCACATGCCATGACTAAGAGTTCACATGCCGCAACTAAAGATCCCTCATGCCGCAACTGAAAAAAAAAAAGGATCCTACACACCACAGCTAAAGATCCTGCACACGGCAATGAAGACCCCGTGTGCTGCGACTAAGACCCGGCACAGCCAAATAAATAAATAGATAAATATTTCATCACATCTGCAAAGTCCCCTTTACCATGTAAGTTAACATATGCAGGGATCAGGACCTGGTTGTCTTTGGGAGCCACTCTTCTGCCTACCAACGAAGCCAACCCCCTGAAAACTTTAGAGTGGAGGAGAGCAACCCAAACAGAGGGAACTATATATGCAAGGGCCCCAAGGCTAGAAAAAACTAGGCATGTTCTCAGAATAGCAAAAGGCCACCCTTCTAAAGAGTAGTGCTCCAGTTAATTTGATTTGTTGTTGTTGTTGTTCTGTACGCGGGCCTCTCACTGTTGTGGCCTCTCCCGTTGCGGAGCACAGGCTCCGGACGCACAGGCTAAGCAGCCATGGCTCACGGGCCCAGCCGCTCCGCGGCATGTGGGATCTTCCCAGACTGGGGCACGAACCCGTGTCCCCTGCATCGGCAGGCAGACTCTCAACCACTGCACCACCAGGGAAGCCCAGTTAATTTGATTTTAATTCACTTCATCCATGGGGCCAATCTCACCCCTGTAGATGAATGTGGTGTGTTCCAGGAACCCTGAGCAGCCAGGACAGCCCTTAGAGAGCATTCTCTTGGCACATAAGGTCATCTCCTCTCTCCCCCTGCTTCTAGCTGGCCAACCCTTCACATGCTTAGAACGAGAGCCCTGCATGTTTGAGGAAGGTGCCAGCCCAGGTGCCCACCTTGAGCTGGGGGCCAGACTGACTGTGGTCGAGGAGTGGGCCCAGTCCCTGGTACCAGCATATAATCCTGCTCTTTCTTCCCTGCTGAAGGCCAGGATTGTGTGGCTGAGGGAGGATGGGAGCAGGAAAGGCAGGACCTTGAGCAGTGGCAACAAACTTCAATGGCCATATTGTTAGCTCTGGGCTGCAGTGGGGAGGGCGCCAAGGTCTGGTTGAATGAGGCATCTGTGCTTGCTAGGTCAGGATGCTCAGGTCAGGGGCTCTCCTGGGAGATGCCTCCCACCCCCCACCTCACCCAGACCCTGCCATTTGGCTTCCTTAGCATCCCTTGTATTGATCCCTCAGGGACCACAGATATCACTGGCTGGCTAACTGTGCCATGGGCTGTTGGTTGGTGGCCTTTCCTGTTAGATTGTAAGCTCTCTGAGAAGACCACCAAATCCCAGCATCCAGCCCAGGGCTTAGATCAGAGAAGTTGCTCCATAAATGTGTGTAATGAGTGGATGAATGAATGAATGAATGAGACTGTTGCCATTCTTGCTTTGTCTGGTCACCCCTTCCCTGGACCACTGTACCAGCCTCCTCTCTAGCTTCCCTGTCTCTGGTCTTTCCTCCTCCACACCGTTGCCTGGGGATCATTCTAACACACCATCAATTAAAACCCTCCTGGGGCTCCCTGAGACCTTTAGGATCCAATCAAGCCCCCACCAGCCTCGCCAGGTATTCGTCCACCAATTCTCCCCCCTGCCTCTGTGCTAGCCCTTGGTAACACCTGACATTTCCCAGCCTGCATGCTCTTGTACTTGTGCATAATGCCCTTCCACCTCTTCTCCCCACCTGGGTGACTCCTACTCATGGTTCAGGCCACAGGCTCCTCCAGGAAGCCTGCCTGACTACCCCCAGCCTTCTCTGGGTTCCCACAGAATCCCCACCCACTCTACTCTGTGCTTCCCAGCACCTCAGCACCAATTATAATTGCCAGTTAACACCTGTGTCTCCCTAACCAGACCCTGAGCTCCTCAAGAGCAGGCACTGAGTCTGACCCATGTTTTCATCACAGCCAGGGCCCTGGACTTGGTCAGGCACGGAGCAATTGCTCAGCCTAGGTGTAAGCCCAGCCCCAAGACAGTGGGCTCTCCGTGAGGCCTGACTAGTGGGCGCCTCTGCCCTCTGGTGGTCATTTTCGGTCACTGCACCTTTCTGGATCCTATTCATGGGCTTCACTATGGTAATGGACTCTTGAACCTTGGTTCCCAGAATGTGGCCCCAGGACCAAAAGCATCAGCATCACTTTGGAACTTGTTAGAAATGAAATTCTTGGACTCCACACAGACCTATGAGTCAGGAACTCTGGGGATGGAGCCCAGCAATCTGTTTTAACAAGCCCTCCAGGTTGTTCTGATGCAGGCTGAAGTTTGAGGGTCCTTCTCCTAGAAGCCCCAGGTAATGGAGGAGACACCAGGATGCACCTAGTAGAGTTGCCAGATAACGTACAGGATTCCCAGTTAAAGCTGAATTTCGGATGAACAACTAATAATTTTTTAGTATCAATAAATCTGGTACAATATTTGCAATTTTTATCTTGAAATTCTTAATAATTTTTGGACATGGAGCACGGTAGTTTTCACTTCGCACAGGTAGTAGGAAGGACTCGGAGCTTAAAAGTGGGAGGGGTCGGGGCACAGCAGCTGAGCTGTGCCTCTAAGTTTTCCAGCTCCCCCATCTTTCACATCCCCCATTGTTTCCTTCCCAGAAGGAGTCAAACCTTCATCCCTTCTCCCCAGACTCCGTTACCTGTCTCCTCACTGTCTTGCTGCTTCGTTCTCACCCCTTCTGTCCCACCTTCCGCAGAGTGAAATGAAGTCCCCAAAATGTCTGCCCTTGTCACCCTCCACTCAAAACTTTCCTCTGGGTGTCTCCTTACCACTGCTTTTATGATAACAGCCATCTGCCATCTGGAGCACTGAGTTAGGCTCTTGATTTCATCAGCTCCTGTGTTCTGCGCAGTAATCCTGCCTCTGGCATATGCCCCAGGGTGGGGTGCTATGAGCAGGACCTGCCTGCAGCCTTGGATGGAGGGCTGAGTATCAGCTCCAGCTGATGCCCAAAGAAGAGCTTCTGTCTGGGATGCAACAGAGGAGAAGGAGGAGGAGAGGCTCCAGAATGATTTATTAAGCACCTACTATGTGCCCAGCACAGTTCTGAGTGGTGGGAACACATGATGCAAGAAGCAGGTATAAACCCTGCCTTCAGTGGAATGACTTAGTGGGTCCTGCCCACGTTGATCTCAGGTTTATGCCCTAGACTAGTGCCCTAATCAAACAGCGGAGGATGCTGACTTTTTTTATTTTTAATTTTTCAAAGGCAAGCAGGAAGTTGTTTTATTCTTTCTCGCAGATTTGATTCAAAATTACATTAGAGGGAGTGGGCCGAGGACACAGGTTGAACAAGATTGACCTGATCTGGCTATTGTCGAAGCTGAAGGATGGATACATAGGAGATTCATTATACTAATCTCTCTAATTTCATATATGTTTGAAATCATCCACACATTTCTTTTTTAAAAATACAGTTCAAAGTAATATCAAACTTCCAAAATCTCTCCAGTCTAGAATGAGACCCTTCTTTCAGGCTGGGCTTACCTCAGAAACCAGAAACCTGGAGAGCGTGCCGACAAGTTCCTTCTCTCTCTCTATGACCATCTCTGGCTACTACTTGCAGCCACTTCAGGGTGGAGTGCAGAGTGGGAGAGAGGGCAGAAAAAGCCTTCCTTGGCTGACACAGTTGTAATCTGGCTGGGGACCCTCTGGACATGGTTGATGTCCAAAGTTGATCTTTAACTCATGAGATCTCCTCACCTCCCCCAAAGGGGTCCTCAGGCAGCTGGACATGGCCTTAGGCAGGCAGGCCCTCATCTGGCCAACAGGCAAGTCAGGCATCCTTTGTGTGGTCTAGCCGGCAGCGAGCCCTTCCCAGGGTAGCCCTGGCCTCCCCCACCCCATTCCGCCTCCCCACACAAACCGTGCTGTTAGACTCTGCAGTGTGTGAGAGGAGTTGCGGTCCCCGTGTCCCCCAGAGTCTAGGTGCACATATCATGCTCTCCCAACATTTCTCTGGAAGTCCTCTTCACTTACAGGAGGGAGGGGAAGCAGAACAGAGTGACAATTCTCTCTTAAAAAAACGGATTTAACACGGATGGGTGATGGGCAGAGGCCGGCAGGACAGGTCTGGGAACACACCTCCAGCTGGTCCTACAGGATGGTCTGGTCCTACAGGAGGGCCTGACCCTCCATTTAGGATGGGGTGGGGGAGGGGTGCTGGGGCCCTCTTGTCTGAAGCTTCTGGAGCCTCTGCAGAGACGCCAGCCAGCAGCACGAGCCTGCTTCCCACCCCACCCTTATTACAGGACAAGAGAACCCTAGACACAGTGAGTCGCAAGAGGCTCCTTCATCGCCTGGATCTGCCTGGCACAAATCTGCTGCTCTGCAAGGCTCCACTCACGCTCTGCCGCCTCCAGGAGGGACTTCCTCAGCTCCCCGTGGGCCCCATGAGACTCTCCTCCTCCCTGGTGCTCCCACCACGCCTTGTTCAGTCCTCCATTAGAACAGTTATTTTATTTTTGATAACTGTCTTGTGTCCTGTGTCCTTCTCAGATTGTGATTTCCCTGGGGAGTCCCTGGATGTCTTCTGGCTTATCACTGGGGCCCTGGCATCCAGCACAAAGGCTCCCTGGCCCAGAGGAGTGGTGACACAACAACAGCGATGATGATGAGCTTTAAGGCTGTTAGCCGTGTGCCAAGACCTGTGTCAAGCTTCGTGGGGCATTATCTCATTAAACCCTGCCCCAGCCTAATGTGGTAGGTACTATTATCTCTGTTTTACAGATGAGAAAACCGAGGCTCAACAGGTGAAATCACTGGCCAAGTTCACTTCGGGGGAAGGTAGGAGAGCCAGAATTTGACAGGAGTCCTTCTGAGTGCAGAGCCCCTTGTGCTATTCTGAGTCAGGGCCCAGCCACGCTTGATGGGTGCCTGGGGGAGACAGGAGTGAGTGGGCACCCTCAGGTCAGCCTGATTGCCTCAGACCACAGCAGGCTGGGACTCTGTGCTTTCTTGGTGGGAGGTGGGCAGGAGGGGCAGTGGTTTACAGGATATGCAGAGAGTCAGGGGATTAAAAAAAAGGTCAAGACAGGTATGGGGGCTGCTGACTTCTAAGACCAGTGCAAGGTCAAGTCAAGATGGAATTTGCACTGTTACTTCCTGCCAGTACGGATGAGCCCCATCTTCTTAATCCCTTAACCAAGGGGTCCCAATCCCCGGGCCATGGACCGGTAGGTACCGGTCCGTGAGCAGAAGGTGAATGGCAGGCAAGGGAGCAAAGCTTCATCTGTATTTACAGCCGCTCCCCAACACTCGCATTATGGCCTGAGCCCCGCCTCCTGTCAGATCAGCAGTGGCATTAGATTCTCATAGGAGCAGGAACCCTACTGTGAACTGCGCATGCGAGGGACCTAGGTTGCGTGTTCCTTATGAGAATCTAATGCCTGATCATCCTGAAACCTTCCCCTCTTCCTTGGAAAAAATTGTCTTCCATGAAACCGGTCCCTGGTACCAAAAAGGTCGGGGACTGCTGCCTTAACCCCAGCCCCAGCCCCTCACCAGACCTCAGGGCCTCCCACCTAAGGCCCCAGCTCAGGAAGCTCCCAGGGCTCAGGGTTGGGGAGGGAATAAATGCCTGGAAGTGGGTAGGTTGTAATGGCTCAGGGTCTGGGTATCCACAGGGCCAGCAATGGGTCCTGGCTGGACCAGAGCTCTAGGGTGATCACCTGTCCAGGTTTGCCCATGACCGAGGGATGTAGGACTCCTAGTGCTAAAAGAGGGACCATCCAGGGCAAACCGGGGCAGTTGTCACCCTGCAACATCTCTGACCCCAAGACAGTTCCTCCTGCTCATTAGAGGATTCTGGGCCCTGGATAAAGAACACTGGGAAACCCAGAAGGCATTAGTGCACACAGGGAGGTCAGCCTGGGTGTGGCCCCAGGGGCTGGTGGAGAGAGCAGGGCCAGGAGTTGGAGTGCCCAGGGCTTGAGCCCACTTCAGCCTTGCACTGGCCACTTGCCGAAATCCCTGAGCCCCTTCTCCTCTTCTCTAAAATGAGGTGGGTAACGTCCACTCGACAGGGCCATTGTCAGGATGAACATGAGATAACGCAGCGAACAGGAGGTATCATTGCAGGATTAAACTCAACTGCAAATAACAGAATCATTCTGGCTTCAACAAGAGAGTTTGTTTCTCTCTCACATAAAAGTCTGGAAATAGATGGTTCAGGGGTGGTATGGAGGCTCTACTTTGTTAAGTCCTCGGGTGTTCAGGCTCCTTCCAGCTCATGGCTCCTCCAACCCTAGGGCATGACCTATGTCTTCAAAGACCAAGATGGTGGCTAGAGCCCCAACCATCACATCTACGGGAGCTGTAGGCACAGAGGAGGTATTTAAAGCCTTGCAATTGGATGAGCCTGACAAGCAAATGGTTCTGCTGGAGAAGAGAAGCCCAAAGACTGAGCTCCAGGGCTCGCACAACAGGAGAAGAGAAGGAACAAGCAACAGCTCTTGAGTTTCTGGATTTCTCCCAGCCTCCAGACTTCTAAACCCAACTGTATGCCTAACATGTCCACTTGGATGTCTAAGAGACACCTGAGAATTAGCACGTCCAAACTCGAATTCTGCTCTGTGTCCCAGATCTGCTCCTGCTGTCACCTTCCTCAATGGCAGATCATGGCAGCACCATCCTTCTAGGTATTCAGGCCAAAAACTTGGGGCCATACTTGACTCCTTTCTTTCTCTCACAACCTACGTTCAGTTCATCAGAAAATCCTGTGGTTCTACCTCCCAAGGACACCCCAGCACCTGATTACTTCACCATGCCTGCTGTTGCCCTGATCTGAGCCGCCATCACCTCTCATCTGATGCCTCATTCTGCTCCCCTGCTTCTACCCTCTCCCCCTTGGTCTGACTCATAAGGCAAATGACTTAGAAGTCTGCAGTGTCTTTCCATTTCAATTGGAGTAAAAGTCATATTCCTCACCATGGGCTCTAAGCCCTTCGTGATCTGATCTCAGTGACCTTGTACACCATCCTTTACGTCCTTCCACCCTGTCACTCCCTCCACTCCAGCCATGTTGGCCTCCTGGCATGAACAGACCAGGCACATCCCACCTCAGGGCCTTTGCACCTGTCGTCTGCTTCAGGTTTTTACTTAAATGTCACCTTCCCTGACTACTCTGTTTAAAATGGTAACCCCCTCACCGATACTCCTGACTTTCCTCTGTCTATGCTGTTCTTTCTTTTGTCCAAAGTGCGTGTCCTATCTAATATATACCATTCTCTCTCTCTTTTTTTTCTTATTGTCTACCTTCCTCTACCAGAAAGTAAATTTCACGAAGGCAGAGATTTTTGCTGCTGTGTTAGAATGTTACAACCATGCTGAGCACAAAGTAAACACTCAATATAAATGTATTTAAAGAGTGAAGAAAGGGATGGAGCAATGAATAAGTGAAGGAATTGCTCTCCCTGCCCAGGAGGGTCGGGCTGCCCAGAGAGGGCAGTAAAGCAGGGGCGATGATGACCACCATTGTGTCGCGATGTACCCGGCCCTGTGCCAGCTGCCAGGTGTGGCCTGGTGGAAGCAGACACCTAAGCTGACATTCACAGAAGCGGCTGGTAAATAAGAGGACGGAGGGAAGCCCAGGGGCCTGTGGGAGCCCAGAGGCACTTCCATGAGGTGGTGACACCTGAGCCCTGTCTGAAGCCACACCTTGCCAATCAAAAAAATTTGATTTTTAATATTATATACTGAAATTTATCAATATTTGAAAGATCTGCATGACTCGGTGAACCACTTTTTCTCCCAAATGGCCAATGTATGCTTTTACAAAATCATCCATGGTAAAAGATACAAAGCGCAAAAGAGACCAATGGATTTTAATGTAACTGAGTAAGAAAATTTCATTGATATGGTTTGATTTTTTTTTTTTTTTGGTTGCGCTGGGTCTTATTTGCAGCAGGTGGACTCCTTAGTTGCAGCACGTGGGCTCCTTAGTTATGGCATGCGAACTCTTAGTTGCGGCATGCCTGTGGGATCTAGTTTCCTGACGTGGGATCTAGTTTCCTGACCAGCGATCGAACCCGGGCCCCCTGCATTGGGAGCGCAGAGTCTTATCCACTGCACCACCGGGGAAGTCCCATGGTTTCAGATTTTAATAGTAACTAAGCTTCAAGAAATATTTCAAGATTAAGTTAGTATCAGATAATAACCACAATTATTTGAAAAGGCCAATAAAATACTCCTCCCTTTTCTAACTCATATCAGTGTAAGCCTGTATTTTCTTTGTAAACTTTAACCAAAACAATATATTGCATCTGACTGAATTCATAAGCAGGTATGAGAATCCAACTGACTTTTATTAGGCCAGCCATTAACATTTTTGTAAACATATAAAAAAATGTCTCTATTTTTTTTAAATGCTTTATTTTTTTCTTAATTAATTAATTAATTTTGGCTGCTTGGGTCTTCATTGCTGCACGCAGGCTTTCTCTACTTGCAGTGAGCGGGGGCTACTCTTCGTTGTGGTGTGTGGGCTTCTCATTGCAGTGGCTTCTCTTGTTGCAGAGCACGGGCTCTAGGCTCAGAGGCTTCAGTAGTTATGGCACACAGGCTCAGTAGTTGTGGCTCGCGGGCTCCAGAGCGCAGGCTCAGTAGCTGTGGTGCACGGGCTCTAGGCGCGCAGGCTCAGTAGTTGTATCGCATGGGCTTAGTTGCTCCACACCATGTGGGATCTTCCCGGACCAGGGCTCAAACCCATGTGCCCTGCACTGGCAGGCGGATTCTTAACCACTACGCCACCAGGGAAGCCCACCTCTAATTTTTTGTTTTGGAAAATGTAGGTGTTTTTCATTAAGATATGTTAACATTTACTAAGATTGTTATAACTATTTTAAATTAATTACTTAAATATTTTAAATGTCTCAGTTTAAATTTATAATACTGTAAATACCGATACAAGCCATATAAATAGAAGTTCTCTGGGGTCCTCAATAATTTTTAGGGTGTGAAAAACAGTCCTGAGACCAAAGAGTTTGAGAACCAGTGCTCTAGTGTTAGCGATTAGGATTATTATTCTGCACCAATCAGGATCATACAGCAGGGGGCAGCAGAGGCATCCCCTTTGCCTTTCTTTAGGGAAAGGTACTGGGCGCCTGCCTGTTGGGTATCCCTCATACCCTGTACTGGAGACACAGTACCCTCTCGTGAGCATCAGGAGGTGCTGGTAAAGGTAAGCTTGGCATTACTGGGATCACGAAAATTCCCATCTGCTGGTGGCAAGGCCTGGTGGGAGGGAGGAAGCCCACAGACTTTGGGGTCCGAGAAGCCCTGAAGCTCCCCGCCCTTTCAAGACTGGAGCCTGAGCAGGGATCCAGGAGAATGGGAAGGGGGGCCCAGTATCATTGACACAGGCATTCCCCAAAGCCGCCCCCAACCACCCCTCCACCAGGCAAAAGGAGCTGCCACAGATTCCCATCTCAGTCGGACTATTTCCCTCCCCTTTCACTTTCCACAGCAAGGCTCCCAGCTTCAGGCCTCTGCCCCGGCGGCTCCACCTGGCCCTCCCCTGGCCTCCTGCTTTGCTGAGACCCCAGGCCTGATCTTCCTCACCTGCCCCACCCCCACTAGGGTCCCCCCAGCCCCTGAAGTGGAGGTGCTGCTTCTCTAGCCTTACCCGTTATCTCGTCCTTGCTCACGGTTTTAAGTCCTCTCTAAAAGCCTCTACCTCTGCCTCGTCCTCCAGCTGCCACCCAAGCATGCACCCTTTGCAGCTACCCTGGGGAGGGCACCCACACCAGCACCAAGTGCACCCTTCCTCCTGCCTCCACCTCCCCCGGGCCACCCTCAGTCCCAGCCACTGACCCCAGGACGCTTCCGTCCCGGCCCTGCTCACCTCTCCTTGCTGCTCACTCTTCGCTCAGTGTCTGATTCCCCCCTCTCTCCGCCTTCTCTGACCAGTCCTTCTCTGGCTCTTTCTGGGCCCCATCCCCTGCCCACCCCTCTCCCTGTGGATTTCCCACTCCCTCCCTGGGGTCGCTGACCCTCTCATCCCAAAGCCTGTCTCAGGCCGTGGCCTCGGGCCTGGTCCCTCTCCTGATCTCCAGACCCAGCTCACTCTCTCTCCCCCTTATCCCACAGAGACACCATCAGCGGCCTGCCTCTCCCCCCACTCCGAAATGTTCCTGACCTCCCACCCCTGCCCCACAGCCAGGGCCCAGTTCAGACCCTTATCTCTCCTTGTCACCTGGACTCTTAAAACAGGTGCCAGCCGGCCTCCGTGCCTCAGTCTCTTCTCCAGGAGGTGATCAGGCTGAGCTCTGAAGAGCAAACCTGACCTTGTTACCGCTGCTTCGACCCTCCCAGGGGTCCCCTCTGCCCTCAGCAAAGAAGCCAAACTCAATGACAAAGACATGTGACACGCCCCCCTGCCACCTCTCCAGCCACGGATGCTCCTGGCCTTTCTGCCTCGGTGCTGTGGAATTGAGTTTGGTGTTGGCACACGCACCATGCTACCTCAGGCCTGGTGACGGAGCACTGCCTCTCCTTCCGTCCCCACCACCTTCAAGGGGCCACGCTTCTCATCTCCATTTTACTCAAGGAGAGGCCGAGGCAGAGAAGGGAGGTGCCTGGGCCAGGATGCCCGTCTGGCTCCCGAGCCCTCTGCATCAGGCCCCAAGTGTCCGATATCCAACTTCACCTTCAGTCCTGGCAGTTGACTTTCTCCCCCCACCCCCCATCCATTCCCCACTGAACACACACTTGGATCCAATCCCACCATCCTTTCAGCCCAGCCAGGGCCTGGATGCTAGGCCCTGCCCATGTGCCTTGGTCCTCCTCGGGGCCCCTGCTTGACCTCCTTTGGCAATTAATCGGGCCATAAAGTTTCCCTGGGTGTTCCGGTGTAGGGGTGGCCCCAGCCCCTACAGTCCCACTATACATCAATTGATGCCACAGGGCTACTGGGGGCACCGGAAGGCCAAGGAAGGGGAGAGGTGGGCAGGGCTGGGGGCCAGCAGGAGGCCCTCTGGGTGTCCACGAGCTGGGAGGAGCAAGGCTGGATCTAAGCCAAGCCGCCTCCTCCCCTTCACCCCACCCCTTTTGTTGACGCTCTGGTACCCTCCGGATATAAAGGCCAAACTCAAAGCCCCACCTAACATGGCCTGTGCAGCCCCCTCCAGCTCCATCCTGTTTATCAGACACTCACAGTGGGGCTTACCATGTACCAACACTGCCCTAAGCTTTTATAGAAATTAACTCATTTTATCCTTATAAATAGACTACAAAGTAGGTACTAGTATTATCCTCACTTTACAGATGGGGAGACCGAGGCACAGAGCAATGACAGAGTTAGTGATGGCAGAGCCGGGATTCAAGCCCAGGCCATGTGGGCCCAGAGTCTGTGCTCTAACTGCTCCCAGCGTGACCTCCGTTTCTTCCTTCCTGTGTCATTCCCATTCCCCCAAACACACCGAACTTCCTACCCATCACCTGCCAGTTCCCACTTTCCTGCCTTTGTGCTCAGCGTTCCCTCTGCCTCAAGTGTCACCTTCCCAGTGAAGCCGGCTCGACCCTGCCCCACCCTCCCCCTGCCGAATCAGGCAGCCTCCTCTGTGTTCGTGGCGCATTCTGTGTACACCGCCACTGCAGAGAGCCCTGGGACCGGGGCTCCTTGATGTCAAGGGCAGCTTCTCCCTGATTGTCCCATCCCTGGATGCCCAATATTTGGTCTGGGACTTCATCCAGCCTAAGAATTCTTGGTAAATGTGGGATGGGCGGGGCTGGGATGGGGACAGAGAGAAACAAGACTGCATTCCTTGCTCTCTAGAAGCTCACACTCCAGTGGGAAAACCAACCCAGAAAGAGCCCAACATCTAAGCAGATCAGAGCCCTAAGAGAGGCACAGAGAGCCGCGTCACCAGCTCCGTGGGACGATGCCGTGCTCCCCACTGGGGGAGTCAGGCAGGCTTCTCAGAGAGGTCAAGTTGTGTATTGGGCCTTGAGCATGGAGAGAAGTCCAATGGCCGAGTGGGGCGCATGCAGGCAGGAGAGCTGGGGAAAGGAATCTGGGCTGGCAGAGGCAGAGGCAGGAAAGCAGGATGTATTGTGAGGGCCAACAAGTTCAGCTGAGCCTATCAACCCCACACCACTCAGTGAGCTGCAGGAGGGCCGCGTCTGCCTGCACCAAGCCCAGAGCCTGCACGTAGTGGGTGCACTGTAATGATTTGTTGGAAGCGGATTGCACAGGGTGTGAAGCCTTACGCAGTTCGGTGGCCCTATTTAAGAAAAAAAAATGTGAAATTTTTAATGTGAATGTAGGCATGAAAGTGAATGTTCATTTGTACTGAGATTGGGAAGGAGCTTGCAACAGAGCTGAAGCTGCAGAAGAAAGTAAGGTCAGAAGAATGTCAGGAGGGTGAAGGTTCTTGGAGCCCAGCACCAGGCTGACAAGGCTAGCATTTCCTGTAAGCCCCCGAGGCCCAGGTTCAGAGCCGGCCTCTGAGCCCTCAGTCACCCTCAGACAAGCTACCGTGACCATGCCTCTGTCACACTTTGTGAGCCTCTCTGGCCACAAAAAGGCCTGATTCTCCAGCGTCAGGAGACTTTCTCCCCCAGAAGGGTAGTCAGAGGGCAAATGTGGGCGTCTGAGAACTGTGTGCTGGTCACCTCCTGGTGACCTTGGGCACCTCTCTCCAGGGCCTCAAGGGTCACGGAGGGTCTGTTCTGAAAGCCTTCTTTTCATGCAGGCATTCTGCTCATCTGACCCGCTTTGGGGGCTCTGTGAGAGCCTCATTCATCTCCCAGTGCTGAGGTCTCACAAGGGCGCCAGGCTCTCTGCTGGTGATGGGTGGGGGGTGCATAGCCACGGAGGTGTTCCTGGCCCAGTGGGTCCAACTAAACACGAAATACCTGATTACAGAAACTTCAAGCCGAGAGATGCCAGACCAAAGACAGACTTTCTGGGGGAGTCCGGGAAGGCTTCTCAGAGAAGGAGACACTTGATTTGAGAGATGGAGCATTCATTCAACAATTATTTACTGGGCACCTACTATGTGCCAGACTGTGCTAGGCTCTGAGGATACAGCAAAGAGGAGGACAGATGGGCATTTGCCCCAAAGTTTCTTCCGTTCAGGTCAGCAGGGAAATAGGAATTAACTCAGGAGAAAAGGGGAACATGGTCCCCCAGACAAGCTAGAGCAACCACATGAAGGGGAGAGACTGTATCCTGCTTATGGGTGGAGTTGAGAGAATTTTGATGTGAGGGGAGAGGGAAGCGATTGGGAGATGAAGAGCGTGGGGTTGGCAGAGAGCAGCAATGGAGGGGCTGGAATACCAGGCTAGGGACCTAGGACTTGATCACGCTGGCAACTGGGAGCCACAGAAGGTTCTGAGCAGAGGAAGAAGTCACAAGGTTTCTTAGCAAAATAGCTTCAAGCCCTCCAGCTTGCACAGCCACCAGTGCAAGCTTCCTGGGGCCAACCTCCTCACCCCCACCCCTGGGCTTGGCCAGGAGAGGGCATCCCTCCCCTCCCCCCACCCAGCTTGGACTTCAGCCTCCAGCTCACCCTCTTCTTTGTTCTCCCAACCAGACTCTAAGGCTGGTGCACTCTAAAGAGGGGGTGGGGGGACTTCCCTGGTGGCGCAGTGGTTAAGAATCCGCCTGCCAATGCAGGGGACACGGGTTTGAGCCCTGGTCTGGGAAGATCCCACATGCCGTGGAGCAACTAAGCCCATGCGCTACGACTACTGAGCCTGCGCTCTAGAGCCCACGAGCCACAATTACTGAGCCCATGTGCCACAACTACTGAAGCTCATGCACCTAGAGCCAGTGCTCTGCAACAAGAGAAGCCACCGCAATGAGAAGCCCGTGCACTGCAACGGAGAGTAGCCCCCGCTCGCCACAACTAGAGAAAGTCTGCGCGCAGCAACAAAGACCCAATGCAGCCAAAAATAAATAAATAAATAAATTTATTTTAAAAATTAAAAAAAATAAAGAGGGGATGGGCAGAGCTCTGGGTCCAGGGCTCATGGAGGACTCCAACCCTTCACACCATTTGCCCCACACTATTTGCCTCTTGTGGGCTTTGAATGTTTTCATGCTACCTGGTTTCCCTACAAAGTGCTATCTTTCCCATATCAATGCCTAGCTTAAAAACTTCCCAGGGCGCCTCTCTGATAACCAGTGAGTCAAGACTCAGGGGCTTCCAGGCTGGGGCCTCAGCAAAACCCTACTGGGTTCAGGGTCATGAGCAAGACCCCAATAGAGTTCTTGGCCTTTAGAAAAAAGTCTGAACTCTCTCCTGTTTGGCTCTGCCTGCCTCTTCCCATCTGTTCTGCTGTCCCTTCTCTGGGAGCTCCAGCTACCCTGAACTTGTCAGGGATTCTTCAACAGAGCAGTGTTCTCCCCCACCTCCAGGGTTTTGCCCAGGCTGGCCTTTGCCCAGACAGAGCACTGTCCATTCCCTGAGGTTCCCTCCTAAGCTAACTAACCCCTACTTCTGGCACAAGTCTGCCCTGAGGGAAGACTCTCCTAATCCCCCCGGAATAGGTCAGGGGTCCCCAGAGGTGTTTTTTCAGACTCCATGCTTTTGCACATGCTATTTCCTCTGCCAGGAAGACCCTTCCCTCCATCCTCTGAAGCCTGGTGCCTGCCCAGTTCTTGCCAAGTCGCAACATCTTTATTTCCCTTTTACAGATGAGGAACCAGAGGCTCAGAGGGGTTGAGTAACCTGTTCAAAGCCACATAGCTTTGCCCTAGAATGTTAGTGGTTGTTTTGTTGGCCACGCTGCGCGTCATGTAGGATCTTAGTTCCCCGACCAGGGATGGAACCTGCACCCCCTGCAGTGGAAGCACGGAGTCTTTTTTAATTAATTAATTAATTAATTAATTAATTTGGTTTTGGCTGTGTTGGGTCTTCGTTGCTGCGTGCGGGCTTTCTCTAGTTGCGGCGAGCGGGGATTACTCCTCGTTGCAGTGCGCTGGTTTCTCATGGCGGTGACTTCTCTTGTTGTGGAGCATGGGCTCTAGGCGCGTGGGCTTCAGTAGTTGTGGCACACGGGCTCAGTAGTTGTGGCTCGCGGGCTCTAGAGTGCAGGCTTAGTTGTGGCACACAGGCCTAGTTGCTCTGCGGCATGTGAGGTCTTCCCGGACTAGGGCTTGAACCTGTGTCCCCTGCATTGGCAGGCAGATTCTTTTTTTTTTTTTTTTTTGGTACGCGGGCCTCTCACTGTTGTGGCCTCTCCCCTTGCGGAGCACAGGCTCCGGACGTGCAGGCTCAGCAGCCATGGCTCACGGGCCCAGCCGCTCTGCTGCATGTGGGAGCTTCCCGCGGCACGAACCCGCGTCCCCTGCATCGGCAGGTGGACTCTCAACTATTGGGCCACCAGGGAAGCCCTGGCAGGCAGATTCTTAACCACTGCACCACCAGGGAAGCTCCCAGAAGCATGGAGTCTTAAACACTGGACCGCCAGGGAAGTCCCCTGACCTATAGATAGTGATAGTGATGAGTAGATGGAATCCTCTGCCAGCTATATGGTCTTGGGAACATCATTTGGCGTCTCTCTGCTTTGGTGGCCTCATCAGTGAAATGGAGTACCTACTGCATAAGGTTGGTGGTGAGGCTTACAGATAACCTGTCCTCTGCGGCTTCCATTCTTTCGCTCCCCAGGCCAATTAGTGGCTTTCACATGGCCCCTGCAGGACATTCAACACTCATTCATTCATACATCAAAACCCTCCAAGACCAGCTCTATGCCCCACCCTGTGCTGGGTGCTTGGGACTCTGAGATAAATCAGACACAGCTCCAGCCCCAAGGCTGGGTGGGGGGAGGGAGGGAAGGGGGAGGGGAGAGGCAGGAGCTCGGGGCAGAACTCAGTACTCTTGAGGGTGTGTGTGTGTGTGTGTGTGTGTGTGTGTGTTCCTCACACACCTCTGCTCTTAACTTCTTATTTTTAAAACTGACAGCGATGCACCTCCCTGCGGATGGGCGCTGGAAAAGGCGAAATGTTGAAGGAAGATCTGCTCCTTATCTTTAGAAACTTGTTTTTCACTGCTTCCTGAAAACTGAATATTTCACTGCCTCCAAGCTCGCCTCCTCGCGCTGAGCCCTATTAGCTGGGAAGGAGAAGGGTACTGTGAGGGTGTGTCCCACCAGTCCCGAGGGCTCCACTATCCCTGGGGACTCCACTACCCCGGATAACTCACCTAGCCTACATCTTAATCCTTTTCCCACCCCGACCCCTGTTCCTACCCCATGACTCCCCCACCCCAGGTCCCAGACAAACCAGCCCTCCCCACCTCTCCCTCCATCCGGGTCCCCAGGTTACCCTCTCCTCTCGCTCAGCTCTTTAATCCATCCTCCCCCTCCATTGTCCTCTCTCGGGCGGCACTTCTCCACTTCTGCCCCGCCCTCTCCGAGGTAGAGTCCACGTTCGCAGACCTCCGCTCTTTTCCCACTCTCCGATTGGCTCCCGCTGCCCGACGGCGCGGGACCGTGAGGAGGGGATCTGGAGCTCGCCCCGCCCCTTGCCGGTGGCCGGGGTGGGGCGGGGCCTCAGGCTGACCCCGCCCCCACTCGGGCGGGGCCGCGCTGGCAGGCGCTCCAGCGCTGAGCGGCGCTACCTAGGCTGTTCTCGGCTCCGGCTCGACTGCAGCTCCTGTGGGGGTGGGCGGTGGGGATGACAGCGGCGCGGGTGGCAGCGGCTGCGGCGCGGGACTGAGCGAGCGGCTAGCGAGCCGGGAGAAGAGGAGGAAGTATAGCTGCGGCCCGGAGCTCTGGAGTCAGCTGCCGCGCCGAGGACCGCCCCATTTTGCAGAGCGAGCCGAATCCGAACCTAAGAAGACTTCCCCGCCGGGCTCTGCGCCTCCTCGCCGGCGCCCTGCCCTGCCCCGCCCGTCCCAGACCCGGGTTCCGCCCGGACGCTCCCTGCCCCGCGGTCCGGGGCGTGTGGCCAGGACGCCCCGAGCCCCCGACCCTGATCCAGTGCACCGGCGAGGGACGCTCCTGGCCCACCATACGGCTCTAGGGTTAAGGGCTCGTTCCCAGCCTTTCTGTAGTGTGTGTTGGGGCCCCCAGCCCTCCGACCGCGGTTAAGGCGGGGTGCCCCTGGCCCTGTGACTGAGTGCAAAGCAGCCCGGACGCCTCCAGACTCTGGTTCCCCGAAACCCGAACCTTCAGCTGCCTCTGATCCGGTGCTTCGGACTTGGGACCGTGCGAACATCCAGGAAACCCCGGCCCGGGTTCAGCGCCCCGTGAGGGGTCCAGGGCGGGCTGGATAGTCGGACTGAACCAGACCGGGCTGGTGCTTCGAGTCGAAGCTGCCACCTTCCTGCCGCCCCAGGCGAGGGGCTGATTGCTTGCCCCCAAGAGAACACAAGAGAGAGCCGAGAAGTGCAGGTGAGAGAGCCCCGGATGCCGGGCGGCCTCCGACCCCATTCCGGCAGCGCTGGGGCCACCTGCGGGTGTGCACTGGGTACTAGCTGCGGCTGGAACTGGCTAGGAGGGGGCGCGGGAAAGGGAGGAGGAAGAGGGAGAAAACGGGCACTTATTGAGCGCCCATTGTGTGCCGTTCCGCGCCCCACCCTTGCGCAAATGGCTCACTACTCCGTGTGATAGAAGGTGTTGTGTGCTGTTAAGAGCGCTTACACATGGGGAAACTGAGGTTCAACGGGGTTGATTGACCCTGCTCTTTTTACTCTGGTGCTGAGACTGGGGAGGAGTGTTATGCTGGAGAGGGAAAGGAGCAGAGAATGGAGAGAAAAAGAAAGGAAGCGCAGAGCCGCATGGCAGGAGGTGGGGCGGGGGGGGGTTCGAGGTGGGGGCCACTGGGGCATCGGAGAGCTGATCCTGAGGCTGGGACGTGGCTTCTCCTGGCCTCTTTCCCTCCCACTCCATTGTCATGTCACCTCCCAGGAAAGGTGACCCAGAGTTGAGGGCAGAAGTGGGAAGCTTCCCAGTCCCACAGCTTCCCTCCCTGACAGAGCAGCTGCCCCTGTACCCTGTGTGCCAGACTCCAGTGTCTCTAAGACGCTCCGGAGGCCCTGACACGCTTTATCTGATGGGAGAACACACTGTAGAGGTCCCTAAGTCACAGCCCATCAGAACTGCAGGAGATGCGGCCCCTCAGCACTCACCCAGCTCACATCCTTCACATTAGTAAGGGGGACACTGAGGCCTGGGGACAGGGGGTGCCAATTGCTGAGGTCCTAAAGCAAGTGAGTAGTTGAGCCAGAAGTACACCTGAGAAAACCTTCCCAAACATCCTTCAAGGTGTCCACTCCCCCTCCCAAGTTAGCATCTTCTGGGTGGCTGGCTGGGGTTTTCCCACCCCTGATGTGAGGTCTGGGTGACCCTGTATCAGGCTCTTGTGAGAATCTGTGTGCAAGGTTCTGGGGCCTGAGACAGACCAGCAGCCCCATAGCCTTTGGCCCCAACCTCAGGTCTGACCTCAGCCTCTCCTGGGCAAGGGAACCTGCAAGACACCTCTGGTCCAGGAGGGGAGCGGGTTGCACAGGGTCTCAGAGCTGGGGCTGCCAGGGCTGGGGGCACAGTCGGAGGGTCTGGATTCCCAGGGAGGGGCTCCTTCTGCTGCCCCCCCCGGGGCTGTGCAGGGAGAGGCACGTTGTGAAAGAGTGCTTGGTATGGACCCTGTGAGCTCTTGTTCTGGGTGGGGAGGGGGAGGGGATGTGGCCTAGGTAGGAACCCCGGTGGCCTTGGCCGGGACTGATTAACCCCTGCTGTGCCCAGCTTCCTGGAGTCGAGCGGAAACCACCTTGGAAAGCCCCTGGGAGGTGGGGGAAGGTGGAGAGGTCGGCTGGAGGCTGGAAGCTCAGTCCCTGGGGGTGGAGTGTTTGGGGGGAACTGGAAGAGAAAGTGACTGAGGGGCTTGGGATTCTCCAGCCTCACCCCCACCATCCGTGGGGATTCAGATTCTCATAATAATCCCTGCATCTAAACAAGCTGCTCTTTGATGAGATAATTTCACACCTGTGATCTCAGTTCACGGTGGGGTGGAAAGGAGCTGGAACTTGGAGTGAGGCAGAACGGGTCTGGGGAGCCACCTGGGACCTTTTGGATGCATCCAGGGCTCCAAGCCTCACCTGTAAAATGGGGTCAAGGCAAGCTGTTTGTTACCTGCTCAGATAATGGAGCCATCACATCCGGCACACTGTCAAGTGCTAAAGAATTTTTGCTGTTTGCCAAGACTGGGCTTGTTCCTAATGGCTACCTTGTGCGGGAAGCTGAGGGGCAGAGAGGTGAAACCTCCTGCACGGGGCCTTGGAGTTTGCTTCAGGAACTGAGTGCTGACTGCGTACCAGGTGCCCTGGAAGCTACCCAGATGGAAAAGGCGTTGTGGTGACTAGCTCCCAATGGGGAGGGCCAAGCGGCACGGGCATACGGCAGTGAGTCAGACAGACCAGGCAGCGTGAATCTGCTGATTCCTCCCACCGGCCATGTGGTGTTGGGCAAGTCACTTCACTCCTTTGAGCCCCAGCTGCTTCTCTGTAAATTAGAATTCCTCCTTTAGAAGGTTGTTATGAGCTTTAAATGAGATATAAATATACAACACGTGGCCAGATAATTTATTTCCTTCCCTATAAGAAAAGGAAGCTTGGATTTTGACCAGAGAAATTCTCAGACTTGTCTTGGATTGGAATGGAGGCTACTGTTGCAGATTCACAGACCTGGGTTTGCTCAGCTGTATGGGTCAGGCTACCCTATGCTACCTCCCTGGGCCCACAGCCCTCAGGAATCTGTTTGGAGACCCTGGCAAGGGGCTCTGGGTTCTGACCCCTCATCCCAGGGCTGCTGGCTTTCTTTGGGATTGTGGGGAGCGGGTGTTCCTTCCCTCTGGCCTCCCTAGGCACAAAGGTGCGGTGAATAATTAATGGCTCCCCTCGCTGCGAGGCGGGCTCAGGGAAATTGATTGCTGTGTGTGCTCAGCTGAGCTTCTGAACCCCACCAGAGGAGGCAGGTGGTTCCCGTCAGTGCTAGACAAAGTCTCAGATACGGTGGAAAGGGGCGACAGGAAGAAAGTGACCTAATATCAACCCCAGCTATCTTACTGGGGGGCAAGGTGGACCTGCAGGAAACAGTGGAAACCAAGCTGTAGATGAACCAGGCTCCGATTCCAAATGGGTCAGGAGGGTTGGCAGGGAGAGGCTCTTGGGGACTGGAGTAACCCAGAAGGCTTTATCAAGGAGAAAGGGGTCTGGGCTAAGGCTAGAGGCAACTTGCCTTAGAGAGTAGGGGTCCCGACATCAGTTCAAGGTTGAATTCTGGCTGTGCCACTCACTCGCTGTGAGACTGTGAGCAGGATACCTGACCCAGCCAGGCCTCTGCTCCCTCCTCTGTAAAATGAGGGTAGTTACGGGTGACTGTGAGTTCATATATGTAAAGCAGATGGCACGAAAGGTACTTAATGAAAGGGTGTTTCACTGTGAACGAGAACCGTGAGGTGGGCTAGTGGTGGGGAAGATGGGATGGTGTAATAAGCAGGGAGGTGGGGAGAACTCTGGGGTGATGATGGTGGATCTGTGGGCTCAGAGAGGGGTGTGGAGAAGAGGGGTGGGTGAGTGACCAGACGGTGGAGGGCCTTGAATGCCAGACAGAATTCATAGTGCAGAAAGCATCATGGGGCCCCCATTGAGAACCCTCTGTGACTCCTTCTTACCAGTAGGATGGAGACTAGGCCTCTTTGTTGTGCATTCAAGGCCTTGCCCACTGCAGCCACTGCATGGACCCCTGGTCGTTGTTCACCACTGTCTCCTAAACACATCATGTGTGGCCCCTTTGTTTATGGGGTTCCTCCGGTCATCCATACCATCCTCCGCTCTGCTCACTTCCACACTTCCACATCAGTCAAGGCCTAATTCAGGTCATAACTCCCCCCAGAAACATTCCTGGACTACCCAACCCTCTGGTCACACCCCCTCTGAATCTTTAACACTTCACAGTACTGGTAATAAACAATACCTACCATTGCATCACATTTTACAGTTTGTAAAATGCATCTACATACTCATTTAATAATATTGTGATGACGATATGAGCAATTGCTAATGCTCTTGAGAACTTATTCTGAGCCAGACACTGTGTTAAGTGTTTTACAGATCCTCTCATTCACATCTCTGGGTGGTAGCTACTGTTACACCCTGGAAGACAGGGCTCAGAAAGGTACATTGTCTTGCCCAAGGTCACACAGCTAGACAGTGGGGAGTGTCTAGAGCATACTACGCAGGTAAAAAGAGCATACTACGCAGGTAAAAAGAGCGTACTACGCAGGTAAAAAGCCTGGAAATGAGCCTTCTTCTCAGGGCTAGGGAAGGGCAGTGCTGGGTTGAGCAGGGGACCTTGGGCTCTGCACTGGCTGACTGTGTGACTTGGGGTGAATCAGACCCATGCTGTGGTCCTGTTTCCCCGGGTCTGTGGTGAGGGAGATAGTGTCTGAGCTTCCAGAGCTCCAGCCTTCTGCAGCGTCCTTCGTGACCCTGGAAGGTAGGGGAGGAGACCACAGCCTCAGGGCCAGAGGATGTGGTGTGATGGGCGGCTGTGATTTTTGGCCCGGCCACTGTCTGGGCCAGCAGGCTCTGTAGTTAGCTGCTGCCTCCCCCGAAGAAGGGTGGCGGCCAGGGCTGCTGGCAGCATGGTCATTAGCTGGGCAGAGAAGATCCTGTGATTGGGAGCCGGCTGGGCCAGGCCAGGTTGGCAGGGCTGGAGGCAGGCTGGCCCTGGCCACGGTGGGGTCATTGGCAGGGCAGCTGGCTGGGCAGCTGCTTCTCCTCCCTTTGCAGCCTCCAGGGCAGTACCCGCGGGGCACCAGAGCTTTGTAGACCAAGGCTTGCCCTTCTTCCCGTGGCAGTCATGGGAGTGCAGCAGTGAGGAATCGAGCCAGGCCTGAAAATGCCTCCTTCCAGAAGCTTCTAGGACTCCTCCGCTACAGATCCACAGCCCTCACTTGCCTACTGTGGTCTGTGGGTTGGACTTGTGTAGATCTGCTTCCTTTACCAGCCAGTCAGAAATAGATTCTCTGCCACCCCAATTCTCCCCTCCGCCCCCCAGAGTGCCTAGCAGGGTGCCTGGCACAGAGTGGCTGCCCCCACCCCTACCCAGCAGAGGCAATGAGAGCTGCCCCTTGGGCAAGTCGCTCAACCTTTGTACCTCTGTCGCCTTCTCTGTAAAGTGGCACTGGCAACCACAGTGTTGTGAGGGTTAAATGAGACAACGGGCGGCAGGTGCCAGGCCTGACACACCGGCGGGTACTCTGTCAGCGTGAGTCCCCTTGCCCATCCCTTCAGTAGCTTCGTGATCAAGTGACTCAGTAAGACGCTGATGGAAGAGCCCATCCAGTGAGGCCGGGAGGGAGGATGTGCCAGGCAGCAAGGAGGGCTTCCCAGAGGAGGACACTTCGCCGCCTGGGGAGGACTCGGTCAGACGGGATTGGGAGAGCTGCCATTCCCACCACCTTCCCAGTGAGCAGGCCCCAAGCCAAGTTCAAGGCAGGGAGCAGGACTGGGATGTCCAGGGACCTGGTTCTTCTCAGGCCTTAGCGGCAGGAATGACGCAGTTGGGAGGAGCCGTCTGGGGTCCAGGTAGCAGATGCTGCGATTTGATTGAAGATTCCTTCAAGGGAAGCAGTGTTCATTTGGTCTCCCTCTCCCCCTGAATACACACATGATTACGTATTACAAAACGTAACATGATGGGAGATTTTGGTCTGCGGGGGAAATAGACATTCAACAAGTAAACACAGATACAAAACTTCCAAATTGTGAAGAGTGAGCTCCCAAGGCGGCGGCCGGTCCCATCGACATCTGTAGATGGTGGTAGAGGGCAATGCTCAGATCACAGTGCAAGTGCACACTTACTAGCCGTGTGACTTGGGCAAGTGATTTAACCTCTCTGGGCCTCAGTTTCCCCATCTGTAAAATGGGGACCGTTATAGTTGTGGTGAGGATTAAATACATTATACGTGTAAAACACTCAGAAAAATACCCAGCGCATAATAAGCACTCAATGTATATTAGCTGTTGTTGCCTGTATCTGCTAGCAGAGTCTGAAAGAACAGGTGCTCGGGAAGGGCATATGTAATGAATCCCAGGCACAGGGCAGCTGCTCTGTGTAATGAATGAGTGAGCGACCTCATCAGGAGGGGAGAACACAGAAGCAGTGACGACACCGAATGTGACAGAATGTGGCAGAGAAGGCCAGGGGCTGGGTTTGTCCAGTGCTGGGCGGGGAGGGAGTCAGGAAAGGCTTCCTGGAGGTGGTGCTCCTGGCGCTAAGTTGGAAAGTATCATTTAACACGCATGTGTGCACATGCACCCGGGCACCGCTGTGAGGTCAGCATGAGACATGAGGTCAGAGAGGAGTGGTTCCTGTCCAGGGTGGCCGGCTAGGAGGAGCGTCTGGGCAGACCCCACGTCTGCTGGACTCCACAGGCCTCCCTCTTCCCACCACCCGGCGCTGTCTTGCCATCTGTGATATTCTGCTGGAGGGCACAAGGAAGGCAGGTGGGAGGAAGTGTGGGCCGAGGTCTGAGAGTCCCAGCTCTTCCCAGGCCTGGAACCAAATCTCCTACAGAAAAGAATAAACAGGGCTCGCTCGGAGTTCTTTTATCTTCTTGCTCCCAAACACGCCCACTGGCGGTGGAGGTGGTCTTCCAGCATTAATCCTACAGCTGTTTAGCTTTTGAATGAGTGAACTCTTCTAAAGAGAAAAAAAAAGGCCATGAAGAATTCGCCTCACCCTCCCACCCAGGAGGCTCAAAGGGAAAGTTTTCTTCCACTGACAAGGGAGCCAGGACCCCCCAAGTATCTTAAAGGAGTTCACCTCTGAAGTCAGGGTACCCTCATGTGGCCTACACTGGTGGCTGGTGGTGGGGCCCCGAGGACACGACCTCGGCCCTTACGTTTTGCCTGCTTTTTGCCCCTCTCGTAAATGGGGCAGAGTAACAAAGCCCTTCTTTCCTTCAAGAGGTGTGGGGTGGGAGAGGTTGTAGTGGGCATCTGGGCCCACGGCTCTCAGATTTGCTGCACACATTAGAATCATCTAGGGAACTTTTAAAAATTCGGGCAAGCCCGCATGCCTAGAGCCTGTGCTGCGCAACAGGAGAAGCCACAATGAGAAGCCCGTGTGCAGCAACGAAGACCCAATGCAGCCAAAAATAAATAAATAAATTTATTAAAAAAAAAAAAATTCGGGCAAGACCCAGGCATCAATAGTTTTTAAAGCTTTGCAGGTGATGTCAAAGCACAGCCAAGATTCAGAACCACCTGGCCACCTCCTGTAGCATACCTCCTACAGCATCCCCAGACTATACCTACACATCCCCAGGACAGGGAGCTCATTGCTTCCAGGCTGCTCCCTCCTCTGCGGTATTGCTCTCCCTGGAGAAACAGGGAAGTGGAAAGACTTTGCAATCCGATAAACCTGGGTTCCAACACCCTTCTGCTCCCTGCTTGGGTGTCTTCTCTGAGCCTCGGTGTCCTTGTCTGAAAACAGGAATAACAGTAATCTCTCATAGAGACCAAACGAGGCCGTGCGCAGAGAGCACCGGTGGTGCAGTGCCGGACACGTCGGCAGTGTGCAGTAGAAGGTCACAGACAGTGGCAGAGCCTGCTGGACTCAGACCCTGGACCCCCCTGCAGTGCTCTCTCTAGTGCCCCAACCACCTGAGGCTGGCGGGGGAAGGATCAACACCCAGTCTTGGGGCCCTTCCCCTCCCCCTTCTCTCTAAGAGATAAGGCAGCAAGCATTTTGTCTTGCTTGGTTTTGTTTAAATGGCCAAAGAGTCAGGCTCTCCTTAACAATGAAGCCTTGTCTGGATCTGCTTGTTTTTCCAACCCGGACACCCAATTGCGCCACCCACTTGGGGCCCCCGTCCCACCTGGGAGAACTGAAGAACGCCAGAGGTTTTTTTTTCATCTCGGGGGAGGGTACTGGGGAGACACTGGAGGCCTCTGTGTGGCCCTCACCAATAATTGACCCCATTTAAGTCAGCTGTCTCTGTTGAAAGCCAATCCAATAAAATTATTTCAAGGTAGCTACCAGGATGGGCTTTGGAGGCAGAGAAAGTTGAGTTTGAGTCCTGGCTTTGCCACTTACTGGAAATATGACCCTGGGAGAGTCGTTTCAGCTTTCTGAGCGCCCGTTTCCTCTTCTGTAAAATGCACAAATAGGGCATACCTCCTTGGCCTCCTTGGGGGGGTTTTAAGAAGTGAATGAAGTGCTTGGTGCGTAGTGCACAGTGCCTACCATACAGTGAGCGCTCACACTGGCCGTGGCTGTCCTCACTCAACTCTGCCTCCTGCCCCTCCCTTCATGGCCTGCTGGGTCAGGCCGGGCTGAGACAGTGGAGGCCTGCATGCTTAGTAAGGGGCACCCCTGCAAACCTCGATTCTGTAATCATTTGTACCATGCGCATTTAGAGGAGGCTCTGAGGGCGAGAAGAAGACTGCAGAAAGGGGCCACTGGCGATAGTACCTGGTCTCCTCTGCTCTGGCCCCGCCAGAGAGGGTATATCAGCCCAGGGTGAGCTGCTCCGATGGGGTGGAGCAAACCAACAAAGCGAGTGCAGCACATGGGGGCAGTTACCGCCCCAGGGCTGCAGTTGCCCTGGAGGAAGGTGTCAGCTGTATGGACAGAGGCTGTGGCCAAGGGCCCCTGTTAACCCAGGAGACCTGGCAGGGGAATAAAACCTCCACTCTCTTTCCTCCTTTCTCCAGTCTCCCACTGGGGCTTCCCTCTGGGTGAACCTTCTGGAAGCCAACGACAGACACATTAACCCAAGGCAGTCCGTTGAGATCAGCCTCTGGGTCCCCACGTAGAGGGGACTGGGTCCAGAGAGGCAAACGGAAGGCTTTCCTCACTCTGTCAGTCAAAAGCCATGAGGTCCACTGGACTCACCCTCCTTGGGACGCAGTTTAAGGCTCATCTGTTGGTACTTGAGCTTCTCCCTTGCGAAGGGGGTCTCAGCCCCCACCCCAGAGATGAACCAAAGCATCCCAATTGCCACATCCTCTCAGGGAGAGGAGTTCTGGGGGCACCCATCTTTCCGTTTCTGCCTCACCAGAGGTGCCTTAGCACCCCTTTGAGATTGGTTCCCAGGCCCGTGGCCACCACGCCCACCCCTTGGCCCAGCTCTGCTGCCGCTGGTCCTCAGAGGACCTGGCTGTGAGTTTTTTCCAGCCTGTGTCTCTGTTCCTCTTTGTCTGGAAGCATGGAGTAGCAGTTAGAACACAGGCTCTGAAACCAGACATTTTTCCTGAAATCCTGATTCTGCCATAATATGGCTGGGGAACTAAACAATGTGGCCCTTAATCTCTCTGTGCCTGGGTTTCCTCATCTTTGGAATGGGAATAACAGAGAGTACCTCATAGGGGTGTTGTGAAGACTGATGAATGAACGAGCGGAAAGTGCTTCGGATGGTGCCTGGCGAGCAGGAAGTGCCCGGTAAATGACAGCCTTTACCATGATCACAAATAATACAGTGGGAGCCCAGAACCCACGGTGTGGCCAGACCTTAAATGAGAGGATGGGGACGGTCACCGCCTTCAGTCTAGACTCTGCCCCAGTGATGAGACTGTGACAGTTCCCCACAGCCTGGCCCCATTATGGACACTCACCTGTCAGCTATCCACCCCTCCCCCCAGTCCTCTCCCGCAAACCATGTCCTGTGAGAAGTGGCTTCTCATTCTGCCAAGCTCAGTGTCCCCATCTGTGAAAGAAAGCAGTTGGACAAGATGTCCCCAAGTTCTGCTGCCCAGTCTGTGCCGGGAGCTGGGAGGAAGAGGACTCGGGTGTCGCTGCCCCGGAGGAGCCCTGAGGCCAGGGGGGCAGGGAGTGGTTGGGGCACAGGCCAGATCTCTTCCTCCCAGGGCAGGCCAGGCAGCTCCGAGCAGGAGACAAATGAAAACAAAGGAGGTCAGATGAGAATGAGAGAAATCAGGGGGGGCTTCATGGAGAAGGGGGCATTTGAAATGAGTCTTGAAGGTAGGCTAGGAACTCTACTGGCTCAGATTGGATGGGAAAGGCATCCTAGGATGGGGGGAGGGTGAGTATAAAGCATGGAGGTGTGGCCCTAGGGGCCGTGGCAAGCGAGCAGCAGCTGCACTGAAAGGTACAGTGATGTGCTGGCGAAATACTTGGATTCTGGAATCAGGCAGATGTGGGTTTGAATCCTGGCTCGGTTTCTTATTGAATTATTTCTTATTCTTTGACTGTGGTCAAGTGGCTTGGCTGCTCTGACCCTCCGTTTCCCCAGCAGTAGAACAGGACTAAGCCCTCCAGGGCTGGGACAGTGACTCACAAAGCGGTGAGTGTGGCTGGAGGAGCCAGGCCTCCCCTCCACCGTGTTGCTGCAGAGCAGGCAGGGACCCCAGGGGCCCTCCTTGGCCCATGCCTCCTCCCCCAAATCAGGTGCAGGTAGCTTCCAGGGTGGCCTTGCTGGGGATAGCCTTACCTCCGGAGTGGGGCAAAGGCTACGGGGAGGCTGTTGTCAGGTGAGCTCAGGTACACAATCAGACAGATGTCAGGCCACATCGCATGGGAAGCATCAGTGAGGCCCCTGGGGCGTGGCGTCTTGGGGGCAGCACGGCAGGCCTGGGACGCAGAGCCCTTTCCTTATAGCTGGCCACCACTGAGCACTCCCACTTCTCCCTGGCGGGAATGCTCGTGGCACCTCTGACAGCTCAGCCCTGGGTGTCTGAGGAGGAGCGGTGAGATGCCCATGGTGGGTGTGGTAGCGCCTTGATCTCGAAGGCCTTCCTGAGAAGGGAGGCGTGTGGGCTTCCGAGTCAGTCCTGGCTTTAAAGCCCAGCTCTACCTCTTTAGAGCAGAGCTTTGAGGACACTGTGCGAGTCACTTAAACTTTCTGAGCCTCAGTTGCCCACCTAGAAAATAAGGACAGCCACACTTACCTTCCAGGTCTGTTTTGAAGCTACAAGGACATAATGGATGAGATATAGCATCTTGTATTCTACAAGCGACTCCATAACCACCCTCATCCTGCTCCCTTTCTCTGTGCACCGTGCAATTCTAACGCCGCCTAAGGAAGATCTTCCTTGTGTCTAATTTAAATCCATTATGCTGCAATTGGAACCTCCTTCCCCTTGTTGAGGACCCTGCAGAAGCAGCCTGAGCCCTTTCTCTATACGAATGTGCACCATCAGTACCTGCAGTGAGCGAGGCAGGCAGCAACAGAGCAACTAGGTGCTGGTTTTCACCTTGTGTCTTGGGGCCCCTGCTGTCAATGGCCCAGGCCTCCTGACCAGCATGCCGTGGGGATGGGTGCCTCATCTTGACTGTTTTCACTGTTCTTCCTCTCTGAGGGTTATCCATGCTCCAAAACTGGGACTCTGGGGCAGTGGAGAGAGCCCTGGGCTAGGCCTAGAAGGCCTGGGTCCCAGCACCCACTTGACTACTGACTTGCTGTGTGGCCTGAAGCCAGTTAGCAACCTCTCTGGGCCACAGTAGGCCTGTGAGGATGTCTGTCCCCTGGGGCCCAGGTGTCTTCAGTAAAGATGAGTGCAGTTCATCTGAAGCCCCTTTTCCTCCCTCTCACTTACCTGGGCCCCAGCCACCCTGGGAAACGAGCAGATTAGGGTCCTGCTGGTGCCGGCGGTGGTAGGAGCTGAGTCCACCTCTCGGACCAGGGCTCCCAAGGGCAGGTGGGGAGTTTAAGGTTAGATAGATGGGGGATTCCTGGTGGGTGGGGTAGCGCCTGCCTCCTCAGCCAGGGATTTCGAGAGCCTGGATTTCCTCCGGCTCACCCAGTTAAACTCATCCAACCGAAGGTCAGTCATGTTTGTTGAGTCCCTCCTCGGGGTAGACCCTTTCCCATGTGAAGTCTCCTTTAATCCCCCACTTTGTGGGGGGAAACCCAAGGCTCAGAGAGATGAGGCAACCCGCATGTCAGCAGGGCCAAGGAGCCTGGGGCTTGATTCTGCACAGCCCCCAGGGCCCCCGGGCCCAGCCGTGCCCTCCGGGTCCTCAGCAGGGTGGAACACAAGGTCGTCAGGAGTGAGGCCGTTTCTGGTCTAGGAGGGGGCCCCATGGGCTGCGGGGGATTAGCTGGGGCTCCTGGGACTGCCCTTTCCCTGGGAAGAAGTTGGCCAAGGAGGTGCAGGGATCAGCAACCCAGGAGTTCTGGGCTGCGGCCAGTTCTGAATGCCCCTGTGAACTTTAGTGTTTGCTTTTGTGGAGGATCAAGACTGATTTCTTGTTGGCTCTGGACACATGATAGTTTACCTTTTATAAAGCACTTTGATATTCGTGATGTCACCGAATCCTCCTGGCAATCTGTGAGAGGCAGTGTGGGACTTGTTTGGGAGGGCCGGAGAGGGTGAGCTTTGGAGTCAGACAAACCTGGGTTTAAATTCCAGCTCCCACCAACTCTGCCTTCAGGCAGGTGAGTAACCAGCTGAGCCTCAGTTTGCTTATCTGTGAAAGGAACAATCGTTCCCCGAAACAAATAGCGACAGCTGTCTTGCTGGTTGTGCACGTTAGATAAGGTCTGTAACCACTGGTCCAGTGCCTGGTGCAATGTAGTCATTTTTGTGATTTTTTATTTTATTTTTTTGTCATCCACCCCACTTTATGGATGGGAATGTAGAAGCTCAGAGGAGGAAGGTGACTTGCCTGAGGTCACGTGGTGATTTAGCTTCATCCTCCAGACTTCCTGTCTGTGGCCTTTTTTCTCCAACACCTCCTTCTCTGTCCTCAAGTGACCCAACACCTCATTGATCTATCCAGGTCTTTAATGTGTGACACTGAGGAGGCCTTGTGTCCCCTCCCCCCACTGCCTAACAGCACTTGCCTGGCACACAGTAGGCACTTTAAAAATGGTTATCCTGTGCCTGAATATGTTGATGAGTTGGTATAAAAATGTAAGAAGTATTTTTTCAGGCAGCTACGGCTTGTGTCCCTGAGGCTTCCTCTTGCTCCCTGTTCCCTTTAAAAACAACCCTTTAATAGTTTTGGTTGGACACCTTTGTGAAAAGGAGTGATCGCTTCCTTTCCCTGCATGAGGCCCACATGGTTAAAGTCCCGGGATGGGCCCTGTGAACACTGACTGAGCTGCTGGGAGAGCCGAGACCAGCTGGTCCCTGCACCCCGTGGCCCTGGGCTGCTTGCCTGTTCAGCAGCTGCTTCTGCCTTTGTAGGTTCCTGACTCTTCTCCCCCTGCACCTTCATTCTGCGGCCCACAGACCTGCCTCCAGCAGCCCGCCACCTCTTTTTCCTCCCCTCTTGCTCTTGTGTGTGTTTCCTAATTTGCTGCTTCTACCAGCTGGGGACTGAGAAATGGGACAGTTGAGCTTATTAGAATTGGTTCATTGATTCATTCATTCATAACTATTCAACCAGCCATTGTTGACCCTGGGTCTTGCTAGGGATTCCATCTATCCATCCATCCATCCATCCATCAATCCATCCATCCATCCATCCATCCATCCTGATTGAGGACCTCTGCAGTGGCTTGCGATCAGTCAAGACGTGACCACACCCTCCTGGCAGCACATGCAGGGAAATCATGATGTACATAGCAAATGCCAGTACAGGACTTTACAGTTTATAATCTGCCTCTGCCTGCAGTACCACACTGCATTTTCACAACAGCCCTGAAAACGGCATTATCCCTGTTTTGCAGACAATGAAAGCAGAGCTCAGCAGGAGAAAGTCCCTTGCCTAGTGGCCGGCAGTGAACACAGAATTGTAGTGGGAACTCAGGTCTCCAGGCTGGCCTGTTACCTCTTCCCTCCTCTGGGCTCCGTTTGCAAGCCACGTGATGCCCCGTTCATTTACTGTTTCTGTCACAAAGGAGTGTTGTTTGTGGCTGGGGTGGGATCTTCTGCCTCTGGAATGGTCATCGCGGGGGAATATGGGCTTGCCTCAAACACCCTTCAGTGCGCATACTTGTCCTGCGGTGGACGTGGGCACACCATCTAGTCCACACTGCCCGGACTAGGGCTCTGGGAGCCCTAGTCCCCTGGGATGGTTAGGGGTCCCAGGACGCATACAGATTTGGGAAATGCGAGGTCACGTAAGTCAGAATGGGACTTCTCCCTTTAATGTGTTGATATGAATGAGGATCCCCGACAGGTGGCACGGGTGCCACCAGCCTTTCCCAAGCTTGTCTGAACATGCAGCTCCTTTGTCACAGAGCAGGGTCTGGGGAGGATAGCCTAGAGAAGACACTGGGCAGAGCTGATCAGCGAACCCTCACTTTCCCATTTTGCATAGAAGCCTCCAGCTAGAGCTTGTTTCTTGCCCAGGGCAGTTACCTTTTGAGAGAGGATCCCAAGGAGCACCATTTTGCCCCAGGAAAGAATTGGTAATAATGGTGGAGTTTCAGGCAGCAAGGGGAAGTGGAAAGTGGAGATATTTTGATTCTTTCACCCACCAAACGCGCATATCTCAGACATCTACTGTGTGCCAGGCACAGAGCCAGCGTTTGGAAATGCCAAGACGTGTCTGACTAAGAACCTTCCATTTCATTTCCCCGTGCACACTAAGGGTTTTTAAAGAAAGACAAATACTAGCCTTAAAAGGAAGAAGTGATTTTTTTTTCATTGTTCTGGGTCTTTGTGGCAGGTGGGTGGGTGATTCAGTTACTTGATTCAGTGGCTCTTTAGTCCCGGGTCCTGAGGGGTATAAGGGAGATTGTACCAGGAACAGTTACCCTGGGCAGGGAGTGCAGATATTGTCAGAAGTGTGGGGAAGCTCAGAAGAGGGAGGGAGGGAAGCGGGGGGAGGGAGCACTTCTGGCTCCATCAGCCTGAGCTGGGGGGTGAGGGAGCTGGGGTGAGGCTCTACACAGAAGAACACAGGTTGCCTGGGGGTTGGAGGGGTGGGCAGGCTCTGGCCAGCCAGGGAGGACACTCTTGGGAAAGCAGCAGCCTGGAGCAAAGGTACAAAGGTGTCAACAGGTGGGTCACACCTTCAGGGCACTGTGAGAAACCTGGGGTGATGGGGGCAAGAGGGAGGAAAGGGGGGACATTGGAGATGGGGCTGGAGAAGCTGGCTGGGGCAGCTCACGAGGGTCCAAACACCAGCTGAGTGGGTGCCTGCATGACTGGGAGCACCTTGAGGGCCAGGCCATTCATCCTAGTGTCCCCAGCACCTGGCTGCTGCCTGATAGGTTTATGGACTGACTGGGCTCTTCCGCTCTGGGATCTTGGACGAGTCCTTCCCTGCTCTGGACCTTGAGTTCCTCATGCTCATAGTCAGGCAAGGTCACCTAGCGTGTCCCTTCCAGCTCTGAAGGGCTCTCAGGAATTCTTGGCATGTATGCAGGGGAGGACCAGACTTTCTTCCCCAGCCTCGAGGTCTCCTGGGCTGCCCTAGCTGGGCAGGGGCCAGAGGCTCCCTGGTTGGGGGGTCAGACATTTGCTGGGGCGGAGGTCAGGCTAGCTCTGCTGGAGGAATTTGCTCCTCATTCTCTCTTTCTTTCAGCAGTTAGCCTGCTGAGCTCAGGATGAAGTGCCCTGATGTCCTCACTGATGGCTCTTCTAAGGCCCCAGACTGGGTGGGGGAGGGGAGTTGAGCCAGGCTGGGGTTGAGGGTTGTGTGTATGAAGCAGCTTGGTGTAGGGTAGGAAGCTCTGCTGCTTCCTTCTGTGTGAAAATGGGTAAGTTACTTGAATTCTGAGCCTCAGTTTCCTCATCTGTAAAATGGGAACAATATTAACTCCCACACTGGGCTTTTGTGCCAATTCAATGAGATAAAATTTGTGAAAGCATATAGTAAACCAACCCCCCCCCACACACACACACACAATCCTCTAGCCCTCTGGCCCACTCACACCTTTCCCAGAAGTGCTCCCTTGTGGCCATCTCAATGCGCACTTCTGTTGGGTACACTTTATCCAGGCCAAAGCGATAGGAGCCCATGAATTATGTACATGTTGCACATGCAGGCCAGGTCTGCATGTTTGCACTCCTGTGTCTGTGTGCCTTCCAACTGGAGGAGAAATGGTGCTGCCCCTCCGGTCTCCTGAGCCCTGGGACCAGACACCACCCCTCCCCAGTTGTACCCCGGAGGCCTGCAGAGTGTTGGGTCTGGCTTCTGGGGAAGGGTGAGGGGCATATGTCAGGAACCACCCCTCTCCAACTTGTCTGTTCTGCTCACAGGCTGGGTCCAACAGGGCTTGTCTTATACAGGGGACTCTGACCTATGTCCCTGGGGGCAGAACAAGACTGTCACCCTCCATCCCGCCACTTCCCAGGAGGCATCAGTGGGAGCGACTCAGTTCTCTGGTGTGGATGCTGCTTTATTTCAGCAGGGCCTGGGATACCCACTCTGGGAGGCCCGCAGCCTGGCACACAGAGTGTTTGGTCAAAGCCACCCTGCCCAGGATGGGGTGCAGGGCTGGGCTGTATCCAGCCTCCTTTCCCCAAGAGTTCTGAGGGTCCGTCTCAATGCCCTTGTCCCTAAGTGTCTCCCAGATGGTGTCTGGCCCCACCAGGGCTGGGGGTTGGAGGCAGACTGGGATCGGCTGGCCCCGGAGGTATCACGGATGCTCCCTTGGCTTCCGCTGGCATGGAGTTGGGGGCGGGGCGTCAGGCAAGGAGCAGGATACTAGTAGAGTAGCAGCATAAACTTAAACAGTTTATTGAAGAGCCCAGTGAACATAAACATCTGTCCCCCTCTCCGACCTTAAAAAGCCCTGACACACCTGGATTCCTGTCCCAGCTCCACCCCGTGCCTGTGCAACCTTGGATTTGTGACATGACCAGTCTGAGATTCAGCCTAGGCTGAAGTTCACAAGGTTGGTGTGAGGTCAAATCAAACCACCCAGTGGGGGCTTCCCTGGTGGCGCAGTGGTTGAGAGTCCGCCTGCTGATGCAGGGGACACGGGTCTGTGCCCCGGTCCGGGAAGATCCCACATGCTGCGGTGTGGCTGGGCCCGTGAACCATGGCCGCTGAGCCTGCGCATCCAGAGCCTGTGCTCGCAACGGGAGAGGCCACAACAGTGAGAGGCCCGCGTACCACAAAAAAAAAAAAAAAAAAAAAAACACCCAGTGGGTAGGACACTACTAGGGTGCCGGGGCATGTCGTAGGCCACCTATTTGCAGAAAGGATTTAATTCCAGCCCAGAGCAAAGCAGTTGGGTTTTTAGATACTTGACCTGTGATTTCTGTAAGCAGGAAAGAGGAAATTTCACTTAAGCCTCCATGAAGTGGTCAGTGCAGCTTAGATACATTCTCACACTCATGAGCCCAGCACAGGAGGCTCTTGTTCGCCGGGGCATTCAGGAACTCGTCTCTGGGACCAGGCAGCCCAGCAGCCCTGGGTGTGAGTCTGGATTCTGCGTGCTCGCCAGTGGCCTAGGGCAAGTCCCTGGTCTCCTTGTTCCTATAAAAGGACACCTAACCCTCAGGGTTGTGAGATTCGGATGAGAAATTACCTGTAAACTCTATTGGAAAACAAAAAGCACTACTGATACATAGTGGGTGCTTGGGGGAGGGTGGCCTGGGGTGCAGGCCAGTGGCTCAGGAAGCCAAGACTGTGTTTGTTCCCCATTCTGGTGACCAGCAGGCTCTGTGACAGCCAGCTCAGTGGAGCCTCATTTGCTTTGCTTAATGGGACAGCTTGTTAATTAACCTCTGAGTATTCCTGACAAGTGCCGCTGTGAACTTCCCGACACGTGTCAGGGTCAGCCCTCTCCAGACCTTGTCACCCTTGTGCTCGGCTGGCCAGCCTTGGGCATGAGGCTGTGGCCCACCATCCCATCCCCTGATTCTCAGCTCATCCCTCAGATGACCCCGTGGAGCAGTTGCTCTGCTGGGGACCGAAGGAGCAGGAGACAGCTCTACCCCAGGAGCCCGGATCTGGGTGGGCAGAAAGGGAGGATCCAGAGATGGATCAGTGACAGGCACCTGGTCAGGGGATGGGGGACAGTCAGTGGGAACAATTCTGCCTGGCTTGCTACCAATTCCCTGTGACCTTGAGCACCTGACCTTTCTCTCTCTGGGCCTCAGTTTTGCATCTAAAAGAGGATGTTGGGAGAGGTGATCCCAGGAAGCTGTGGGCTAACATGAAGCAGTGTGAGGTGAGGAATGATCTCTGAAACCAGCCAGGCCTGGAGTTCTCACCCTTCATGTCCCAGCCTCGACCTTGGACAGGTCCCCCAGCCTCTCCAAGCCTGTCTGACGGGGTATGCTGGCCCTGCTAGCACAGGGCAGACACTGATAGTGGATGCCCTGCCCAGCACTGTCTGGTGATGGTGGGCCTCAGGGCAGCTTCAGCCTGTCCCCTCCTCCTTTCCCAGTTTCTCCTGCAGTACCCAGAAGTTCCCCAAGAACTCTTGCCCCCAGCAGATCTGGGTGGCCAGGGAGCATTGCTGACCTCAGTGCTGAGTCCACCAGGGCTGTATGTATCACTCGTGCCAGGCGCCCCAGGGTGAGGATGGAGCTGAGGATCCTCTGCCTCTTAAACGGAAGGGGAGGTGCACACACTAGAGCCAGCCTCCAGTCTTCTTCGGCATCTTGGAAACTTGATCCTTTAGAACCACAGAATCTTTCCCAAATCTTGGAAGCATTGGATTATGGAACCTCAGAATCTTGGCCCTTTGAAATCAAGACTTTGAGAGTCAGAAGTGACCTTAGGAGTCATCTGATCCAGATCTCCAACCAGCCTTATATAGCCCCTCTGCAGACCCCTTGGACACCCCAGGGTCGGGGGCTTACTCTGCAGCCCCCTCGTGCTGGCCTCGGGCTTCAGTCAGGTCACAAGGCCGCCCTCCACCTAATTGAGCCCTAGGCCCACACCCCCGGGGCTGGTAGCTCTGACAGGCAGCTGGGAGGGAGCTAGGGCTCTGCTCAGCTAAGAATAGAAGGCTTTGTGCCATTTAAGTAGCAACCTGATCATATCAGGCCTCCCAGCCAGGCCTCAGGGAGCTTATGAAGCAGGACCTGGGGTCACCGTGGGTCCTCCTGGGTGGTAGAGGGAGAGGGTGGATGAAGGGTGCTGGGACAGCCGCCGGGCTTCCCTAGGACTTGTCTCCTGTTTCCACATGATGATGATTTGACTTTTTCCATCAAGTAAAGCTCGTTGCTCCTCCCTTCTCCTTCCTGGGGCTGGCTGGGGAGCATCACTCAGCGTTCCCCAGGAGTGCTGGGGAAAGTCTCTTCTGGGAAGAATTCAAACAAACAAACTAGCCTCTGAGAAGAACAAACAGATCAATGAAAATGGCTTCGTCTTCAAAGAGAGAGCCAATGATGGTGGCCATTTATTAAGCACCTACTGCATGCCAGATCTTGGGCTCAGCATTTTGTGCCCTTGCCTCCTCTAACCCTCACAGGGGAGGTATCCTTATCCCCAAAATGCAGATGAGGACACTGAGGCCCAGCTTGTGCTTGGCAGAGCTGGGATTGAAACCAAGGACTGTCCTACCTTGTTCCTTCTGGGGACAAAGCGTTCCTGAATCAGAGGAGAGGTGAGAGTGGGATTCTTGGAGGGAGCCATGGGCACGGAGGACGCTGTCTCTCAGTGCAGTTGTGTTGCTCCAGTACTGGATTGGGAGGTTAGATTGTGATCCTGTCACAAACATAGTAGGTACAGGCCCCTGTTTGTAGAGTTGGAATGAAACCAAATCCCTCGGGTCTCAGACTCCCACTCTGTGAAGTGAGCAGAGGCTGCCTGGGGCGGGATCATGAGGCTGCAGCTTCTGATTCCTGGGCTTTTGACCAGGAGTGTCCTGGTCCCCCTCTCGGCAGGTCACTGGTGCCTCCCACCTCCCCTCCCCCTCAGAGATTATTCCCAGTGTGCGAATTGGAAGGAATTCCAGCTCACCTTCTGATTGTACAGGCGGGAGGACTGAGGCCCCCGAAGGACAGGGTCATGAAGTAAGTGGGCCTGAGAGCACATAGTAGGTGTTCAACAAATCCCTTCTTCAATCCAGGCCGATGCTTGCTCCCCTGTGGGGTGCTGCTTCTGTGTGGAGATCTGGGGGGCCTGGGGTGGGCCGGGGGATGGAGTCAGCTGGATCCTGGCAGGCAGGGAGGCAAGGGCCAGAGGCCCGAGCCTCTGTCTGTAGTGCCCCAGACTCATCTATGTTTGCGCCGACCCTGCCCAACTTAAATGTCCCCTCTTCTGTGAAGCCTGCCCAGACTCTCCCCCACAAAACGTCTCCTAATCTCCCTCTCTACTCCAAGAGTGGGAATCTTTTTTTAACTGTGTTTTTTTTTAAAAAAAAAAAAGCCACATAAGTTAAAATTTACCACCTTAATCATTTTTAAGAGTATAGTTGATAGTCTTGATTATATTCACATTGTTGCACCACAGGGTCTCAAGAACATTTTCATCTCAAACACCTGAAGCTGTGTGCCCTCTAAACAACAACTCCCCATCCTCCCACCAGACCTTGGCAACCGCCGCTCTACTTTCTGTTTCTATGAATTTGACTCCTCTAAGTACTTCCTATAAGTGGAGTCATGCGGTGTTTGTCTCTGTGATTGGCTTATTTCACTTGGCATCATGTCCTCATGGTTCATCGTCTTGTACCGCCTGATAAGATTTCCTTCCTTTTCAAGGCCGAATAACATTCCATCATATGTATATACCACATTTTGTTTATCCATTTGTTCGTCAATAGATACTTAGGTTGTTTCTGTCTCTTGCTATTGTGGAAAGAGCGGAAGTTTTGAAGTTGAATGGGCCTGGGTCAGATCCTGGTTTCCAGCATCACTTGAGTGGCAGGTCTGGGTCCTTCGTCACTTGCTATTGTGCCTAATGAGGTTGCTGCAAGGATGCACAGAAAGATGCCCTGCACACACGGCGAGCTCCCGGTGAGTGGTAGGGGGATTCGTTCTTGTTATCCACTTTCCTCCTAGGGTCAGATCCCTTTTGGGGTTTATAGGACCCACATACTGAAGCTCACCTTGACCCTCATCCATCAGGGCAGCTCAGCATCTGATGAGTCTTAGAACAGTGTCACTGGAGAGCACCTGGGACCGGAGAGGGTCGGGGACCCACCCAAGTTCACACAGCCAGGCCTTGGCCATGCTGGGATGAGACCGAGGTCTCCAGCCTCCCAGCCTGGGAACCTTCCCGCTGTAGGCTCCAGGATCCGCAGGCCTTGTTCTTAGGAGGGACTGGCTCTCCAGGGGATAATTCTGCAGCATGCAGGGCTGAGGGAGGCAGGGAGCAGGGAGACGAGCATCTCAGGCTTATCTGTGAAAGGCAGAGGTGGGTGACATCTGCCAGGCTTCTCTGATCACCGCCTTCTCCAGGTGACAAGGGGCTCGTGTCAGACTCATTGACATTGTTCGGGCTCATCTAAGGTCCTTGCCTTGCACCTGGGAGCTCACTCTGCTTTTGTTCACACTCATTCAGCTGTTCCTTTGTTTATCCCTTGCCTGGTCATTTATTCAGCAACCGCTCCCTGAGGCCTGCTGTGGGCCTGGAGACCAATCAGACCTTGGAGGCATTTAGTATGGCATGGCGGTGAATAGTGTGGACTATGGGGCTAAACTGCCTTGGCTCAAATCCTGGTTCTGCTGGTTACCAGCTGTGTGACCTTGGGCTAGTTGCTTAACCTCTCTGTGCCTCAGATTCTTCTTCTTTAAAGATGGGATAATGATGTTCCGGTTACTGCTGTTACATAACAAATCACCCGGAAACTTAGTGCCTTTATGCAAGAACAATCACTGTAACCCCACAGTTTCTATAGGTCAGGATCTAAGATGGGCTCAGCTGAGCAGTTCTGGCTCATGGTTGCTCACATGGTCTCAGGGCTTTGTTTCTCTCTGCGAGCTCATCTGCGCTTCCCCACAGTATACATCACATTTGATGACCTGGCCTTGGAAGTCTCGTGTGTCACTTTAGCCAATAGTCCCAAGCCCTCCCAGATGCAAGTGCAGGGGGATGATAACATAGACCCCACCTCTCCATGGCAAGAGGACAGAGTTATAAGGAGAGCGTGTGGGATGGGAGATATTGCTGCAGATGTCTTTGGAAATACAATCTGCCAGAGTTGTAAGAGTTAGATGAGTCAAAACACAGGAAATATCTAGAACAATGCCTAGGCATTGTAAATAAATGATAGCTATATATAGTCAAGGGTGATTTTGACCGTATGCAATTTACTTGTGGTGTGCTGACTTTAGGACCTGATTCCCACTATAGAAGTCAGTTCATTAACCAGCAGCATTTCCCATTTGGGTACTGAGGGATCTATAGGAGGTCAACATTCCACACAGAGGGAACCAGCTGTGTAAAAGTTTGGAGCTGGAGAGTGGAGTCCCTGGGGCAGGGACTTAGCCCCGGTTGGCTGGGGCTCCCCTGTGTGGGAGGCCAGGAAGGTGAATTGAGGCCTAGTTGAGAAAAGCTTTGTGTATGGGGTATGTTTGCTCCTATAGGTCCCAGGGAGCCCTTGGCTGAAGTATGAGGGGCTGGAGTGCCCTACTGGAGGAGCCACTTTTGAGGTGGAATCAGCAGGACTGGGGCAGGAGTGTAGGGAGAGAGGACAGGAATGATGGGGCTCATACCAGGTGTTCGTCTGGGGCGTTTGCCTCAGCTTTGCATGTGCTGTGCGCATCCCCCTGGCTTGGTTTCCCACCCCTTCCAGTATATCGGATACTTTGCCATTTTTTCTCTGCTTTGATTAGCTCTCCTGCAGAGGGAGGTAGAAGGTTACCACCCTCTGGGGGTTGACTGCCTTGGCAGCCAACCCTGGGGCAGCCGACAGGGCCAGAGAACACCCAGTGGCCACCTCCTCTGTCCCCACCCCATTGTGGAGAACAGCCCCTGCACCCCTCGTGGTCTCCCCTTCCAACAGCCCTTCTCCTCTGCAACCTTGCAAGGTCCAGGTGGAACTGACGCCAATGGTTGTGGTATCCAGTCCCTCTCACATCACAGGTGGGGAAACTGAGGCCCAGTGACTTGCTCCACATCCTGCAGCAAGTTAGTTAAGGAGCCCACCTCGGGCCCTTCATGTGGCTGCAGCCACGTGTGGTGGTGCTCAGGACTCCTCCCCGCCAGGCCCTCCGCCCACCCCTCCCAGCCCCCCTCTAAGGCCACTGCTCCCTCCTGAGAGAGGTCATGGCTGGGAATATGATTTCAAGGAAAGAAAAGAAAGTCTTAGCAGTTGTGTAGCCCTGGGCAAGTCACCTCGTCTCTCTGAGCCACAGTTTTCTCATCTATAAATGGAGCATGAGAACACCAACCCCAGCAGGGTTGTCCTGAGGATCAGATGAACCCACGAGTGCTGAGTTGTTAGTTCTCTGATGCTGGTGCCGCACCTGGAAAGGGAATTGCCAAGCGTTACTCGGAAGGGACATCTGAGCTGTGATTTGGAGGCAGGGCAGGACTAGGGTTGGGAAAAGAGGGGATCTTGATCCTAAAAGCTCTGAGCTGTGACTGGGCTGATGCAGCCCTTCCCTTGTATAATATATGAGAAGGGGTCCAAGGGAAAGATTGGGGTGGGATCCAGGGAGCATCCCCCGTGCGGGCAGCCTTCTCCCCTAGTGCTGAGAGGAAGGGCGCAATGAGGGAGGGCTTCCTGGAGGAAGAGTTTGTGGAAACAGAGGGAAGGAAGGGCTGAGGCAGATAGAGGTCCTCCGGGGTCTGGCATTCCCAAGACCCTTGCACTGCATCCATGAGATCCAGCCCCGGCCAAGCCAACCTTGACTCCTGGAGCCCGTGATGCCCAGGGAGGCTGGTGCCCCGAAGGAGGCATGCTACTTCCAGGAAGCTGTGTCTGTGTGGGCCTGTCTGAACATCTGCACGTACTCCATGAGCCCGTGTGCTTGCACCGAATAAGCATGAGTATTTCCCTGGGTCTGTCTGGGAATGTGTGCTTGGTGTATTTTTGTATGTCTACGTGTACGCATTTGCAGGCCCTGTGCGACATCTTGTAAAGGCAGACAGGTTAGAATGCCTCTAAAAGGGGACTAAGTGCTCATGTGTTTTAGCAGAACAAAGAGATAACCCTTGCCCCAGGGGGTCTGTGGGCTGTGGGGAGATCCAGACCTCACTGATGGGGCAAATTCAGCAGAAAGACAATTCCCAGACTTGGGAAACCTCTCCTGGGGCCCCTCTGTGCTGAGCTCGGCCTGGGTGCTGGGACCCAGAGTCAGACCAGGCCCTGGCCCTGCACTTCTGGAGCCAGCCTGCGGCCATCACATGTGCAGCCAGACACCAACGTGGCTGCTGAACTAGGGCTGTACAGGGCACATGGAAACAGAAGAAGGCCGGCTTGAGTCCGCCGGGGGAGTCAAGGAGGGCTTCCTGCAAGAGGAGCCTGAGCAGAGGGATGTGAGGGATGTTTGGTGGGAGATGAGGGGACGGGGGTGGGGAGAGCAGAGCAGAGCTTGTGTCGGGTGGGATTTGGGGGTGTGAGGAGGGGGGAGGTAGGGAGGGTAAGTCTGGTCTTCCAGGCCTGGAAGCCTGCGAGGATGGAGGCACCTTGAGTTGGGAGAAAGGGGGAGGAGCAGGTTCAGGGGGATGTGACGAGTTCCCGTCTGGCCACTGTGGGTGTGAGGTCCCTGTGGGGGGGACGATCAGAGGGTCATTGGATACTTGGGCCTTGCGCTTGTTCCGGGCAGGGACGGGGTATCTGAAGCCACGGGAGTGGTGGTATCGCCCTAGAAGAGTGTGCAGGGTGGGGCAGGAGGGAGGGGCTGGGACGGGCAGAGAGGGAAGCCAACTAAGGCACAGGGGGGCAGCCAGACGGGGAGGAGAGAAACCGGAGCAACTGGTGTCCTGGAAGCCAGGGAAGGAGGACGTTTCCAGAAGGAGGGCGAGGGCCAATGTGTCAGGGAGGACTGAACCGTCCAGGCGGCTTCCTCACGTGGAGGGCATAGTTGAACTTGGTGGGAGCAGAGGGCGGTGGCTTTGGAAACAGGTGGGAGGGAGGAAGTGGGGACGTGGGTGTCGACAAGTCTTTCAGAAATTTGGATGAGAAGGAAGGGGCGAAGGGAGTGCTAGCTGGAAAGGGGTGGAGGGGAATGACCTGGGAGATGTGCACCTATGAACATCTGCTGTGGTCCTCTGTACCCCGGAGGGTTGGCTGCAGAGAGCAGGGGCGGAGGAGGTGGCAGGTGGCAGCCCTTGGTGCCACCCTGAGTTCTGCCAGCTCCAGGGCCTCCATCCACACTGGGTGTGGGTGTGAGGATCGGGGGCCCCCACTTTTAACCTCCTAGGAGGCAGAAACCCCACAAACTCAGAGCATCCTCCTAAACCAGGTTCCAGGTCAGTGGTTGAAGCTCAGGGCTGGCGGAGTTGGCCTCCTGTGGTTTTGTCTTCAGTGCTCACCAAGGGGACTTCATAGATGCTTCAAACCAGTAAGGCCTGGGAAGGTCAGGACATCAATTCACCTGCTCCCAAAGAGGCCATGACCATGCCTGGGCCAGCTCCCAGTTACTGGGAAGTTCTTCCTCTGGGTCTAGCCTAAGTCTTTCCTGCTGTGTGTTCCCTTCTGGTGAACTTGTTCAACCCTGCTCCATGGAGCCAAGCTCATCAGCAGGCCGCTTTGAGTGGCGGCCAGTATTTTTACAACTTGTTTTCGTGAAGTTGGTTTGAAGTCTCCCTGCATTCCCAGAATGTCAGACCCACCCTGATTCACAAGGATTGACCAAAACAGGATCTGAGCCAATGAGAGGAATCTAAGGACTTAGTCATCCCCCTTGGATCATCTACAGATTCTCCTGCTTTCCTTCCAATTAAAAAAAAAAGAAAAGAAAAAGAAAGATTAGCTCAGATGGCCAGGAGGAGATGGCATTTGAGATGTAAACAGGCTCAGATGATACTGGCGGTGGACAGGCGGGGTCAGTGCTCAGGCTTTGTATGGGGCTGACCTCAATTCAAGTCTGTGTTCTGATGCCTGCCACGTGGGGGTCTTTGACAACTTTGAGTCTCTGAGCCTCAGTTTCCTCATCTCTGAAATGGGAAAACTAATGGCACTTAACCTCATAACTGTCTGAGGTTGGGGGATCTAGAAGCAGACACTGAAATAAGGATTCGTGTGAGAGTGACTTACTAAGAAGTTTTCCAGGGGGAAGAAAGCTGCTAAGGGGATAGGGAGAGTAGAACCAGAAAGAGGAGAAGCAAGAGTGTGACTTCAAGCCAAGCCCCTTGGAGGGGATACTTGGCTCAGTCTCCAGAGCTTGCTGCCGGGGGCAAGGGTGCTGCAGCACTTAGACCTCACCCAGGGGGTCCCTGGTAAAGGGGCCCTGGGCAACAGCCATGCCCACAGGCGAAGGGATTCAGGCAGCCTGACGGCAGCTCACCCACACGCCCCTGCAGCTCTCGGCTTTTGGAAGCGACAGGGCAACCTGGAGTGACTCAGAATGGAGAGGGGGTCCCAGGGGACGTGGGTCCCAGGGGACGTGGGTCCCAGGGGACGTGGGTGGAGACAACAGAGGCAGAGCTCTCCAGGCGGAACCTGGCTCAGAGGAAGCACCGATTAAGTGTCAGCTCTGCCCACCTGTTAGAAAGGGGGTGCAGAATGGGTGCCCCAGGATCATGTCATCAGCAGCAGACAGGACCTTCTGAGAGCTGCCCTGAGCCCCCATTGTTTCCCCCAGCCCCAGGTGCTGTCACTGTCTCTCAGCTCCCAGAGGCAGAATCCCTCAGAGCTCCCCAGCCAGCGGACCTGGCCCCAGCCCCCAGGGTTCTTCCTGACTACTTGACGTCAGGCAGTCGATCCAGCCGTGCCAGAGCTGGTCTGATGCCCTGATATAGCCCCTTCCAGAGAAGTCTGCCTCTGTGCCACCCCACCTCCAGCCCTGCCTGCACCGCCTAGTGGGGATTAGTGACGGTCAGGAGGTGGCACAGGGCCATGGAAGCACTGAGCGCCACGGAGGAAACTGAGGCCCAGGGACCTATCCCCCATCTGAATTGAATTTGGCTTTGCTTCCCAGCCCACCCCACCCCACTGTGTCTACTGGACTTTTTCTTTCTTTTTTTTTTTTAATTAATTAATTAATTTAGTTAGTTAGTTAGTTAGTTAGTTAGTTAGTTATGGCTGCGTTGGGTCTTCGTTGCTGCGTGTGGGCTTTCTCTAGTTGCGGCGAGCGGGGGCTTCTCTTCGTTGTGGTGCGCGGGCTTCTCATTGCGGTGGCTTCTCTTGTTGCAGAGTACGGGCTCTAGGCACACGGGCTTCAGTAGTTGTGGAGTGCGAGCTCAGCTCTACGGGGCTTCTTCCGTAGAAAGTGCTCAGGGATTGCTCACGGAACTCGTGTTGGTCAACGTGTCCCAGGAACAAATAAACAGAAGTTGTGCTTCCACAACTCTGACTATGATGACTTGAACTGGTGATGTCAGCCTGGGTTGGCTCTGATGGAACTTGTCCCAACCCCTCTCCTGCACCTGTGTTATCACAAGGGATGTCACCCTAATCTGGCCTCTCCACCCTGACCTCTGGGAGTCTAGCCCCGCAGAGCATGACAGGCCTGGGTTCTAGTCCAGACTCTGTCACCTGTTGTGTAACCTTGGTCAAGTCACCTGCCCTCTCTGAGCCTCCGCAACCCGTGTTTCTGACCGAAGTTTTATATGCGCCCACCTAAAATCAGATGATTTCAATGTGGTGTTAATCCCAGCTTGACTCGTACCCAGAGAGGTAGAGGGATTTGCTTCTGTTCACATAGTGAAAGGGTGGAGGTGAGAGGGCCAGGACCCATTACCCCCACCCCCCTGTGACTGCTTATCTGAGCGCCTTACTCTTTACCAGCTCTGCTCTGGTCCCCACCAGCCTCAGTCTGATTCAGAACCTGAGCTAACCTCCCTGCAGTCAGGATGAACTGAGCCGGGTACCAGAGTGGTCAGTCACTGCTGTTTAGTCATTAGCTCCTCTGATCACCTACTGGGTAAGGGGTTGCATGCTCAGATGGGCAGGATCCTTCTTTCACCAGGCTTAATGTCTAGTCTGCTGCAAGGCTGCACCCTGTCCTGAAGCCTGGGGAATCTGCAGACCCTAGAGGTGAAGGTGGACATGAGGTAGGGGCCCCAGAGGAGGAGGTGGTCTGAAATGTCTAGGGCCCCGCTCCACCCAGGAGCAGGCATGAGGGGCTGGCCAGGTGGTGGGTGCAGGGGAAACAAGTTTGCTCACTCCTGGGTATCTGTTGCTGCCTGAGCTAGGCTGGGAGGTGGCTTTGATCTACCACCAAGGCCCTCCTGCACCCTTCCCCAGGCAGGATGCCTCCTTTGTTCACATGCCCTCTCCACACGTCTGTCTGTACCGTAGACTGTGGGCTCCTCCAGCAGGTCTGTCCACCCAGCCTCAGGCCTCCCCTGGCACACAGGAGAGCTCAGGACATGTGTGTTGGTGATTGGATTTATGTTGTCTAGCCTGGCTTGGGAGTCAGACAAAGTATGAATCCTGGCTCTGCCACTTGCTTAGCTGTGCCCTTGAGCATGGGACCCAAACTCCCTTGAGCCTCCGCTTTGGCATTTGTAGAATGTACTGTAGTGGGAGGCTAAGAGGGGTGAGAGGACAGACAGGGAATGTCAGCCTCGTACAAGGCTGTGGCCAGCCCTCCTTAAATAGTGGACAGTGTCTTAGTAGATGGACTCCACATGGGCCAGGCCGAGTAGGAAACACAAGAGATGAGGTGAGCCTCCATCACATGGTTCAGTACTTTACAGTTTCCAAAGCCCCATCAGGTCCTGCTCACTGGGTTATCCTGTTCATCCCATGAGGCATTCTGGGCTGGTTGCAGCGTCCTCGTCTGACAAGTGAAGACCCTGAACCTAGAGTTGACACCGACCTGCCTTTCAGTGGCCAGGCCATACCCAGAACCCAGGTCTCCCGGCTCTCAGTCTCCAACACCTCTACCCTGCCCCCTTCCAGAACCCAGGTTCTGGAAGCTCTTTGTGAAAGAGGCTGGGAAGGTGGTAGGCAGGGAATGTGGAGATTTTTTTTTTTAGATATACATTTATTTGTTTATTTTTGGCTGCTTTGGTCTTCGTTGCTGTGTGCGGGCTTTCTCTAGTTGCGGTGAGTGGGGGCTACTCTTTGTTGTGTGTGGGCTTCAGTAGTTGCAGCGCGTGGACTCAACAGTTACAGCGCGTGGGCTCTAGAGCGCAGGCTCTGTAGTAGTGGCGCACGGGCTTAGTTGCTCCGTGGCATGGGGGATCTTCCCGGACCAGGGCTTAAGCCCGTGTCCCCTGCACTGGCAGGCAGATTCTTAACCACTGTGCCACCAGGGAAGTCCAGAATGTGGAGATTTGTCAGCCCAGATGTCATGGGGCTGAGGGTGCATTCTGGTGGCTTTAGCCCAAAGGGGGTCACTGTGACCGGTAGACCCAGAGTAAGGGGGCAGGAGGGGGTCATGGGTAGAGGTGGACGGAGTGAGGGTGCAGAGGAGGAGAAACCCAGTTGTGGGGGCCACGGACCATTCGCTCAGTCTGAGCCAATGGGGGCTACCAGCCCGGTGGACCAGAGGCTGCTGGGCCCTCCCATCCGAGTCCCTTTGCTGATGGTGCTGGAATGTAAGGGACTTCAAGGAACACCAGATCTGTGGGAGATGGCAGTGAAGTCATGGCCACTGTCCTTGAAGGGTATTCGAATGAGCTCTGGAAATAAGTCCCACATCTAAGCATGAGGACTTTTCATGTGAGGAGCACTTTCTAAAAGACAGACTCAGGAAGACAGGGCTGGCTCGACACCCAGCTGATCCTCAGTGAGGAGAGGCGACCAGCGCAGGTGGCCTGGGCCCCACCAAAGGGAGCTGGTGGGCAGGGAGTCGGCAGACAGGCATGGCCCAAAATTTGCAGGGCCCAGGACAAAAATACAAACAGAGGCATGCAGTATATGTTTGTCAGATGTTAGAAGGTTACAAAACAAACCAAGAAACTACTAAATAAGATAGTTTCATTTTCCCACCTTGTAAAGTTATGGTTTTATATAACTGAAAGGGACAAAATATCAAGGAAGACAATTTAATTATTATTACACATCTGGGTGTTTTGTTGGTGGGCTGGTGGCATTTGGATGAGTAATAAGACATATTTCATAAAATATATTTTATTGTCTTCATTTTTGCAAGATCACTATAATTGTTATAATCAAGATTTTTCACATCATTTGAAAATTGTGTATGGATGGTAATAATCTAAAGGATCAAAAATAAAATGCAGTTGTATTTAGAGTGTATAGAATTTGAATATATTTCCATCAAAAATGTAAATTGGGGCTTCCCTGGTGGCGCAGTGGTTGAGAATCTGCCTGCCAATGCAGGGGACACAGTTTCGAGCCCTGGTCCGGGAAGATCCCCTAGGCCCATGAGCCACAACTACTGAGCCTGTGCGTCTGGAGCCTGTGCTCCCAACAAGAGAGGCCGGTGCAATAGTGAGGGACCTGCGCACCGCGATGAAGAGTGGCCCCCGCTTGCTGCAACTAGAGAAAGCCCTTGCACAGAAACGAAGACCCAACACAGCCAAAAATAAAAAATAAATTAATTAATTTAAAAAATGTAAATTGAATGTAAAGAAAGGAAAAATTATATTTTCAAAAGTTGTTTTTATTCCTTGAAATTATATAGGAAATTAAAACTATAGACATCGTAATTAATGAATATCCAATTTTAAAATACAATTATTTAAAAAGACATGATATAGTAATTCAAATTTTAGAAGATTTTATAAAAATTAAACTATTTATAGTTGTGATTAATGTCCATCTAGTTGCCAGTGTAAAGAATTAGTACCACATTTCATGGGACTTCCCTGGTGGTGCAGTGGTTAAGAATCTGCCTGCCAATGCAGGGGACACGGGTTCGAGCCCTGGTCCGGGAAGATCCCACATGCCACAGAGCAACTAAGCCCGTGTACTGTAACTACTGAGCCTGTGCTCTAGAGCCCACGAGCCACAGCTACTGAGCCCACGTGCCACAACTACTGAAGCCCGCACGCCTAGAGCCCGTGCTCCACAACAAGAGAAGCCACCGCAATGAGAAGCCCAGGCACCGCAACAAAGAGTAGACCCAGTCGCCACAACTAGAGAAAGCCCACGCACAGCAACTAAGACCCAATGTAGCCAAAAAATAAATAAAATTAAAAAAAAATTAGTATCTCATTTCATGTTACATTAATCCAAGTAATATGAATTGTTAAATACTGTAAGATGTTCCTCAGCTGCCATGTGCATTTATTGTGAATACCACACTAATTCATGAGTACTTTTAGAACCACAAATTGGAACAGGGAGAAAAGCCAAAAAAAAAAAAAAAAAAAAAGATGCTCAACATTACTGGGAAGCGGATACTTTGTTATGTAAGAAGTTGTTGCTCTCTGAAAGGATTTGACAAGTTTAATTTGTCTGCCCCGCAAAACATTCTTGCCACTTAGTGCCCTTCCTCCATCCCTCCCCTCCCCACCCAGTAGCATCCTGTTTCCCTCCCTTTCCCACCCTCGCCCCTGTCAGCCACTGTGCAACCCTCAGACCTTCATCTGGACACAATCACCTTTTGTTCTTCAAACCCAAGAAATGAAGAGTTTCTCAGAGGCCTGAGCAGTGTTAGGGGAGCGGATTAGGCTTGTGAGTCCCATGGATGTTGTGTGACAGAAGCTCCTGTATGTTCTGTAATGTATTTATTTGTGAGTGTGTGTTTGTGATGTGTGGGGCTCAGGGCAGTAGCCCTTCTTTCCTGCACCTAAGGGTGATTCAGGGGATGTCTTCTTGCCCATGAGATAGGTGTCTATCCTGCAGCTAACGAGAGATAAATGACGGTGCTTACGCTAGAGCTGGAGCTTAAATCTAGGTATCGGCATACACTCATTCATCTCTTTCACATGTGCTTTTGTTCATTTATTTAAAACCTATATTCACATCCTCCAATCCTTTATTTCATTGTAGAATGCCAGGTTATAGCAGTCTTGTAGTGCAGCCCCGTGATCCTACAGATGAGGGAATTGAGGCTCAGAGAGGGGCATTGATGTACATAAGATCATACAGCAGAGAAGCCCTCCAGCCGGGTTTCACAATGCAGATGATGGGTGTTGCTTTTGAGTTTCAGGTAAAATCTGAATAGGTGTCGCTAGGTCCCAATCAGCTTCCCTTCCTTCACCAGACTCTGTCACTGAGGCATCTGCCCTGGGGAGCTCCTGGGGGTGGGGGTCAGGGGTTCTGCCTGAAGAGCCACTTCCTGTTTGGGGCCAAGCACTTCTTCAAGTGACTCATAGTCTCCCACTGGCCCCATGCTGGGAAGCCAAGGTGGGGATGGAGACGGGCCCCAGCTGCATCCCGCCCTGCCTGGTACCCAGGCTGGGTGACCCTGAGATGGAGCAGTGCCACAGACTGGATGTAGGAGCTGGGCCATGGAAGGAGGATGCTAGACTGTTCTTGCCCAGCCTGGCAGACAGGGCTCTGAGAGTGCAGGGGAATTGGGGCCGCGGTGGGCATGAGGGCAGCGTCCACATCCAGCCACTCCCACACACATCTGGTTTCCAGGGTAGCTGCTGCCCAGGTGGGGGCCGACAGCAGAGCTGGGTCCCCCTCAGGGGGAACTTGTGATGCTTTTTCTTCCTTGCAGGGCAGTGAGGTGTGATGGAAAAAGCAGTAGGCTGCGGGTCATGGACTTGAATTTCTGACACCAACTTTCTGGTGACCTCGTCTATTCCCAGCCGCTCTCCGGGCTTCAGTATCCATGTTTGTCTAATGGCGGAGGGCTTGCTGGCTGTGACATGGGGCAAGTTGTTCTTGCAGGATTTCCATTAAGAGATTTGTGTTTGAATTCTGGCTCTGCCACCGTGCTGAGTGTGTCCATCTCTCAGAGCCTCCATTAAAAAATTTGAAATAATCATCATCACTTTAAGCATTTGACATAATTTAATTCTCACATCAACCCTATGGGGTAGGTTTTATTATTATGATTATTGTTTTATACGTAAGGAGATTGGGGCACAGAGAGGTTAAGTAACTTGCCCAAGGTCACACAGTAAGAGCCAAGATCCTAACTTAGGCAGTTTGACCCCAGTGTCCATGCCATTAATAACTATGTTCTTGCTACTCAAACTGTGGTCCCTGGACCTGCAGCAAGGTATCACCCAGGAGCTTGTAAAAAAATGTAGAATCTCAGACCCCAGCCTAGACCTACTGAGTTGGACTGCCTTTTAACAAGATCTCTAGGTGATTTGTTTGAGAAGCCCTGCTCTATTTATATTTCCTCTGTCACTTAGGCCTTAGGATCGTTGTGGGAGATGAAGAAAATGAGTGTTTTATAAACTGTAAAATGCAGTGCATTCAGGGCTCTGCGAGAAACCTGGGGACTGGAAGTGGAGGGGGGCAGGGCTGGGGGTGCCCCAGGAGTCCATCTCTCAGTAGCTGGATGTCATTTCCACGCTTCTGTGAGTCCACCTCTATCCCCCTCCCATCCAAGGCTGAGTCTTGTTTGTATTTCTTGCTGGTATGTGGCTCCAGGGCCCGATCAGATTGGAGAAAGTTCTCATGTCGGAATGGGATTGGGCTGGACACCAGGCCTGAGCCACCCCTGCCCTGGGTCCCACCCTGGCTCTGACTCTGACTCTCTGGGTGACATAGGCCCTGCCAGCCTCAGTGTCCCCTAGTGGGCAATGTGGCGACATCCTCTGCAGCCTGCAGTGCTGACCCAGCACCCCCTTCCCTCTCCCCCTCTCCCCTTCTCCCCAAGGCCTGTCTGTACCATCTCTCCTCCCAGTTCCTGGGCAGGAGGGCTGCCCTGCCAGCTGTAGGAGCTGGTGATGGGGGAGGCGGGGCATGAGTCAGAAGTCAGCCACATAATTGCGGTGCCCCAGATCCCTCCTCCAGCCCACCCAGCCCTCCCTCAGCGGCTGCTTTAGAACAGCTGGTTTGGCGTCTGCCTCCAAAGAAGCAGGTCCCTGGGCAGCAGGAACAGGCCTCTGCCTCCCAGGAGCCAGGCATAGCCCCAGGTTTCACCCCAGGGTGGCTGGGCCTTGGATCACGTTTCTGTGGGCCCTGGTGGGGCAGGAGTGGTTCAGGCAGCAGGTTGTACTGGGTTTGGGTTTGGGGCTGGTTTGGGGGCAGCATGTGTGGAGGTGCTTGTGTGGGGTCTCACAGCACACGACTGGATCACGTACGTCTCCTTGGCTCTCCCACCGGCTTGGCGGCTTCCCCAGGGCAGGGACTAGATGTGACCCATCCCTGGTCCCCATACCAAGCGTGGGGTGGGTACAGGGTCGGGGCTCACTAAGGGCCGGGTGGGAGGGGAGAAGGCAAGATGGACTGATGTGTAACCTGACTGGGTTTGTCCCCTCAGCTCTCCCACTGAAGTGACATCACCACCTCGGTGGACAGGACCCCCCAGGAGCCCAGCTCACAGCCACTGGTGCCTTCTTCCAGGTAAAGGAAAAAGCAAGGAAGGAGGTGGGGGGAAAGGAGTTAGAGGGAAGCTGCAGAGAGCAGCCCACTGGGTTCTAGAATGATGTTCGCTCTCTCACCGGAGCTGTACTCTACAGTTCATGGGAAAAGGCAGAGGAAACAAGGATTATTTTTCCATTTTACAAGCAAGAAAAGACAAAAACGGAAACTCTGAGTCGAGTTGTCTCTTGCTCTCTCCAGTGGACTAGGTACTTATCTAAAGCACCTCACACAAATTAGCTCATTCAATCCTCACAACAGCCCATGAGGTTGGTGCTATTATTATCCCCACTTTATAGATAAGGAGACTGAGGTCTAGAGGCACTAAGGAACCTGCTCAGTTAGTAAGTGGTAGAACTAGGTTTCAAACTTGGCAGGCTGGCTCTGGGTGCACAGTCCTAACCCCTGTGACTTACTGCCTCTCTAGAGCCAGGCATTAAACTAAGTTTCCTTGAACTTCAGTTTGGAGGTTTAATGGGCTCCCATTTCCAGGGGAGATTTGTATTTTAAGAGAGAATCCCAGAGTGAGTGATGCTTCAGCCAAAGGAATGAATGGTAAATGGTGGAATTAGAGGCCTTGAATCATGGAGTGAGCATGAACCTTCAAGGTTTACTGGACCAGCCAACCCCTGGGACTTTCTTCCTCAGCATTCAGGCAAGGTCGGGTTTTAGAAAGGAAACCTGGAAATCTGAAAGAGGCCCCAGGTTCTCAGACTTGCCCGAGTGGCAGGGCTGTTGCTCATCACAGAGCACTGTGATGAAGAGAGATGCAAGTGGCAGTGAGAAAGTCAGTATTCTGTGCTAAATCTGAGGTCATCTTGTACTAGACCTGGAACAGATAACAGAGGTTTCAAAAAATTGTGGGAGAAAATACTTGAGCTTTTTTAGTAACTTAATTTTTCCTGTAAATAGGGAAAAGCCTAATAATTATTCAGAGGCAGAATTGGGAACAGGCTCTGACGTGGCCCTGCAATTGGGTGGTTTAAGAGGCTCTGATTGTTCTTTCTTTCCTTCCTTTGCACATTTAACCAGCTTTTCTGACTGACATATAAATGGGCGCCTCCTTGGTGCTGGCCCAGTGCAGGAACACAGGTCCCCTGTCCAGTGATTCCTGTAGCAGGGACAGGGCCTGGGGTATCGCGTGTCCCTATCACCTGCAGGGTCGCAGATACTGTGGCTCTTCAGAAAAGCTGGGCCAAATGGATCAGAAGTCTCCGCCTGGGGAAGCTCTCAGCCTGGTGGGCAAGGCAGCCACGGAAGCAGATAATTACTGTGCACAGAGGCCTATGATCATATCTCAAGAGCTCTGCCTGGTGATTCGAGCACAAAGGGAAGAAGCAGTGGGCTTCTGCGGGGGGATCAGACCAAGCTCTGTCCAGGGTGCATTTGTTAAGATGGTTGGGATTTGGATTAGGGGGGTGGGGGGAGGGTTGTCGTGGCAGAGGGCCTTGTGGCAGAGGGCCCAGCATGAGCAAAGGTACGGGGGAGGGGGGAGGCTGGGAGGTGCCGTGTGCTGGGAGCACAGCCGCATGAGGAGGGACAGGGGCAGGTGAGGCTAGACAGGTAGGTGTGAGGGGAAGGAAGCAGAGAGAGATTCCTAAAATGGCAGGACCTGCTTCTCCTCCCATCCCCAGGGCCTGCCTGGGAAGCCTGTTTGTATAATAACTCTGCTATTTTACATAAATAAATAACATAAATCATTGCTCTCCGTTCCCTCAGGGGCTAAAAACTGGGCAGAGAGGAGTTTGCTCAGTGCATGTCTCTGCCGGACTCAGCTTCCTCCTCTCCTCCTCCTCTTCAGGGGCCCCTCCTTCCAGAGACCCAGGGAGAGGCATCGGAAAAAGCCAGCCTGGTTCCTGTGACTGAATCACTGGGTGCCTGGGAGGGGCTGGGGCGTCCACCAGGGGTGAGAGGATGGTGAAAGTCTCTCCCCTGACCAGGCCCCTGGCCTGGCCCTTTGCTCACTCCAGGGAGAACCTGTCAGTGCTGGTGGGCGGAGGGGGTGCTGGGGGCAGGCCACTCCTCTTAGGAGGGCCTTCCTTCCGTCCCTGTTTAAAGAGGGAACCACTCGGCCCTCCAGGGAGGGAGGGGCCTGTCAAGAGGCGTAGGCAAGCCCATGCAGGCCACTCTGCCGGGGAACCACCACTAGAGGCTGTGCAGAGGATTTCTGCAGGGAGGGGAGGCTGGATGGAATAGCTCCAGGTCTTTACTGGTGCTGACACTCGATGACTTTCATATTCTGAAATCCAGGGTTAGTTCTAAGATGCCTGTTGGATTGTGCCAGGATTCCATGATCGTAAGAGCCCTGGGGGAGGTGATTCTAAGACTCTGGTTTAGAGAGTGTGCAGGCTGTTCCTGGTGAATGCTCAGCCCAAGCTCATAGCCCTGACCTGGGGAAAGAGAGATCCAAAGAGAGGTCCTCTCTGTGCCAAGAGGACCCAAGGGCCCTGGGCAGGGTCCTGAGCCTGATCCCCGTTCAGCCTATGGCCCCAAACATGCAGGTCTGTCCCCCAAGGGCCTTAACCAAGGGTGCAGCTCAGCAAACCTGCCCTGCCCTCCACCAGCCTCAACCTCCTCATCCATAAAATGGGGATCCGGTACTTACCCGTGGAGTTGGGGTCATGCTTCAATGAGACGATGTGTGTGGAGGCTCCTGTACACTGCAAAGCGCTGTGAGTGTGGTTATAACTGTAGCTGCTGTTGCTGCGATGAGACTGTCTCCTTGAAAGGAAGGGCCACATCGGATTCTCGGTGAATCTCTCTCAGGTCCCAGCAGTGCCTGGCACATAGCAGAGGCTTCTTAAACATACTCTGAGTGAGTAAATTGGGTATGGAACAGATAATACCAGAGGCCACGGTTCCGAGGAAGCCAGCCCTTCCCGGAGGAGAAGCAGGAAGTGCTCCCTACAGGAGGGCAGCCCGGAGGGACAGAAGGGGACCCACGACTGGGGTGAAGCAAGCCTGCTGGGAATTTCCCCAGAGGAAGAGCAATCAGAAGTCTTCTGGGACAGAAGTGTTGGGTAAACAGGAGGCCCTGGCACCACAGTGGAAAGAGATTAACAATGACCCTAATTATGGCATGATTGATTCTTTGGCAGCTCCTGTTAAGCCCCAGCCTAAGCCACTGAGTAGCTTTTCCCCCAAAGAATGAGCGGCCATGATGGGGCCACTGGCCCACCAGGCCTCCTTCCCGGCACCTCCTCCCCCAGCCTCTCCCCACCGGCAGCTGCCTCAGTGACAGACTTCCTTCCTCCCTACATCTGCCTGTCTTCTCTGCTGATTTCATTAGAATCTAGAGCTTTCTCTGAGGCCCAGAGAAGTGGAGTGACTTGCTCAGGGCCACACAGTGAGATGTAGCAGCCCACATCTCTCAGTTTAAGCCATCTGATGAGCGGGGAATGTAGTGACTCTTTGAGCGTTCCTCAAAAGCTAAGCACAGGAGGCTGTGCTGGAGAGCAGTAGGGTGGGGCCTGGGATCGGATGGTCTGGGAGTGGGAGGTCCCAGAATCAGCTCTGTCCCCGCATCTCCAGCCCCAGCTCTGGGGCCAGGGATTTGTTTTGTGGATTTGGGTTTGGTCAATTATTTGGAGAAACAGCCCAGCTGGCAAGCTGCCCCGGGGGTGCCCTGCTGCCCCTGGGTCCCCAGAGGGCTGGGAGGCTACTGTTGGAGTAGACACCCCCGTCACAACCAGGTGGAAGCCACACGGGGCTTAACTTGCTGCTGGAGCCCTCAGCGGTGGGAGAGGCCCTGCTCACCCTCCCTGCCACCTCACTTTCCCTGTGCTGTCCCCTTACCTAGAGCCCCCTTCTTTCTCCCCCTTGTGTTACAAATCCTCCCTTATTTCTGAGTTCTGTTGACATCCACCCTCTCCAGGAAGCCGCCCTGCAGTGCGGCTAGAGGAAGCACAGGAGTTATGGGTCCAGAAGAGACCCTGACCCAGGCAGGGCTGAGTTCCTCGAGGAGGAGCTGCTGCGCTGAGATGAGCAGGAGTTTTCCAGGCCTCAAGGCGGTCAGAGGAGCCCAGAGCTAAGGTGGTTTCACAGGCACACCTGCACTGGGAACAGGGGATGGGCGTGCAGTGAGGAAGGACCACAGGGAGGCCCTGGTCTTGCTCCAAGGCCATGTTCCCTGAGCACTGTGGGAAGGAGTCCCCACAGCCCTGTGCCTTTTACTCCTTGGGTTTCACTCTAAGTCAAGGTTGGGGTCATCACTGTGAGTTATCCAGGCCGTGACTACCTATACCTTGGTCCCTGTCAAAGATGGTAGTGATACCTGGACAGGGGCGGAGCCCTGGCCTGGGGTTCAGGATGACCAGGCCTCTAACCTCGTTGCAGGCCTTCCTGCAGCTTTCAACCTCGTCTTGACTGCTCCAGTTGGCGGCGGGCTCCTGACTTCCAGCCATTGGTCCTGGGAATGGAGGGGGCTCTTCCCCGCCAGACCAGGCAAAGGACTGTGGGATTTGTCCTTCCATCCTCCTTGAGCTACCCCACCTCTGCTTATCTCCTGAGGGTGGGGAGAGAGCAGGTGGATAAAGGGTTTTTAGAAGCTGAGTGCCGAAAAGGCCCTTGGAGATCATCCGATGTTGTTCACACCGTCCCATGATACAGATGGGAAAGCTGAGACCAGAGGCTTGTGGAGGTCACCCAGCCTGCTGGTGGCTGAGCTCAGCCTCAGCCCACCAGCCCCGGGTCTGGGCTGGGGTTGAGGCCCAGTGAGGGCGGCCATGGCCAAGGAGACGGGGCGGGCCCGGGGGTGGGAGGGCGGGGCGGGAGGAAGGGGGAGGGCGTTGTTCCACCTCCACATGTGCGCCCTGCCCTCCGGGAAGGCTGCTGGAGGAGGTTAGGTCTCCGTCTCCCCCAGCCCTGCACCCACTGTATGTGGGGCCGTCCTTTTTCCTGCCCAGAGTTCTCGGTCGCACTCCATGCCCCTGCTGCCCTGGTGCCAGCCAAAATATTGAACTTGGCCCTTTGAGGTGCAGTTTTCAGTTGCACATGCTAAGCTGTCATGGACACGGAAGGTGGTAGAAACGTGGGCAGACAGACCCTCCATCTAGGGCTGGTGCCATGGAAAGACTAGGCTTTAGAGGCAGCCCTGGTTTCAAATCCTCTCTTCTCCATGGTTAGCTGTCTGGCCTCGGGTGAATCATGTAATCTCTCAGGCCTAGATCTATTGATCCCGCTATCTATTGATCAATTGATATAGCTGTTTAAATTAAATACATATGTATTTAATTAATAGATGATTTTTTTTGGTGACAGTTTTAGAAAAATTGATCGGAAAATACAGAGTTTCTACATACTCTCCCTCCCCTACCCCATGGTTTTGCTTATTATTAACGTCTTATCTTAGGGGGCCACGCTTGCTATAATTGATGAGCCAGTGTTGCTACAGTATTATTAGCTGAAGTCCATAGTCTACATTAGGGTTCACTCTTTGTGTTATATATTCTGTGGGGTTTGACAAATGTATAATGACATGTATCCATCATTACAGTATCATACAGAATAGTTTCACTGCCCTAAAAATCCCCTGTGCTCCCCACCTCCAACCCCTGGCCACCACTGATCTTTTTACCACTTCTTGGTTTTACCTTTTCCAGAATGTCATATGGTGAAATCATACAGTATGCAGCCTTTTCCCATTGGCTTCTGTCACTTAGCAATATGCTTTTGAGGTCCCTTCATGTACTTTTATGGCTTGATAGCTCATTTCTTCTTATTGCTGAGTAATATTCCATTGTCTGGATGGACCCCAGTTTGTTCCTCCATCCACCTGGGGCCCATATTTCTAACCTGTAAAAGAAGACTGTCAAACTCTGCTTTGGACAGCTGTCATCAGGAGATGACACAGGTGCAGTGCTCAGCGTGCTGCCCCACAAGCTCCCACACCACCTTCTGTAACTAGCTTCCTTCACTTAGCATAATGTTTTCAAGAGTCATTCACGTTGTAGCATGTGTCAGTGTTTTATTCCTTTTGATTGCAGCCTTGGGTCCTTTTTGTGTCGTTCCATCTAGTGCCCATTCCTCAGAGAGGTAAAATAAGTCTCCAAGGTCACACACAGCAAGTCAGTTGAAGGAGACCAGGATGCAATCCAGGCACTGACACCTGGCCTGAGACTCTTTCCACTCTCAGGAAAGAGAGCAGGCCTGGAGCCTGAGGCAGTGGGGTCTGGGGGCAGTGAGGGCCGGGCAACCTGCCAGTCAGGGGAGGGACGAGGAGCCGGGAAGTGGGTGAGGTGCGTTCCCAGGATGTAAGGATGGGCGAGGCCCCTGGAGGTGTATGCCCACCCCCAGCATCCTTCGCCCACTCCATAGCGGACCCTCACTCCGTCTCCCTCCTGACTCCCTCCTGAAGCCCATTCCCTGTGCAAACAGGAGGCTGTGGAAGTTCGGGGAGGGGACCAGGACTTCAGACAGAAAATGAGACTTTGGGCTGAGGAGGGCCCACAAACATCGGGCTAAGAGGTGAGGGCTTTCTCTTGTCCCAGAGCCAGCAGGGGCTTCAGGCTGGGGATTTCTTTGGAACTTGGCTGATATCAGCAGCTCTGGGAGGTGGCTTGGAGAAGTCAACTGATGCTAAGTGATGCCATTAGCCCTGGCAAGAGGGGGGCGGCTGGGGAGAATCTGGTCTCTGGGGGCTTGTCCTGACCGCTCAGGGTCTGGGCAGCAGGAACTTCTGGGCCTTCTCGGAAGTGTGGTCCAGGATGCCCCCAGGGCTGCCTCCCCTTGCTACCCGGTTCTGGCCACTGGGGAAGTGGGAATAACTCAGGCTGTCCCCTGGGGTAGTAGCCATGTCTGCGGTGCTCCCACAGGCTGCCCAGGAAGAAGGAGGGATGCCAGGAGCCCTCTAACCAAACCTGGGGCTCAGGGGAGGCTCCCTGGAGGAGGTAACATCTGAGCGGAGACTCGAAGGCTCAGGAGGTGTTAGCCAGATGAAGGGACAGCAGGTTCTGGAGTGCTGAGGCTAGAGGAGCCAGAGCCTGGTCATTTGTCTGCTGAAAACTCACTCTGACTGCAGGTGAGACCTTGGATTGGCAGGGCAAGGCCCGCCGCAGGGACTCCCCATCCAGGGGAGAGGTGAGACTGGGCCACTGCCCTGGCAGTGGCCAAGGAGGTGCTGAGGAAAGGGTCTTGAGGGATGTTAGAGGCAGGTTGGGGGTGATGAGGAGGTCACTGTGCCCATGCGGGGTCTGGGTGACCCCCCTGGAGACAGCGAGGAGCCGCTGGCTATCTTGATGGCCCCAGGAGAACATGCAGAGGAAAGAAAAGAGGTTTGGCTCTCAAAGATGCCCCTGCAGTTCTGAATAGTGTGAAAATTCATGGTGGGGATGTGGGGGGAAGGGAATAGTTCCAAGAGCCACAGTCAGCTGAGTCCCCAGCCGGAGGCCTGGTGCAGGCAGCTCTACTTCCCTCTTTTCCAGATTTGAAATGGAAATTCCATTCCTGGGTGGGTTGTAATGCTCATTCATGGGGGGTGGGGGAGCAGAGGACACATGGGAATCAGCCCCAGGGTCGGGGGGTCCTGGGAAAGGAATGGGAGGGCAGGGCCCCTGCCTGCAGAATGCCCACCTGCCGTGCCTCAGTCACTGCAGCCATGTGCCCTCCTGGCACCGCTGCCCCTCCCCCAACCCCCAGTCATCTGACCTTTTTTGGAAGTCAAGACAAAAGCTGAAACCAAGGCTCAGGGAAGAGCCCTGAGTGGCTCTGGCTACAGGGCAAGTCATTGGCCAAGGCAGGGTGAATCGAGGGCCCTTTCTACATATTAGCTGCTTCCTCCCTTCCGGGGGTAGTAGGGGCAGGTGTTGTGGCCCACCTGACAGCAGAGACCCTCATCCGGGGGTGCACAGGGTGAGACGTGGTCCCTGGCTGTGTACTCTGGCCTTCTACCTCCTCTGGAAGGCTGTGAATGTGGGAGTACATATGTGAGCACACACGCCTTCCATTGTTTTCTTTTTTTTAATTTTAATTTTTTTTTTTTTGGCCACACTGTTCAGCTTGTGGGATCTTAGTTCTCAGCTTAGTGATCGAACCCAGGCCCTTGGCCATGAAAGCGCCAAGTCCTAACCACTGGACCACCAGGGAATTCCCCACACGCTCCTCCTAGAGAGGAGTGAAGCTGAGAGGATCCCCTACGTGCTGAACCCACCCCCGACCTCCCCAACCCCATGGGTGCTAAGCTGACTGCAGCAGCATCCCCATCCTATACCGCCCCCTAAGCCCTGGGCTCGGCTTGGCTCCGAGAGCCCCCAGCAGCTGCACCATGTCCACATGCCTCCGCAGGGAGCCACGGGCACAGAGGCTGCACCAGACGATTCCCAGCAATTAGGAGGCTCCAGGTTGGTCAGTGTGCCCAGCAAGCTCCTAATGCGCCTCCGCACTCGGACAGGAGTCTGTAATCCCTGTGCTGAGGTTAGCACTTGGAGAGTGGGGGGAGATAGGGGGTGTTAGGCAGAGGCCCTGAGCAAGGCCCAGACGTGGAAGTAGTTGGTGGGCCTGAAGCCCGGTGCCCCTATGGTGTGGCCTCTGCGGCGTTAGAGACGGGAGCTCATCCTACAGGCCTCAGCTCAGCACAGCCTCTGGGAAGCATGCCCTGACCCTCCCCGTACCTGTTAAGTGCCCACAGCACCCTTTCCCTTCTCAACCACATGCTGCACTTACAATACCGGTTCAGGAGCCATGGTGGCCCCGTGGTTGCAGGGTCAGCAGACTTTCCCTATAAAGGGCTGGGCAGTAAGTATTTTAGGCTTTGTGAGCCATATGGTCTCTGTCATAACTCTGCAGTTATACTTAAAGCAGCCCATAGACAATACATAAATGAGTGAGTGGGCCTGCGTCCAATAAACCTTTATTTACAGACTCTGAAATTTGACTCTCGTATAATTTTCATGGATCAAAACATATTTTTGTTTTGGTTTTTCCCCCCAACTACTTAAAAAATGTAAAAACCATTCTTAGCTTGTGGGCTATATAAAAACACGTGGCTGGAGTTCTCAGAGCTCCTGGTACAAGCTTCTTCCCTTGGGTGGATTCTTGGCTTTTCTCCCAGCATGGCCCCCAAACACCAGTCTTCACTTCCACCCCAAGCAAAGAAACCGAAGAAACCGAGACTGACTCCTGCCTCCAGGCCAGAGGAAACGTCTGCTTCTCCGAACTTGCCGAAGGAAGAAAAAGAACAGCAAGAAGCAATTGAATATATTGATGAAGCACAAAAGGAAACAGACAGACTTAACGAATAAGCCAGTGAGGAGATTTTGAAAGTAGAACAGAAATATAACAAACTCCGCCAACCATTTTTTCAGTAGAGGTCGGAACTGACTGCCAAAATCCCAAATTTTGGGGTAACGGCATTTGTTAACCATCCATGAGTGTCTGTACTCCTTGGGGAGGAGAATGAAGAGGTGCTGCATTATTTGACAAGAGTCGAAGTGACAGAATTTGAAGATATTAAATCAGGTTACAGAATAGATTTTTATTTTGATGAAAACCCTTCGAAAATAAAGTTCTCTCCAAAGAATTTCATCTGAATGAGAGTGGTGGTCCATCTTCAAAGTCCACTGAAATCAAAAGGAAATCCGGAAAGGATTTGACAAAACGTTCAAGTCAAACGTAGACTAAAGCCAGCAGGAGGAGACAGTCTGAGGAACCAGAAAGCTTCTCCACCTGGTTTACTGATCATTCTGATGCCTGTGCAGATGAGTTAGGAGAGGTCATCAAAGATGAGATTTGGCCGAATCCATTACAGTACTACTTGGTTCCGGACATGGATGATGAGGAAGGGGAAGGAGAAGAAGATGACGATGATGATGAGAGGAAGAAGGATTGGAAGATATTGATGAAGAAGGGGATGAAGATGAAGGTGAAGAAGATGAAGATGATGAGGGGGAGGAAGGAGAGGAAGATGAAGGGGGAGATGACTAATGGAACACTGGTGGATTCCAACCTTCCTTTGTTAATTTTCTCCAGTCCCTGGGAGCAAGTTGCAGCCTTTTTTTTTTTTTCTTTTTTCTCCTCCTCTTGTGCTCAGTCGCCCTGTTTTTGAGGTCTCTTTTCTCCTTTATACCATGGCTCACAACTTATTTTGGGGAGAAATACCTTGAGCAGAATTCAGTGGGAAAAGAAGCTCTACCCCTTTCTGTTCCAAATTCATTTTTATCCCTTCCTGTCTCAGAAAAACTTTACGGAATCAACACCACCATGCTCTGTGGGGAAGAGAGAAAACCCTTCTGCTCCCTTAGCTCTGCTGCAAGCCGGAGGGTGCTAGGCCCCTGTGTAGTAGTGCATAGAATTCTAGCTTTTTTCCTCCTTTCTCTGTATATTGGGCTCAGAGATTACACTGTGTCTCTATGTGAATATGGACAGTTAGCATTTACCAACATGTATCTGTTTACTTTCTCTTGTTTAAAAAAAGAAAAAAAAAACTTAAAAAAATGAGGTTATAGAAGGTCAGCAGAGGGTGGGTTTGAGACGTTTGGGTGGGTTAAGTGGGCATTTTGACAACATGGCTTCTCCTTTGGCATGTTTAATTGTGATGTTTAACGGACATCCTTGCAGTTTAAGATGACACTTTTAAAATAAAATTCTCTCCTAATGATGACTTGAGCCCTGCCACTCGATGGGAGAAACAGCAGAACCTGTAGGATCTTATTTGCAATTGACATTCTCTATTGTAATTTTGTTCCTGTTTATTTTTAAATTTTTCTTTTTGTTTCACTGGAAAGGGAAGATGTTGCTCAGTTTTAAACCTTAAAATTATACAAGTTGCTTTGTTACAATAAAACTAAATGTGTACACACACACACACGCACACACACACACACAAAATATGTGGCTGGTTGGATTTGGCTATGAGTTATAGTTTGCCAACCCCTGGGTTAGAACAAGGAGCCAGGCTGCCAGGCTCTGCTGTGTGACCTTTGACAAATGGCTAAACATTTCTGTGCTTCAGAATTCTCATCTGTAAAATGGGGACGATAATGATAACACTTGGAGAAAGTAAAATTGTACAACAGCTTTGGAAAACAGCTTTTGGCAGTTCTTCAAAAAGTTAAACATAGAGTCACCATATGACCCAGCAATCCCATCCCAAAGTATGTACTCAGGAGAAATGAAAATATACATTCACACAAAAACTTGTTCATAGCAGAGTTATTCATAACAACCAAAAAGTGGTAACAACCCAAGTGTCTACCAACTGATGAGTGGATAAAATGGTATATCTATGCAATCAAATAATATTCAGTCATAAGAAGAAATGCAGTACTGATTCATGCTATAACATGGATGAACCTTGAAAACATTGAGTGAAAAAAGCAAGACGCACAAGACCATATATCATATGATTCCATTTATGTGAAATATCCAGAATGGGCAAATCCGTGGAGACAGAAAGTAGATTATTAGGTTGCTTGGGGCTGGGGGGTGGGAGTGGGGGAGTGACTGCTTATAGGTATGGGGATTTTTGTTGGATGATTAGGTCATGGGTGGGTGGCAGGGGACTGTCCTAGGGGACTTGCAAGGATGGGCCTCTGACTCCGAGAGAGACAAGGACCCACGGCAGGGCTCTGAGCAGAGGCTGACCCTCCCTGACCTAGACTACAGTGGCACCTGCTGTGCTGGGGCCAAGTTCCCACCCCTCCCCTGCCTCACAGTACTTTGTTTCCTCCCCCAGGACCAGCCGGGGGCCTCCATGGGCGCCTGAGGGCAGGGCGCCAGGGCCGCGGGCGCGAGCATGGTGAGACACCAGCCCCTGCAGTACTACGAGCCGCAGCTCTGCCTCTCCTGCCTCACGGGCATCTACGGCTGCCGCTGGAAGCGCTACCAGCGCTCTCACGATGACACCACACCGGTGAGCTGTGCTGGGATGGGGCCAAAGGACCCAGGGAGCCCCAGGGCCTGGGGGAGGGGTCTCAGCTCTGACACCCTGCTGTGTGGCTCTGGACAGGCCAATGCCCTTTCTGGGTTTCAGTTTCCCCTTCTGTAAAATGGGCCCATGGAAATTCCCGAATCTACCTGACTAGGTGGGCAAGGAACATGGGTGTAGCCAGTTGTTGACTCCCCTCTGACAGTGTGGGGTGTGGGCTGCTCTTGAGGTCTGGGCAGGGAGGGCTATTCCAAGAGGGTGGGGTCCCCCAAGGTGAGCAGAAGTTCTCAGCTTCCTGGCAGATCCTGACGGGCAGGTAAGCAGACAGGTGGCTCTTCAAGGAGAAGGTGAAGAGCTGGGTCAGGCCATCCTGGAGCCTGGGAGCTGGCAGGGCCATGGCCTGGCACCAGGGCCCAGTCACCTGAGCCACAAGCCTGCCAGGGCTGGCAGCAGGTGTTCAGCTGGATAAAGAAAGCCTCCGTTAGTGTCCGGCTCCCCAAGCCAAACCCCACGCCACACTTCCGTCCCTGGGGCACCATCAGCCAATGGATCTAGTTTCTTCTCTGAAGGAACCCAATTCCTTCAGGAGGGAATGGAGAGAGAGACAAATAGTATTTATCTAAAAGCTTTGCTGCCTGGAAAACAACTTTCTCCTCCCTCCTGCTTGTCTGAACAAAGAGGCCAGCCTCCAAATTCAGGCAGCCCCAAAACAGGCTGGAGTGGCCAGTGGAGGAGGTCAGAGGCCAAGCATCACCAGACTATCTGGATGTGGAGGTTGGGGAAGCTTGCCCACCTCCCTGCCCTCCTTCTCTGCCTGTGCTGGTAGGGACAGAGGGACAGGGCACTCGACTGAGTCGGGAGCCTGTTCTCATGACCCCCAAATGGTAAGAAGCAGGTACCACCTGTGGGTACCTGGCCTGATTCATTGCCATGTACCCATTCTAGCACACAGGAGGCAACATGCCCAACTGAGGCAAGGGAGAGGAGGGGCCTGCCCAGGGCAGCCTGTCCGTCCTATGTGCTGTGCTCCGAGCTCCATTCTCCCCTGAGACAGTGGAAGGAAGTCAGCAGGGCCTCCATGTGTCAGGAGGGCAGGAGCTCGCAGTCCGCTGGCACCCAGGTGTCTGTCTGTGTGCTGGGCGCTGAGCTGAGCACTGACACGCGGCCACCCCTGTTTCTCCCAAGCCCTTGAGCTAGATGTCATCGCCACCGCTTCACGTGCGGAAACAGAAGCCAAGGACATCCATGACCAGGACAAGGTCACGCAGCTAGAGAGGGGCAGAGCTCGGATCTGGCCCTGCATGGTGTCCAGTGCTCTTGGTGGGGGTGGGATGGGAAGACAGCTGAGGCTGAGGAAGGGAGGAGAAGGATGACTGAGCTCCCAAGCAGGAAGCCCTTGGCCGTCGGAAGAGACACTGGAGGAAGGCAGCTCTCTCCCAGGGCACCTCACACCTCCTGGTGGGCCCAGGGCCAGCCAGTTCCAGGCTGTGGAGTCAGGAAGTGATGGGTCTTGGCTGTGGCCCGCCCAGGGCCCAGGCTGGAGGAAGTGGTGGGCTGAGGCCAGTTTTGAGTTGACTGGGGGCCCAAGCGGCATAGGCTCTGCAAATGCCAAGGCCTGAGGTGCCAGGTATGGGGCAGTGGCCGGAGGCTGCAGGCCACAAGCCTGGGAGAGGCTGGGAGGGGGGAGAGGGTTCTGCAGCAACTCTGGGTGGCAGGGCCTCTGCAGAAAGGGCTGAGCTCACCTCAGGCAACCCGCACCTCCCAGCTGAGGATGAGCGGGCGGCCCACCCCGGCCCTTAACTCAGCTCCCCTCCTGCTTCCCCTCCCACTTCCTGGGTTCCAGCCTCCTCGAGCTCACGCTTCTCTCCCTGGCTCTCCTCTCTTCTCTTTTCTCTCCCCAGTCCCTCCCCAGACAGCTGGGCCAGAACCATGCTGGGGGTTGGGCTGGGCTCCTGGCCTGACACAGTGAAGGCAACAGCAATCTGGTGTCTCAAAGTCAGGGCTGGTGCAGAGAAGCTGCTCTGTAAATTTTGCTGAACTAATAGAGGCCCAGAGTGAGCTCTGGGAGCGCAGGTTGGGGAGTGAAAGGAGAGCCCCTCGGGCCTGGAGGGTGGAGGAGAGGCCTCGCCCAGGGGGAGCGGGCCCAGCTTTGGGCCTGTGCCTTTCCTCATCCCCACCTTCCCCTCCTCCTTTGGGCATCCCCTTACCCCTCCACCACCCCCCATGCCCCCACCAGGCACTGCGTCCCCTCAGGACCTCTTGGGTGAGCCTCTTGTGTCTCCCAACTCAGGGGAGCCTAGGGTCAAGTTGTTCAGTGAAGCTGAACCTCTCTGGGCCTCTTCTGTGCAGTGAGGTGACACACAGGTGGTGAGTCACAGAAGCACTCATCCTCAGGCTGGGAATGAAGTGTGAGAGTAACAGTTAATGTTTATTGAGCACCTATTGTATGCAGGGAGCTTATGGCTTATAGGCATTGCCCTGTTGATTGTTCTGACACCCTGTTGGGGCATATTTAATTGTTATGCCCTGTTTATGGATGGGGAAATCAAGGCTTGAAGCCCCATCCGTGATAGATTTGCAGCAAGAGCGTCAGGAAGTTGGAGGTGGAGGCTGCCGGGAAGACAGGTGGGTTTTAAGTCTGGGTGTATTTATTTATTTATTTATTTATTTATTTTGAATTAATTAATTAATTTTTGGGGCAGCATTGGGTCATTGCTGCGGTGCACGGGCTTCTCGTTGCGGTGGCTTCTCTTGTTGCGGAACATGGGCTCTAGGTGTGCGGGCTTCCGTAGTTGTGGCACGTGGGCTCAGTAGTTGTGGCTCATGGGCTTAGTTGCTCCGCGGCATGTGAGATCTTCCTGGACCAGGTATCGAACCCATGTCCCCAGCATTGGCAGGTGGATTCTTAACCACTGAACCACCAGGGAAGCCCCAAGTCTGGGCGTGTTTAAAGGAGAGCTTACAAGGAGAAGAAAGGCAGGACGGGGAGGAGGACTTGGGAAGTTGCCTGAAAGAGAGAAAGAGCAGGGACCAGGAGCATTTGGGACAAGTTGGGGAATGGCTTGAATGCCAGGCTAGGTGCCCTCAGTGCTTCCCTGGTTAAGAGCTGGCCCCGCGGTACTGGACGGGGATCCTGGGGAGGCAAGGGGGTGCAGGGAGCCTGGGAAGGAGCCCCCGCCCCGCTACTCTCCATCCAGGCTGGCCTCCTTCCTTCCTGCCCCTCGCCGCCCCTCACATTCCCATCTCCTCCAACCCTCTGCTCACACTGTCCCCTCCCCCCAGGACACACACTTGACAAATAAGGAAACAGGAAACTGAGGACCAGAGAGATGAAATGACGTCCTCTCCTGCCCCGCAACACCGAGGGAGTGGAGGAGCCTGGCAGCAGAAGGCTGGCTCACTTGACAGCCAGGAAGGGGAAGCAAAAGCTTTTTATAACTGGGGGTAATTAATGGGTTGTTGTCTGTGACTCATTACTCTAATATTGCCAATTAAGGATGGGGTAGGACAGAAGGCAGCTCTCAGGCCAGCCCCACAGGGGCCCCTGAAGACTCTGCATCTGTGGGACGCAGCACAGTATCAAAACCAGCTTCTTTTTAGCAAGAGGAATATAGGTCAGATGCCTGGAGGAACTTCCAGCCCGAGACGTTGAAGGAGACAGTCAACTCTCTTGCACTTCTATAGTATGTTTGCCTTTTGAAGGGAGTTTTAAGCTTCTTTTGACCCCCCTCTGTCTTATGGATGCGGCTCCAGGAAGAGGAAGTGATTTATTCAAGCCGAGGAGTTGAAGGCACGGCTTGCACTGCGCCTGCTTGCACCCCCAGTCCCGTGCCCTCTCCCCCGTTCCATACCAAACAGTCTTGTCTGGGATGCGTTGGTTACTTACTCAATCAACAAACCTGTCCTGATACCTGCCCTGAGTCCAGGGTATATCAAACCTGGTTCCTCCCTCCCTTGAGGGGCTCCTGAGTGGGTGGGGAGCAGATCAGAACAGACATCCAGACCACCCAGGGTGATCACTGCCCGGGGCCCAGGGACACCGCAGGCAGGAAAGCTTGCCTGAGCTGGTGTCAGAGAGAGTTAGCCCATCATGTCATGCCAGAGTGGGGAAGGCAGGGGAGCTGCATGTTACAAGAGTGTCTTGTGTTTGGGAACTGAAAGCGATTTGGCCCAGTGCAGCTCTGGTGTTAGGAGGGAGAGCGTGTGGCCAAGGGGACCTGAGCCAGAGGCTGTGCTGGGGAGCCTGCACTCCATCCTGGGAGGTGGGAGCCCAGTCGGACTCGGTCTGTGCAAGGACCGCTCTGGTTCAATCACGGAGAATGCGCTGAGGGGCCTTGAGTGGAGGCGGGGACGGCAGGGAGCTAGACAAGAAAGGCTGAGGCCTCAACTAGGGGGAGGGGTCTGCCAAGAAGTAGCAAAGGGAGGGATTCTAGAGACACCTAGATGGTGCATTCAGCAGACTGGCTGCGGAAGAGAATTTTGATGATGCCTCCCGTCATCCCATGATTTCCACCTGGCTGGATGAGGCCATTCCTGGAGTCGGGAAACCATGCTGTGCCCAGGGGGTGTGTGAGAGACCGCGCCGTCTCAGGAGTGTTCAGGAATAGCGCAGTGGGGGCGGGTGGAACACAGACAAAATACCGCCCCCTCCACCCCACGATTGCCTACGTCTTTCGATGGAAGCCCCTCCCCCCATGGCAGGAAGACACCTGCTGCTGGGAAATCCATCAGCACTCCGTCATCCTCCACCCTCCACACAGCCATCCCGGGAGAACCTACCTCACCCGCTCACAGCACTGCCCTTCGCTCCGCTGTCCCCTCTGCCTGGAATGCCTTCTCTCTGGTCTCTGCCTCTCAAGGCTCATCGCAGGTCTCTATTCCTCTAAGAAGTGTCCCCTTCAAACAAGAGTCAGGCCTCCTTCCCTGCCTCTCGCCTTCCCCTGGGCTCCCGCAACATCTCGGGCCTGGGCTGCCCATGTGGGTCGTGACTTCCTGTTTCTCCCGTTGGACCGTGAGCGTGCCGAAGGCAGGGCCTGACTCAGAGGAGGACCTCAGGCAAGGAGTGGGAGGATGACTGAGCGGGTGACTTGAAGAGCAAGTGAGGAAGCCAGTGAGGGTGGGGAGGCTGGACCCCTGATGAGCTCCCAGGTGAGCACCCCAAGGAGCATTGGGTGGTCTGGAGAGTAGGAGCGCATGCTGCATTCCAGTGCCCCTGGCTGTGGCTGACAGGGAGGGGTGCTGACTCAGCCGAGGGACCTCCCAGGCCACCCTTGGAGGTGGGGTCAGGCTCTGCCTGTGGGAGGAGGGGGGGTGAGTTTCCCAGCTGGCTCCCCACGTTCTTGTCCTATCAACACCACGTGGGCCTGTGGCAGGGTTATGGGGCAGGGAAGAGTGGATCTCACTCAGGAATCAAGGTGGGCTCCCTGGAGGAAGCAGCCTTTGGAATGGGCTCCAGGGTGTGACTGGAGTCAGCCAGATGCACCTGGCCATTCCTGGCTAAGGGAGCTGCGGCCTGAACTCTACCCTGCCTCCTCCAGTGACTTAGTGTGTGGCCTTAGACAAGGCCAGACCCTTTCTGGGCCTCAGCTTGCTGTGGGTGAGGTGGAGGTACAAACCCACGCCCCAAGGGTCCAGTTAGATAACAGATACCAACGTGTCTCACATCCTGAACAGGACAGACCACTGTTCCCACTTGGGGAAAAGGTGTCCTCCCTACACACTTTCAAAGGGATGGCTGTTCCCTTCTCTGGTGCTTTGGGGGAAAGGGACCCAGCAGGTCAGAGAGGAGCCCTCTGAGCTTCAATTCTCCCACTTCTAGACTGGCAATGATAAGAGCCATTTAATCCTATAAACCTTGCAGGTTTGCCATGAGGATAAGAAAATGGGAGATAATATTATTGCATCCATGAGAGAGAGGAGAGGCTGGCAAAAGTTGTTGCAGCACAGGGAGCTAAGGATTTATTGCTGTAATAAAGCCAGGCCGTCGCTGGCTTTCGGGAACCCCTGCACCCCACCTCCTCCTCTCTGAACGGCACTGAGGGGGCCGGGCGTGGTCAGGCCATGCTCCAGGGAAGATGAATAAACTCTTGTTCATGATCTCTGTGACCACCTTGCGTGTCGGCTTAGGGAGCATGTATGGGGCAGGAGGTGATGGGCGTCAGCAAGAGGCTGTGGCCACTCACCGCCCTGTGGCTTTGGCCGGGCCCCCTGCAGGGCGCTGGGATAATCCCTCCTAAGGGCCCCCAGCTCTTCTGCTCATGTCTCCCCAAGGGCTGATGCAAGCCACAGGATGGTCGGGGAAGGACGGGGTGCTCCAGGCTGAGCCTGGCTTCATTCTCCTGCCTAATGAGCCACTCTGAGTGCACCCTGGCAGAAGCAAGGGCAGACAGAGGTCTAATTGCCCAGCTCCCTGTAGCCCAGAAAAATAAATCCAGCCTCTTAGGCTGTCAGGAGCTGGCTGGGGGCTGGGGATTTTAATCCTTTTCCCTGCTCGGCCCTAATGCTGAGATCCATCTCAAACCTCCCTAGGCTGCCCCCTCCCCCAAATCTCCTGGGTCAGAGCCAGAGTAATCCTGCCAGAGCTGCCCAGCTCTCTCTTCTGGGAGCTCCACACAGCGTTCCCAGCTGACATTCACCAGTCTCCCCGTTAGGAACTTGGTGAGGATGAAACAGGCGGATGATTAGAGGAGCCAGTGCGCCCAAGGTGCAGCCTGCAGGTGGACAGTCTAGGCGAGGAGGCACCCCTCAATCGCTCTCCAGTCTCTGCAAGGCTGTGTGGTGCTGAGGGCACAGCTGGACTCTGGGGCCTCAAAGCAGAGCCAGGACCCCAGGAGTGGCACAGGGAGCTGAGCTCAGCCACGTGGAAGGAGCTGTGCCAGGCGGAGCCAGCACGTGGGGAAGGGCTGCCTTGGGACAGACTAGAAAACCTAGAAACAACCCACACACATCTGAGAGTGTGCTGTGTGGTAGACAATCATGGAAATCATTGCAAATATCACAAACCGTACAGGGACAGCTGAAGTATCCATCTGGTAAAAGTAAAATTAGATCCCTTCTCTTACCTCAAATCAAAAGAAATTCCAGATGGATAAAATGTATTTTTTTCTTTTTTTAAGCTCCTTTTTTTCTGTTTAGGAAGCACACATTTGTTGAGAAAATTCAAACAACTCGGAAAGATGTAAAGTAAAAGAAATTCTAATCTTCATGCTTTAGAGGAAAGGCCTTAAAACCTCTCTCCATACACGTATACACACATATGGAGCTATAGATAGATAGGTGGATTACAGATTCAAGTGTAAACAAAGAGAAATTATCAGTGTAAAATATGAGTTGAATATATAATCGTGGGCCACCTTCCTTAAACACGATACCAAAGGCAAAAACCCATAAAGGAAAAGAGGGGTAGATTTGACTGTGTAAAAATTTAAATTTTTTAAACAAAAAGCATGAAAAACAAAATTAAAGTCAACTGATAAAATAAGAAAAAATAGACAATCTATATGAAAGTTACTACTCTTACATAGAGAAAGCTTTTATAAACGCCTAAGAAGCCAGTTGTCCCAAACAAAAGCGGCCAGGCTCTGTGCCTTCGCACCGTCCACTCCCTCCCTCTGCCCTTACCTTGTCAGGTAAGCCCGTTCCAGCAAGCCCATTCCTTTCAGCTTCACTGCAAGCATCTCCTCCTCCAGAGAGCCCTCCAGACCATCCCTTCCCCCATAACTGGCAGTGTGCTCCTTGGCAGCCCTTGCTTGCCCCATTCGCCACACTCGTTTCTAGGACTGGCGTTGCCTGCTGGCTGGTCAGTCTTCTGTGCAGGTTGCTCAGAGGAGAGTCCAAGCCTGATCTGTCTCCCAGTGTCCAGGGCTCAGCACGTGTGTAGAACGACTGGAAGAGAGTGGTGGCGCGGGTGTGGAGGGGAGATGCTGGAATTTAGTTTGGTGTGGGGTATGAAGTAGGGGTCTAATTATATATTTTTTTACCAAATGGATGTCCAGATGTCCCAGTACCATCTGTTGAATTCTCCATCCTTTCTGTACTAATTTACCTGGTATTAATCCTGTGTCCATCCTTCCAGGCCATTCCCTGTCTTTGGGTCTCAGTTTCTCCAGATCTTAATTGGACCTTTAGAGGATGAGGCAAGATGATCTCTGAAATCTTTTCTAACTCTGAAATTCCAGTGGGCCCACCCTGGCACTGCCTGTGACTTGCTGTGTGACCTTGGGCAAGGCCTTGCCTCTCTGAGCCAGTTTCCTCCTTGGTCAGACAAGGATAATTACATGTCCTGCTTCTTGTTTCTTTGGGATAGTTGAAGAAGCTGGAGGCACCCAGAGCTGGGTGTGAATTCTGGCTCCATCATTATGTTTGCCCTTTGTGACCTTGGGCAGCTCACTTCCCCTCTCTGAGCCCTGGTTCCTCCGACTATTCCGTCTGCCTTGCAGAGCTGTGGAGAGGGCGACATGCGAAGGAGCAGGTAGAGGGCCCTTAGGACTGCCCCACCCCCAACTCTGCGAAGTGCTCACATAGGGCTCTGTCCTCCGTGGCCAGCGATGTGGGATCTTCTTCCTTCAGCCATGCTGGCTCCTAGGACTGCAGCCTGCAGAGCTGGGCCTGACCTCTGCATCCCCCTGACCATGGCACCGACCCTGGGCTGGAAGGGGGTGATCTGCTTGGCTGTCTTCATCAGTTGGGGAACTGTGATGTAGAGCAGGGGGCGGGGAAGACTTGATCACTGTCTTCACATAATTAAAGGACTGTCAAACACGAAATGATAATTATAGGAACGATCGTGGATTTGGCAACGAACAGCTTACATCTGTAATCCCGTTTGAGCCTGGCAGTCCTCCTGTGAGGTAGAGGTGATGTCATCCTCACGAACAGAGGAGGAAGCTGAGGCTTGAGGTCCTGAGTGATTGGCCCACAGCCATGCGGCTAGTGGTAGAGGGCGGGGAATGAAAATCCAGCTCTTGATTGTGTTCCCCCACACCCTGGTCATTTGACCCCAGTGTTCTTGCCCTTTTGCCGGACTTGTTCTCTGTGGTGTCAGAGAACCAGCTGCAGGGTGGCAGCCGAGGAGGCAGAAATCAGCTGCACCTCAGGCAGCGATGGAGGCAAGGACAACAACTTCTGACACCCTGCCACTGCCAGATACTTCTGTCCAACACTGCCGTCCCCATTTTACAGAGCAGGAAGCCGGCGCTCAGGGAGGATAAAGCAATGTCTTCTCCAAGGTCACCCATTTAGTAGGTGGCCAGTCACACCCAGCGTTCCTGGACTCCCAAACACAGCCTGCCTCTATCCGGTTGCTGTCTCAGAGGGAAGAATTTTCAGCCCAGAGGAGGGCCCAGCAGCACCCACAGGGAGAGTGCCCATCTCTGGAGCTGTGGGAGCAGAAGCAGGGCGAGCTCCTGTCCTGGAGGCCGCAGAGGCGGTCTCCGCCCCGGAGGACAGGCAGGGAACAGGGGTCCAGCGAGACAGCTCTGCCTCCGCCAGTAAACCTGAGGTCACGGTGGCACCAAGGGCAGGGAGGCGGCTCGCGCTCAGGGGCCGTCCTGACGCAGATTTCAGTCTCCAGGGTCAATTCGAGGGACGCAGGGGAGGTGCTCCAGACCCCGGGGGGACCCCAGCAGTGTGAGCAGTGTCTGTGTGTGTTCTGGCCCAGGGCCACGGTCTGGGGTGGGCAGGGGCCCACAGCGGGCAGCACACGTCCTGTGCGGGGCTGGGCTTTGTGGCTGCAGCGCTCTGTGACCCCGTGAGCCCCAGCTGCTAGTAGGCTCTCTCTCCACACACACATTCTCCTCTAAATGCAGAAGGCTGGGGGTGGGACAGAGACAAGAGGGGTGAGGAGAAGACGTGACAGCCAACAGGAAGTGAGCAGGAGAAACTGGCATACGGTTGCCCGTGTGGGGTGGAGGGTCTCGTCTTCCTGGAGGATGGGGGCGAGAGTGGGAGGAGACGGGATGGGGCCGGGCCTCTGGGATTCTCCGCCACAGTCACCCCTGTAACAGGGATGGAGCCCCCTGCCCTACCCACAGCCAGGGCCCGTCCCCTTCCCCAGCTGCTCTCAGCCCTTCTTCCTTGCGCCTTGACCGTCATCCTGCTCCCAGGCAGCTGCAAGACTGGAAGGAAGGGGCTGTGGTGTCACAATGGGAGCTCCTTCCCTTGGTTCCCTGAGGACCCCAGGCTTCGCCTGAGGATAAATCTGGGGTTGGATGATGTCCTTGTCCACTGGTGGCCCTGAGACCTCCCTGCATCCCCGCCACGTCCACACCTTCTTCTGTTCCTCACACCATGTCTGAGCACCGCCTTGTGATCCGAGGGATGTGGGCCCAGGGTGCACAGAGACACCTCAGCCATCCCTGCCCTGAAGGAGTCCATAGCCCAGTGAACTGTCCCTTTGTGTGCACCTACTGTGTGCCGCTTGACGTATATCACCTCATTGAACATCAACCCTCCACAAGTAGGGGGTGTTATTCCCATTTTATAGGTGAGGAAACTGAGGCTCAGAGGGGTTAAGTAACTCACCCAAGTGGCAGAGCCAGGTCTGTCTCCCTCTTGAGCCTGGGCTCTTTCCACCTCCACAATTCAGAATGTGATTGACAGTCAAGTTGATGGGTACCAAGAGTCTGCACAGAAGCAGTTAAGAGAGGGAGGTCCTGGGACTTCCCTGGTGGTCCAGTGGTTAAGACTTCCACTTCCCCGCCGTACTTCCACTGCAGGGGGCATGGGTTTGATCCCTCGTAGGGGAACTGAGATCCCACATTCCACGCGGCATGGCCAAAAAAAAAAAAAAGAAAGAAAGAAAGAAAAGAAAAAAGAAAAGGAGGTCTTGGGAGCAGGAGGGATGGGAGAGGTTCCTGAAGGAGAAGAAGGCTTGGCCTAGGGTGTGGACTCCAGCAAGAGAGGATAAAGGACTCTCAGGGGGCCAAGCTGGGTCTGGGATTAACATGCCTGGGTCCCAGAGGGCAAGGGCAGGTATTGCGAGAGCTGTGCAGGGCTGGTTCTCAAGGGGGCGGCAGAGGATTGCCTCCTGCCGGGGCACCTGCGTTCAACCCCACCTCCACTTCTCCCCGACTTGGTCACCTTGTATACGTTGCTCAATCTCTGACTCACCTCCACTCATCCATATTGAGCCTCTGTGCAAATTAGCAAAGAGTGCCCCTTCCCCAGGGATCTTGACTGTTATCTGCTCGAAAACTGTCATGACAAATAAGGACATCAATGGTGACCATGATGTGAGTGGCACTTCTTAGAGTTGGCACTGCGTGCTCAGCCATATGTGGTGGCCCTTCTCTGAGTCTTGGTGTCTTTGTTTGCTCTGAGTTGGGGATAAATACCCAGGCATTGTACAGACTGTGGGAGGTGATGGAGGGCCAGTGGCTCCCCCATCCCTGCCAGCATGGCCGTGGCCTCACAGCCTGCATCTCTGGAGCAGGGCCAGGCTGGCTTGTTGGGGGGCGGAGCTGGCTCAGGCCCCTCTCCTGTAACACGCCCTGACAAGGACCATTAGTGCCATTTGGAGGCTCTTTGTCAGTAGAGCTGCTGCTCCCCAGGCCACTTCCTCCCCCAGTTCCTGGCCTTCCCTCCCCTTTCTTCCAGCCCCTGCCATTCAGTTTTTTCCTCTGATTGTTCTTAGAGTGACCTGCCCCCTCCATCCCTACTGTGGATGGGGCCTCTTCATCCCCATGTACAGGCTCCCTGTGTCCTTGGGACCTCTGGCTTTCAGCTCCCAGGACTTTCATCCCTGGGTGGCCCCCAGCCCCGATTCATGCCTGGTTCCAATAATGGGGGTCCTAGTTCTTTGTTGCGGTTCCCAGGGGTAGGGAGGGGCGGCAGCCCCTCATTCTTGCCCTGTCCTCCCTGCCCCTCTCTCAGGATCCAGCCAAGTGAGGACCGTGGCCCTTAGTGCACAGGACCCCTGTGTACAGGACCCCCTCCTGACACCTGCGGTCTTTCTGGCCACCTGTCAGAATTACCCGAGTCCTGCATCACACATCACCATAGGACATTCCCCACCCCCCGGCACCTGTGGCGGGTTCTCTACCTGCCACTGTCCCTGCAGCTATTTCCCTGGTCCCATGGGACTCCATGCTGCTGGCCTGGGACAGGACCCATCATAGGCGGAGGCTTACCCCTCACCCGGGCCCTTCTTAGGACCTTGTCCTCTGGCCAGAGGCCTTGCACCTGCTTAGGCAGAGCGATCTCTGTGGACAGATGGCCACTCACCGCTGCTGGCTCGGGGTTCACAAAAGACCAAGGGCTCCTCTGTGGGGGTAGGGTGGTAAGCCCCTGGTGAAATCTCTCCTGGGTGGGCATACTCATGCCAGAGTAGGAGAGAGGACCTTTACTCACCTGCCATCTCACTATCGAATCTTTCCTAAGTTGCCACCTACCCTGGGAATATGAAGACCACCCAGATCTTCAAGGTGCTTACAGTGTAGCAGGGGGGACCGACATATAGAAGGACAGTTCTAGAACTGCAGGGTCTGTGCCTTAACCGACATGGGTGCAACAGTTATGGAAGCTCTGAGGAGGTGGGATTCACCCTGCTGGGACAGGGCAGGCCTCAGGGAGGGGGAGGGTTGCCCTATGGACCAGAGTGGGGTTGCTTTCTAGATGGAGCCATCAAGAGATTAAACTGGGATTAGAACCGTAGCTCCAAGCTGGCTGTCCGGTGCAGGAAGGATCAAAGAAGCCTGGAAAGCTGCAGGGAGCCCGGCAAGGGGCCCGGGAAGTGGCTGGGTGAGAGATGCTGAGCTCCTCCAAGCCCTCCAGCCCTCAAGGTGGAGGGTGGTCTTGGTTGTCTCCTGCACTGACTTCCCCTCAAGGGCTGTTGTTTGTACTGATGATCTCAGCAGTTTCCCAGAGAGCAGGATGTTCCAAGCTTGTTGTGCTTCTGAGATAAGGGGACGGATGAAAGCAGGGATGAGCCCAAGGGCCCAGCGGAAGTGCCTGCAGACCTCTCGGGAAGCATCAGAGGTGGCGTCAGCACCGCCCCCCCCACCCCCCCGCCAGGAGAGAGAGGCCACCCCTGCTGGGGGTTGTAGAACACCGCATTCCTTCAACTCTAGAGGCTGGGGCACTGCTCTTTAATCCTCTTCTAACTTGCTGTGTGACTGGGGCAAGTCACTTCACCTCTCTGGGCCTCAGTGTAGCAGGGGGCAGAGGTGAGGAAGAACACCTACTTTGCAGGCGTGTGTGAGGAGGGAAGGTGAGGAATGTGACCCCTCAGACTGCGGATCACCCTCCCAGTGTGAAGGCTTAGGCAGGTGTGGCCTTTGCTCCTGGAGACTGGTGCCCACTGGAAGGGCCTCGGGCTGCAGCACAAAGGGCCCAGCTCTGGCTCCCCACTGTTTTGTGACTTCGGGCTCAGTGATGTTGGATAGGTCACTTCCCTCTCTGAGCCTCAGGTCCCCACCCGTGTGAAGAGGGCAGTAATCCCTGCCTGGCAGTGGGGCTACAAAGGGGGAGGGGTGGGAACATTCTGGGTGGAGGTGGCCTGAGGGGCCATCCCTGCCCCCACTTGACCCCTTTCCTCATTTGGCCCCTCCAGTGGGAGCGCCTCTGGTTCCTGCTCCTCACCTTGACCTTCGGCCTCACGCTCACCTGGCTGTACTTCTGGTGGGAAGTCCACAACGACTACGATGAATTCAACTGGTGAGTGGGTATCAGGGGGCGGGGGCCTGGGGCCTGGTCATCCGGCGGCTGAGATGGGGGTGGGGGTGGGGGCTTCGGTTTGAGTCTCTCTCCCAGGCTGGTCCTCAGGGCTCTGCCACCACTGGCCACCAAATCTCTGTGTAGCCTTGGGGGACACAGTCCTCTGGAGAGAACAGAGGCTTAGCAAGGAGCTGAGACCAGCTGGGGAGAACAGGGAACTCCTTCCTCGCGCTGCTCTCATGAAAATCAGAACGTAAGATGGGGGCAGGGCTCAGCTGGGGGCTGGGACCTCTGGACCCCTTTGGAAACAAGGACTCCAAGGCCCAAAGAGACCAAGGCCTCAGCAGAGAAGGTGGCCCCAGACCCCAGGCCTCCTAACTCCCTGAGCAGGGCCTTGGGCAGGGCTGGTAGGTGGTTCTAGGAAAGCTCAGGGTCCTTTGTGGACAGCAGCCTCGGGTCCAAGGGCAGAGGTGAGGCTGGTACCCGGGTGCACAAAGGCACCTGTTTCTTCCTCACCCCCACCCCCGCTCCCCCATTGTCTGCCTTTGTTAAACAGTGAAAGGCACAGAGGAGTGGACGTTCCCTCGGTTCTAGTGGGAACTCCCCCATTGACAGGTGTGGAAACTGAGGCCCAAGTTCACACAACCAGTTGGGGGGCAGAGTTGGGGCTTGGCAGCCAGTGCTCCCTGTCCAACCAGTGCTGCCTTTTCCTTTTGGTTAGAAGTTCAGGGACTTCCCTGGTGGAGCTGTGGTTAAGAATCCGCCTGCCAATGCAGGGGACACGGGTTCGAGCCCTGGTCCGGGAAGATCCCACATGCCGCGGAGCAACTAAGCCTGTGCACCACCACTACTGAGCCTGTGCTCTAGAACCTGCGAGCCATGACTACTGAGCCCACGTCCCACAACTACTGAAGCCCACACGCCTAGAGCCCGTGCTCCGCAATAAGAGAAGCCACCACAATGAGAAGCCTGCGCACCACAATGAAGCACAGCCCCCGCTTACCACAACTAGAGAAAGCCCGCGTGCAGCAACGAAGACCCAATGCAGCCAAAAATAAATAAATAAATAAATTTAAAATTAATTAATTAAAAAAGAAGAAGTTCAGCTCAGTGTGACCATGGGCACATAAGTGTGAGTCCTCAATAACTGACCTCATCAGGTCTTCCTGAGGATGAAATAAGATGATGGACGTGAGAGGGCTCCAAGCTCACCTAAACCCGAGGGCTGCTTCCTGGGAGGCCGAATCTCCAACTGGTGGCCATTATGTTAGAATTTAGGATTTCTGGACTCTGGGCTTCTGATGGGCTGTGGTTCTAGGATTTTGTGATGACCCTAAGATTCGGTTCATGGAGCCTGAGCATCCACTCCCCTCTGCATGGCACTAGGCTGTGCTTCTGTTATTAATGAGCTCAATAAAGGACCGGCTGCCGTCCCGCCGCAGCCCAGCAAGATGAGCCGGAGCCCCAGCCGAGTCCCAGAGGTGGCCCCTGGCCTTTATTAAATGCCATAAATCAATTATTCATCCTTCAGGTATCCAAAGCACAGGCACTGCTGTGGGCAAATGGGAACATTCTCTGCTGGCCCTTGCCTATAGACCCTGGACACTTCTGCTGACCTGCAGGTCTGCTGCCCAGGTGATGGTCTACCCCCAACATGTACAGAAGGAGAAGCTAAGGCCCAGAGAGGGGTAGGACTCACCCAGGGCCACACAACCATTTGGTGCCAAATGCACATACTGGGGACAGTCGAGGAGACTGAGGCTCAGAGAGGTTAAATAGCCTTTCCAAAGTCACACAGCAAGATGCAGTCAGATCTGGGACAGAGACTTGAACCTTCCTGACTGTATCATGCTGTCCACGGAGCTACCCCACTCTGCCCAGAGAGTGAGCTCCCTGTCACTGGGCAGCTCAAGCAGAGGATGGATGCCTGCCCTGTCGAAGAGGCTGCAGAGGGAAGGGCTGCCTGGGGCTTAGGGATGGCCTGAGGACCTGCAGCTCCCTCACCCTGTCACCTGAGTTTCTTGGAGTCGGTGCTGGGATTCAGGAGCCCCTGGCCTGGTCCTCAGGGTCTAGAGAGTCTCCGGGGATAGCGCATGAAGCAAGAGAAGGTGAGTGAGACTGAAGTGGTCAGGGCTAGACAGGGAAAGCCAGGAAGGGACCATCCGGGCTGTTGCCGTCCAGCGGGGGCTCCCTGCCAAAAGGGAGCAACAAGTGGAGCCAGAACACTTTGCAGGAGTAGTCTCCAGGGCCGGGGCCTGCCCTTCTTTGGGCCTCAGTTTCCCCAACAGATTTTCCACTGGGATCTGAGGGTGAGGGCCAGGGGAGGGCTGATGCCCCATAGTGTCCTCCTGGTGTCCCCTCCCAGCCCCCTGCCCAGGCCCAAGATGGCAGCAGGCCTGAAGCTGCCTGGCGCCGGCTCAGTTTCTCTGACGACGTGTGCAAGTTGCTGCCTTCTCTGAGCCTCAGTTTCCCCAATTGTACAGGGAGGATATGGGTGGTTCAGTCTTCCTGGAGAGCAACTAAGCAGCATCTATCAGGAGCCTTAAAAAGTTCATTCCCTTTGGCCCTGTAATCCTATTTGTAGGAGTCTATCCTGAGGAAATAATTAATAATACAGAAAGGTATGTGCAAAAAAACCAAAACTGTTAATTTATGATAGTGAATAATTGGAAACTATTTTTTTAAAATTAGTTTCTGCTTTATAACAAAGTGAATCTGTCATACATATACATCTGTTCCCACATCCCTTCCCTCATGCATCTCCCTCCTTCCCACCCTCCTAATTGGAAACTATTAATTGTCGTTAGGAGGATGTTGGCTTCATATGGTACATTAATTCAATAGAAGACCGCGTGACTATTAAAAAAATCACATTTCCTCAGGATTTTAGTGACTTCAGTAAATGCTTGTGTTAATAAGAAGCAGAGGGCTTCCCTGGTGGTGCAGTGGTTGAGAGTCCGCCTGCCGATGCAGGGGACACGGGTTCGTGCCCCGGTCCAGGAAGATCCCACATGCCGCGGAGCGGCTGGGCCCGTGAGCCATGGCCGCTGAGCCTGCGCGTCCGGAGCCTGTGCTCCGCAGCGGGAGAGGCCACAACAGTGAGAGGCCCGCGTACCGCAAAAAAAAAAAAAAAAAAGCAGAGAAATGAGTACTTACCATGTTCCTCACCTCACTTCATCCTCAGGAAACACTATGAAGGGCACTTTGTTATCCCCATCCTGTAGGTTAGGAAACTAAGGCTCAGGGAATTCAGGTATTACATTTTATCAATCCTAAGACCTAATCTTTTCACATGTTAACATTGAAATTCAGATGAAAGTCACAATCAGTGGCATCTTAGATTCAGGGGAGCCTGTCACCTCCACAGAGTCCTGCAAGCCAGGGGATTTGAATCTGCGTGTGCCTCCCTCCAACGCCTAAACTCTGACTGCTGTGCTGTACGCAGCGGGGTCCCGGCTTTGCTGTTTACACAGATATATAAGCAGGGTTGGGGAGGGGTTCCCTGGTGGCGCAGTGGTTAAGAATCCGCCTGCCAGTGCAGGGGACACGGGTTCAAGCCCTGGTCCGGGAAGATCCCACATGCCGCGGAGCAACTAAGCCTGTGCGCCACAACTACTGAGCCTGCACTCTAGAGCACGCAAGGCACAACTACTGAGCCCGCGTGCCACAGCTACTGAAGCCCGTGTGCCTAGAGCCCATGCTCTGCAACAAGAGAAGCCACCTCAATGAGAAGCTGCACACCGCAACGAAGAGTAGCCCCTGCTCGCCACAACCAGAGACAGCCTGCGTGCAGCAACGAAGACCCAATGCGGCCATAAATAAATAATAAATAAACAAACAATAAATTTATAAAATAGCAGCCTTCTTAAAAAAAATATATATATATATGCAGAGGGGGGAACCCACCAGAAGGAGTCAGCAAAGTTTTGGTGATGGTTACTTCTGTGCAGTAGAATTAAGGGGAATTGTCTTCTTGTTTATGCTTCTTGGCATGCCCAGGTGTCCCCCATGAGCCATCCAGAGGCTGACCTATGACCAGGGAGACAATGACCTCCTCACTGAGTGGGCAGGGCCAGGTCACTGAGCGGGCCACGTGAGAGCTGAGAGCTGGCCGGCCCGAGGGAGCGTCCTGGCTCCCTGGTGGAGGTGTGACCCTTGCCCCTTCTCCTCCTGGCAGGTACCTCTACAACCGCACGGGCTACTGGAGCGACTGGTCCGTGCCCATCCTCATGACCACAGCGGCCGCCTTCACTTATGTCGCAGGCCTCCAGGTATGTGGGGCTGTCTCAGAGGGCAGGTGGCCCTGTGCCCAGGGGAAGGGAGACCTGGCCTGTGCTGGGCTGACGGAGGGGCCCACCCTGGTCTGAGGAGGGCAGCTGGCTTTTCTCCTGGCTGCTGGGGCTTGGTTCCCTCAAGGAGGGAGGTCCTCTTGCTTTTCCCCATCCTGGCATGTTTTCCCCCGACCCCGTGGAGCATCCCACTGTTAGGCCCCACTGCAGACTTCCTCTTCCAGGAACTTCTGCTTTGGTTCCTGCTCCCAATATAATACTCCCTCAGACTCAGGTTAGTCCCCAGGCTGGACTGGGGCATCCTGGGGGACAAGGCTGAAGTCTGCTTCAGAATCCTGGAGCCTGGAGCTCCCAAAACATTAATTAGGCAGTCCAAGTGAAGCAGGGCCCAGTGACCTCTTGAGGGAAAAATCCTAGAGGAGGAGGAGGCTGGAGGCCTGGAATAATCTGGGAGGAGGCCAGGCTTGGGCTGGGCTGGGCAGGGCTGGGCATTCCCATCGCCTTCAGGGAGGTTTGCTGACTGGCTGAGCCAGGCCCAGAGAGCAGTGGGGAGCAGGGTGTCTGGGGACCTGGCAGAAACCTCCAGGTCACACCTGTGCCTGACTCTAGCCCTGTGGGCCCCCTGTTCAGGTCCTGGCACTATGTCACATTGCCGTGGGGCAGCAGATGAACCTGCACTGGCTGCACAAGGTAAGGGCTGCCTCCGTGGGGGCTTAGGGAGGAGCGGGGAGGCCGGAGGCCGCAGCAGCAGAGGAAGAACCCGGACACATCTTCCCTCTCCTGCATCGTGATTATAATTGTTCTAGTAGCTAACACTGAGAACTCACTGTGTGCCCAGCACTGTTCTCGCGGTCTAGACTATTAACTCATTTAACCCTCACAGCAGCCCTGTGACGTTAGGTACTGTTATGATCCCATTTTGCAGTTGGGAAAACTGAGGTACAAAGAGGTTAAGTAACTCACCCAAGGTCTCCCACTTAATAAGTGGAGGGTCCAGGATCTTAGCTCTGTAGCCGTGCGCTTAACCAGCACAGGTCACAGCTCCGGCCCTCTGGCTGGCTCTGCCTTCAGTCTCACCCTCTCCTCCTCTTCAGTGAGCTCATTTTAAAACTCTGATCCAGTGATATTTCTCCCAATTTAAAGCCCTTCCCACCACTTCCATTGCTCCCAGGGTGATCCAAACTCCCCCACCCGGCATTAAGGCTCTGCGTGACTTGGCCCCAGCTGAGGTCTCCCAACTGCTCTCATGGGACTGTCACCCTCAGCTTCTGCCACATGAGACATCTCAGGCCCTCCCAGCACGTCTGCCTCTTCTCTGCTTTACCCCTTCATTCCTCCCTTTCTCTCTCTTTTGGACTCCTTTGGACCCTTCCTTGGTTCTCCTCCCCATCTACACAAGACTTCTCAGGCTCCCCCAGCACCCTCAGGCTCCCCTGCCACAGTCCTGACATCTCATCGTCCATTTCTGTCTGGCTCCCTGACCCCAGCCCTGCCTGGTCTGGGAGCTCCATGCAGGCCAGAACTGACTTTCCATCTCCGTGTCCCTGGTGCCCATGCAGGACCGGGCCCAAAGCAAAGAGGCTTCATACATTCCAGAGCCTTGACTCTCTTGCTTACTTTTCGTGGCATGCATGGTGCTGAATACATGTGGCTGATACCTGCTCCTTCTGAGGGCCTAGCGGGTGCAGGGGTGGCACAGAGCTGACCAAGAGAGAGCCTCTCCCTCCCAGGAACACCTGGGCCCTGGAGGAAAGGACGGGCCACCTCTTTCCCTAGAGCCTGACTCAGAGTGAGCATGCCATTTAGGAAGGGGCAGAAATGTCCAGAAATAACCACGAGCCCATGAGATGGGTCCAGAGTGACTCTGAGGGGAGGCGCTCACTTCCAGCTAGAAAGATACGAAGCAGGAACCGGAAGAGGGACGTGGTGAGCTCCAGTTGGGCTTCGTGGAGCGGGAGGTGCCTGTGGGCCTCCAGGGGGGCCTCTGAGATCTGGAACTGAGGAGTTAGACCCGGGGGACTGAAATCTTGGAGGGATGAAAAGGAGTGAGCCACGGGACTTCCCTGGTGGCTCAGTGGGTAAGAATCCGCCTGCCAACGCAGGCGACACATGTTCGATCCCTGGTCCGGGAAGATCCCACATGCCACGGAGCAACTAAGCCCGTGCGCCACAGCTACTGAGCCTGCGCTCTAGAGCCCGTGAGCCACAACTCCTGAGCCCGCGAGCCACAACTACTGAAGCCCACGCGCCTAGAGCCCACGCACCGCAACGAAGAGTAGCCCCCCACTCGCCAGAGAAAGCCCACACGCAGCAACAAAGACCCAATGCAGCCAAAAAAAAAAAAAGCAGTGAGCCGTCTCTGGTCCCCTCCCACCTTCCTCCTGCTTGTCACTCTTTCCTAATGTCTCCTCTGGGCTTCTGAAGTCCCCTCTGTGAGGGACTTTCTTCTCCCAGCTACAAAGCTGACACTTTGAAAGAACTGCACCCGCTGGCACCCCAGGTGGGGCTGGCGCACACCGCAGCCACCTCCTCTGAGGCACGCCTGGCTCTCAGCAGGCCAGGGCGCACCTGCTTGATCCTAGTGGAGAGGCGTCTGGAGGCCCGAGCTAGCCAGGGCAGCAGATCAGTGCAGGGAATCTTCTCCTGGGGGAAGGGGGCTCAGGTCGCTTCATCTGCACTGGTGCCAGCTCCCAGGGTGCCAGTCCTGCCTCCCTCTCCCCTCTGATCCCTCCCAAGAGATGTCAGCACGAGGAAGGTCCTTCCTGGCGGAGCTGATCCATAGCTGGACCCACTGTACCTGGAGGGAAGGAGTTCCCTGGGGCTCAGATTGAAACAGGGGCTGGAAATTCTACCCTTCTGTTTCTAAGATTCTATCATTTGATTCTAAGATTTTTTTTTTTTTTTTTTGTGGTACGTGGGCCTCTCACTGTTGTGGCCTCTCCCGTTGTGGAGCGCAGGCTCCGGATGCGCAGGCTCAGCGGCCATGGCTCACGGGCCCAGCTGCTCTGCGGCATGTGGGATCTTCCCGGACCGGGGCACGAACCTGTGTCCCCTGCATCGGCAGGCGGACTCCCAACCACTGCGCCACCAGGGAAGCCCGATTCTAAGATCTTAAGGAATTCTTATTCTTTTTGGTTTTGTTTTAACCAACTTTTGACCATTAATACATTGACATGGTTCAAAATTACAAAGGTACAAAGAAGTACAAAATGTAAATCTCCCTATTATCTTTCCAGAGATATTTTAAGTACATACAAATGTGTGTGTATGTGTGCATATATATATATATATACATATATATATATATATACACACACACATTTCCTTTTTCTTTAAACACAAGTAGTAGCCTATTATACCCTCTATTTGCACCTTAAGAAAACAAATTTGGGGTAGTATTTTTTTTATTGAAGTATAGTTGAGGTACAATATTATAGAAGTTACAGGTATACAATATAGTGATTCACAATTTTTTTTAATTAATTTATTTTATTTTTATATTTATTTTTGGCTGCATTGGGTCTTCATTGCTGTGTGCGGGCTTTCTCTAGTTTCCGGGAGCGGGGGCTACTCTTTGTTGCAGTGCGCGGGCTTCTCATTGCAGTGTCTTCACTTGTTGCGGAGCACGGGCTGTAGAGCGCAGGCTCAGTAGTTGTGGCGCACGGGCTTAGTTGCCCCGCGGCATGTGGGATCTTCCCGGACCAGGGCTTGAACACGTGTCCCCTGCATTGGCAGGCGGATTCTTCACCACTGCGCCACCAGGGAAGCCCCTGATTCACAATTTTTGAAGGTTATACTCCATTTATAGTTACTATAAAATATTGGGTACATTCCCTGTGTTGTACAATATATCATCGTAGCTTATTTTATACATAACAGTTTTATACATAACAGTTAATCCTCTACCCTCATCATGCCCCTCCCTGCTCTCTCTCCCCACAGAAAATTCTTGGAGCTCCCTCCCCTTCAGTACAATAAGAGCATTCCCATCGGTGTCCATCCCTTGCTCCTGTCCCACCATCTAATCCCTAGTTCCCGAGGTATCTAGCCAGTCCCCTGGTGATGGGCCTGATCAACATCCCAGTTAACTTTCAGTTCACGGGCGGCACAATGTAGCAGTGACCTGTGTGGGGAATTGCTGGGTAAAGAGTGTGTACTTTTGTAATTTGGATAGTTCCTGCCAAACTGCCTCCTTGCCAGGTGCCACCAATGCATGCTCCCTCAGTAATGTATGATTGTGCCTATAAAATCACCCTTGCACATAAAGTGTTCAGGGATTTCCTGACTTTGCCAGTCCCAATAGGTGAAAGTGGTACCTCAGTGTAGTGTTTTCTTTTAATTAATTTTTATTGGAGTATAGTTGATTTACAGTGTTGTGTTAGTTTCTGCCGTACAGCAGAGTGATTCGGTCATACATATACATATACCCACGCTTTTAGATTCTTCTCCCATATAGGCCATTACAGAGTATTGAGTAGAGTTCCCTGTACTGTACAGTATGTTCTTATTAGTTATCTATTTCATATATGGTAGTGTGTATATGCCAATCCCAATCTCCCAATTTATCCCTCCCTGCCTTCCCCCCTTGGTAACCAAAGTTTGTTTTCTACATCTGTGATGCTATTTTTGTTTTGTAAATAAGTTCATCTGCACCATTTTTTTAGATTCCACATATAAGTGGTATCATATGTCTGGCTTTCTCTTTCTGACTTACTTCACTCAGAGTGACAATCTCCAGGTCCATCCATGTCGCTGCAAATGGCATTATTTCATTCTTTTTAATGGCTGAGTAATATTCCATTGTATATATGTACCACATCTTCTTTATCCATTAATCCATAAATGGGCATTTAGGTTGCTTCCATGTCTTGGCTATTGTAAATAGTGCTGCAATGAACATTGGGGTGCATGTATCTTTTCAAATTATGGTTTTCTCTGGATATATGCCCAGGAGTGGGATTGCTGGATCATATGGTGACTCTATTTTTAGTTTTTTAAGAGATGTCCATACTGTGTAGTTTTTTTTTTTTTTTTTTTGGCGTTGGGTCTCTGTTGCTGCACACAGGCTTTCTCTAGTTGTGGCGAGCAGGGGCTACTCTGTTGCGGTGTGTGGGCTTCTCATTGCAGTAGCTTCTCTTGTTGCAGAACATGGGCTCTAGGCACACGGGCTTCAGTAGTTGCAGCACACAGGCTCAGTAGTTGTAGCTCACAGGCTCTAGAGTGCAGGCTCAGTAGTTGTAGTGCACGGGCTTAGTTGCTCTGCAGCATGTGGGATCTTCCCGGACCAGGGATCGAACCCATGTCCCCTGCACCAGCAGGCAGATTCCTAACCATTGCGCCACCAGGGAAGTCCCAAACATTCATTCATTCATTCATTCATCTGGCTGCGCCAGGTCTTAGTTGCAGCATGCAGGATCTAGTCCCCTGACCAGGGATCAAATCTGGGCCCCCTGCATTGGGAGCGCAGAGTCTTAACCACCGGACCACCAGGGAAGTCCCTCCATACTGTGTAGTTTTGTTTTGTTTTGTTTTGTTTTTTGTGTTACGCGGGCCTCTCACTGCTGTGGCCTCTCCCGTTGCGGAGCACAGGCTCCGGACGCGCAGGCCCAGCGGCCATGGCCCACGGGCCCAGCCGCTCCGTGGCACGTGGGATCCTCCCGAACCAGGGCACGAACCCGCATCCCCTGCATCGGCAGGCGGACTCTCAACCACTGCGCCACCAGGGAAGCCCATACTGTGTAGTTTTAATTTGCATTTCCCTATGATGAGTTAAGTTCAGCATCTTTCATCTGCTTATTAAGTCATTGACATTTCCTTTTCTATAAACTGTCTCCTCATATCATTTGCCCTTTTTGCTGTGAGATTTGCTTTTCACTTATTAATTTGCAGGAGCTCTTTATAGATTTGGAAAATGAGGCCTTTGGCTGATGAACTGCAAATCATCCTTCCTAGTTGTCATTCATCTTTTGACTTTGCTTGTTATATTTTTGCCACAGGAATTTTTTTATCCTTAAGGATTTTTCTATGCTTAGGGATTCGGTCATCTCTTTTATGGCTCCTGGGTGTTGTGTCAGAAAAGTCTTTCCCACTCCAAGATTATAAAAAATTTCTCTGTGGTATCATTTGGTAATTATGTTTCTACTTTTTTTTAACATTACCTTTGTTGTCCTTTTGGATGTTATTTTAGGGTGCAATGTGATCTTACTTTGTGCTTTTTAGATGGCTTCTCAGTGTTCCCAGCTCTCTGTTGAGTAATCCATCCTTTCCACTCTAATTTGAGATGCCACTTTTATCATATACTAAATATTTTTATGTATTTAGATCTGTTTCTAAGCTTTTTATTTACTTTCATTTGTCTCTCTGGTCCTATACCAGTACCATACTTAATGCTATATAGTTTTATGCTATGTTTTCATCACAATCTTTATTCTGAGAGTCTCCAGTTCCCCCCGAATCCTGAGGAGGGGAGGGATGGAGGACAGAGGGCCTCTGGGCAGTGCGGGGAGGGAGCTATTTGCGGCAGGCTGGGTACTGTGAGTGGATCTGGATGTCCACTTGGGGCCCTTCCCCCTCCTCCCCGGTCCTCCCAAAGCTCCTATTTCCCAGAAACCCCTCCCAGGTGAGCCTCCAGGAAAAGTCCAGGGGCCCAGGACGTGAAGAAGAAGGTGGAAGGGTACTTGGGGGCTTTGAAGTAAATAGGAGGTGGTCTCCCTGAGATACCCCCCCTCCTACCCCACCTACCACCCCAGCATCAGTTCAGGTGCCACCACTGTGAGGGTCTTTGATCACAGCTCCCACCTCCCTAGGCCGTCCCCATCAGCACACCCAGTGAATCCAGACTTCCTTCCAAACAACCGGCTCAGGCTCCACAGTTCTTCCTGGTGTCTAGCCTCTATCCCTCTAGTTGCAGTTTAGGAAGGCACATTCATCCTGCGTGTCAGGTACGGTGCCACAGCCATCATTTATTGGGTTACATGTGAGGCGCTTTCCACACTGTATTTCATTTACTCCTTGAAATAATCCTGTTTATTTGATATTATGTCCACTTTTAAAACTTAAAAATTATGCCACTAACATTTAGTAAGCACTTATTATTTTGGTGCCAGCCATGGTGTTGAGCATTTCTCTTGCATTTTCTCATTTATCTTTCCAAATCCCTTTCAGGTAGGCGCTCACTCTCCCCATTTCACAGCTCAGGAAACATGCTTTGAGAAGTTAACCACCCCCATTAGGCACAGTCACCGAGGGATGTGACATAAGTGGGTCCCTGAACCCTGGGCCAATCTGCCACTTAGACCACAGAACCCAGATTCCAGCTACCCCCGCAAGAGGCCAACCTGTTGGCAGAGCTGGTTTACAACTCCTCCGTGTCCCAGCACCCAGGCGAGGCTCACTGAGTGAACGGACGTAGCTCCTGTGTCCTCCACCCCTCCCGCTGTCGTCACAAACCACGGTGCCTCCAGCACAGAAAACCAGAGACCGCTTTCTCAGAGGCTTCCCCTGGGCCTTCTGGGTGGGATGTATCCTTTCCAGTCAGACCTGAGGAAGGGTGGTAGAGTTGTTGGGAGTCAGCGCTGTTATCGTGGCTTAAGGACACGGCGTGTGTGGGGAAATCCCGCAGAACTTGACCACTGCAGTAACGCTGTGGCGCATAAGGTTGCCACTACAGCCGCTACAGAACCAGAGGATAAAATTTTTCATTGCATTAGGATTCTTGGAAATCAGTTTTATTACAAGTATTTCCACTAGCAGTTAAATACTGTAATAAGATGCTCAGAGGTGACCCTTCAGAGATGCTTGCTATGGCCTGGAGGGCAGCAGGGGGCAGGGAGCCTGCGTGTTGGGGTGGGGGTGTTGGGAGGATGCTCAGGGATGGTTAGGACACTTGTGGGCTCCCTCTACTGCAGTGTGACATCCCAGAAAGAGCACGACCTCCGAGACGGGCAGAATGGGGTTTGCTTCTGAATCTGCCCCCCTTCAAAGCTACGTGACCAAGCAAACCCTTAGGCTCTCTGAGCCCCATTTTCCTACATGTAAAATGAAGATGGTAACATCTCAGCTGGGATTTTATGAGGATAAACATGAGCAAGCGGAGTGCCTCCCGCAGAGCCAGGCACACTCGAGCCCTCCGTACACCTTCATGTCTCTCATTCCCGTGTCCTCTCGACCGGCATGTCACAGTCCGTAAGGGCTCTTATCCATCTCAGCCTTGTTACTGCTTCTTATTGGAACATTTGTTTCCAGGCTGATGGGCTGGAACGACAAACCTCCAAAGGCAAACTTAATCCCAGACGGGGATGAATCTTCCCTGCCTGGCAGGGAACGAAGATGGATCAGCCTCTGTCTCTGCCCTGACGAGCTAGAAACTCAATTTAGAGCTTGTTGGGTCGTTAGAGCTCTCACAATGCTGCTGCCTCCAGGAAAGGCACTGTCAGAAGAAAAAGAGGGCGAGAGCCCTGCTGGCAAAGAGAGCAGCTGGGGGCAGGCAGTAGGAAGTCAGGAGGGCCGGATGTGGCGGTCTTGGCAGGCGCCTATGGAGAGAGGGGCTGCGGAAGGCTTCGGGGTAGAGGTGTGAGCTGAGTTTTATGAGGCAGGCCTGGCGGTGTGGAGAGGTTGGGCAGGGTGAGATCCAGGGCCCAAGGCAGGGACCCTGGGGGGCTGAGTAACCAGAAACCAGGCATTACTTAGTTTGGGGGAGCGTCTTGTGTTACATGACATATTTCAGATCCCATCTGTCCCCAGAGCTTTCTGTCCCATGAAGGTTCCATCTGGTGTTCCGTCAGAGCTGTACTCCTCACTTCCTCTGGGAGGGCTGAGAGCAGGCCCTGGCAACGGGGCGTGTGGGGCAGACCCCTGCCTCACCTCTGCTCGCTGCAGCCTGAAGGCCGCGCTGGGTGTCAGCCTCCTGCAGAGGGCCTGGCTCCTCAGCCTGCTGCCCTGCAACCTGGGCAGGTCCCCCTGTGCCCCATCTTCTGGAGAGCCTTGGTTTCCTCACCTGTCACGCTGGATGAAAGGTGGCTGGGCAAGGCCTGGGACGGGACCTGCTGGGCTCAGGGAGGCCCCCCATTTGCCGAGTGTGTTCCCTCCTCACCCCCTGAGCCCTGGGGTCATGCCCCACCTTACCCCAGCTCCAGCCCACCTGTCTTCTCTCCACCCTCCCTTCTATTTCTCCTGTGGTCCCTTCTTCACTGGGTCCACCTGCCTTCTCCTGCCTCCGCTCTTCTCACTGTCCTCTGCACGGCTGCCTCTGGCTTTCCTCCAGTGCCTGCCTCTGCCCTGCTCTGTCGGCCTCTCTTGTACTCTCTACTCTCCCTTTCCGCCTCTCAGCCTCTCTCCCTCTGCTCTCCCTCTCAGACACACTGGGGACCCTTGGGCTGATGCGGCTCTGACGCTGCCCTGACCCTCTGGTGGCTCTTCCCCTTCCAGATAGGGCTGGTGGTCATCCTGGTGGCTACGGTGGTGGCCATGTCAGCTGTGGCCCAGCTGTGGGAGGACGAGTGGGAGGTGTTGCTGATCTCCCTGCAGGTGAGTGGGGGTGGGGACGGGGTGGCTGCTTCCCCAGGACCCTCAAAACAAGACAGTGCCTTATGGTCACTCCCGTTTCTCTAGATCAAGGTCCAGAGGATGTAGGGAGGGGTCCACATCACATAGCAACTCAGAGGCAGGGAGGGTGCTACAATCCGGGGTACCTGGACTCCCAGTTTCCTCCACTGAAAAATGGAGACACTTGCCTGCCCCATGGATAGAGACAGGCCGTAAGGACGTTGGTAACCAGAGGGTCTGGGCACAGCTGGGAGCCAGCAGTCTCTCTTGCCCCTTCCTGCACACAAGGGCACAGCGCCGTTCCTGCACATGGGGGCCCTGGTCGCCGTCACTGCGCTCTCCTGGATCGTGGCAGGACAGTTTGCCCGCGCAGAGCGATCCTGTAAGTATGACTGGGCAGGACCTACCCTCCGTGCGCTCCAAGTACCAAGGCCAGCTTGTCCTGCCCCCGCCTGGACGTTACCTAGGTAGCCTGGAGATATGGTGCGGCCCTTGTTCTCAGTGTGGGGAGTCCCAGTTCAGAGTGGCCTGCAGGTTCCACAGAGGTTGCAGCCTTGGCCTTGCGTGTTTCTTCCTCTGTGTCTCTACATGTGTGTGTGAGTTAGAGGCCAGGTTCACCTTCCTAGCAAGAATGGAGGATCCTCTTGGTGCAGGGTCCCCCTCAAAGCATCTGGGTCCTGACAAGTGGAGGGAGGAGGGATCCAGCACGCCCTGCCAAGCTGCCTGGGGCTCATGGTTGGGCTCATGTCTGCAGCCTCCCAGATGGCCATTCTCGGTACCTTCTTCACCGTGGTGTTTGCCCTCTACCTGGCCCCTCTCACCATCTCCTCTCCCTGCATCATGGAGAAAAAGGACCTGGGCCCCAAACCTGCCCTCATCGGCCACCGCGGGGCCCCCATGGTGAGTGCCACTTGTGGGCCCTAAAGACTGGGGTGAGTGGGGGGGTGGAGCTGCCATTGCAGAGGGGAGACAGGCAAAAAACCTAAAACCTATCTCCTTGTAGGGAGGAGCTTGCAGGGGAATGTATATAATACATGTAATGTAATAATAGCCACAATTTTTAGCCCTTTTTGGTGGTGGTGGTGCTGGGGGGTGGGCATGGGAGGGGTTTAATGGAAAGGGTTGGTGAAAAGGCTGGAGAGTTTCAATGGGATTAAGTCGTGAAGAGCCTGAAGGCATCTTGCTTGAAGATTTCACTTTCATCCTGAGGGCCCTGGAAAGATGCAGGAGGGTTTTAGGCCAGGGCCAAATACTGCCAGGTTGTAGGTTAGGAAGGCCCAGGAAAGAGAGAGATGCTGGGTGTGGGGAGGGGAGCAGGGCCCGGGGCCTGGGACAGAGCAGCAGAAAAACCTTCCAGGCTGTGCAGGCAAGAGAGCTGGGTGCAGCTCCGAGCCCACTGCTAAAGGAAAACATTTGCACCGGGTGGGACGGAGAGTGGAAGGAGTCAGAGTCAGCACCTGCTCCTTCTCTGCCACCCCTGTGACCCCGCAGTAGGCCCTCCCCTTGAGGGAGTATGCTCCAGAGCCAGGCTTCCAGGCCCCGTGGCAGCTGTGGGAGTCAGGGCCTATTCGGTCTCCTCTGTGCCTAGTTTCCTCATCTTGTCCCCTGGGATGATGGGAGTGTCTGCACCGTATGGCCACAGGAAGCAAGAGTTAGCATGTGTGATGTGCCCAAATATGAGTCTGGCTCACAGAAAGTAAGAGTTATGCTTTCCTGTTACCTCGGGCAAGCCCTCCTGCTTCTCTAGACTGGGTTTCCTGACCTACGAAAGCCTTCAACTTTGGTTCTTAACAGATGCAGTACCACTCATCACCACCAGGGAGCACTTGAGGGCTCTATGAGAGCTTTTTCTTGGTTGTGGCAGTAATTGGGAGTTCCATGGTATCGTTGAATTTCAGGGTAGTCTAGGGGGCCTCACGAGGTAAGCATTTAAAGGAGGCGTCACGTCGGACAGGGCTGCAAATCACCATTATTGTGCCCATTTCCTAGATAAGGCTCAGAGACCTGCGCCCCTGAGCTGGACCCTGGTGCCCTCCCATCACACCCCATGCTGTTCCCGCCACCTCCTGGAGGCAGCCAGCTAGAAAGGCCATGGTTTTGGAGTCAGAGGATCTGGATTTGGGGTCCAGTTTTGCCACATGCTGCCTGTGTGTTTGGGGGGTTGCTAGTCCCCTCCAGGCCTCCCTGCTGCTGGCTTTTGTGAGGATAAATTAGGAGGAAGCCTTCCAGGAGGCAGGGCCCCAGATTATAGCTGCTTTTCTTTCCATGACCGGTATTACCCATCCCACCTGCTCTGGAGGCCACAGGACAAGAGGGTGGGGTGTGCTGAAGCAGGAAGCGGGGGCAAAGGGAAGGAGTGGGGTGGCCCCATGTGGATTGTTGTTTTAGCAGAAAGATTTCAAACATTCACAGAAGGGGAATGAATAGTATAATGAATCCGATACCACCTTCACCATTTATCAACATTTTGCCATTCTTGTTTCATCTATCGCCCTGCTTTGTCTTTCCCCCTGCTTTAATATTTGAAAGCAAATCCCAGGTATTGTATCATTTTATCCATGCTTACTTCAGGATGTATCTCTAATGCATAAAGACCTTAAAAACAGAACCACGCCACACTGCCACTATTACACCTAACCAAATTAATAATCATTCCTTACTGCTATCTAACACTGAGTCAGTGTTCAGCTTTACTTTGTCTCAAAAATATCTTTTTATAATTGAGTTGTGAAAAATCAGAATCCAAACAGGGTCCATGTGGTACAGCTGGCTGGGATGTCTTCTAAGTATCTTTTACTCTATAATAATCTCCCTCCCTTTTTTTCCCCATATGCTGTTTATTTGTTGAAGAAACTGAGTCATTTGTCCTGTAGAATTTCTCCCATTGTGCATCTGGCTGATTGCATCCTGGTGATGGTCCTTGAGGGGCTGATGTGGGTGTCTGACACAAGTCCTCCCTGTGTCACTGTGAATGAATGAGTACCAGTGTCTACACCTGTATATGTCTGCCTGTGGGAGGTTTTGACTCTGGGTCCACACATCTGTGTGTGGTAAGCCCAAGTGCTCATCCCTGTCTTGGAGACGGTATCTGTGTGCCCTGGACGGGGGTGTCCTTCCTATGTGGGTGGCCTGTGTGCATACTTTAATATTTGGTCAGACTGACTCCAAAGTTGGGCCTCTTAACCACAGTGGTCCACCACCACGAGTCTGTGACAACCACGCCCACACGTGCACACTTCTGACAATACAGCCCCATCTGCCTTTAGGCCTGAGGCAGTGGCAACCCTCTTTCTCAAGGAGGCCAGCACCTAGCGCAAGGAGATCCGAGTTTAAAAAGGCTCCAGAAAAGAGATTTTGCCCCTCCCAAGCACTTCCTCCTTCCCCCAAGGGTCTTCATAGCCCCTGCTACGCTCTTTGTGTCTACCCGCAGTCTACCCTCTGCCACGTGGGAGGGAGTGTTGGTACCTCTCTGGTGGTCACTTGTGGGACGCCTGGCCACAGGGTATTTAGAGGTGATTGAGCAGGAACCCCACCGAGTCCACACCTGGATGCCTCTGTGGGGTCTCACCCAGCCCACTTGACCGGGAGACAAGGCAGCATATCCCCCAAGGCTGCTCTGCCCTGCAGAAAGGGGAAGAAAGGAACTCACATTTCAGAGACTGCTGACGTCTGTTACCTCAGCTATGAGCTTGGTAATATTAGTCCATTTTATAGCTAAAGAAACCGAGGTCCAGAAGGTGAGGTGTGATGGCCCAGGTTGGTGACTGGGAAGGGGAATTGCTCCTTCTCAGCTTCAAAGCCCTTGCCATGCCAGGCCACTTCCCAGAGGAGGGGAGTGTGTTACATGCTGGGGAACGGCATGGCCGGAGGAAGAGAAGATGGGAATGAGCATGTCTTGGTGAGAATCGGATGAGCCATGGGAGCCCTTTCCACCCATCCCTCACTGCCAGAAGCCTTCCCTGTCTTGCATCCTGCACTGCACATGGTCCTAGCCCAATGCTTGGTATGGTGTTGACCCCTAGTGGCAGCAAAGGGTATGACAGGATCATCAGACCAAACAACTAGGGAGACTCGGAACCCCAACTCCCCCAACTGGAAGGACACTCAGAGAACAGTGTACATATACCGCCAAAGACCAGATGGGGAAACTGAGGCCCATAGGATAAAGAGATGCACCAAAAGTCACAAACCTAGTTAATGGCAGAGTCAGGACTAGAACTAGGATTTTCTGATGTATATGCTATAGGGTAACAGTTGTCATTTATTAAGCACCTACTGTGTATCAGGCAACGTGCTAGGGGCTTTTAATCCTTATAACAGTCTAGGAGATGGTCTTGTCATGTCTGTATAGATGAAGAAACCAGTCACCCCACTGAAACTCTGCCATGCTGTCTACCCTGTCCTCTCCCTTGGGGATCTCCACCTGGACTCAAGGTATAACCAGGAAGAAACTTGGCATTCAGCCCAGCCCAAGACTGCATAGAGGCAGAAGACTGTAAAAAAGCCCTCCACCCCCGACATTTATATACATCAACACTAACCATCCCTGCTTCCCTCTCCCCACCACCAAAAAAATCTATGAGGTAGGCATGATTTAACAGATGAGGAAACTGAGCTTCAGAGAAGCTGCATGGATGCCCAGGGCTCCACAGCTACTGCTTAGAGGAGTGGGATTAGAACCAGGTCTACCCCAGCCTCCCAACGTGGAAGATTTTCTGTGGGTTGGGGAGCGGTGCTTGAGCTAAAGCTTGGCTCTCCCTCACCACCACCTTCCTCCCCAGCTGGCCCCAGAGCACACGCTGATGTCCTTCAGGAAGGCCCTAGAGCAGAAGCTGTACGGACTCCAGGCTGACGTCACCATCAGGTAAGCGTGGGGCTTGGGAGGACAGCACCTCTTCTCCTCCTCGATGCAGCCACAGCCGGGTTTCTGCTGGAGACACGTCTGGTCCCAGAGTCTTAGAGATGGGAGAGCGGAGGCTTGGATTATCCACTGCAGGGCAGGCCCCATGTTTATGCAAATAGATTTTGTGCCATACTCCAGGATATAAAATAGAGAAAAAAACAGACACGTGATTCAAGCAGGGTGGAGGTAGGGACTTGGAGTCCTGCCACAGATCCACTTAATGGAAAGACTAGATCTATACGGCTCAGCAAGATGGAGCACATACACTCTGATGAGTGAAATCAGCAAGGTGCAGAGTGATACGTTCACGGCGATGTCAATTATACTTTTAAAGACCACATAAAAGTGATCTGTATAGATCTCTACACGTAGATATATAAGTATGTGTTTGTATAAAGGGCAAGAAGTGTCCATACCGATCTGATAACATCATGTCTGAGAAGGGGAGGGGGGCAGGGTACTGAACAGGGGTGCCACGGTGTGAGGATACCATTCCCATTGTAGACACTATAGAATTGTGTATTTATCAAAACTTCCTAGCAGATGGTAAAAAAATGCCTTGAGGAGGGGGAGCACAGGTGTCTTTTACTGTTTCACGCTAAGGCAACTTATGGGGCTACTGGCAGCCCCAGCAGTGGGGTAGACCGGGATGATAGCGGGGTGGAACTTGTCAAAGGGGCCTGCATTTGCACTCTTCTCATTATGGCATCACATGGACTGGGTTCTAAGCCAGGTTCCACCACTTACTGGCTAGTAGGCCTTGTGTTTGATACTTCTGTCTCCAGCCTCAGTTTCCCCATTATCAAATGAGATAGCCTCTACCTCCCAGGGTTGCTGAGAGAATATGCTCAGCCCTCCCTCCTCAGCAGTGCCCACCCCCATCTGACCCTCAGAGAGAGCCGAGGGATTCGCCTACCGCCCACTGACTTCCCTGTGCAGACGGGGAACCTGAGGTCCAAAGAGGGGCAGAGCGGGCCTGGGTCCCTAGGTGGGCTGGCGTAAGTGGGTGGGGAGGAGCGGGCGAGGGACCTGGGTGGGCAGTGACTCTGCGGCCCCACCCTCCCACAGCCTGGACGGCGTGCCCTTCCTCATGCACGACACCACCCTGCGCCGCACCACCAACGTGGAGGAGGAATTCCCGGAGCTCACCCGCAGGCCCGCCTCCATGTTCAACTGGACCCTGCTGCAGAGGCTCAATGCTGGCCAGTGGTTCCTGAAGGTCTGGCAGCACCTGTCCCAGTCCTAGGCATGGAAAGCATGGTCAGGGACTCCATGGAGAGGGCCAGGGGCAGCCCTCAGCTCAGGTGACCTTCACACGCCGAGCTTCCTTGACTCACAGCCAGGCTGGTTGGCGGCCTCCTCAGGCTCCTGCCACTGCAGCCCAGATATCATGGTTGTCACTACTTGTTCTGGTTCTGCCTCCCCTACCAGAAAAAGTTGGTTTTGAATATAATAGTTAATAGCTAAAATTGTTAACACTGTAAAACTCTAGAGGAAGTTGGTTCTCTGGTCTGAAGTGCTACTGAGAGAAAAACGGACTGGGGTGTAGGATATGTTCCAAGCAAATCATTCTTTTGGCAAGCAGACTGGGATAGAGAGGTTATGGTTGGGTTCTCCTAGAGGTCCCACAGGGCCCCAGCCTTCAATGTGCCTGACTTGCACACACCAGCCGACACTGGCAGCTCAGTCGTCTCCAAGTTCCATAGCCAGGAAGGCATGTGGAGGCCCCATAGGACTGGTGAGACAACCATGTGTGTCCCTGTCTCTGCCAGATGGACCCCTTCTGGACGGCCAGTTCCCTGTCACCGTCCGACCACAAGGAGGCCCAAAACCAGTCCATCTGCAGCCTAATGGAACTCTTGGAGCTGGCCAAGGGCAATGCCACGCTGCTGCTGAACCTGCGTGACCCGCCGCGGGAGCACCCCTACCGCAGCAGCTTCCTCAACGTCACGTTGGAGGCTCTGCTGCACTCGGGCTTCCCCCAGCACCAGGTGAGGCCCTGAAGCCCAGCCCCACCCAGCTCTGTACCCAAGGAGCTGAGCTCCGCCCAGCCCTGCCCCACCCGCAGGGAGACCAGGCCTGCCTGGAGTCCCGCTCAAGCAGTAAACTCACCGTGTCCCCTCTCCAGACCTCAGGGTTCCACATTTGTAAAATGAGGGTAGCATGACGCACGCCTCCCTGACAGGGTCATCATGGGGCCAAGAGGGAAATAAGAAAGTCGTTTAAAATGTACAAAGGAGGGCTTCCCTGGTGGCGCAGTGGTTGAGAGTCCGCCTGCCGATACAGGGGACACGGGTTCGTGCCCCGGTCCGGGAAGATCCCACATGCCGCGGAGCAGCTAGGCCCGTGAGCCATGGCCACTGAGCCTGCGCGTCCGGAGCCTGTGCTCCGCAACGGGAGAGGCCACAACAGTGAGAGGCCCGCGTACCGCAAAAAATAAATAAATAAATAAAATGTAAAAAGGGCAGGAGCAGGGCCAGATTCTTCGGAACATGGTACTTCCATGAAGTGTTACCTACGGATCAGAAAAATACGATACCAACTATGACAGCACACTAGACGCTGGTGGCCACGTGCACAGTAGTTGACATTTGGGGCGTTATCGGCCTTGTCCTGACTAGGGTCTGGAGGGGGAACTTCTGAGGTGTTGCCAAAGCAATTCCCAGCCATGGCTGGGACCAAGTCATCCCCCGGAGGTGATTACTACCTGAAAGCTTTCACTGGGTGCCAGGTCCCGCCTCTTTTAACCCCTTCAGGTGGTCCACGAGGGATAGACACCCTAACCCCACTGTACAGAAGGGAAATCAGAGGCTTCTCCTCTCCTGCCTGCAGGTCCTGTGGCTGCCTAACAGGCAGAGGCCCTTCGTGCAGAAGGTGGCTCCTGGCTTCCAGCAGACATCGGGCTCCAAGGAGGCAGCTGCCAGCCTGCGGAGAGGCCACATCCAGCGGCTGAACCTGCGCTACACTCAGGTGTCCCGCCAGGAGCTCAGGTGCCCACCCCATCCTGCCCAGGCTCACCCAGAGGACTGGACACAGAGGCTCAGGGTTCAAAGAGGAGAGGTTGAGAACATCAGGCAGACGTGGGTTTGTATGTGAGCTTGGCCCTCTGAGAGCGGAGTTTCCTTCCTCCAGGGACAGTTTTGAGGACGGCGTGAGGTTGTGAAGGGCCATGCTTTACAGGCTTCCCACACTGGCCAAAGGGCCGACCAGCCTCTGTCCCTGCCCCACAGGGACTATGCATCCTGGAACCTGAGCGTGAATCTCTACACAGTCAATGCCCCGTGGCTCTTCTCCCTGCTGTGGTGTGCAGGGGTCCCGTCTGTCACCTCTGACAACTCCCACACCTTATCCCAGGTGCCCTCCCCCCTCTGGATCATGGTGAGTTGGGGATTGTTGGGGGTCCAGAGAGCTGCCTATGGCTTCCAGGGCTGGGGGGCAGGCTCCACACCCAGGCTCTGTCTGGTGAGGTCTCGGGGTGGGGGGAGCACCTGAGGGGACAGGCTTGAGGCATGAAGAAGATTCTCCTGACCTCTGGGGCCTGCAGCAAGGTCTGGGGGGTAGGAGGAACCTTGGCCTTAGCCACATGGGGAAAAACACCAAAGGCTCTAGACAAATAAACAACTAGTTGGGTTTTGGGGGGTTTGGAGATTATTATATTTTGTTTTAAAGGAAGGGAAGTCATTGGGAAAAGAGGGCAACGGGGCAAAAATAGGGAACATTAAAATCTTCTCAGAGATTACAGCCAATAAAACCAGTTTTCAGTTGGTTGACCGACTGAGCACCTGAAGACAGGCCTGCGTTCCAGTCCCAGCTCTGCCAACCAGGGGACTTGGGGAGCCCTTGACCTCCCTCCTGTGCTCCCACTGCCACTTCCGTGAGGTCATGAAAGGCAGATGGAGGGTCTCATTATGGCTAAGATGATGCCATGTCAGTGAATCAGATCTAGGTTTGGGGTAGTTATCTCCATCCACCCACCCATTGTCCTTTAAAACCACTGAAGGCCCAGCTCGGAATGAGATGAAATAACTGCGGCAGCAGTAGCTATGAGCACACTCTGATTTTCAGGCCACAGGAACTGACCAACAGCAAAAAGTGCCTCTGGCCCACCCCTGCCCCTCCTCCACAGTTTACCTGAGATCAAGGGGGTGTGAGGCCTGGCTGCTCTGGCAGGCTTTGCCCTGCTGGGCCCTTCTCTATGGCCCCCTGGAGGGGAAGCTCGCACGCTCCACACCCTACAATGACATGTACTCTTACATGCACATGGATGCCACATACCTCTTCACGTACCCACCTGCGCACCTGCTTGTCATGTCACACCCTCTCATTCATCTATCTGTCTTTCATATTTTGGTTCTTGCATTAAGCCCCTTTAAGCACATAAATCCTCTAGGTTTAAAACACACCACCTCTACAGTGCATGGATCTCTTTTCTCTCTCTCTCTCTCTCTCTCTCTCTCTCTCTCTCTCTCACACACACACACACACACACACACACACACACACACACACACACACGCGCGCGCGCGCGAGAAATATAATCCCAAGCCCCCAAGCCCCCTCCAGGTCCTCCTCTGCCCCTCCCCGATGGTGACGTGCAATGCTCCTGCCCATGGGCCCTTGGTCTGGAGCCCTGGTCTGGACCAGCCGTGACTGGAAGCTGGTGGTGGGCCATCTGTCCACAGCCCCCGGACGAGTACTGTCTCATGTGGGTCACCGCCGACCTGATCTCCTTCATCCTGATCGTTGGCATCTTCGTGCTCCAGAAGTGAGTAGGCCCTGACCACCTTCCGCGGCCCTCCCTGCCCGAGATGGGCCAGCTCCCACCCCCAGCCAGGTGAACGCCCTCCTGAGCCCTCGGCCGGGAGGTGTCCTGACCAGACCACCCTGTTCAGGGGAGAAGGAGGCCGCCCTATGGCCCCCAGCCCGTCCCCCTCAGCCAGAGCCCAGTGGCTTCTGGAATGAGCACCCAACCGGGAGCCCAGAGCCAAGCTGGGCCAGGATTTGCTGTGTAGACTCTTTGGTGAGTTTTAGCTCCAGGGGGGCTCCTCTCTAGGCTTGTCTCCCTGCCTGTCACCCAGGGCACAGGTTTCCACAGCACTTGTGCCGGGCTCAGACCTCCCCACCCACCCTTCAGGACGACAGCTTGTGGGGGGGTGGTTGCAGTGGGAGTGGGTTGGTCCTGGGGAGGTTTTAGGGCCAGGCGGGGCCCCAACCCAGCCGTGAAGCAGCAGGCTGCGGTTTTACTCTTGACTGACGTTCTCTCTCTGTCCCATACTGCTCTGATCCGGCGCATGTCCCTCCTCTCTCTCCCCCCTCCCCACTCTCTGCTGCACTCTGGCATCTCACAGCTATCACTTGATCAGGTAATTCTGGTGTGGTCCTCCTCCTGTTCCTCTTTCTCCCTCCTCCTCGCCGCCCCCTCTCCACTTCCCTCTGAAAGGCTGCCTCCTGAGGAGCCCTAGGCCCAGGTCACCCTCCCAGACACCTCCCCTGCCTGAAGCCTCCTTCTCATCCTTGCTCCCGTCCTCTCCCCTGCAGTCCTCCCTTCTCTCTCTCCACCTTGCCGTGTGTGTCCCTCTGCTCTCTCTCCCTCCCGCAGACAGGGAACCAGCATTTCCTTGCAGGTTGCTGACCTGGCCTCTCTCAGCACCAGAGCATCTCCCTCTGGAGAGGGGCTCTGCCTGGGCCATCCCCCACAGCCTGGCACTTTGGGCAAGGCCTTCCCCAGTGCCCAGCGCACAGCCTACCAAGTTCTGTTTCTCCCTGCCACCTGTGGCCCTCCCACTCCATTTGCCTTTCCCCTCGCTCACTGTTTATCTTTCTCTCCACCTCCCTTCTCTCTTTCAGTTTCTGTCTCTGACTCCCACCCCACTGCTCTCCCCCCATGAGCACAGCCTCCCGCACTTTCCCCTGGGAAATACCCCCAGTGGTTGAGCTTCCTGTCCCAGATGTACCTCGCTGCAGAGACACGGGCCTGACGCTTTCCTCCTGGGTTTAACGTTAATTTCCAAGATGAGACCTTTGTCTTGGGGGTGCAGGTTCCCTTTGGTCAGGTGCCTTGGGCCCTCCTAGGTCAGTCACCTTCACTGACCAGCTTCTAGGAGGAAGAACTCTGTGGCACTGAGCCCAGCAAAGGGCCATTTGCCTGGTCCCTCCACCATCCTCTCAGTCGGCAGATGTCCACGTGTGCTGGCTGGTGCTGTGCTGGGCCTTCTTCCCCAGGGTGCTCCACCGACACGCTGGGCCACTCAAGATACAGCCAGGGCGGCATCATCGTCTTCCTGGGGGCTCAGGCAAGGCCTGATGGAGGAGAGGACCCTGGGGGAGAAGTTCATTTCCCTGTGGTCCTCATTTTTCCACTCATTCACTCAACAATACTTACAGCACCCACCACACAGCAGGCATTGGGGTTGGTGCCAGGCACGCAACGATAAATAAGAGACCCTATTGCTGTTCTCAAGGATGCGTAGGGCGGCCAGCCCAGCCAGAGGTTGCCTTCCCCTTTGCCTCCTGCTTTCCCCTTGTCTGCTCTGTTCATCTACCTGTCTGCCTGTCCATCTGTCTGTCCATTTCTGCTGTGCTGATCCCATCTGGAAACAACTGATTTCCCGTGGAGTCTGGGCTCCCTCCACCCATTCCAGCAGGGCGTTGGGCCCTGGGGGGTTGGGTTTTTGTTTCCGAGCTGATCCCCACTTCCCTGCGTGGGGTTGGAAGAATCTAAGTTCAGAGGCCAGGGATTTGGGGCTAGTTCAGAGGAACTGTAACAGCAAAAACTGTGCCCTGGGCCGGACGAAGGAACCCAAGCCCTCCCTGCTCTGCCTGGTCCCTGCACGCCCTATGCTGCCCCACCTCTCAGCCCATTCAGTTTTGCTCCCACCTTGCCCCAGCCATTAAAGGGGTAACGCTCTGGCCTGTCCCTCTCCACTAGGGAATATGCACCCCACTCTTCCAGGGCTGTTGGAACAGAGCAGCAGCAGGCCCCACCCCAAGTCACTCCAGCACCCTTGCCTTGTGACCCCATGAAGACAAGCTCCCCGCTGTCTCCCTTCCCCTCCCTGCTTTCCTTCACTTCCTCTCTGGGGTTCCTCACTGGCTTCACTCAGCCTGGTCCTGATGGTGGAGCTGTAGGCGACGTCAGCTGGGACCCCCTGAGATTGGTTTGTACCCCAGGGTGGGTCATCAGTCATGCCTGCTAAGCCCCCACCCCCAAATTTGTCCAGGTGTATAACTGGGGGCACCTGACACATAACTAACCAACCCCTAACCATCCTCCTGGGCAAGGGGAGCGGATCTAGGGGTCTGGAGGTAAGAGGGCTGGAGAGCCCTGGCTGACAGTCAGCAGACTCTGATTCAGGCCCCAGCTCTGCCCTACTCTGGGCCTCAGTTTCCCCATCTGTACAGTCGGACAAGAGTCCTGCTGGTCTCTCAGGCCAAATCCAGAGAGTCTGTGGAAGTGGGCAGGATCCCTTCTCCAAGGAAAGGTGGGGAAGGACCTGATGCCCACGGGGCCATCTCTGCAGGTGGCGCCTGGGTGGTATACGGAGCTACAACCCCGAGCAGATCATGCTGAGTGCCGCGGTGCACCGGACCAGCCGGGACGTCAGCATCATGAAGGAGAAGCTCATCTTTTCAGGTGTGCAGCTCCGCAGACAGGTTGAGTCAGGCTCTGGGCTCTGTCCTCTGCACCCCACACATGCACACGGGTGTGTGTGCACACATTTCACACACAGCACATATAGCTAGGGACACGGTACAGACATAAATATACCCACCTAGCTTCACGCTCACACTGGTACAGGGGCACACGTACACACACACACACAGAAATGCACACCCGTCCACATGCAGCCATCAACTCCAGGTCCTGTGGCTCAGTGTCAGCCACATGGGTAGTGGGCAAGGGTGACATGCAGGGGTGGGGGGAGGGCTGGAGGCCCATCCTGCCATGCTGGTTCATACACAGACCCCACAAACGTTGATTTCACCCCTGCTTGCTGCCTGTTGACATTCCCAGATTGATGGAGGAGGCAGCTGTATAAACAAATACATGGAAAATTAGGTGTCACTGAGCTCTAATAGATGGGGATACTGAGCCAGAGTGGGGTACAAGGAGGAGAGAGGGGTTCAGAGTTCCCTGGGGCGGTGAGGAAGGTTTTGGGGCCCACTCTGTGAGGAGGTGATGCAGTTGAAATGGGAAGGAAGGGTAGGAGGGTGATGGGTTTGAGGTGAGGGCTGGGCGAGCAGAGGGAAGGAAGGGCATTCAAGGCAGGAAGAGCATGTGTTCAGAGGTAGTGAGGGAGCACTCCTTGTCGGGCACCAAGAACTAAACATCATGCCACGTGGCTTGAAGGGAGAGCCTCTGGCTGACTCAGCCCAAGATGGCACTGGGGAGGCACTTCAGCCTCAAGTGTGTGGTCAGGAGCTTGGGCTTTGTTCTGAAAGAAGAGGGTCACAGACAGATTTGTCTTTGTTTCAGTGGGGCTGTAACAAAGTACCACAAACTGGGTGGCTTAAAAACAGAAATGTATTGTCTCACAGCTCTGAAAACTAAGAGTCCATCATCGAGGTGTCAGCAGGGCTGTGAGGGAAAGATCTGGTCCTGGCCTCTCGCGTTTCCCTGTAGACGCACCTCTGTGTCCGAAGTTCCCCTCTTTACAAGGACACCAGTCATTCTGGATTAGGGCCCACTCTAATGACCTCATATTAACTAATTACATCTGCAGTGACCTTATTTCCAAAGAGGGTCACATTCTGAAGTGCTGGGGTTTAGGACATCAATATACGAATTTGGAGGGAACACAATTCAATCTCTCTTTTTTTTTTTTCTTTTTTTGTCGGCGCCATAACGCTTGTGGGATCTTAGTTCCCTGACCAGGGATCGAACCCGTGCCCCCCTGCAGTGGAAGTGCAGAGTCCTAACCACTGAACTGCCAGGGAATTCCCCATAATTCAGTCTCTCTAACGAGTGTGGAGGGTGGGCTAGAAGGGGAAGCCAGAGGCAAGGAAACCAATAATTCAGATGGGAATTGTGGGCATGGAAACAGGAGAGGAGAGATTTGAGAGATATTTAGAAGCCGGATGGACCTGGATCCAAATCCCAGCTTATCCCCCGAGCTGTGTGAACAAGAGCATATTACCTAACCTCCCTCACCATCAGACTCCTCCTCTGTAAAATGGGCTAGCTCCCCCTCACAGAGTACTTGTGAGGGTTAGTGCCACGCCTGGCCCAGACGGGTGCTTGGTAAATGCTGCCCGAGTGAACCAGAGCCCAGTGGGGGGTGCCTATGTGTTTAGTGGGGCTGGCTCCAGCGACTGTGTGAACATCCACTCATTTATTCACTCTTTTATTTATCCCTTCCTTCAACAGACACATGCCAGGCCCTGTTTTAGGTGCTGAGGATACACAGATTCTTGTCTTTGGGGTACTTAATTCTTCCTACCCTCGCTCAAAAACCCTCCTCCTGGGAGCCTTCCCTGAGCACCAAAGCGGGGTTGGAGGGCCTCCCCCGGCCTCCCACTGCCTCTGGTGACACTGGGGAGCTCCTGGAAGGAGGAGCCCGTCCAGGGCACCTGGAGTCCCCAGGCTCCTGCACTGTGCCTGGCCCAGGGAAGTCAGGAGGCCAGCACTTCGGCCTGTCAGGTTCTGCACCTCCCCGACCCGTGCCCTCTCTGTAGTGCCAAAGGCCATTCATTCACCTAGCACCTTCTCATCGCTGGCCCTGAAGAGTCACCGCAGGCCTCACCCCCTGCCCACTCCTGGTTGAGAGGTCTTCTCCAGGGACCCTCAGCCCCACCAAGGTGCTCTGAGTCCCCTTTGGGTGTGCTTAGCTCCCCTCAGCAGACCTTTTCTAAGCCTCTGCTGTGTGTCCAGGACTGTACCAGCCACTGGGGACACTGATGCCCAGACCTCATCCCTGTCCTTGAAGTACTGCAGCCGATGGGGGCCATAGATGGTGAAAATACAGGTGGGACAGGGGGGAACAGGGTGGTCATGAGGAGGCCCCATCCCAGCCTGGGAGCAAAAACAGAAATGAGAAGAATTTAGCCAGATTTTAAGAAAAGGAAGTGTTATCGGGAGGTCATGCCCAGGAGACAGGCCAATATGTGCAAAGCACTGAGGAGAGTAAACACATGCGTGCCAAGCTTAAGGGGGTGCAGATAGTTTTCTGTGGCTGGAAGGTGGAGTTCCAGGGAGAGGAGACTAAAGTGCGACCAGAGTGTTTGCAGAGACTGAGAAGGGCCTTGAATGTCAAGCTCGATAGCATACCTGAAGCCCGAGGTTTTATTCCTCCTAGTGGCTGACCAGGAGTGGCTCCAGGCCACCCCTTCCCACCGCGTCTGCCAGCCATCTGTCCACTCCTCTCCTTCCTGCACTCACATTCTGCCTCCCTCTGGCCCAACAGAGATCAGCGATGGCATGGAGGTCTCCGATGAGCTCTCTGTATGTTCAGACAACAGTTATGACACATATGCCAACAGCACCACCTGCCCTATGGGCCCCCAAGGGAGCGGCAGCCGCGCCACGACCCTCACAGACCGGAGTGGGCGTTAGCTGAAGACCCGTCTGTCCAGCCTGTACCTCATGTGGAGACAGGCGAAGCCCACAGAGCTGGCAGAAGCGTGCTCTGGGAGCTGGCTCCACAGTCTCCTTGTTGGCTCCAGCCCCTTGTCAGCCATGGCCTCTCTTGGAGGGGGCTCCCCTCGCCAGCCTCTCAGATGCCCCTGCGGGCCTGGGGCTCCTTTTTCTGGGAAGTTTGGGGCTCGGGGCCTGGTCCACTCCCTGAGGCCCTCCCTTGCATCCTGACCTGGAAGCTTTGAAGGGTCACTGGGCTATGCCATGCCCCCTGCGGCAGTGGAGGATGTGGAGCCTGCGTGCGCCCACGTGTGTCTGTCCTCCTGTCTGTGCTGTGAGGAAACCACCTTCTCTGTGTTTCTCCTGCCTCAAGGGCCTGCACTAGGCCTCTGCCGTTCCATCAGTCTCAAAGCACAAGGAACCTTGGCCCAGGAGCAACGCCTGCTACAGTGGTGGAGACATTCCTCCCCTGCCAACCTCCTGCTGCCGCTGGCCCTGCCCCAGGAGAGGGTCCAAGCCATATTCCCTAGGAGCAGCTGGAGGTGGCAAGAGCAGGCTCGGGGCTGCTGGATCCACACCCAGGAGATCCAGAGACTGACATGACCTCAGGTTCCCACATCAGTGGCCAAGGGCAGGGGCCACCTGTGAAAAGTGTTCAGGCATGGTCAGGGGTGGGTATATGGCCAAGGAGGCCTTCAGCGGAGGGAGCCTGAGGGGCCTTGGCCAAGATGATTAAAGCTGCCATCTTGACACGTGTCATCTCTGAATTGTCAGTGGGAGGGTGGGGACAGAGCTTGCTGGGTTTGGGATTCGGGTCCCATGACTGAGGAAGAACCATTCTCAGAGATGAATGGGAGAGTGGCAGGGTGGTGGAGCCCCTCCCCTGCATCGCATGGCACTGGGGCTTCCTTAACAGCACTGGGCTTGGGGGCAAGCGTCCCCATATTGTGGTGGAGGAGACAGTCTTGGAGAGGTAAAGTGACCATCCGGAGCCACACAGCTTAGAAGTGGCAGAGCCAGAATCCCACTCAGGCTCTGTGTGCCTTCCGTAACCAGCTGGGAATGGTAAGGCAGACGGGGAGGGCTCCCTGGTCCGACGTAGGACTGGGCAGTGGGACGAGCAGGTCCCTTCGTGGCCACATGGAGGCTGAGATCCCTGCTATGGAGGGACAGGCCCTCAGCCAGGAGATGCCTCTCCCCCATGGCGGAGGTTCAGCTTTGAAGACGCCCATTCCCATTCCTGGCACAGTGGGGCACCTGGGCTGAAAGCCAAAATACAGCCCCTGGGACCACAGATGCCCCTGTCTTTCAGTCCTTGGACCTCTGCCCACTGCCCTCCATGAGAAGGGGTCTGTAAATCCCATCTTTGTCATAAAAGCCTGCATGGTCTTGCGTGTGTCCTAAGGGAAAGAAGGGGGCTAAACCCCAGTTTCATCCTACATTAAATAAACATGGTGCTTCCTGGGAGCCAAGGGATGTGTCTCTTCTCCAAACGGGCCTTCTGGATAGAATTCTTGGGGTCTGGAGCCTTCAGGGAGGAAAGGAAAAGAAACCCCTCCTAATGCTGGAACCCAGACTGGGCCCCCCACATTAACCTCTAGGACTGCCCCTCTGGGAACTATCAGGGGACTCACCCTCCTTTCCCCCTTTCAAACATTTGCCAAGTGCTCCCTTCCTGGGGCAGAGGTCAGCTCCCGGCTCTGCCTGGGCATGAGGAAATATATGTGAAACCTGGACTGTCTGGGCCAGCAGTGGGGCACACTGCCCTACCCAAATGCCCCAGTAACCTCTCCAGTGTCTGCAAGGCCTGCCCAAGAAAACAGAACCAATCTTTCATGTTAGCCCCTCCCTGTCCAGTCAGTGCCCCTGGGTCCACTGGCTAGCATGTCCCAGGCTCCTGGCTGGCCACACTTGGGCAACTTGAGTCATCCTAGGGTCTTTCAGAAGCAGGGAGAAGGGGCTGGGAGTTCTGAGTGGAACAGCCTGTCGGCATCCCACTCTCACTAGGGCCCTACACTGTACCCCTCCACTCCCCAGTGCAGAGGCAGTCCAGCGGTCTCCCCTCACCCCAAACAATGGAAGGAGAATGGAGGCCATCCCCCAGCTACGTCGATAGCTGAGCCTTTCACCCTCAGCTGAGCCCACAGCCTGTGGTCAAGCCTGGTTCCTGTCCTTTGACCTGAGGGGTTACTGAGAAGGCCACCTTCCCAATGCCCTCCTCGTGACCTCTCCCTGTCTACTGAGGACAGCCTGACTGCCCTTAACAGGGAAACCGGAGACAGGGCCTCTCCCTTACTGCCATCTCCACAGACCCACTCCTTGCTTCCTCCCTTGGACCTTAGCGGGTGAGACCTCTCCAGGCTGAGCCCACCCTCCACCTTCGCCAGGGCCCTCCCTGAACCCTCAGCCCCTCTGTTCCAGGTATTTAGGTGCCCAAATCTCTCACATCCTTTAACATACAGCAATATATACAATCCCTTTTTAGGGAGAAGCAGGATACACCATTCCCTGGAACACAGTCCCCAGAGCAGACCCTCCCCCAGGCCTCAGGACACATGCTTGGCGGTCATCACAGTGACCCCTCCCATCACTTCTTCCACAAACTCGGCCTGCCTAAGCCTTGCCGGGGGCGGGGACGGGGCGGTTCCTGCAGGATCCCAGCCTCACCGAGTCCACCTGGCAGATGGCTTTCACTTACAAACCCCTCTTGGGTTCACAGCACCTCAGTAAGACAGGCAGAGCAGGAACCATGACTCGACTATTGCTCCTGCCAAGATGAAGAGCTGGGGCTAAGGGGTGCTTAGTGATCTGCCTGGAGCGGCACAGAGAATCCCAGCAGTGCCAGTACCACCTCCCAGGTGCCCTGTGCCCATCCGGGCTCTCATCAAGGCACCCTCCTCCCAAACTGCTGCCCTCTTCCGTGAAAGCAAATTTCCTCACCTGTCCCACAGACACCAGGCCCTATGGCCCTTCATAGAGGCAGCAAGTGAACAGACACCAGCCTATGGAGCTGCCTCCCTCTGGCTCCAGGCCAGCCCAGAGCTGCCTCATTCTCTCCCCACGCCTACCAGGCTGGCCCAGCACCACCACGCCCACTTCACTGTGCCCCCTCCACGGTGGGTACACTGTCGAGGGAAAAACACCTCAGCCATACTATACCACAGACCCAGGACCACACGCTGTCCACACACACAGGCCACACGACACAGCCCCACAGTGTGCGCAGACAGACCCCTGTCAGACACAGAAATGATTATAGAGAAATGCTGACACAAAGACAGGGAAACACAATGCATATAAGCAGATACACCAAGTCGCACAATGACATGTCGGCTGTCAAGCAGGAACACAGATAGAGCACAGAGTCAGAGGCAGGAGGGATACCTAGACCTCTAAGCTGTGCAGTTACATTCTTAGGCACACCTACAGCTACTCAATCACACCCACCCCAGTGCCACAGTCACCACGTCCCCATGCACTCCCACACTCACGTACAGGTACCCTGGAACACCTGCATACGCACACACACCCCCTCACATCCATGTATCACTCAGGGGCACAACCAGCACCAGGTCACCCCCAATCCAGCCACACGGATCCCAGAGTTGCACACACAGTCAATCCCATGCCTACTCCCGGGTCCTCCCTTCTCCCCCTCCCAGGGCTGATCCAAGAGTAGAACAAAAGCCCTGTGTCCCCTCCTCCCCTTCCCCCTTAACTCTCCTCCCCCGCCCCCCCCCCGCCAGCGTCCATCCCCTTTGTCCTCCTGCAGTTGAGCCTGAGAGGGAGTCCAGGCAGAGCGGCAGGGACATTGCGCCCAGGCTGCCAGGGGTGCAGGGCGGCAGGACAAACAGGAGTGGTCAGTGCAGGAGCAGCAGCTGCAGAGAGCCTGGGAGAGGTCATGGCCAGGTAAGTTCCAGGTACATCTGGGGACTTAGGATGCAGGACTCCCCTGGCTGTGTCATGTCTACAAGTCTGAGTATGTGTTTGTGGGTGTGGGTGTGACTGTGAAAAAGAAACAGGGTGGCATGTCAACTTCTAGGGGCTGGGTACCTCAGTTTGTGTCAACACCCATGGCTTGAGGGGCCTAGACTCTTAGCTGGGATAAGAGAAAACTAGATCAAGCCCTGCCTGGAAATCCCTACCTTTCATGTTCCAATGGGTGGTCCTTCGGCCCCCAGACTGGAAATCCCTAGGGTGGAAACTGGGTCTGATGTCCCAGTGTGTCCACAGTGCCCAGTGCAGTAGACAGCAGGAGAATGAGTGAAAAAGTACTGGTGCACTTCCCAGGAGGGGACTCCCTCCCTCTCCCCTGGCAGCCCCTTGTGCCGGGACATCTCTGCAGAGAGAAGTCCCACCTGACGCTAATGAGACCTGCCCTCTTGGATCTCAGCTCAGAGTGGGCTGCCTTCTCAGCCAGTGGAAAATAGAATGAAGGCAGCATGCTCCCATGACCCCTATCAACTCCTTCCAGTGGTCCTGCGCTGCTCCTTGGGATACACCCCAACCTTGGCAAGTGTGGCTGAGCCGCTAGGCATGCAGAGTCTACAGCCAGGTGGGTTCAGGGCCCAGCCCCTCTACTTGGGCAAAGTAGTTAACTTCCTGGGGCCCTGCCCATCAGGAAGCTCATTTCCTTTGATGCTAAGACAGGGGATCCACCACACTGGATGGCCCAGGCATAAACAGTGAAAGCCAGACTGACTACTGGACAAGATCTGACCTCCAGGGCAAAGCAGTCTGAGGAGAGGCAGAGCAGCTGGGCTCAGGAGAATGGAGGGAGGAGCAAGGAGCAGAGAGCAGAGGTCTGCTCCCCTAGAGTAAGTTGCTACGTAAAGGTGTGTGCTCCGTGTCCCTGGAATTATGCAAGCAGAAGCTGTATGTTCATAATGGCCACATCATAACCAATCCGTTACAGCCCTTCAGGCTATAGAATGCTTTCACAAACACCCCTCCTTTGATCCTCACAGCAACCTCTGAAGGGCAGGTTCCATCTATGTGATTGTTTCCTCATGACAAACTTAAAAAAGAAGAGGGGAAGAAGTCTAAAAAACTCTTCAGGTTTGTGAGGATCAAATGAAATTATGTACATAAAAGCAACTAACACATGTGGTGTGCTCCCCTCCTCTTGGGTAAAAAACATGTAAGGAAACATTTGTTGAGTTTGTACTGTATACCTAGCACTTTTCATACATTCCATTTAACAGTCACCAAGTCACAACAACCATGTGAGAGAGGCATTATGACCGCATTTTAGATGAGGAACCTGAAGGGGAGTAACTTGAGCAGGTCACACCGCGAGTCAGGGGCAGAGGCAGGATTAGCACCCGGATCAGTCCTTAGAGCCAGCTCTTTCCACTCCCCCATAGGGCTTCCCTGAGAACAGAAAACTTATGAAAAAGGTCAACTTCCCTCTCAGCCTGGGCTCTAACTTCATGTCCTCTTTCCCTCTGGGCCTCTGCACAGGCTGTTCTCTCAGCTGGAGACTTCCTCCCTCCACTCCCTTCCCTTCACCTGGCTAATTCTACTTATCATTCTCAGTCTCCACTCAGGGATGCCTTCCCTGGCTCCCTTCCAACTGGGTTCAGTGCCCCTTCTGAGATCCCCTAATGCTCTGTACTTCCCCATGGGACCCTGCCACACTGCGAGCTCCAGGAAGACAGGGACTATGTCTTGTTCACTGACTGGCACAGAAAAAGCTCTCAATAAATACTAACTTAATGTATTCACTCGACCTTGAACAGGCACTAACTGAGCACCTACTATGGGCCAGATCCTGTACTCTTGGGGAGGGGCAGATATTAAATAGAATAATCAGGGTGTGGTCAATAGGGAGCACCTGCCGGAGATCCCAAGGAGAGTGGACAGGGTGAGGAGATGGGGGTAGAATTATACCCCCCACACATACTGGATCTCTGTGGGGTCGACTGAATTCCTTGACCAAAGGCTACAGCTCCTGTCAGAGGGCCCTCCGTATACAGATATTTTGCGCAGGTTCCAATAACCTCCCAGCCCTCCACCTTTAGACCCTGGGGAGGTAAAGTCTCCCTGCTGTTGGTAGCCATGTGGCACTGCTCTATCCCTTGTGGGAGTCCCCAAACACTGTCTATGCTTTTGTAAGTCCTTCCTTTATTAGAATCTCCTTAAGTTACCCCATCTGAGAGCATGCCATCTGTCTCCTGCCAATACTGACAGGAAAAAGCTTAGCACGTCTGAAGAACAGAAAGAGCAGTATGGCTGACTGGGTAAGTGGAGGAGGAGGTGGTACAGCTAAGACAGGGTCTAGACCTTCAGGTAGGCAGGGACTAGCTCATTGAGGCCATTAGGAATCTCGACGGGTGGATGGAAGGAAGAGTGGTTGCGTGAATGAAAGCACACTAGTTAAGATAATGCGCGCCTGCCTGAGTAAACCAGTGAACCAACGTAAGGAATGGTGGGTGAGAGGCCTCCTGCCCTCTAACCGGGCCCCAGCCAGGTGGATTTGCCGACGATACGGTCTGTGTTCTCTGTCCGGCAGGACGCTGGAAGGCCCGGTGCCGGAGGAGCCAGAGCTGGATTGGGGCTCCGAGGCGCCGTGCGCGGGGTCCTGCCATGCACAGCGTATCCTGCAGACCCTGAATGCGTATCGGCGGAGCGGCACCCTCACCGACGTGGTGCTGCGTGCCGGTGGCCGCGACTTCCCATGCCACCGCGCCGCGCTTAGCGCGGGCAGCACCTACTTCCGCAGCCTGTTCGCGGCTGGGCACCCAGAGCGTGGCCTGGCCATGGTGCCCGTGGTACCCGAGGCGCCGGGCCCGGCCGGGACAGCGGTGGCGACAGCGCTGGCCGTGGTGCTCGACTACGTGTATGGAGCGGGCGTGCGGCTGCGCGCGGAGGACGAGGCCGCTGCGGTGCTGGCGCTGGCCGAGCGGCTGGGCGTGGCAGGCCTGCGCGAGGCCTGCGCGCGCTTCCTCGAGGGTCGCCTGCGCGCCGCTAACAGCCTGGCGCTGCGTCGCGTGGCCGCTGCCTTCTCCCTCGCCTCTCTGGCCGAGCGTTGCGGCCGCGTGCTGCGCCAGGCCTTCGCCGAGGTGGCGCGCCACGCTGACTTCTTGGAGCTGACGCCCGACGAGGTGGCAGCGCTTCTGGCCGACCCAGCGCTGGGCGTGGCGCACGAGGAGGCCGTGTTCGAAGCGGCCATGCGCTGGGTGCGTCACGACCCGCCAGCCCGCCGCGGACAGCTGCGGCGCTTGCTGGAACACGTGCGCCTGCCCTTGCTGGCGCCCGCCTATTTCCTGGAGAAGGTAGAGGCTGACGAGTTGTTGCAGGCCTGTGGCGAGTGCCGCCCGCTGCTGCTAGAGGCCCGTGCCTGCTTCATCCTGGGCCGCGAGACCGGCACACTGCGGGCTCGGCCGCGGAGGTACGCCCCGTCCCCTCCCTCCCAGCCGCCCCTTGCCTCCTGCCCTGCGTTATTTCCTACGTTATTCCCCTGTTCAACCGCTCGCTCAATCCGCCATCATCCTTTAATCCTATCACTTGATCATGCCTCTTGAATGAGATTCAGTCAGACATACAACAGACATTTCATAGGCTTGGTGCTGGGTCCTTAAAGAGTACACAGTCCAATGGGGGAAATGCAGGGATCTCACATCTCATGCACATTCTGCCTCAGTGTGGACTCAGGAGTGATTTAGGATCTCACATCTCGTGCACATTCTGCCTCAGTGTGGACTCAGGAGTGATTTGGAAACATCCTTTACCCTCAGGGAGCACAGTCTAGTAAGGGGTATAAATAGGCAGGACCTGGGGGGAAAAAAGAAAGGCTTATTCCCACCCCTGGAACACCAGACCAGAAGACTTCGGGTGGAGTAGTCAAGATGGCCTGTCACCCTCACAGGAGTAAGGGAGAGACCCTGTCTTATTCATCACTGTATCTCCAACAGTAAGCTCAGGGCCTGGTACAAGATGTTCAATATTTGTGAAAGGAATTAGGTAGGAATTGGCTAAAGGGTTTGGAAATTCTGGTGGGGCCAGAAGTCTGAGGGGTCAGTGGGAGGGGAGAATGCTTTGCTGAAAGGGTGTGTAGCCTGGTTCAATGGATTTAGTGATTAGGGGATGAGTTTAGGAGATGGTTATAGGAGGAGGGACACAGCAAAATTAGTCCACGATGGAGGTCAGAAAAGGGTGAAGAGAACGAGTTAGTGGCATACCAACTTGGGCTTGAATTCCACCTCTGTCTCCTACAGCTACATGACTTTTGCAAGCCAAAGTCAGGATTAAACAAGGTGATTTTTCTAGGTAAGGGTAAGGACTCTGTAAAGATTCTTTTCCTGTAACTTAGAGGTCAGTAGAATGGGGTAAGGAGTAGTGCCCCTCTTCCCCTCAGTAGCCAGAGGGGAGGCTGAAAGTGGCAGAGTCCAGCATGCGGAGGGTGGGGAGCAGAAGCGCGCGGAAGGGCAGCAGGACCATACAGTGCAGTCCATGAGCGGGTGAAGAGGGCTGAAACACGTGTGTGGGTTAACCGGCATTGGCCTTGTCCCCACGCCAGATTCATGGACCTAGCTGAAGTGATCGTGGTCATCGGCGGTTGCGATCGCAAGGGGCTCCTGAAGCTGCCGTTCGCCGACGCCTACCATCCCGACAGCCGGCGCTGGACCCCACTGCCCAGCGTGCCCGGCTTCGCGCGCTCAGAGTTCGCGACCTGCACTCTCCGCAATGACATCTACGTCTCTGGTGAGGGCGGAGCCATAGCAGGAGTCTCACAGGATTGGCTCACCACTTCCCGTGCGCCGCCCTCTGTTCTTCCCTCCAACCAGGCTATAGGAGCAGATCGGTCCTGATAACCTAGTTACTGGCTGAGATGGTTCTGCAGAGCCAATCACTGGTGTGACTCCACCCTTGCAATGCTGACTTCAACTCAGATTAGTATTGATCACTTCTGTTTAAGTAGCCTAGCATGTGCTGTACATTATGCTAAGCAGCTTACATTAGTTATTTAATTCCCATTACAACCCAATTTCATAGGGAAATGAAGAATTTCCCGTTGTCTTGACAGTGGCAAAGATCTGTTTGATACCAATGGACGGTGCCCTCCCTGAGATTCGAGCCCTAGAGACTCAGAGAATAAAACACAGTCCCTGCTCCCCTGGAGTGCCCTGGGGATAGCAAGAGGGCCTGGGAACAACAGCTGCTTCTCTCTCCCTAGGAGGCCACATCAACAGCCGTGATGTGTGGATGTTTAGCTCCCATCTGCACACCTGGATCAAGGTGGCCTCGCTGCACAAGGGCAGGTGGAGGCACAAGATGGTGGTCGTGCAGGGGCAGGTAGGGACACCTGGCAGCTGCTGCCTTGGGCTCAAGGTAGAGATCTGTGGACTGACTGGGGGAAGGCCCTTTACAATCCGCTCTCTGTAAGAAGGGATGGGATCTGAGGCCCCCAAAAGAAAAAGGACTTGCCCAAAGTTGCATAATGATGCTAATGCTAATAATGACAGTAATTACTGTAATAGTACAGCCTAGTAGTCAGGTGGTCAGGGGTGTGTGCTCTGGGGCCAAAGAGCCTCGGTTTGAATCTTGACTCTGCCACTTAAGACCAAAAAGAAAAAGGAAAAAAAAATCTGCCAATTATCTTTGCAAGCTACATACCTAATTCAGAAATGCAAATAAAAGTGCTTCTTAGGATCACTTAAGTAAGGTGGTAAACCTTTAAGAAATTAGTAGGTATTTTTATTAAGCATCAACTTGGTGCCAGTTATTTTACAGATCTAATCTGTATTCAGCACCCATCCTACAAACCAGTACCATCCCGTTAGTACAGGAAAATCTGCTAAGGAAGGTTCAGTAATGGGGAGTCAGGACGTGGAGCCAGGAGCTGGGATGCGCCCCTGGTGGGATAGTTTCTACACACACAGCCCGAGGCTGTGGGGCCGAGACGCAGGCAGCCCTGACTCTTGGCGACCCCCTCATCCACAGCTGTTCGTGGTGGGCGGCTTCGACGGCCTGCGGCGCCTGTGCAGCGTGGAGCGCTATGACCCCTTCTCCAACACCTGGGCTGCTGCGGCCCCGCTCCCAGAGGCAGTGAGCTCAGCTGCCGTGGCACCCTGCGCCGGCCGGCTCTACGTGATGGGGGGCGCCGGGCGGGACGGCGTCAGCACCAACAAGGTGGGCTGGGAGTGGGCGGTGGAGGCCTGCTGTGTGCCTGGCGCAGAGCTGGGTCTTTCATGTCCTCGTCCAGGCACTGAGGAGTCATCCCCATGTTTCAGGCAAGGAAATGAATTCAGAGAGATGACCCAAAGGTCACACAGTAGGCCTGGACCCAAATGTTTGGGCTGGTGCCATATGGGTTTCAGAGATTTTAAAAATTAAGTGAGGGCAAGGGTGGGACTAGTTAAAATGCTTTTCCTCCATTCCAAAATACAATACACTTGGGACTTCCCTGGCAGTCCAGTGGTTAAGACTCTGCACTTCCACTGCAGGGGGCATGGGTTTGATCCCTGGTCAGGGAACTGAGATCCCACATGCCACGTGGTGTGGCCAAAAAAAAAAACCAAAACAAAAACATAGAAAACAGAGAAATAGAAAAAAAATCATCCATAATCTCACCACCTAAGGATAACTACCATTAATATTTGGTGCAATGCCTTCTAGGCTTCCTCTGAGTTGACTTTTGCTTTTGTTTTAGTTTTAGTAAAATTTTGTATTGTTTTTTCTTGTTCTAAGTATAAGCACTTTCTACATGCTTAGAAACCCTTCACAGACATCATTTCAATGTCTGTGTAACAGTCAATGGAGTGGATGAATCACAGTCTACCAAATTTTCTATTGTACATTTAGGCTTTCTGTGAATAAAAACTGATCTTTATTGTGGCAGCTCCCTCCCCATCCTGATGGCCACACAGGCATGTGATCCTGAGATCTGACTCTTTCCCAAACTAGGATCTCTCACCCTCCTTATTCCCACTCCACTCCCAGCACACCTTCCTGGGCTGGCTGGGGGAATGCCCTTTAGCACCTTCTTGTGCAGCACTGACATGAATAGGCCATTCTGGGGGTTTCCAAGGAAACAACTGAGGAAATAGGGAGTAAGGTGAGCAGGCAACTTAAGGTATGAACCCTCACAAATTGTAGAAGGCGTCATAAACACCTGTGGGCCTAGGAGGCCTGTGGACAGCTATAGAAATGGGGGCTGCGAGACATCCCAGCTGGAATCTGGTCATGACCTCAGCACACCAGGGAGGAAGAGGGTTGACAGTATATGCAGCCAGGAATGCATCTCCATGGGGGACCTGCTCTGAGAACCCATGAAGACGGTTATCTCCACCTCCTGGGATACAGACCTCTTCCTGGACCTTGAAAGATGAGGCGGCTTTTGACAACGGGAGTCCAGGGGGAGGAGCTGGAATGTGGAACCAGACTGAGCACACGTGAGGGGACACGCATGCTCAGGCCTGGTGAACATAGGCATATGTGTTGAATGAGTCCCCCCGACCAAGAGATAGGAGGTGTGGGCAGCAGGGCAGTTGAGGGGCAAGGCTTCACCTCTGCCACTCCTTCCTCTCAGGTGCAGTGCTTTGACCCCAAGGAGGACCGGTGGAGCCTGCGGTCACCAGCGCCCTTCTCGCAGCGGTGTCTCGAGGCTGTCTCCCTGGAGGACACCATCTATGTGGTTGGGGGCCTCATGAGCAAAATCTTCACCTACAACCCTGGCATGGATGTCTGGGGGGAGGCAGCTGTCCTCCCCAGCCCTGTGGTAAGTGGAGGGTCCTGGGCACAGCCCTGGCACTGGTTCCATTTAGGAGAGTAAAAACCCACTTCTAAGGATCTGGTTCTCAGAGGTAGTGAGTCCTGTGTCTGCCTCCATGCTAGGCGGTTTTACTAGGGGGTAGTTCTCTAGCTTTGTCCCACAGTGATAATCAGCCTTGGGCTTCAAAGATAAGGAGACTGGCCTTAGAGAGGTTGAGGCCACCAGTAAAGCCATGTAAGGCAGAACCCAGAACCCCAGTCCCAAGTGCTATAGCTTTGGCTAGGGGGCTTGGTCTCAATGACCCTGCAGTCAGTCTCTCCTGATCTGTAGGCCACCAGGTGGTAGCTTACTGTTGGAGGAGGGGGGAGCATGGAGAGGGGAGTTGGTAAGTTTCCCTTGCCTCAGTGATATCAGAGAAGGGAGGTCTAGGCCCTGGACGTTCCACCCCTGCATTTCTTGCCTCCCCGCACTGTTCTGTTCCCTCTCCAAAGAGACTATATAGGGGTATGGATGGATTGGTGATCCCTGCCAGTTCTGACCTCCAGTGATTCTAAGAGCCTGAGATTTCTGGCTTCTCTGAGTCTGGTGGTAACTATTATTGGAGTGCTTACTATATTTCAGGCACTATGTAAAATGCTTTACATGCTTAACCTCATTAACTGTTAAGAGAACCTTATGAAGAAGGTACTATTATTCTTCTTACTTGGCAGATGAGGAAACTGAGGCCCAGAGAGGTGAAGTGACTTGTCTAAGGCCATTCATTTAGTTAAGGGTCAAGCCAGAGCCTGAAGTCAGGTCCACCCAATTCTTACCTCTCTACCTTCCAGACTGCCTACTCATATTCTGTGGGTCAAGGTTTTGTTGTCTGGCCTGGCCAGCTAGGGACAGAGGGAGCTCCAGGCTGGACCCTATAGCTAATTGTCTTTCTGTCTGTCCACCCAGGAGAGCTGTGGCGTGACTGTGTGTGATGGGAAAGTCCACATCCTTGGCGGGCGGGATGATCATGGGGAAAGCACCGACAGAATCTTCACCTTTGACCCCAGCAGTGGGCAGGTGGAGGCCCAGCCATCCCTGCAGCGCTGCACCAGCTCCCATGGCTGCGTCACCATCGTCCAGAGCCTGGGCAGGTGACTCATACTTGAACCAGGAGGTGGGGAGGGGAGGGAGAACTCAGGTTCACCACTGCTCCCCCCTCATGGCACCTCGGTGTAAACAGCCTCTTAGCTTACTGCCCCTTTTCTTGTAGAAATAAAACCTCCTTCAAAGGTTGGGTCTGTGTTCCAGCTCAAGCCTCCTTTGCCTGGAGAAGTAATGCCCAATATCTGCTCCCTGCTTTGACTCTTTACAAAGCACCTTCATATGTTACCTCATTTACCTTCATAATAGCAGCGTGGACATTTTTTAAAATTATGAAATATTTCATGCATAAAAAGAAATATATTTTGTACAGTTTAAGAATTATAATAAAATAAATATCTGTGTTCCCACGACCTAGCTTAAGAAATAGATCACTAGCTTAAGAAATGCCTTTGTAGGCCCCTCTATTTCCAAACCCATCCCTTCGCACATTCCTCCCAGGAATTGTCACTGTTCTTAAATTTCAGATTATCGGCACTTAAAAAACTTTTAGTGAGCTAGTTACTAATATCTGTATTTTACAGAGAAGCAACTGATTTTAAAAGATAAGGAGACTCACCCAAGGCCACATACTTATAAGAGGCAGAATCTATGACTCACAGATTCCATGAAGCTTTAGAATCTATGAGACACTTCTGGCCAGGATAGTTCTCCCTTTCTAAACCACCCTCTCCAATTCAAACACCTATAGCAATGATAGATAAAATTAAAAGCCAGACAACTGAGGCATAGGCTTATAAGTAAGCAAACATGTCTGAGGACCAGAAACAGAATTGTAAAACATAAGGCAGAAGCTCAAGCTTCTAAATTCAGATTCTGGGATAAAGGATTTAAAACCATGATGACAAACCAGGATTACTGCTAGAAGCCTGGGCCAAGCTGGGGCTCCCCCGCTCATGAAAGAAGCTGAAACAAAACAGAACAGTTGTAGAACCCTGAGCAGCCTCGGGCGTCAAGACTCGCAGTAAACTGGAGGCCCCCGGTAGTGGGCACCAGAGCCACAGGCCTCTAAGACACCATGAGCCCAGCTCTGCACTTGGATGTGTGAGATCCCCAACATCAACGTGGGGTACAAGCTCCTGATGCCATTATAAGCGCCTGGGTTGGTCTGGGGCTGAAGGGCAGCAACATAAAACTGCTGGGTCGGGAGGGGTGAACTCTAGTAGAGAGATTGAACAAAGGACTGATGCCACAGATTCTGTGAATCAAGGCCCAGCGGTTCAGATTCTGTGCCTCTATTTCTGAGGCCCAGAGGAGCTAGCCAGGCCCCATCTGGGGCTCCTCTTATTTGCACTCAGATTGCCTTTTGAAGAGCTGTCATCTGCTCCTCCATCTCCTCCAGCACAGGGCCAGCCCTATGCCCCTAGCCATCTTCCAAAGCCCCAGGGCCCTGTCTGCGGGATCTCTCCAGCTGGGGCTGACCCATCACAGAGCAGCATAAAGGCCCGGGTCCCAGCTGAGCTCCTACCCTCCGATTATCCCAGATTAGGGAGCCCGTGACCATCTGGACACAGCTGATAATGGCAAGGGGGAGGGGAGTGGGGTAGAGGCCCAGCCTCAGAGCCTTCCTGCTCCCACCCCATGCATAACACCCAGGACAAAGCAAAGGTGCTGTACTGCTTGCTTACCCAGGCGAAAGCCGGAATGGAAAGGGTAGGGGCAAATCCAGGGCAAGCTCTCCCTGGAGACATGGGCATCTTACCCAGGCTCAGCACTTCTGTGTAGCCAGACAGATTGCGCAGTTTCTCGCATGATGGCCATTTGTGCCCCAGTGCTTGCTCACGCAAGTGCCAATGCCCTTTCCTGCTCTGTCTGCCTGGGCAGACCTGACACCCTCCACCCAAGGGCTGACCACTCCCTCCTTGTACCCCTTCCTTATCAGCCCTTCTTCCATCACCTGACATATGGCCAGGCCTTTGTATGACATCTCTGGTCTCTCCTGACACACCCATAGGATGCCTCTTGAGGCAGGAAAGGTTGTCACCTTCATCTCTGGGTCCTCCAGTGAGTGGAACAAACCCTTCCACTGAATACCTTAAATCAACGTTTCCTGGATTTCTATCTCCTAATACCTGTGAGGTAGGTACTACTGCCCGCCCCCCCTCCGATTACAAATGAGTAAACAGACTCAAGAGTTGTGAAGTAACCTGCTAACTAAGGTCACAGGGCTGGTGAGTGGTGGCAGAGCCAGGATTCCAACTCGGGTCCAGCTATCTCCAAAGTCTGCTTCCTCCATGCAGCCTCTGCTAATCTGAGAAAATGATGTGGGGTACAGCAAAGCAGTTGTTTAGAAGTAGGAGATACATCATTTCCACGTGCGAAATTCCAGCCTGATAGGATACTGTCCCTGACCTTCTGGGCTTCCGACTTGATGAGACATGGTGCTTGTCCCTGGTGAGTGAGGCTCACAGGAACACAAGCAAAAGGTGACAGCCACGTGTCCTAATTTCTAGGACTACTGGTTAGACCGAGACCATATACAGAGGATCCCCCTGGCTCCTAGTCCACTGCTCTCTGGCACCCCAGGCTGCCTGCTGAATGTGAACTGTTACCATTCAGTTCAGAGGGAAGCCAGACAAGTCCATGACCCCTTAGCCACACATGGGTTTGCCATGTTCTCCCCAGCTGAGAACAGAGACAACTCTTGGTATGCAATCAGAAAACGATGAACCCAAATTTAATTTCTGAGTCTCTTTTTTGAGTAGATCTATTTGTAAAGATTGATATTTTATGACTGTAATTCTTTCTTAGTGGGCTTTCAAAGAACAAGAACTTTCTTACATAATAGAATAAAACTTTCTATTTTGTAATCACTATATGGACTTGTTGGATTCTTTTATAAATCTGAAACATATCCATGCTGTATATGCCACCCACCCATTAGTACAGGAAAAAACATAGTATATGTAGAGTTCCCTACTATCTGCAGTTTTAGGCATCCCCTGAGGTCCTGGCACGTATCCGCTGCAAATAAGGGGGGACTACTGTATTCAGTTAAGTTGTTCAAGAGGAAAGATTTCATCACACAATTCTCTGTGACAAAAACCTGGACTATCCCATCTTGCTCAAAGATAATGTGACAGTAAGTATCTTTTACGATGCCTATGCCCCCAGATTTACCTGGTAGTTTGTTACAGTTCATAGAGACAAGCTAAAGGCAGTTGTACATAAAGATGAGTGGAGAGAAACAGATGCTGTAGAAATTTTAAAATTCATTGGATTGGTCATTTGAATTGACCTTTATAAATCTAAAAGTGAAAATGTTTTAAAATTATGAAGCAAAGAAAATGGCTATCCTCTCTCTTCAACCAAGTTATAAGCAACCAAAATTTTTTAAGGCACTGCATGTTGACAATCCAAGTGTAGAACAAAACAAACCCGAAGAAGCCCCAGAAGCTAGAGCTTATTTGAGATGTATTCGAAATCTGCAATCAGCAGCTACAAGATGAATACCTTCACTTCATGTCAGTTGATAAACATTTCACTGCCTTCAAGTAACATTGCTCATCTGGGGTATATATCCTTCTAGACAATGAAAATGTGAAGTTGTTTGCTCTTATAACTCATATTCGCCCATTTGAAGTTTACAATCCAGTGTTTTTAGTATATTCAGTTATGCTGTTAATACTTGCTAAATTTTTAATATTTTTGGATACTTGTTAAAATTTATAAAATTGACTTTCACTATCCCTTTATTCTTACTAACAGTGACTTAAAATATAAAAGGGGGGTGTTTATGGGCCCAGGTGGTAAATAGTGATGGCTATTTTTTCTGGTATATTAAGGGTAAAATCAGTGAGTAAAAGATCCATTTCCTCTGGTCCCCCACCTGATGGGAAAGCAGCCCCCCTACAGTACCTATGCTCTCCCTTCCCCTCCCTCTGTAAAGCAAATACATTATTAAAGGTTATGGGAGCCCTACCCTCTCTCTAGGCAATTTTGGATTTTAATGGCTCCAGCTTCTCTGGTTCACCACACAAAGGACTGTCGGGTGCAAGCTGGTCACGGGGGCAGTCAATGGCTTGCCAGTGAGGGCAGGATGAACCCATCATAGCTGTCCTCACCAGAGGACAAAGGCCCAGCTGCACCTGGCCGGCTGAACTATTAGTGCAATACAGGACTGAGCAGCAGAGGTGTGTTTCATTTGAATTTCAGAGATACAGGTCTCCATCTTTTTTGTTGTTGTAGAAACAAGAGTTTGGGATCAGATAAGTTGTTGCCAATCTAGGATCTCATGTTACTTGTTTTCAAATGAGAAGTGGTCATCTCTCCAAGACAGTCTAAGTACAGTTGACCCATGAACAATATGGGTTTGAACTATACCGGTCCACTTATATGCGGATTTTTCCTCAATAGTAAATACTATAGTACTACACTACCCGGGGTTAGTTGAATCCACAGATGCTTAACAGCAGATATGGAAGAACCGCATATACAGAGTTGACTGTTAAGTTAGGGTCTGCACCCACTGTTAAGGGTCAAACTGTATTTTCCAAAGCCTAAGATGTATTGCATGGGTTAATCAACACTGCTATAAAATGAAGTTAGTAATGGAATCTGCCCATAACAGGGATGTTGGGAAGATTAAATGAGACATCCACAGCAGGCTCAGGGCATATAACAATCATCTATAACAATAATCTCCTCACCATGGTCATGCTGCTTATCAAGTTATAAATGTAACTTTGATTAGTAACAAATAGGAAAACGGCTTAATAGCCATTTCATAAAATAATGTCAAGATCTCATGTCTCTTAGGGAGAAAATAGTAAAAACAAAAACAAAAACAAACACTATCTTTTGAGACAGAAAATGTTGACTTATCAACTATACCTAAATGTTTTCTTAGTCTGATGTTGACAGGCCTTACTGACATACAACAGCTTCATTTATACGCAGCCACACTGGAGCTCAGAAACAATCACTAAATGAAACACGGCACAGAAAAGGGCCATGTAAAATGGGGCTAGTGATACCTGCCCAGCTATGCCCACTTCCCTGTAGAAGCAGAAAGCATGGCCCCTGTGGTCAGGGCCCTTACAGTTAGCATGGGGAGAATCCATTACCATGAAGTTAGCTATTAATGACTTCCAAGAGGATAGCTATGCTAAGTAGGTAGTAATAACAGCTAGCATTTACTGAGCACTTGCTATGAGCCAAGCACTGCTAAGAACATGCAGATGAACAGAGGCACAGGTATGTAACTGATGTGCCCATGCTTGTACTGCTAAAAGTTGTGGATTTAGTTTTGAATCCAGACAGACTGACCTGAAGGGCTGGGCTTGTAACTTGTCTCCAGATGATATAAATGACAAATAGTAGGGAAGCATACTGATATTTAGATCTCCTTTAACTCCCATAACTGCCCTGTGAGATAACTGAGGATCAGAAAAGTCCAGAGTCATCCTCTCAGTGAATCAGTGCTGGTGCCAGCATTTAAACCCAGATCTCTGATTGCAAAGCCCAGTTTCTCCCCACAACCCCTTGAGTCTCCTTTGTAAAGTGCTCTGCAAGAGAAAGGTATCCTCCACTCTCACTCTGCTGACACCCTCACAGCCTTTGCCTCATTTCCCAACTAGGAGTGGAGATTAGCTGACCTGGGGTGGGGAGATGGGAGGGTGTGCCAGCCCCAAGCCTACACTCTACTGTGGGTTACAGCAGCCTTTTCAACAGTGGTTTGCAAAACCAGATTGTCTGGGGGTGGAACCCACCTCCCTAAAATTCACCATCATCTGGACCCCACCAGTTCCTGTGCCTTTCCTGGTTCTACAGTGCTGTCTGTTGGTCTCCAACCTTTGTTTGCCCTTTAGGCCTATTCCCACACTCTCCCATGCCAGCAGGTGTTCTTTCCTAGCCTGATGGGCAAGTGGTTCAATGAGCACCCAGCTTTTGTTTGAGGCCCCCATCACCAGCTGCCAGGAGTCCTGATGACCAGAACCTAATAACTCTTCAGAGCCTGACAATAACCTTTTGGTGAAGAGTCCATGGAAGGCTTCAGCACTTGCTTCCATGTTGCCAACAGCCATTATTCCCACCAGGTGGTCCCAAGGCCATTTCACAACATGGTCTTGGCTGACCAGCATCAACACCTTGCCTACTGAGGGGAGGGGCCCCTGCATGAGTCTGGCCACAAGGTTAGACATCAGATGCACACCTGGAAACCTGAACCTCAAAAGTAAGTGAAGCAAAGGACGGCTGAAAAAATCATTCACTGGGAATCTTGGGGTGGTAGTGATGACATCCTCTAAGGTAGTTTGCACTTCTTCATGAGCTGTGATTATGGAATGCTCATCTCAGCGCTACATCACATCTTACGTGATTTTCTTAAGTAAACACTTAATTTAACCCCTCCTCCACCTGAGTAATGGGTAGACAGAGGTGTTCACACTGATAATTCAAGCTGCAAACCTGCACACTAATAATTTGCATACTTTTCTGCACATTGTGTTATACTTCGATGAGTTTACTTCTCCCTCCTCAAGCTGCTACTTTGGTGCACCTTTCCTGTTACAGCACCACCTGGTGGGATATTAACAGCACTACTGAATCACAGACTTGACCTCCAGTTCTAAGTTTGCAGAAAACTCACTAGGAAAATAAATTTAAAAGATCACCTGATCAAATACGCAAAGAACTGACTGGCAATGCCAGTACCAGACACTAAGATCCTAGGTGACCAGGACTGTCTTAACCTGTTTCCAGCACCACTACTCCACAGGCTCAAATTAGCTGAAATGGTTTCACTACCAACAGTCTCATTAAACGAACTACATTATAAGCCCAGAAATAAATACAGGAATACATCAGCTTAGCTCAGTTCACACACTAACATTTTTCAGTAACCACCTCTCTCAGCCCTCTCCATAAAACTTTCTTTTACTTGAGAAAGGGCTCATTCCTGGAAATGTGCCACCCCAGGGTAAGGGAAAGCACAGGGAAATGAAAAATGTTTTTGTATTCAGGCTCTAGTTCCTAGCCACAAGATAAAACATTTACATGAACCCACTCCCTGGAACACAGTAAATGGTCATTAACACATTAGCTGTTTCAGTGGTTGGAGAATTGTAAAGAAGTATTTCTACTACTGGGACACGGTCTCAACTCCATTAACACTGAATCAGCAAACACCTTCAAAATATCACAGATAAAACTGTAGATAATTTAAATGTTCTTTATACTTTTCTAGAGTGTAATGGTTAAGAGAACAGGACATAGAAATGTGGATTCTAATCGCAGCTCTATAACGCTTAGGCAAACTTACTTCTGAGCATCAGGCTCTTTCTTCATCAGCAGCGCAATCAAATTCCCTTTTAGAGATGTTGAGGATTAAATGAGAATGTATATACCTAGAAATGAACGCCACCTAGAGCACAGCATAACCCAAAATGTAATGGTCATTATATTTTCTATGTGTAATAGAAAAAATGTTCCTAAATACGTCCTTCTAAACCTCTAACCCTGAACTCCAGGTTGAGTCAATCAAGGTGCTGCCCTGTTAACAATCGGCCATCACTGTCACCGTCACCAGATTTACTCCCCCACAAGATATTTCCTTGGTTACTTCTGCTTGGGTCCTCCTGTTCTGGACCTCTCCTCACAAGTACAATTGAAACCAACAGGATTTTTAGGGAAAGCACACAAACACTGTGAACCAGACAGCCCTAAGAATCTATCAAGCAACGCTCTCATGGAGTGACATGACCATCAGTCTGAATACTGGATGTAGAGTCTAGTCAGGCCACAGGTCTTTTTAAAAGATTTTATTAAAGGTCTTTATAGAGCAACATCCAGACTCCAGATCCAGCGGCCAAGGAGACCCTGAAACCAAATAAAACAAATGAAGTACAATAAGAACAGAAAATACACCTGAATATCGGGTTTGCATGAAAATTAATACACAAAGAATGTCTAGAAACAAACAACACAACAGGCGCTGGGCACAGGAGAGGCTTGTTGTTACTGGTTTAAGGGGGTTGCTTCAGAACAGCTAATTACTAGCAAGAGTGCCTTGAAGATTTTAAGTTAAGGGAGGAGAATAAAGAAAAACTCATATTTAAAACAGTGGTAAACGTAGGAATGTCTTAAAGAGACCAAAGGCACACACTCCTCCCAATAGCATACCATGTTAAATGAGTCCCTGGCTCCAACCTGTGTTCTCTCACGTAAAGCAAGTATAATCCAATTTTTATTCACTAGGTGCTCTCACAGCGTGGGACACAAGTGTTAACAAGGACAACGGAATAGGGTCCTATCCTGCCCCAAGAGGGCCTTACAGACATACCTATTATGCTGTGGGTACCGGCTGAGGCATGGCAGGCGGCTCTGGCTTCCCACCCTTCTGTTCGGAGATGGGGGTGGTGGGCAGTATTTCATCTTTGGGTTCCACAATGCTCACGTGATCAGGCAGGGGCTTCTTAGGGCCAATCTTACCAGTTGGGTCCCAAGGCAGCATGATCTTTACCTTGATGCCCAGCACACCTAGAAGATGCCATAGTCAAGACCGAGCTATGGTTCCATCGGCCCCCACTACACAACGGGATGGGGCAGAAGGACAAAAGGAGGTTACTCCAACAGCCCTGGGTCTGGTCCCTTCTCAGACAAATGCCTCTAATCAATCAATGAAGAGGACACTTTTGCAAAAGGAACCCACGCACAGCACCACAGAACGTGGCACTGACAAGGACCAAGAGCAGGATGTGCCCTTTCTGACTCGTCATCGTGTCATCACTGAAGGGTACACCAGTGGCCGAGACGAGGACAAACCAACTCTCTCCAACGAAGCTAAACAAAAAAATGCTCCACGACTCCCAGACAAATCCCCCAAACACTGAGGTGTGTATATAAAACCATGCCTACCCGTTAAAAAAGCCCCTTGCCCCAAGCACCCCTGGCTGCTCACCCTGTCTGAGCAGCACGTGGCGCACGGCAGTATCAACATAGTAGTTAACAGGGTCCCCACTGTGGATCATCAGGCCATCCACAAACTTCATGGATTTAGCCCTCTGTCCTCGGAGCTTCCCCGACACCACGACCTCGCAGCCTTTGGCCCCACTCTCCATGATGAACCGCAGCACACCATAGCAGGCCCTTTGGGAGCGCAAGAGACAAATGGCCATTTGTGTTATCACCAGACAGGATTGCTCAACCCCACCCTGCTAAAGAAAAAACACTCATTAGCCTGCACTGACTACTTTCAATGTTCCTTTAACGGAGAGTAAGTTTGACCAGAGCCTGACCCAAGAGCTAGAAACTTTCTTCCACTGCCATCACACCTAATCTTAGGGAATTCCTTAGGGAAACACACCAAGTTCCTTCTAACCAAGTGCTTTCCAACCTTGGCTGCACACTAGGATCGCCTCAAGGTTAAAATGAACCACTCTTAAACTTTGGCGTGTGCAAAATTCACCTGGAGGGATTATGAAGACAGACTGCTGGGCTGCACCCCCCATTTCCCAATTCAGTGAGCCCGGGTTGGAGACTGAGAATTTTTATTTCTAACCAGTCTTCGGGTGATGGCAGTGATGCTGGCCCACGGACCAAACTTTTGAGAATCACTGTTCTAGGCGGCAGAGCTGGCGTTCAAACCAGGCGGGCAGTCTTCTGCACATCCTTGCCTACAGCACTGCCACCATGTCAACCTGTCTACAGCACAGCTCTAGCGTCCCTCCTCCACTGAAAAACCTCCCAGGGCTCTGCGTTAAGTATTAACGAATTCCAGACACCCAGGCAAGGCATTTCCATTTACTCCACAAAGAGGGGGACTACTCAAAGAACTGCCAGCTGCAATCTCACCAGTAGGCCCAGCGCTAGGGCCAATCTAACCACCTCATGTCTTTCACTCCTCATGTTACAATATACACACACAGAAAACTGACTAGATTTTAAGCTTCTCATCAGGGATGAGTCTTAGCTCTTTACAGTCCCCAGAGAATTAACAACACATAATGGATCTGAATGACTTCAAAAGGAACCCTAACCACTCCCCTGAACCACCCCGTTCTATTTTTGTTTTACTCCCAAAGCACACCCAGAATAGTTCTCCACCAGAGCACCCACCACTCTTTAAAAACTTGATTCTTTACAAGTCTTTCTTATTAGGCTGCCAGTTCAGTGACAACATGGATTAGCAATGTCTTATTGTTAAAACCCTCAGAGACTAGCCGAGCCTGTCACATAAAAAGAGTTCATTTACTAAATGAACAAGATGCTGATATTCTGACCCACAAAAGGACACAACCATTAAAAATCTCAGGACACTTACCTCCGCACAGCAAGGCCTCCTAGGAGTTTGTAACGCAGAGACTCTGCCTGGGCTATGGCACACAGACCTCTCGTGGCCACCTTTTCAGCATAAAGCTTTAAGAAGGAAACAAGGCACATCCTTAAACTTGTTACCTTTGCCACTGTTTTCAAATAAAACCCAGTACATCCATCATACAAGCATACACCATTTTATGTATCATTGTACTACCCAAGTACTAAAGCACTTCTTATGCCCACACCTAACACACACTCAGTGACATAGGCTGAACTATTCCTCACTGCCCTCCCACTCCCAGCTCTTTCTATGGCCACACCAAGGAGACCAATGGGGCAACCAATCCTTCATATGTATCATTACTAAACCCAAGGTGAATGTAAAATCTTGCTAACTGCTTATTAGAAGAACTTCAACAAAATACCAATCCATTTGTATTACTCACTGATCACAAATAACTTTTCAGGGTGATAATATGGGTTTTCAAAAGTACCATCCTAAAGAGCCATTTCCAGGCCCACAGTAACCTCTGGCATAAACCAGGACCACTCACCTCTACACTGCCCTCAGGGAAGCCAAATCTCTTCTGAACCACAGCAGTCAATTCCCGGATCCGCCGGCCCTTCTCACCAAGAACATTCTGTGTCCTGGGGAAAAAGAAGAATGACAATTCATAGCTCTCATAAAATTCCAGATGTGATTTTAAATCTTGCGCATGTGTGGTAGTAAAATCTCATTCATTTGACACAAGCCGAGTATAAATTTTGGATGACAAGAACTAGAGTTAATTTTTTTTCTAAATGCAGCTTAAAAAAATATTCACTGAGACTAAATTCATTGGTTGTCCCCCTAAGTTTACAGAATAGACCACCTTAGTACAGACGACAATTATAGGTGATGGCCAGAAAAACGAATTTTTACCTGGTGGCCAAGATAATGATTTCTGTCCTGGTTGGTGTAACTCGGACCTCAACTCCAGAGTACCCATCTTCAGCCAGCTCCCGAGTGAGAAACTCATTCAGTTCAGCTTTGAATATGCCGTCAGCAACAAACTAACCAAAAAGTAAATTCAAAATTAGGATGTGGGCGCAGGCTCACTTTTTCTAGCCCAGCCTTTCAGCCAATGCAACCCTCATCAAAACTCAACACCTCCAACAAATGACCCATCATAGATTATTTTACCTTTGTTCCAGAGGAAACATGGCAACCCTTCTCAGACAAATGCCTCTAGGTCATCTTTTGGAAGTTACTTTGACCCAGGGCCCTTAAAACTGTGCCACAGAACGCAGCACAGAGTAGAGGCCACATGGACAAAGAGAACACCTCCAGTCAGACTCGTCATCTTCTCTTCACTGAAGGGTTTTAAAACTGTCATTTATATGTACACATGCTAAACAAAAAACTGCTCTTAAATGGCACATTTAGAACTAATCCAGCACAGCAGGAACACTGTTTGCAACCAGCAAAAAGGGCAGATACTGACTTTAGTTAAGCAGTCTCACCTGTAGACACAACTGGGCCCATGAGAATCCCAGTCACCTTAATTATTGCCTTAATTATTCCCACGTGTTTCACAAAGTCGGCAAATCCTAACTCACAAAAGCGTGTGGATTTCACCTTAACATCGATGTTATGTGTACACAAAATGGCAAATTGTCTAAAAGCAAATGCACTTTACACACTTCTCTCCCATGGAAAAGCAAAAAATTAAACTCAAGGAAGCGTTTTCCCCAGGTCCCCCCTCCATTTCCCCAGAACTTTTCCTTGGCCCCAGCTGGAACAAGAACTTGTCAGTAACCTTCCCGACTGAGGTCTTTGGGGTCAGAAGGCTGCACCCGACAGGACTAGCAAGAAGACAAGAAGAATACACTGCTACCGCCCTTTCCCAAAGCCACAGTTAAGATGAGGAGAATGGCTCATGCCCTCAAAACACCACACGTTCACTAATTTTATTGATTGACCAAAAAATACTCACAATCGCCTTCTCCGGGGCAGGAGGGGTCCCCGGTGCTCATCTCTGCTCTCCGCCCGGAACCGGCAGAAATCTCTCTCTCCCATCCCCACCATACTGCCCTCGCCCGGCTCGGGCCTGCGCTCTATCAACACCCATCCGCGGCCCACGGGAATGCCACGCTGCCCAGCCACTGCCCGAGGCATGGCAGGGAGCCGCGGGGCTCGCGACGGCACCCAGAAAAGCTCCTGACCCGCGCGACTCCAAAGTTCCCTGCAACCGGGCCCCGGTGTGTCTCACCTTCCTCTTCTTGGATATCTGCACCGCCATCTTGCCTCCACGCGCCGCCGAAAAGAAGGGGCTAGTGGGAGGAAGTGCGGATAAAGGGCGCTGTACGACGACAAAGAACTGCGCGACGTCGACCCCTCTAGGCGCTCATGGGAAATGTAGTTTTTACTTTAGAAAGGAGGTAAAAGGAAAGAGAAGAGTAATGGAGACACCTATAGGCAGAAACAGGATCAGATCAATCGGAACTTAAAAACTACAAGGGAGCTTAGAGTCCAATTCTCATCAGTTTAAAAACGAGCAACGTCCGGCGCAGAGATGGAAATTACAGGTATAAGCTCACACAACAAATGCATGGAACCCTGGTCCCTACACTTTACGCTGTAATGAAAATTGGCTGAAAGCCCTCAATGAAATTCATTGAGGCGCCTATCTCTTCCAATCTGTGTCCATTTCCTCTGTTCCAAATGATAATAATAATAGTATCTAATATGTATTAAATATTCTAAGGACTGTTTTCCCCCCTAAGGACTGTTTAATGACCTTTATATTATTAACCCTTTTACCTCTACCTCACTTTCATAAAGTCTGTTACAACTTGTAACAGAAGTCACAATAGTGGCTCACAATTCTTTTTCAATTAAAAAAATTTCCCCTCACATTTTATTACGAAAAATTTCAAGTGTACAGAAAAGTTGGAAGGATTGTACAGTGCACACCCATATATTCATCACCTAGGTGCTGCAATTAACATTTTTGCTATATTTGCTTTATCATATATTTATCCATCCCTCTATCCACACAACGATGCATCTTTTGATGCATTTCAAAGCTACTTGCAGACATCAGCACACTTCACTCCTTAACACTTCACCAAAAGTTTTTTTTCCAGCTTTATTGAGAAATAATTGACATACATCAATGTATAAGTTTAAGGCATACAACGTAATGGCTTGATTTACATACATCATGAAATGGCTTGTGCTAATCAAGAAATGATTACCACAAAAGGTTCAGCTAACATCCATCTTCTCATATAGATACAAAAAAAAAAGAAAGAAAAAAATTTTCCTTGTGATGAACAGTTTTATTTTAAACCTGAATAGTTTGCCTCCATTTAAAAATCAGATTTCTCTATAAAACTATTCTAGGTTTTCTTAAAAATATAGAAAAGTCTAGCAAAATACTGGGCCCACATTTCCTCATAGCAGCACTCTCCTTCCCTGTTATATGGAAAAGGGTTTTTCAATGTGCCAAGGTCTCTGGCAGATTCACTCACTTATTGTCTGGTCCTAGAGGCCATTTGCTCTTTTCCCCAGCACTGAAACAACCCTGATGCTGAGCTCTGTCCTATAATCATGGAATTAACAGAGTTCTGGGGGGAGCTATACAGAGGGACCAGGGAAGATGGAAAGAATTGGATGAACCAAAAAGACATTCTGTGGACTTGATGTACCTTGGTGATGGATTGAGGTTGAGGGGGAAATTGAGAATGACACCAGGGATGGATGCTTAGTGACAATGCTCACTGAGGTAAGGAAGTCAGGAACAGGCTTTTTTCTCCATGTGTCATCTCCCTCTGTCACTTCCTCTAGGATTGGGCCTCTCCTAGTTGCTCCCATAACTATAACACTCATCTCACTGGGTTGGAATGGCCTGTCAATACATTTCTCCCACTAGACTGTAAGCTCCATAAGAGCCGAGACCAAGCCTGTTTTGTTCATTACATCCAGAGTCTAGGATATGGCCTGGCTCAGGCCCAGTGTCAATCAAAGTTTGATTATCAAGCAAATCAGTGCATGAATTCTATATCAGTTTTTGGTTGTGTGGTTCATATGTACAAGTGCCATATCTTACCTGGGTTGCCCACAAAACCAAGTTGCAGAGACTCAAAGCTAAGGATCAGACCATGGCAAGTTCTTTGAGGTAAACGTCAACTCTGGAGTCTCCACAGTAGCTCATCTGCTGCCCTTCCCCAATGACACAAGAATATGCCTGCCTGGGTATTGTCCTCTGGTCCCAGGAGAAAGCCCATGAAGGAAACCTTTACCTTTAACATAATGCCTTTCACTTTATCTAACTATTATTAAGAAGACATTATATTACTCAAAATAACGCTGTAAAAATAATAGTAGTCACAATACACTGAATTCTTTTTTTTTTTAATTTTTAATTTTTTTTTTTTTGGCCGCGTTGGGTCTTTGTTGCTGCACGAGGGCTTTCTCTAGTTGCGGTGAGCGGGGGCTACTCTTCGTTGCGGTGTGTGGGCTTCTCATTGCGGTGGCTTCTCTTATTGCGGAGCACAGGCTCTAGGCACATGGGCTCAGTAGTTGTGGCACACGGGCTCAGTAGTTGTGGCGCACGGGCTTAGTTGCTCCGCGGCATGTGGAATCTTCCCAGACCAGGGCTTGAACCCATGTCCCCTGCATTGGCAGGCGGATTCTTAACCACTGTGCCACTAGGGAAGTCCTGAATTCTTTTTTTAAAAAGAATATTTATTTATTTATTTATTTGGCTGCACTGGGTCTTCGTTGCGGCACACCAGATCTTCGTTGCCATGTGCAGGATCTTTGTTGCAGCATGCAGGGTCTTTAGTTGTGGCATGCGAACTCTTAGTTGCAGCATGTGGGATCTAGTTCCCTGGCCAGGGATCGAACTCAGGCCCCCTGCATTGGGAACTCAGAGTCTTAGCCACTGGACAACCAGGGAAGTCCCTACACTGAATTCTAATTAAAAGTTGGGACCGCGAGGGAATTCCCTGGTGGTCCAGTGGTTAGGACTCTGTGCTTTCTGTCAAGGGCCCAGGGTTCAATCCCTGGTCAGCTGTTCGGCGTGGCGGGGGGGTGGGGAGGAAGATATCTGACTTTGGGATTTCCCTGGCGGTCCACTCGTTAAGACTCCTCGCTTCCACTGCAGGGGGCGCAGGTTCAATCCCTGGTGGGGGAACTAAGATCCCGCAAGCTTCGCAATGTGGCCAAAAAAAAAGTTGGGACTGCGAGAGTGACTTAATCTCTTCCTGGATATCCAAAATGGAAACAAGGTTTCCTCAGTTTGGCCCTTCATACCGCAGGAGCGTACCTGGAACTATGAAGAGGGGGCGACATGTCTGTGAGTGCCACACAGGTCCTGTCCTGAAATTCCTAAAAATCAAAGGTGAGACGTGCCTGGTTGAATGAATATAGCCCACAGTTTTGGAGTACTGTTTAGTCACTTGAAGACCAGCACAGTGGAATCTCATAGAAAGCATTTAACACATGCGGATCCAACTAGAGGAGCTTGGCAAAAAAGAAGAGAGAATTTAAATAGAATGAGTGAAGGGACTTCCCTGGTGGCGCAGTCGTTAAGAATCCGCCTGCCAATGCAGGGGACATAGGTTCAAGCCCTGGTCCGGGAGGATGCCACATGCCGCAGAGCGACTAAGCCCGTGGGCCACAACTACTGAGCCTGCACTCTAGAGCCCGCCAGCCACAGCTACTGAGCCCGCGTGCCACACTACTGAAGCCTGCGTGCCTAGAGCCCATACTCCGCAGCAAAGAGAAGCCACCGCAATGAGAAGCCTGTGCACCACAACGAAGAGTAGCCCCCACTCGCCGCAACTAGAGACAGCCCGCGCACGCAGTAATGAAGACCCAGTGCTGCCAAAAATAAATAAATAAATAAATTGAGTGAGAGAAGGTGGGTGTGCCTGCCTCCCTTCTCAGTGAGGTGGGAGGACAGAGGAGCCCTTCTGCTTAACCAGGCTCTGTAGGTCTTGCTTCTTGAGGACCTCTCATGGGGTGAGCATCTAGCTGGGCTGAGTGTTCAACGATTTATGTTTTTTTCCTACAAGACCTCTGAAGAAGCCAACAACTTTTTCCAGTGTTCAACCGAAGAACCAGGGATCTGTGCCAGTCCTAGAGGGAATACTGGGTTGACAGAGAGAGGGTAGGTATATCAGTCTCCACTAGACGAAGTGGTCCCCAACCTTTTTGGCACCAGGGACCAGTTTTATGGAAGACAATTTTTCCATGGACAGGATGCGGGGGGGAATGGTTCAGGCAGTAATGTGAGTGCTGGGAGCGACAGATGAAGCTTCGCTCGTCCGCTGCCCAACTCCTGCTGTGCAGCCCGGTTCAACAGGCTGCACACTGATACCGGTCCAGGGGTTGGGGACCCCTGCACTAGAGCACCTCTTAAGAGATTATTGTCTTAGGATAATATCGACTACCTTTGGTCATCACTTCCTTTAGATAATAACGCCTCCAAGCGAGATACGATGATGCCATCACATTCTCAATGATTTGATTAAAATTCATCAGTGACTCACTCTGGGCCTTGAATTGAGTCTCTGGATATCAAGAGAACAATACTATAGAATAAATTTTTAAAGAACTTTAATTAATTTATTTATTTATTGGCTGCATTGGGTCTTCATTGCTGTGCACGGGCCTTCTCTAGCTGCGGTGAGCGGGGGCTACTCTTCGTTGCGGTGCACGGGCTTCTCATTGTGGTGGCTTCTCTTTGTTGTGGAGCACAGGCCCTAGGCACGTGAACTGCAGTAGTTGTGGCACACGGGCTCAATAGTTGTGGCTCGTGGGCTCTAGAGTGCAAGCACAGTAGTTGTGGTGCACGGGCTTAGTTGCTCTGAGGCATGTGGGATCTTCCCGGACCAGGGCTCAAACCCGTGTCCCCTGCATTGGCAGGCGGATTCTGAACCACTGTGCCACCAGGGAAGTCCCTAAATGGTGTCTTTAAAGCATTCATCATAGTGCATAGCATGTGGAAAGTGTTCATTAAGTGGGACAGATTATCACTTCTTTTAAGGCAAATAAACAACTTGGCATTTAGGTTTATGCTAATCTTCAATGTTTTTGGTTAGGGTGTCACCTTGCCAACACTAACACATGGGCCCACACCTCTGCTCTCTGCAGAAGGCTGTAACACACCAGTACCTTTCACACATACCAGGCGCTATTTGCTATGTAGGGCAGAGAAGTCTTTCTTTAAAGAAAGATGTGGGGAAAATTGGGTCAGAGGTCAGGTTGCAGAAGCAGAAAGACACGGCCAAGGGAGAGAAAAAGGCCAAGGAGGCCCCAACTCATCAAGCTTCTTCCAGGGGTGTGAGATCAGCCTCTGGTCTGGGGAGCTGCGGCCTGACGACAGCTGCAACAGTGACCTGCCCAGGGCCAGTAAGGGCTAGGAGGGAGAAGGCAGGGGGTAGGCAGGCAGGTAAAAAAGACCAGCTGGACCTTTCGTGAGTGGATGTTACCAAGCCCAGCTCAAGGACGGGGAACACAGCTGCAGTACCCAGAAAGAGTAAGTTTGTCCAGTTTGATTTTAGAACATGAAATTCCCCCCTTTCCTAAACCGGCTCTCCCAAAGCTCTGCATATGTCGCCCTCTGGCGCTCACAACTGGTAACTACAGTGCCCTGTTCAACCTCTTTCCCAGAAAGGGGTGGGACTGCTGCTCTCCCCGCAGACGCTCCCCACCCCTTCAGCTGGCCCACTGCCCAAGTGGGCATCTTTGGCTAACCCCATGCAAAGACCTGAGAATGTGGGACAAAACATAGCTGGGGAGGTGAGAGTCCTCCGCAGAAACAAGAGCCAAGAGGCTGGCTTAGCAGAATTTGACTAGCGGAGTCCACACATTAGGGCTGAATTTACCATGACTCCATTCAGGTGACTGAAGAACAGGAACAAGATGGTAACAAGCCAGGGCTACCAACTGCCTAGCTTCCTACTCAGAGCCAGGTCGTGTGAAGGGGCGGCTGGTTAGCTCGGAGACAAAGGGAGAGGACAAGAGCCAAGGGCTGGCATGCGGCCAACACAGGGGTATGACGGGGGCTGGCTGCCTCTTTCTTAACAGTGAGTGCTTTGGGTTTTTGTAGAGAAGCCATTAGAATCATCTAATCTTGTTCTCCAGACCCTGATTCCACAGGCTCAGAAGATTCAGAAGGGGTTCAGGCTCCAAGTAACCTCTGCTTAGCCTTGTGCTTCCCCAGAGAGTCATGGCCATGTTTACCCTGTGAATGTTGCAGGCCTCCACATGGTCAACGAGCACTGGGGAGGATTGGGAGCAGTGGAACTCGCCTCCACTGCTGGGGGGAATGTAGATTAGCACAGCTGCCTTGGAAAGTTTGGTATCCTGAGGAATATTGGTGGTGCATCCCCAAACCCCAGCAATTCCACTTCTGAGTATACAGCCCAGAGCCCTGATCTTCAAATTTTTGTGCTCACATTCTCTCTACAAGAATTTGAAGGATACGGTTTTCTTTTGTACATTCTAAGTTACGTAGAACTTTAACATAGGTAGAACTTTTCACCCTTGGTTTAAACAAACTTGAAAAGACTATTATTTCCAGTATCATCGTAATGTCAACTCTTTGAGATAAAGCAGTTAGTCATTCTTTTAAATGTATCCATAGGAATATAAATGCCACCGTGATTTGAACCCACAATTATCCACTTTAAAGGTAGACAACAAGTTTTTCTTGAACAGTTGCATGTTATATATGGTTTCATTTTCTCCTTGAACTTATATTTCCATTCTGCACAGCCCTGGGAATATCTTCATGTACCCTGGAAAATCCAGAGTTCCCTGTGAAGTGGATCCATGATCTCTTCCCCATTCACTCTGAGTTAACTCAGGTTTGGCTCAGCTGAGTGATTTTCCAGGAAGATCCCAAACCAGCTGGGTGTTCTTCTAGCTCGGTGACCCACTGAAATTTAGTTCCTTTCCATTACCCTTTGTTTGTTCAAGAAGAGTCTGAACCAGGGTCCTAGCATGCAGGGGCACAAGTGCTTCTAACCACAACACTCTTAAAAGATTGCTGCTTATGTAAACAACAGGGAATTTCACACACTAATAATTACATATATCAGAGCTTATAATGTACCAGGCACTGCTCTAAGTACTTTATAAACATTATTGCCCGATAATCCTCACCATGAAGTTTAACCTATTTATCACACTATAACCCATTTTACCAACAAAAGGAAAGTGTCTTCTAAGACCAAAAATCTATCCCCCTAAATAAAATTACTTATGAATATCCAGGAATTTAAAGGATTAGGCAACCTCATTTTCCAGACGTTACTGATAATTTTCCACCAATAAGAAGCCACAGTTGGAGAAGTTAAGAGAAGTTGAAGATGTCTTCATTTTAATTGTAATGAGACCTATTGAGAAGGAAGTAACCAGGGACCAGAATGATTCATAAATTCTTTCCTTAAAGAGACTTTGAATTAACTACAGTCGAAACAGGACACTAGATGAGTGACATAAATGTTTTGGGACCACAAAGTGTTTCAGGATACCTAGTCCAGTCCAGTCCCATCGCGGAGATGGGATGGCTGCTGAAGAGCAGGACAGTTTGGAAGAGCGACCGCTAGAGGGCGGAAGAGCACAGCGAGCCCGCACCGGACACGGGAAAGCCAACCGCGTCCCTGATGTCGAGAAGCCAAATGAAAAAGCCTGGCGGGCCTGGGGCGTGGGGAGAGGGGGGCGGCGGTGGGGGAACTGACCGCCTGTCCCACAGCTTCTCCTGAAGGGCAAGGGAGGCAGATGCCTGGAGGAAGGTTATGGACCAGCGGTGTCCGACAGAAATAACAACATGAGCCACTTACGTAATTTCAAATTTTCTAGTAGCCACTTTATACAAGAAAAAAAAAGGAACAGGTGACATTAATTTTAACATTTTAAAATTTACCCACATATATCCAAAATGTTATCATTTCAACATTAATATAAAAATTAATTAATATAATTAATTTAATATAATAATATATTAATATATAAATTAATATAAAAATTATTGAGATAGCTTACTTTAAAAAATTTTGGTATTAAGTCTTTGAAAACCAGTGTGTATTTTCTATTCACTACAGCATTTCTCAGTTTGGACTAGCCATGTTTCAAGGGTTCAGTAGCCACTCGTGACTATAGATATTTAATTTCTTCCAGGTAAGTACCTCCTGCAGGACAAAGGCCTTATGAGGATTCCAGTAGCATCCTAGGGAAAAGGTCAGGGCAAGGACACCTTCTGGCCTAGCCTACAGCCTTGACCTACACCCCCAACCCCTCCCCCCAAAACACCTCCTGTACAGGTTTCTGCCGGGTCGCTGCTACCTCTCTGCTCATCTCTCAGGCCCCTCCTTGCTACATAGAGCTGCTTACTGAAATGCAGCTCAGTGTGTCAGGCCCCAGATTAGGAAATTTTCATGGCTCCTGGTGTCCCTTCTGCTCTCCTCTGGTCTGTGACCAGAGATGGTCAGTCTTGAAGAGGTTTGAGAGTTTAGATCGCTTACCTTCAATGATTGGGAAAATGATAACAGCAACGATTGGATTGTAATTCAGTTTCCTACTGAGAGAGGCAGACCCTCAGGGAGGTGAGGGCAGGCTCTGCTATCACCAAGCCTGGTGTGGATCCCAGCTGTAGTGGCTTTGGGCAAATGGCTTAAAGCTGTCTCTGTGCCTCAGTTTCCTTATCTGTAAAACAGGGGTAATAATAGTCCTTATCCAATAGGCATGTTGTGAGGATTAAATGAGATACTTAGTGCTTGGCACATAGGAAGAGCTAAATAAATATTAACTCTTAAAAATCAACTTTTGCATAACTGCATGTTAACCCTTTTAAACAATTATTATTTGCCAAAATACATAAACTGTTGAGAACTGCCAGCTGCTGTGTTGGACCTGGAGTTGCTCTGATTAAACATTTGTCTGTGGTGCCTGGATTGGGCTATTATGACAGTCCTCCTGTCACCAGCCAACTGGATCCCATCATTATCAGTCTGCCAACTACAATTTTTAAACAACATAAAGAAAAAGTTTACCAATTAAAATACCTTTAAAAATAATTTAGTTATTTGCTAATAAATAGCTAATGCTTATTGAATACTTGCAAAGTGCCAGGTGGGTTTTTTTTGTTTTTTTTTTAACGTGCTCTAATGCATTGAATTTCCACAACAACTTTATGAATTAGAGTCTATATTTTACAGATGAGGAGACAGATCACACAAGTAGGGGGTGGCAGAAGTTAGATTCAAATCCAGACAGTCTGGCTCCAGAGTCAGCATGGGCCACCCTTTTCTACTTTTCACCGCAAAATCTATTCCTTCAACCCTTAGGCCTTGTGTGAAGCTCTTTCCCCTAGCCCAGCCCCAGCCCTGGGCCTGTGTGCTCCTGGTCCTGTGTTCCCAGAAGTGCTTGGGTCAGACCGCCAGTCACCTGTCATGTGACATCGCCATGGGTTATGCTGGAATCTAGTTCCTCATACCAGCGTGTCAGCCTCCTGCCTGGTGACAAGGCCCAGGCCCAGGCTCAGGGTAGGGAGCTGGATAGGTTTGATTTCTGGCTCTGGAACCTATTTTGTGGGTGCCTTAAACAAAAAGCTTAATTTGCTGTGCCTCAAAGGTGTCATGAGTGCTTTTGGCCCTATGTGTAAAGTTCCTGACACATAGTGGATGTTTTATAAATCCTGGCTTCTTATCATCAAAGATAATGACTGTGCTATATTTTTCTCTGAATTAAAATATAAGTTAGCTTCCTTACAACCATAAAATGGAATAATCAGTAAATTGATATGGAAGGCAATTTGGTTACAACCTGAAACTCATTAAATACACTTGCCCTTTGACCCAGCAATTGCATTTCTAGGGAATTATATACAAGTATATTCCCATATGTGAGAAATTATATATGCACAAGAAAGTCATTGTAAGAAAAGGTTGAGAGCCACCAAACTGTCAAACATTAGGAAACTGTTTAAACAAATTGTAATATATACATCAGATGAGATATGATGAAATCATGAATAAGAATGACATGGCTCCATGTACAGTGGGAGGAACCGCTCTCCAAAAAAAAAGAGCAAAGGGGAGAAGAGCATGGAAAATGTTACAATTTGTATACAAACTAAAAAGAAAGGCTATATATGTAAGTACTTATATATGGATTGAATATCTCTGGAAGGAAGTGCCAGAAACAAGGGGGCTGCAGAGCTGGGCTTCAGACGTGGGTAGGAAGCTGACTTTTCACTGACTACCCTTTTTGAATGTTGTATGATATGCGTGTATATCAATTAAAATTTTAACTAAAAATAAAAGTGAACACCTGGGGCTTCTCTGGTGGCACAATGGTTAAGAATCTGCCTGCCAAAGCAGGGGACATGGGTTCGATCCTTGGTCAGGGAAGATCCCACATGCTGTGGAGCAACTAAGCCTGTGCAACACAACTACTGAGCCTGCGCTCTAGAGCCCATGAGCCACAACTACTGAGCCTGTGCATCTAGAGCCCATGCTCCACAACAAGAGAAGCCACTGCAATGAGAAGCCTGCACACCGCAATGTAGAGTAGCCCCCACTCAACGCAACTAGAGGAAGCCTGCATGCAGCAACAAAGATCCAATGCAGCCAAAAATTTACAAAATAAAATAAATTTATTTTAAAAAGTTAAAAATATTTTGGCAACCCAATCTAAAAATGGGCAGAAGACCTAAATAGACATTTCTCCAAAGAAGATATACAGGTTGCCAACAAACACATGAGAGGATGCTCAACATCACTAATCATTAGAGAAATGCAAATCAAAACTACCATGAGGTAACACCTCACACCAGTCAGAATGGCCATCATCAAAAAATCTACAAACAGTAAATGCTGGAGAGGGTGTGGAGAAAAGGGAACCCTCTTGCACTGTTGGTGGGAATATAAATTGATACAGCCACTATGGAGAACAGTATGGAGCTTCCTTAAAAAACTAAAAATAGAACTACCATACAACCCAGCAATCCCACTACTGGGCATATACCCTGAGAAAACCATAATTAAAAAAGAGTCATGTACCAAAATATTCATTGCAGCTCTATTTACAATAGTCAGGAGATGGAAACAACCTAAGTGTCCATCATCGGATGAATGGATAAAGAAGATGTGGCACATATATACAATGGAATATTACTCAGCCATAAAAAGAAACGAAATTGAGTTATTTGTAATGAGGTGGATGGACCTAGAGTCTGTCATTACAGGGTGAAGTAAGTCAGAAAGAGAAAGACAAATACCGTATGCTAACACATATATATGGAATCTAAAAAAAAATGGTTCTGAAGAACCTAAAGGCAGGACAGGAATAAAGACGCAGACATAGAGAATGTACTTGAGGACATGGGGAGGAGGAAGGGTAAGCTGGGACGAAGTGAGAGAGTGGCATGGACATATATACACTACCAGTGTAAAACAGATAACAAGTGGGAAGCAGCCACATAGCACAGGGTGATCAACTCGGTGCTTTGTGACCACCTAGAGGGGTGGGATAGGGAGGGTGGGAGGGAGGGAGATGCAAGAAGGAAGAGATTTGGAGATATATATATATGTATAACTGATTCACTTTGTTATACAGCAGAAACTAACACACCATTGTAAAGCAATTATACTCCAATAAAGATGTTTAAAAAATAAATAAATAAGCTACTATATATAAATATAAATACTATATCTATTACCTAAAATAGATAATAAGGTCCTACTGCACAGCATAGGAACTATATTCAATGTCTTGTAATAAACTAGAATGGAAAAGAATATGAAAAAGAATATAGATAGATAAAACTGAAACACTTTGCTGTACACTAGAAACTAATACAACACTGTAAGTTACCTATACTTCAATTTTAAAAAGCACATTTGTTTGTTTAAATGATAAACCATTTGGTATAGCAAATAATGTTTTGAACTAGGAATTAGAAAACTTGAATTAATTCTCTCATGTCTCACCAGATTTGTGGTATTAGGCAAAACGTGTAATTTATTAGATCTCAGTTTCCTCACCTGTAAAAGTGGAAGAAAAACTGTCCTTACATGAATGTGAGGTAAAGCAAACAAGCTAATACATGAAAGTCTTCAGTTAAAAAAAAAAAAAATATATATATATATATATATATTGGGAATTCCCCAGCGGTCCAGTGGTTAGGACTCCACGCTTTCACTGCCAAGGGCGCAGGTTCAATCCCTGGTTGGGGAATCCCACCAGCTGTGCAGCACGGCCAGAAATAAAAGGTGAAAAATATGTTACAAACATATTCTCAGGAAACGTGGGGGAAAAGAAAAATGAAACAGAGAGGAAGAAACATCTTGGTTGCCCAAGGTAACCACTTTGACATTTTAGCCATTTTTCCTCCATTGTATTTTTTTCCTCATAGTTTACCCTTGAGCTATGTTGAGAAGGTACACAATTTTGTATTCTGTTTTTCCTGTAACTTTATAACTTGACATTGGTTAACATCTGTGGCAGGTCCATGAGTCTCTCTCCACATCTCTTAATGGCCTGAGGGAAGGAAAGCATGTGGGCAGGGGTGGAGAGCTCTGTCTGCTCTGGGTCCCAGAGGGCCAGCTTCTCAGCCTTGGCACTTCTGACATTTTGGTGTGGATAATTCTGGGTGGTGAGGGTCTGTCCTGTGCACTGTGGGATACTGAGCAGCACGCCAGGCCACTGCCCACTAACTGCTGGTAGCACCCTTCTCCCTGCAGTTGTGACAACCCACAATGTCTCCTGACATTACCAACTGTCCCTTGGGGGTAGGGTTGCCAGGTTCAACTAAGAAGAATAGAGGACAGCCAGTTAAATTTGAATCTGCATTTCAGATAAACAACAAATAATTTTTTAGTATAAGTGTGTCCTAGAGGACATAATGAATAGGGACACAGTGAAAAATTATTATCTAGTGAATGAACCCATTCCTGGAAGCCTGAAGATACACTCCTGACAGCCGTTCTAGAGTCGGCCTCCTTCCCGACCTCAGGGCTGTGGATTCTTGGAGAGGCTTGGACACAGTACAATGTCCTCGCCAGCCCACACTCCCTCCAGAAAGTGAAAGCCTTTCCTCAGCAGATACAGCAATGCTGTACTAATGCTGTTTGTTCTCTCCTCTGCTTCCCCTGCTTTACCCAGGAAGGCTTTTAAAAATATGTCTACTAATATTTGCAAATGAATCAACAGACAAAGGATTAATCTCCAAAATATACAAACAGCTCATGCAGCTCAATGTCAAAAAAAACAAACAACCCAATCAAAAAATGGGCAGAAGACCTAAATAAGACATTTCTCCAAAGAAGATATACAGATGGCCAAGAAGCACATGAAAAGATGCTCAACATCACTAATTATTAGTGAATGTAAATCAAAACTACAATGAGGTATGACCTCACACCGGTCAGAATGGCCATCATCAAAAAACCTACAAACAATAAATGCTGGAGAGGGTGTGGAGAAAAGGGAACCCTCCTACACTGTTGGTGGGAATGTAAATTGATACAGCCACTATGCAGAACAGTATGGAGCCTCCTTAAAAAACTAAAAATAGGATTACCATATGACCTAGCAATCCCACTACTGGGCATATAACCAGAGAAAACCATAATTCAAAAAGACACATGCACCCCAATGTTCATTGCAGCACTATTTATAATAGCCAGGTCATGGAAGCAACCTAAATGCCCATCGACAGATGAATGGATAAAGATGTGATACATATATACAATGGAATATTACTCAGCCATAAAAAGGAAAGAAATTGGGTCATTTGTAGAGACATGGATGGACCTGGAGACTGTCATACAGAGTGAAGTAAGTCAGAAGGAGTAAAACAGATATTGTATATTAACGTATATATATGGAATCTAGAAAAATGGTACAGATGAACCAGTTTGCAAGGCAAAATAGAGACACAGGTGTAGAGAACAAACATATGGACACCAAGGGGAGAAAGGGAGGGTGGGATGAACTGGGAGATTGGGATTGACATATATACAGTACCTTATATAAAATGGATAGCTAATGAGAACTTGCTGTAGAGTAGAAACTAACACAATATTGTAAAACAACTATACCTGAATTAAAGAAAAATGTCGGGCTTCCCTGGTGGCACAGTGGTTAAGAATCCACCTGCCAATGCAGGAAACACAGGTTCGAGCCCTGGTCCGGGAAGATCCCACATGCTGTGGAGCAACTAAGCCCATTCGCCACAACTACTGAGCCTGCGTGCTACAACTACTGAACCTGCACACCACAACTACTGAAGCCCGCATGCCTAGAGCCGGTGCTCTGTGACAAGAGAAGCCACCACAATGAAGAGTAGCCCCCACTCACCATAACTAGAGAAAGTCCGTGCGCAGCAGCAACAAACACCCAATGCAGCCAAAAACAATTAAAAAAAAAAAAAAAAGACCATGGTGAAAATTGTGGCCGCCGGCAGGTCTCATCATTCCTGGGGAGAGAGCACCCAGCAAATCTCCTTGTGGGGAGGGACTCAGGTTCTGGCATGTTCAAGACATCCACTACCCCTGCCCTCCAAATTAGCAGGTTAATGTTTGAATCCCCCAGACTTCTAGGGCAACGGTGAAGAAGTTGACTGTAATAATTCCCTGATTTCTCTCACCTGTCAAAAGGACCACTTTTGTTAGTTGGCTTCATGTTTCCAGGAGTGTCTATTGATATTTGTCTGAGTCAACTGTTTAACTGCAGGAAACTTGGCCATTCTGATTCCCTCTGGGCCCCTTGAGGACGCCCCAGGTCCCATGAGGACATCTCCTGTTGGCTTCCAGTTTCCATGGGAGTGGGGAGAAAGAAGAGGTTAAAATATGCAGCCAGACTGACCTGGGTTCACACTCTGGCCTGGTAACTGAGTAGCTGTGAGGTCTTAGGAAACTAAGGTCAAAGCTCCCTTCATCTTGTGTTCCAGCCCTGCCTATTTTTCTTGCCCCTCTTATAACCAACCACCCTGATAAAGAGGAGGGAAAGGGTAAAGTCCAGAACCTACAACCCAGGTTTGGGCCAGAGACAGAAGATCCCATAATGGCAGTCTGTGTGCCCCAGGACAGGCCCCTCCTTCATCTTCATGGTCAAGTGGGCTGTTTACAACAAAACCCGGGATCCATGGCAACAGCTCCAAACACCTTTTGGCTCCAAACCTGAACTTTCTGGATTTTCTGAGAAGTTCACTTATAAATTAGAGCATTGTTTGGATATCTTTAATCACATCTGGCACTCAAGTATTCACAGTGTGTGTAACCAGGGGCACTCCTAATAAGCTTTGGTAAACACAGAAGTCCAGAAGATTTCTAGGCTAGACACCTGCCTCAGTGTTTATGCTGGAATGGGGGATCTCAAATTTCTATAGGGACGGGACCACCAAGAAAAGGTCCTTTAAGGCTGAAAGAAATGGGAGATTCTTTTGACTCTAAAAAACTGAAGATTTGAGAGAGCTTGAAGTAGCCTGAACTTGAAAACTGCCCAGGAAACAATAGTGATTAAAACAAGGGATTTGGCCTTTAAAGCAGGAACAAAACAATCACTGCAGGTTTGAGCTGGTGACTGGATCAGTAGAGAAGAAAGTGTCAAGTCCCTAGATTGTTTCTGTCCAAAGTGGAGCATTCCCCTGCAGCCTGGGAGAGATTTAGGAGACACGGAAACTAAATTTAATAAAGAGACCTTGTCTGGATCCTGATTCAAACAAGCCAACCATCAAAAAGGAAACACTATGAGACATTTAGGGAAATTTGAAAACTGACTGGATATTTGAGATGAAGCCAAGCTTGATAGTTGTTGAAGGTGAGTGATGGGTATATGGTTCCTTTTGCTATTTTTTTGACTTTTGCCTATGTTTGAATTTTTCCATAATAAAAGTAAAATAAGGCCTCCAAATAGACTGTTTCATATGTTAAGCTCAAATACTTCCCTTTCCTTACATATCATCAATTGCTTAAAATCATGCCACATTTTAATTTCCTTCACATGTGAATCACAATTTTCTGGTACAGTTATGTGTTTTTCCTGGAGTTTCTTGGCACTTTTCCTGTTCGTTTGGGAGAGAAGAACTTGTGCTTTCTTTACCATATGACTAAGAGCTTCTAGCTTCTTTTCTTTTTTTTATGATATTTTTATATCTTTTTTTTTTGGCTGCGTTGGGTTTTCGTTGCTGCGCGTGGGCTTTCTCTAGTTGTGTTGAGCAGGGGCTACTCTTCATTGCAGTGCATGGGCTTCTCATTGCGGTGGCTTCTCTTGTTGCGGAGCACAGGCTCTAGGTGCGTGGGCTTCAGTAGCTGTGGCTCGTGGTCTCTAAAGCATAACCTCAGTAGTTGTGGCTCACGGGCTTAGTTGCTCCACGGCATGTGGGATCTTCCCGGACCAGGGATCGAATCCGTGTCCCTTGCATTGGCAGGTGGATTCTTAACCACTGTGCCACCAAGGAAGTCCCAAGAGCTCTAACTCCTTAATTGTATTATCTATTGACTGGAACTCAATTCTTGAAGACCTTTTCTTTTTTTTTTTAATTGCGGTACGTGGGCCTCTCACTGCTGTGGCCTCTCCCGTTGCGGAGCACAGCCTCCGGACACGCAGGCTCAGCGGCCATGGCTCATGGGCCCAGCCACTCTGCGGTATGTGGGATCCTCCCGGACCAGGGCACGAACCCGTGTCCCCTGCATCGGCAGGCGGACTCTCAACCACTGCACCACCAGGGAAGCCCTTGAAGGCCTTTTTAAGACGTTGTTATCAGAACCTTCTGTTTTCCCGTTCTAATTTAAAGCAAATACTTCTAGGCAAACAGTTATCACTCTGGGATTTCCTTTCAACATGTGTCTGGATTAGTTCTATTTTTATTGATACTAAGTGTGCTAGCTCAGGCTGCCCAGAAGCAGAGCCTGAGACAAGGATTCTGGTGAAAGTGAGACCACTCTCTCAGTTAACCACTGTCACCAGGATAAAGCAGGGGAAGAAAGCTAAACAGGGAAGTATTCTTGGCTGGAGATGCTGGAGTTCATTCCCCCTTGACATAAGGTGGCATTTTGTGCAGCAACTCACAGCAGGGGCAATGGGTACGCTAGGCCAGTGGTGGTGGGGGGGGATTTGAGAGCACCATCCACCACTCTAGTGGTTCTCAAACTTGAGTGTGTACCAGAATTACCCAGAGGACTTGTTAAAACACAGATCACTAGGCCCCACCTCCAGAATTTCTGATTCAATAGGTCAGGGGCAGGTCCTGAGAATTTGCATATTTAACAGTTTGCCAGATGCTGCTTCTGGAACTATACTTCGAGAATCCAAAGCAGCACATGACATCTTACTTTCTTGTTTTTCTGGACTACAAGCTCAAGTAATTTTTTTCAGCATGAATGCATGGGAGGTACAAGTCAATTTTCCCCCTACACTTGTCTTTTCACTAGGCCAGTTCAAAAACATTTCCCTGAGAACTTTGCAGGCCATTTCATAGTTTCTAGGTTCAGAGAAGCCCAATGCCAGGTTTATCTCTATTCTCTCCCCTTACAGATAACCTGTTTGTTTTTAAGTTCCAGAAGCTGTTAGGCTTTCTGAAACCTCATGAGCCCTTAGTTATGCATTTTCCCCCCTTTTGGCTCTGCTCAGCATTCAATAGGCACTTTTATTTATTTATTTTTTGGCTTGAGGGATCTTAGTTCCCTGATCAGGGATTGAGAACCCGGGCCCTGACAGTGAAAGCACCTAACCAGAGTCTTAACCACTGGACCATCAGGGAATTCCCATCAGTAGGCATTTTTAATCTAAGGGTGGTTTGGAGATTTTTTGATTTCTTTTTTGTTTGCTTGCTTTGGTTGCTCTGAGAATTTCCCTTCTATTATTTCTCTGATTATTTTCTTGCTTCTTTTTTCTGTTTTCTGTTATTCTCATTAGAAAAATATCAGGCCTCTTGAAATTATCTTTTATGATTCAATTTTCCTCCCTTATTTAAAAAATATTTTTTGTCTCTATATTCTTTTTTTTTTTAATTTATTTTTATTTTTGGCTGCGTTGAGTCTTCGTTTCTGCACACAGGCTTTCTGTAGTTGTGGCGAGCGGGGGCTACTCTTCGTTGTGGTGCGCAGCCTTCTCATTGAGGTGGCTTCTGTTGTGGAGCATGGGCTCTAGGTGCACAGGCTCTAGGCACGTGGGCTTCAGTAGTTGTGGCTTGCGGACTCTAGAGCACAGGTTCAGTAGTTGTGGTGCACGGGCTTAGTTGCTCTGTGGCATGTGGGATCCTCCTGGACCAGGGCTCGAAGAGACTTTAGTGTTTTAGAGAATGTATCAAGAGACTTCCCTGGTGGCACAGTGGTTAAGAATCTGCCTGCCAATGCAGGGGACACGGGTTCTAGCCCTGGTCCGGGAGGATCCCACAGCCGCGGAGCAACTAAGTCCGCGTGCCACAACTATTGAGCCTGTGCTCTATAGTCTGCAAGCCACAACTACTGAAGCCCACGTGCCTAGAGCCTGTGCACCTAGAGCCCATGCTCCACAACAGAAGCCACCTCAATGAGAAGGCTGCGCACCACAACGAAGAGTAGCCCCCGCTCGCCACAACTACAGAAAGCCCATGCGTAGCAACGAAGACCCAACGCAGCCAAAAATAAATAATTAATTTTAAAAATAAAGAATATATCAAAATTAATTTACTTCCATTAACTGAAATAAAATACAATTCCAATTGCAAATCAAGTTTCTGACACTACAAATTTGTCATTGGATTAATTTACACAGAATGAAAAGTCTCAAATAATGATTAAAAGCAAGAACATTCCAAGATTTCCAGGTGGAGGGAAAAGCAGCATCTTTTGCCCTTGAATAGTCTAGGATACAATGTACTTAATAGTTGGAGGAAACCTGACAAAAGACAAAATCATCCTTAGTAAAATAGAAATATAAAACTTATGACCGTGGTATTATCCTTTGCTTTAAAAAATTGTTTTCCTTCCAGTTTTATTGAAATATAATTGACATGCGGCACTGAATAAGTTTAAGGTGTTCAGCATAATGATTTGACTTATATACATCATGAAATGATTACTGCAATGAGTTTAGTGAACACCCATCATCTCATACAGATACAAAATTAAAGAAGTGGAAAAAAATTTTTTTCCTTGTGATAAGAACTCTTAGGATTTACTCTCTTAACTTTCATATAAAACATACAGCAGTGTTAACTACATTTATCGTGTTGTACATCACGTCCCTAGTACTTATTTATCTTATAACCGAAGGTTTGTACCTTTTGACTATCTTCATCTAATTTTCCCTCCCTCAACCCTCTGCCTGTGGTAACCACAAATCTGATCTCTTTTTCTATGAGTTTGTTTGTTTGATTTTGAAGTATAATTGGCCTACAACACTATGTTAGTTCCTTACACAACATAGTGATTCAGTATTTCTGTACATTTTGCAATTGTCAGCATGATAAGTCTAGTTACTGTCTGGCACCATACAAAGACATTACAAAATCTTGACTATATTCACAACGCCATACATTTCATACCCTTGACTCATTTATTTTGCAACTGGAAGTATGTAACCCTTAGTATCCCTCACCTGTTTCTCTTCGCCCGTCCCCTCTGGCAACAACGTGTTTGTTCTCTGTATCTATGACTCTGTTTCTGTTTAGTTCTGTTTGTTCATTTGTTTTGCTTTTTAGATTCTGCATACAAGTGAAATCATACAGTATTTGTCTTTGTCTGTCTGACTTATTTCACTTAGCATAATACCCTCTAGGTCCATCCATGTTGTCCCAGATTGCAAGATCTCATTCATTTTTATGGCTGAGTGATATTCCATTGTGTGTGTGTGTGTGTGTGTGACATCTTCTTTATCCATTCATCTACTGATGCACACTTGGAGTGCTGCCATATCTTGGTTATTGTAAATAAAGCTACAATGAACGTAGGGGTGTGCATATCTTTTCAAAGTAGTAGTGTCATTTTCTTTGGATAAATACCCAGAAGTGAAATTGCTGGATTATACGGTAATTCTATTTTTAATTTTGGGGGTAATTTCCGTACTGTTTTCCATAGTGGCTGCACCAATTTACATTCCCACCAACAGTGCACAGAAGATTCCCTTTTCTTCACATCCTCACCAAAACTTGTTATTTGTGTCTTTTGGTAATAGCCATTCTGACAGGTGTGAAGTGATATCTCACTGTGGTTTTGGTTTGCATTTCCCTGATGATTAGTGATGTTGAGCATCCTTTCATGTGTCTGCCTGTTGCCCATCTGTGTGTCTTCTTTGGAAAAATATCTATTCAGATCCTCTACTCATTTCTCAATTGTTTTTTTTTTTTTGATGTTGAGTTCTATGCATTCTTTGTGTATTTTGGATATTAACCCCTTATTGAGTATGTCATTTGCAGATGTCTTCTCTCATTTGGTAGGTTGACTTTTGGCTTTGTTGATAGTTTCCTTCACTGTGCAAAACCTTTTTAGTTTGATGTAGTTCCATTTGCTTATTTTTGCCCTTGTTTCCCAAAATTTTTATTAGCTCTTATTAGAATTTCAACAGTTTTTCCACTAATATCATTTTTCTGTTCCAGGACCCAATCCAGCATACCACATTGTATTTAGTTATCCTGTCTCCTGAGTCTCCTCTGGGGCAGTTTCTCAGTCTTTCCTTGTTTTTGTCTTTTTTCTTTTGAAAGTAGTGAAGAGTATTTGTCAGATATTTTGTAGAATGTCCCTCAATTTGGATTTTTTTCTCACGATTAGACAGGGATGAGGTGCTTGGGGGAGAATATCACAAAGGTGAGGTGCCCCTCTCATTACATGACATCAGCTGGTGATGGTACCCTTGATCACTTGATTAAAGCAGTTTGTCCTGCGTGAAATTACTATTTTTTCCCTTTCCATACTTTCTTCTTCGGCAGTGAGTCACTAAGTCCAGCACACATTTACGGGCGGAGAGCCAATTAAGCTCCATCTGGAGGGGAGAGTATCTACAAATGATATTTGGAATTCTTCTGCAAGTAAGATTTGTCCCTTCTCCCCATGTCTTTATTTATTCAATCACTTATTTAGATCAGCATGGACTCCTGTATATTTATGTTATACTTTAGGTTATACTCTAATACTCCATTATTTTGTTGCTAAAATTGTCCCAGCTTTGGTTATTGAGAGCTCTTTCAGGTTGGCGTCTACGGCCCTTTGACACACCCCCATCCTATATATTTAAGCACTTCCTTACTTTCTGGCACTAGCTTCTAGACTTTCAAATCATATTTTTTATTTCGGCAATCATATTTTTCATGTCCCAGAACTCTTTCCCATTTTCTTTCTTTCTTTCTTTCTTTCTTTTTTTTTGTTATTTGAATTTTTGAATTTTATTTTATTTATTTTTTATATAGCAGGTTGTTATTAGTTAACCATTTTATACACATCAGTGTATATATGTCAATCCCAATCTCTCAATTCATCACACCCCCACCCCCACCCCCACTATCCCCCCTTGCTGTCCATACGTTTGTTCTCTACATCTGTGTCTCAATTTTTGCCCTGCAAACCAGTTAATCTGTACCATTTTTCTAGGTTCCACATATATGCGTTAATATATGATATTTGTTTTTCTCTTTCTGACTTACTTCACTCTGTATGACAGTCTCTAGATTCATCCACATCTCAAAAAATGACCCAGTTTCGTTCCTTTTTATGGCTGAGTAATATTCCATTGTATATATGTACCACATCTTCTTTATCCATTCATCTGTTGCTGGGCATTTAGGTTGCTTCCTTGACCCGGCTATTGTAAATAGTGCTGCAATGAACATTGGGGTGCATGTGTCTTTTTGAATTATGGTTTTCTCTGGGTATATGTCCAGTAGTGGGATTGCTGGATCATATGGTAATTCTATTTTTAGTTTTTTAAGGAACCTCCATACTGTTCTCCATAGTGGCTGTATCAATTTACATTCCCTCCAACAGTGCAGGAGGGTTCCCTTTTCTCCACACCCTCTCCAGCATTTGTTGCTTGTAGATTTTCTGATGATTCCCATTCTAACTGGTGTGAGGTGATACCTCATTGTACTTTTGATTTGCATTTCTCTAATAATTCGTGATGTTGAGCAGCTTTTCATGTGCTTCTTGGCCATCTGTATGTCTTCTTTGGAGAAATGTCTATTTAGGTCTTCTGCTCATTTTTGGATTGGGTTGTTTGTTTTTTTAATATTGAGCTGCATGAGCTGTTTATATATTCTGGAGATTAATCCTTTGTCCGTTGATTCGATTGCAAATATTTTCTCCCATTCTGAGGGTTGTCTTTTCATCTTGTTTATGGTTTCCTTTGCTGTGCAAAAGCTTTGAAGTTTCATTGGGTCCCATTTGTTTATTTTTGTTTTTATTTCCATTACTCTAGGAGGTGGATCAAAAAAGGTCTTGCTGTGATGTATGTCAAAGAGTGTTCTTCCTATGTTTTCCTCTAAGAGTTTTATAGGGTCTGGTCTTACATTTAGGTCTCTAATCCATTTTGAGTTTATTTTTGTGTATGGTGTTAGGGAGTGTTCTAATTTCATTCTTTTACGTGTAGCTGTCCAGTTTTCCCAGCACCACTTATTGAAGAGACTGTCTTTTCTCCATTGTATATCCTTGCCTCCTTTGTCATAGATTAGTTGACCATAGGTACATGGGTTTATCTCTGGGCTTTCTGTCTTGTTCCATTGATCTATGTTTCTGTTCTTGTGCCAGTAGCATATTGTCCTGATTACTGTAGCTTTGTAGTATAGTCTGAAGTCAGGGAGTCTGATTCCTCCAGCTCCGCTTTTTTCCCTCAAGACAGCTTTGGCTATTCGGGGTCTTTTGTGTCTCCATACAAATTTTAAGATTTTTTGTTCTAGCTCTGTAAAAAATGCCATTGGTAATTTGATAAGTATTGTATTGAATCTGTAGATTGCTTTGGGTAGTATAGTCATTTTCACAATATTGATTCTTCCAGTCCAAGAACATGGTATATCTCTCCATCTGTTGATATCATGTTTAATTACTTTCATCAGTGTCTTATAGTTTTCCTGCATACAGGTCTTTTGTCTCCCTAGGTGGTTTATTCCTAGGTATTTTATTCTTTTTGTTGCAATGGTAAATGGGAGTGTTTCCTTAAGTTCCCTTTCAGATTTTTCATCATTATTCTATAGGAATGCAAGAGATTTCTGTGCATTAATTTTGTATCCTGCAACTTTGCCAAATTCATTGATTAGCTCTAGAAGTTTTCTGGTGGCATCTTTAGGATTCTCTATGTATAGTGTCATGTCATTGGCAAACAGTGACAGTTTCACTTCTTCTTTTCAAATTTATATTCTTTTTATTTCTTTTTCTTCTCTGATTGTCGTGGCTAGGACTTCCAAAACTATGTTGAATAATAGTGGTGAGAGTGGACATCCTTGTCTTGTTCCTGATCTTAGTGGAAATGCTTTCAGTTTTTCACCATTGAGAATGATGCTTGCTGTGGGTTTGTCATATACGGCCTTTATTATGTTGAGGTAGGTTCCCTCTATGCCCACTTTCTGGAGAGTTTTTATCATAAATGGGTGTTGAATTTTGTCAAAAGCTTTTTCTGCATCTATTGAGATGATCATATGGTTTTTATTCTTCAATTTGTTAATATGGTGTATCATATTGATTGATTTGTGTATATTGAAGAATCCCTGCATCCCTGGGATAAATCCCACTTGATCATGGTGTATGATCGTTTTAATGTGTTGTTGGATTCTGTTTGCTCGTATTTTGTTGAGGATTTTTGCATCTATATTCATCGGTGATATTGGTCTGTAATGTTCTTTTTTTGTAGTATCTTTGTCTGGTTTTGGTATCAGGGTGATGATGGCCTCATAGAATGAGTTTGGGAGTGTTCCTTCTTCCACAATTTTTTGGAAGAGTTTGAGAAGGATGAGTGTTAGCTCATCTCTAAATGTTTGAAAGAATTCCCCTGTGAAGGCATCTGGTCCTGGACTTTTGTTTGTTGACAGATTTTTTTTTTTTTTTTTTTTTGCGGTACGCGGGCCTCTCACTGTTGTGGCCTCTCCTGTTGCGGAACACAGGCTCCGGATGCGCAGGCTCAGTGGCCATGACTCACGGGCCCAGCCACTCCGCGGCATGTGGGATCTTCCCGGACCGGGGCACAAACCCGTGTCCCCTGCATCGGCAGGCGGACTCTCAACCACTGCGCCACCAGGGAAGCCCTGTTGACAGATTTTTAATCACAGTTTCAATTCATTACTTGTGATTGGTCTGTTCATACTTTTTATTTCTTCCTGGTTCAGTCTTGGAAGGTTATACCTTTCTAAGAATTTGTCCATTTCTTCCAGGTTGTCCATTTTATTGGCATAGAGTTGCTTGTAGTAGTCTCTTAGGATGCTTTGTATTTCTGCGGTGTCTGTTGTAACTTCTCCTTTTTCATTTCTAATTTTATTGATTTGAGTCCTCTCCCTCTTTTTCTTTTTTTTTTTTTTTTTTTTTTGGTATGCGGGCCTCTCACTGTTGTGGCCTCTCCCATTGCGGAGCACAGGCTCCGGATGCGCAGGCTCAGCGGCCATGGCTCACGGGCCCAGCTGCTCCACGGCACGTGGGATCTTCCCAGACCGGGGCACGAACCCGTGTCCCCTGCATCGGCAGGCGGACTCTCAACCACTGCGCCACCAGGGAAGCCCCTCCCTCTTTTTCTTGATGAGTCAGGCTAATGGTTTATCAATTTTGTTTATCTTCTCAAAGAACCAGCTCTTAGTTTTATTGATCTTTGCTATTGTTTTCTTTTTTTCTACTTTATTTATTTCTGCTCTGATCTTTATGATTTCTTTCCTTCTGCTAACTTTGGGTTTTGTTTGTTCTTCTTTCACTAGTTCCTTTAGGTGTAAGGTTAGATTGTTTATTTGAGATTTTTCTTGTTCCTTAAGGTAGGCTTGTATAGCTATAAACTTCCCTCTTAAAACTGCTTTTGCTGCATCCCATAGGTTTTGTATCATCGTGTTTTCATTGTCATTTGTCTTTAGGTATTTTTTGATTTCCTCTTTGATTTCTTCAGTGATCTCTTGGTTATTTAGTAATGTATTGTTTAGCCTCCATGTGTTTGTGTATTTTACATTTTTTTCCCTGTAATTGATTTCTAATCTCATAGTGTTGTGGTCAGAAAAGATGCTTGATATGATTTCAATTTTCTTAAATTTACTGAGGCTTGATTTGTGACCCAGGATGTGATCTATCCTGGAGAATGTTCTGTGCGCAGTTGAAAAGAAAGTGTAATCTGCTGGTTTTGGATGGAATGTCCTATAAATATCAATTAAATCTATCTGGTCTATTGTGCCATTTAAACTTGTGTTTCCTTATTAATTTTCTGTTTGGATCATCTGTCCATTGGTGTAAGTGAGGTGTTAAAGTCCCCCACTATTATTGTGTTACTTTCGATTTCTTCTTTTAGAGCTGTTAGCAGTTGCTGTATGTATTGAGGTGCTCCAATGTTGGGTGCATATATATTTATAATTGTTATATCTTCTTCTTGGATTGATCCCTTGATCATTATGTAGTGTCCTTCCTTGTCTCTTGTAACATTCTTTATTTTAAAGTCTATTTTATCTGATATGAGTATTGCTACTCCAGCTTTCTTTTGATTTCCATTTGCATGGAATATCTTTTTCCATCCCCGCACTTGCAGTCTGTATGTGTCCCTACGTCTGAAGTGGGTCTCTTGTAGACAGCATATAGATGGGTCTTGTTTTTGTATCCATTCAATGAGCCTGTGTCTTTTGGTTGGAGCGTTTAATCCATTCACGTTTTAGGTAATTATCAATATGTATGTTCCTATGACCATTTTCTCAATTGTTCTGGGTTTGTTTTTGTAGGTCCTTTTCTTCTCTTGTGTTTCCCACTTACAGAAGTTCCTTTAGCATTTGTTGTAGAGCTGGTTTGGTGGTGCTGAATTCTCTTAGCTTTTGCTTGTCTGTAAAGCTTTTGATTTCTCCATCGAATCTGAATGAGATACTTGCTGGGTAGAGTAATCTTGGTTGTAGCTTCTTCCTTTTCATCACTTTAAGTATATCATGCCACTCCCTTCTGGCTTGTAGAGTTTCTGCTGAGAAATCAGCTGTTAATCCTATGGGAGTTCCATTGTATGTTATTTGTCTTTTTTCCCTTGTTGCTTTCAATAATTTTTCTTTGTCTTTAATTTTTGCCAATTTGATTACTATGTGTTTTGGCGTGTTTCTCTTTGGGTTTATCCTGTATGGGACTCTCTGTGCTTCCTGGACTTGTGTGGCTATTTCCTTTCCCATGTTAGGGAAGTTTTCGACTATAATCTCTTCAAATATTTTCTCTGGTCCTTTCTCTCTCTCTTCTCCTTCTGGGACCCTTATAATGCGAATGTTGTTGCATTTAATGTTGTCCCAGAGGTCTCTTAGGCTGTCTTCATTTCTTTTCATTCTTTTTTCTTTATTCTGTTCCCCAACAGTGAATTCCACCATTCTGTCTTCCAGGTCACTTATCAGTTCTTCTGTCTCAGTTATTCGCTATTGATTCCCTCTAGTGTAGTTTTCATTTCAGTTATTGTATTTTTCATTTCTGTTTGTTTGTTCTTTAATTCTTCTAGATCTTTGTTAAACATTCCTTGCATCTTCTCAGTCTTTGCCTCCATTCTTTTTCCGAGTTCCTGGATCATCTTCACTATCATTATTCTGAATTCTTTTTCTAGAAGGTTGCCTATCTCCACCTCATTTAGTTGCTTTTCTGTGGTTTTATCTTGTTCCTCATCTAGTACATAGCCCTCTGCCTTTTCATCTTGTCTATCTTTCTGTGAATGTGGTTTTTGTTCCACAGGCTGCAAGATTGTAGTTCTTCTTGCTTCTGCTGTCTACACTCTGGTGTATGAGGCTATCTAAGAGGCTTGTGCAAGTTTCCTGATGGGAGGGACTGGTGGTGGATAGAGCTGGCTGTTGCTGTGGTGGGCAGAGCTCAGTAAAACTTTAATCCGTTTGACTGCTGATGGTTGGGGCTGGGTTCCTTCCCTGTTGGTTGTTTGGCCTGAGGCGACCCAACACTGGAGCCTACCAAGGCTCTTTGGTGGGGCTAATGGCAGACTCTGGGAGGGCTCACGCCAAGGAGTGCTTCCCAGAATTTCTGCTGCCAGTGTCCGTGTTCTGACAGTGAGACAGAGCCACCCCCCACTTCTGCAGGAGACCCTCCAACACTAGCAAGTAGGTCTGGTTCAGTCTCCCCTGGGGTCACTGCTCCTTCCCCTGGGTCCCGATGTGCACACTACTTTGTGTGTGCCCTCCAAGAGTGGAGTCTCTGTTTCCCCCAGTCCTTTCGAAGTCCTGCAATCAAATCCCACTAGGCTTCAAAGTCTGATTCTCTAAGAATTCCTCCTCCCATTGCCGGACCCCCAGGTTGGGAAGCCTGACGTGGGTCTCAGAACCTTCACTCCAGTGGGTGGACTTCTGTGGTATAAGTGTTCTCCAGTCTGTGAGTCACCCACCCAGCAGTTATGGGATTTGATTTTATTGTGGTTGCGCCCCTCCTACCTTCTCATTGAGGCTTCTCCTTTGTCTTTGGATGTGGGGTATCTGTTTTGGTGAGTTCCAGTGTCTTCCTGTTGATGATTGTTCAGCAGTTAGTTGTGATTCTGGTGTTCTCACAGGAGGGAGTGAGAGCACGTCCTTCTACTCTGCCATCTTTGTCTTTTTCTCTCCTGTTTTCTGATTGATTCTTTTTACTAGGAGCCCTTTCTTGTTGTATGGATCCAATATAATGTCAAATTAGAATTTATTTCTAATCATAAGGTTGTAAATTCTGTTTATTGGATTTAAATGATCAGAATTACTCTCTGAATAAACCACAAAAGACTTAATTACGGTTACAGAGTATATGTAAATATTAGAACTCTTGGCAATGTAAAAGTAACAGTATAGCTGTCAGTGTCAGAAGACGGGTGGAGGAGAGATGGAACAGAGTACAGGGGCTAAATTCTTCATTTTATACAGTAGAAATCACAAGATATTGCTAAAGTGGATGAAAGTGGAAATAAAGGTTCACTGAGCTTGAAGTAGTAATGAACAGAATAAACTAACACTATAACTGCCACAATGTGGAAGAAATTGGAAGATGAGCAGTAGTGTAAGTGTGCAGATGTCTTCATTTTCTTCATGAGGGGAGTCACTAAGTATTAATCCAGTTGATAAATCAAGAAATGGAGGTATATGCATATTAGCCAGATTTGATCAATCTGATGATGGTAAAAGCCATCACATCTCAAGTCAGAAAAGCTTACTGGCTTCCTTTAAAGAGGGGGCCTAGAGCAGGTTGGGATGGGGTGGGGTAAGACTGAATTTTTCCTTAGTAACATTCTGTATTAAAGCATTTAAAAATATATATTATGTTTTTAAGGTAATATTTTATAAAAATAATTTAAGTGTATGTAAATGTTGAACACTGGTTCAAAAGCTAGTGCTTGATAGAATGTGCAAGGTGGGAATGGCAATGATGGGGCTGGATGAGGCTGAGGGTGTGTAAGCTTGTGGCTGAAGAACACAGCCCTGCTTGGGTAGAGGTGTTCCCAGTGGCAGGGCCCCTTCCCTCTGTTCCTTTTGCAAGTTCATTCATCCAACAGCTTACCTAGCACTTGCTGAGTTTCAGATTCTGTTTTGGAGCTGGGGATAGGGAGCCATCTTTGTCCTTGAAATTGAAATCAATCCCTTACAAAAGACTGCTCACCTTAGAGTTGGCACTCCCCACCATGGGAAGGGTCTAGTCCATTTGACTTTCCTTTTCAGGACAAAGGAGGTGGAGGTAGGATTCCTGGGAGGTATGGTGATCAACCCTCCTGGTTTGCCCACCATTATCCTGGTTTTATAACTGAAAGTCCTTTATCTCAGGAAACCCCTCTGTCCTGGGCAAACCTGGGCACTTGGTCACCCTTTCCAAGGGAACAATTGCTAGCTCCATCTGTCACTTCTCCTTAGTCTTTGTCCTGCTGGAGGAGATCAAGGAACCCACGGCTCGTGGGAGTCATCTCTAGAGTTGACAGCAAGCTCTGCTTTCTGAAGTTTGGAGGGTCTGCAGTAGTAGGGTAGGCAGGGAGAAGATCAGGGAGCTGGTGATTCTGATTTCATGCATGTCTTTCGTTAAATTTATTCCTAAGGATTTTATGTTTTTTGATGCTCTTGTAAACAGAATTTTTAATTTCATTTTCAGTTCTTTCCTGCTAGTATTATATATGGAAATGCAACTGATTTTTATATATTGACTTCATTTATTAATTCTAGTAGTTGTTTGTACATTCCTTAGTATTATCTGTGTTAACAATCATGTCATCTGCAAATATAGACAGCTCCACTTATTTTTTTCCAATCTTTGTGCCTTTTATTTCTTATTGCAATTTGTATCAAATTAAATATAAGTGGTGGGGCTTCCCTGGTGGCACAGTGGTTAGGAATCCACCTGCCATTGCAGGGGACACAGGTTCGATCCCTGGTCCGGGAAGATCCCACATGCCATGGAGCAACTAAGCCCATGTGCCACAGCTACTGAGCCTGCGCTCAAGAGCCTGCAAGCCACAACTACTGAGCCCGCGCTCAAGAGCCTGCAAGCCACAACTACTGAGCCCACGTGCCACAACTACTGAAGCCTACGTGCCTAGAGCCCGTGCTCCGCAACAAGAGAAGCCACCGCAATGAGAAGCCCACGCACCGCAGTGAAGAGTAACCTCTGCTCACCGCAACTAGAGAAAGCCCACGCACAGCAACGATGACCCAACACAGCCAAAAAACCAAACAAACAAATAAATAAATGTATTTTAAAAAATAAATAAAATAAATATAAGTGGTGAGGACTGAAAGCCTGGCCTTATTCCTGATCTTACGGGGAAATCATTCAGTACTTTAACTTTAAGTGTCATGTTAGCTGTAGTCTTTTTATAGTTTCTCTTTATTAAGTTGAGGAAGTTCCCTTCTACTGCATTTCACAGTAAAGGGTATATTTGCCTTTTTTTTTTTTTTTTTTTTGCTACTCAGCCTTTAAACTCCTTACTCTTGTTTGAGGAATCCTCCACCCTTTGAGTCTTGGAGTAAGTTAAAGCCTGCCTTGCAGTATGGAATCACAAATGCCAACCACACAGATTCTCAGTGTCCCTGCAGCACAGGTAGGATCACATGACCTAGTGCAAGGGCACATGACTAGGGTCAGCCAATCAGATGCATAGGGGACTTTGACTGAAAGATGTAGGGCCAGCAAAGAATCCATTCTAGTGACAGAGGTGACAGTGGCCATATCTTGTTTCTGGGGCAGCAATAGGGCTAGGTTTGGTTCTGGCAATAGTGGGGGTATGAGTTGTGGTATCCATCGTTCAGCAGTAGTAGCTGCATGACTATCTTGCCAATACGTTCTTTGTATGATTAAGTCCGCCAGAATTGGTTTCTTTTGATTACAAATAAGAACCTTAAACTGTCCAAGTAGTTAAATACCAGTAAGCCCACCATAAAGAAATCTTGTTAGACAAACTGGAGATTTGTTAGATTTGTTTACATTCATTAGACAAATGTAAAACAGCCCCTGCCATACTGGGGAGCTGACCCATCTGTGAGCCTTCTTCCTCAGGATATGGCCCTCATCCTCCTTTCCAGCTCCTCCCCTCCCCTTTCTGTGCTTTGGCCACAGATCCATCTGAATCCTTCCAAAGTGTCCTGCCCTTTCCTTCCTCCCTGGCTTTGCAGCTGTTGAGTATCTTCTCCCTGGAATGCAGTTATCATCTCTCCCTAAACTGCTGACACTGCCTCCTAATTGGTCTCCCCCTCCACATCCCCTCAGGCCCATGTCCAGTCCATATTTCATACAACGGCCAGAGCCATCTTCTCAAAACGTATGTCTGAGCATGTCACCACTCTGTTTAAAATCTTTCAAAGCTTCTTTATTGATCTTTGGATAAAGACTAAATTCCTTAACACGACCCTCCAGACTCAGCATGGTCTGGCTCCTACCTACCTCTCCAGCTTACTGGAAGACACTTAGAGGTAGAAGCAGGGGACTGGATTGATACGGAATGAGGGGGGCAAAGGAGGAGTCAAGGATGACACCCAGATTTCTGGTTGGGGCAGAGGTAGGGAAGCTCCTTAATTTATTCACCTTTAAGACCTCAAAGGTGTGTACTAGTCAGCCTCACATCTTTTGCTGAACAGGGAGCTGAAAACCCATCCACCCACCCACCCACTCACTCAGACTTCAGTCTGACAGTCAACTACCTGACCAGCCAAGCAGAGGCTTTAGGAGTGAGCTGCAGCTCTTTTATTTTTCTGTCTTCGGCTTAGGCACTTTCCCTCCCAGTGTCTTCGTTTTCTCATCTATAAAGCAGGAATAATATCAATATTTTCTCTCTTCCCTTCCCTTCCCTTTTCTTCTCTCTCCCTCCCTCCCTGTCTCCTTGATAAAAAATTATTGTAAGTGGTAAATTGCAGGCATGTGACTGGCCCAAGTTGAGACATAGCTGGAGATGACCATCTCCTATGAGCCTCGGTAATAGAATCTATTTGCCTTTTAGAAAAATCACTCTGGTTTTCAGGTGGAGGATGTATTGCAAATAAGTTGAGACAGGAAAGAAGAGGTCTCCAGTCTTCTCAACCCCTGGAGAAATGTGTGGGGAGGTGGGCTACATGGAGGGTGGAACAAACAGACCTGCCCCAAAACTCAGGGTAATCCTGGATCCTCCACTGTCCACAGTCCGTCCCTCAGCACGTGCTGTTGGCTCTACCTCCAAATATAGATGAACCCCTTTACTTTTTTTTTTTTTTTTTTTTTGGCCATGCTACATGGCTCGTGGGATCTTAGTTCCCCGACCAGGGATCGAACCTGGGCCTCCAGCAGTGGAAGTGTGGAATCCTAACTACTGGACCACCAGGGAAGTCCCACCCCTTTGCTTCTCTTCATTTCTGCTGCCATCACCTTAGTCCAACCACCATCCGTTCTCTCTGACCTACTCCAATAATGGGATGCCCCGCCTCTGCTCCTGTCTCGCTCCAAAACATTTCCATCCGAAAGCCAGTGACCTCTAAAAATGTAAAGCAGGTACTGTTACTCATTTCCTAAGTCCTCCGCTGGCTCCCCAAACTCCTCAGCCCTAGCCACAAGCCTGCATGGTCTGCACCACTCCTTCCCTGTTCATCCAAACCCAGGCACCCAGTCCGTCCTTGCTCCTGTGCTTCAGGAAGGCCCAGCTTCTGTTCCTTGCCGCCCCCTCTGCCTGGGGGGCTCTTCCCCTGGCTCTCCCCACACACCGCACATCGCTGAGTCCTCCCCTGCAGGTCTCTGCCCAGAGGTCGTCTCTTTGAAGAGCCTCTTTCTAAGTACACTTGCCCCCAGCACTCTTTGTTCCATCACTTTTATTTCCTTCATAACACTTATCACTGCCTGAAATTAGGCTTTTTATATTTATAGAGGTCTCCTCAACATTCCTACTTTTACTTTTTTACGAATTTTAATTCTACTAGGAATACATAACTATGTTGTCCAAAGAGCCTGACAGGTGAACTCCTCTCCCAGTGAGATCCCTCACTGAAATGACAGCTCCATTTGTCCTATTGGCCATGATTTGTAAGTTCCCAGAACCATGCATGCATGGCACATTCCACAAACAGTTAATGAATGAAGAGTGAATCAAGGGCCACACTCTGGCTCTACCACATATTAGCTTCCCTTTGGGGAGGGCTGGAGGAGGAGGAATCAGAGGCCAAAGTCCAGAGGAGGCAACGGATTTGGGCAAACTACTTAGTTTCTCCAACTATCAGTTTGCTCATTTATTTTTAAAAAAAGGGAAAAGAGCATTTATCTCATAGAATTGTGAGCATCAAGTAGTGCCAGGCACACCATACACCCCCTCATGAAGTTTATAGTCTAGTGGGGGGGGGCAGTGGGGATGTACTTGAAACGCTGCATGTTGATTCCATAGTTTACCAATCTGTTCAGTGGTCCTAGAATGTTAGAGCCACGCTTTCCAAACTGGGCTGGAAAGAGCTATGTGGGAAAAGGGGTTACCCTGAAACCATCCGATGCATCTTCCTGGACTGTTTGTTTTACCTGGAAGTAATTTTTAGCATTATGTTTTATAATAAAATAACACAAAGACTTATTGAGTCAAATGCAGAATTTGCCTGAATTTCAAAATCCAGGTGCTTTGGGCATCATCATGAGGAGAGGCGCTGGAGATCATGTGGGAGGGTTGAGGCCGTGTTTCCTAGGTGGGGAAATAGGTGCAGAGAGTGGCCAGACCTGGCCTCTCCATCCTGGTTAGGGTCTTCTCTGGCTCACTTGGTAAGCCTCCTGTCATCATGCAGGACTCTGGTGTGCTCCTCTCAAGTCCCTGACCTCAGCAGAAACAGCAGGTAGCTTCCTCTCCTTCCCCTGTGGGAGTGAGGGTGAAGCCCAGAGGCCAAGGCCAGGAGGAAGGTTCTAGGCCCTAATCCAACTCTCCTAATTCCTAACATTGCCCAGACCCTGGACCACCCTGCCTGCCCATCAACACTTCCTCTTCTCAACCATCCACCGATCTGGACATAATTATAGTAATTATACTGGGATATCCTTTCCCAATTATGTAAAACCAGCATAGGTAACTGCTTCTGAGCATAATTACAGGAGATGTTTACAGACTCACAATCACATCAGAGTAAATGATAGCTTCCTTTCCTCCCATTAATACACCAATATTAGGGCCCTATCAGGGCCAATTAGTCAAATCCCAGCAGTGAGGGGGTGGGAAAGACCTCACACTCTCCCACCACCTGCAAAGCAGGAAGGGATCTCAGGGTCCCAGCCAGGATTTTACAGGACACCCAGAAACCTGCAGAAGTATGGGCTAACATTCACTGGACACCTACTGTGTGTCAGGCACTCAGGGTAGGCCAGCAAACACCTAGGAACAATTCTGCACGCTGGTGTTAATATCCCACTTTACATGTTTGTAGACTGGTTCTGAGAGGGCTGGTGTCCAGGGTCACCCACAACAGACCATGAAGCTAGGAGGGGGCTTTTCCATTATGCAACTCAACCGGCCAGACTCCCAGGCCACAGCGCCGCCAGCTCTATGCCCTCTTCCTTATCTCCTCTTTTCAATGCTTCCTCTTCCGTGGCAGTCACCAAAGCTACCCCTGCTCGCCTCCGGTCCCCCTCCCACCCCCATCAGTTCCCCAGCGTTGACACTGCCTTCTCTGGCTCCCTCCGCCCCTTCTTCCTGTCCCCGTGGGGTTGTAGGGTGTTATCTCTCCAGAAGGGCGGGAGGTGGGGTGGGGATAGGGTGGGGCATAGGGCGAAAGCCACCGCAGGCACCCGAAGTTTCCCACCAACCCCCACCAGGGGCTCCGCCCGGAGCTCGGCCCTGGGGTCGCGGGCACACCTTCGGCGTCCACGCTCCCGCACACGCAAAGGCCGCCCCCCGGCGTGCGCAGGGGAGCGCGCCTGCACACACGCACACAGCACAAAGACGTGCACCCCGCTCCATCCAGGCAAACCCACCCCCAATCGGTAGAGCACGCATTGGTGCACACGCACCCGCACCCTCGCGTGCACACACGCGCACGTATACCCACCCCAGCGTGCGCCCTCACGTACACACACACGCACGCACACACACACACAAGCCGGACAGCATCCTTGTGGACCCCTAATGCCGACCTCAGGGCCCTGACGCGTCCGGGCCCTGCCCAGCGACTGGCTCGGCGGCGCGCACACACGCGCACACGGGCCCCCGCGCGCCCTCCCAGCTCGGCTGCTCGGCTCCCCAGCTCCCCGGCTCCCCGCCCCGGCCGCGGCGGGCGCTGTGCGGCGGGCGCTGTGCGGCGCGGCGGGACCGGGCGGGGGCGGCGGCCGGGAGCGCGGAGGAGGCGGAGCAGGAGCCGGGAACCGGCTGGCCCGCGCCCCTCCTGCCGGCCGGGGATTTTCCAGCCTGGGCGCTGACGCCGCGGACCTCCCTGCGGCTGCCGCGGACCATGGGCGACAAAGGGACGCGGTGAGTGCGGGCGGCGGCCGGTCCGGGGCGCGTGGGGCGACCCGGGCGAGGGCGCGGGCAGGGGTTCTAGTTCGTGTCCCGGCTGTGCGTTCGCAGCCACCCCGGCACCGCCGGCGCCTGCTCCGCGGCGGCTCTCGGCTCTCCTCCACCCGAGGTCTCCCGTGTGGTCGCCAGCAGGGCCAGGGGCGCGGGGACGGAGCGACGAGGACCTGGCCGCGGAGACACACTCATGCACTCACTCGCTGACACCCAGCACTGGCCAGCCGGCGCAGGGGGCAGGTTGACACACAAAGGCACACGCTTATGTGGACACACGGGCACACTCATCCATGGGCGCGCTCATGCTGGCACACACACTGACATTCACTGCCACATGTCAGCACATCTAGTGACACACTGTCACACACTCACTGGTACACACTCATCAACACGTTCTTGCTGACAGTCATGTTGGCATACACAGGTCACACTTCAAGACATACCAATGCTAAGACACCTTCATGCTGGCGCACACATGTTGGCCAACCCTGATACATACACTATCACTTGCACTGACCTTAACAAACACTCTCACTGAGACACACGCGTTCTTACCCTTACCAACAGGAACACTTATGTTGGCATGTCTCTCACCAACACAGTGTTCAACAGGCTACGCCAATGCTGACCCCCACAGACACACATCAGACTAATGCCCACACAGACACCCCAGGTCACATGCCAACAGCCCCTGGCCGCTGATACACTCCAGGTCCCTGCAGGTGGAGAAGTGGAAACACACGCACCACACAGGGTGGGAGGCCCCCTGGAGCCTGGGAAAATGCCTCCCATCCACATTTCCTTTCCCTCTGACCTCCCCAAGGCCTGCGGTGGTGGCCAGGATCTGCTTGAGCTGGGGGTGGGGAGGGCCCTCCTGTCTCCTTAGGAGCCTGCCCTGCTCAGAAAGGGAGAGGGATGCCTCTGAAATGGGAAACTGGGACAGAAAGGGGAGGGGGCTGGGGCCTAAGACAAGCCCCGGTCAGGCACTCAGCTTTGTCACCCTAGTTCTACTCCTTCCCTCAGCCAACTCCCCTTAAGTTCCGATACAAGCTTCTCCCTTAGCTGCTCTTACCCCTTCTGCAACCCCCTTATTCATTCTTTTCTTTCTTTACCCTCTTCTGTCCTTGTGCCCCACTTCTCCCTCCTCTCTTCCCTCTCTCCACCCTCCCTTACTCTCTCCTTACTTCCAGTAATTATTTCTTGAGTGCCTGGGGTGTACAAGGTGTAATGTGGGGATCAAAGATGTCCAAAACCTGTTCCTTCCCCAAAGGAGCTAACAGACTAGAGAGAAACGGCCCCCGTGGTCATCATGTTTCGGGACCATTGACAAAGCAATGTACCACTCACTGCCATCTGACACTGTCTCTCAACAACCTGAGAGAAGTATTTTTTTAACACATTTAAAAAATGTATTTATTTATTTTTGGCTGTGTTGGGCTGTGTTGCTGCGTGCGGGCTTTCTTTAGTTGCGGCTAGTGGGGGCTACTCTTCGTTGCGGTGCATGGGCTTCTCATGGCGGTGGCTTCTTTTGTTGCAGAACACGGGCTCTAGGCGCGCGGGCTTCAGTAGTTGTGGCACATGGGCTCAGTAGTTGTGGCTCGTGGGCTCTAGAGTGCAGGCTCAGTAGTTGTGGCGTGTGGGCTTCGTTGCTCCGCAGCAGGTGGGATCTTCCCGGACCAGGGCTTGAACCCGTGTCCCCTGCATTGGCAGTGGATTCTTAGCCACTGTGCCACCAGGGAAGCCCCAGCCTGAGAATAGTCTTTCGGAGATTATTTCCATTTTCCAGAAGAAGAAACTGAGACTCAGAGATAACTTGTGCTCCTAAGTTTTAGAAACTGCTTCCCAGCCATCCTCCTGACGGCCCTGAAAGGAGGTTAGCTTTCATCTTCCTGTTTTCCAGAGGAGGAACCAGAGCTTAGAGAGGTTACCTGACTTGCTTAAGGTCAAGAGGGGTCAGAGACAGGACAGAGGCTGGAGTCTACTTGGTCCATTTCTCTGTGGCTCACCCCTGGGCACTGTCAAGCCCCTCGTGGGCCCTGGTTTGAGGCCCAGGAGGGATGGCCTGCTCTGTGTGTGGAGGCCCAGCTGGTGGTGGAGGCTGCAGAAGATCGTGAGGCATCTGCATTCACCTTGATGGCTAGTCCCCATTGCTGAACTGGTGACTCATGTCTCTGTCCTCAGCAGGAGCATGTGTGACCCTCTCCTCCACCACATCCATGTCCCCCATTGCCAAGATCCTCCTGACCGCTGAGGTCAGACTTTCCTCCCTGCAGGGGGTCAGGAGCCCTTCTTCCTCTCTCGTTCCTCATGTGCTACTTCACCATCAGGGTGACTCAGCCCCTCCTGGGCCTTGGTTAGCCTCACTGTGACTTGGGGGAAAGTGTCATTGTTCTCCTGCTGGCATAGGTTGTCAGCAGGATGGGAACACCATGAGCAACTAGGCACCTGTTGGAGACGCAATCTTTGGGGCCAAACATTTTCCACGACTCCCCCTTCTCTGCCTCTAACTCACTGGGGGAGCTTGAGGACCTTGGACAATGGTCCTTACCTCTCTGGACCTTAGTGTTCCTGTCTGTAAATTGTAGCTATCAATACCTAACATTTTCAGGGCTCTCCCTGTGTTTTCTGAATATACTGGACAGGGGAGGAGGTGCTGCCAGAAGCCTGGTGCCCAGGCCTGGCTATGGTCCATGTGACGGTGGCCCTGCTCTCTCTTCCGGTCTCCCCTGTAGTCCCAGGAGGCTTCCCTCTCCCTTCCAGACAGGTTTCCTGAGTAATTTGGAAGAGAAAGACAAAATCAATAATGGGCTGTACCTTGCCTTGTTCTGTAAACCACGGGATTCTACTTTATCTCTGACTTAGAAGAAGAGGCTTGCAAGTATCCAATACTCCAAGGATCAGAAGTCGTTGCATCCATCCTGCACCTGGATTTTCAACCCGCACGTGAAAGTGACAATGAGAATTAATCAGAAACTGTCACTGCCCTCTAGGGAGTCCCAGGGTCAAGGGGGAAAGAGGGCATGAGGCGAATACCTGGATATTTTTTTTGCAGGTCGTGTGATGACTGCTCTAACAAGTGCTCTAGGAGCAATCATACAGCCATTCAACAAATGTTGACTGAGTGCCGGGGCTGGCAGTTCAGAGGTGAATGGCTCTACTCCGTTTCCAAAAGACTGAGAGCAGAACAGATGATTATAATGAGGGTGACATGTGCTGTGGGAGGCTGAAGGAGGAGTCCCCCGCCCAGTCTTGGCAGGGGGCATGGTGAGGGAAGCTTTCCTGGGAAGGAGGTAGCATTGGAGCAAGGGGGTGGGACTGGGGATGTCATTCCTGGCCGGGGGTGCAGAATGTGACAAGGCTTGGAGGCATGAAGCAGCCTGCTGGTTGGGCTGGGATGAGGGGTGAGAGTGAACACGGGCCAGTTATCAACAGGCTGGGATGTCAAGCTAAGGAGAGGAGATTTTCTCCCGAAGTCCCTGGTGACTCAGAGAGGACTATGGGGAGGGGAGGGATGGGAGCAGACCTTTGTTTTAGATGGATGCCTTTGGCAGTGGCAAGGAGGGGCAGGCCTGGATGCAGGGAGACCGGTGAGGAGGCTGAGGAGGAGCCTGAGAGAAGGCGAGATCTGAACTAAGGCTTTGGCAAGGATGGAACTGAGAAAGCTGAACAAGGAGCTGGAGTCCATTAGCCTTACTGCCTGGATGCCTGGTATGTGTCAGGTTTACATGCATGATCTCATTTGGTTCTCCCTATGATCCTATTAGCGTAAGGACTGTTGTTCCCATTTTACAGACCAGGAAACAGACTAGGAGAGATTAAATAATTTGTCCACTGCCATTCAGCCAATGAGCTTCTGAACCCAGGCCCCTCTGTCCTGCTGCTCCTTGCTTTCACCCAGAGGGACGAGGTTGTCTGGCTCATAGGTGGCCTGCCCCGTCTCCCTGGCGGCCTCATTCTCAAGTCGTGCATCCCTTCTGGTTCTTGCTGTTCCCACTAATTCAACTGGCAATATACAGGATCAAAGTTGAACAACAGGAGGGATTTCCTGAGAGGTGATGGGATGGAGTGGCATTTCGTTTCCTACAGATGTTTATGAACTCTTCTTTTTTGGCAGAGCAGGAGGGTGGGTGTGATGGGGACACGTAATCACCAGCTCTCTGTGAACCTTGGCTGTTGTCTCTCTTGGTGGTTAAGCTCTGTGTGATCCATCTTGGCTGGAACATGGGGGAAGTCCTGTGGCTTTGGCCAGGGGCGCTTATGGGGCTGCTGGGAATGGAAGCATTGAGCTTGACCCATCTTCTCTGATCCTTGACTCCGGGCTGGCCTCTGGGCTTCACACGTCTCCCCAGCTCTCTTACTTCCGAGTTTGGGCCTCCGTGCCCAGGGTTGAAACCTCCCACTGGCATGGGTTCAGGGGTCCTGAGTCATGGGTGTGCCATACCTCGGGGCTGTGGCAATGGAAGAACAATAGCCTGGGAGTCAGCACGCCCCAAGTGGCCTCCTGGCCTCTGCCAGGCCATCCTCCACAGTGGCCATGCTGACCATCTACTGAGGCCTGCAGGGGGTGGCAGCTTGACAGGGAGTTAGGCTGGAAGTTGAGGAAGATGTAGGGAGGCTTCTGCATAGATGGGTCCGGATCTTGGGGCAGGGATGGACGTGGGAGGCAGGGATTTGAAAGTCTTCGGGTTAGAGGTGGTGTTTGACTTGGGCATTATGGGCGACATGGTACAGGGAGAGGGAGAAGATAGAACGTATGAAGAGAGGATGGCTGGGGGCATTTGAGGCTTTGGAGAGCACCCATGCCTGGGGGTGGAGAGAGGAGGAGGGAGAGAATAGGGGAGGCTGTGTCCTGGGAGCCAAAGGTCAGGGAAGGACCAACAGAGGATGAGCTTCGGAAAGACCCCTGGGATTTAGGCAGAAGGCAGTGGCTGGTGACTTGGTGAGAGGGGTTTTGATGGAGCCATGAGGGCAAAGCTGGGCTACAGCGGGCAGAGGAGAGAACAGAAGGACCTTGCTTTTCTCCGTGCCTGGAGCTGGTGGGGAGCCTCTCGGAAGAAGGGTATGAGGCCACGGGCTGGGGGTGGTGGGGTTTCCAGGTGTGGGGACCTGGGGGGTGAGGCTCAGCTGGGGACTGGGGGGAACATTGCAGAGGTGTCAGCTGGTCACAGGGGGGCATGTCTGTGCTGGCTCCTGAAAGAGGGGCCACTGACTCAGGCAGGGGGTCTTGAGAAAGTCCTCCTGGAGAAGGTGACCCCCTGAGCTGGGTCCTGGGGCACAAGGAAGGCTTGTGTTCTAGACAGAAGGAAGAACCTAGGCCAACGTGCAGGTGCGGGAGTGTGAGGGGTGAGGCTGCCGAGGGAGGTGGCAGCCCTGGCGAGCAGGCTTTGGGTGCTGGGGTGGGTGGGTTTCGAGGTACTTTCTACCCAGGTATTCACACCTCAGGTGTCTTTTTTCCCCAGGTGGTGAGCTCCTTGTGATTTGGGGCTCTTTCTGTTTCCTGTTTGCTGGTCCATTATCCAGCTCTGGGTCTGGTTCACAGGAGATGCCTGGCAGGGATTTGTTGACGGGACTGAACGCCTTCCTCCCTTCTTGCCTCTGCTGTCAGTCCAGGGGCCCCCTGAGTGCTGAAATTAGCTCTTTCCCATTAGGGAATCCTAAGGACGGAAGCCATGCCTCCCACATTAGACCGGCTGTTGGGGGGTCTCCTCCATCAGACTGGGAAATCGTGAGGGAGAAGATTACCACCCCTATCAGAACGGGCTTCCTGCAAGTGAAGCCTGTTTCTCCCCCATCAGATAGGCTTCTGCAGGTGGGAGCCATGTCTCCTACATCAGGCGGGGGGCTCCTGGGGGTGGGGCATGTCTCCAGGACAAGCCCTGGAATTAGAACAGGGCACCCTTATGGTTCCTGGGCACCCGTCTTCCCTCCTGTGTGCAGGATGGGTCCTGCCCCAGGGGTGGCTTGAGTCCTAGTAGGGGGATATAGATCAGAGGGGGTGGGACAGGACAGGGTGGCTGCTTTTGAGAGGGGAACAAAGGACACCGTTGTCCCAGCCCCCTCCCTCCCTCCCTCCCTCCCAAGGGGCCCTGGCAGGGTCATCTCTCTGGAGACACACCTCCTCCTTCCTGGTCCTGGCCCCATCTTTAGTCCCACTTGAGAGGAACTGCTTGTTCCTTCCCAAGAGACCCGGTGCCAGATGAGGCCCCCAGGAGGCCAGACCCCAGGGACCGGGCCAGGCAGGTCCCTGGAGTTCAGGTCCCTGGAGTTCTGTGTGATTGAAGTCACCACAGCCACTGAGCTGCTTTCCCTCTGCCTGGGGCTGGGCCTGGCCTGGCTGAGACCATAGCCAGTGGGTCCTTCTGTAACTGGAGAGGGATCTGGAGGAGGTAGGGTGTGGTGGTCCATGTCAAGCCAGCGGGAGGCAGGACTCCTCACTCAAGGTCGGAGGGGTTCAGTGGCTGTGCAGGGTGCAGCCTGTCTCCAGGGTGTACTCAGAGGTCCAGAAGCTGAATGAGTATGGAACTGCACAAGGCAGGGCCTCCCTCTCATCCTGGCCCTGGGCCTCTGGCGCCACAACTGGTCCTCCTGGTCCTTTTGCAGCCTTACCCCCTTCCCTGAGCCTGTGCAGTCAGTGGGCATGGATGCATTTTGGCAGAGGACCAGGGAGGGGGTGGGGAGTGGACTGCTGGGATGTGCCATCCCAGGAGAGTCCCAGAGATACGCTCTAATGCTTGCTCAGTGCTGGAGGGAAGAAATGGGGGATTGGGCAGCTCAGGCCTCTGCCACACGCCAGTGGGACTGAGACTGCTGGGTGGCTGAGGGTTGTGTTCTTTGCTGTGAGACCAGGTCCTCGCCTGAGCAGCCTTCTGCCTCTCAAAGCACCTGCAGGAACCGGCAGGCAGGCAGGCAGGTCCTGGAAAGTTTCATTTTCTCTGCCCAGGCTGTGCCCCCCTTTAGGTGCTCACAGTCCCCTCTGTGATCTGATTAGCATGTATTAGAGGCTGATTAGTATAGTGGTTAGGCTCTAGGAAGAACCAGGTTTCCTGGTTTCAAATGCCAGTTCTGCCACTTACCAGCCTGGCAACCTCTGCTGATTATTTAACCCATTCTCTGCTGCAGCTCCCTCATCTGTAAAATGGGAGAGCAATAGTGCCTGCATGATACGTTGTTTTGAGGATTAAATGAGTTAAAATAGGTACAGCTCACGGACAAGTCCCTGGAACAAGTGCCGTGTTATATGCAGTTAGTTCACAGCACCCTTCCTGTCCTTCAAGGCCTGGATCACACATGGCCTCCTTCTCTGGGAAGTCCTCACTGATTTCCAAGTGCCTTGTGACTTTTTTTTTTTTTTTTTGCCATATATTCATCCTCTCTCTCTTCTCTTTCTGTTAGCACTCATCCCTCCGTCTCTTCGTGGGTCCTGGTTATTTGCACACTCGTGATGTCCTCTGTGTGAGGCCAAGGGCACCTGTCCTGGACCTGTTGTCCCTTTGCACCTGTGCAGACCTGGCACGGCACTGAGCTCCATAAATATTTGTTCAGTGAAGGAGGCTAATAATGTAGGTGTTTCACTGGGAAAAAATATACTTGGGGATGGGCAGCATGGTGGGTGAGGACAATGGGACACCATTGCTGATTCTGAAACGTCTAGAAGTGACCTGAGCCACAGGCATTAGATTATTCTCTGTGATCCAAAGGGCGGAGGTCACAGGATGACTCGCTTTACCTTTGCTAGGAGAATGTGTTTTCAGACAACCAGAGCTACCTGGCGAGGGGCTTGGTGGCTCATTCCAGCCTCTGTGCCTTTGTTTTTCCTGCTCTCACCATCCAGAATGCCATCCTTTCTTCTCTCTGCTTGTCCAAATTCTACATCCTAAATACGTGCCCAGCCATGGTGCCATCACTTCCTGGCCCCCAGAGGGTGGGCTCCATTCATCCCGCCCATCCTCAGACATTTACTGAGCCTTTCCTGGGTCTGGGCGGTGACATGGGAAAGTAGGGAGTTCCCCTTTGGGATGGACATCTGGATTTGGCTATAGTATATCCAGTGTGGTTTGACCTGACCCGAGGAGGGGACCATGGCTTCTGATGATCCACCGGTGATCAGGGAGCCCTTTATGCAGCTGGAGAGCCCTCCCTTGGCCTGCTGGCAGAGCACAGAACTCCCCAGTGGCTTCCCACTGGGCAAGTACTCAGAACCCACCTAATTACTGGGGACAGAGTTCTGGGCACTGGATCCAGCAGGCTGCGGTCCAGTAATAATCAGCTAATTAAACCACCCAAGAATTGCTCCTTGGCCCAGAGGAGTGGAGGGAAGGGGGTGGTGAGGCTCAGAAGAGTCGTGGGAAGGAGAGGGCTGCTCTGTGCAGGGAGAGTTCAGACACTGGGCCTGCTGAGCAGAGCTGGGAAAGGGAAGCAGGAAATGGGGAGGGGGGGCAGGGCAGGGAGAGAGACAGCTGGATGAGAGAGGGTGTTATCTGGGGACAGCACTCAAGTGAGATGAATCAGGGCAGGGATCTGGTCTGGGAGGCAGGGACCCCATTTGTTCACTGTCCCTGTGACATCATGGATGAACTGTTTTTCCTCTGTGGACCTCAGTTTCTCCACATGTCAAGCAGCACGGGGGAAAGGGGTTGGTCTGGGAGGTCTCTAGGACCCTTTGCTTTGGTTCAGCAGCTAGCAGGGGAGGGGGGCGTGAACAGCAGGCTGTGTTTCTGCCCGATAGCTTGGTGTCTAGCAGCCCTGTCTTCTGGAAGCGGCAGACGGTGCTCGGGTCTGATCCAGCCTGAGATTGAGCTGCCGTAGGTTAATCAGAGGGAAGACTGTAGGTGGCAGCAGGCACGCCCTCGGCCTCTGGTGTGCCCTTAGCCCTGCCCTGTCCTCGTGACTGTCCTGTGGTTCCCAAACCAAGTGTCCTCAGCGAGAGTGACTGCTTAAGGCTCTGCAGTGTCTTTTCCACCAGTCTAGAAATTTCCCAAGTAGCACCCCCAGGTGTGTGGGGATGGGCTTCCCTGAAGGTAAAGCCACAGGGTTTGGAGTTTGGATTTCAGAATCACACAGACTCGGCTTTGCTGTCCAGCAATATTGCACACTAGCTCCATGCCCTTGGCTGAGGGTCTTAAACTCTCTGGGCATCAGTTTTTGCATTTATGAACTAAGGATAATAATATCCTCTATTGCGTGTGGTTGCTATGGGCAGAGAGGGTAGGGATTTTTTTTTTTTTTTTTGCGGTACACGGGCCTCTCACTGTTGTGGCCTCTCCCATTGCGGAGCACAGGTTCCGGACGCGCAGGCTCAGCGGCCATGGCTCACGGGCCCAGCCGCTCCGTGGCATGTGGGGTCTTCCCGGACCAGGGCATGAACCCGTGTCCCCTGCATCGGCAGGCGGACTCTCAACCACTGCGCCACCAGGGAAGCCCGAGGGTAGGGATTTGATAACAGTCTTTGTTACTCTTCAGGACTGGCAGTGGACCTCAGCTTTTCTCTCCGCCCCCTCTCTCCTGCATCCCCTCCCTCCTCCCGTCCTGCCCAGGACCGTGTGCCCCGCTGGGTGTGTTGGGGTGGGAGCTGTGCTGGGCTGGAGGAGAAGGTCAGATGGTGGCTGGAAAGGGAAGTGAGATTGCCCGGGGAGGGGTGGGGCAGTTGGGGCTGGAGCAGCCGTGGCCCCCTCTCTTTGGGCCCCGCACTTATGGTGGGTTCTCTAGGAGGAAGTGGGGAGAGAGTGGGGGGCAGGAAGCTGGGGATGGGGTGGGCTTTATGGAGCGTCCCAGGCCTCTCTCCTTTAGCCCCCGCCCCCAGGTGCCGGGTGCGGAGCCCAGAGCCTGGTTTTCTGCCAGGGAAGCCAGCAGGCCGCTGTTTCACACACTCAGACAACAAACAGCCCTTCCTGGTTCTCAACCCCTACTGGGAGGTGCCTGCTTGAAGCTGGGGCACTTGGAAGGCAGCGCCTGCCTGCCGCGGAGGTTGGCCGAGGTCTGGAGGAGAGGCCGCAAAGGAGGGGACAAAAGCCGCCTCCCCCTCCCCCAGCCTCTCCCCGCAGTGCTGGGCTGTGGCATGCCAGGGCCTCTGACTCCAAGGAAGCTGATTACATAACGCAGCTGGACTCCCTGTTGGCTTCTTCCATTCCTCCCCAGAGCGGCCTCGAAGGAGGTGCCGCTGTGCTTTGATTCCCGGGCCCAAGAGGTCATTGTGACCATCCCCCTGCCTAGGGCGCTGGTATGTGCTGCCCACACCATCTCCGGAGGAGAGCTGCATGCCCTGCCCTGCCTTCGTGCAGGCACTGGGGTTGCCTCTGCGCCCTGCCTCCCTTCCCACGCTCCTGGGAGCAGGGCTCCAAAGGGGAGAAGCCTCATTAGAGGAAACAGGCTATGTCCTGAGATAATTTGCCTGCACAGTGCCCCAGAGGGAAGCTGGCCTCTCTGCAGCCAGAGGGACGGATAACCAGCATCTTCCAGTTTGTTCAACTCAGTTCCACAAACGTTTCTCGAGCACCTGCTGAGTGCCAGGCCCAGACCTCCACTCAAGGCACGTCGCCGAAGCCGGCTGGCTGACCCCCGTGGCATCTCTCTCCTGGTGGGAAGCTGACTTAAGGAGCAGCTCTGCCCCCCGTCTCCCACCTAAGGCAATAGCCTTTCTCACAGGCCGGGGCCTGGCTCTCCTGTGTTCTGGGGTGGCAGGGACATCACGACAAGGAAGCATGGGGGTTCCTCTGGGCTAGGCTTTTTCAGGGTTGGCTTATACCCTTTCTATTCAGCCACCCTGCCCTCCCAAGGAGGTTCCCGTGAACAAACCCGTGAGTGTCTGCCCCATCGCAGGCCCTGGGCCGGGCACTTGAGGTATGAAGAGGAAAGAGGCAAGTCTCGGCCCTCGTGCTGCTTGTATCTTCTGGGAGACAGGAAACAGATCATCCCAACATGCTATAAGAAGGTGGGTAGTGGGAATTCATTTATACGGGGCACAGAGCAAGCCCAGTAGATAAGTGTCACAGGCACACCCCCAGAAGCGGGGGGCAGGGGGGTCATTGCAGCAAGCTTTGGAAGGTGAGTTTGACATGAACCAGAGGTGACGCTTGTCTTGGCGGTGCCTGTGCCCGATGTTCTCAGCGGGGACTGACCTCCTTCATCAGATACTTGAGAACCCACTATGTGCCAGGCACAGAGTCAGACACTCACTTCATCTGCTGTGAGTAAGGTGTGTCCTGGGACTGTTGGAGGACATAAAATCTAGGGTGAAAAGTGAAGGCTCTGCCACCTGGCATCACAGTGAGTGTTTGGGCCTGAACAGAAGAAATGGAGCAGCAGGTATAAGAGGAGACACCGGGCTCAGCAGCCACTCCATGGAAACCAGGGGCTGCCTGGGTCTCCCCTGGTGGAGGGCAGCGGGAGCAAAGGCTTCCCTCCAGCCGGGAAGACCTTGCAGAGGTCGGATGACTGTTCCCAGAAAAGTGATGGACGTGAAAGAGCTGGGAAACCACATCTTACGAGAAACAGCTCTAGGCTTGGGGCCGTGGGGCGGGGGTGGGATGAGGGCACACATCTGCAGCTCCGAGGGCTGGGAACACAGAGGCCAGGCAGTGGCGTGGTAGAAAGAGGGAGCTCATCTGGGGTTCTCACCTCCCCTCTATCAGTAGTTTTGTGTCTGTGGGCTGAGTTTTTCAGCCTCTGGGCATAAAGTTTCCATCCTTTCTGTGTTGTATCTGTGCTAATGAAAGCACTCAGCACATTAGCAGGTTGATTTTATTATAGGACTCTATAGCTCCAGGGCAGTGGAAGAAACCTGGAAACATTTTTAAACTCAGTAAGGAGAACTTTCTTTTTTCGCAACAGATTTTAATATGCTAAAAAGGACAAAGATGATCCCACGGCATAATGGAGTGGTTAATACGCACGTATTCATTTCTCATATTATTTAGAGCGACCACTTCAGCAGCAGCAAATCCCTATGCATACTCGAAACAATCCAGCCATCTCTGATGTTCGCAACTTTGCAGAGTCAGCTCTGCCAAAAAACTAAAAAGAAAGAAAGAAAGAAAAATTTTTTAGTAGAACTTTCAAACAAAAAACCACGACCCAGTCTTAGGCTGAGCCCTGACCCTGATCAGCTTCCGTCGGATTGTAGAGCTGGGATGGGGGTGGGAGAGGTCCCAAAGTCCAGGGAGAAAAGAAACCCTCACCTAACACTCGGGGGGGGGGGCATTTAACCTGATGGTGATGGATACATGTCCCCATCACCAAAGTGCTTTTCTTCTCCCTATTCCACAGCCACCAGCTCAGTCCAGGCCCCACTTCTGGCCTGGACTTACTGCAGTAGTCTTCTGGCTGCTCAGTCTAAACCCCCCAAATCCTCCTCTTACTCTGAAATTCGCATCGGACCCTGTCCTTCTGCAGCTTAAAAGCTGATCAGTTTCCCCTGTTTCCTATGAGACAGTTCACATTCTTCTGGTGGCACTGGAGGCCCTTCCCTCCCATGCTCCTTTCCCAGTTCTCCCCACCACACAGCCAATATTCTGGCTCCACTGACTTTTTTTGGATGTTCCTCCACAGTCTTTGTACTTTCCACACGTCTGTGTCTGTTCAAGCCGGTCCCTTTGTCTGGAATGCCTTCCTCCTCTGCCTGGTGAAATCTCCCTTGTATTTTAAGGTTGAACCTAAGCTCAGTGCAGTTCAACTGAACGCCGTGCAGTTGAACTGCATTAGGCACGTACTCTGTGCTTGGCATGGCGCCTTCCCCGGACTCTGTGTTTCCTGCCCAGGCAGAGTGGATGCCCTCCTCCATGCTCCCTTGGCGCCTTGCAGGCCTCCACGATGGCGCACGTTGTATCAGAATTGGCTGCTGTTATGTCAGTTTCCCGCGCTAGAGGGCAGGCTGGTGTTGGATCCCCAGGTCCTGATAGGGGCTGGCCGGGCTGGGCGAGGTCCAGGTTTGCAGAAGTGCACTGAAGCAGGAGTACAAGCAGCGCACACGCACACACACACACACACACAGCTGTTGTACTCAAATAAGCGGGGGCCAGAATTGGGTATTGTGTTGGGGAGTAAGTCAGGGAAGGTTCTCTGGAGGAAGTGAGGCCTGAGCTGCTGACCCAAAGGAGAAGCACTCTTTCCTTCTTCTCACTTGCTTCCTGGCCCTGGCTGAAAGAAAACAGCTGAAACTGACTGTGAAAAGGGAAATGTATACATTTTGAACTGGGGGTTGAGATCTTCTAGCCTGGAGATGATTAAATAAGGCATATACGAGTCCGCCTGCCGATGCAGGGGACACAGGTTCGTGCCCCGGTCCGGGAAGATCCCACGTGCCATGGAGCGGCTAGGCCTGTGAGCCATGGCTGCTGAGCCTGCGCATCCGGAGCCTGTGCTCCGCAACGGGAGAGGCCACAGCAGTGAGAGGCCCGCGTACTGCAAAAAAATAAAAAATAAGGCGTATACCTCCTCCCTCCCTTCCTTCCACACACATTTTCTGGACCTCTAGGACATGCCAAACACTGGGGCTACAAAAATTGATTAAATAAAACAGACCTTAACATATTTTTCTGTCTTAATGTTCATGCTGGAACCTGCCCTTTCCTTTCTTTGTCTCATTGGAGTCTAAGTCTTGGCATGTCACTTACAGCTCTGTGACTCGGGACGGGTCATATAGACCATGGAGGTGATAATATGCCCCTCATAAGTTTGTGCTTGATAATGTGTATGAGGTGCTGCGTAGGTGCCTCTGGCAGTGGGTCCCTCATGGAGTGAGAGCTCCTCTCAGACTGCAAGCTTCCTGAGGGGGCGGGTGGGGACCGTGTTCAGTGCGTCCTCAGTGCCCAATGCAGGCCAGGCACACAGTACACTAGGGTGGTCAAGCATCCCAGTTTTCCTGGTCTATCTAAGTCCCACGTTTTGGGAGAACCCTCCGTCCTGGGTGAATGGGGACAGTTAGTTGGTCACCCTATACCATGTTCTCCATAAGGGTTTATAGAATGGATATATGGATGGATGAATCATGAGGGACAGACAGCAGTGGGACTTGGACGACCAAGAGCCAGCACTGGGCGGCTGGCTTATGGGGTGAGAAGTGATCTTGTGAAGGGTCTGGAAGGCCCAGCAGGTAGAAGAGGCGGGAGGCAGGCATGGGGCCCTCTGTTCCTCAGCAGGGAAGGCACGAGGCCCTGAGTCTTTAAGACTGTTGCTTTCAAGCAGATTTCAGCCTCCCAAGGCCCATGTGCTCTTCCTCAGACTCATCCAGAGAGAAGGCGGTCATTGAGGTCCACTTTTGCTGGGAGGGCCTGTAATGAGCCCCCAGTTGCTCCTCTGCCTCGGAAGTTGGAGGCCTCTGGCCCCTCCACCTGCTATGTTCCGGCAAGCCTGCCCACTGCCTTTTGAGCTGTCCACTCCAGACGTGGTGGAGGCCTGGGCCGCGAGGTGGGAGAGCAGGGCTGCAGCCCCATTCTTCAGCCCAGGCCCAGAGACTGAGTGGAGCCTGTGTTTCCCCACCTGTTCCGTGGGGATACGGCCCCTTCTGCCAGGGCGTCTGTGAGATGCCACTTGTGGAAGTCTCCTTGGCATGTCTAGCACTAGTATGTGCATAACTAGTGTCACTTGTTGTCTGCTTCTGTAAATGGGGACAATAAAACTTGCTCTGCATACCTCCAGGGGCTGTTGTATGGGCCCAATGGGGTGTGGGATGTGGGAACACATGGTCAGCCACGTCATAAGCCTTCAAATATTTGGGAACAGGGGCCTCAGAAGAGCAGCTCAGGCCGGCCCAGGGTTCCAGGCGCAGGTAGGGGTGGACCCTGCCCACCAGGCGTGAAGGATCTTGTGGGGTGGGCTCCAGCACTACTGTCCGTGAGAGCACTCAGACCCTGTGAGCAGGCCCTGTGCTCAGATGAGCTCTGCTGCTTCTGAAACCATGGCAAGAGAGAGACGTGGGAGGGTTTAGTAGCAGCAGGACACGTGACAAGAAGAAGGAATGTTCCAGAGCCTCGTCTGTCTGTTGGGCCGGAGGCAGGGCCTTTGTGAAGGCGGGTTGTGCTCAGATCGCCTCTGGGCCCTTCCTCCAGCCCAGAGGCGGATTCACCTGGAGGCTGGTGCCGCTTCAGCTTCAGGCCTTCACACTCCAGGGCCGTTTCCAAGGCCTAGCAGTGTGTCCACGGGCTCAGGGGGTTTGTGAAACGCGCAAAAGGAAGAAGATATTTTTGTACTCTTTTTTTTTTTTTTTTTAAAGAGGGCTTCCAAACTACATGAGTTTCAGGCCCATGCAAGCCTGGATCTGCCCCTGCTCTAACCAGGAATCCTTTGTGCCAAGAGGTTGGTGCCACGTCACTGCATGTCCTCAGGGAGTTCTCATCCCATCGTGGATCTGGTCATCAGTTAGAACCCTCCCTCCTGAGGCAGGACCTGAAAGCCATCTAGGGGAGCGAGTTCTGGGCCAGGCCAAGCCCACAGTTCCTGCTTGCTGTGTCAGTAAGAGACTGGAAAGGCGTCTCTGCCCTCAATCTTACTCATCCGTGAAAGGGACATAAAACCTACCTTAAAAGCTGTGGAAAGGTTTAAAAAATGTACCACTGCCTGGTGCTGCAGGTACCCAGTACCTGATGAAACTGCCTGGGAGAGCCCAAGGCTTGTCGTGGGAGCTCAGTAAAGGGTGGTGGAAGCTGGATGGATGTGGCGCAGGGAGCCCACCCCTTCTTTTCCTTTTTAAAATAATTAATTAATTAATTAATTTTGGGCTGTGTTGGGTCTTTGTTGCTGCGCGTGGGCTTTCTCTAGTTGCGGAGAGCTGGGGCTACTGTTCGTTGCGGTGCGTGGTCTTTTTATTGAGGCGGCTTCTCTTGTTGCAGAGCACGGGCTCTAGGCACGTGGGCTTCAGTAGTTGTGGCTCACAGGCTCTAGAGCGCAGGCTCAGTAGTTGTGGCGCACAGGCTTAGCTGCTCCGCGGCATGTGGGACCTTCCCAGACCAGGGCTCGATCCCGTGTCCCCTGCATTGGCAGGCAGATTCTTAACCACTGCGCCACCAGGGAAGTCCGGGGCGCACCCCTTTTGTTGGGATGGAGCCAGTTCTGCTGACTGTGCTTCACCTGCACTGTGCTGTGCCTGGTGCTGGGTGCTAGGGATGCGGGCTGCTGGGGTGGGGTGGTGGCGGTCGGATGAGCTAAGAGGGTGAAAGCGTTTATCAGCTGTCAATTACAGCTCCCCGGGAAGGGGCCGTTGTCAACGGAGTAGCCCTTTTGTGAGGAGGGGCAGGGTGGAAGTCTGGACTGTCCTTTCCTGCTCGTGGAGGGGAGGTGGTGGTGGTGGTGAGGCGCCTGGCCGGCTTTGTGTCTGAGAAGAGCTGCCTGTGTGGGTTGGGCTGACCTTTCCTGCTCAGAAAGAAAGCCAGGCCGGCAGGGTGCGCTGCTTCCTCCTGCACCTTCGGGGAAGGGTGACTTAGTGGTGGTTGCCTCCTGTGCCTCCCAACTTCAAACCACAGTGCCCTCTTCAGGGAGGGGAGGGAGGAGGAGACTAGGGTGGGGGCTATGAGGAAAGAACATGGCCTTTGTGTCAGGTCAGGTTTCAGATCCCACCTCTATTGCTTGTTAATGTCTATGACCTTGAGGCAGTTATACCTAATCTATCTTTTGTGGGTTTTTTTGTTGTTGTTTTTTTGGCCTCAGCAGTGAAAGCGCGGAGTCCTAACCACTGGACGTCCATGGAATTCCTTTTATATATATATATATACATATACATTATATATATGTGTGTATATATAGTCTCTCTGAACCTCAGTTTTCTCATCTTCAAAATGGGGGTTTATCCAGGGAATTCCCTGGAGGTCCAGTGGTTGGGACTCTGTACTTTCACTGCTGGGGGCCGGGTTCAATCCCTGATTGGCGAACTAAGATCCTGCAAGTGACGCGGTGAGGCCAAAAAAAGAAAATGGGGGTGATAATATCTTCCCCCAACAACCCAGTGTTTTGGTAAGGCTTAAATGAGATAAGGTAGGGCTTAGCATAGTACCTGGCACACAGTAGGTGCTCAATAAATGCTGATTGTCCCTCTCTCGTGCCCCATGACCCTCATCAACCTGTCTTCCACTCCATCCTTTACCTATTTGTGAGTGCCCTCAGTGGGACTGCAAGCTCCCTGGCGGCAGGGGTTGTGTTTTGTTTGTCCATCATTATACTCCAGCCCTGGCACAGTACTTTCAATACACCTTGAATTGGTTGGCGAGAAGTTGCACTGGTCCAAAGAAAAGAGCACTATGTTTTAGCCAGAAACTCACTGCAAACCTACTGTGTGCTCCTGCCCGAGGCCTACTGTGTGGTCTCTGCCCTGCAGAGCTTGAGTAGCCACTTATAACGTGCTGGGACCCTCTGCACCAGCGGCTTTGTTTTCTTTTCTTCTGAGCACTTAGCACTCATGTAATCAAATCACTCTTTGCTCAGCCTTTAAGATCCACCTCTCCCCACTGGAACGCAAGGGCCCAGGTCCCAGTGCCTGGCACAGGGGACATGCATACATTTTTGTTGGCTGTCCTTTTTTTTCCCCTTCTCTGAGGTCAGGCCTTGTGTCCCTTCCAGCTCAGCCCCTTTCTAGCTGGGACAAATCACCCTGCCTCTGTCAGGTTCAGTTTCCTCATCGTTAAAGTGGGCATAATGTTTGTCCCAAATAATCAAGTGCTCAGCTGTGCCTGGAGCAAGGTAAGCAGCCCATCATGTCAGCTCCTGTTTTTTAAATGATCTTCAGGGGTCCTTCTGGTTCTGACCTTCAGTTCCCTCACTGCCTCTGGCTGGGAGGAGACTGGGGAGAACATTCCATTCCTCGCAGACCCTCTCTGCTGGTCTCACAATGGATTTGGAGCTCTGTGCAAAGTGTTTATGTTTCCTGGCAGAGTTTATTACCCAACTGGGCCTTCTGCAATTAATTACAAGCAGAGCAAATAATTTGTCCCTGGGAGGCTGGGCTCAGGCATAAACATTTACATCCAGCCAGGGGCTGGCCCAGGGGCTAGGCTCTTTCCTCCAGACTTTGGAACAGAGAAGGATTAGAGGATTAGGGCTGGGAGGGGTGGGATGGGGTGGGGGCCCAAAGAGAGAACTTTGCTTCAACATCTTTTCCTGGACCCCTCCTTAGCCCCTGAGATGCTGGGCGTATCCTTTCTCTTTTACTCGTCCTTGGTACCCTGCCAGTAGAGTCCCTGTTTGCAGATGAGGAAATTGAGGCTCATCTAAATTAAGGAATTTGCCCAAGGACACACAGCTTGCAGGAGTGACAGGATCTTAGGGTTCACATGGCAGCTGTGTAGAACAATAGACTAGAAAAGAGAGGACAGACATTAAGAAATCACCGAGGGAGTGTTTGTTTGATCGTTCATTCATTCATCACGTATGTGTCAGGCCCCTGTTGTGTGAAGGGATGGTGAGGAGACAGTGATGACTGTTAGTGGCTGGGCTGAGACTGTTTGTCTCCACACTGAATGCTGGAAACTCCCTCAGGATAGTCCCATTTACAGGCTAACGCTGGCTGAAAGAAGTTTCCTGGAGGGTTAGGAAGGGGGCGGCTTTCTCTGGGTCTCTAGTGGTCATAACCATCTCATCTTACACAAAGAGATGGCTCCAGTGGAAGTAGTCTTCAACAGGAAGGGGCCTCTATGGTCAGCCTACTCATCCCAACCTAGAATCTGGAATTCTAGGTCCTCGGGCCCCTGCCTTTGCGCTGAGAAAGCCTCAGAGAAGGTTTGGCTCCAGGCTATGCAGCAGGAGGGCATAGGGGGGCCCCTGGCAAAGTGCTTCTTCTAATGCATTTATGTCTGAGAGGGAGACGACTGGCAGGGGGAACCCTCACTGCTGTCCTGATGCCCCACCCCTGCCCCACTGCGGGGCTGTGAGTTTTCTGAAGGCCCTTCCAGCCCAGCAGTTCCTGCTCCCCTCCACAGTCCCGCTGTGCAGATCTCTGGAGCCTTCTGCTGGGGGCCATCTTCTGTCTTTGCAGAGAGAAAAGCTGAGACCAGGGAGGAAAGGGTACCTGTTCTGGACATGGTGTGCCTGGATCCTGGAACACTTGGGCGAGGCAGGAGCTCAGGCTTGAGGCTTCAGACCTTCTGGCTTCAGGCCTCAGGAGACTGGGGCTCAGCCTGAGCTGTCCACTCTATGTTGCCAGCTCCCAGCCCAGAGCCTGGAGTGTGATAACTGATGCCCGGGAGAAGTGTGACCTGGGGGGTAGAGTGACTGGCTGATGGGACACATAGGAAGGACACTATAGTCTGGGAGGCAGGGGGCTTCAGTCCAAGTCACTGTCTCTACCATGAGTGGACCTTAGTGTTGCCTTCTGGGAATCGAGACAGAACAGTAGTCCTCACCCACGGGGTCATGGTGAGGATCAAAAGGCAGCAAGTGACTATTCACAATGGACAAAAAGTGGAAACAAATGGCCCAAATGTCCATCAATGGATGCATGGGTAAACAAATTGTGGTCTCTCTATGCCATGGAGTATTATTCAGTCATAAAAAGGAATGAAGTACTGACGCATGCTATGACATGGATGAACCTTAGGAACATTGTGTTAAAGTGAAAGAAGCCAGACACACAGGTCATGTATTGTATGATTCCATTTATATGAAATGTCCAGAATAGATACATCCATAGACCCAGAAAGCTGACCCTGGTGGTTGCTGGGGGCTGGAAGGGAGGGGAGGGTGGGAGAAGAAACTGCTTAGGAGGGATGGATTTTATTTTATTTTATTATTTTTTAAATTTAAATTTTATTTATTTATTTATTTATTTGGTTGCGTTGGGTCTTCATTGCTACACGCGGGCTTTCTCTAGTTGCATCCAGCGGGGGCTACTCTTCGTTGTGGTGCGCAGGCTTCTCATTGCAGTTGTTTCTCTTGTTGCAGAGCTCAGGCTTTAGGCACGCGGGCTTCAGTAGTTGTGGCACGTGGGCTCAGTAGTTGTGGCTCATGGGCTTTAGAGTGCAGGCTCAGTAGTTGTGGTGCACAGGCTTAGTTGCTCCGCGGCATGTGGGATCTTCCCAGACCAGGGCTTGAACCTGTGTCCCCTGCATTGGCAGGCGGATCCTTAACCATTGCGCCACCAGGGAAGTCCCGAGGGACAGATTTTACTGTGGAGGGAGTGATGGAACTGTTTCGGATCTAGATAGACGTGGTGGTTTTGGGCAACACTGTAAATGTAATAAATGCTAATTGTTCACTTTAAACTGGTAAATTTTATGCTATGTGAATTTCACCTCAATAAATTATTTTTTTAATTGCTAATAAAAGAAGGCAGCATCATGAGGAGGAGGTACTGGAAATGAGATACAGGTGTTGGGGTGAGGCTACTGGAGAAAGAACGAGCGGAGCGAGCAGCTCTGACAGGGTAAAGGTGTCCAGTGGGTGGCACTTTGGGAGCCTGCTTAAGACCAGGGGTTCTAGAACAATAATGCCTAGGGGGCAAAGCTGTGTGGCCATGGGTAGATTATTCAACCCGTCTTTGTTTCAGTTTCCCCATCTGTAAAATGGGAATAGTAAAGTTTTTTATTATGGGAACCTAAATCTTTTGTGATGGAAATCTTAAAAGTTTTCTTGAGGATTAAGCGAGTTAATATTTGTAAAGGGCTTAGAATAGTGCTTGGCACAAAGTAAGTACTGCGTAAGTGTTAGCTACTGTTATTATCGCTCATTCACATTTTTATTTATTTGTTCATTTACTGAGCACCTCCGCTGAGCCAGGCCGCGGGCTGCATTCTGGGGACACAGCTGTGAGCGTGAGTCAGGGCCAGCTCTCGGGAGCTCCCTCACATCCTGGTACCCCCCTCCCCTTGCGGCCCCTGCAGCTTCAGCTGTTAATGAAAATTGTTCATTACCTCCTGCTTCTCCAGAGCTGCCGGAGCAGGCACCGTCTCCCTTGGGATCAGACAGGCCTCCTTTTGAAAACTCCCTGGGTTTGTGGGCTGGTGCCTTGGGCTTGGAGGGAGGGCATGCCTGGGTCTCAGTTTCCCTACCTGTCAAGGGAGAGGGCAGGCTGGCTGTGCCCTGGGATCCTTCTCAGCCTTTTCTGGCCTCCAGACCTCTGAGCCACATAGTTCACTAGCCTATGTTTGGGATGGGCCTGAGGAGTCACATCTGCTGAGATTTAATTTATAAAGAGTAGGCAGTTGGGCTTCCCTGGTGGCGCAGTGGTTAAGAATCCACCTGCCAATGCAGGGGACACGGGTTCAATCCCTGGCCCTGGAGGATCCCACATGCCGCGGAGCACCTAAGTCCATGCGCCACAACTACTGAGCCTATGCTCTAGATCCCACGAGCCACAGCTACTGAGCCGGCGCTCTAGAGCCCGTGTTCTGCAGCAAGAGAAGCCACCACAATGAGAAGCCTGCGTACGGCAACGAAGAGTAGCCCCTGTTCGCCACAACTAGAGAAAGCCCACACACGGCAATGAAGACCCAACACAGCGGGGGGAAAAAAAAGAAAGTAGGCAGTCTTTTGGGGGCTGGCATTTGGGACAGTAGGGGTTGGGGGGATCCTGCCTGGGCTCCAGCCTTCAAAGACTGGGCTTCTTCCCTCTTTCGAGCACGGCCATCCCCTGTCAGTCTCCCCGCCGACCAATAATCATTCAGGCTGAGTCTGACCGCAGTTCTCCTAGACTGATACAATCGGATTCTAGCTGCTGCCCCTGCCCACTCTGTAACCCACTCCATGTGAGCACCTCTTCCACTGCCATCCTCAGTCTGTCACCTCTGCACGGTCATATGCCCCACCCTCTCACTGTGACAACCAGCACACACACACACTGTCACCTGGCCACTTTCACTCCCATCCACACCCTAGCGAAGTCTTGCTGAGCTCTTGTATGCTCTTCCCACCCTCCAACACCTGCATTCCCCACGTCACACTCCAGCCACCTGCCCATCCCCCTGCCCTGCTCCCCCACCCTGACACCCACCCCCCATCCCAGCTCGGTCTCCACCTGCTGGCTTCCCTCCCAGATGCTTGTCACAGAGGTTGTCCCAGGGCGAAAGGGCAGAAAAGTCCTTCCAGGAAGGAGCTTGCTCTCTCTCGTCTCCTTTTAAAAACAAACCTACGTCTTGAGTAGCTTGAGTCAGGCCTTCCAGAACTCCTCCCCAGTGGTGGTGGAAGGAGGGACCAAAGGGGCAGCTGAACAAGGAGGGCCTGAGGAGGCAGGGAGGGGCAGAGTCAGGCCAGGCCAGGCTCTCTGGGTTCTCAGAAAACCCTGCTATATTCACATCCCCCTTCTTTCTCACCTACACAGGCATCTCGTTCTCACAGACACAGAGGTTTCTTTGCCAGATATTCATTTATTCAGCCCTTCATTCATTCATCGGTCTTGGCTCTGTGCCAGGCCTTGTGCTGAACCCTGGGGACACAGAGTGGGGCAGGACTTGGTCCCTGCACGAGGACTGATGAGGGAGGTTGCTGTGTATTCACAGGGACGCAGTACATCTGATATGCGCCATTCATTCATTCCCTCGTTCAGCGCATGCTGGCTGAGCACCTGCCTTGTCCCAGACACCATTCTAGCATCGGGGCACTAGCTGTGACCAAAGCAGGTGACAAACCTTACCCTCGCCAGGCTGAATTCGAGTGCTGTCATCCTAGAGACGGGCGTGACCAAGGTTCTGAGGGGACATTTGAAAGAACTGACATTTATCGTTCAATAATTATTTTAAAAACACAAAACCCTTCACATTTGGACAGGAGAAGATAGCAATCATCCATAATCTTATCACTTAGAAAGAAAATTTAAAAATTTTTGGTTTTGGTCTTTGCGCTTCTTGCTATTTTGTGTGGCTGTGGATGTGTGTGCATGCATGTGCCTGTGTATTCAAACACAATTGTGCTTAAACTGTTCGTGACATTTGGTTAACTGCTTTTTTCCTTCAGCATTTCCCATGTCATTAACTTATCCTAGTTTCCGTGTTTGTTAATGACACATAAGAGTTCCTCGTGTGACTGCTCGGCAGTTTATTGAACCATCCCCCTATTTGGCATTTACATTATTTCCAGTTTTTTGCTATTGTAAATAATGCTGGAATGATTAGCTTTGAAGCCATCTGATCACTTCTGGAGGGCAGAATCCCAGAGGTCGCAGAGGTCCCAGGCTCATACACCCCCCCACACACCCCTTTCTTGCCCCTCAGGGGCACCTTCTTCCCTGTGGAGGAGAGGAGATTCCCTCCAGGTAACTCTCAATATGAGCTGTTCCGGTTACCTTTTGGTACATAACCAATCACCCGATAACTTAGTAGCTCAAAACAACAAACATTCATCTCCTTATCTCCCGGTTCCATGGGTCAGGAATGTGGGAAGAGGTCAGCTGGGCAGTTCTGGCTCAGGGCCTCTCCTGTGGTTGCAGCTGGCATGGGGCTGCAGCAGCTGGGTGCTTCCAACAAGCCCTGGTGATATCATCCCTGGCATCCCTCGTCCCTCTCTTTCTCTCTCATGGCTACCTCTCTAACCTGGACCACCTTCATTTCTCAACCTGGGTGAATAATATCAGCCAAGCACACCGCACTCTCCAGGGGCCAGGTATCGTCCCAGGCTCTTTACACACAAGACGTTGCTCATTTAATCCTCACAACAGGGGGGCTTCCCTGGTGGCGCAGTGGTTAAGAGTCCGCCTGCCAATGCAGGGGACACGGGTTCGTGCCCCGGTCCGGGAAGATCCCACATGCCGCGGAGCGGCTGGGCCCGTGAGCCATGGCCACTGAGCCTGCGCGACCGGAGCCTGTGCTCCGCAACGGGAGAGGCCACAACGGTGAGAGGCCCGCGTACCGCAAAAAAAAAAAAAAAAAAAAAATCCTCACAACAACCCAAGAAGGCAGGTGCCGTCATGATTTCTCTTCTAGCAAATAAATGGCAGATCCTGGATCTGAACCCCAGGCAGCCTTGTTGTTAATCCTGCCCCTAACTGGTCTCCCTGTGTTCGCTGTAGCCTCTCTGCCCACCCATTCTCCAGCCAGCGGCCGAAGTGAGCGTATTAAAGTACAGCTACAGGGCTTCCCTGGTGGCGCAGTGGTTAAGGGTCCGCCTGCCAATGCAGAGGACACGGGTTTGAGCCCTCATCCAGGAAGATCCCACATGCCACGGAGCAACTAAGCCCGTGGGCCACAACTACTGAAGCCCGTGTGCCACAGCTACTGAAGCCCACGCGCCTAGAGCCCGTGCTCCGCAACAAGAGAAGCCACCGCAATGAGAAGCCCACACACTGCAACAAAGAGCAGCCCCCGCTCGCCACAACTAGAGAAAATCCCACGCGCAGCAATGAAGGCCCAATGCAGCCAAAAATTAAATAAATGAATAAGTAAATTTAAAAATTTTAAAAAATAAAAAATATATAAAGTACAGCAACATCTCGTCCATTCCCCACCGTAACCCTGCCACCATCTCATCGTGGTGACAGTAAAATCTCATCACAGTGACAGTAAAATCCAACTCCTGACCAAGGCTGCCTGGTGACCGGCCTCTGCTGGCCTCGCCTACCCATCTCCCTCAGCACCTTCCTACCCCAGAGCCTTCCCACTGCAGGTTTTGTTTCATTTTGCTTCAATGCAGCATCCCCATCCCAGCCCCCTTCAGAGTCACATTACTACCTCTTCTTCAGCTCCTAGCTCAGATGTCACTTCCTGGGGAAGCCTTGACTTTCTCAGGCTGGTCAGTTACCCATCCTGTGCTCGTGGAGCACTGCCCTTGACAGCCTGTAGCCTGAGAGTCACTGTGTACTGTTTGCTCACTGTCTTGCAGGGCTGTTGTGTTGCACACGTGCAGGGGACATGGTGGTGCCAGTGGGCACTGTGGTCTGTGCCATGCACCTGCCAGAGTTGGGCAATGCAAGGCCGTGCTGTCTTCCCCGCCGGAAGGGAAACTTCAGACAGGCAGGGGCCATCGCATGGATCTGCTCTGGTCACCGTGTGTCCCTGGTGGCCAACAGCATCTGACACACGATAGGCACTTGATAAATATTTGTTGACTATTATAGAGCTAATATGTATTCCTGGGTGGCCAGCACCACACACATTTATCCCTCAGAACAACCCTTTGGGGTAGGCTCTATTGTGGTCCCCTCTTTTTAGAAAAGGAAACAGGCTGAGGGAGGGAGAGTCCCTTGACTGGTGTCCTCTAGCGAGTGGAGGTTTCATCTGAGGCAGACTGGTTCGCTGTGATAAAAAAAAATGAATGAAAGAAGGACCCCTGTATTGCAGCAGCTTAGAGCCAATCGTATGAGGGGAAGCTCAGACACAGGTCATCGCAGTGCTGGCAAGGATGTGTGTGGGGAGGGGGTTTTCCCTCCAGTCGGGAGAGAGCAAGGAGAGAAAAGGCCCCCAGACAGGAAGTGCATCTGCTCTAGGGCCACTCTCCCCCTTGGGTGCCAGGGCTGGCTGCCTTCTCTCCTGACTGCAGCTTCTGTCTCCCAGGCTCTGTACCGTGATGGAGGCCTGAGGAAAGAGGGTGCCTGCGGAGCAGGGATGGGGTGGGCATGAGAGTGGCGGTGAGATTCTCTTCTGTGTGCAGAAGTCATACCAGAGGACTCCGTTCTCACCTACTTGGAGGTCTGTCCTTCCTGTCATGCCTCCCCTGGGAGGAAGGTGGGTACAGGAGAGCCCCCACTGTACAGGTGAGGGAGTGGAGAAACCAGGAGACATCAAGGGATTTGTCCAAGTCCCAGAGCCCAGGTCCCTGGAAGCCCCTCAGCCCCCGGCGCTGAGTGTGTGTTTGTGTGTGTGTGTGTGTGTGTAATGGGGGTGGGGATGCCTCCAGGAGAAGATGCCTCCCTCTTCCTCAATCCTGACTCCTATCCCAGCAACATGTCCTGTTGAAACTGTGCACCTCAGATTGGGACTCGAACCCATGTGCCGGGACTCAAACCCGGCCAAAATCCACAGTCTTCCAACTGAGATCACATACCTAGTTTCAGGACTTATTGAAGCTCAGGTTCTTGATGTCTCATCTCAGAAAGAATTCAGAGAGAGACAAAGTGATAGATAAGAAATGGAGTTCTTTAGAGACAAACACTCCACAGACAGAGTGTGGGCCATCTCAGAAGGTGAGAGTGGCCTTGGGAGAAACACACTCCACAGACAGAGTGTGGGCCATCTCAGAAGGTGAGAAAGGCACCAGGGTATGGGGTTGTCAGTTTTTATAGGGGTGGGTAATTTCATAGGCTAATGAGTGGGAGGAGTATTCCAGTTATTTGGGGGAGGGGTGGGGATTTCCAGGAATTGGGCCACTGCCCACTTTGTGATCCTTATGGTCGGTCTTGGAACTGTCATGGCGCCTGTAGGTATGTCATTTAGCTCGCTTATGTGTTACAGTGAGCGTGTCCTGAGGCTCAAGGTCTAGTGGAAGTTGACTTGTCCGCCGTGTCTTGGACACGGTTGGTTCTAATCAGTTTATGTTGTGTCCTTGGGCTATGTCATTCTTTCAGAAGTTGTGACCTGCCCCCTTCCCTCCTGTTTCACTATCAGAGGAAAAGGCCTCCCGTAAGGCTTTGTGGACTGGCCCCAAGTGCCTGCCAGTCCCTGGTTGTTGGGGAGTCCAGAGCCACCTCAGTGCCCGTGCTGCCTCCTTTGAATTCCTTGGGTTTCCCACCAGCCTGTGGGCTTTCTAAGGGCTAGGCCTGGACTCCCCCATCAGATCAGTTTTGCTGCACAGTGTTTTCTGAGTTTGTGCTAACTCTGGTGTTGGAGCCCAGCCCAGAGGTTGGGCCCAGCGGCTTAGGGAAGTGTTGGTACCTGAGTGGGTCTTGGAGGAGCTGTAGGAGTGACCATATGGAGTCCACATCCCCTTCCTCCCTGAGCCTCGAGCCCCATGGGACAGAGCTGGGCAGGCCCCAGTGATGGATGGGGCCTCCCCACCACCCCCATGCCTGGCAGGGTACCCAGCTTCCAGAGGCTCCAGCCCTGGGCTCCTTCCCAGCCACCCGCCCCTCTGAGGCCCCGGCTTCGTTCCCTGTCTCCTTCCCCACAGGTCTTAGTCTGCTGGGGATTCTGTTTTGGTTGGAAAGAGGAGGCGGAGGTGTTTGCGTGTCTGGCTGTTTCATCCTTTCTCATTCCTCCTCCCTGCCTCCCTCCTGCCTCTCAAGATGTTTCCTCTGCCAGCCTGGCTCCACTCCAGCCTCTCCCCTCCCAGGGCAGACAGCAGCCATCCTCTCCCGCCTGGGGCTTCTGTGGACTGTGGCTTTCCAGAGTGCGCTCTTAATGCCTTCCACCCCGAGGAGGGGTCCACAGGGCATGTACTTCAGGGTAGGGGCACACTGCCTCCTCCTTCCTCCACTGTTTAAATCTCCTGGGAGAGGAGGCCAAGGGCCCACTCCAGGGCTGCCTCTGCTTGGGGCTCATCCCTTTCCCCCTCTGGGCCTCAGTTTGCTGGGGAGCCTACAGCCAACATGGCCCCTTGGCACAGAGACACATAACGTGTCTTGTGTTCATTTGGTAGTAGTTTTGTGTTGCTTTGCAGGCATTGGGGGGCTGCTCCCCACAACTTGGCACAGCCCTGGTATGTAGAATTTGTACTACTCCTCCTCACATCCCCACCTTCTCAAATATCCAGCTGAGGTCTCATCACTTCCTGGGGACCCTCCCTGGCCCCCCTCTCTGTCTACCCTCCTGGCAGAGGCTCATAGGGTGAAGCAGACCCATACCCTGGCCTGATGGAGCTCGGTCTGGGCTTTGCCTCCCCATCACCTGCACTGTGCCTGCAGCAGGGCAGATGCTCAGTAAATATTTGTAGAATGAATGGCTGGAGAGCAGCTAGGGAAGCAGAGGTTGGCATGATGGAGCAGTGAGGACAGACAAGGTGCTGAGGGAGGACTTCTCAGAGGAGGTAGAGCTGACCTGGGGTTTTGAAGGATGGAAAAGAGTTGGACAAATAGGCAGGGTAGGAAGGGCATTCCAGGAAGGAGGAACAGCCTGTGCAAACCCTGAAACAGATGGTGTGTGATCTGGGGCTTAGGGTATGTGTGAGTAAGTGGCTGGAGGGGAGGCTGTAGAGAAGGGCCAGGATATGGGAGGAACCTCCATACCGGGTGGGCACCCTGGCCTGCTGGAATCATGCCAGCAGTTAGCCCCTTCAGTTGGGTCCCAGGTCTTTGTGCTGCAGGCCTGGCCTTGGAGGGCAGGCAGGCGGTGTGGGGAGGGCCCTGGAGGTTCGCCAAGGCTTGTCAGCGCTTGTCAGGGTTTGGGACTGTGTGAATCCAACCCAAGGCTATGTCTCTGCTCCCCTGGGCCAAGCAGGTCGTGGGATTAGAACCTATCAGGGCCAGCTGGTTGAAGCAGGCTTTGGGACAACACGTAAGATAGAACCAGGTTCCGTTGTGGTCTCCATAATTTCCTGGCTGTGATCCTGGGCAAATCATTGATTTTTTTATGCTGTGTTTTCCTTTACAGTAAAGATAGTAGAAGCTACCTCTCAAGATTGTTACAAAAATTAACAAGGTAACTTGTTGTAAAGTTGTCCTTTTTCCTCCTTGCTTCTTCTCCCTGTCCTCCCCCACCCTCCTTTCCTTCTTAGCAGAGCTGGCCTTTTGGACTGAGGCCTGAGTATGATTTGAAGAATGCTGGGCATCCTCAGCCCTGATAACCCACCTGAAATCTCGCCTTCCTGGAGGCCCTGGATTCAGAATGCCCCTGTTAAATCTGCATTCCTTAGGGCAGTGGTTGTGAGTCTCAGCCCACAGCACCAGTGTCAGCATCACCTCTAGAAATGCAGCAGTTAGAAATGCAAATTCCCAGGCCCACCTCTCACCTACTGAGTGGGAATTCTGGGGGTGGGTGCCCAGCATGCTGGGTTTTAACAGGCCTCCCAGGTGATTCTGACCTAGGCTTAAGTGTGAAAACCACTGCCTGAGGGGACCGATGCTCAAGGGCCTCTCAGTGGGAGAAGCCTGGCTTTGGGCCTGGAGTCAGAGCACATGGGTGCCCAGGGGGCCGGCTTCAGGGGTGCGTAACCTGTGCAGTCAGGGCCCCAAGTTCAGAAGGATCTGGTTTAATGCACGTCTGTCTCTGTCTTGAAATCTGAACAAGGGGCCCCACGTTTTCATTTTGCACTTGGGTGCACAGATTATTATAGCTGGTCCTGGGTGCTGGTCCCAGCGTGTTCCCGGTTAGCTGGGTATCCTTGGGGAAGTCGCTTTCTCCTTGAGTCTCACTGTCCTCATCTGTGCAGGGGATGATAATCCCCACCTCCTAGAGGGATCGTGAAGATTAAATGTGGTGAGTGAGTTCAGCAGTTGGAGTGGGGCCCGGCCCAGGCAAGTGTGTAGTGGCTTCCAGAGGCCATGTGCCAGCACTGGGCACACCTCTGGGGATGCCATGGCAGCAAACAGACACTGTCCTTGGCTTAATGGAGCTTCTGGTCTGGAACAGGGACACAACTGGCAAGAGATGCACACTGTGAGAAATGCTCTGAGGGTGCCTAATGGAGGGGTCTGCCCTAGTTGGGGGTCACCAAAGGCTTTCTGAGAAAGTGCCAAATGAGCAAAAATCTGAGCTTGAGTAGATGTGAACTTGGTGTGGGGCTGGACAGCATTGTCCAGGGGGAGGCAACAGCATTACGGGTGGTATTTTCATAGTTATTTTTTATTTTTTTTAAATAAATTTATTTATTTTATTTATTTATTTTATTTTTGGCTGTGTTGGGTCTTTGTTGTTGCGTGAGGGCTTTCTCTAGTTGCGGTGAGCAGGGGCTACTCTTCGTGGCAGTGCACAGGGTTCTCATTGTGGCTTCTCTTGCTGCGGAGCATGGGCTCTAGGCACGTGGGCTCAGTAGTTGTGGCTCACGGGCTCTAGAGCGCAGGCTCAGTAGTTGTGGCGCACGGGCTTAGTTGCTCCGTGGCATGTGGGATCTTCCCAGACCAGGGCTCGAACCTATGTCCCCTGCATTGGCAAGCAGATTCTTAACCGCTGCACCACCAGGGAAGTCCCTTCATAGTTGTTAATAACAGATCTCTGGGAAGGCTGAGGTGAGGTGAGGTGAGAGGGTCTGGAGGGAGGAAATGGGCCACAGTGGCCGCAGGCAGGTCAGGAGGCTGCGTTGGGGCCTCAGCGTCCAGTCTGGGTTCCTTCCCTTCAAAAAGGCCTTAGACCTCAATAATTTGGAATAGGAACGGACCCTTGCCCAGAGGCCTTCTGGAGCAGGATAGGAACATGGCTTTGCCAGCTGGTGCCACAGGCAAGTTCTTCACCCTCTGGAAACCTTGGACTTCTCTTCAGCAGATGGGCCTCCTAATCCCCTGTGGGTGGGCCGTGGTGACGTTCAAGTGAGATGAGTGCACGGAAGCCTCAGCACAGCGCCACCTGCAGGAAGTGCTCGGTGCGAAGGGTCGATTCCTGTTTCCCTCTGTTGATGTGGAAGTGAGAGCTCAGGTTTTGATCAGGAGTCCCTCTAGCCCAGGCTAGCTCCCTTGGGGGAATCCTTTCTTTAACTGTAAGACAAATGAGGCTGAGAAGCCCTTTCCTAGAGATGATCAAGGACTGACCAGCATTGGGGGCCCAGAAGCAGTGGCTTTGGAGACAGCTGAGTGCCCACCTCTCCGGGTGCTTCCCCAGGTTAAATTAAACCCACCAGCTATGTCACAGAGAGGGGGTGAACTCCCCCCAGGGGCGTCCTGAGTCCAGCCCCTGCTCTCTCAATGGTGAGAACAACTTTCAGTTATCGCAGGCCTCACTGTACCGGGTGCTTCTCATGCATTCATGGAGAAAGGCACTGTGATTCCCATTTTAGAGGTGACGATCAGAACAGCTCTCTCCTTGCCCAAGGTCACCCAGCTAGTGAGTGGCAGACCCCAAAGCCTTACCTACTACCCCAAATTGGCTCCCATAGTGACACACTGTGGAGCCAGGGGCAAGTCCAGACCTTTCTGGGCCTCAGTATCACCATGTGTGCCCTGAGGGGTGGGACCTGACATTCTTCAAGGCCCCTTCAGCTCCAGTGTCCTAGAGTCTGTGTATCTGGGAGGGCCCGTCCCCTGGGGAGTTCGGCCACCACACCTCCAGGCTGCTGTTGTCTTTACTGTGTAGAAAATGACCAGCTTACCCAGGCCCTCTCAGCTCCAGCCTCCCAGGCCTGCCATCTAGGGCTGACCCCTGGCCCTGCTCCCTCTCTCTTAACCCCCAAGTAGGAGCAGGAATGGCCAGGACCCATGGTTTCTGCACCACAAGTGGCCTGGGGCTGGGGTGGGGGGTAGTGGGGGCAGAGCCCTGTGGGAGATTCCAAAGTGGGAAAGAGTTTGATGGCTCCAGGGAACTGACCAAGGTCAGTGTGGCTGGAAGATATGGAGGTGCGGGAGGCTGTGGTGGAGGGGAGGTTGGAGGGGTGAGTAGGAGCCAGATTGCGAAGGGCTTGTGGGCAGCAGTTAAAGAGCTTGAGGCAGAGAAAGGACTTGATCGGGTCTGTCTAGAATGACTGAGAAAATGCCAGCGACGGTTGACACAGTGTCAGGCACGTAGCATTCAAAGCCGTTCACTATGGTTTGATGCTTTTCATTATATCGATCATTATGAATATCCAGATTCCACTCTTACCAGCTGTGAGAACTTGGGCCAGTCACTAACCCCTGGGACCTCATTTTTCGCACCAGTAATGCAGGAAGAAGGATAAGGAGCCTTCCTCCCAGGGATTTTATCAGGATCAAAGAGAGAGAATGGGGGGATTTCATCTCATCTCCTTTAATCCTGAAAACACTGAGCCCCCTGAGCCCAGCTGTACAGCCAGTCAGTGCCCTTTCTCTGTGTCACATGCATCCCTGCTTCCCAGTTTGGGGCAGAATAGGACTCTGCCACTGGCTCCAGAAGCCCCCAGCCACAATACAGCCCCTTTCAGGCAGGACTTTACCTTCCCCAGATCCCTTCTCTGTCCTCGACCTCAGTCCTTCAAGCAGCAGACCTCTTCCTCCTCCTCAGACCCTCCCCTAGCCTTGAAGCCCTGGCCAAGGGGCTCCCAGCCTTAAGAGCTCGTGGAGATTCCCAGAAGGCCAGTGTGGTGTGGAGGGGAGTGTGCAGAACCTGGGAACATCACGTGCCTTCTCTGAGCCTCACTTTGCTCATCTGCAAAATGGGAATGGGAATACCTACTTTATTAGTCTCCTATTGCTCCTGTAACAAATTACCACAAATTTAGTGACCGAATACAACACACAATAAATTCTCTTATAGTTCAGGGTGTCAGAGTCCTAACATAGGTTGACAGGGCTGCATTCCTTCTGGAGGCTCTAAGGAAGAATCCGTTCCTTTGCCTTTTCTAGCTTCTGGAAGTTGCCTGCATTTCTTGGCTCCTGGCCCCATCCTCCATCTTAAAGCCGTCAGCACAGCATCTTCCAATTTCTCTCTCAGTGCTTCCGTCGTCCTCACGTTGCCTTTTCTCTCTCTGACCCTCCTGCCTCCTGCTTATAAGGACCTTCGTGATTGCACTGGGTCCACCCAGATAATGCAGGGTTATCTCCCCATCTCCAGATCCTTAACTAACATCGCATCTGCAAAGTTCCTTTTACCACGTAACATAACAGATTCACCGTTCCAGGGATTAGGATGTGAGCATCTCAGGGGGTCGTGATTCAGCCTGTCACACACTCCTTGCAGGGTGGTTGTGAGGATTAAATGAGACAAGAAATGTGAAAGGCTCAGACAGTACCTGGGACGTGGCAGTCTGTCCCTCGGCACGTTTTCTTTTTGTCCTCTCTCTGGGCCTTTGTCTCCCCATCCATAAAAAGAGGCCTATTCTAGCTCTAGCAGTTGGATCCCACCTTATCTAGAGCGTGTCATATGGTCAGGCAGACCATGCCCTTAGCACGGAATTCATAGGAAGCAGCAGAATTAAGCCCAGGATGCCCCCAGTGGCCCTCGGAAAAGCCCCCCTTCTCCTCCTCCCTCTTGGGGGTAGGCCTCCTGTTAGTTCCTGGCCAGCCGAGCATTTCCCATCATTCCCAGGGATGGCTGATGGGAAAGGCTGAGCTCACTGCTCCCTGGGGAGGGCGAGGGGTGGAGGGAGGAGAGGGAGAGGCTGGCGGCAGCTGCTTCAAGAGGCGAGAGGCGGGGAGAGGAGAGGCCAGGAGAGATTTACAGTGGGAGAGGTGGAGGTTATCAGCGCTCAGGATGAGTGGGAGAGGGTGGGGCAGGGCCTCTAAGCTGGGCCTTGGAGAATGGTCAGCTCTTCCTTGGCCTCCTCAGCCCAGCCCTGGCCATGCTGCTCTGTCCCTCTGTCCCTCCTGAGAGGCCCTGGGGTCTGGAGGAGTGTGTATGTGTGCTGGGGATGGGAGGAGGGTGTCACAGGCCAGCAGGGGCTGGAAGTGAGAGATTGCTGCCAGAGAGGAATACCGTCCCCTCCGTGAGAAGAGGGTTGTCTCAGCCAGCATACATGGCCCACCCAGAAATCAGTCACCATGTGCCCTTTGGCTCATCATCTGCCTTCACTGTACCCTACTTTTCTTTGTTTTTTTTAGGGTTTTTTTTTTTTTTTTTTTGGCGGTATGCGGGCCTCTCACTGTTGTGGCCTCTCCCATTACGGAGCACAGGCTCCGGACGCGCAGGCTCAGCGGCCATGGCTCATGGGCCCAGCCGCTCCGTGGCATGTGGGATCTTCCCGGACCGGGGCACGAACCCGCGTCCCCTGCATCGGCAGGCGGACTCTCGACCACTGCGCCACCAGGGAAGCCCTACCTTACTTTTCTTATTTGAATGTGTGGTGGGGGGAGGGAGGGGGGAGGTAATAACACCATTACCAGATTTGAGAGAATCAAGTGAGAGAGTGACTTTGCAGTGTATACTCTGCTATATAAGGATGTCCACGCTTATGCACATCGCTTTGATGTTCTCTCTTCTGCACCTTGACTACCTGGCAAACTTAATCACCCTTCAAGTCCCAGCTCAGATGTTGCCTGCTCTGTGTCACTTCCTCAGCAGCCTGTTGTCCATCTGGGAAGAATGGAGCCACTCCTGTCCCCGAGTTATCCTCTTATAACCCTCTCTCGGTGCCTTTTGCAGGATAGCGGTTGGTTTGTGCATCTGCCTCCCCAGCCAGATGTGGGCAGTGCATTCACCTCAGACCCCTCTGCATCTCAAGGTCCCAGTGATTGTGGTAGAACAGAGGCAGGATGATAAAGGCCTGGGAGAGCTGGCCTCCTGGCCTGGGCAAGGTCCCCACTTGGCAGTCCAGCCCTTAGAACCGAGCAGACCCCCATGATGGACTCAGTCAGATTCAGAGACCCCACTCAAAGCAGGTGGGCAGTCATCCAGGTACAAGAACCCTTCACTTTCTGTGATGCAAATGCTCATGCCCGCTGCCCAGGACCTCCTGGGCATAATCAGGACACCAAGGGGGACACGTTGGTAATGAGGTTTCCTGATGGGGGTGAAACCTGAGCCAAGGGACGGGGGGAGTGTTTTGGGAGAGGCTGTCTAGGCCCTAAAGAGTGTATTCCATAAGCTCATCCACCACACTCCAGGGACCCCCAGGAGGCCCATATCCCAGTGCCTCAGGCCCACTAGATACACAGAGAGGGCCAAATAAATGTTGGGGGATTTGGCCTCCCGCTCCTCGCAGTGTGTTCTCACCTGTGATTATTTGTCTCTCCCGCATCTCTCCAGAGTCCTGTGTAGCCTTGTTCATCCTGGCACTTCCGGTGTCTCTCAGTGCCCTAATCCTACCGTATATTGAACTTGGATTATGTGCCAGGCCTAGGCAGACATCAGCCCATTCATTCCCCTCCACAGCCTGGAGGTGGTCATATGATCCCACTATCCAGGTGAGGACAGGTGAGGTGAGCAGCCGCTAAGTGCCAGGGTAGAGATCTGGACCCTGTTCCCAGTTGCTCTTTTCCATTTCCTTCACCGTTTGCATGGTCTCCCTGAGCTTCGAGGAAAGATGGCCTGAGCGTCTAGGTTGGGGCAGGTGGAGCTGGTACTGAGTTGTCACTTCAGACAGTTTGGTAGCTAAGGCCCAGCGCTTGTGCCTCCCGGCAGGTTTCTCACACCCCACCCCCGCCCCCAAATCCGTGTGAGGGGCAGGTGGAAGGTAGATTGCCAAGCCCCAGGGTGTGCTCTGGCGAGAGGTTCAGAGATGCCCTGGAATGCCCTTCCCTGCTCGCTGTCTCACGGAAGGCAGCTGCTCTTGGCTGGCTTCCCTGTGCTCACCTCATCTGCAAGCCTGTATGTTTTTGGAAGTAATGGAAATACATTTCTTAAAAATGCTCGATAATTCAGCCTTGTGCTGATAACAAGACTTGGTCTCTGCCCAGCACTCTGGCCTCCCAGGAACTCCTCATACCCATCACCTCCTCTCAGCGGCCCAGGCCCGTACGAGGTGACGTGACCCTCACGGAGAGCTGGTCAACCAGCTGAACCCTGTTCATCAGGGACCTGCCCAGGGCCACCCAGCAAGTCTGTTTCTTGTGGGGATGGTGGTGCTCGTTAGTATTTTCACCACTTACAGAGTTCTAACTGTGTGCCAGGGCCTCACTTAACACTCTAGAGGGCTGAAGTGCAGGCTGATGAAGCAGCAGGCCTGCCGCACCCCAGCCTGAACTCCTTTATGTTGCACCTTGTCTGAGCCGGAGCACAGCCCCTGCCCTGAAGCAGTTCCCATCCTGGGGGGGCAACCCCCCTCTGGATTACGCCCACCAAAGGGGTGTATGAGATAGGTACCCTCAGCCTGGGGGCTCAGTAAAGGCCCCTGAGGGAATAATGCCTCTTTTTCCCCCTTCAGTTCTCAAGATTAAACAGGAGGAATAGGTCAAATACCTAGCATATGACAAATGATAAATCTTAAAATAATTGTTATTGTGGTTTGGGGGCTTTGTTTTCTAAAGTTTAATGAAACTACTCAAAGTTTCAGAAGAAAACTATGATTTTGAGGTGACTGACAAGCACATATTGTACATTTGTAATATTCCTCTTTCAGAGAACCTTTTACGTTGGAACTATACCACCGGATGTCCAATAATGAAAGTATTTGGTTTGGAACACACTTAGGATAAATTGTATCTTTCAACAGTATCTCATTCTTTTAAAACCCAGAAGCGTTGTTACTATATTTTTACTTCCTAATTTATCAAGCGTTTGGTTTGAACTGCTTACGTTTCTTATTTCTACTCTGTGACTTTAATCAAGTTACTTAATTTCTCTGTTTCCTCATATATAGAGTGGCGATAATAAGAGTATCTACCTTACAGGGTTCTTGTGAGGATTATATGAGTTAAATACAGTGTTTAGAATAATGCTTGACACTTAATAAACATCAGTTATAATAATAATAATTATTATTATTTCTTAATAAGGAAATACACCCAGATTTAGTTACCAAATCCGGTCAGGTTGCCTTTCAGTGACCATGCATTCAGGTAACATTTACTGAGTGCTGGTCTTGGGCTTGTCTGGGTCTTGATCTTGGGGCTCAGCTGCCCGCTGGCTCTGCCCAGGGGCCTGGGCTTCCTGCTCGGTTTCTGCCTCTTGCCCCCAGGGCCCCGGGTGAGGCTGAGCTCATAAAAAGTGTCGGCAAAGCACTTTGTGGACCAATGCTAACTAATAGCAGCTCCCTGGAGCTGGCGCATATAGGGAAGACTATCGTGGAGGCAGCTTGAACCAGGCTCAGGGGCAGCCCCTGGGGAAGGCCAGTGATGTCCTCAAGGTGGGACCTGGGAAGGGCCCTGCCGTCCCTCCTCCCTGTTGCCTCCTGCCACTTTAACCAGCAGTGGGTGCTGACAAAGTTTGGAGATGGGTGGGGGGTGTTAGTGGCCACACGGGGAAGAGGTTTGACCATTTAGTGACAGAGTCAGGAGCAGAGACCCATCTAGCCCACACACCTGGTCACTTCCAGGCCAGAGCTGGGTGCACGGCCTGTCCTGGGCATCCTCTTGTCAGGGATCTCCCAGTCATCCCCATTGCTGTCTCTCAAGAGGTCAACATTCCTGGCTGAGATAGACAGCTACTGGCCTTTGCCCAGACACATGTCTGTCTTAAGGATGGCAAAGCAGCTTCTGTTCAGTTGCGGGCATGAATGGGAAGTTGGCATGGGACCTTGTGCAAGGGAAGTTGTGGGCAAGACTTCCCCTGGTTCTGCCCCAGGGGGAAGTCCTTCTCTGAGTCTCAGACGGAACTGAAGTCTGTTTTGGGAACTGCTGAGGAGGCAGCTGACAGGAATGTGCCCTCTGGGAACTCATGGTCTGATGGAGGGGGCATGGTCCTGTTCTCCAGGAGAGAGACTCCAGTCTGCTGGTGGGGGCAGGGAGGGGGGATGTGGCTCCTGTTTCCTGGGACTTCCGATCCAATGGAGGGGACATAGCCTTCTTGTCCTCTAGTAGCTCCTTGTCTGAGGAAGGAAGCATGAACTTTGTCTGCAACAGCCTCCTATCTGATGGAGGAGTCATGGCCACTTCCCTCAGGGGATTCTTATCTGATAGAGGAGATATGACCTCTGCCCTCAGGAAGGCCCCCTGTCTCCCTGTTTGATGGGGGAGGCTCATCTCCTTCTCTCACTTAAGAAGCCCCATTTGATGGCCTCTGCCTTTGCTCCCTGCCTCCCTGGCCTGATTCATGGGGAGCTCTGGTCTACAGGCAATAGCCACAGAGAGCTGGGCAGAGTAAGGGGTTAGGCTGCTGTGGGGCAGGGCGGAAGGGAAGAAGGGGGTGCTTTAGAGGGGCTCCCGTAGCAAGTAAGGGTGACAGGAAAGGCTTCCCAGTCGAGATGCCTTTATGGAACAGTCTGACGGAAGGAGGTGCCTGGCTGTGATGAGTACCCACTGGGGATCAGGGGGTGCTCCTCCAGGCTGGGAAGGGTAACTTGAGGGTCACTCAGGAGCCTGTCTCCACGCAGGCCAAACTGCTGGAGTGGAAAGGGCCCCTGGAGACACTCACCTTCTGCCTGTCCGTGCACAGGCCGAGTACTGCCAGCCCAGAGACCTCCGCCCTCCAAGGCCTGAGAAGCCCAGAGGAGGAGAGGAAACAGGACACGTATCAGGAACGCCTTTTCCTTTTGTTTGTAACTAACCCCCTCACTCGGGGCTGGGGAGAGCTGATTCTGCAGGGCCTGCCCTGGCCTGACTCCTGCTGCTTGCAGCCCCCAGCACTGGGTCTTCCACGGCCTCCCTCCTTCCCACACAGCGCCCCCTTGCCTCAGCTACTGCTCCTGGGCTGGTCCCTTAATTTCACCGAGACTCAGGGCTCTCATCTGTAAAATGGGGTAAGACTTCCTATCTGCCTCATAAGGAAGTTTGTTTTTTCCTTTCTTTATAGGATTTACATAATTTATTCCTTTATCCATGAGATGTGCCTGGAGCATTTCCTGTGTGCTGACCTCTGGGGTGGGCAGGGGCAGAGAGTGTAGGCGAGGAACAGGTGCGGGCAGACAGGAAGTCTGTTTGGGACTTGTGTGAGGAGTCTGGGGACATCCGAGTACACATGTCCCAAGGCTAGTGGGTATGGGGTCAGAGAGGGTCTGGCTGGAGATGGAGGTTTGGCTTACCAGCATCTGGTGGCAGCTAAAGGGGCCAGGTGGGTGGGGTCACCAAAGGAACTGCTTGCCATGGGTCCTGGGAAGGGGTGGAGGCCAGGCCCTGGAGGCCACAGGCAGCCGGGCTCTGCTCTGGAGCCTACAGACAGCTGGGCACAGGGCAGGGATCGGGGACCACTGAGTCAGGGCTCCAGTGGCTAAGAGGAATGGGCCTGGGATGGGGTCATAGGATGGTGCTCCTGAGGGGTGTCGAGACCTTTGCTTTGGCAAGCTGGGTGCGGGGGTGTGTGGGAAGGATGGCCTTTGGGTTGAGGAGACAGTAAATTATGGCAGAGGTGCTCAGACATCAAAAGAAGGTGGTCAGGCAGATTGGCATTCTCTTTTTGTTTTGGCTGCACCGTGTGGCATGCAGGATCTTAGTTCCCCAACCAGGGATTGAACCCGTGACCCCTGCGGTGGAAGCATGGAGTCTTAACCACCGGACCACCAGGGAAGTCCCGGATCAGCATTCTCTTATTCTCATGATTTCAGTTAGTCTTCTGCTGGCTAGAGGGCTGCTGTGGGAGCACATGTGTTTACGTGGTGTGTGTATGGTGCACGTCGGGGGAGTTGTAGGTGAGATGTGTGTGGGGTGTGTGATGCAGGTGTGTGCATGGAGTGTGCTTAGTATTTGTGTGTGTGGTCTGTGTATGTGGTGTGTATAAGTGTAAGTGGTATATATGTGGTATGAGATGTGAAGCATATGTGGTATGTGTGTGGTGCAAGTGTGCACGATGTGTGTGGTGTGGTATGTCGTGTGTTTTGTACATGTGTGGTGTGTGTTGTGCCTGTAGGTACATGTGTAGGGCATGTAGGGTATGTGTGGTGTGTGGTGTTTGCGGGTATGTGTCTCTGTGTGTATGCATGGTGTGTGTGTGTGTGTGTGTGTGAGGTGTATAGAGTTTGTGACTGCATACAGCAGGCTGGTGCTGAGCCATTTGCCTGGGCTGGAAACTTAGAAGCATCCACCAGGCTTCTGAATTTCCCTTCTCTATTTAGGGTCACATCCAATGGTCCACTGGTAACAGCTGGCTATCCAGAAAAAAAGGGGGGGGGGTTGGGTTGTAGTATTTGCTGATTTCTGTGGTGTAAATTCTTCCACCAAGGATTTCACCCTACTAATGTCATGTCATTGAACGTGGAGTTGGGAAGAGATGCACAGTAGGGCACCACCTTTATAGTGAAATTTAGTAAAAAAATAGTGACAAGTTTTGAGTATGTATTCCCTTTGTTTTTTTTTAATAAGTGTTGATAGTTTTTTTAAAATAAATTTATTTATTTATTTTATTTTTGACTGCATTGGGTCTTCGTTGCTGCATGCGGGCTTTCTCTAGTTGTGGCGAGCGGCAGCTACTCTTTGTTGCGGTGTGCGGGCTTCTCATTGCGGTGGCTTCTCTTGTTGCGGAGCATGGGCTGTAGGCACACAGGCTTCAGTAGTTGTGGCGCTGGGCTCAGTAGTTGTGGCTTGCGGGCTCTAGAGTATGGGCTCGGTAGTTGTGGTGCATGGGCTTAGTTGCTCCATGGCATGTGGGATCTTCCTGGACCAGGGCTCAAACCCATGTCCCCTGCATTGGCAGGCGGATTCTTAACCACTGCACCACCAGGGAAGCCCTCCCTTTGTTGTTGTGTTTTTACTTTAAAAAATTATTTATTTATTTATTTATTTTTGGCTGCGTTGGGTCTTTTTTGCTGCATGAGGGCTTTCTCTAGTTGCGGCGAGTGGTGGCTACTCTTTATTGCGGTGGCTTCTCTTGTTGCGGAGCACAAACTCTAGGCATGTGGGCTTCAGTAGTTGTGGCTCGCAGACTCTAGAGCACAGGCTCAGTAGTTGCGGCACATGGGCTTAGTTGCTCCATGACATGTGGGATCTTCCTGGACTAGGGGTCGTACCTGTGTCCCCTGCATTGGCAGGTGGATTCTTAACCGCTGTGCCACCAGGGAAGTCCCCCTCCCTTTGTTTTTAATATAATTTATTTACTTGTAACTTTGGATCAGGATTTCTCACCATCAGCACTGTTAACATTTGGGCTCAAGGTTTTTTGTTAGGAGCAGGGAAGGGGCAGGCCTACACATTGTGCAGGCAGCACCCGTGACCTCCGCCCACTAGATGCCAGTAGCACCCCTCCCCCAAGTCGTTATCACCCAGATGTCTCTAGACATTGCCAAATGTCCCCCAGGGGGCTGATTTACCCCAGTAGACAGCCATTTCACCCCCAGGAGAGAGACATTGGCAATGGCTGTGTTTAGCAACTAGCTCACAAAATTCCTACAAGTGTGACAGTCGGCTCTATGAGCCTGTACAAGCCAGCTCCAGCCCATCATGTGCACTGTATCTGACTAAATATAAGATGTGGGTTTTTCTCCCCAAAATTCTTTCTCAAGAAAGAGCCATTACCCTAGGCCATACCTTTCAATCTGGACAGAGCTCCTGACCACAGAGGGCTCTCAGCCCCTGACTGGCCCCCAGAGTGGTTGAAGCAAAGTTGGAGATGCACTGCCCTACTGATCTGTTCTGATATTTTATGAAATGTGACAATGGAGAAAAAAGTAACACTTCTGAATTAATATCTTATTTTATTATATGTTCTTCTGTATCCCTAAAAATTTATATGTGCAAATTGGCAAAAACAAAACACACACACACACACACACACACACACACACACACACCCAAGCAAGTAGAACTTTAAATAAAGCCTTCCCACTGGGAAAACCATGGCTGCCGCGTGTCTGGGGCTGCCCTGTATGTAACATGCTCCTGCTGAGGCTACACACACCCGTGTCTTATCCTGGCGGCCAGGCAGCCCGCCTCTGAATCGCCTCTTGGCCCAAGTCCTATTTTTCCCATCTTCAAGCTCAGGGTTTGGCCCTTGTTTATTCATTTATTCATTCATTCAAAATATTTACTAAGCACCCACTATATACCAAGGAAGATGACTGAAGGAAGACAGGGTTCCTGCTCTCTGGAGCTTGTCAGTATTTCACTCCATGCCATCCACTGGGGAGCAGAGATGTGCAGGCTCGTGTGGATGCTATGGGGACATGGGGCAGAATAGAGGCGAGGAAGGGAGAAGTGCATGTGTGGGTGGCTATTGTGTGCCTGAAGCTGAGCTGGGCACATCATACATCGTATCATCCCACCCTCCTGCTGTGCTTCTGAGGGAGGGTTTTGTTTATTTGTGGAGTATCTCTCTCTCTCCCTGCTCCAGAGTGCAGGTGTCCTGGTGACAGGGCACAGGGGCTTGTATCTTCTGGAGGTAAGAACAGTGTCAAGCCCAGAGATTGGAAAAAAAGGAAGAAAAGTAAGGAGGGGAGTAGCAAAGATGGATGGAGAGAGGGAAGGAGGAAGGGGTCAGGGCAAGGACACTTTAAGCTGAAGCAGTCAGGGAAGGCTTCTTGGATGAGGTGACATTGGGAAGGAAGGATGGGAGGGATTGCAGTGGGAGAACCGATAGAAAGGCTATTACAGAAAGAGGGACTAACAGGGCATGTCCCTGGAGATTTCTGGAATGTGAGGGTCTAAACTAGGAAGAGAATATCATAAACTGCTGTTTTCTACCCAAGACTGAGAGAGAGACAGACAGCTGAAAAAACTTGTTTTTCTCCAGTGGAGTTAATATAACCATCCCCTCCCACCTGAGGGACAGCTGGGCAAGAACTCTCCCCTGGGCGCTGGAGGGAAGGCAGAGTGTTGGCTCAGGAAGTGAGGTTAATAGCAATAATAATTACAGTACCAATGATGTCCGCTCCCCTTTGTCATTCCCTACTAGGTACCAAGGCTTTATATATGCCTTCACCTATGGGGTAGATATCAACCCCACTTTCCAGATGATGGAAAGTATGCCTCAGAGAGGAAGCAAAACTCAAGGTCACACAGGACTCAGGCGGGGTCTGCTTGCTTCAGCGTCTGCACTGTTTCCTCTGCCAGCACCCTTCCCTTCCTGCCTCTCAACCCTCGAGAAGGCTAGAGAGCATTCAGGTGCAGTCTGTGGGCTCTTTGGGATCCAGCTGCCAGCCTGCTTGGTGAAATGATTAGCTTTCGATTTCAGATCTCCAGTTTTGTGGGTTACTAGAAAATGGGCCAGGCTCCTTTAAGAAACTCTCCCCTCTGTCCATGGCCACCTGGTGGCTCCCCTCTTCCCTCACTCTGCACCCCCTGGAAATCTTCACATATATGGATCATGGCTAGCAAAGTGAACACGTGAATGTGGACAAGAGGCTGGAGCCATTGCTGTCTGCCTAGACGCCTGTGAGAAGTCTGGAGCCCTGGAGCTTGACTTGGCCAGACCCCCATCCACCACCCCTCACCCCTCAGGCCTGTGCCCAAGGAAGCCATGCAGGATTCTGAGCAGGGGTGTGACAGGAGCACCAGAAGCCTGGGGCTCTCCTCCCAGTCTGTGACTGGACACACCCCAGAGTCTCTTTGGGCCTTAGTTTCCTGGCCCGGGTGCGAGATTCTTCTCTCCCTTGGGCGTTGATTTCTCTGTCTGGGAAATAAAGCAGGCTGCACTGTGATCCCTCATGCTCCCCAAATCTGTGAAACAGGGGTGACATCTCCTGTCTTCTTGCCTCCTGCCCCTGTCCTGGGCTGTCCTGAGAAGCAGGTGCACCAATGGTGGGTAGACAGGCAGGCAATGTTCTGACACAGGGAGGGCTGTTCAGTTCTGGCAGAGCAGACAAGCCTGCACACAAATAACTCTGCTACCAGGGAGGGTGTGATAAGGGCTCTAGAAACCTCTTTGCTGCCACAGCTACCTGCTCCTCACACCTCCCGGCTCCCTGATGGCTGTTCTCACACCCAGGAAAGTGGGTCAGAATGTAGGGCGGGTGTACCTGAGGGTGAATGCCCCCTTGCAGGTCCCCACCCTACCCAGCTGAGCTGTGACTGCTATCAGGCGCAGGGATGGGGGAAAGGTATGGGGTGACAACATCTCTGTGTCCAAGGTACAGTCCTGGCCATCCTCCTGCCCCCTAAGGGCCTATGGCTCCCCATTGCCTCCTGGATATGGTCTGAGGTCCTGGTCTGGCATTCGAGACCCTTTATACCTAGCCCAGGGCCTGGGGCATGGAGGTGCTCCGTGACTCTCAGGGAAGTGAGTGGACCCTTCTCTGGCCCATCCCCCTCCCTGGTGCTCCTCCCAGGCACTTGGGCCATATACTGCAGGTTGCCGAGCGTGTCCCAGACGCACAGTGGACTCAGCTGTGAGGCCCCCGCCTGCAGTGCTGGCACCCCTTCCGCACCTCTGTGTGTTCTTCAAGATCCCCCTCGTTGCTACTTCCTCCCTTGAAGCCTTTCCTGACCCCCTCAGACAGAACCGCACAATCCTACCTATAAGGTAATATTGTGAGTGGTGGAAAGTGTCATCCCTGCAGCTAGACTGCCTGGGTTCCAGTATCAAGCTGAGCACCTTACTAGCTGTGTGACCTTGGGCAGATGATTTAGACTCTCTGTGCCTCAGTTTCCTCATCTGCGAAAGTGGGATAGTAGTACCTCCTCATATGTTGTTGGAGGAACAAATGAGTTAATATTTATGACACACTTAGAGCAGTAACTGGCACCTGGTTTCTCTCCTGGATGAGTTTTCTGTTGTTGATTGAGCTTAACATCTGAAGGTCTCCCCACATTCACTGTATTCATGGCATTTTTATCTAACATGAATTTTCTGATGCTCACAAAGGATTGAATTGTCACCAGTGCTCTCGCAATTCACTGGTAGTGAATCTATGTTTGTGGACAAGCTCTACAAGATGAGTTTTCTGATGCTGAGTAAGACATGTTTGGCTAAATGATTTCCCATGGGCAGCCCATTCATGGGCTTCCTCTCCTATATGAGTTTTCTGATGCTGGCTTTGAGACTTTGATTAAGTTATTCACGGTCTCTGAATCTCAGGTTTCTCCTTTGAAAAATGGGAATGTTTAGATGGCATAGTATACTATCTTAATGTGTGTGAAGTTCTTAGCACAGCACCTGGATTACAGGGAAAGCTTAATGCACAGTGGCCGACGTGATTGGTGGGTTTATCTCACTTGGCTATACCGTGTTTTTTTGTCAGCAGGAACTATGAATTATTCATCTTAGTGCCTGCAGAGCCTGGCAGTGGTAGGAGTGTGTGAATGTTCACTGGGTAAGTGAATGATAAATGAGAGAGTCATTGGTCAAAGCTGAGCAGAGACGGGCTTCCCTGGTGGCGCAGTGGTTGGGAGTCCGCCTGCCGATGCAGGGGACACGGGTTCATGCCCCGGTCTGGGAGGATCCCGCATGCCGTGGAGCGGCTGGGCCCGTGAGCCATGGCCGCTGAGCCTGCGCGTCCGGAGCCTGTGCTCCGCAACGGGAGAGGCCACAACAGTGAGAGGCCCGCGTACTGCAAAAAAAAAAAAAAAAAAAAAAAGCTGAGCAGAGGCCCGTGTGGGCGTATCAGTTTTATACCTGGCTCAGCCTGATGATGTCTGGGACCCTGCCCCTATGAAGTATTTTCTAAGCCCAGTGCCTATTGATCCTGACAGCCGAAGAGAAGCATAGATAGAAGAAGAAATCCCTGGAGTCCACTCACCCAGAGCAAAGGACCATCCCCACCATCTTTTTAAATTTCATCCATCCTCACTATTGACTAATTCTCTCTTAGGGCATTCATTCAACAGCATTCCACCTGTTTTTATTTACTGAGCACCTACTGTGGCCCAGGTACTGTGCTGTGCCCCAGGGATCCAGTGTCAAAAATACAAATAAGATCTCTACTCTCATATAAGTTATGAAAGAGAAGCAGAGGGTGAGTAAACAGACTTTTACAAAGTGTGGTAAATGTTGTGACGGAGACACACTGGGTGTGGGAGTTGGGGGGCATCTAATCCAGACTTTGGGGGAGTCAGGGAAAGCTTCCTGGAGAAAGAGAGTGCTGAGCAGAAGACACAGCACGCAGTTCTAGCAGTTGACACAGCAGGCTTGGGGAAGGGTCTGAGGAATCACAGAGATGTGGACTCTGGATTGTAAAATTGCAGTATCAGAGATTCTAGCATCAGAGGATCCGAATGACAGGATCCATATTTTCTCTACTGTGCTTACAATGTTTTTTTCACTAAGACTTGAGACATACCTTGTTAGGGAAGCCCTGGCATCTTTATGAAGTAATTTGTGCTCATTGTACAACATGGAAAAATAAGGGATATAAAGGAATGAGTGGGTGGGTGGACGGAGTTTCCTTCAACCCCTGTTAACATTTAGGCACATTTCCTTTCCTTTCATTCATTTTTTGGGGTTGTTTTTAGTTTTAGTTTTTAAAACTGAGATATCTTTTACATACCATAATATTAGCAGTTTTAGTGTTTTTTAGTATTTTCACAAGGTTGTATAACCATCACCACTATCTAGTTCCAGAATATTTTCATCACCCCATTAGCAATCACTTCCCATTTCCCCCTCCCACCAGCCCCGGGCAACCACTGATCTGCTTTCTGTTTCTATGTAGTTGCCTATTCTGGACATTTCGTATAAGTGGAATCACACAATATATGGCTTTTTGTGTCTGGCTTCTTTCACTTAATATAATACTTTCGAGGTTCATCCATGTTGTAGCATGAATCAGTGCTTCATCCCTTTTTATGGTTGAATAATATTCCATTGAATGTATATGCCACATTTAAAAAAAGAGATTCATCAATTGATGGACTTTTTTTCACTTTTTGTGACGGTTATGAATAATGCCTCTATGAACATTTATGTACAAGTTTTTGTGTGGACATCGTTTTCAGTTCTCTTGGGTATCTACCTAGGAATGGAATTGCTGGGTCATATGTTAACTCTATGTTTGATGTTTAGAGGGACAGCCAGACTGTTTGCCAAAGTGACTGCACTGCTTTACATTACCACCAGCAATGTACGAGGGTTCTTGTTTCTCCACATCCTTGATAACACTTGTTATTCTTCTTCTCTTTCTTTTCTAAAATTTTATTTACTTATTTGTTTATTTTTGGCTGTGTGGGATCTTTGTTGCTGCGCGTGGGCTTTCTCTAGTTGTGGCGAATGGGGGCTACTGTTCGTTGTGGCGCGCGGGCTTCTCATTGCGGTGGCTTCTCTTGTTGCGGGGCACGGGCTCTAGGCGCATGGGCTTCAGTAGTTGTGGCTCGCAGGCTCTAGAGTGCAGGCTCAGTAGCTGTGGCACGGGCTTCAGTTGTGGCTCGCGGGCTCTAGCGCGCAGGCGCAGTAGTTGTGGTGCACGGGCTTAGTTGCTCCGGGGCATGTGGGATCTTGTGGACCACAGCTCGAACCCGTGTCCTCTGCATTGGCAGGCAGATTCTTAACCACTGCGCCACCAGGGAAGTCCCTGTCCTTCTTTTTCACTATAGCTATCGTAGTGGGTGTGAAATATCTCACTGTGGCTCCCCCCACCCCGCCACACCAAGCGGCTTGTGGGATCTTAGTTCCCCGACCAGGGATTGACCCCAGGCCCTTGGCAGTGAAGGCAGAGTCCTAACCACTGGACAGCCAGGAAATTCCCCTCATTGTGGCTTTAATTTGCATTTCCCTCATGACTAGTGATCTTTTCATGTGCTTATTGGCCACTTGTGTATCTTCTTTGAAGAAATGGCTATTCAAATTCATTGCTTGTTTTTTTTTTTTAATTAATTAATTTATTTAGTTTTGGCTGTGTTGGGTCTTCATTTCTGTGCGAGGGCTTTCTCTAGTTGTGGCGAGCAGGGGCCACTCTTCATCGTGGTGCGCGGGCCTCTCACTGTCGCGGCCTCTCTTGTTGCGGAGCACAAGCTTCAGACACGCAGGCTCAGTAGTTGTGGCTCAGAAGCCCAGTTGCTCCGCGGCATGTGGGATCTTCCCAGACCAGGGCTCGAACCCGTGTCCCCTGCATTGGCAGGCAGATTCTCAACCACTGCGCCACCAGGGAAGCCCCCATTGCTTGCTTTTAATCGAGTTATTTGCCTGTTGTTGAATCGTAATAGGGTCTTTATATATCCTGGATACTAGACTCTTATTAGATACATGATTTGAAAATATTTGCTCCATTTTGTGGATTGTCTTTTTACTTTCTTGATAGTGACTTTTGAAGCTCCAAAGTTTTTAATTTTGATAAAGTGCAATTTATCTACTTCTTCCTTTAGTTGCCTGTGCTTTTGGTGTCATATCTAAGAAACCATTGCCTTATCCAAGGTCATGTAGATTTACACTTACGTTTTCTTCCAAGAGTTTTATAGTTGTAGCTCTTACATTTAGATCTTTGGTACATTTTGAGTTAATTTTTGTATATGGTGTGAGGTGGAGGGGCTCTGACTTCATTCTTTTGCATATGGATATCCAGGTGTCCAAGATTCATTTGCTGAAAAGACTATTTCCAAAGACTTGTCTTGGTTCCCTTGCTAAAAATCAATTGACCGTAAATATATGAGTTAATTTCTGGACTCTCAATTTTGTTCCATTGATCTCTATGTCTGTCTTTATGCCAAGATCACACATTCTTGATTACTGTAGCTTTGTAGTAAGTTTTGAATTTGGGAAGTCTGAGTCCTCCATCTTTGTCCCTTTTTTTTTTTTCAAGATTGTTTTGGCTGTTACATTTCCATATGAATTTTATGATCAGCCTGTCAATTAATGCAAAAAATTCAGCTGCGATTTTTGATAGGGATTGCATTGAATTCATAGATCAGTTTGAGGAGTATTGCCATATTAACAACCTTGTCTTCTCCTTCTTTCTTTTGGGTATTTATTGAGTATAAAGTTGAGCTCATGCCAAAAATACTGTTTTGATTCCTGATTTATTCTGCTTAATATTCTATCATAGGCATTTCCCTGTGTTATGAAAGATACAAGCATAATTTCAATGCTATGTAGTATTATTCCATTGTTCGGCTATACTATACAAAATTATAAACTCTTGATTGTTGGATAATCTATCTAGGAAGGTACTTTGTTCTGGGTCCCTCATGATATAGGCCTCTCCCTATAGGCACAAAGGGGCATTGGGAGGACTGGTGGCACACAGAAAAGCAGCAGAATCAGAAAATAGGATCCAACAGGCTGCACATGTTTGTTTTAGGCATGTTCTCTAGAACAGTGGATTTTAAACAGTTAAAAATTTGCAGCATGATATTCATTTTACATTGTAACTCAGTTCATCTGAAACAAAAGTTTTACTAAATAATATTTACTTCTCCTATTAGCCAGGAGAAGCTGGTCTGCTGCAGTTACAAACAACCCCCAAATCTCAGTGGCTCAAGAGCTTTCTTTCTCTCTTATGCTACATGTCTATCATCTAGCAGGAGAGCCCTGGGATTTCGATGTCTGAAGGCTTTCCCATCCAGATCATTGCTGGTTTCAGTGATAGAGGAAAGAGGGTGTGGTAGGCAGAAGAATGGCCCCCCAACAATGTCTACGTCCTAATCCTTGGAACCTTTGAATATGTTATATCACATAGCAAAGGGGAATTATAGTTGCAGATGGAATTAAGGTTCCTAAAATCAGTTGACCTTAAAATAGGGAGCTACATGTATTCATAAGGGTCTTTAAAAGTGGAAGAGGGAGGCAGAAGAGGAGGTCAGAGCGATGCAATGTGATAAGAGCCCAACCTGATGTTGCTGGCTTTGAAGATGAAGAGGCCTTGAGGCGTGGAATGTGGGTGGAAAGGGCAAGGAAACAGATTTACCCCTAGAGCCTCTGGAAAGGAACTCAGCCCTGCTAACATCTTGATTTTAACCTAGTGAGGTACATTTTGAACTTCTGAACTACAGAACTGCCAGATAATACATTTATGTTGTTTTAAGCCACTAAGTTTGTACCCTTTGTTATAGCCTCCATAGAAGACTAATATAAACAGCATGGGGAATCATACGCCAGCCCTTAAATGCTTCTGCCCGGAAGTGACATATGGCACTTCTACTCATGTTTCCTTGGCCAGAGCAAGCTGCATGGGCACGACTAACTTCATAGAACGGGAGAAATTTGGTCCACCCATATGCCCAGACTTAGAGGGCAATAGAATATTGGTAAATATAGTAGTAGTATCTACTATACCTTTGCCATCTGCACCTGATGCTTGTATCTTTTATTCTATTGCATTAAAAAACAACAACAACAAAGTGCTGGTGGCAACTCTGTAAGTTGATTTCATTGTCAACTAATGGGTTGTGACCCCTGGGTTGAAAAACACTGCTCTACAGACCCTCCTCTGCCCATGCCTGATGGACCACATGACTCACCCTAAGCCTAGCTGATTGGCCCAGGCATCGGGCACCTGACCAAAACTGACCAATGAAATTCCTCTCCTGGTGATTTGGAATTGGGCCATTCAGCCAGTTAACCATGGGAAGCTGAGCAGAGGCAGAGTAGACATAGGGTCGGAGTGAGAGCCACATGCAAGCCAAAATGATGGAGGGGCAGAAAAGCCCTGAGTAAGCAGAGAGTTGGTCCACAGAGGCAATGTAGCAGCCGCACAGAGAGCAGTGCAGCCGGGAGAACATGCAGCCCCAGGGAGAGAGGTGGAGAAAGAGAGCAGCCGCCTGAGAGGCTGATGGCTTCCTCGTTCCTGGCTCCAGCCCCCGTGCGTCCTGCCTGCATATCCTTCCCGTGAGATTTTTGCCTCCTTATCATACCCTCTCCTTTTCTTGAGCTCTGCTAGGTGGGTTTCTGTTCCTTATCTCCAGAGAGTCTTAAATCAGCTAGAACACCACCAGTATTTCTTGCATGGGACCCAGCTTTGGCTCTGAGGATCAGGCTTATGGGGTACAAACGGGACTTGGGGATGAACTAAACCCAGCCATCCCACAGTCTGGAAGTTTGGCTTTTACCTCAGTTTTGTGTGTTTGTGCTTGCTCTTCAAAGTGGACAGGCAGAAGCCATCTCTGAGGTCCTGCACCAGGTGGGGGTCCCGGTGAACTGGAAGCACCCCTGCAGGGGCCTTTTTTCTGACAGCATTGTGGTCAGGAAGCCAGTGGAGTTGTTTCAGGGACCGTTTCGCTGTGGGACAGAGTGGAAAGGACATGGGCTCTGGAGACAGGCAGCCATAATTCACCTCTTTGAGCCTCAGTTTTCTCATCTCTGAAATGGGATTGTGGAAGGATCAACAACAGTGTTCTGGGAAAAATACTGAGACGTGCTGAGGGCGTACGAGCCTGGAGGGCGCCTGCAGCTGTTGTTGTCTGAGGAAGCCATCAGCATCCAGCTTCCTGAGGAGGTGGCCCGGCGGCTGGTTGAGTTAGCAGTGGGCCATCTCCCACTGCTGAGATGGCCGTGCTTCCTGCCCCTTGTCACGCTTACTCTCCATCTCGCTCCTTCCTCACCCTTTCATTTCTCCCCCCAACTCCTGTCCTCATTTCCCTCTTTTCTGTTATTCCTGACGTTGATTAAAACACCTGCTTTAGGAAAGCAGCAGGGTTGGACAGAAAGTAACCAGCCTCTGGAGGCAGACGGACAGAACTGGGTCTGAATCCTGACTTATTAGACCCTTGCTTGCTGTACGTTTCTGGGAAAATTACTACATCTCTTTGAGCCTCGAGTTCATTGTCTGTAAAATGAGGGTTATAATGCTCATTTCACAGTGCTGTTGTGAGAAATAATTAATTGGGCACTCAACAAATGCTAGTTCCTACTTTTTAAAAATGTTAATTGCGGGCTTCCCTGGTGGCGCAGTGGTTGAGAGTCCGCCTGCCGATGCGGGGGACACGGGTTCGTGCCCCGGTCCGGAAAGATCCCACATGCCGCGGAGCGGCTGAGCCCGCGAGCCATGGCCGCTGAGCCTGCACGTCCGGAGCCTGTGCTCCGCAACGGGAGAGGCCGCAGCAGTGAGAGGCCCGCGTACCGCAAAAAAAAAAAAAAAATGTTAGTTGCTTTTTCCTTCCTTCCCTCCCTCCCTCTCTCTCTGACTATCACGACTCACAGCTGGCCCCCCACACCAGCTTCCTGTGGCCAGGGTGCCGCTAGTCCCTCTCAGGGGTCACTGGGATGGCCTCAGGCATTTGTGGCCTCTCCTTTCCATCAGACCCAGGGCTCCTGAGGGGTGGACTGAGGCTTCCGGAAGCAGCTGGGGCCTCTGTGGCCTGTCACTCCTCTGGTCTCCTCTGCAGGTCTGGCCTTACCTTGGGAGCTGTTAGTTCAAACTGTGTGATCTGTGTGTTTTTGTCACTTTAGCAATTATTATACCCCCGCTGACTGTGGCATCTTCACACTCCAAACACTGATAAATATTTATGAGGAGGAGAAAACCCCAGAACTCCTAGGGGAGGTGGGGGAGGGATGTGCTAGGCTCTTACTTGCCAGCCAAGCTCAGACCCATCAGTGGTCCCTTGGGCCCCAAAAGTAAAGGGTGGGAGTGATGGGGGGTGGCTACAGAGGCAGCACAGAGCCACCACCCCACTCCCCTTCTGGGAGGACCTGCTGTCGCTGGGACACTGTGGGCCTCACCCCGCCTTGCCCTGGATGCCTGCTGGACCTCCTGCCCCTCCAGGATTGGGGCTGCCTGCATCGCTCTCAGCGCATGCAGGTCTGCTCTGTTGCTCTGTGTCTGCTCCATCTCTCTCTGTTTGTGACTGTCTGTCTCTCCCTCTCTTGTTTGTTTGTTTTATCATCTCTCATTCCATCCTTTATTGTCACATCTCCAGAGCCAGCATCCCCCTCCTCTCCCTCCCTCCCTCCCGTCCCTCCTCCAATACCTTCTCTGCCTCTGGGTCTCCATCTCTACCTTTCTTCTCTCCCTCCCAACATTGCTCTGAGCTGTTCTGGGGCTGGATGATGGGGGATAGGTGAGGGGCCTCAGGCTCCCAGACCAGCTGCAGGGAGACAGCAGAGAGAGCTGCTGGGGCCCAGGGTGTGCTCTGGAAGGCAGAGGGAGCATTTTACGGGAGTCCGGGACCATGCCTCTGCCCGACCCCACATCCGCGCTCTGCTGTGTGGCCATGGGCACATCCCCTCCTTTCCTGGCCTCAGTTCCTCAGTTGATTCCTTCACGAATTCATTCATTCACCCTCTCAACTAATATTTATTAAGTGCTGGCTGCCTACCATTCATTAACAGATTTATTAAACACCTACTAGGTGTGCCATTTTAGGTGCTCGGGACGCATCAGTGGACGAGAGAGACAAAGATCCCTGCCCTCGTGGAGATGATGTTAGCAGAGTAGACAGGCATAAATGTAATCCGAGAGTCAGTTACGTAGTGGGTTAGGAAGTGGTGAGTGCTGTGGAAAAAGGGAAAGTACAGTGAGAGGACTGGGAACACTGGGTAGGCACAGGGCGAAGCTTCATCGTATAAAGCGCGGGGCTGGACAAGCGTATCTGTGCGGGGAGAACGTCCCAGGGAAGAGACTGTTGAGGCAGGGACCACCCTGGTGTGTTGGAGGAAAGGCAAGCAGGCTTGCGGCTGGAGGATGGGGGAGAGTAGGGGGAGGTGAAGCTGGGAGGTAAAGGGGGAAGGCAAACCACACACACAAGGCCGTGCCTCTGCGTGAGCCGGGAGGACTTGGAGCAAATGAGTGGCCAGGTCTGACCTATCTTGGAAGACTCCCTCTGCCTGCTGGGTGAGGGCCAGACCGAGGGGGCTCTCAAGGGAGCCCAGGGGACCTCTAAAGGCAAGCATGGCGTCTCAGGTGGGGATGGCAGTGGAAGAGAGTGAGATCTCATCATGCCAGGCACTGTTCCGGCTCCCAGCGCTTGGATGGTGCCTGCAAGTCACTCCAGGCCCCTTGTTCTGGTCCTGCCGAGGGACAGCCTGCAGCAACCTACCCCTGGGCGGGATATGCTAACCTGGCCTTCCCGCTCTTTCTCTCCCCAGGGTGTTCAAGAAGGCGAGCCCCAATGGAAAGGTGAGTCTGTAGCAGCCGCACCCCGGCTCCTCTCTGTCCTCAAACTCTCATCCTCTCTTCCGGCATCTTTACTGCCGCGAAGGACCTGCACACCCTGTCTGAGGGAGAGACACAGCCCTGTCCTTAGGAGCCCTCGACTACAAGGAGAGGGGCCCTGTCAGCAAACTTGCCATCTCAGGGGGACAAGACCACTCTCCTGGACTTTAGGGAACCCCTCCCCTGGTGTGGGGAGGCACGGCTCATCACGGAGAGGCTGCAGTGTGAGTGCAGTAATTAGAGCAAGTGCCAAGGGCCTCGGGGGAGGTGAGTCCTCTGGCATGAGCGGCCCCTGGAGCCTCTCTACTGAACCCTGTTATCCGGGGCAGCTCCCAGTGCCTGCCCTGTTCTCTTTCTTAATACGGCCCCAGGCTCCATCCTGCTTTCCTCTCAGTTCAGCACATACTACTGACATCATTCCATGTCAGGTATAGGCTGAGCCAGTGGGAATCGGGGTAGGGTGTACTGAGATAAATAAGGCACGACCCGTGCCGCTCACGGCCAGATGCGGGAGGTAGACAAAGAAACTGGTAATTTCAATATAAAGTGGCAAGTATAGCTGCAGACCCAGTCTGGGTGGTCAAGGATGGCTTCCGTGGGGAAAGATGCATTCCCAGGCAAGGCAGGGTGGAAAAGGGCATGCAAGGCGTGCACATAAGTTGTAGGGAGTCTGGGTGCCAAGAGGGAGGCAGAGGGAGCGGGAGCTGAGAGGGGGAGGTGGCCGGGCTTAGGAGCTCGGACTCCTGGCCTGGGCTGGCAGATAGCACCACATGCACCCACGTCTCCCTTCTGAACCCACAGCAGACATCACCAATCACTGTTCACCCTTTCCTGCTGAGCCCATATTGCATCTTGGATTCTTCTCAACCCAGAGCCCCAGGCAGCCCCTACCAATCAATCAGAGTTGGCATTTGGAAAGAAACTCATTTGTCATTTTACCTCTGAGCACTGAGGAACCATTAGAGGGTTTTCAGACCAGACTACCATGGTTAGATTTGCATCTTAGGATGACCAGTGTGGCTAAGGAGGGGAGAAAGGTCCGAAGTATGGGAGGCTCCAGGCAGCAGACCATCGAGGAGCTGGTGTGTAGTCCAGCCAAGGGTGGCTGTGAGGATGGAGAAATCTGGTGGAGGGAGACTCGTCAGGATTTAGGGATTGGGGAGGAGTAGGAAGCATCCAGGATGACACTCTGGATTCTAGCTCTGGGGTTCTTCCCTGAAGACAGGTTACCGAGTGGGGCATTCACTGCCTCGGAAAAAAAGTCCTCCTTCGAGTGGATCTCTGCAGGTTGCACAGAGGCCGGGAGCAGTGAAGGGCACAGAGCTCAGTGTTCAGAGCACCCTCTCAGCGCTGCTGGCCCTGCTCTGGGTCCCCCCATCCTTTCAGAGATGCACCCAGCACCCCCTCTCAGCAGACTCCTTTGCTTCTGCCACTCCAGCCTCAGTGGTGCTTGGCATGAAGATCCCTGCAGGCCTCAGTGTCCTCATCTGCAAAATGGGAACAATAACAACTTCTTCACAGGGTTTTGGGATGAACGGGTGCTTTAAAAATTATACAAGGGCTAGTTCGTATTAGGACTGGGGCTCAGGTCCAAGTCCAGTTAGGATTTTGATGAGGGCTACGGTTGGGTCCAGGGCTTTCAGGGGCAGCTCGCAGGGTTTCCTCCAGGGCGGGGGCCCACAGCTGCTAACACCCTCTGTGCCTCTCCTCCCCAGCTCACCGTCTATCTGGGAAAGCGGGACTTTGTGGACCACATCGACCTCGTGGACCCCGTGGGTGAGTCCCTGGAGGCCAGAGAGGGAGGGGAGGGGGGAGGCGGGGGCTGGCCTGGCTCGTTCCAGAGAAGAGCGTGTTGAAGCTGCCCAGGAATAGCCTTCAGGTCTCCAGAGAGGCCTGGTACCAAGAACAGGACGTGCGTTCAGTCAGCAAACGCTTACCAAGCAGCTACTTTCCTCTTCAACTGAGGGACCTGTGAGAGGAAATTGTGGGAAGGATTGAGGTAAGAAGCAGGGCCGGTGTCCTGATGAGGAGGAGGAGGATGACAACAGCCACCAGTTATCGTGAGCCTTTATTATGTACCCAACACCGAGGGTAACTGCTATTATCATCCCTGCTTTACCGAGGAGAACAAGGCGCAGGGAGGCTAAGTGACTTCCTCCAGGTCACAGAGCTAGTAGATCGAGGAGCCTGGATTCACACCCAGGCCGTCTGGCCTCGCAGAACCCTTGTTCTGCTCCCTCCTAATGGCAAAGGGTGGGAGGTGGCAGGAAAAATGGAGGCTGTCCTCGCTGACATGGGGTTCTTACCGGAGGTTGGGCTGTGGCTGAAGACACCTTCCAAGGACTTTTCCTTGTTCAGGGTTTCTCAGCCTCAGCACTCTTGACATTTTGGATTGGATAAGTCTTTGCTGGTGGGGGCCATCCTCTCTGTTGAAGGATGCTTAGCAGCATTCCTGGCCTCTACCCTTTAGACACTAGCAGTCCCCCCATCCCAGCATGACAATAAAAAATGTTATTAGGGGCTTCCCTGGTGACACAGTGGCTGGGAGTCCGCCTGCCGATGCAGGGGACACGGGTTCGTGCCCTGGTCTGGGAGGGTTCCACGTGCCGTGGAGCGGCTGGGCCCGTGAGCCATGGCCACTGAGCCTGCGCATCCGGAGCCTGTGCTCCGCAACAGGAGAGGCCACAGCAGTGAGAGGCCCGCGTATCGCAAAAAAAAAAAAAAAAGAAAAGAAAAATGTTGTTAGACCTTGCGAATATCCCCTTGTGGGGCAGAATCACCCCCAGTTAGGATTCTGAGAACCAAAGCTCTCCTTAAAGAACCTCAATCTCATTGCCTCTTCCCACAGCTGTTTGAGGGAGGGAGGCCCAGGAGGACCCCTATTTTACAAATGTGGACAGTGAGGCCCAGAGAGGTTAAATGATTAAAGAGGGACGTGGACAAACCCGAGTGAGGCCAAAGAAGGTGACAGTTTGGGAGGATGGGCCCTGGAAACTACATGAGGCCAAGTCCAGGTGAAGAAAGTAGGATGTGTTGCTTGGGGAAAAATTCACAGAGAACGTGGCCTGTCATCACATCCCTGCAGGCTTTGCTGGGGCCAAGAGGGCAGGAGTGACTTGTGGTTCCAGAGCCCAGGTGGGAGCAGAGAGAGCAGAGTGGCAGGTTTCAGCTCGCTGAGAGGAAGGCCTTTGCGACGTTAGGGAAGGAGACCTGGGGAGTCCCTGGGGTCCCTGAGCAGGCTGTGGGCTGCAGAGTCCAGCTGTACTCCAGGCCCCTCCCTTCCTGGCCTGGAGCACTACGACCCCACCCCACTTCTTCTCCCCGGCCCTGTCTGGTGTCCTCTGAAGCTCACTGCCCCCTCTGCCATTTCCATCTCCTCCCTGAACTTGGAGGCAGGGAGCCAGCATCCCTGTGTTCACCTGTGGCCTGCTCCAAGGCAAAGTTTCCTACAGGCTGTCTGAGGCCAGGGCTGTTCACACCCCTTGGCCTTTAAGGATAGCAGCAGGGTCACAGGGACTGGGGAGAGGGGCAGGAGGGATCTGGCTCCCCTAACACACACAGGCACCCTGAGAACTGTTTGACAGGTATTCATAGAGCACCTGCTTCATGCCAGGCCCTGTGCTGGGCCCTGCAGATCCCAGACAGTGCTGGGGCATTGTCCAGAGTTGCTCAAATGACCCACAGTGAGAAAATCTTTTTCCCTCACAACGTTGAACTGATTGTGTCTTCCCCATGTTTAACTATACCCCTGGTTACCCTGCAAACTCAGGGGCAAGTCCGAGCCCCCTGACCTCACAGACAGGACGTTTAAGGTCAGGCCAGGCCCTCCTTCCTCCTACGCCTCCGGGATCTGCTCTCCCAAGCCTCAGAGCCGTGCTCTTCCCACTGCCCACCTTGGGCTGTCCCTTGGTCACCTAAGTGATGACCTTTACTTGTCCTTAAGACCTGGCTCCCGCTCCCCCTCCCCCAGGGAGCCTTCCCTGACACCCCTGGTTCGGGGAGTGCCCTTGCTGGGATGCCCTCTGCATTGAGTTTCCACTCAGCCCCTCGTACCCAGGCCCAGAGGAAACCCCACGGTAAAAGGAGGGAAGATGCACGTCAGGCTCTGGGCATGGGGTGGGCATCCCCTGACCAGCTGTCCCTTGGACCTGCCCAGCACTGGGAGAGGACCAGGAGCCCTCCGGGCACTCACTTTCTAATGTGGCCTCTGAGGGGTCAGCTCTGGGTGTCAGTGTGGTGTGGGGGGGCTGTGGGTTAGACTGGGGAGGGCAGGTGATGGAGTGACCCCTGAGCCGGTCTTTCTGGCCTCCTGGGCAGAGAAAACATCCTTTGTCTTCAGCTGGACTCTGTACTCCCAAGGCCAGGCCTTGGGACATTCTCCATGGTGTCACATGTGCCAGGCACTGTCTAACACTTTACACATACTGACTCATTTCATCCTCACAGGAGCCCTATGAGGTAGGTACTACAGGGTCTGTTAATTCCAAATCCGAAAGCTCTGCAAGCCCCGAACTGTTCATGAGCTTGACACAAAATTCAATTAGTGGCAAACCTGACTTGAACTGATGGGAGGCCACCGATACCTTAGTGACCCTCTTGGTGAAAATATTCGCGTTTCCCTGCAGAGGTATTAGTGAGTTTGACAAGGGGTGTTGCCCCAGAGCTGGCAGAAGACATTAGAGAACATGTGGAAGATGGACCATATGGCCTTTCTTCAATTCGAGACTTCTGAATTCCAGGGTATACCTGATATTGGGGTTTTGGACCCATCTTATTATTCTGACTAACAGATGAAGAAACAGAGTTAAATAGTCTGCCCAAAGTTGTGAGCTGCATCTGTCAGGCCAGCCTGGGTGGGTGCGTAAGGGGGAACATGGTGGTACCATCGACCGGGCGCTGGCCTCCCCATTTCGCACGTGATGCTTTTGGACAGACAAATGGTTAAGTTTAAATTTAACTTGGTGTTTGGGGCTCAGAAGTTGGAGTGGTCAAGTCTACTCACCCTCTGTCCTTCCTCCAGATGGTGTGGTCCTGGTGGATCCCGAGTATCTCAAGGAGAGGAGAGGTGAGCTGTGGCCCTTACCCCCAGCCTGTCAAGGGGCCTTCTTTTCCTCCATGACCTCCAGCCGAGGGCCTTCCTGACTCGCAGGCAGAACGTCAGCAGTAAGAGAGGCAACAAGCCTGTCCCTGCCCCTCCCTGCTGGTACTTCCCTCAACGGCTCCAGTCAACGTCAGAGCAGGTGCCTTGGCCTCCCCCGGCCTGGGGCGGCCCTGCCCGTGCCCATTTTGGGAGAACCTTTTAATGCCCTGAGCCCTTTTACATCAATCCATCATGACTGTTGCAAGGCTGGGGATGCAAACAGAGCAGGAGTTAGGGTCTCATTGTACAGAAGAGAAGATTGATTCCTGGGGAGATCAAGGGATTGTCTAAGGTCCGCAGGAGGACAGGAGGCGGTGGGGGCGGGGAGTGGGACAAGACTCTGAGCCTTCCGGACACCACCCAGCACTTGTTTCCCCTCCCATTGCTCTTTCCCACTGTGCTCCTTCCCAACCCCTATCAACCCTGTCAGACCCTCTCCACACATGCCCTGGGCTGCAGTGGGGGTGGAGAAGAACAGAACCGATCCAGCAGTCAGCCCCACTTCCTCCCAGGGGCCAGGCACCTGACACCCCATCCCAAGGGCAGCGCAGCCCTCCCCGCAGGAGCTCTGGGACAGACCTGTGCCTCCAGTGGGGCCAGTCCCAGGGCTGCGGCTCACGCTCTGTGGGGCGTGTTTGCTGCCCTCCCAGGCCCCTCCTTAGTGCCCCCTGCTCCCACAGTCTATGTGACACTGACCTGCGCCTTCCGCTACGGCCGGGAGGACCTGGATGTCCTGGGCCTGACCTTTCGCAAGGACCTGTTTGTGGCCAACGTGCAGTCCTTCCCGCCAGCCCCTGAGGACAAGAAACCCCTGACTCGGCTGCAGGAGCGCCTCATCAAGAAGCTGGGCGAGCACGCCTACCCTTTCACCTTTGAGGTCAGGGACTGCCAGCCCCTGGGGCCCCATTCCAGAAGCATCGCCTCTAGCAAGCCCTCTGGGCAGGCATATGGGGGCAGCTGGGGCAGCAGCTCCATGCCACCCAGTTTCCCAGTGTACGCTGGGACCAGGGCATTGGCACTTATGTTGCCTGGTAAGTGTCTCTGGCCACTGCCAGGGGCATCACCCTTACCTCTGCGCTACTCCCCAGACCCTCCTGAGTCCGGGTCATTGGTGGGAGAAAGGGGGGTCGAGGGGGCTGCTGCAGAGAAAGAAGGAGCCCTTTCTGGCCCCTGGGTCACCACAAGGCTGTCTCCTCCCTCAGACCGGCTGCCCACTAGCCCTGCTTCAACCCAGCTCACAAACGAGGATGGCAAGTAGTGGATTTCCCTGCTCAGCCATCTTTCCACTCCAAGACCCCAAGATTCTGGATTTTCAAATTAACTGTTTCTCAGACTCTGATTCTGTGATTCAGTGAAATCCCCTGCCTTTCTGTGAGGATCAGAGAAGGGGAGAGGATACAGAGCCATCCTCTCTGTTACAGATGTATTAGCTTCTTGTGGCTGCTGTAACAAATCATTGCAAACCTGGTAGTAAAATTAAACCTGCTAATTAAAACACGAATGTTATCTTACAGTTCTGGAGGTCAGGAATCAAAATCAGGTCTCACGGGGCTAAAATTAAGTGTCAGCAGGGCTGCATTCTTTCTGGAGGCTCTAGGAGGGAAACTGTTTCTTTGCCTTGCCTTTTCCTGCTTCTGGAAACCACTCACACTCTTTGGTCCCTAGCCTACCCCTCCTCCATCTTCAAAGCCAGCAATGGCTGGTCCAATCTTTCTCGAATCCCATCACTCTGACGCTGTCTTTTCTGCTTCCTGCTTTCACTGTTAAGGACCCTGTGATAAGGCCCATCTGGATAATCCAGGGTAATCTCCCCATCTCAGGAACCTTAACTGAATCACACTGTAAAGTTCCTTTTGCCATTTAAGGTAACATTATCACAGGTTTTGGAGATGAGGGATGTGGACATCTTTGGGGGGCCATTATTCTGCCTACCACAGTGGACATGATGGAAAGACCTTTTCAACTCTTGTTCTGTGGGGACTATGCTGGGTTAAACCCTTAGGTAAAGAAAAACACTGAAATCCTTGGCTTTACTGAAGGGGCCTCTGGTCTAACATGGGGTGTGGCTTGGCATGGTCTGATGGGGGAAACATGGTCTGTCCCCTGAATTCCCTAGTCTGATGGGAGGGACATGGCCTGTCCTCAGGGTCCCCTGGTCTGATGAATGTGTGTATGGGTGCCTGGGGTGGGAGACACAGAGAGGTCAGTGGTGAATGTGACAGGTCTGTCCGTCCTCTTAACAGATCGCTCCGAACCTCCCCTGTTCTGTGACGTTGCAGCCGGGGCCTGAAGACACAGGGAAGGTGGGTCACCCCCAAGGGAGCATCTCTCTGGGTCCAGGACACTGTGTCTCCAGTTCCCTGGCTTTCTCTCTGGGAGGGTGCTGGAACCCTCCCTGTAGAAGCCTCCTTGCCTCTAGGCCAGGCTGGTCCCACCTCAGATAAGCAGTCTTTTCAGACAGGGCAGCAGATATGGTATCACCCAGTTATGTGCCCAGGGTCACTCTCGCTGGCCTCGGTGTTGTCTGCAGAATGTTCTCTGGAAAACCAGCTGGCCTCACAACGCTGTGTGGAGGTGCAGTCATCACTGTTTCACAGATGGGGAAACTGAGGCTCAGAGAGGAGTGACACCATGAGTGGCCCAGGCCTCAGATCTCTGAGCCCGTTTCCTCATCTGCGAAATGGAGGTGGTAGGATGTGCCTCGTCGTGTGGTCGAGAGTGTGGAGTGAGACGCTGCAGGGACGCGCCCAGTGCAGGGTCTGTGCACCAGAGGTCGGGGGGAGCTCTCTAAACAGGGCTGCTGAGGTGCCTGTTGTTGTTTCTGGGTGGCTGCCTTGCTGAGTGATGAGGACAGCCCCCCAGACAGGCAGGAGTCTGGAGGGGAGCCCGGTCAGGGAGCACCTCTGCAGGAAGGTCGGATGGGGGAGGCAGCCTCGCGGCTGGCTGAGCGCAGGGCTCCGAGTCAGACGAGGGGGGTCAGGGCGTGGGAACGTGGTGCTCCCATCCAGTGGCCTTGTTAAATGAGAGGGTGGGCAGGCTGTGCTCACGGGAGCCGGTCCTCTCCAAGGCTCTGCGGTCAGTGACCCCTCCCCACAGGCCTGCGGTGTGGACTATGAAGTGAAAGCCTTCTGCGCCGAGAACCTGGAGGAGAAGATCCACAAGCGGTGAGAAGGGCGCAGCTTCCGCCTGCCTGGGCGTGGGCTGCCTGCTGGCAGGGGTAGGGAGACAGGATGGGCAAAGTCCGAAGAAGACAGAAGTCACAATGCCTGGAAGTGTGCGAGGAGGGGCCTCACGTTCCAGCCTTGGGAGCTCTGCAAAGGGCACTCGGGAAGGCTGGCAGGTTGTGAGGGCTTCCTGGGGGAGGTGGCTCAGTTGCCTTGGCTCAGGCCTCAGTGCTTTTTCCTTTGCACCACTGTACCCGCTTCCTTTATCTCCCTGCCTCTAATCTCTTCCTCTCCAGACGGCGTGTCCTTTAATTTTGTTTTGGAAAAAAAAATGAAAAACAAAAATCAGATTGTTTTAAACAGGGAGCAAGATGTTTCCCACCAGCTTGGACCCCCATCTCCCAGTTCTCCTGGGAGGCCATCAGCAGGAGGTTGTGGCGGCGGGTTAGGGGGTGTCAACGGAGGCTTCTAAACAAGGCAGTGAAGGGGAGAACGTGAACCCACCCAGGGCAGAGGGAGGAGGTCAGCCATGTGTCAGAGAGGGGAAACCTTTTCCTGGAGAGACACAGCCCTGGGCAGACAGAGAGCACAAGCTAGCAGCCAGAAATAGCTGGGCCTGACTTGTGGGGTGAGCTGCCCAGCCCCGCGCTTACACCTCCCCTTCCTGGAGTCGGGCTCTGCTCTGGCTTCTGGCGAGGCTGGCCTCAGCCCCCAGCTCTGATGCACCCTGCCTCCTGAGGGCGCTGCAGCCTCTTAGGGAGCGGGCTGAGTTTGCCACCTGGTGGTCGCAGGATGCATTGCACATCTCTAACTCCAGCCTGGCAGCTTATGTGTGTGGGGAGAAGGGATCCTTCTTCTCCCTTGCTTCTCTGTCCCCCTTTTCTTCTTAAGCCCTGAGATCAGAAGAAAGGAAGGGGGTTGTAGGTTGTAGTAGGTGGCCTAACCAGAGCAGGGAAGAGGAGGCAGCACTGAGAGCCAGCACTCTCAACCTACCACCAATGGGACATTTTAAGTCCACGCCAGAGTTACTAAAATGATATAGCAACTATCACTTATCAAGAGCTTATTAGACACCAGACACAGTTCAGAGTGACGGACATGTATGAACTAATTCAATCCTCACAGCAACCCTAAGAAGTGGGTCCTGCTGTTGTCACCATTTTACAGATGAGGAGACTGAGGCATGGAGGTTAATTTGCTCAAGGTCATATAGTTAGTATAGGGAGAGCTAGGACTTTAACCCTGGCTATCCAGCTCAGGGAATGGAGGTGGCTTATCTGAGAAAGAGGGATGCTGGGATACCTAGCACATCTGACAGGAGACTGCCTGACTGAGTCCCCATCCCCTCACCAAATCTTCGTGTCCTTGTTTCCTCCCTGAGCCCCATCCCATCTCTGGGCCTCCATCCTCTCACTGAGTCTTTATCCTCTTTACTTCCCCTGACTGAATCCACACCTCCTCACTGAACTCCTTCACCTCTCTGGGCCCCGTTTCTTCATGGGCCCCTTGTCCCCTGTGTATATTTTTATTTAATAGATATTTAGCAGGTATTTATTATATAGCAGCAGGCACTGTCATAAATACTGAGAATACAGTAGTGAACAATGTAGACAAAAACTTCTGTCCTTAAAGAACTCACACTATTAGGTAACGTAAGAGACGCAGGAAGTGAAACAACAGTCCCTTTCTTAGCGTCCCGCTGGCTACCAACACACAGATCCACATAAAGTGCTGCCATGGGATGGTTCATCCTCTGATGTGGTGGGAATTCAGACCAGGAGAAGATCAGAGTGGGCGGATCTCGGGAGTTTCCTGGTAGAGCAGGTGTTTGGCTGGGCCTTGAGGAAGGAAGCAAATGAGGGCAGAAGCTGGAAGAGAGTGTTATAGGCTGGGACCCAGTATAAGCAGAGCTTCAGAAATAGGACTAGATAGACCATCGAGAATGATAGTGAAGAAGTGGAGGAGGCTGGGGACAAGATGGAGGAGGTTGGAGTGGGACCAGATGGTGACAAGGCCCTATGCCAAACTCTGCAGTTTGGACTGGAGTCCAAGGTCTTGGGAACCATGACAGTCTCTTGAGCAAGAGAAGGATGTGAGGGTCACAAGGGAAGAGGATGGAGGCAGGTGACTCTGGTCATCATTTGCTCTACCCATCTCCACTAGGAATTCTGTGCGCCTGGTCATCCGGAAGGTGCAATATGCCCCGGAGAGGCCCGGCCCCCAGCCCACAGCCGAGACCACCAGGCAGTTCCTCATGTCGGATAAGCCCTTGCATCTGGAGGCCTCCCTGGATAAGGAGGTAGGAGGCTCGGGCTTGGCAGGGGGTGGGGGCCGCTCCCCCGGGGCTGGAGCCTCAGATCCCAGCTCTCTCATGCCCTCCGGGCCTCCTCGGCTGGGAGCTTCTGCCTCCAGCCCAAGGATCACAGGGCTCAGGGAATCGGAGACCTCCGTTGGAGGATTTGGAGAAGCCCCTTGGGGACTAAAGGCGTGACAGAGGTGGGGCATGAGCTCGAAGGATGCGATTGACTTCAGAAGTCAGAGTACCTCCTGAAGGGTCCTGTGTCCTGGCCATCTCCCTGCACCCCTGTCCCCCTTTGAAGTGTGAGCACCTCCTCTCCTGCTTGGGGGGCAGCTGAAGGCAAGTGCTTGGGCCAAGATGCAAGTTGAGGCTCTTCCATGAGGATTCAGAGCAGGTTCCCTCAGTGAGTCCATCAGCCCTTCCCCACCCTTCTGCTTCTTCCAGACCCTCCTGGGTCTAAATTCCAGGCAGCCAGAGCCAGCAGGGACTTGATATATCACCTACTCCTGTCCCTCCATTGTACAGAGGGGGAAACTGAGGCTTAGAGAACCTGTTCAAGGTCACACCGCTCTCACCCTCATTACCATTACTATTACTGTTATCGTTACTTCTGGTGGCCAACCCCGGAGTGGAACACAGGAGTATCACCTTCTAACTTAATTATCTTTCAAGGTCCCACAAAGGAACTTAAGTTTAACATGCCCAGTGGCATCAGTGGGAAGTGGCTGATGAACTTGGGGCCAATGTCCGAGTGGCCAAGGCCTGGGGAACCCCAGGAGATGTGTGTGGGGCCTCTTCTCCCTCCCCGTCATCTAAAGCCTTGGAGTCTTCCCATCCATCCCTCTCCCTTCTTACACCTCCCAGATCTACTACCACGGAGAACCCATCAGTGTCAACGTCCACGTCACCAACAACACCAACAAGACAGTGAAGAAGATCAAGATCTCGGGTACTCGGGCAGAGGGCCGGCCCAGGGGGCGGCAAGGGGACTCCTTCCAGGGGTTGGGGTCGCTGAAGGCTCTCCCCTCACTAACAGCCTTGTAAATAACTACCGGCCCACAGAGAAGCCCAAGGCCTGCTAAGCCAAAGGGTAAGGCTTTTGAGGCTGGTAACACAGGCTGCTTATTCGTGGGGTAATGAGTTTACTATTGAAGCCTCCTCTTCTCTTAGGTTCCCTGGGTTCTGGCCAGGGCTGTCCTTCAGGGAGAGATTTTTGTTTATGGAAGGAGTGGGCATGTCTGAGCTGCCATGTAGAGGATGGGTCCATCTCCTGCAGAAGCTTCTGGTGGACTGGCTGTTGCCTGGGGCTGAACATCCCCAACTTGGGGAGCCTGGGACCCCTGGCTCACCCCCACCTTGTTTCCCTCTTCCTCCCCAGTGCGCCAGTATGCAGACATCTGCCTTTTCAACACAGCGCAGTACAAGTGCCCCGTGGCCATGGAGGAGGCTGAGTAAGTGAGCACAAGGCCAGCTTTGGATGTGTGGGATCTGGTGGGGAAAAGAGAAGCCCTAGGTCTGGTCACAGGTCCAGGTGGCTCTTCTCCACCTGGCAGAGGGCCTGGCCTCAGATTTCCTTGCCGCTCAGTGTAAATGACCCTGAACAGCCTTTTAGAAACCATCCACTTGGTTTAGCTATAAGGAAATGCATGCTACAGTCAGGGAAAAGACCCACTAAAACTAGAATGACAGTATAAGAGCTAGTGAATCTAAGTGGACTGGGGTTATGGAGGGAAGAGAATAATTACACTGTACTGGAAACCTAGATTGCACAAAGCCCTCTGAGTTGGGGTTGCTCCTGACCCCAGTACGTAGGGAAGGAAATGGGGCCAGAGAGATGTGACTTGCTCAGCTTCACGGGGCTGGCCAGCGGCAGAGCTGGGGCTCTTCTGACTCCGAGGCTTGCTGCACCCCAGCTCGCTCATTGTTGAGAAGGGGGATGGCGGATGGAGCAAAAGCAGGTCAAAGCTGACCAATCCAAACACCTTACACGTGATGGATGGAGATGAGATAAAGCAAATAAGGTCTTCATTGTAGAACCTAGGGGGTGGGTATATGGGTGTTCACTGCACAATTCTTTCAGTTTTCCTGTATGTTTAAAATTCTTTCATAATAATATGTTAGGGAAAGAAAAAGTCCATGCTGTCTCCACTAAAAAATTATCCTAGCCAAACAGCACAGGGCCAAGCAGGACATTGAATTTTTAAAACCTTGCAGCTGTTTACAGACCAAGAATGAAGTTGTTGGATCACCCCAGAGTCATCGCTGTTTGCATGTGGAGTAGAGATGTGCCCCTTTTGTGGTCTCCCTGCCAGAGCTGGGCCTGGCCCATGTGGCCCCTTCATGGGGGAGGGGGACTTGGAGCAGGGCCGGGCTCTGTGACCTGGCTGGGCTGGGGTTGGCTCTGGGGGGCATCTCCACATCGGTCCCCCTTCTTCCCAGTGACACAGTGGCGCCCAGCTCGACATTCTGCAAGGTCTACACGCTGACCCCCTTCCTGGCCAACAACCGAGAGAAGCGGGGCCTTGCCCTGGACGGGAAGCTCAAACATGAGGACACGAACCTGGCCTCCAGCACCTTGTGAGGACCTACCCTCCCTAGTCCCAGGCTCTTGGATGTCCCCCCTCCCCCGGCTCCCCTACCCTTCCCCGAAACGGGTCCACACCCACCTTGGTCCCACCAGTGTCAGCGTGGGCTCAGGCTCCCTTCTCCCCAAGCGTTGTCCAGGGCCTGTCCACATGAGCTTGAACTGCCAGAGAAGCTGTCCCCCAATCCCACCCCTATCCAGGGGTGCCCCAGAGAGCAAGATGGACCACTCGACCAGCCTTTCGTAGTCAGTGCTGGGCTCTGCTGGCTTGCCTAGGGGAGGGCAACCTGGAAAGGCTTCGTGCAAGAGGCAGGAGCTTCTGACGTCATGTCTTCTGTTGGATGTGTGTGACCCTGAGGCAGAGCAAGCCTGGAAGGAAGGAAGGAAGGGAGGGAGTGGCTTCTGGAAGGGGCCTAGCAGGAGAGGATGAATCAGGACAGGCCTGGGGAGTCTGGAGAGTTGAGGGTGGTGAGCTGGGCTAAACCACACGTGGGGGTGTCCCCGGAGGGCAGAGATCCCAGGGCCATAACATAGGGTCACTCCTGTCCCATGGTCACCACTGACTCCCTGAGGCCACCCTCCTCTAGTGGAGACCTGGGGGTGTGGGGACCCGTCTTGCCCTGCCCGCTGAGGTCTGGCCCTTCCTGGGGGTTTGACCCACCTCTGCAGCACCGCTGCCCGCCGCTCCAGCCCAAACGCCGTCTCACCCGCCCCTTCGTACGCTACCATCTCCCCTCGGAGTGTTTGCTCTCTTCTTCCCTGGCTCAAATCCTACCTGCTTTCAAGACCTAATTAAAGCATCACTTCCTGCAGGGTCTTCCCTGGTACCCACTCCCCTCCTCTCCCCCGCCAACTGCCCTCTCCTCTCTGGCCCAGGAGGGAGACAGAGGGCATCCACCTGAGAGCGGGAAGAGCCGCTCTGCACAGCACTGCTGGGACTCAGGCCCCTGGAGGGAAGCAGGGGTTCCCAGGGCTGCAAAGCCAGACTCCAGACTCGGAAGCCAGGGCTCTGAGTTCCCACTCCCTGAGAGCAGACCTCGCCTTTCTCACACACTGGGCTCTGCCTGTACCTGGCGGCTGAGTGGCCAGGAAAGGGACCGATGGCCGCTGCCCGCACCGCACCCCACCCTGCCGGGTCTTGCCCACCAGCAAGCCCTGTGAACCGACTTCCCTGTGTCACCTTGCAGGTTGAGGGAAGGGGCCAACCGGGAGATCCTGGGCATCATTGTTTCCTACAAAGTGAAGGTGAAGCTGGTGGTGTCTCGGGGCGGGTAAGTGCTTCAGCCCAGACCCAGACCCCGACCCCGAAGTGCAGCAGGGAGGTCCCTGATGGCCACACCCGCTGCCCCATCCTGCCTGTTTGCTGGACCTTTTAGCTGAATCCTGTTCTTTCTCTTTCTCCTCCTCCACCCCCTTCCCTCTTCTACTTCAGAGGCCTTTGGCCCCTCTCTTGCCCCTCCCCTCTTTCTCTCCTCCCCCTTTTTCCTCTTCTTCCTCTTTTTCCTCCTCCTGTTCCCCATCGCTAGTCTGGGCACATGGGAGGTGGGGGGAAGCTTCCTCAGAGTCTGTGCTGTGGGGTCTACAAGGGGTGCCGTGTCCATCATCACATCTCAGGGCACAGCACCCACCCCGACTCATACCCAGGCTGATCTGCTGGGGAAATGGCTCAAGGAGCTCAGAATTCCAGAGTTGGACTGGGGATGCTCTGACTCTCCCATTTTACAGATGGGGAAACAGAGGCCCAGACAATTCCCCACACATTTCCTGAAATCTCCTCCCTTAATCTCAGGTCACAGGCTGGGTGCTGGGGTCATGGCAGTAGACCAAACGTATTCCCTTACCTGGAGCATAGTCTGGTGGAAGCTCAGAAAGAACTCCCACTTTTCTCCATATGTTGGGCCTACATGTTATTATAAACCTAGAATTAGGATTTCTAATTTGTCAGAGGGATTTTTTATAATTCATAAATTTCTATGAAAAGATTGGAAAACTAATAGCATTAGACATGGAGTCTCCTTTGTTCTTAGAATAATGCCCCGTGCAGGTGACAGTGTGTAATACGGACCATATATTATAGGACATCTCAGAATCACAAATCTCAAATCCCGTGTCCTGTGACTCTTGCAGGACCCACAGTCTACCTCAGGCTCTTTCTTGAGGGACCCTTGGGGAATCCTAAAGTGCTTCCTTCTGCCATTAGATAATCCCAGCCTCCCCAGGGCAGGCAGCACAGGGGTTAACTTTTATGTCTCCTTTACAGATAATGACCCTGGGGCTCCCCTCGCAGGGCGTTTGGCTTAGCCGGGCCTGGGTTCCAGTTCCCCACGCAGGGCTCACATCTCTGTATGTCCCTGAATGAGCAGTTACAACTGGGGTGGGTAGAGTGTGTCCCAGGATCTAATCTACCCCAAAGGGGAACAGAGGTGGTAAATGAACGTGCTTTCTGTTTTCTTCCTCTCTGAACTCTCTCCTGACCACTTCTCCCGCCTCCTCTGACCCACCCAGCCTGTTGGGAGATCTTGCATCCAGGTAAAGTCCCTTCCTTCGACCTGATCAACTCACCTTCCTAAAGGGCCCAGAGACCATTGTCCTGATTGTCCAGAATCACAGGCACTGGGTTGGAAGGAATCTTAGCAGTCACTTTTTTTTTTTTTTTTTTTTTTCTTTTTTTTTTTTTTTTCTTTTTGCGGTATGCGGGCCTCTCACTGTTGTGGCCTCTCCTGTTGCGGAGCACAGGCTCCGGATGCGCAGGCCCAGCGGCCATGGCTCACGGGCCCAGCCGCTCCGCGGCATATGGGATCCTCCCAGACCGGGGCACGAACCCGTATCCCCTGCATCGGCAGGCGGACTCTCAACCACTGCGCCACCAGGGAGGCCCAGCAGTCACTTTTGATTGCCAGGCTCAGGCCTGTGCCGGGACTAGGACCCTCTCCAGAGGGACTGGGGAGGTGCAGTTTCTCCTTTCAAACCTCGCCCTGCTCTTCCATCCTACCCAAGTGACAAGGACCTTTGCAGACAGCAAAGTTGGCTCCATTTATCTGGGGAGTGGCCCCCAATCAGTCTGTTTTACACGATGTTTTGGAGAAATGCAGGCTTTGTGGCTTTCAAACTTCCACACTAATGAGAACTAACTGCTGTCTGAGGGTTGTTAAGGAGAGGTCCTGAGATCTGCCTTTGTAGACAAGGCTTCTTGGAGCCAACTGGATCCACGTGCATTCCAAAAATACCTGTGCCCCAAACCCAGTGCTTTTGCTTCCTCCTGTCACAAGATGCCACTATTGCTCATCCCAAGAAAACTTAGTCCATTTGGAGAGGTGAAATTCAATTCAATGTAATTCAGTAAGAATTTCCTGAACGCATACTTGAGCTCAGCCTTGTGAGGGGGACTGAGCTCCCAGAGAGGAATCAGATACACCCCCTGCCCTTGATTGCTCATAGCCTGGTGGAAGGTTAAGGTCCAGATTCTTCCATCTGTATTCTGGATGGCTTTAGTGAAGTTTGGCAGTCTTAGTCTTCTACCAGCTTCCATTTTGATAGCTCACTTTTCCAAGTGAGCCTGGAGAAGCAATCCCCTTTGGAAGCAAAAAGCAAACAAACAAACAAAAAAAGCCAAATTGTTTCAATAGCCTTATGAAACCCCCATGTTCCTACTGAGGGGAAGTAATAATTCTGGCAGGCACAAGCTTCACAGCTTAACCAAGCCTTTTACCTACATCACCTCCTGGAAGTGGCTCTAGAAGGTAGGTATAGTTAGCCCCGTTTTCCAGATAAGCTCAGTGAGACTTAAAGGTGTGAAGTGTTCCTCAGTGAGTGGTGGGGCTGGCGAAACAGCCCTTTCTGGTTGCGTAGTTTATACCCCTGACCCCTCCGTCCCCTTCCCCATCCTCCTCTCAACTGGCCCCTGGCAGCAAAGTCAGTAAGATGATGTGCCTGTAGGTGCTCACAGTTGACAGGGCCTTGTAGGGTGATACCACCTAAGTGGAGTGGAGGGGCTTTCAAGGCTTCGTTTGTCTGGAGTGGAGAAAGAGGGTGGGTGGAATCACCTTCTCAATTCTGAGGTGTTATCACACAGGGTTAAGGGTGTGAATTAGGGAGTCAGAATCCTCAGTCTGTAACTTTCTTTTTTTTTTTAATTTCTTTATTTAATTAATTAATTTATTTAATTTTTGGTTGCGTTGGGTCTTTGTTGCTGCGCGCGGGCTTTTCTCTTGTTGCGGCGAGCAGGGGCCACTCTTCGTTGCGGTGCGCGGGCTTCTCGTTGGCTAGCTTCTCTTGTTGCAGAGCACGGGCTCTAGGCACGTGGGCTTCAGTAGTTGTGGCACTCGGGCTCAGTAGTTGTGGCTCACGGGCTCTAGAGCACAGGCTCAGTAGTTGTGGCGCACGGGCTTAGTTGCTCTGCAGCATGTGGGATCTTCCCAGACCAGGGCTTGAACCGTATCCCCTGCATTGGCAGGTGGATTCTTAACCACTGCGCCACCAGGGAAGCCCTGTCACTTTCTTTTAATAGCCGTACGGCCTTGGATAAGCTGCGTTTTCTCCTTGGTCTCAATTTCCCAGCCTGTACATTGGGTTGTTGTGAAGGTTAAATGAGTGACTCTAGACTACTCCTTGGCGGAATGCCCTGGTGGTCCAGTGGTTAGGACTCTGCGCTTCCACTGCGGGGAGCACAGGTTCGATCCCTGGTCAGGGAACTAAGATCCTGCAAGCTGAGCAGCAAGGCCGGAAAAAAAAAAAATGTAGACTCCTCCTTGGCAGAGAGTCAGTACCATGTGAGTGTCTGCTCTTGTTATTATTCTGTCCATCAGGGCTAAGGGAAGAGAAGGCCCAGTCAGAAGCGTTAGCCAGTAGCAGCACCGCTCCCATCCTTCCATCCCCACACGGCTTCAAGGCTCTGTGCACAATGTAGACAGTGCTGGGGCCTGGGTCCCATTTAGCTTGAATTTGATTAAGCCGACCTCAGCAGTGCATCATCGAGATTGCATGGGGCTAGGGCCACCGAACACTTTCACAGGAGCCCCCTGGAGATGTTGGGAGATAAGACAGAGTGAGGGTGGGAGGAGTTCCAACCGGGAAGTTGGGAAGGGCAGTGTCAGGGGAGGCTGGGCTGGCTGTGGCCACTTGAGGCCAGCAGGGACTCAGGGCACCTCTGGAGCCACTCAGTGAGCAAGATGCACACTCACTGCCCTGAGCAATCCTCTTTCCACCCCTGTGCCTCCTCCCAGCTCGTGGGAATCCAGGGATCCTTCTCAGGAAAGGGGAAGTTTCCATGTTTTTTGGTGTCAGGAGAAGAAATCTCCCAGTTCAACTCCCAGATAGACTGGTGCTCAGAGAGTGGTGGAACTGGGTCTTGGGGCCAGATTTCCTGCCTCTTGGCCCAGAGCTACCGTAAAACCCTCCCCAGTCCTCAGAGTGACAGGGCATTGAGACTCACAGCCTGGGACTGGATTCAAGGCTCAACTGGTCTGGGTCTCTTTCAGTGACGTGGCTGTGGAGCTGCCCTTCACCCTAATGCATCCCAAGCCCAAAGAGGAACCCCCGCATCGGGAAGGTGAGCAGAATCTGGGGGTCACTGGGATGGGGTTTCCCTATCACCCCACCTACCTCTGGGTCAGCCTTCAGCCCAGGGTCACGCCTCTTCCCCAGCTCACAAGATCTTTTGTGAGGCCCACACTCCTATTTGCATCTGACTCTTCAGGAGACAGAGAGGTCTGGCTCTGTTCTCTCTGGGCTGGGGGTGGTGGTGGGAGCGGCACGGGCCATGCTTGGAGCTCTTATCTGGCACCCAGGCATAGCGGAAGGGGCTGTATGGATAAGATGATCCCTGGACACACCACCCCCATAATTTTTCCAAGTGATACCGGATTAAACCTAAGACTGTTTCAGTTGAAAGAAACATTGTAGTATGTACCACAAAGAAAGAAAAGTGTTCCCACAATTAAACTTTGAAATGCCATTGATTGTAAACATACCCCAAGTTCAGAGATGTGAAAATGTGAATAAGTGGTTGTATTAGAGTTAGTGACAGTCGTGCATGCAACAAATGAATCTAAGTCGTGTTGGAGAAGTGCCAAAAGGAGCAGGGTCCAGAGATTTTTCTGTTCCCCTGGGCCAGCTGTGGGCCTCCCTGGCCCTCCCTGGCCCCTCCTCCCTGCATTTAAGGTTATTCGAGGTGTTTCCAAGACCAGGGACCAGCCCCCCCTTCTCCACTCCCCTTCCTCCTTTCCCTCCCCGTCTTAGCTTAGTTGTCCCAGGGTGGGGACCTGTGCCCACCTGCCCGCTTGCCCACTCACCAATAACCCATGGGCGCTCGTCTGCCCTGTGTTTAGTTCCAGAGAACGAGGCTCCAGTAGATACCAATCTCATAGAACTTGACACCACGTAAGCCGAACCCTGCCTGCAGACATATGGTGGGGGGGAAGGGGGCGGGCCATGGGAGGTGGGTGGGGCTACCTGGTTATTTGCATTTATGCTAATTAACCCCCTGAGGAGCAGCTGGTCTAACCCGTCTGCTGAGAGCTGCCTCTGCTCGCCTCTTCAGCAACCCGCTTGCCTGCATGTGACTTGAAGGACCCTCGGTACCTGTTCCTCTTCTTCCTGCCTTGGTGGGGTCTGTCTTCCTCCCTCGTCCTTGCACGTCCGTCAGTCCGTTCGTCCATCCACAGCACCTGCTCGGCTGTCACAGGGCTGGTTTGTGGCCCTGGGCTGGGGCTCTCTTGCCTGGCCTTCACCCAACCAGTGGAATCAGGCCGTAGGGAGGGGATGTTTCTGGGGATCTTGTTGCTTCTGACTCCTGAGGGCCAATGTGGATTCCCCTGCGGTCGAAGGCCGTCGTGTCACTGGACAGTGGCCAGAGGGGGAGGACCTGGGCGACCATCACGAAATACCTCCAGGGCCAAGCAGCTTTCTCGCTCCAGCTCCAAATCTACACTTCCTTTGTCCCCCAGGAGATATTTGGGATATGTGGTTTTAAGTCACCCCATTAGGACACCCCATGCAGCTGGCTGAATTCTGTGGGGCTGGGGCCTTGGGTGGGCCTATGTGGACATGTTTTATAGTAGAAGGGAACTTACTGTTCTTAGAAGCAGCCCTTAGCCCTGAAACCCCCTCAGGCACCCTCTTTTCCCACCCACATTTTCTCTGCCCCCCTATTTAGATTGGCCTACCCCCTCCTGCCCCCCACAGACCCTGTCTTATCCAAGATCCCTCAGGGTAGAATGTGAGCTGGCACTTCCCTGGAGAAAAGGGGTTTTCTCTTCCAAGCCAAGCCCACTGCTTCCTGTGCAGAAAACAGGAGTGCTTTCTTTGGGTGGTTGAATGGGGTTTCTTGGGCCTGTTCTTGGGGGATTCAGAATATACTGTGAAACTACTGGCCTCTTTGTGGGAGTAACCTCCTCCTCTGGCCCTAACCCAGCCACACTGACCCCCCCCCCAATTTTATGTGTCCCTTGACCCCAACTCCTCAAGAACCAGGTCAATTTCCAGCCCTGAGGCAAACTCATGCCTCCCTCTGGTATTTCCACAACTGGCTGGTCCCACTGTCATTGATGGGCATCCAGATGTGCCAGCCTGGCAGGCCTTTCTATCTGAGGCCAGTCCCAGAGGCCAGCCTCTGGGTCCCACCTGGCTGTGCAGGCTCTCCAGCCCCTGGATAAGCCTACTCTCCCTGCCCTGCCAACACACCCGTTTTCCTTGTCTTTCCCACCAGCGACGACGACATCGTGTTTGAGGACTTTGCTCGCCAGAGACTGAAAGGCATGAAGGATGACAAGGAGGAGGAGGAGGATGGTACCGGCTCTCCACAGCTCAACGACAGATAGACTGGGCCCGCCCTCCCTCCGGGCAGCTCCAGGTCCACTCTCATGCACTAGGATGCTTGTTTGTCTTCTTCCTGCCCTGGTTCCCCCTCCCCTTTTTCCTTCCAGCTTCTCCCGGGGGCCCCAGTGGCCTTTCAGGTCACGGTGGTGAACCTCTGGCCGCAGGACTGGCCCCATCACCATGCCGACAGGGCCACGTGCACCACCCTCACCACTCTCGCTGCAGTCACCTCTCCATCTCCCCCCTCTTTTCCTGTTGACCCCCAGAAAGGCCAACATGGCTCTGGTCTTGGAATTTGACTTGGGATGGGGAGCAGAAAGGGGAAGATGGGGCACGAGGGCTTGGAGGGGTGGGGATGGGGGCTCAAGACACGGGAGAGGATGTCCACCGTCCCAGGTGATTAACACAGTTCTGGCAGTGAAAATGTGACCGAATCGAAGGCCAACCTCTGGCTGGGAGGGGCAGACCAGTGGATAGATTCTCCATCCACAAGAACTGCAGTTCTTTTCGCAGTTTGGACCCACCAAGCACCTCTCCCCTTTCTCCCCCATCCCCCCATGTCCCTCTGTGACTGGCAGTGACATTGGTGAAGGTTTGTGGACCCCAGGAATGGAGCAAAGTAGCTGGACTGACTTTCTTACCAGCAGTTACCTAGTCTAAGGCAAGTTGTGTGAAGTAGCCCAAGTCTATTTCAGTATCGTCAGGATGTAATATCCTAACTGCCTTGTATCTTGTGTGTGTGTCCTATCTACAAATATGCACAGAGAAAGAGAGAGAGAAGGGAGGGGTCTTCAGAAAGCACCAAGGTCCCGAGGAGGTTTCCTGAAGGGTGACTCTGAGAGATGGGGGCGGGGTGGGAAGATGAGAGTCTGCCTAGCTCCCTTCCTTTGTAGACCTAAGAGCGATCAGTGATCCCTGACGTGATCACTGGTGTGGGAAGTGAGGGCCACCGGTGTCCTCCTGCCCTTGCAGTTCCCCAGGGCCAGGCTGGGCTGCCCCTGCAGGCTAGGAGAGAGGTCACTGTGCCCACAGTCAAAGAGGATCCTTCCCCAGAAAGTGGCAGGGTCCATCAGGATGCCCTCGCCTAAAAGGAAGAGGGTGACTCCTTTGTTTCCTTGGGGAGTTGATGAACCCCCCAGTAGTTGCCAGTGTCATGGGTACCCAGTACCCATTGGCTAGTGTTGGTGTGACTGGGACATGGGGCATTTCCAGGGCAACAGGGCAGGCAGACAATGAGGCAGAAAGTGTTCAGAGGTATCTGTTTTTGTCTGACCTTTGCTGCTCACTTACTGTGTGACCTTGGACAAATTCCTTTCCATCTCTGGGCCTCAGTTCTTCACCTAGAAAACCAAGGGGTTTGACCAGATGATCACAAAGCGCCCTCCCAGCTCTGCCTCCAAGAATTCGTGAACATTAGAGCTTCTGGTCTGGTGGGTGGAGCCAGAGCCACTGACTCTGATCTGTCTGCCACCAGCAAGGATTCATTGGACCCCAGGGGTGGCAGGGCCATGGAGAGCACCTAGCAGCACCACCCCACACCCACGCCAGGCCTGAGAAAGGCCCTTCTTGGGCTCCTGAGGGGTTGCGTGATGTCAAGCTGTGGCCATAGCTAGCATGAGCTGCTTGGCCCTAGGGCCCGAGTGTTACAGAAGGACAGAGCTTGTATTTGCTGAGGTGGGTGGGAAAGAGCTTGTGATGAGCCCTCCAGTACTCCACACCCCCTTTGAATGTCCTGAAGTTTACTTATACCCAAGCAAATATAGTGATTAGCAGGACAAGGGGATCTCTTGCTCCTTTCTATCCCTGTCCCATACTTGTGAAAAGGGAGATGGCAAAATTTTATTGTATAAGTTGCATCTCAACCCGTTTCAGTCCAGCCCCTCCTGGGGTGGACGGAGCAACCATTTTCCATGGTGAAATTACCCAGTTCATGTGCCTGGCACTGTATCCCAGCCCTTCCCTTCTGAATCTCATGAAGACTCAACCCTAGGGACCCCTACTCCAGGTCAGAACCAAGTCAGCTTGGGGCAGTCACACACCCATGACCAGTTCTGGGGTCCCAGCTGCATCCAGCCCCTCCCAGAACGTGCTGGGCAGTCTGTACCTCATTTGGGCAGCTGGAGAGTTAATGAGTTGTTGGAACAATGCATGGCAAGCATATGCTCTTCAGGGTTGTCTTCTGGAACCTCGGGGGCTGGTATAAGACCCTTTAGGATTTGGGGTGATCACTTGCCTACATATAGACCTCTTCCCCCATCCCTAACCCGGTCACACAAAAGCTTTGTCAGGCTGGTTTCTTGACCTCCTTCCACCTCAAAATCACACTCACCATTTTGGGTTTATCCCAGTGTTGAACTGAAATTTCTCCAGCTGCAAGAAGCATCATGGGCCCATTTAGCCTTTTATTTACTCTTTGGGCCCAGGGTTGCAGAAGGGCAGTGGTCAAGTTCATTTGAATTTGGCTTAACCATCCTTGGTTGACAACTTCTGCGCTTGGTGCTGAGCACTGGAGACACAGAGTTGGGTCAGTCCCAGCCCCTGTCCTCAGGAAGCTCATGATCAAGGGAAAGTTTTATGGGAAGTAGCGAGGGGGGGCCATTGCATTCAGGGTTCCATGATGGCTGCTAGTCTGTATAGTGCCTTGATGTGAATTAGAAATGGTGTCACTTCCAGGTGGATTCAACCCACATTGGAATGCACAGCTTCTTGAGTGGTCACAGGCTGGAGTTTAGCCCCACTTGCCCCTGGGCTGGGCGCCCTCCTGCACAGACATGCACTGCAGCCCAGTGGGACACTCAGGCTTGTTCCTGAGAGAAAGAACATCCAGATCATCTTTCCAAGTTTCTGGTTGGCTCCAAACCCTGCTTCTCCTGCAGCCCCCAAGCATGACTGAGTTCTTCTCTGCAGGGCCCCTCTCCATCTGGAGTCAGCCTGTCCAGGGGAACCCTTGGAGTGAAACTGGGGGTGGGGGAGCCCCACTGGGCTCCAGGCACCAGCCCACAGTACTAGCTCTCTCTGTCCACACATTTGGAGCCTGTGCTGACCATGCCTCTCCACACCGAGACTTTGCAGTGGGCCATGCGGGTGGCATGTAGATAGCAGTCTGGGCAGGAAGGGAGAGCATGGCCCGGGGTGAAAGTCTGCAGGCAGAGGGCCAGCTGGACTTCCTCAGCCTTCCAACCGAGAGAAGAGTTCAGTCCCCGTGAAGATAAGGACAGAGTTCTTTGGCTGGACTCCACGGACCTTCTCAGTCTCAGAGCCCAGACAAACTGAGAGTGGGCTCACTTGGGGTCTTGGTTCAGCTGGGGGAGTGGCTGACAAGCTGGTCCCACATGGTGCAGTGAAGAGCACCCTGGCCTGCAAGTCTACGATGCCTCTCCGTGTTGGCTGTTACCACCCAGCTGAGGAGCTTGAACAACTCATTCAACCTCTTGGGACTGGTTTCCCTAACTGTAAAATGAGATAGCCATTCCTTTCCCGCCCAACTCAAGGAACTTGTGAGGCCCAGAGGAGATGAAAATCAGCTCTGTAAGTTGCACAGGGCTGCCCAGGCTGTGGCCCTGCCGCTGCAGGGGAGTAGCCCAGGGTCACACAGGAAGTTTGCCGCTGGCTGAGCCCTCCCACCCATCTTCATCTCTTGCTCCCGTCTCACTTAGGCAGAGGTCAGCCAGGATGAGACGAGGCCAGTTTGGCTTTGGTGACCCAGCCAAGAGGGAAATTCAGATACTATTCAGGAATGCTGTGTCTCCAGGCAGTGGTCCCAGCAACCAAGACAGAGAGACTGAACATGGATTGTGTCAGTGATTAGGGGGGCGGGGGCACACCTTGGTGTCAAGAGGCCAGGAAGCGTTGGATCTGATCCCAGGTTAGGGAGAGCCTCGTCCCCCAGGCCCAGGGGTGCTAACCCCCCACCCCCACTACCCCACTAGAGAACCCCAAGGGTGAAGTGGAATAGAAATTGCCTGCCCCTTCCCTTCAAAGTGTAAGACCCCCTCCAGGATCAATCAGAGCTGCCAATTGTCGCTTCTTGGTGACGCTTGAGGAGGGATTTGGGTCCGGGGAAAACCCAGGCCTCTTATGCTGAGATCTGAGCCCCAGCTGACGCATCCCCGGTGGTTTCAGCAGCCCACAAAGGCAGCTTCCCTCCTGCCAGCGACTGCGGGCTGGACATCCTCCACCCATCCCAGAGGAAGGCATTAGGCCCCAATCTTGAACTCTTACAGGGTCTCATGGACATAGGCCTATACCTGTTCTGGTTTTTAAAGTCAACAAGGACCAAAACAGACTCCCCCGACTCTCGTGCATAAGCCTGCATTGGGCCTGGCATTTTGCTTTCCTGGCCCAGGCAGCTCCATCACTTTTGTTCTCCTTCCAGGACTGGAATGGCCTACCCATGGGGCAGGATCCCCACCTCTACCACTCCCCTGCAGGCTCACTGCACAGTGGCTTCAAAGAGAGGCCCAGTTGAAGGGGGAGCATCCTCCCCCCATCACTCTCTCCCAACTCTTCACCCCGAAAGGGAAGTCAAAGCACAGATCCCCAGGATCCATGACCCATAGACTCTGACACACTGGTTTTCAAACCAGGTGCTGTGGAACCCCTGGTGTGCCATAGAGCTTTGTCAGGGGCTGCTAACGTGGGAGAATGGGGGTGGAGGCAAAGAATAGGTCTCCAGCCCTCCCCCCCCCCATTCCCACTTCCACCAGAACAACTCTGCTTTTATCTGTCATGCCTATTGAGGTTTCACCTTTAAACTTTCTTTTGAAGAAAAACTTCTTCAAACCACCGTTCTGAGGTTTGATCTTAGACCAGCAAGCCCAGCTTCTATTCTTGCTTTTCCTGTTGGAATGACTCTAGCATTCCAATACAAAGTATCATTGTATTGGAACTTGGGTCACAGACCCAGCCCCAAGCATTTGCTTATTCACACACACGCGCACGCACACAAACACACACACACACACGCACACACGCACGCTTGATGGTTTTGTAGCCCACCCCCACTGAAACTCCGGCCTGGGTTTCATTTGGGCGGGGGCCTGGTGCTGTGAGGATGGGTCTTGGCCCTGATATTGGCCCAGGCATTGTGGGGGACCATGGAGGAAGCAAAGAGGCCCAGCCCCACCCCAGGACTTGTGTCTGTGCCCCAGTGTGACACCCCACTTCCCTGGCCCAGGCCCATGAGATGGCAGAGGGACAGCGTGGTGGGAAGGGAAACTAGAGTTAGGTTCCTCTTTATATACAGCCAGCTTTAGTAAAAGAAATGCTAAGGGAGGACTTTATGACAGAAGTCCCTCGTATGAAGGCAGGATTCCTCCAGAGACCCTTTAAGCAGCAAATTTCCCTAGAGCAATTCTAATAGGATTCCATTCCCACATCTGCGGTCAACTGAATGTATGGGCAACAGGCGGGTGTCTGAAGAGAGGCTGGTTCCCTACCTCCAGTCCCCCAAATTCTCTTCCTGCTGGTCTGCCCCTCTGCCCAGGTCCCTCACTGGGGCTGACTAAGAGGTGGGCACTTTGGGGAGACCTGGACCAGCCCTTGGCACAGCATCCTGCCTGGCCTGCACCCAGGGCATCCAGGTGGAAATGTGAGACTTGGGGCACAACAAGCCATGTGGCATGGGAGAAAGAGCGCCCAATGCTATTCTGTGTTCAGTCCAAGTGTGCCCTTGGGAACCTGACCTCAGTTACCCCTTGTGTAAGATGGAGATAGTACCCGGCTCTGCCCACCTCAAAGGGATTACTGCAAGGGTCATGGGAGAGGTGGGTATGAAGGGGGGCTCACAAATTCGGGTTGTGGTCATGGCCTGCCCTGGAGATCCAGGAGCACTCGGGAGATGATGGTTGGATGGACCGTCTTCCTGGGACATCTCTGCTCAGTGTTAGGGTCTAGCCACAGATGCTGGGGGAGGGGGCTGCGTCTTCTTTTCCAATGGGAGCCAGCACTTAACCTGGTACTGTGTGTGGATCCTGGGTGTGAGGAGTGACAGGTGGCGGAGACTGGTCTCCAGGTCTGTGGCCCTTTTGTTAAGTGATTCTTTTGTGACACCCTTATTCCTGGGCCACCTGCCAGGTTTATCTGTTGTTCCTGTGGCATTCCTTATTATGTCAGATAAGTTATTACAGTTTATTCAACTCTAACAGGACAAATGAAAAAAAGAACCATAAATAGGAGACCATTAAAGGTCTTTTATGACAGATGCTGGCTGTGCTTTTATTTCTGTCTCATAAGCCCATGGCAGGACATAGACCAGCAGAAGCTGTCCCTGCTGCCCTGGACTAGCTGGGTCAGGTGGTGGCCCCACCTCCAACCTGGCTGCTCACCCCCTCTCCTCCCCTCGCTGCCATTTACCAGCCTTTGGTCCTGGAGAAGTTGCCAAACCTCTGATCCCTCTCAGACGCCACTGGATCCCATGACCCCTGGTTTGCTCCTGGGGTGAAGCCATCCCATCTTCTCTTTGGCACCACTGACCACTTCAGCTGGAGTCCTGTCCCAGTCCCAGCCCTGGTTCTTACTCAGTTCTCATCTCCTGCTCTGCTGGCTCTCCCCGAAGTCACTTCAGTTTTCCATGACTTACCCTGTTCCAAAAGAATACATGGGAGGGGTGGGGATATAGGTGAGGAAGATTCAGAGTCCTAAATGACAGTGTATCATATTAACATGAAAGGAAGATGCTGCTGAATGTAAGATGGCTTTCCTAGAAAATCGGTCATATGTGTGAAACCATTTTTTTTTTTACATTCCTGTAGAATACTGTGCAACTTAGATCAGTGCATTGCCCTCCTGGTCAGCCAGAAGGTGGTCTCTTTCCTCTGATGCTCCCAGCCAGAGAAGGGTAATGGGCAGACACTGACATTTGAATCAGGAGACATGAGCTAGACTTTGATTCTGCCCTCCCACGTGGACTATATCATGTGTCAGTCCAAGTCCAGATAAACAGAGCCTATGCCAGTATATCAGTAGCAGGAATTTAATCAAAGAAACTGGTTATGAAAATGTTGCAAGAGTTGAAAGGGCAAATGGGATGTAAGGCAACCCAGGTACAATAGGAAATCACTACCATCTGTAGGGTGGAAGGACAAGGGAGAGGAGGTGGTGTTACGGAGCTTGGGACCAGGGAAGCCCAGTAGAGCTGTTGAGGGAGAGAGTAGCTGAAGAATCCAGACCATAGAAGAAAAGCCTCTGCTCCTGGGATGCTTCCCAAAGCAAGAGGGTGGGGGAAATACTCTGATTTCTCCTTTCCTTCTGCCCTCCTAATGGCAGACTCGAATTAAAAGTTAATTTTCAAGGACTCTTGGGGAATGTAGTTTGCAATGGTGAATGCCCTGCAATACAGAGCAGGAGAAGGTCAGGGGATTAGATCTGAGACCAAATAGGCAAGTCACCAGTTCTTCCTTAATCTTCTCATCCAAAAAACAGAAATAATCCTATTGGCCTGGATACCACAATTTAGAAGGAGTACCCTGACACCTAAACAAGGCTCTAAACATGGAAGAGGTCTTTGCGGTTACCTTTTAGCTTTGAGCTTTTCTCCTGTCACTGTCTTCATGGTGTTCTGAGACTTCATTTGTCTTAGCTTTTAAAATTTGCAGCAAATCAAAATTGTGTAGGAGTTTCAAATTCTGGCCAAAACAGAGTAAGTCCACTACAGCCTATCTCTCCTACTGATTTCATAAAAACCCTGGACAAAAATACAAAACACAACTACCTAATGACTCTGAAAATTAAACAAAAGCAGGCAAATGGTCCTGGGAGTAAAAATTTGGAGAAGTAACCTGCATGGGGTAGATTTCCCTTTTATTTCTCTTTTCTCTTGTGGATTTGTGCTGCGATTAGAACCACCCACCACCCAACAGACAACTTTGGGTCTGAAACTAAATCAGTTGGTAACCTCTTGAAAAAACGATGACAACAACTACAAAATCAACGTTCTATCAAGGATTATGACAGGACCCAGAGTCTACACAACATAACGTTCACAGTGTCCAGGATACAATCTAAAATAACATACAAAGAACCAGAAGAAGAGGATGATCAATGAGGATGCATGATCAGTATACAAAAATCAATTATACTTCTGTATAGTAACATCAAACAACTGGATCTTGAAATTTAAAAGACAATGCCAAATAAAAAGATAATACCACCTACAATAGCACCAAAATGGAAATATACTTAGGTATAAATAGCAAAATCTGTGCATAATCTCTATGTACATCTCTAAAGCACAAAATACTGATGAAAGAAATCAGAGAAGACCTAAACAAATTGAGACATGTGCTATGTTCATGGATTGGAAGATTCAATATTGAATATGGATTCAATATGGATTAGAAGATGTCAATTCTCTACAAACTATGGATTCAGTGCAGTTCAAATCAAGATCTCTGCAGGATTTTTTCTTTTCTTTTGTATGTGTAGACAAGCTGATCCTAAACATTATATGGAAAGGTAAAGGAACTAGAATAGCCAAGCAATTTTTAAAAGGAAGAACAACATTGGAGTTGCCTACTAACTGATCTCAAGACTTACTATGAAGCTACTGTAATGAAGACAGTGTGGTAGTGGTGAAAGAATAGACACCCATATCAATGGAATGAACTCCAGAATCCAGAAATAGACCTGTATATAACAACTGATTTTCCAAAAAGGTGCAAAGGCTATCCAATTGTTCTTCCCAATAAATAGTGCTGGCGAGGGTGTGGAGGAACTGGAACACTCACATACTGCTGGTGGGCATACCAAATGGTACAGACACTTTGGAAAACAGTTTGGCAGTTTCTTATAAGTTTAAAGATACTTACTATAAGACTTAGAAGTTCCACTCCCAAAATAAATGAAAAGTTATGTCCCCACAAAAACCTGTATGTGAACGTTAATAATGGATGCATTCATAACTCAAAAACTGGAAACAACACAAATGCTTTTCAACTAGTGTGAATGGATAAACTCTTGTACAGCCATACAATGGAATACTACTCAGCAATAAAAATGAACAAACTAGTGGTACCTACAACAACAAGGATGAATCTCAAATGCCTCATGCTAAGTGAAAGAAGCTAGACTTAAAAGGATAAATACATATGCATCTATTTATAGGACATTCTGGAAAAGGCAAAACTATGGGGATGGAAAACAGACCACTAGTTGCCAGTGGCTGGAGTTGAGGAAGGGTTGGCTACAGAGGGGCAGCAGGAGGTATTTTGGGGGGTGATGGAACTCTTCCATATCTTGATTGTCAAAATAAAACTGTATGCCAAAAAAGAGTGGGTTTTTACTCTATGCAAATATGTATCTCAATAAAAAGCAAAAAAAAAAAAGGTAAAAAACAATCTATAGCTCACAAACTGCAAACTATTTATTGGGCATGTACCATTTGCTGGGGCTTATGCTGGGCCTTGAAGACACAAATATTAATAAGACAATCCCTTCCTTCAAGGAGCTCACGAATTCACAGGAATGTAAGGCATGATGAAAAAGATTTGGACTTCATGTTGAGGGATATTGGAGATGGGGGCTGACACATACTCATGGCGTGCCATGGGAGCACTAAAGAGGGGCGGGTGGGATAGGAAATAAGGCAAGCTTCCTAGAAAGGGGATTGCTTCAACTGAGTTTTGAAGGACAAGAAGCCGTTAATCAGGTGAGGAGAGGCTATGGGCATTCCAGATAGAAGGGGTGGCCCATGGGAAGCCCCAGGTGGTGAAACAACCTGGGACCTTCAAGGAATTGTAAGGACTTCGGTTTGGCTAGAATGAACGGAACCAGAAGAGCTAACAGGAGATGGGAGCAGACCATAGCCATGGGGAGGAAGGTTAAATATAATCAGTCCGAAGAGCTTTTTATCCAGAAGACGATGGGACAGGTTTTAAGCAGGGCAGTGAGATGGATCAGCTTCATGCACTTTTAGGATCACTCTGGCTGCATGGCAGAGGGTGGACCAGAGGGGAAGGCTGGAGGCAAAGGGATCAAGAAGGAAGCTGGGACAGGGATCCAGCTGAGAGATGTAGAAGTTGGGACCAGGTGGGGAAGCAGAAGAAGGATCGATTGGAGAGGTATTTAGGGGTAGAATGGTCATAACTGGCCTCCTACTCAATATTTGAATATTCAGTCTCAGAACCTTTGCACTCGCTGTTTCTTCTGCCTGGATTGATCTTTCCTAGGCGGTTTGCAGAGCTCCTTCCTTCCCATTCTTCAGGGTAAGCCACCTTCTCAGAGGAGCCTGCCTGACTACCCCATTCAAAGGACAACCTTTCCCATCACTCTTACAACACTCTGTTTATTTCCCTCATAAGAGGTATCTTACTTGTTTATTTACTTGTTCTTGGTACAAGCACATGGGCTCTGAGTTCTAACCCCAACTTGACCCCTTTATTAGCAGTGAGCAAATTATTCATTTTTGTCTTAGTTTGTTCGTTCGTAAAGTAGGAATAATAACACCTACTTCATAGAATTGTCATGAGGCTAAAATCGGTTAATATATGTAAAGTGCCTAGAACAGCTGCCAGCTTCTTCCTAGCATAGCGCTTGGCGCATAGTAGGCACTTTATAAAATATTTGCTGAATGGATTTGACTAAATGAAAGAAGGAACATTCCCATGTTCACCAGCAGATGGCGCATGTATGAAAAAAGTTAAAACTGGTTCCACTCTCACAAATTGGCCAATAGATGTCACTATAGCTCCCTGGGTCAAGGAACCAAGGCTGAGGCAGGCTGAGCCAGTGGCAGATGTTGCCCAGATAGGACGCTGGACAAGAATCCCAAATGGAGGGCCAGAAAGCTATAATTGTATTAAAAAGTCAAAGTCTAAAAGCTAAAGCTAAATTATGTTTTACATGATTACATATTCTAAAGCTGCTTTTTCTTTCTGTTCTCTCACTTTACTGAATAGTAACAAGGAGCTGACCATGCAGGCATCTTCTATAACTGCAGCCTCAGTTCAACAAGGTGAGAGGTTGTGGGACTTAAAGGGAGCGGGCATCAGACATGCAGCAGAGGGAGGCCACGAGCCCTGCGTGATGCCTCTTCCTCTGTGCTTTGGACTTCTGTGCGGTGCGGTGCTCAGAAATCTCTGTGCACCAGGGTCAGGCACCCAAAAGGGAACTGGGCCCAGCCCCTGCAGGGAGTGTCTGGTCTGGTGCAGACAATGGGCCAGAAAACAAATCAGTCCAAATGAAGGTCTTGGGCGGGGCTCCTGAGACAGGAGGAAGAGGGTGAGGTCAGGAAAGCAGAGGGGACCATTGAGCTGTCCTGCTGCTCTCTGTTGGGGGTAAGGCATCCCAGGCAGAGGGTACTGTGTGAGCAAAGGTATGGGGCCTGGAATAGCTAGCTGGGCTCTGTTACTAAAATCTGAGTAGTCTGGTGTGGCTAGAGAATAGCATTCAGGAAGTTGTTTAGCATGGCTGGAGGACAGGGGCAAGGACAGGGAGTGTATTAGTTATCTAGAGCTGGAAGACTAGCTAGTCTAGCAGTCTGGCACTTTTTCTTTTCCTCTCCAAGTCTTGTCAAAAGTCATTGTAGGGGCTTCCCTGGTGGCGCAGTGGTTGAGAGTCCACCTGCCGATGCAGGGGACACGGGTTCGTGCCCCGGTCCAGGAGGATCCCACATGCCGCGGAGCGGCTGGGCCCGTGAGCCATGGCTGCTGAGCCTGCGCGTCCGGAGCCTGTGCTCCGCAACGGGAGAGGCCACAACAGTGAGAGGCCAGCGTACCGCAAAAAAAAAAAAGTAATTGTAGGGCTTCCCTGGTGGCGCAGTGGTTGAGAATCTGCCTGCCGATGCAGGGGACATGGGTTTGCGCCCCGGTCCAGGAGGATCCCACATGCCGCAGAGCGGCTGGGCCTGTGAGCCATGGCCGCTGAGCCTGCGCGTCCGGAGCCTGTGCTCCACGACGGGAGAGACCACAACAGTGAGAGGCCTGCGTACGGTAAAAAAAAAAAAAGTCATTGTAGCCCAGGGCCCAACAGCCTGGTACAGTCCTAGTTTACTCTTGTCCCAGTGTAATTATTAATAGAGGTCCCTTTCACACTGCAAAGTTTCCTAGTTTGGATGGTCACCTTAGTTTGGAGCCCCCATGCCTTCATTATCACAGTGGCCCCATCTTTACTGAGCACAGGAGCCGGGTATGGTCCATCTTAGCAGGTGCTCGGCAGAGAGGAGAGGCTCAGGAAGGATGAGTTTCATGCAGGGGGACCTCAGAGCCTGCGGGTCCAGAACAAGCCCCTTTCTCCTCTCGGAGAGGGGTAGAGATGCCCCTTCCCTTCCTTGAGAAGGAGCCCGCATCAGAGTTTCTGCCTGCAAGAGGCTGGAGCAGGTTTCTAAGGCCTCCTGGAAGCTGCTGATGGAGGCTGAAGAGAGCTCTCCACCCCTTCCTTGCTGGCTTTTTGCTTATCTCCAGGTCACCATAGGCCTGGCCGCAGGAGGCAATGACCACAGGGGTGGAGATACAGAGTTTGGAGATGGGGCAGCACTGCCAGATACTCAGACCCAGAGCAGGGCAGGGATGGCCCCAGGGGGCACCCTGAGCTCTGGATCGGCTCTGCTCCTGACGTCCTGGGTGGCCTGGATGGGCTCCTGCACTCGCTGGGCCGCAACTTCCCCACCAGTACACTGAAGGGTTAGTTGAGGGGGTCTCCATGGGACTGGCCATCCCCGGGCAAATCGCTGTGAGGCAGGGCTGAGGGAAGAGGGTGGAGGTGGAGAGGGAGGGGTGGGGGGCAAAGGCGGGGATTCTGAAGGCAGCCAAGTTCATTACCACAGGAATATTAACTGCCCCTGTCACTTCTACCAGTCCGGGAAAGGCCATGCCCGTAAATTAGGGCCATGAGTCTGCCAGGCAGAGACTTAATGAAGAAGGAGATGGACTTCAGTGAGAGCAGGCAGTGCCTCTGGAGGTCACAAGTCCATCCCTGGCCTGACAGAAGGAACCTGGAGCCAGGGAGGGGCAGGGGGTGTCCACAGTCGGGGTCGGACTGAACCAGAAAGGCACGAGCTGGCTCTGCTGTGTTCACTGCTGAATCCCCAGCACCCAGCACACAGTAGGGCCTAACCAATGTTTCCGACTAACTAGGGTCCAGGCGACGTGGCAAGTCATGCTGAGCTCAGACTGAAACCCAGTCCTCTGGACTCCAGCTGGGCCCTCACTTATTCCCACCCCAGACCTGAGGGGCCTGGGTAGGAAAGGGGTCACAGAAGTAAAAGCCTTCTCAAGGAGATGGTGATCGTGGCTTCCCTTTGTGTTTGAGAGGAAATTTCAGTTTTTACAGGGTCACAGAACCCCAGGAAGGCTGACGTGTTTCTTGGTGCAGAGCTGCCTTGATATGTATCACATTTCTGACAGTCACACACCTTTTCTCTCCTTCTCTACCTGCTCTCTATCCCACCTGCTCTTTAAGGGCACATCCTGTTTTTTTTTTTTTTTTTTTTTTTTTTTTTTGTTTTTTTTTGCGGTAGGCGGGCCTCTCACTGTTGTGGCCTCTCCCCCTGCGGAGCACAGGCTCCGGACACGCAGGCCCAGCAGCCACGGCTCACAGGCCCAGCCGCTCCGCGGCACGTGGGATCCTCCCAGACCGGGGCACGAACCCGTGTCCCCTGCATCGGCAGGCGGACTCCCAACCACTGCGCCACCAGGGAAGCCCAAGGGCACATCCTGGATGGAGCTTTCCCCCCTAGCACTTAGCCTCTGCAGTCACCTGCCCATCTCAAACTTCCAGCAGCATTCACAGAATCTGATTAGAGGGGGAGGTTAACTGTTCGGTGGGTCCCTGGCACTGCTGAGAGATGGTCTGTAGTGAGTGGGTGATGTCAAGGTGTCAGAGGAGGGCCAGCCAGACCCCTCCATCTCACCTTTTCCTGCAAGACCTCTTTGTGGCCCCTTCTCTTACCCCCCTGACCCTCTGGCTTCCCATGGGCACGGCTTAGCTGACTCCTCTCTCTGTCTCCTGTGCCCAGCATGAGGCCTGGCACAAAAAGGATGGGCAGAAGGAAGGAACAAGTAAGAGAACCAGGCAGTTCTCCTGGCCCACATAGCATACCTTCCCACTTCCCTGACTTCTCCTCTGAGGGCAGAAGTCCCTCTAGTTCCTCCCAGTGGAGAATGAAGGGAACGCAGAACCATCTTACCCACACACATCATCCTAGCTACCCCCAGCCATTAATGATCTTCTTGAATTATCAGACTAACAGATCTTCCTGCATCTAGACCTTTGTACAAGCTGATACTTCTGATCTTTCTCTGTCCTGCAAACTCCTACTCATCCCTCAAAACCCTGCTTAAATGTGACTTTAAGAAATTTCCCTAGGCTGGGTACAGGGGCCCTTACTCTGAGTTCTCATGGTTTCCTGGGACTTCTTTTCTCTAGAACTTGACTGAATAGAATTTCTCCTCTAGGTCATTAGCTTTTCTAGAACTGGCAAAGTTGTATTTAGTAGAGACTAAGAAAATGGCTGGATTTGCAGAGGAGGCTGGGGCCCTGGGGCCCTGCTGATAGGTCCATAAAGCCAAAGGCCACTGACAGGCTACAAGAAGGGAAGCTGCTCAGAGACAACATTTAATGGGAGTCAGTGAATGGCACTAAGGTTAAATGTCAATTGGCATACATTAGGTACTCAATTAGTTGATTTTTGACAACTATTGATTTGATATTTAGCTTAGCATCAGCTCTCATCTAAAACCCTCAAAGATTTTTGCTGACAGTGTACCACAGCTAGAAGCATGTTTTATTTGCCAGGACTTACTGTAGTCTTAGGCTACATTACATTATGTCTTTGGAACTGGGCGGCGGGGGCAGGGGGTGGGGTGGGGTGGTGGGCAGGGTGACCTGTTAGAGACACAGTTCTCTAACCTGTGTTAGAGAGAACATCACCATTTTCCCCTACGGGACTGGCAAAGCACCCTTTGAAGGTCACTGATGGATGGGAATGCTTCAAGAGAATTTAACCCCTTCTCACGAGGAATGACTGGGAGAAGGGGTAGGGAATTTGCTGGGAGAAGATGAGGAGGCTCGTGCACTGCCAACCACTCTGTGAAGAGCTGTCCTGGGGTGAGGTGTGCTCCTGGCCTCAGGGCAAAGTTGGGACTGTCAGGGAGTCCCAGGCAGATTTCTCTGGCACTGAAAGGGATGCTCCCAGGAGGGGAGGGAGTAAGCTCCTTGAGAGAGGGTGCTCCTCCTTGACACAGTTTATGAGACTTCCTGCGTTACCTCTGAGGTTCCTTTCAATGTTTAGAAGACACAAATTCTAGAATTAGGGCTCCCCTGGTGGCGCAGTGGTTGAGAGTCCGCCTGCCGATGCAGGGGACACGGGTTCGTGCCCCGGTCCGGGAAGGTCCCACATGCCGCGGAGTGGCTGGGCCCGTGAGTCATGGCCGCTGAGCCTGCGCGTCCGGAGCCTGTGCTCCGCAACGGGAGAGGCCACAACAGTGAGAGGCCTCTCACTGCTCTGAGACCCTGAATGTAAAATAATCCAGCCTGGGGACCTTGAGGTAGGAGACAGCCTCTTATCCTGGCCCTACTGGCCCAGAACCCACCTGTCTCCTTGTCCCACATATCTCAAGGGGCTATTTTATGCACATCCCCCACTGCTGGGCTACCTCTCTTCTCAGCCTCTCACATATCCAAGGTGCAGGTCTTAACCCTCTAGCCAGGAGAGCGTGGCATGACACAGGACATAAGGGAGTACCAGGTAGTTCAACAGAGGGGATGATGCCAAAGCAGCAGATAATGATTCCTCCTCTTTTCTGTCTGAATTAACTGCCTCTGATTCTCTGCAGCTGGTTTTTCCCCTGATAGCCTCGTCTGATGCTAGTGTTTGTCAGTCCAACTACATCTCCCCCGTGACCCTCCACCCCACCGCAGTGATGAGGAACCGAAGGGTAAGAGGATGTAGAGGAAGTGCAGGACCCTACCCTGGCTGCGGATAACACTGTCTCAGCATAAAAAGCAAACTGCTTTGGAGAGTAATGCCATCCCAATGGGAAGTCCCTCCATGTGTGTAGCCTCAAGCTTACTATGTACAGTCAGAGCCCTTTTCTTCTCCCACAGTCCGGGAGAAGACATCAAGAGTCACTGCTTCACCTCAGGAAGGTCTAAACTGTTCTAAGTGTCCCCTCCCACCCCCTTTAATGACCCAAGGTCAGCAGGAATAACATGGCACCGTTTACAAGAGCAGAGTATCTGAGATTATTGCAGACTTTATAGAAAACTGCCCAAGGGAGATCCAGATTTCCAGGGTGGGGTGGGAAGGCAGGCCTCAAGGCAATATGTTGAAGGAGGGTGACTTCCTGTGTGCAGAGGCAGCACAGGCCAGCCATTCTGCCTGACCCAGGGGGTGGGAGTCCGGGAGAGGCGGGCCCCTCCCACTCACCAGTTGTGCTTTGGGATCATACAGAAGGCAGGGCGCTGAGGCTCTGACCCTGGACCGGAGGGTTTTTCCCTTCCTCTTCCAGAAGGCATACGGGGGGGACAGGGGTGGGGAGGTGGCAGAGAGGACTCTCCAAGGGAGAAGAGTCACATGGGTGGGAAAGAGCATGTGGCCAGCAGCTCCCAGCCCTTCAGAGCCCTTCAGCCACCCCTCTCTGTGGCACAATGGTCAGGTGACCCTGGTTGTGAGGCCAGACCATCTACTTTGCACCCCCGGGACTCTCTCCTCCAGGATCTCCCATGGGGATCTGCTAGTTTGGCTGCGGGGCGCTTCGCGTCTGCGCCCGTTTTGCAGGGTTTTGCAGGGCTACAGAGCTCATCCTAAGAGGAAAGGGCGCTGGGCATGTCCCAGGGGTGGATTCCTCACTGGACCCTGAGCCAGTGAGTGGCAGTGTGGGTACTGAGTGCAAGCGATGGATGTAGGAGGAATTGAGAGCCTAAGACCTGGGCAGGGGGAAGAAACTCAGATCGGGGTGAAGAGCTGAGAGTTTGAGATTGGGGACAAGGACTGAGTATTAGGGTATCAGAGCCAAAAGGGGGAAAGGCTGAGGATCAGCTCCACGCTAAGGCTATAAAGGGGTGTGCCTGTCCCTCGGATGGGAGAGAGAGAGCTGAACCCCAAGCCTGGGCCAAGGAAGGGAGGGGCCTGAGCAAGAGCTGGGGTGGTGGGTGGTATGAAATACATCCTCAGATTGGGGGAGGGTGCCCAACCCTCAGACTCCCGGGATGTAGGTCTCTATGCAGGATGGAGAGTTAAGAGCTCCCAAACGAGAAAAAAAGGCTCAAAGTCCCCAGAAACCTCCTGGTGGGGTTGCTCTGCTTCTGAGACCAGAATGGGATGTGAGGGTCCCCGAGCCCTCGAAGGGAGCTGAGGGCTGCAAGCTGGAATGTAGTCTAGGGGGATGTTTCCTGCTGAGAGGTCTGGGTTCAAAGCACAGGGTAGTGGAAGCAGTCCCAGGGCCTTTGGATTGAAGGACAGGGTCTCTGGGTGAGTGCTGAAAGGGGGAGGGGGCTTCTGGTGGTTCAGGAGGGCTGTCAGAGCTTGGGATGGGTGGACGGGGTTTCTGGAATCAGAAAAGAGTGTCTCTGGGTCTTTGATGGTGACAGCTCTCAGAGGCTGGGGAGGGGGGTACAGCTTGGGGCCTCCAGGTGGGGGAGATGCCATAATCCAAAGGTCTCAGATCGGTCAGGGGTAGGTCTCAGAGCCCCAAGCTCGCAGGTGTCTCATACCCACGGCCTCGGGACAGGTCATCAGCTGGCAGGGGTAGCCCCCAAGTCCCAACAAGCGAAGCTCAGAGGCCCGAACCGGGGGAAGTGGCCCCAGAACCGGCGGGGGCGGCCGAGGCGGGCGCGCGGCGCGGGTCTGCGTCCTGCTCGTAGCGGTAGTGGTAGCCCTCCATCTGGTCCCGGCACGCCTCGCGCAAGTTGCGCATCCAGCGCTGGATGCCACGGCGGTTTAGGTAGAGCACCATTAGGAAGATGAGGCCGATGAGCGCCAGAACCAGCCCGAAGAAGACGTAGGAGGCTTCCAGCTCCGGGCCGGCAAGTTCCACTTCTTCCCCGCGACCGTCGGCGTCGCCTTCGGCGCAGCGCAGCACCGCCTCGTCCAGGTCCAGGAAAGGCCGGTCGTACAGCGCCCGCGGGGAGGCGCAGCGCAGGCGCCGCGCGTCGGGTACGCGCTCCGTGGCGTTGCGCAGCCAGGCCAGCAGGGGGCGCGCAGCGCAGCCGCAACGCAGGGGGTTGTCGGCGAGCAGCAGGCGCGGCGCGGGGAGGCCGCCATCGCGCTCGAGCGCGCGCAGCTCGTCGGGGTCCAGGCCGGCCAGCGCGTTGAGGCGCGCGTCCAGCTGCTCCAGGCGCGGCCGGCGCAGCGCGGCGGACGGCAAGCGGCTAAGCGCGTTGCCCGACAGGCCCAGGAGGCGCAGCTCGTCGAGCGGGGCGAGCGCGGCGTCCAGCGCGGCCAGCAGCGCGGGGCCGCCCCGTGCCAGCGCGTGGTTGAGCTGCAGGGAGCGCAGCGCGGGCAGCCCGCGGAAGGCGTCGCCACCCAGGGCGCGCAGCGGGTTGTGGCTCAGGTCGAGCGCCGCCAGGCTGGGCAGCCCGTCGAAGGCGCCGTCCTCCACCATCTCGATGTTGTTGTGCGTGAGGCGCAGAGCGGTTAGGAGCGGCAGGCGCACGCCGCCCGCCGCCTCCGCCTCTGCCTCCTCCCCGTCCGCGTCCCCGCCGGCGAAGGCGGCCGCGCGCAGCACAGTCAGGTTGGCGCCCACGATGGTGAGGTTGCGCGCGTCGGGTGGCACGTCCCGCGGCGGCTGCCGGAGCTCGGCGCCCGACGCGCAGCGCAACATCAGCTTAGGGCCGCCGAAGCAGTAGCACTGGAAGGGACAGGGCGCGGCGGGTCGGCTCAGCGCCGCCGCCAGGAGCAGCAGCCCCGGCAGCAGCGGGCCCCTGTGCTCCGGCTGTCCCGCGCGCGGGGCCATCACGGCTGCCCCCGCATCCAGCGCCCGGGCCGCCGCGCTCACCAGTGAGTTCGGAGACCCGTGGGGGCGGGGAGGGGGGCGGGTGGGGCAAGTCTTCGATCGGGAGCGCCCGGCGGTTGTGGTCGGTCCTTCCGCTGGCTCTATAGTCCGAGGAGCCTTCACTTTCCTGGCTGGGGCGAGAGGGGTCAGGCGGGGAGCGGAGCCCCCCGCCCCCGGTGCCCTCTTCGCCCTGCGCACCGGCCTCCGACTTCCGCGGCCGTTCTGGGCTCGGAGCCGAGTGGGCAGGGTTTGCCTCCCCCCTCCCCGCCTCCCGGCCTCCTCCTCCGCCCCCGGCGGTGTCTCCGCGCCCTCCTTGCGGAGAGGCGGGGTGGGAGGCTCCCGAGAACCAGGGCTTTCGTCTGCTGCTCTTTCTCTTTCCCCCTTAGGGCTCTCGGACTGCTGAGAAGTTTGGCTCTCCGAGGTTCTGACTTATTTCCCCCTCATCTCCCCCTAGCCCCCGCGTTTAGGCTGGTACCTTCCCCCTCCCTTTCTGGGGTGTGTGGGGTGGGGTGGGGCCGGGCTAGGGAGAGCAAGCAGGTGGGTCAGCATCACCGGCCGAGAATTTGGGGGGAGGACTTTAGGGCTCCTCCTACCAGCACAGGCAGGGATGAGGGGTGGGCTGGGAAAGTTCCTCATTTTTCAGCCTCTACCTTATCCTTGTGATCAAGGAGAGGGCTGTGCTAGGAGTGAGGGAAATCCCCAGCCTCATCCCCCCTCCTCTGCCACCCCAGTTACATCAGGCCTGGCTCGGTCAACAAACCCTGCGAGTCCCGGGAGACCAACGTCTTCTTCACCCCACCCCATCCACCCCGAGGAAGTCAGCGACATCCCCTCCTCCTTCCACCCCTCCTCCCCCCAAGTCACTGGCTGCTCTGCCGGGAGTTCTTCCATCTGATTTCCTCCACCAGGCTGGACTCTTCCCCCAAGCACTCTCCTAGGCCCGGGGACCCGGTGGGTGTGGTGATTCAGCTCTTTGCTGTCCCCTCCCTGCCCCAGCACCTTTGTACCCCCGCTAGGCTGTTCTGGGTCTCAGGACCTTAGGGTTGTTGGATACCATCAGCTGCCCCTCCTCTCCTCCAGGGTATCTCACCTGTAAATGTTGAATGGGTAGGAGGGTTTGTGCGACCGGGAGCAGATTTTGCAGCAGGGAGTGGGGGTCTCAGAAGGGGCCAGGGCTGAGCTGTTTATAGGTTTGTTTTGTTCTGGATTTTTTTTTTTTTTCCCAGAACTGGACAGCTCCAGACCTGATTTAAAGGGACAGACTCCTGAGAAGGGAGCACTCCTTGCCTTGGCATGAATTATTCAGGCTGGAGAGGCTGACACTTGATCCGAAAGCCCTTCTGGTATCAGCAGAGCTGGTTGGGATAGAGGCTCCCCCCAACCTAAGAGTCATTCTCTTTCACCTGAATTAGGGATTGTTGGGTTGACTCCTTCCCTGAGGTTATATTTAACTGATCAACCAACAGATCGACACCACTTAAGGAGAAGAGGTAGGAGAAGACGTAGACCCTGCAGTGACCTGGGTCTCAGACAAGGGCCATTGTTAAGGCCCAGGGCTGTTGATGCTGGGGGTGGGGGGGTGGCCTCCCCTTCCCCTTCCCCTTTCTCTCCCCTGTCCCATTGTCACTCCCAAGTATTGGCAGATGAGAATAGTAACTTGCACAAGCATGTTGGACATGTCTGTACAGATGTACATGTGTGATTGTACATGCACGTGTACACATAGAAGCAATCTTAGCACGTAAACAGACCTAGGTGTGTTCACGTGTAAGCACACACACTCATGCTCACTTGGGTGTGCATACACATGCATAGGAAGGCTTGCATAAGCTTGTGCACAGTTCCAGGCAGCCTCAGATGTACCTCTTGCAAGTACATGCAGGCTCATTTGTACGTGTGCACATATAAACATAGATTTGAATGCATCCTGGCATGTGTCCGTAGATTCATAAGCACATACATATTTGAACATTCCTACCTCTGGGGCCATGCAAGTGCCTGGGTGTGTTCTCAGAGGGGCAAGCTTACAGACTCCTGCGTGCAAGCACATGTATCCAGAGGTCAGCCAACACACCCTGAGCCCACGCCTGCCCTCCACCATGCCCTCGGTCTGTGGAATTAACAGGGTGTGGTGTCTTTTCTCATATGGGCACAAGAGCTCAAACAGATGCCACTGAGGCTGGGCCCTCAGCTCTTGCACTCACCCCAGTCCTGGTCCACGTCAGCTCCAAGCCCCAGCCATGACATCTCCCCCAGTGGGAGACACTGGCTCTTCTTCACTATTGTGTTTCCGGTACAGGGACTAGCACAGGAGACTGTGCAGTAAATGTTTGTAAATGAATGAATGAATGAAAAGGTCTTTGCTTTTCTGTCCTGCTGCATAGAGCCCCTTCTGCCTCCAGCCACTAAGAAATCACAGACCAACTGCCAAGGCCAGATCTCCCTCTCCAGGTCCCATGGCGGCTGGTTTCTGATGGGCTGATGCCTGCTGAGTAGCAGGCAGCTTTGGTGGTAGGGGGTTGGGGTGTGTATGCAGGTGCTAGACACCTCAGTTGGGGAAAGGAGGACCAGAGGGAACCTAGGACCATCAGGTGGCAGAGAACAAGGCAATGACTGTGTTTTATAAATGGGGAGGTGAGACCAGAGGGCCAGGGACTTGCCACAAAGCCTGTGGTCCTCAGGGCTTTGCCTAGAAACCTGGCCCCAGGGTCCTTGCCCAGGGCTTTGTCCAAGGTAGTAGCTGCATCTGAGAGGGGCCAGCACCACAGGGAAATTTCATCCTGACCCCAGGAATCTGAGGCCAAGAACAGATGCCAGGGTGGGTCTGGTGTCACCTTGGACCTCTCTCCACCTCTGGGCTGTCAGCTTCTACTTCTGCAAAGTAGGTGGGCTTTTGAATTCCTGTCATTCCTGGTCCTTTCAGAGCTATTGTGATAACGTGAAGGGAAAAGGTTTTGAAACAAGAAAAGCCATATCATTAGGGTCTGGGCACGTAGCATCCGTGTGACTCTAGATGAGGCATTGCCCTTTTCTGGGACTAATTAGTTCCCATGTCGTTTTGTTCTGTTCCATGTTCCTTCATCTCCCAATACCTCAAATTCATGGTAGCTAGTAAAAGGAGTGAGTCTCCACTTGCCGTCTTCGTATATGCCTCTACCCTGCCTTCTCCCCACCCTCCTCTTTGTGCAGGTGTTCCTTTTCTCTGTCCAGATTCCCCCAGAACCAAGTCTGTGAGCCGGTTGGGGGTCTCTGTTCTCTGGAGGAACAGCCCTCTCCATCTTGGGGTTGTCAGTGTTCAGTATGCAGTAGGTGTTCAATAAATGTATGTCCAGTTGTGTCTGAGGCTGTGTGTGTGTTTATTCTCTGATGCATCGAGTGGATTGCTCACTGTTTGCCCCACATGAGGTGCTCTCTCCCCTTGATTCTATTTCTCCAGTCCAGCCTACGGTCCCTCAGGGCTCAGCTTGAGTTCTGTCCCCTCCAGGAGGCCTTCATGGCTTCCTTCTCTCTCCTTTGAACTTCACTGAGTGATCAGAGGGCTAGAGCTCTCCTGAGCCCCCTGACTGTCAGCAATTGGGGCTCAGAACTGTCTGATTTCTTGTGTTGTCAGCACACAGCTCAGAGTTTCAGCATGGAGAAGGCACCAGGGAACATTTACTAAATGAAATAATGATTTAAAAATCTCTGGCTCGATCCACCCTTGTGAAGCAAGCTAGGTGAAGATCCTCCATCTACACTTTACACCAGGAGACAGCCTCCCAGAAAGGTCAAGTGCTTTCCTCAAGGTTGCACAGCTAACTGGGACCCGCCTGACAGGAGCTCAGGTTTCCTGCTCATCTCCTTTGCCGCAGCCCTCCGCATCCTAGGTTCTCTCTCTAGGGAGTGTGACTGGGTCAGATCCCAGGGGAGCCTGTGGGCAAAGAGTGTAGGCACTCAGGGTTTCCTTAGGACTCAGCAAATGACTCACCCCAGCCCCACCCAGGCAGAATGATCCTGTCTGCCCTGTGCCAGGTTGAGAATCCCCCGTGTCAGCCACGCTAGACCCCAATTCTTGAGTTTATTACCCCACTAGGTCTCAGAGCCCCTCTCAGCCTTTCAAGGAGCTGTTCCCTCCCCTAAACCCCAGCTCCTATACCCTTTTCTCCCCTGAAAAGGCCCTACCCTTTAAGCTCCTCTATAAGCTCCACTAAGCCTTGGTAGGGAGCCTGGAGAGGTTTTCAACTTCCCTGAGGTCACCCAGCAGGTAGCCCTTCCCCATCTGCCTCCAGCTCCATTCTGTCCATTAGGGGCAACTCAATGTTACTGGAGCCTGTAGACAAGTCTGCCTTTCCAGCTCTGTTTCCCTCTCTTCAAAGGTGTGTGTGTGCACGGGCTGATCTCGGAGGGCTTTTGAATCCTGTGCCCCTTGGCCTTTTAGGGATGAGGGTCATGGAGGGGAAGGTAATGCTGTGACTTGCCCAAGCTGGTGCCCCCACCTTCTTAACATGTGACCTTGAACTTGCCCCCCCAATTATAAAGCAGGGGTAGGATAGTCTGGGGGTCCTCCTAAGTCTGATGCTGTAGCAGCCTGCAATCCAGGCTCCCTTTATCCTGGCGGCCCTCATGCTGGCCTCCCTTTCCCTCTGACCCCCCTTTCTCTGAGACAAGTGGAGGAGCAGCCCGGCAGGCCTGACAGGATGAAGCTCAGTCATTAGGTAGTGGGGGAGGCCCCAGGTTCTCTCGTGTAGCGTCTGCGCTGGTGGGGAGGGGAAAACTCCACTGCAGGCTTTGCTGTTCCCATTTCTCATTCCCCCCTCCCCCCACTGCCATGAGACACAGGAAAATCCATAGACCCAAGATTCATTTTCTCCATTGAGTCAGCAGAGGCCACACTCTGCTTCTGAGGGGCGGGCAACCAGCTTTTAAATAACTCTCCGATATTTAATACCCTCCTCCTCCACTCTGTGGCCTGGGCCTCTGGGGAAAGGCTAGAATAAATGAGTTGGATGAATCCTCTGAAAGTCGTAAGTGCTCCTGCCTGCGCCTCAACCTACCCTCCTCCACACAGACTTCCAGGCCATGGGGAAAAATACCGATTTCTTATTACCTTTGCACTGTGCTTTACAGTTCCTAAGTGATGCCCCAGGTTGGGTTTGTTATCCCCAGTTTAGAATTGGAAACTGAAGTTTAGAAAAGAGGATGACCCCATCTGGCTTTTGGTCTTTGTCTGCTGCTGGCTGGCTGTGAGACTTTGATCAGGTCCCTATCCCTCTCTGGGCTTCTATTTCCTCACCTGTGCTACAAGGTGGTTCAGCCTGTGGGTTGCCACTAGTCCCTCTAGCTGTTACATTTCATGAGCTTCTGCCCTGGTCTAGGTCTAAGTCTCCTCTCACGGAGCTACTTTTTGCCTCCATCCTCTTCTTGGGGAAGCTAACGGGCAGAGCAGACTGAGGCTCAAGGCCAGGCAGGGTCTGGCCCCAGGATTCCAGTGTAAGTCAGGGACAGGAGTGGGTGGGGGAAAGGGAAAGAAGCAGAGCTGGATTCTTTTTTCCCCTCCTCCCCAGCCCTCTTCCTTTCTTTTGCAGGTAGAGGTTAGGACAGACAAAGGGCAATAACATATTTAAAGCTTGGCTTCCTTAAAACTCAGGGTCTCAGCAGCTGCAGATATAATTTGAGAAGTTGGGAGCAAAGCCCTCTTCCTAAGGTGTGTCAGGGTCAGGCTCCTGATAATGGAAGTTAGTGGGCCCAGTTCTCCTGGCTTCACCACTGTTCTGTGTCATTTGGAAGACAGGGATTGATATCTCCATTGGTTATATGAGAACACTGGGAGGTTAAGAGCTGTGCTTGGGGTCACCTCAGACTAATGATGGAACAAGGTCTATAATCTAGGATTTCTGATTCCCAGCTCATCCCACTGCCTGCTCTAGCAGGAAATTGGGGGCTGAGGGACGGGAATGGAAGAGGCATGTGGGTTCCTGCTTAGTCTGGGAGTGACCTTACTTTGCTCAACTTCCCTAGGATCCTCTTGGGTCCTCATGAGCCCCCTGAGCTGTACCAAGCCTTCTACTTCTAAAATTACAGAATCTTAGAATCAAAACATTGAATTCGGGCTTCCCTGGTGGCGCAGTGGTTGAGAGTCCGCCTGCCGATGCAGGGGACACGGGTTCGTGCCCCGGTCCGGGAAGATCCCACATGCGGCGGAGCGGCTGGGCCCGTGAGCCATGGCCGCTGAGCCTGTGCGTCCGGAGCCTGTGCTCCGCAGCGGGAGAGGCCACAACAGTGAGAGGCCTGCGTACCGAAAAAAAAAAAAAAAAAAAGAAAAAAAAAAAAACATTGAATTCTAAGAACCACAGACTCCAAGAGCCATAGAGCCATGGTCTGTTTGAATCAGAACATAAGACATGGTGTTGGTAATATGAATGGTGGTGAAGCACTTAGAGCCTGCGGTAGGTTGTTATATTAATGTTCCCCAATGAAACCTGCCTATCTGTATCCATACTTTTATGCTGTCCCTTCCCACACTGACTTTGGTTTGGCCATGTGAATTCCTTTGGCTATGGAGACATCAGTAAATGTAATGCAAGCAGAGGGTTAAAAAGTGATTGTGCCTGGGGGCTCCCCTCTTCCTGCTCCCCTGAGATGTCCATGTATAGAAACCAAAGTAAGCCTCTTACAGGAAGAGACCAGCAATGAGCCATCCTGCTGAAGCCCTCTAGACCAACCAGCTCCCAGATGATCTTCCAGCTGATTCCAGCTGCCTGAGTGACCCTAGATAGGACCAAGAGAACTAGCTGGCCCAAGCCCAAATTGCTGACTCACAGAATTGTGAACAGATAAAGTGGTTGCTGTTTTAAGCCATTAAGTTTTGGGGGGTGGTTTGTTACACAGCAGTAGATAACTGACTCAGAGCCTTAGAATTAGAATTGTAGAATCTTAATCATAGATTCCACATACCCCTCAATCACAGTATCATAGATTTCTCAGACCAGAAACTGGAATCTTTGATGCAGTACCTGAGGAATCGAAGGGTCCTGAGAACTCACTTCTTTAACTCTCACCCAATGCTGAACTCTCCTTTAATTCACAGAACAATTGACCCACTCACTCTCTTCCAACCTGGAACCCCCTGCTCGAGGGTCCCCGATCCTTCAGTATCTGTCCATCCTGTCATGCAGTCTTGTTCCACCCCTCAACTGGTTTCTCAGTTCTTCCTTCTTTAGCAAGCCTTCCCGTGTTGATTTACTTGCTCTGGTCTGGGGAGCTAAATGTGGCCTTGGTGGAAATTTGTCCTGGAACACTTCCTGGCCCAGTGCCTGGTGCAGAGTGGGTGTTAATGAACATACCTTGAGGGAAAACAACCATTACCACCAGCACAAAACTCTTCTCATCTTTTCCTGCTCTGTCCCCTCATTACTGAGTTCCGTGATCTGTCCATGGTGCTGAATGCCTATCCTTGCTACTGTCTGCCTCAGAATGGCTACTTCCCAAGGGTAGGAATCACTCCCATGTCCGGGAATTCACTCAGTCTCCCTCCCTCCCTCCCTCCCTCCTTCCCTCTCTTCCTCCTCTCTCCCTCTTTCTTCTTTTCTCCTTCTCTCTCTTTGCCCCACCCCTCATGGCCTAGCTCCCTCACCCCCCACCCCATCCTCCATATACAGATCATTGGCCTGAACTATTTAATGCAAACTGATATGAGGTGATGTGTACTAATTAGGATTAGGTTTAGCTGTATGCATCAGAATGCCCAAAACAATAATCTCTTAAGTGATACAGAAGTAGAAGTTCATTTTTTTTCTTTCATAAAAGAAAGTCCAGACATAGCTGTCCAGAGTCTGAATGGTTTCTCCACAGTTATAGAACACCAACACTCCTTCCAGCCTCCCACATTGCCTTCCCCAGGGTGTAGTCCTCATTCTTGTGGTACAAAATAGCTGCTAGGGTACCAGCCATCACATCAGGTAGCAGATGGAGGCAATAGATAAATAAGGGTGCGCCTTCCCTTTATGGGCACTTCCCGTAATTTCATCCAACACGTTCACTTGCATGGCCACATCTAACTAGCTTCAAGGGGCCTGGGAACTGTAGTCTTTTAACTGGGGGACAATTTTTCCAACAAAAAGTTGTGGTCCTTACTGCTGAGGAAGAAGGAGAAAGAGTTATTGAAATGTAACTAGAAATCTCTGACATTAGTAATGGAACAGTGTTGTTGATGGTGACAGTGACTGTGGTATACTACTTGTGTGGATGATAACAGCAATGGTAATGGTGGTGGTGATGGCAGAGGGAGTGATAGTGGTAATGGTGGTGTTGATAGTAGTGGTGGTGATGAAGAAGGAGGTAATGGTGAGGAGGGTGATGATAAAGCTGGTGGTCAATATCAGCTCTGGTCCAGGAGCACAGACTCACTCAAGCATCAGCCTGGACCAGGAGAATACTAGAAGATAGACCCAGTGACTACAATGTGTCTGGAGCTTGGGGCCTGCTCCAAGCCACAGGGGAGTGATTTCTGGCACCCTTGCTGCTTTGCAGTTCATCAGTCATGAGCCTCTTACCTTCCTGTGTCCAAATAACCCCCAGAAGAGCATGAATCAGATTTTCCCCCACACCCCATTTAGGCTGGAAATAACTCTGGAATGAAGATTTAAGGCCTTAGGGAGGTGAAGCAGGAAGGACGATATTGGACTTCCATTTATTAGACAATAAACGTTGATGGAATTTATTTCACTCAAGGAAATCTTTGCTGTGAAATACACAGAGAAACACACAGACACAGCCTCAGACACAGAGACAAATGGTTACAAAGACAGACATGCAAAGAGAGTTACAGATGTGCAGAAACAGGCCCATAGCCATGGAGACCCATAGGCACAGACACACTTAGTCTCACAAGGAGGCACCAGCCCAACCCCTCTCCCCAAAGAGATGCAGCCCATGCAGCCATCTTATTCCATAGGACCACTTTCATGTTACCCCTGGGTCCCATGCACTGAAGGCACCAAGGAGCCAGAAGTGACAATGAAGAGAGGGGCTCAGAAATCAGTAGCCAATCAGAGAAGGAGGCAGTCTGACCTTTGATACCCCTCCCACCTGGGGTGAGATTGCACCAATGCACCGTGGCCTGCCCCAGGCCAGCCCAGGTTCTGTGGCTGAAGGTGACCAGAGGGGTGGGAATTGGGTAGGAGGGGGTGTGTCCTCCATGATGTCTCCCCCCAGGGGCCCAAGGACACACCTGGAGGCCATTAGCAGAGGAGCCATCAGGCAGCAGGCTCCGGCTCTAGGTGAGAAGGCGTGATGAGAACATGTGGCAGCCTCCACCAGCTGGAGCATGGAGGACACCTTGGTCTGAGCGGCTCCAGCATCACTCCCCCAGCACCCACTTGGAATGCAGAGGTAACCACAGCACAGGCTCTGACACTCTAGATTGTTGGTGGGCCCACCTCCAGTTTACCTCCCAGACTTTTTTGACATCAGATTTCCTGACCTTCATAGTGACCTTCTTCTTCTAGGAAACCTTCCTGATGACTCCACTGCCCCCCTTACCCATCACCCCACCCCTGTCTCTTTCTTTCTCTGCTTCTGCTCAGAGCTCCTATATGGCATTGTCCTGACCTGCCTACCCTTTCCATTGATCTGTGCTTCTTGGTAAGTGACAGCCCTTCCTGGCTCCAGCCCCTGCCGCCCTCCTCCTCTCTAACCAGCTGGAGCAGGTTTATTTCACTGTAGTTTCAGTTCTTTCTTAGTGACTGAAGATGTTTGGGTCCCACCTTGGCTCTCAGTCCCCTTTGCTGCCGGTCCTTGGCCCTGGGACTCATGGCTGACTCATTTCTCACCACTGGAGCTCTGGAGCTCCCAGCTCACGAAGGAGCCCCCAGAGAGCGCCGCTCTTTGCCGACAGATCATCAGTTGCCACACCAGCCTAGGCCTGGCGGTTTCCTGCTGCCCCAGAGCCTCTGCTACCTTCCCAGCTTCATGTTGGCCATTTACCAAGATGACTTAGTGCTAGTTTCCCCCAGTGGGTCACATTCAATGTCCTTAGACTTCCCCAACGGTATCCCAAAATGGTAGAGAAAGCATTCAGCCTCAGGTGTGGTTGTGGTAGTTTTCCCCAACCCTAATAAAGGCCTGATTTCCCTGGGGATCTCCATGAGCTCATCACTTTATGGAAGGCTGCAGGTGGGCAGGAAGACCTTGAAGACTGGCCAGAAAATAGATAATTGGCTGCCCCACATGTACCTGGACTTAGGACAGGAACCTCGGGACAATGGACAGCAGCCCGAGCAGTCAAGAAGCTGTTCCCTGTTGAGGCAACCCCGCACTCTGTACCTCGGCAGCCCCCACGGCACACGGTAGACATCTCTCCCCACTCCTTAGCACAGGGCCCGGCTGTGGCGGGGATTCAGCTTGGCCTTGCCAGTGTGTCTCCAGCCCTGACCTGGGGAAGGAAAAAAGAAGCCATTTGGAAGTTCAGAAAAAGAAAGGCTAAAAAGGAGCCCACAATCGGCCCTAATTAGCCACTGGGAGAGAGAAAAAGAGGTCAGAGGACTGAGTCTACTTCTGAAAGAAAGCACCTGGCAGGCAGAGCTCTGGCTGGTCTGTGCTCCACACCACCCAGCACGGGGCTGGGCCCTGCATGCAGGGGCCCATCTGACCCTGAAGTCTTCGGCTCCCCAGCTGGGGAAGGGCTCCACATCTACGCACAGGCTCCATCATGGCCCTCTCCTCTGGAAGAGGCAGCTGGGTTGAGGGAGGGAGGGAGGAAGGGAAGGCAGGCTGACTTGACCGAGGGCCCTCTGTACCCAGTGCACTAAGTTGAGAGCTTTACATACATGGTTGTATTTAATTCTCACAGTGGCCCTGAAATGGAGGTACTTTGGCCCCAATTGTTAAATAAAGAAGTGGACACTCAGGTTAAGTAGTTGACCCAAGATCACACAACTTAAAAGGGGCCGAGTGGAGAGTCCAGCTCAGGCTGTGGGCTCTGCAGCCTGTGCTCTGGGTGCTATAAAATGAGCACCCAGAGGGCAGAGCCCTGGTCTGCGTCATCTCTGTGCCCCCAGCGCCCAGCCTGGGCAGGGGCAGGCAAGTGGCAAGTGCTGAGAAGAGCTGTTGAACTCAACAGGCAGGACAGGCTGAACCAGGGAAGGACATAAAAAGGGAGGGACAGATGGAGGGATGGCGGAGGCGCTGCAGAGACAGAGAGGCAGATGGCTTCCGTGCCCTGGGCTACCATGCAGGGGACCCTCGGAGTGGGGGGCTTTCCTGGGGCTGAGGACAGTGCTGGACTGAGCACAGCTTGTACCCTGCCAAGGGGGAGACGGGGAGGAAGAAGTGCATTTCTTCTCCCCACTTCGCCACTCCTCCTACCCCACAGCCCACCCCAGATGGTTAAGCTGAAGCAGGAAACAAAATGAGGAACCTTCAGCCCTTGTTGGAGCCAAGCCACCCCTGCTTAGCCTGGGCAGATCACCAGCAGGCCAACTGGGCCAGGACCAGGCCGTGGTCCAGAGTGGGGGGTAGGGGGAGCATTGGGCCTCGGGGCAGGGCCACCATGGGCACGGTGCCCCTCCGTGCAGGCTGCTTCTTCTGGCAGGGGCCGAGAGAGACGGCAGGATGGGGAAGGGGATGGGCATCCTCCTTTGGCACTGCCTCTGAGCACCCCAGCAGCAACTGAGGAATAGGAGAGATATATTTTGGGTCAGGCTGACTTCACATAGAAGCTGGTTCAGTCTTCACAACCACCACCCTGAAAGGTAGTGATTCTCAATCATGATTTTAAAGATGAGGAGTTGAGGCAAAGAGAGGGCAAGTAACTTGCCTAAGGTCACAGAGTGAGTAGGAGAAGGGCTGGGATTCCACCCCAGGCTCTTTGGCTCCAGGCCTGCTCTTAATAGCCATGATCTCCTGAGAGGAGCAGCAAGAAGCTTGTCTGCACCCACCAGCAATTAGGGGCCCCTCGGTATTGTGGAAAGTGTCAGTGGAGTGTGTCTGATTAGCCTCATCAGTGCCCAGCATGGGACACATGTGTTTTCTAGATGGATCACCATTATCCTTGGCTGAAGAATTGCGTGGGGTTTTCTAATTACAAATTATTCCTGCTGGATTTCATTATGCTCCCTCTTGTACTGGCTTTTTGTGTTCTCAATAATCTTACAAAACTTTGAAAACCATAGTCAGCCCAGCTTTTTTTCTAGGACTTAAAATATACAGCTAAGCTTTTATTAAGGCATAATGTTGTTACAGTTTTAACAAGTGAATGTTTGACTCGCTATTACAAGAAGACGGTGATTATTTGAATTTTACCATTCCACATTTATAATGAGTCAGAAGAACAGGATGGAAATTTACCTTCCCATAGAAAACCTTCATTCATTCAGAAAGCAAATTTCCCGTGGTAGAGGGAAGTTCTCATTTAAGGGTTTTGAGCTGTTTTCAGCCAATAGTCCACTATTGTAGGCAAGTAGCCTGGGTTAATTTGATCATTTCTAAGTGAGACTTTTCACTGAGGACTGAAAATTCTTCAGATTTAACAACACTAACAGAGACAGCAGAAGAAGAATGCTTTATGTCATTAAAAAATGAAGAAGAAAATGCAGTGGTCCTCAGGACCCAGCACAGGTTTACTTAAAGGAAGTCAGGCTAATCTCCTATCTCCTCCTTTGGGAGAACCTGAGATCAGGGGTCAGTCAGAGTCTTGAAAATCTTGATTTCAAAAAGGCATTTGGGGCCTCCCTGGTGGCGCAATGGTTGAGAGTCCGCCTGCTGATGCAGGGGACGTGGGTTCGTGCCCCGGTCCGGGAAGATCCCACATGCCGTGGAGCGGCTGGGCCCATGAGCCATGGCCGCTGAGCCTGCGCGTCCGGAGACTGTGCTCCGCAACCGGAGAGGCCACAACAGTGAGAGGTCAGCGTACCGCAAAAAAAAAAAAAAAAAAAAAAAAAAGGCATTTGACTATATGATTTCACTTATATGTGGAGTCTAAAATGTGACACAAATGAACCTACCTATGAAACAGAAAGAGAATCACGGACATAGAGAACAGACTGGTGGTTGCCAAAGGGGAGGGGTTTGGGGGAGGGATGGAGTGGGAGGTTGGGGTCAGCAGATGTGAGCTTTTATATATAGAGTGGATAAACAACAAGGTCCTACTGTATAGCACAGAGAACTAGACTCAATACCCTATGACAAAACATATAGAAAAGAGTATATAAAAAAGCATGTATATATATGCATAACTGAATTACTTTGCTGTACAGCAGAAATTGACACAACTTTGTAAATCAGCTAGACTTGAATAAAAAAAATATTAAAACTGAAAAAACAAAACAAAACAAAAAAACCCCAAAAGGCATTTGGAACATCTCCCAAGGTATTTTTATGGCAAGATGAGGGGCAGGATCAAATAGTGATCCTCTAGGGGAATGCCTAGCTGCCTGGCTAGCTGGTGGAGGAGAATGGATTAGTGGATGAATGGCAGCCTGCAGGGCAGACTAGAGCTCTGCTCAGGCTCTGTCCTCCATACTGACTTGTGGGTCTGATATATTTTTGGAAGGACTTGGACGAGGCCAAGTAAAATGTGTATCTAATCTGGGGTGGGAGAGTGACTGTGTCAGATGGCTAGACTGGGTTTCAAAGTGATCTGAATTGACTTGACCTATCGGTGACAACCATAGGTTCAAGTTCATCCAGGTAAACGCCAAGTCTCTATCAGGGAAAAGTTTGGGTGAGGGAGAGGGGAAGGAATTATTGAGCACATGTTATCTGCCATACCCTCTGCATAAGGTCACTCACTTAATTATGAACCCCCTAAGAGGGGGATGTTGCTCTCATTTTATAGGGGAAGAAGCTGAGGCCCTGAGAAGCTAAGCACTTGCTCTAGGTCACGGCTAGAAACAGGTGGAGCTGGCATCAAAACCAAGGCTGGTCAGACGCCTAGGTCCACCTTTTCACAAAGTGTTTAGGATGAAGGACAGCTTAACAGCAGCTTATGTGAGAAGAAGACAAAAACACACATTTATGTGATGTGAGTCCCAAAGTCGAAAGCTGAGGCTTTTCTGAGCCTCTCCTTTGAGACCACCCTGGAGTTAGGCTCAGGGTGCAGAGATGAAAACACCCAGCCCCTGAGCAAGCTGAGCACCTGGTCTGGGCAGAGAAACCAACACAACCACAGGCAAATTGACAGTCCTGGGCGTACTGAGTGCTGCGGGAGCCCAGTGAAGACAGGCCCCCTGCCTTGGGAAGTCCTGGCCAACCGCACAGGAGGCAGTATGTGGCCTGAGGCCTGAGTACGTCTGGCTGATCTGGGAGCCCAGAGAGCACATGGGGTGCAGGTCCAGGCAGAGGGCACCAACCCAGGCACTTCATTTCTACCCCTCTGGGCTCACTATAAGGCCCAGGAAGTGTCTGGGCTGAGGGGATGGGGAGGTTTGCCAACCTTCCACTCCCAGCCCCCAGCACAGAAATGAAAGAAGAGAGCAGGGGCAGAGTAGGGGTTCTAGAAGGCATCTGGGAGCCAGAGTCAGGGCTGCGCTTCTGGGAATGCTGTGAGGTTCTGAGACCTTGGGCTCCAAGTCTGCCGGTTACTTTGTAACCATCGGCTATGTCCTGAAGCTGTTCTTTCAAGTGAGAAGGGCCAGAGACTGGTGTTCAGGGGCAGTGAACATGCAAAGAACAGACATCCTGGGAGTCAATTTGGAAGAAGAAAGGAGGGCAGACCACGTCTTTGTGCTCAGCGGGGAGACAATGTGAATAACATGTACAGAGGTCTCTGTGGTGCAGGGATAAGCTAGGTGGGCCAGAGACAAGAGGTCAAGAGATGGAGGAGGGTGTTGCTGAGACACAATTGGCGAGGTCTGCAAAGGCCAGGCCAGGTGGGCCTTGCGGGCCTTGTTCAAGGTCTTAAACTTTAGCCCAAAGACAAGGAGAAGCCACTGAAGGCTTTTAAGCAGAGAGCTGACAATTTTATGTGCTTTTTGGAAAGATCGCTGTCACTGCAGGATTGATGGGGGCTGAGTGCAAGAAGACAACTGAGGAGATGCTGGAAGGAGGAGTGCAGGTAGAAGAGGCCAACACTTGGGCTGGGTGATGGCGTGGAGGTGGGGAGAAATGGTGAGTTTGTCACTCGGGGCCTGCTGACAGACTGCATATGGGGTGAGGGGGAGGGATGGCTCTGGGGTGTCTGGCTTGTGAATCATAGGATCATTCACTGAGAGAGGGAAGACGAGGTCCGGGGTGGGCAGAGAAGTCTGCCTCGATCCTAGTGAGTTTGAGATGCCAAGACATCCAAGTGGAGAGGCTGAATGGGCAGTTGGATATTTAAGTGTGGAATTCAGGAGCCGTGTCAAGGCTGGAGCTGCAGAGCTGGGACTTGTTGGCATTTAGGTGATAATTGAAGCTGCTTATTCAAGGCCCCCTGGGATCCATTGCCTGCCCTGGGAAGCAGTTCCTGACCCCCACCCTGCCCTGACGCTGGCTCTGGGCTGCCTCTGGGCTCCCTCAGCTCCCCCATCACTGTGTGTGGTCAGTGTCCCCCACATATGGAGAACTCCTTGAAGGCAGGGACCACATTCATGTCTGCATCCTCACGGTCCAGCTCAGGTCCTGGTGGCAGTTTGATAACTGAGCATGAACCAACTCTCAGTGGAATGGGCTGCCGTAGAAGAGAGTGAGCTTCCCGCCCCAGAAGGCTCGCTGGTAGGGCTCTACAGCCCATCAGGGAGTAGAGGAGATTCCTATACCCAGCAGGTGTCCTCCGGGGACCCTCTCAGCCCTGGATTCTAGATTTCCAGGACCTAAGTCACATTCCCTAGGGAGGAGGAAGTGTCATTTCCCCTCATCCCTGAGTCCAGAGTTTGGGCTGGGACTCTCTCTGGCCTCAGTTATCCTCTGGAGAGGTTTCTGGAGGCTGTGCTGACCTCAGCAGATGCTCCCCTCCCCCACAAGCCTCTCAGCTCTGGGGTTGCCACCCAAGCGTAGATGCCTTGCTAGAGTTTAGCTGAAGCTGCTGAATTAGCTTTGGCCTGGGTTGCTAGGGCTGGCTGCCTGCCCTGCCCAGCCTCTTTGACCTCAGCCTTGGCCTGGGCCCTTCTCTCTCCCAGCCACCTCCACTCCACCCCACTGCATCCCTTACTGCAGCAGCCAAAGTGGGCCTCCACCTGGAGATTCTGGGGACTTGGCAGGAAAGGGGTGTACATGGACGGAGGAGGAGAGGGAGCAGACTGGTGAAGAAGCTGAGAAGGAAGAAGGAATGGGGGGGTCTGGGAAGGGGCAATGAGATACAGAATGTCCCCACTGAGATGGAGGACCTGTAAGGTTATCTAGCTCCCTTGCTTTGCCTGGGGAGAAACTGAGGAGCAGGAAGGGAGAAGTGGGAGTGGAGGGGAGTGGTGGGGGGTGGAGGATGCCAGAGGATGCACTGGGCACAAGAAACCTCCCTGTGCTTGGGGAGGTGGAGGAGGGGAGGGACCAGAGGGCCCAGGAGGCTATGACCGTGACTGTCCCACCTGGAGGAGGGGGTAGGGAGGTAGCGGTGTCCTAGGGCAGAAGCTTTAGGAGTCAGGGTTGGCTGAAATGGATGTCTTCCCATATGACTCAACCCCTGCTCTCTCCTGTCTTGTCGCCGTGTTGCACTGGGAACTCCTGGAAAATAGGAACTGCATCTTCCATCTGATTGGGACATTCCTAAGGCAGTGAATAATCTAGAGTGTCCCTGAGATTGGAAGACTGACTCCTCCACCAGACAGGACCAAACCTCCAACCTCTGTCCATCCACAGCACTTGGCATTGGGCAGGGCAGGGAGAAGAGGTGATAGGGGACCTGCAGCTTGGACAAGAAGACACAGAAGGCACCTCAGAGGGGCCTAAACTTCACAGGACTGAGCAGCCCTGCCCCATTTGTAGGCGGGAAGGCAAACCTTGAAGCCTGGGAAATGAGAGATAAAACCAGCAGAGAGGAAGATTCCAGCCCCCGGAGCTGAATCCTCACAGTTTAGCAAGATTCCAGCCCCCGGAGCTGAATCCTCACAGTTTAGCAGAGCCTGATAACATGTACATTGTTACAAGACGTGGGAATGCTGGGTTATTCCCACCCTGGCTCAGAGTGTTCAGCCTGAGATAACTGGTGACTGTGATGCACACCAGCTATGCCAGCTCTGGTAGCAAACACTGCAAGGGACAGCCAGGCTGCCCCAGAAAACCCAGAACCACCTTGGTTTCCAAACCACTATAAGACGTGACTATGGGAACTTAAAAGGACGAAGACACACGTCTCTTTGTTAATATCATTTTTATGCTTGGTTTTAAAAATAAAACTTATTTTACATTTGTTTCAGAGTGCTCACTATAGAAAATTTGGAAAGTAGAAGTTGAAAAAAAATAAGCAGACCCATAATTCCACTATCCAGAGACTTTTTGGACAAATTTCCTTCCAGCCTTTTTTCTATGCATATTTTCTCCATGATTGGGTTAACACTGTCATAATCTTTAAAACTGTTTTTTATTTTATTTTTTCTTATAATTATTAAGGTAAAGCATACTCTTTTTTAAAAGGAAAGTACAGAAGAACATAAAAAAGCAGGAAAAGGGTTTCCCTGGTGGTGCAGTGGTTGAGAGTCCGCCTGCCGATGCAGGGGACACAGGTTCGTGCCCTGGTCTGGGAAGATCCCACATGCCGTGGAGCGGCTGGGCCCGTGAGCCATGGCCGCTGAGCCTGCGCGTCCGGAGCCTGTGCTCCACAACGGGAGAGGCCACAACAGTGAGAGACCCGCGTACCGCCAAAAACAAAAAACAAAAAAAACCACCCACCTGTATTGGAATCCTGGCTCCATCACTTACCAGCTGAGTGACTTTGGGAAACTTACTTCACCTCTGGAATCTTAATTTCCTCAGCTATAAAATGGGATCAACCATTATCCAGTTAAAAAAGAGTCTGCTTTGCTGATTTGTTTGTATAAAACTCCTGGAATGCATCCAGCATTTAGTGACTCCTCAGTAAAGGTGTAGAGGACATTTGTCACAGTTTTTGCTGCCTAAAACCAGCCTGTTGCTTTGTATTTTAAGTAAATCCCCCACTAGGTGAGTCCTTATGGAAACGAGGACCCAATCTTCCATTTCAAAGCCAAAAGGGGCCAGATACTCTACCACTACCACCCCCTGTCAATTTGGCCAGTTGTACCTGGCTCAGGACCTTGATGTGACAATTAGTGAGGAGGCTGGGAAGAAGATTCGTTAGCATTCATTTGTGCTTACATCATGTAGCAGTGTCATGTCTGGGTGGGCAGTATGGTGGAGATGTTCAAAGGTCGGGCTAGTGGAGGCATTGGGGCCAGCTGTTCCTATGGTATGACCTTGGCTGTGAATCCAGCTGCCCACTCAGTTGGTTCTCCAGCTTTCCCATCCATCCCGAGCTGCCCAGTGGAACTGCTAATAATTTTTTTTTTCCATTTTGCTTAGTCTGTGTCAGTTTCTGTTGCTTGCAATCACAAAGGTTACTTCCTAAATCTTTCCAACAGTGGAATACATTTCAGGCCCTAGCTTCAATTCCCAGCCAACATTTTAATGCAGACAAGTCCAGGATACGCTAGAATGTTGTGCTTAATGCTGTCCTTTGGACAAAGAACAGGGTGACCCTAGATCTGTGCCTCGTTGCTCAGCCCAGAGCCTGCTTGGATAGAAGAGGTACTGAGAGCTGCTGAAGGAAAGTATGAAGGAAGGGAGAGAACAGGTGAGGGAGGGCTTTCCACATGCCTGCTTCCTACAGGCAGCTTGTGTGTGGTCCACTTGAATTCCTAAGTTTCCATGGGCCTCCACCTGACCAATCCTATAACTTGAGGAGCCTGAAACCATTGCAACTCCTCTTGTTCTCCTCCTGACCTTACATCCTCCTGTTTCCCATAGGATGGCATGACAAGAGATAACAACCCTGAGTGTCTCCCAAGACCCTTCCAGTACAACTCCTAAGCATTTCTCGACCCATACCTTGCCTCCCTTGCTAACATACCAGCTCAGGGCATTACTTTCTCCCATCTATCTGGATTTGCTCATGGGGACCTTGCTTGCCACAGGACTGGTCTTCAGGAGTTAGGTGGCAGGAGCAGGCCCCCAGAGGCCAGGTCACTTATTTGTTTTTAATTTTTATATATTTATTTAGGCTGCACTGGGTCTTTGTTGTGGCACACGGGCTCTCTAGTTGCCATATGTGGGATCTTCGTTCCTGATCAGGGATCGAACCTGGTAACCCTGCATTGGGAGCACGGAGTCTTAACCTCTGGACCACCAGGGAAGTCCCAAGGCCAAGTCACGTTTGACCAGCAAGACTGCTTGCCTGGGCATCTCAGTCCTTAGGCAAGGGGCTGCGGGTAGACCCAGCCAATAAGCAGAGCTCCAGAGACACCAGCCAGGCCCGAATCCCACCTGGAGCCAAGCTGGGACTATCAGCTTGGTAACGGAAGATATTTGTGTGTCCTTCTAGAACTCCTGGAGGACAGGGCCTGAGTCTCATTCATCTCTTTATCCCCCACTTCCATCCGCCCCCAGTCCCAGCACAGGGCCTGGCATATTGTCAGTGCTCAGGAAGCATAGATTGATCAGAGACTCTGGGGTCATTGCCTCAGTGCCTTCTTGGCACGCCATCAAAAGCGAGACCTGGACTGGCTACCTCTCCTGCTCATTTCCCCCATTCCTAACTCATGCTCTAAGCTCCAGCCACATCAACTAGTTCCCTGAATGTGTGCCAAGCTGTTTTACTGCCATGCCTTTGTACATGCTGTTCCCTCCACCCAAGGCCCTCCCTCAACCAGGTCAGCTCAATGAACTCCCACTAATCCATCCTTCCTTTAAGGCTCAGTGAGACTGCCTTTCCTGGAGAGACTTCTGGAACTGGCCCCAGGAGGCCTTCCTTATTTGTGACCCCTCTGGGTCCTACCCATGCAGGCCTCTTTTTTACCACTTGGCACACAGCATTGTGGGTATGTGTCCCCCTACTAGGCCATGCTTCTGAGGGAACTAGGTCTGTTTCTCTCTGTACTTCCAGTGCCTAGCCAGGACCTGGCACAGAGAGAAAACCAGGAGGTGTTTGTTTCCTCTCTACCCACCCGCACCCCTTGGAGGCAGGAGATGCCCCAGGAAAGTTTGCAGGGCCTTGAATGCCAGGCTAAGGAGAGAGGCTTGGTCAGATTTTCATTAATGAATAATCTTGGTGGCTGGGACCCCCTCACTTGGGGGAAGGAAGAGTGATTTTTCAATTTGTCCCTCTCTCAGCCCAGAGAACAGGGGATTTGTTCTCAGCAAGAAGATGGAATATGGGCCTCTGCCTGGGGTCATGGCTGTCCCTTCCCCTGGACCCCCTTTATTTCCCTCTGCCTTTACTCCAGACTCCTGAAGTCTCTTCCCCAAAGCTGGGATCTGGGATCCACTGCCACTACTCAAAAGGCCAAGTCCAAACCTCAATACTCTGTTATGTAAGTGAATTATCCACTGTTCCCAACCAGCGCCAGCCAGATCTCCTCCTCCTCCTAATTGATTTAATCTTCTCATACCAGAGAGCTGGGCGGGGTTGGGGAGACAGTGTTGATCAGAAGCCAACACATCAGTGACGTAGGCTTGTTAATTACAGAGAATCTAGGTCACGGATTGGCTCTGGGTGGCTCTGACTCTCTCCCTCCTCTGTCATTTGGGCCTCTGAAAGGACATTTTCAGTTTCTGTTCATTCCTCAACCCCAGACCTCCACGGAAAGTTGAGGGTCCCATTAGACCCCATTTCTGTCTCCCAAATCTCTCCAAATCCTCAGCTCTGGATGGAAATTCCCTACATTCCAATATGAACTCAGGGCACAGCTGAACCTAACTGTTGAGGATTGAAGAGATGAACAGATGTTTTAATTTGGGGGTGGGAAGAGATTTCAGAGTTGCCCTTATTTACTTTCCACATCAAGCAAGTCTCCACTTTGTAGCTTCTCTCATAGAAGATGTCCAGATCTTACTTGTGCAGCCCCAGAGATGGGAAGCTCACTCCCCCAAGAAAGTCCTTCTCTTGTATGATGGCCTTTCTTACATGAGGCTGAGACCTCAGCCTTGTGACTTCCTCTGGGAGCTAGATTTGCCTCTGGGGCCACAGGGCATGCCCCAGGATAGCCAGCCAGATCCTGAGCCATGATGATTATCACCCCTGACTTTTCTCTTCTCCAGGCTGAACACTCCTGGTTCTTTCACCAGTTCCTCATTTGGTAGGCTTTACAGATTACTCCTCGCCGTATCGCCTATGTGGACAAGCCATGGCTGTCATCATCCCTCCAGATGCACAGAGCAGAACACAGGCTCCAGGGCAGTGTGAACAGCTCAGGTCAAGGCAGGACCACTACTTTTTTTTATTGTGATATTAGATTTTCATTGATACCAGGCTGAGATCTTTTGCAACCTTAGCACACTTTTGACTCAGCTTAAGCACAGAGTCAGCTCACCCCCATAGTCATTTTTCTGACATTAGCAATGGAAAGTCTCCATGAAAGTGATCTTTGTGATATTAGGAATACCTCCATGTTTCCTCTAATTCTTCTTTCTACATATCCTGACATTTACCTTTCCATATAATCATGTAATTATACATCCACTCATTCACCCACACAACTATCTAACTATATATTAATCCATCCATTCACCAATCACATTATCCACCTACATACACTTGCATTCCGCTGTCCATAGAATCATTCTTGTACTCATTCACCTCTCCATCTTCCCACCTACCTACCAACCCAGTTGCCCATTTATCCATTTTCTTCCCACCTATATGGTCATATACTTATCTGTCCATCCATACATTCACCCACCATCCACCCGTATACCCACTCACCCATCCACACATCCATCCCTTCATCTTCTCTCTCTCTGAGTCACCCATACATCTATATTCATCATCCATCCATCTATCTATTCAGCCATCCAATACTTACTGAGATTCTATTACATTTCAAATCTTGTGTTGAGCATACTGAGTGATTCAAAGCTGAATAAAATGCAGGCTCTCTCTCTCTCTTCACTCATTATGGGAAAGGATGGGAGCAGATAAGGCAGACGATGCTGAGTACTATAAAACAGGAACAAAGAAAATGCTTTGGGGATTCAGAGGAGAAAGAAGTGGCATCTGGATAAGGTTATGGATGCTTTCCCACCGGGGAGACTTTTGGTTTGAGCCTTGATGGAACAGCAGTACTTGGACCTACATAGATGCATTGGAAGTAATTCCAAGTAGAAGAAGCAGCACATCAAAGATGGAGAAAGCAGAATTCATGTCTTATTCTGTATGTTCCTGCCAAGGTGTTTAGTGCAGATCTGGGCACACTTTAGTACCTAATACCTATTTCCTGATTTATATTTTTTCTTCTCTTCTCTGACATGAGCACCTCCCAACACTTGATCAAGATAAGCGTTCACTCTTTCTCTTTAAGAGGATTCTACAGTTGCCTTGCTGGATGGCCTTGGGCAAGTCACAAAACCTTTCCAGGGTTTCTCTGAGTTTAGGGTTGAATTTCTGTCTCTATGAGGTGGTCCTTCCTCCCTAATCTTAGTTATTCCTACTATGCTCTCTGCATAGAGATCAGCATTTCCACATATCTTAAAATTTTATTTCCTTTTGTTGGCACCAATGAACTCTATCCCACCTGTCTTCAACTTCTTCAGCTCTGTCCCCAGGCAAAAAGTCTGCAACATGAACTAAGGGGGAAGTACTGTGCCAGTGAAATAACACTGAAGTAGAAACCAGGAGCCATGAATTCAGACCCACATTTGCCATGAGCTTGCCATATAACCTTGGGCAAGTCTCTTTCCTTATCTGTTTTAAATGTTCCTATAGAATTTTAGCACTGAACACAACATTTGAGATTGTCTAATCCAACATCCTCATCTTACAAATGGAAAAACAGGCTCATAAAGGGCGTGCCACTTGCCCTAGATCATATCTAGATTAGTGGCAAAGCTTATCCAGAACTAAGCTTCAAATTTCCTGAGTTTCAGTTCAGGATTTTCTTTACCCAAACACATTTCACGTCCATTCACAGCCCCTATACATCTCAGGGAGAACTTCCTCTCCCACCTCCATTCTCCAGGAAAAAACGTGTGAGTCTTCCAAGTGTTTTGGCAGTGTGTCCCTGATTCACACCTAGGCCGGGGCTGGGTAGGTAGTATTTAAGAGCAAGTATTCCCAGCCTGATGGAGTTGATGATGTTCATCAGGAAGAGAAAAGAGAAAGGAACAAGGGGCTCTGGTTATCTACTGGGCTTTAATCAAATTGAGAAACAAGGAAATTCATCACCCAGAGGTTAAGGGAGTTGGAGAGCTTGGCTTCCGCTGGCTCCAAGTCCTGTAATGGGTTGGGCACTGTCCAAGGTGCTGACATCTTCACTTGCTGCTCGAGTGGCTGGGAGGGGCCCAGTTTGGGCAGAGGGATGGCAGCTGTTAGGAGATGGCCCAGGATAGAGCAAGAAAGGACTTGCTGGGGGAGAGGCTTGAGTTCTTAATCTTCTCTTTTTCATTTGTCTATCTGATTTAGAGAAAATATCTCTTCTTCAGGCTAGAGTCCTGAGCTAGGGTTAAAGAAATAGAAAGAGAAGGGAGAACCCTAGACCCTTTGATCTCAGGGAGATGCCCCCAGCATGAGTGGAAGCTCAGCCCTTGGCCTTTGGAGATTCCCCATATTAAGGGGAGACGTAGCTTCTGCTTTTATAAAATCCTCAGTCCATTGGCAGAGAAATGAACTTACCATTGGGTATTTATTAATCTGGTGGAGAAACATCACCCTGCTTTTAACTCTAGCTCAAGTATGATATGAGGGAGGCATGGACCATGTCTCCATGGAGCTTCCAGTCTGATGGGGAAGACATGGTCTTCCTCTACAAAACTCTCAGTTTGGTTGAAGAGACATGCTCTTAATTTATGGGGGAATCTCAGTTATAATCTGGAGAACATGATAAACAGATAAATTAAAATGTGCACTATAATCAACCAAAGAAGTCAGACCTTCACATTTGTGATTAAGGTTATTGGTGCTAGATATTTAGTGTCAGTCAAGGAAGGTTTCCTGGTAGAGGTAAGTTTGAGTTGAACTTAAACAAAAGCAAGGGACTTGAGTCCTTAGATCCTGGGCCCCCTGAGAATTACAACCATACCTTCTCATTCTCTAATATCCCTTTTGGAATAAGCACAAGCCTGGACACAGAGAAGGTTCTTAGTTAATGAAAAATCACCAGCAGATAGAGAGTGAATATACCTACGTTGTAGGTGTGGAGTGAAGACGGGGTAGGAATCAGGGAGGAGGGTTTTTTGGTATGAAGAGCCTGAGGCTGGGGTGAGGGAAGGCAGTGGAATGATAACATGAGCAGAGGTAGTAGCCCGATGTGTGTCCAGGCCAGTGAAGCACAGCATAGAGCCACTCCCTCATATTTCTAGAGCTGGTGAGAGACACTTTATTGAATCTTGGATTGTTAAAGCTAGAGACTATTAAATTACAAAATCATAGACTGCTCAGCTTCCAGAGCCACACAATCATGGAAAGTTGGAGTATTAAAATCATAGCATCTTAGCAGGGCAGAATTACAATGTGTTGAAATTATAGAACTGTGGCATATTAGAGCCAAAGGGCCAAAAATCCATATTAGAGAATCTTAAAATCCAAGGATCTCAGTGTCAAAAAAGAAAAGAAACAGCAATTTATTGACTCCCTCTATTTGTATCAGTTATGGTGCTAGGAGTACTAGAATGTACTAGAGTATATTATCCTCTTTAATTCCTACCACAAGTTTTAAGCTGTTCAATCCTGTTCCTACTTAATGCAGTACTTCTGACAAATGTTTATCTAACACAGGCTTGTGTAAATGTCATGACAGGAGAGCCATTGCCTTTGTGCATACCCCTACCCCTGCTGAATGGAAGCTAGAAAGTTCTCCCTTATATAAGCTGCATTCTATCTCCCGGTAGTGGCCCCGCACTTGTCCAGTTCATGTCCTCTGAGCTACACTGAGTATGTCTAATCTCCCACTCAACGACAGCTTTTCAGATGGTTAAAGACAGTCCTTATTTCTTTCTTCTCTAGGATAAGCTGGTTTGTTCATCATGTAGCTAGAAATGGGACAGCAAGTCAAAGAATATTTGAGCTGGAAAGGCCCTTAGAGGTCATTTTGTCCAGAGACATCCTTTTACCACCAAGCAGTATAGCACTATAGTCAGGAGCCTGGGCTTTAGAGAAAGATGAGCATGAATTCAGAATCCAGAGATCCAGCACTAACTTGCTATGTAATCTTGGGCAAATTACCTCATATCTCTGGGCCTCAGTCTCCTTATCTATAAAATAAAGAGAATAATAATATTGACATAGCAGGGTTGATGTGAGGATTGAATGAGATAATGCAAGGGAAGCTCTTAGCAGACTGCCTGGCACACAGCAAGCGGTCAATAAATATTACCTATGATTATTGGAGGCCCAGAGAGGCAGGGAGTTGCTCAAGATCAAGATCACAGAGCAAATCAGAGGCAGAGCTGGGGTTAGACCAAGGACTCCTGCCTCCCAGCCAAGGGCCCTTTCCTGTTCCACAGTTTCACTCTACCTTCCTGCGGAAAAGGAAAAAACCCCAGAGGGAACTGGAATGCTTTGCTCACTGAATCAGTTAGAATGCAAGTAAGAAAAAACCTGATGGCTTAAACCTTTTATTTCCTTAACAAGGAAGCCAGAGGAAGGTGGAGCCAGGGTTGGTCTGTTGATTCAACCAGAATATGTCTGGTTATGTCTCTGATGACCCAGGTTTTTCCCATTCTAAGCCTTGAGAGAGACTCCCCTTGTGATCACAAAATGGCTGATGTGGCACCAAGTACCATGTCCTCCCAAGCAGGAAGAAAGGGCATGGGAGACAAAGGATCTTCTCTCATGCCTCTCTTATCCAAGAGAGGAGCTTTCCAAGAAGACCATTCCTTTATATCTCACTGACCAAAATAAAGTCACATGTCTACTCTTAGACTATTCACTGGCAAAGAGGAAGGCTTTTCCATGAAAGGCTTGGATCATCCTCGTGGCTGGGCACCTTGCTACTGGAAAGAGGAAAAGGAGATTGGCTGCGGGAAGGCAACAAATAGTGTGTGCCACACTCACCCTCTGTCTCCTCACTGAATTGGCCTCCACTCTCAGCTCCACCTCTGCCAGGCGGCCTTCCCTTATTTCCACCCCTTGGTCCGGCAGACCCTCTTCCATCATGTGATTGAGCATTGGCCAATTCAAGTTGCAGTCTACTTTGCCAAGCTCTCTCTTTTTGTGTCCAGATCTTGTCTTCCCAGCTAGTCTGTGAGCACAGGGAGAATAATAGCAGCTACAAATGAATGAGTACCTATTGGGTGCCAGGCACTGTTCTGGACACTTGTGGTAGCCTGCTTCCAAATGGCTCCCAAAGATCCACACCTCCTGGTATCCACACCCTTTTGTGGTCCTGCCCCACATTGTACCAAGGTTAGTCTGTGTGACCAAAAGAATATGGTAAAAATAAAGGTTTGTCACTTCCAAGGTTAGATTATAAAAGATACTGTGGCTTCCATTTTGGTAGATTCTCTTTCTTGGATCATTCATTTAGGGAAAGTTAGCCACCATGTCATGAGCAGTCTTGTGGAGAAGTTTGTGTAAAAAGGAACTGAAACTTTTGACCAACTGCCAGCAAAGAATGGAAGCCTGACAGCAACCACAGAGGGAGCTTGGAGGTGGATCCTCCAGCCCCAGTTGAGCCTTCTGATGACTGCAGCCCTGGCTGAGACTTGACCGCAACCTCATGAGACATCCTGAGCCAGAATCTCTCCGTTAGCCCAATTCTGTGTTCTTGATCCTCAGAAATTGTGTGAGATAATAAATATTTGTTGTTTTAAGCTGCTAAGTTTTGGAGTAATTTGTTACTCAGCAATAGTTAACTACTATAGTCTTACATTATCACATTAAGTCCTCATAACAACTCTATGAAAGATAGGATTTGTTTCTCCCATTTTTCAGATGAGAAAATTAAGGCTGAGATGAATGCAGCTGACTTCTCACAGCTGGAAAGTGACAGAGCTGCGATTTGTCCTCATGTCTATTGGATTCCAAAGCAGAGGGAACCTGGTTTTCTCAGCTGGAATGTCCCCAGCTCCAGGGTGAAGGTTGAGGAATTGAGGACAGGAGGAGATCTCTTACTCTGATGTGTTTTTTTAATGCTTTTTCCCATTCCAATCGCATTAGTTAGTAGCTACTACATCTATTGTGTGTATGTGATTCAGGGACAAGTAAGTTTATTAGAAAAAACACTGGAGCTTTAAAAGGGGGATACCTGAGCTCTTGAGCAACGTTGGACAAGTTCCTGTAGTTTTCTAGGCTTCGGTTTATTTATCCACTATATGGGGCCAATAGTTCTTGTTCTACATTCCTCGTCAGGAAGCCATGAAGATCAAGTGTGAAGGGACTTTGTAAAATGTAGTGCTGTGATCATGGAAAGCCTCTCTCAGTCTTCAGGGGAGGCAGCTCCACACTGTCACCTCTGTACAAGTGGCCTCTCCTCTCCCACCTGAGTCTAGGTTCAGGAGACAGAGAATACTGAGAGAAACTGAGGGCCCTGACCCATTTCTTCAGCTACGTCCCTCACCATGACCTTTCTCTTAGACCACACTGTAGCCCTGCCGAACTAGTGGAAAATTCCCAAGCTTGCCAGGAGCTCTCTGTATGCTGAGTTTTTATCTATGTAGTTGCTTCTCCCTGGACACTGTTCCCAACTTCTCCACCTGGTATGGTCCTACTCATCTTTCAAGACTCATCTTAGATGTCCCCACTTCAAGGATGACCTGGTTCAAGGCTTCCTACTTCTTCTCTTGATTAAGCACCTGTCTCCAGCCTGAGCTCTTGGCCTCCAGCTTCCCTTTTCCATTCAAAGCCCCCAGGGTACAGCCTGCAGCCTTTCTAAAACACAAATCTTGTCATGTCACTCCCTGCTTAAAATAACCAGTCAATTGAATAATCCATCAGTCAGTGCTTCAAGGGCACCTCTTTGCCCTCAGGAAGACATCCAAAGCCTTCAGCTGGAACTCAAGGCTTGGTCCTCACTGGTACATCCAGCCTCAGCTCTCCTCTCTCTCCTGATGGCCCTGCACATGCAGTACATCCCAACCACATCGCTCTTGTACCCTATCTCCGACAATCTCTGCTCTCTTGTGCCTTCCTATCTTTGCTCATACCATTGTTTCTCATGTCTATTTGCATCTTTTCTACCTGGGGACTTCCTGCCTAATCTTTAAGGTCAGCTCTGATTTAACCTTTTCTGGAAAGCCTTCCATGGTGACCGAAGGAAGAATACATGGCTTCCTCTTCTTCCCTCTCCTATATGACTAATCATGCTTTTATTACTATTTGTCAGCTTGTCTGCTTATACTGGGAGTTTCCTGTACTGGACCCATGGCTGTGTCCCCAGCAGTGCCAGCACAGGGGCATAGAACAACCACGTGATTTGTTGGTTGATTGGGTGTTTGAATAAATAAATGAATGTATGGTGAATGAATCTATCCTTGAACCACCACTTCTTGTCCAGCACCAGAATTGCTGCTTCCAGGGTTAGCCCATTTTATAGCAAAAGGGGAAACAGAAGGAAGGGACTGCTCTGGAAGGGAGAAAGAAAATCAATAAAAATGTAAATCTGGCTGAGAAAAGCTGTCCCAGGCTGGCTGTGGGGAGAGATAAGACTGGACAGGCTGAGCCCTGGCTGACAGTGGAAGAGAGATTAGGGGACACGCAGAGCTGCAGCCAGGGCGGGGCAGAGCGAGGGTGTTGCCTCCTCTCAGTGGTGCCTTCTCCCTGTCCTTACTGCCCACTCCCACCTCCACCCCCATGGGCTCCTTTCAGGAACAGGGGAAGGGGAAGGAAACTTACAAACATTGATCATTAGGTACACTGCCTGTGAATGAGTATGTTATCATTATTTTGTCTTCATACCTTCTGGGAGACAGGAATGATCAACCTCACTTTACAGGTGAAGAAACTGAGAGGCAAAGAAGTTAAATCTTGTTTGGGGTCACACCGTGAATCAGTGGCAGAGTCTAGATTTGAACCCAAATCTGACTGACTCTAAAACTCTGTTCTTTTTACTCCACTCCACTGGAGGTCTACAGCCAGGCTTCAAATGATCCCCAACCTCTGAAATCAGGGGCACAATTGTGTATAAGTTTGTGTGCATTTTTAATGGAGAGTCTATATCTTTTAACGGATTCCCTTAGGTGGTTGCCACCCACTCCCGTTGCCTATACCATGCTGCGTCCCTGGAGGTGGTAGCCTTTGAGCTGGGTCTGGAAGTTTGGGCAAGACTTCAAGAAGTGGGATGGAGAGGCAAACAATGGGGTGGGGATGTGAAGAAGGCCAGCTGGGTAGAGGGAAGAGCACATGTAGGGACTTGTTAGGGGGAAAGAATTCAACATGTCTAAAGAATGGCAAGGGTGCCGTGGGTTCTTTCTTTTCTTAATAAATTTATTTATTTAGTTTTGGCTGTGCTGGGTCTTCGTTGCTGCACGCAGGCTTTCTCTAGTTGCGGTGAGCGGGGGCTACTCTTCGTTGCGGTGCGCAGGCTTCTCATTGTAGTAGCTTCTGTTGTTGCAGAGCACAGGCTCTAGGCATGCGGGCTTCAGTAGTTGTGGTGCACGGGCTTAGTTGCTCCGCGGCATGTGGGATCTTCCCGGACCAGGGCTCGAACCCGTATCCCCTGCCTTGGCAGGCAGATTCTTTTTTTTTTTTTTAATTTATTTATGTATTTTATTTATTTATTTTGGCTGTGTTGGGTCTTCGTTGCTGTGCGTGGGCTTTCTCTAGTTGCGGCAAGCGGGGGCTACTCTTCATTGCAGTGTGTGGTCTTCTCATTGAGGTGGCTTCTCTTGCTGCGGGGCACGGGTTCTAGGTGCGTGGGCTTCAGTAGTTGCAGCATGCAGCCTCGGTAGTTGTGGCTCACGGGCTCTAGAGCAGGCTCAGTAGTTGTGGCACACAGGCTTAGTTGCTCCGTGACATGTGGGATCTTCCCGGACCAGGGATTGAACCCGTGTTCCCTGCACTGGCAGGCGGATTCTCAACCACTGTGCCACCAGGGAAGTCCCAGTTCTTGCTCCTTGTTTATTTGTGCTCCAATCACGGCTCCTGACTCCCTGGCATCTGCCTGCCCTGCAACTTCCCAGCATGAGTCTACAGCCTAAAGGAACTCTGGGCCAGGTGTCAGGATCTTCACTCTGGTTCCAGTCCTGTTCTCTGCTGGATTTTACCACCATAGAATCTAGTAGGAGACTTAATGCCTTCTCCTCCAACTCTCAAGGACAGGGTGAGAAGAAAGTGAGCTCACAGGTGTAATTGCTTGCGGCTTCTCATTGGCCAGAGGCCATGTCAGGGAAGAGGGCTGCTCCCTGGACCCCCTGAATCCCTGGGAAGTCGCCGGTCCTTACCTGTTCCACCCCTGGCTCTCAGCCCCATGTCGCTCTTGTGATTACTCCTGGAGTTTCCTCCCTGACCAGCATGGTTGATTTTAAGCACAAGCACCTCGTCTTCTTCGAATCTCAGCTCAACCCAGAGGTAGACTCAGCATGAAGCTAAGGCTGCTTGAGCACCATGGCCTCTACCCAGGCCCTGGGAGAGGCTTCAGCAATATGTTCCTGTTGTCAAGTTCTCAGGAAATTTGCAAAGGTAGACACTTTCACCACAATGGGTCAAGATTGCTAGTTCTTTCCACTCCAAGTTTCCTTGTGTCCCAGCTTCCCTTTATGTGAAGCAGTTAGCATGGGCATTTCTGGAATATGGCTAAGGGGGAGTGGAGTTGGGGATCGATTTAATTTAGATTCATTGGGATATATTTATGTGGTTCTCAGCCACCTCTATGAATAGATAAATCATTGCTAGCTATCTCTGTATAGAGAATGGCTTCTAGGAATCTTCCTACCCACAGTCCAACTCATTTGGCATTGTGACATCAAGGTGTCATATCCAGAGGTCATCTTGTGACATGTAAGTGTTTTCTCCTGCCTGGCCCTGGAAGTATATGGGCAACAGAGGAGAAACAGGTTTGAAATGTATAGAACCAGAAGCGAGTCTATAGCAAATATTTCCAACCATTAGGGGGAGAATTTTGGAGGTACGCACAGCAGTTAGTAAAAAATCTTATGCTATTTTTCTGAATTGTGAGATGTATTTGTTTTGACTTCTTTTTTCATTCTAAGTAAATATTCACCTTCTTACCTAATTTTGTGTTCTTTTTCTTAAAGAGGACTCTGCAAATTGTATAAGCGTCAGTTCCCACAAAATCTAGATCTAATCCTGGCCCTGGCATTCACTTTGTGTGATCTTGGGCAAGTTGCTTATCCTTTCTGAACCATCTCCTCTTCTGTAAAACCTGAATGACAGTTTGGACAGGTGAGGACTTGGAAAGCCTTGTGACCTTATTCCACTTCTGAAACCATTACTAGAGGAAGTAGTCAAGCCGAACAAAAATTAGACCAGGATATACAGGTAGGGGAAGATGTAATATATGAGAAATAATGGTGAGCAATGAATCCAGCAAAACTTAAATCTAAATAACTGGAAATAATCTGGCTGTTGCAAACCTTAATGCAGTTTGGAAGAAAGGATTTTTGTAACAGAAGACACATTATGCAAGAACAAATTTAATAATAAGCTATATCTATAATTCCAGATTACTTCTGCAAAACCTGGGAAACAAGAGGGAAGGAGGAGGAATATGAACATACAAACAGCCTCATCTTGTTGGAAGAGACTCTGAAATTCTTGGCACTGATAAATACAGGCTCAGATATTTGTTAGACATTTAAAGGTATCAACCAGCAGAACAAAAATGGGAATTAGAACTTTTGTACCTCCCTCTTCTTTCATGTGGCATAGCCTCAAAGCCCTGCCACTGACAGCTGCACAGAGGGCCAGAGCCACGTGTGCCCCCGAACCCCCAGCTTCTCCCCTGGCCCACAGCACAGGGCTGGACACGGATTTGGGAAGCTCCTGCTGCTGGCTCCTTGTCTCTTGCCTCCCAAGCAACCAGATTGGGCTGGAAGCAGATTGGGAAACTCTCTCCCCGTCCCAGGGAGATAATCAGGCCAGATAACACTAGCCATAAAACAAGACAAGGCAAGACAAGGCCTGACACAGACAAGGACTTGTCTGTTCAGCCCCAAACATCCCACAGACCCACTTACTACACAGAGCCACACATTATTGCTTCCAGATCACAAGCCTGGGCATCACAAAGAACAGGTTCTTACGCCAACCCAGACATCACAGAGAACCAGATGTTACCCCAAAATGTGGGTGTCACAGAACCAGACATTGTCTACACAACCCCAGGTGACATAGAATCAGGCACCTGGGAGGAAATGGTGAAATTAGGATTCTAGTCACAAAAGTCAAAGTGGCTTTGGTGGGCCCAGGTCAAATGTGTGAAATCTTGGCAATGCATGGGTACCAGTGAGTCTATGCTGAGTGTGTTGGGTCTTTGAAATTAGAAAATGCCCCAATGTGGGAGCTGGGTCCCCCTCTCCACCAGGCAGAGAATAGGCCTCACCCAGACTGTGGCTGCCTGAGGGCAAGGGCTGGGATCTCCTGACTCCAGGGAATGAGGCTCCCTGCACAGCCAAGGCCCCTGGGGCTCTCACACCAGGTTTCCTGAAGGCCCTGCTTAGGCTGGATGTCGTGAGTGGGACCAGTTCCCTCCCCAGGGCGGCTCCCCAAAGCTCAGGGCTCTGCCTCCAGGGGGCGCCAAATGGCCACTTCTCAACAGAGGCTGTACTGGCCCCAAGTCCAGGCTGAGCAGGGCCGGGGAGGAGACCTGAGTCTGTCCTGGCCACACAGATGGTCACAGCTGAAGGGGCCTGAAAGCTGACAAGTTCATTTCCACCTGACAGAGATGGAGGCTGGGAGGCTGAGGCTCAGATAGGCTGTTCCAGGTGAGCAGCAGAGCAGGGCCAGGACCCAGTATGCGGGGCAGCCTGGCCTACTATTGTCCACTTCTCTATCCTCGGGCCCTGGGGGGAAGGATATGCAGTCCTTCCACCCAGGAAAGCCTGGTTTCAGGTCAGCCCGTGTGGCTGGGGGAGAAGAGGGGGAAGACCCTCAAGCTTCAGAAGTGGCCAACACAACAAACCCGCAAGTAACTCTTTGGTTCAGGTGAGCAAACAAAGGCCCAGAAGGGGTCAGTGGCTTGCTCGAAGCCACATAGCAAGTTAGTGGAGGACTCATAATTGGAAAACAGGGCTCCCAACCCCCAATCTCAGGCAAAGGGCCCAGAGGAGCTACTTGCCATGGCTGCCAGTCCTGGCCAGAATGGGGCTCTGGGACAGCTCACACTCTGGATTCCTCAGGCTCCTTCTTTGCCCCTGACTCTAACAGCTGCTGCTGTAGGCCAGCGTTGGGTACGGTCGCCTTGGTCCCCTCCTCTTTGGCCTGCTGCCTTAGGATGGCCAAAATCAAGGCAAAACAGGCCAGAGAGCCTGTCTTGAAGAAGAACTGGAGGCCGATGAACCTGGGAAAGAGCAAGTGACCCTTGAATTCAGGACCTCCCCATTCAGGGCTTGGATGTGCTTGGGCTGGAAGCAGAGTGGCGTCAGCAATCATCACCCATTATGTAGTTGGAGACGTTGAGGCATCGGGGGGGATAAGCCTCCAGCCCCAGGGCAGTGGACCCAGTCACCATGGCCTTGGCTGGGAGGCCCTAGAATTGACCCCCGTGGGGGTCCTTCCTTGGAAGGAGGAGAGGCTCCAAAGGAGCCTGCCTGCCCTGTGCTGACTGCCTCATGGCCTGGGCTGGCCCTGCCACTCTCTGGGTCTCTCTAAGGGCTCCGGGGGCCTGACAGTTGCAACTCTGGGTCACATCACTTGCCACAGGAAAAGGAGGATTCCCTCTCCTCTTTGTCTAATTCACCAAGACTCTTCTTGACTTTTCCTCCTCTAGGAAGCCCTCCTGGAACCATGCACCCCTCAGAGCTGGACGTGAACAGCTCCCCACTCCCAGCTCTGCTAGTAAGTGCCCCCACCCCCACCCCGCAGCTGCCCATCCATCCCAGGGCCTGCAGCCTCTCTGCCTTCAAGTGCCTTTGGGCTCCCCATTGTATGGATGGGAAGATTAAGTCCCAGAAAAGGCAGGTCTCGCAATGAGGGAGGCAGAGCTGGGCCTGCATCCTAGGCCTCCTATGTCCTAGATAGAGCCATCTTCCTGACCCACCCCAACTCCCTGTTTTTCTCACAGCTGGGCTGCTCCCCTGATTCTCCCCTCACTCAGCCAGCACAGACTGGTCAGGCCCAGCTTTGCCAGTTATCAGCTGTGTGACTTTGGGCCTCTTACTTAAATCTCACTTTCCTCATCCATCAAAAGGGGAGGCAGTGTCTAGCTTGCAGGACTGGTGAGATCAGCACGCATAGAGCACGGGTCACCTTGCAGGTGGATGCCAGTGGACCTCCCCTCCCTGCTGGTGGCCTGCCTGGGACCCCAAGAGTGTTTCTAGAAGCTTTCTCACAGCCCCCCGGTAGCCCCTATCCCCGGTCTCACCGGTTTCGAAGCAGGTCGTGGTCATAGTAGTGGCAGACGGCCCGACGCCCACAACTCTGGGCCCAGTACACACAGGTGGTGTCAATGGCACTGCCGTGGATCACGGGGCTGGGCATCCAGGCTGGAGGAGGAGGTGTTCAGGGGACAATGGAACCTGGCATCCCAGTACCTCCCCTGCCCACTCCCTGGTATATATAACTCTTCAGGGCTCTGAGGCACCGAGGGCCTCTTGGCCCATTAAGTCTTCAGCCTTCAAGCCCACCCCTTACCCTGGTATTGGATGGTGTCTACCTGATGGGCTGTTTAGCTGCTTGCGCACCCACCTCCAGGGTACCTAGATTGGATCTGTGACCCTGTGGGCCAGTGAACCCTAAGGTCAGGGACCGGGCCCCACTCATCCCTGTGCCCCCCGGGCCTTGGACCAGTGGTCCCCAGCACATTCTTTACCCAAAACTCTCAGGAGCATGAACTGGATCCCCACAGCCAGAGTCTTGTCTTCTTTCTTCACTCCCCTAACAAGCAGGGACAGGGTGACATGAGGATTGAGAGGGTTCCAGCCTTCAAGGGGCTCTCACCATCCCCTTCTGTCCCACCACCCAGCACCAGCCTGCCCCCAGAGGTTCCTGGGGAGCGGGGCTCAGGCTCCACATTCCCTTCAACCTGCAGAGCCGGGTCCCGGCTATACCCACTGACCATCAGGGCCCTGTGCTGACCTCCCTGTGTTGCCGGTCACAGACACCCCTCTCTCCCCACCCCCTGGTCCCACCAAATTCTCCCCTTCCTCCTACACTTAGCAAAACCTGGAGCTGGGCAGCCAGACACGCCGTTTAACTTCCCTGATCACTATGATGTCTCAGCCTGGGATGCCCTGGCAATCACTGGCTCCTCTTCCTAAGTAATCCCAGCAGCTGGCATTTGTGGAGTGCTTACTATGGCTCAGTTATTCTGTACTGCGCCCCCCACGTCCCCCCCAATATGGTAGGTATAGCTTTAGGCCCATTTTACAGGTAAGGAAACTGACAGATATTTAGACAGGTTGAGTGACTTGGCCAAGACCCCACGGCTGATGGCTGTCAAGGGTTGGAATTTGTGCCGTACACTGCCTGCATGAACTTCTCTTAATCAGCCTGCCTGCTGGGACATCTGACTCCTCTACGTTTGCTCTTGCAGCCAGCCTGGTTTATGGATCTACATGCCTTCTAATATTGTAAGGGGCTCCATCTCCCTTCTTATTTTCTAGAAAACAGATGGGGAATAAAATAATCCCAGCATAATGAAAATTTGGAATTATCCTGCTCTGAGATCCTCTTATGGCCTCAGGCGACAATTTGTCAGTCCCAGCAGGCACCCTCAGGACAAGGGCCAGAAAGATCTTGGACCAAGAGGCAGTGCTCAGCACAGTGCTCCACAGTGGGCACTTAGTGCTCGTTGACTTGAAGTGAAAGAGTCGTAGACCACACTGATGGGGTTTGGATTTCTAGATGCACCACCTGTGACCAGCTCACTGCAGGTCGGGTGGGGCGGAGAGTCAGGTGACGCTCCCCCACTTCCTCCTCACTGCGACTGGAGGCCAGGGCAGGGGCTTAGGTGTGGCCTCTCCTCCTCTGGGGAAAGTAGGGGTCTGGGCTCTGGGCCTTGGCATCAGTACTATTCCACCCAAAACTTGCTACATGACCTGGGGCTAGCTCCTGAATTTCTCTGAGCCTCAGTTTTCTTATCTGTAAGATGGGGAGAAAACTTCATCTCAGCAGTTGCCATGAGGAGGTAGACAGGACAGTGAGAGCCTGGTCTGCTTTGGGGGCCCAGGACACCTCCTTCTTCGAACACCTCCCTCAGGATCCCTTATCCTGCCTGTGGTCAAGAACCTCTTGGTATCCACTGGTTCCAGCACGCCCCTGCTTTCACCTTAGGATGAGCATGAAGGAGGGTGTGTGGGTGACACTAGCCAGTGCTGCACCCAGGCTGGCCAGGATCATGAAGGGCAGCACCAGGTGGCTGCAGGCTGAGTCGCAGGAGCCTGCTAGCACAGGGCCGCCCCCTACCACGCAGCTGCAGTTGGTGTAGAAGACCTAGGGTGGGGAGGGGGGAAGAAGAGCCTTCAGGAACCTCTAAGGACAAGCAGCTGGCCAAGGGTTGAGGCCCCAGGAGGCTTATGAGAGACCCATGGACACACACAAACTGGGGCAGAGCTGGCTGGATGCTGGGACTTCTGACCCCTTGGCAGAGTCAGGATGGCTTGAGCAGCCTGAAAGGTACCTGGACACAGGCTGTTTGCGCACAAATGGGCTGAGCCCAGTCTGAGGCTGTGGGGAGAGGGGACGTGGAGGAGAGAACAGGGAGAGGGAACTTGAAGAGAGTCACCCCCAACACAGCACACACACACTCACACACATACCTATGTACTCACACTCTCATACACATACAGACACACACTCGCTACATATACACACACGTACTGTCAAACATACTCACACTCACACCCCACACACATGCTCACACACTTATATACTCACACACACTCATACACCACATACACTCACTCATTCTTTCACCTGATGATGTCAGAATGTTCCAAATTCCTGACTGTCTGTGCAAGGAATTAAAGCAACAAAGTATTTTGGGGAAGGAATTCAGATTTTCCAGTTCAGTGTTCCCTCTTCCCGCTTTACTGAGGTCTTCCAGGGCACTGGATGCTAGAGTGGATTCTCAAGGAGAGATTCAAGCACAGGATGGAGAGAGGCAGATAGCATCAGTGGGAGTCTTGGTTCAGCAGGTAAGGGAGGCGCAAGGAATGCTTCGCCAAAGAGGGGTGTTGGATTTGGGTCTTGAGGAATGAATAGGAGCTCACCAAGAGGAAAATTGGAATGAGTAGAGGGAAAGCTAAATGTAAAATCACAGGGGCATGAAAGAAGCCAGCAAATCTTTCCTTCTGTCGGGAGCAGAATGCATGCAAAGAGAAGGCAGAGGGGAAGCCTTCTCTGCCTTCTCTTTGCATGGGGGGTGGGGTGTGTGTGTGCTGGGGCCACACTGTGAAGAACCCTGGACATGAAAGAGAACCTGACTGCTGTTTCCAGAAGCAGGGTGGACTAGGTGCCCTGTCAGTCATCCTGCTGACAGCAATCTAAAATGCTGGATAAAATAAAACAATGTCCTGAGAGCATCTATGAGCTGGCAGGAAGGAAAAAATACTCAGGTTCAGTAAGTACTAAGGGAGGCAAACCCAGAGAGGCGAGCAGAGGCCTGAAACGAAGTTTGGCCGCCAGGTGTTTGCAGAACCTTGTGCAATGGAGCACAGCTTTCTGAGGTTGGGGGCTACAGGGCCAGAGGACAAGTCCTAGCCCTCCTTCCTGTCAGGTGAAAAGTCTAATAGGAGACGCCCGGAAAAGTGGGGCCCCACCAAAGCCTGCAGAATGAGGAAAAGCTGACCCTTTTCTAAAGTGCAATGAAATGTCCTCAGGCTCGCGTTTGATTGCAACCCTCACTCCCAGCCCCAACGTGGCCTGGAAAACCACTTTTTTCAGATTCTTTCAGAATTGGTCTAGACCACCAGTGTCCTCAGAAGCCTCAACGGGAGCAAAGCTGAGCCAGGAAGACCTGGCTTTTTTTTTCTGCCCCTAGATCACAGTTTCCCAACCAGTGTGCCCCAGAGACCTCGGCCTCAGCTGAGCGACAGGCGTGCAGGGAACACATCAGCCCTCAGGGTGACCTGGTGAACTCTGGGCAGCTGGAACTCTCTGGGCCTTTCACCTCCAGCTTTGGCAGCTTTAGACTCTTCCCACTGTAAAAAAGGCTGGGAAGCCCTGAGATGGATGCTGGGAGCCTTGGAAAGACTTTAAGCGTGGGAGAGATAAGACCTGATACACAAAAGCTGCTCTGGCTGATGCAAGAGGATGGACCTGATTGGGGAGGCTGGTAAAGAGGCAGGAGGGAGGGGGAGGGGGAAGGAGAAAAGGATTCTGATTTGAGAGATATTTAGAAGGTGGAATTAGGGCAAGGTGAGAGAGAAAGAGACGGTGAAAGAGAGAGACAGAGACAGAGAGAGAGAGGAGAGATTAGAGACCTAGGATTCCAGCTTAGGTGTTTGGGTGCTCCATCCAATGTCCAGCATTGCACGACAAGGCTATGCTGCCAAATGTGCCTGCCCCCCTTAGCACACACTGTTTGGACCTTCACCACGGGCTGAGCAATCCACTGGGTCAGAGATACAAGAAAGGGACAGGTAAGTGGAGAAATATGCCAAGGCCAGGTTATTGGAAGAGAATTATCCTGTTCTTTTTTTTCTGGAGGCAGAAGGTTGCTGGGAGAGATAAAAAGGCTAGAGGCCTTTCTCTTGGGGTTTTCCCAGCCCTTCATTCATATTCATCTAATTCCATGGCAGGAAGTTCATCTTATGAATGACTTTAATCTCTCCAGCTGCCTCTGATGCTCACTCCCTAGGACCCCACCCCCTGAGCCCTAGGTACTGCCAGCCATCCACATCTCCCATCTTTCCCCTGGGCCTTTACTCATTCATAAATTGTTACTGAGTGCAGCTGTGCTGGACACTGACTGATCCATCTCTGGGCTGAGTAGCTCAGGTTGGCCTGAGGAGGCAGGCTCACCCACAGACAATTCCAGGCCAGGGTGACAGTTCGTGAGTGCTGACCAGGACTCAGCTACACCCTCCTCCAAGCTCTATACCTAACACAACCTCTGAGGATGCACTGGAGAGGGGGCTGGGCTCAGAGGCCAGAGCCCTCAGTTCTAGTCCCAGCTCTGGCATGAAAACTTTGGGCAATGCCTGGTCCTTTCCTGGGCCTCCATTCCCCATCTGTATAATGGGCATAATAGAAGTGTGTATTACTGCATGCTTCAAATTCCTCAGGCACCGTGCTGAGTGTTTTTCATGGGTTATGTCATGTGGCTCTTCACTTAATGAATGTATCCAGGTAACACATTAACACAGTGCCTGGTATATAGGAGGCACTCAATACTATCACCTCCATTTCACAGACCAGGAAACTGAGGCACAGATTTAAAAATTTGCCTAAGGTAACAGAGCCACTTAGAGGCGGAACAGGGATTTGAACCAGGTGGCCTGGCCTCAGTACTCACAGGCCCCTATCCACAGGAGTTCACTGTTGCCTCGGGGATCCAACCCCAGCTGCCAGGGCCTGGGGGACTTGGGAAGGGTCTCAGGGAGATCAAACCAAGTCAGGACAGTAAGTGTTAGGAGCCTCGAAAGCCTGGATTGCGATTATTCCAAATGTAAACAGTTTACTCAGCTCAGGTGGCACCTGGCTGGTTTCTGAAATATCATCAGCCAGGTGCTTTACTCTGCGCCAGGCCATGGGGCCCAGGTCTCTCCCTGTAGGAGTCTTGGGCTTAGATGCGGATGCCCAGCAGGACATAACGGCAGGGGTTCCGCATGATGGGAGTGGGGGTCTCCAGAGAGAGGGAGGCGTTGTCATAACAACCAGCCTGACACCACACCCACACACACATGCTTTATTCCAGCCTGGGGGGCCTGAGGAAGGTGAGCATTGTCCCCACTTGTCCTTTGGGGGCAATGAGAGGAAAGGAGAGGAGGAACCAGCTGGTCTTGGTGGTCCTCCTAAGATTCACGTAGAACGCACTGCTGCTAGTTAGGCTGCCCACTCCTCCTCTCTCCCACAACTGCACCCCCGGGAGTTCCTTGACAGCAGGGACCCTTGGCTCTGGGTCTGTCCTCAGCCCCCAGCACAGGGCCTGGCACAAAGGACAGGCTCCACGAAGGTTTGTTGACTGACTGACTGACCCACTGGGCTCATTGCTCCAGCCTCCCCACGGGTCTCCCTGTCTCCTGGCCTGCATTCTGCTCACCTTCCTCTGCACTGTGGCCTCAAATGTGATCAGACACAGGTCTGACCCTGTCACTCTCCTGCTTAAAACCCATCCAAGTCTCCGTACTGCTCTCCAGATAAAGGCCCCACTCGTGGCCTGGCATTCAAGGCCCTTCCTTGTCTGGGCTTTGCTTTCCCTCCATGAACCCTTATGCTTCTGCTCCAATAATTTCTTTGCAGTTTCTTGAAACACTGTATTTGTGTGTGTGTGTGTGTGTGTGTGTGTGTGTGTGTACCATGTGATGTGCCCTCCCTGCCTGGAAAGCCCTCCCCTAGTTTGCCTGCCCACGCTTGAAGATCCAGCACACATGCCACGTCCCGTGAGGCCTTTTGGGACCCTCCCAGGTGGGATGTATCTCCTTGCATCCTTGTCTGTACTTGTGGGGACCACCTTTCCTGCCTATCACCACCCCTGGAATTCCTGAGTTACTTCCTTCTGCCCCTCCCCTGCATGCATGGACAGCCGGGGCCAGATCTGGTTCACCTCTGTGCTCTGAGCCCTGGCACACGGCTGGGCCCAGGCTGGCAATGAAAGCTTATTGAAAGAATAAAGTTCTACATCTGCCAGCAGAAGGAGACAGATGACACAGACAGAGAGAAGAGCCAGAGTGAGACCATTCAGAGCTGGAAGTGGGGCAGGCGCACAGAGGTGGGGAGGGCAGAGCCCATGGGAGGCAGAGGGAGTGGCCAGAGGCCTGACCCACCTGGCCTTTGTCCGGAGCCTCGTGGACCACCCGGCTCGTGCAGCCTGCGTGGCAGGGCGTGAGGTACTCCACCCGAGCGCTGGAGTCACAGACAGGGTTAAAGTCGTCTGACGGGCAGGAGCAGGGCTCCATGCAGCCTGGAAATAGCTCCAGCCCAGGCTGGGCACTGGTGGGAGAGAAGGTCGGCAAGGTTGGCCTGGCTCTCCCTCCCTCAGACCACGAGCCGGGACTCCCTCAGCCCTGAAACCTCCCCTGACGGCCATGGTCAGGGATTTCAGCTCCACACAGAGGTTTTACACTGTCAGAACTGCTCCATGACAGGCAATGGTGAGCCCCTTGCAGTGGAAGCTACCAGAGGCCTCCAGTGGGAGAAGTGGGGAGCAGGGTCTGGACCAGAGGCTCTGAGACCCCCTTCCAGCCCCAAGACCCTACAAGTCTTTGAGCCTGCTTCTGCAAACATCTCTGCTCCTCACCTCAATGACCCTTTCTTTTAGGGAACATAAGGTAAATTCTCAGAATTTAGTCTCAGATGAAAAGTGTCTTTATCTCAGTGAGCTGGATTGCTTTCTTTTCTGGGAAAATTAGAACTCTATGTGAGGGGCCCAGTCAGAGTACCTGAGTAGTTGTGGGATCTGCGACCTGTTCCTGCCTCTCTCTGGCCTCAGTTTCTCTGTCAGCTCTGCAGGTTCCCCTTCCCGTCGCCATCCTGCAGTCTCATGACCTTTCCCTCACTCTCACTGCCCTGTTCGCTGTCTAGGGCACATTTTAGACCCACCTGACTCCCTTCTGGGGGCATGCCCCCAAGTCCCAGGAGGGACTCCGCTCTAGTCTGACCGGGGACAGGGATGCCCAGGGGCAGGAGATCAGAAGAGAGGTGACTCCACCTCTCTGAGCCTTGCTATCCTCATCTGTGAAATGGGGATAATGGTAGGACCCATCCCGGAGACCCCGTGAGGGTTTAATAATACGGAATATGGGAGGAGCTGGACGTGTAGGAGACCCTCAGGTCTCAGCAGCTGTTGGTACTATTAGTTGTTCTGGAGTTTGAGAAGTTCTCAGTTTGTTCAGTTGGTCCCCAAAGGCTTCTTCAATGAATTATAACCCAAAGCTGAATAAATTGCAAGAATATAGATGAGAACCTGGATGAGATGAGATGTCAGGGTCAAGGTGAGAGGCTTCAGAAGAAGAGACAAATGGGGCATGTGAGGTAGGCTCACTTTTTCCCATTTGCTTTTTTTAAAAATTGTGGTAAAACATTCATTTACTTTTTACTCTAAAAATCATGAAAATGTCCTGGCTCCCTCCTCAGACCAGGGGCTTCATGAGGGCCTGGCTGAAGCCCCACCTCGGTGCCTAGAACAAGGCTCTGCAGACAGAAGGACCCACCCTGGACCTTTGGGAAAAGGAGAAGGGACAGGGAAGGAGGGGAGAGGGAAGGGAGATGGGGGAGAGGTCGGCGAGGTGGGATCTGGGACAGAAGGGTCAAGGGCTGAGCATTTCTGGGCTGAGGCCCCCGTAGTCACACAGAAGGAGCCCCGGGTATGGAAAGTTGGCCTCTGGGTGGAGGGAGGAGATGCCAAGGGAGAGGAGAGAACAGAGCAAGTTGGGGGATTCTAGCTGGGTGTTGGGCCAACCTAAGCCTGGAGCAGTTTCCCAGGAAAAACAAAATCATTCTGGAGAAGAGGCAGCAATGGAACTTCCAACACTCTCTCCAAGACGGTTCCCGGGGGAGAGGGTCTGTGTCTATGGAGGGCTATGGGCGGGGTGGGGGAAGGAGAAGGGAGATAGGTATCAGAGGCTTTCCCCCTGGAGGGTAGAGGCAGGTGCTGCCCCACAGATGTGGAAAAGAACTCTGGCATTTTAGGGTCATGGAACAGCAGAATTTTAGCTCCCAGCCTCTAAAGACCAAGGATCTCTGAAGTCTCCAGGCCAACTCCTTCCCAGGGCATAAGTCCCCTCTGCAGCACTCCTGATAGGGGCCTTCTTACCTGTGCCGTCCACACAAGTGGCCTTGCCCTGCCTCACCTTCCACCCCGCCCCAGGCCTGAGCTGTCCTGCCCACGAAGTCCCATCCCTACCTAGTGGTGTGTGACATCTTCCCTGGAGCCTTCAGGAGACAAGTCCCACTGTTCACAGCTGAGCCAAGCAGGCAGGGGAGGGGAGGGGAGATTTGAGGTGGGGGGCGCCCCACTGACCTGGCCTTATCCGGGCCACCCCCTCCCGTGTCCCTGGCACCCTCCTGCAGCTTTTACTCACAGGCTCTTGCACATACTCACCCAGGCTGGTGGTTGATGCCTGCAATCTGGTGGGTAGAGCAGCCCATGAAGAAGAGGGGCGTGCTGAGAAGCAGGCAGAACAGAGCCCCCAGCAGGCAAAGGGTGCCGCAGTGCATGGGGCCCAGGCGGAGGCGCTTGACCAGGATACCCCCCACCACGATGCCCACGATGGCCAACGGGATGGTGAGGCAGCCTATGAGCAGGTTGGCATAGGATGCTGTGACAGAGAACTGGCGCTCCAGGAACTTGGGCAGGAAGGTGGCCATGCCTGCCACCATGGATGACATGCACACCTGGGACAGGACCACCAGCAGGAAGATGGGGTGGCGCAGGGTCCGCAGCATCACCCTGGGAAAGACTGTTGGGGTGAGGGGAGGGAAGGTCAGAGTGGGCTGGCCATGCCACGCGTTTCCATCCCACCCTGCCTGTTGAGTTTGTTCCATTCCTTCCATCCCGTCTCATTCCACTTAATTCTGTTGCATTCAGTTCCATCCCATTATATTTGACTCCTTTCCATTTAATAATATTCCAACTTTGAAATTCGGTTGCTTTCCATTCCATTGAGTTAGACTGCATTTTATTCAATTGCATTTCTTTCCACTCAGTTCTACTCAAAATGCGATTCCATGTAGTTCCCTTCTATACCATCCTATTTGATTCTATCTCATTCATCTCATCCCATCTCATATCTTCTGTTCTACTTATTCATCTCATTTTTACCCCCACTCAGTCCTTTCTATCCTGTCCTGCAATAGCTCTTTCCAAGCCAACCCAGGCCTTTGTCTTCCCTTCTGTGTCCCCAACATGGGACAGCGCCCACTCCCCTGATTTCCCCATTCCTAGTTTATGTTTCTCCACAGCACTTTACCTAACATACTACACATTTTACTCATTTAGCCATTTTACTGTCACCCCACCAGAATGTGAGCTTCATTTAGAGCAGGGATTTTTATCTGTTGCGTCAATTGCTGAATCTCCAGAGCCCAGGGTATATAGTAGGCACTCAAAAAGTACTTATGGAATGAGTGAGAGAATGAATGAATGAGAGAATGAATGAATGGACATACAGACTAATAGGTGATCAAATAGCAAAATGTTGGAGCAGAATCTAAAACCTCCAGAGAAGGTGGAAGCTGAGCAGGCCTGGTGCTGGGCAGCTTCTTGGAGGTAGGACAGAGGTAGGGTCTGAAGAACGAGAGGATCTGGAGAGGTGGAGGGGAAGGAATTCCTATAGGGGCACAGCCAGGGCAAAAGCATGGAAACAAGAACAGACGAGACGGCTCTGGCTTTGAAGCCCTCCCCTCCCTTGCTGCCTCCTAAACCAATGCCTGTGTACAGGTCTCCCTCGTTGCAAGTCTGCTAAACTGAAGGGCACATGACATTGGGTTGGTCCTGAACTCTGAGCTTCAGGGCCTTCATCAGCAGGGGCAGCTGAGGTGATGGACCAGAAGGCTTTGTGGGACTCTCTCTTCACCAACAACAAAAGAGAAAGACGTGTTTCTGCCCTCAGGAGGCGAGATGAAGTTAGACATAAGGTGTGAAGGAGAGAGGAGAAAAGGCCTTTCTAAGAAGAGGCGTCAGGGCTTCTCTGGTGGTGCTGTGGTTAAGAATCCGCCTGCCAATGCAGGGGACACAGGTTCGATCCCTGCTCCGGGAAGATCCCACATGCCGTGGAGCAACTGAGCCCGTGTGACACAGCCACTGAGCCTGCACTCTGGAGCCCATGAGCCATAACTACTGAGCCCACATGCCACAACTACTGAAGCCTGCTTGCCTAGAGCCAGTATTCTGCAACAAGAGAAGCCACCGCAATAAGACTGGGCACCACAACGAAGAGTAGCCTCCGCTCACTGCAGATAGACAAAAGCCAGAGTGCAGCAGCGAAGACTCAACACAGCCAATAAAAAAAAAAAAAAAAAAAAGAGGCACCAGAGGAGCTTTAAACACTTGCCAGGCTGGGCTGGTTGGGGGAGATGGCCATGGGCTCCTCTGGGCCGAGTGGGGGTGAGGGCGGGGCTCCCTTCAGTTCCTGCAGCTGCAGGGCCAGGGAGTTTCTGTCTGTCCTCAGAGCATGGCCGGAGCCAAGCCAGCTGATTCCCTAACCCCCTGGGCCTGGCCCAGTGGCCAAGAACTGTTTCCTTGGGCAGGGTGGCTGGGAGCTGGGGCTGTGGAGTTCCCCCTCTTCCAGTCCCAGGCCTTTCTCCTGTCCTCAGTTCCTTGCCACACACGCAGTGCACTCAGCGGCACTTGGAGTGGGGAGGGAGTGACGCCGGGCCTTCACCCCAGCGAGCTGCTCCAGCTTCCCTCCCTCCTTGAGCTGTCCTGGCCAGGAGTAGCCTGGGCTTGGCCCAAGCTGTACGGGTGACCTCATGGTGCAGGTAGGGCCAAGAGAGGTCAGGGACTCGCCCAACTTCATCTAGGAAGGTCTGGGCCAGGCCAGGAGTTGCTGGGAGCTTCCTGGCTCCTCGTGTAAGGGTCGTTGTCCCTTCTATCCCTCCACTCCCACCGCATCCTGCTTTCCTGTGCCTCTGGCTGCCTGACTCAAGAGGGCTCCATCTCATGGACTGTTTCCATCCCATTCTTCTGTGCTCATCACTGCAGTACACTTTGTCCCCATTCTCTCTCTCTCTTCAGCATATGCAACCTGTACCTAGAACAGATGGAAAATTCCTGGAGGGCAGGGCTATGCCTTTAGTTTAGACAAGGATGCCTGAAGGGGAATTCCAGGGCTGTCTCTAGCTCAGAGACTTTCTTTCCCACTAGACAGGGGCTTCCCTTAGGTCAGCACAATGTCTCCTCCCATCAGACAAGCCAGGGCCTCTGTCCACTGAGAGACTATGTCTCCCTTATCAGACAGGGGCCTCCTCCAGCAAAGAAGCCGGGTCTCCTCCATTAGACAAGTTCTCCCTCCATTCAGGGGCTATGTACCCTCCATCAGACACGGACCTGTGTCCCTCCCATCAAACAGGGCCTCTCCCAGCTCAGGGACTATGTCTCCCCCACCAGATAGCCTTTCCTTAGCTCAGAGACTGTCTTCCCCTGAATTTAGGACTCCTCCAGCAGAAGGACCATGTTTCCTCCTCCCTCTGCCTCCCCACTGGTCCTAGGTGGTCAAGGCCAAGCCTTTGGATCAGACTGGCACCTCTGGAGCTCAGCAGAAAGCCCAGAAGCCAGGGTGGCTGACCAGCCACAGGGCCTGTGCCGGCCGTGCCTTGGTCTCCCCTAGGATCATGTAGGAGCTGAAACCATCAGAGATAATCTGGCCCAGGACACCTGCTCCAGGATCCAATTTCAGCGACTGGCCCCAGCTTTCCTCTGGGCTGAAGCCAAAGCAATGATTAACAAGCTCTTCCATGGAACAGCACACTAGGGCCTTCTAGCAGCTGGGGGTGATCTGAGGTTAGGGAGCCTAAGCCCTTGCCTCTAGGCCCAGCCTCTTGGGTTCCAGGCCCCCCTTTCCCTGAGAGTACTGGAGAACCAGGGGCTAGATCACTGGCACCTCAGCATCGAAACTTAGGCCCCAAGAAGTGGGCCTAATTAACTTCCTATTGCAAAATTCCTTGGGGATGGGGGGTGGTTCAAGCAAACCCTGTGGTTTTCACCCTCCTAAACCACAGGCAACTCAATTTACTGTCCTGGGATATGGTCGGAATTATAACAGGAGGGCAGGGGTGATGACTGAAAGAATAATTGTATCATATCAATACAAGCACAGTTTTTAAATCCATATAAAGGACCTTCCATTCATCATCCCATTTGAGTCTCCTAACAGTCCTTGAGAGAGGCAGGCAGAGCAAGGATTACTGACGCAGTCCTTCAGATGAGGAAACTCTGGTTAGAGGAGGAAAGTAACTTGTAAAAGATTGTGCGCTGGTCAGTGTCAGGGGCAGGCCTCGAAACCAGGTCTTCTGACTTGCTGTCCAGTGCTCTGGCACACCACAGGCACTCAGTTTGTGGGATCAGACTCTTTAGAAAGGGTGACGTGGTCACAACATGGACCCTGGTTATTGATCAATTTAGTTCATAGTCTCAGGGTCAGAGTGATATGGATCCCACGTCTCACTGTACAGATGGAGAAACTGAGGCCCAGAGAGGAGCAAGGGCCCAGGGCAAAAGCCCAGATTTCTGGACTTCAGCCCAGAGCTCCTTTGGCCCACGCCACAGCCAAGGACTTTAATAAAAATAAATATTTACTGCGAGCCTCCTGTTTGCAGGCTCCATGGTGGGAGGAGAAGGAGGGCCACAGATGAGCCAGCACAGGCCCTGAGCCTCAGGAGCCCACTGCTTGGTAGAAGGGTTGGACAGTACAGATCTGAGCTGACACAGGAGTCCTGAGGTTCGGAGAGCCTAGAGGAGAGAGAGCCAGGCTGGGGGAAGGACAGAGTGGTTTGACCTAGAGGGACAAGAAAGATTTTAATAGGTAGCGATAAAATAATGATGTTCCAGGCAAAGGGGACCCTTTGAGCAAAGACTGACAAGGAATGTATGGTGCTCATGAAGGACCTGTAGATGTGGAAGGTGAATCAAGAAAGGCAGGAAGGGCTGGATTCTGGACAGTCCTATGTGCCCCTCTGGCCCCACCTCTGGCCTCAGCTCACTTACCTTTGATAAACTGGATCACAGTCAAGTCTGGGGCAATCTGGGCTGGGCCATCCTTCTTCTCTGGGGACTCCCCAGGGCTCCACTCCGAGGAGGCGTCCTCAGCCTGGGAAGACACATGGCCCAGGGCAGTCAGCTGGATGCCAGGCATTCTGCTCACAGATGCTACGGGCTGGGGAAGGGAGCTCTGGGAGAGGAGAGGGCAGGGGTCTGTCACTGCCAGCAGCGTCCCATGTGCTCTTGTAGATACTTAAGTGGTTTTTGAAAAAATGGATGAAATTCCAATGGTTGAACTCTGTCATCACCATTATTAACATCGTAATAACCAACATTACCATGAAAATTCCCACCATAACCACCATCGTCATCATTATTCTCATCACCTTAAACATCACCCCCATTCACATCACCAATATCATCATAAATAAACAACCAATATAGTCCTTACTATTTTTCTTTTTTTTTTTTTTTTTTCTTTTTGCGGTACGCGGGCCTCTCACTGTTGTGGCCTCTCCCGTTGTGGAGCACAGTCTCCGGACGCGCAGGCTCAGCAGCCATGGCTCACAGGCCCAGCCGCTCCGCAGCATGTGGGATCTTCCCGGACCGGGGCACGAACCCGTGTCCCCTGCATCGGCAGGCGGACTCTCAACCACTGCGCCGCCAGGGAAGCCCATTATAGTCCTTACTATTGTCATTGTCTCCGTCAAGGTCACTAATTGCCTGCACAATCTCACAATCGTTATCATATCGTCACTGCCACCTGACCCTTCAGAATCACCAGCAACAGCATCATTATGAGAATCACTAATATCATTATCGCTGTCTCTCACATCACTGTTATCCCTACCACTGTCTTCACCATCAGCAGCATCACCAACCTCTATCCAAGGTTATCACCACCCCGCTATCTTCAGTTTTGTATCACTCATGGCTGTCATCACTTGGAGAGTCACCATGAGAAGGGGCCTCCAGCGACCATCCTGTTCCATCCCGTCTGCTGCCACAGGAAGGGAACTGGGGTGGGAGAGCCAAGAGGCAACAGCCCCCTCCTCCTTTTGGGTGAATCAGACCACACCCAGAGGGGTTTGCTCAGCCCTGCGACCACTATGAGGAAGCTCAGGGCTAGCCTGTAGTGTGCCCCCCACCTAGGTGAGGACAGCCTCTGTGCAACTCCTGAAAAAAAGGTCTCTGATCCCAGAAAAGAGAAGACTAGGGGTAATACAGCTATGGTCTTCTGATTGCACCAAAGAGGGTAGGAAAAAAGGATAAATAATGGTTAATGGTTACTAAGCACTCACTACCATCCCAGCGCTGTTCTAATGACAAATCCATTAACTCATTGAAACCTCACAGCAACTTTCTGAAGTAGGTACCATTGTAATCCCTATTTTTCAGGAGATAGAAGTGAGACACAGAGAGATGAAGTAACCTGCCTGGTCACACAACTAGTAAGTGGTTTGGCTAGGATTTGAACCCAGACAGCTTGACTCCAGGGCCTGTGTGCATTTGGCTGGTTCACCCTAAGGGCAGGGGGAACCAAGGCCCTGAGTGAACCAGCACTAAGTGTTGGGTACTCTGCCTGCCTTACTCCAATACAGCAGTGCTTTCAGGCAGGTACTATTACTCTACCCATTTTTTATATGAGGAACTAAGTCTTAGAGAAGTTGCTTCTGGCACAGGGTCATTCAAGTATAAGTGATCAAGTGGGGTCTGATTTTCTACATTTTTCTGTGGAGCCTGAGGCCAAGATTAGAAGCAACAAGTTCCATGGAGAAAGACTGAAGCCCAATGTGACGAGCAGCTTGGATGAGGCTGCCCTGGGAGGAAGTGAGTTCCCCATCCCTAGGAGCATGCAAGCACAAACTGACTTTGCCCTGGGGTGCTATATACCATGGGGAAGGGTGGGTTGGGCTGGAGAGCTCATCTGAGGTCTCTGGTTCTGCCTCTTCTCTCCCCACAGAGCCTCTGTGAGGTCCCCATAAGCTTCACCCTCTGGCTGGTGTCTGACACCTTCTCTTCTGTCTCCCATCTTTTTTTTATTTTAAGGGAGCAAATACTGGAGCTCCCCACATTTCAGAACCTCCATGTGGAACCCCACCCTGGGAGTGCCCTGTTCCAAGCCTCTTCCACCTCACTTCCAGGTGTTGGCTGGCTCAAGGCTGGCCCTGACCCAGCAGGGAAATTCATTCAAACATCCGTTCAAGTGTGTTTGTCCCCCGTGGGCTTCTCCCTTCCTCGTCTCTACTTTTATTCCAGCAGGTACTGGGCTCTGGGTTTCCTGGCCTCAGGGGAGTTTCGTGGCAGGGCAGAAAGTCATGGTTGCAAGGTTTTCCTTTCTGGCTTTTGTTTCCAAAGTCTGATGCCCTTGAGAAGATTACTCTGGGTGTTTTGGGGGGTGGGGAGGGGGGCTGTGAGGAGAGGGAGAGGAGAGAGGGGTTCCCTGAGAAGCAGGAAGCCACATAGCCTCTGCGACAGTACCCAAGGAAGCAGTTCACTTCTGAGGGGCAGGCTGCAGAATGACTTAAGGAGACTGGGTCCCCATGCTCCCAGCCACATGGAGCTTCTCAGCTCCTAGCACGTTAAGGGGGATCACATGGACCAGGATGGATTGAGGCTGATACCTGCTAGGGGTGCGGTGGGGGTGAGGATAGGACCTCCCTGGTGCCTGGACACCCTGTAAGACCTCAGGACCTTTGCTTCACCTTGGTGGGGGAGCCCTGAGAAAGGCTGAAGTTGAATTTCCTACTGAGCCAGGAGGATGGGCATTCAGAGTAGAAGTTAAGTTGATTTTCAGAGAAAAATAACTATCTATCTTATACACACTTAGGGTCTGAGTAAAACCTTGTTCAGTGTCTCTCCCTTGCTGAACTCTGAGCTCTGCAAGAGCAGGGACCACGTTTACCTTGTTCTCTGTTGAAACCCTGATGCCTAGCACAGGGACTGGAGTGAAATAGTGGATGTCTGTGAAACATCTATGAAAAGAAGGAGTGCAAGAGATGGCTCCCACAGGCAGTGGGTGCAGGCAACGCCTGGAAGGAAAATGAGAACATCAACAGGAGATGCTATTGTGCTGGCAGCAAGCTCAGAGATGGCTGCTGGTTCAAGGGCGGGCAAAGGGTCCACACTGAGCCCCCAGGGCCTAGCAGAACGGAGACTCCAGGCATGCCAGGCCACTGGTATGTGGGCTGGTGGCCCCTGCTCCAGCCTCACTGGGACCTGCAAAGGAAGGAGACTTACACGCCACACAGGAGCAAATAAGTTGTGAGGTTAGGTAATGCCGACTAAAACCTGGCACTTGCCGTCTGCCTCTACCTCCACAAGGACTAAATCACAAGCCGCTGTGACCGCTGACCTTCAACATCCCCTGAAAGGAGTTCAGGGTGGAGACCAGGAATAAGACACGCTGTGCTCTGGGAAAAACTGGCAGAACAGGCCTTCAGATAGTTAGATATTTTCAGGAGAAGATTTTATGAGCCCAGTTTGTGCATCTCCTCATATCTAGAAAAGCACTAAAATCCTTCATGGTGATGTCTGCTCCTAGCAGCAACCTTCTACAAAAATGTGTGCTTGATTGCATGTACCACACCTCCCTCCCCGGCTTCACCAAAATCACATACATACTGACCTTCCCCCCACCTCTTTGGAGCAGTTTCTCAGAGATATCTGAAATGCTGTCTCCCAGGCTATAGTCCTCATTTTGCCCCAAATAAAACTTAATTCACAACTCTCATGTTGTGCTTTTTTTTTTTTTTTCAGTCAACAGTAACTTCCACAACATCACACAACTAGCACGTGGCAGAACTAAGATCTGAGCTCAAGCCTGCCCGAGTTGGAAACTTACACTTTACCCACCAAGCCTTGTGAATCAGAAGTATGGTGCAGGGCTGGCAGAATTCGGAGGCACCTTCGTGGGGTGATGTGAAGGGGCCTGAAATCTGAGTCTTGTTTCTCTGGATAAGGCACTGTGGGTCTATTATGCATTTATATCTCAGAGCTGTGCTGTCTGACGCAGCCACCAGCCGCATGTGGCCACTGAGCACGGGAACTATGGCTGGTCCAAATTGAGATGGGCCGTAAGTGTAAACTACACATTGCATTTCAAAGACTCGGTATGCAAAAATGGAACGGAAAATATCTCACAATTAGTTTTTTATAGTTACGATATGCTAAAATGAGCATGTTTTAAATATAATGGATTAAAGAAAATTCTTCTTCAAATTAATTTCTTTTCCTTTTGAATGCGGCTAGCAGACCATTTAGAACAACATTTGTGGCTCACGTGATATTTCTTTGGGACATGCTGCTTTAAGGAGAATTAGAGAATCTCCTTATTCTGTTCTCAGTCCTAGCCAAGCTGTGAGAGAGCGTGTGGGAAGGTCCAGGGTCCCGGAGCGAGAGGGGTGTTGCCCCAGGAATGGAAGTAAGAAGGGTGGGGATAGATTGACAACTTCCTAGGCTTCCTATCAAGGAGAGGCAGTCTTGCCCTTCAGACAGGCAACATCTTGTGAGATCCTTGCCTGGGGTTCCTTGTCCCCAGGTAAACAGTAAAAACAACCACAGTGTCATCTGCAGCCACATGTATAACCCTATGTGGTCTACACTGCACTTTCACATCTACCCTGTCATTTAATTCCCACAACAGTCTAGTGTGGGGACTATTACTGCACCTGTTTCACAGAAGAGGAAGCGGAGCCCCCAAAGGGCAAGTGTCACCCAGGGAGTAATTGGAAGACGAGGCTTTATTACCACCCGCTGTGCCCATATTGACCTCTGGGCTTTGGGGATGGGAGGGGAGGGACAGACCTTCAGGGGTTGCGGGGTCAGGAGGGCATCCAGGCAGAGGTGAGCTCTGGGATTGGAGAGATAGGAAGGGAAGGGTTATTTGAGACAGGGACATATACTAGCAGAAGGGCAGGGGTGGGAAGAGGGGTGTCTGGGAAGTGGGAGAAACTAACTGACGACAGCCAAGAACCTCTCAAGAGTCTCTCGGGACAGAAGCAGGGTGGTTCGGAGGGCCAGGCTGAGGGACTTGGGCTTTCTTCTGTGGGTGCTGGGAACACTGACCTCCAGCCCCTGTCTCTGTGCTCTCCAGAAGTTTCCGCTTCTCTCCCCACATCTGTTTTGAGGACTTCCAACTAATAGTGGGCCCAGAAACAGGAATCATCGAGCCTCTGCTCAGAGTGGGGCTCAGAGTATGACCAATCTGGGCTGTGGTTTCCCCAGGTCAGCAGGTCTGGGCTGAGGGAGACTGTCAGAACTTCCCCTCTCGGGCTGTGTGCTGACTGCTGCAGCCCGGGGGACCTGGGACGCTGTGTGTGGTCCAGCACGAGGAAGGTCCCACTGCCTGTGGGGCCTCAGGGGGCCCAGGAGCTGTCCTTAGAGGAAGCTGGGTTCCTTGAAGGCTCTGAGCCGGGGCTGTGATCCCAGACCCACGGAGCCAGCGCTGACCCTGGTGGGTGATGTGGAACTCTCTGCCAGCCCTCAGTTTCCATCACATCTGGCCACAGGAAGCAGCCACAGGGATGGGGTTATCTGTTTAACCTCCTATCCTCTATGGGAGGGAGATCATGTCTTCTTAGCAGAGGTCCTGGACATCTGAGCTTCTTTGAGGGAGCGGTGTGCTCCTGGCTCTCTTACAATGGGATTCTTGCAACTGGCCGCGCCTCTTTTACCTGTGGCTACCAGAAAGCTCAGGACCAAATAAGTGTTTCAACGAGTGGTCTTGGTCTTGATTGAGTGACTCAGCACAGGCCCTGCGATGGTTCTTCCTGGGCCTGAATCCCAGCTCCACCTTTCACTGGCCATGCCACCAGGTTATTTAATCTCTCTGTAACTCGGTCCCTCGGGAGTAAAATGGGGGTAATAGCTGAACCTATTTCATAGGTGGGTTATAGGGATTAAATGGGCTAATTCATACAAAGGGCTTAGAACAGTGGGTGGTACAGAGTAGGCAGTACATGTTGGCCTAATTTCTCACTCTCTTACTAGTACTGTACATGTATTTGGTGTGAGCTGTCTCAAACTTTTTATGGAATATAGTGCAAGTAGGATATAGAGAAGCATCTGAGAAGAATATTGGAAAAAAAGGTAATTTTTCCTTTTAAGAGCTGGCCTAGTCCATGCTAAGAACAAGCACTCCTGGTTACTGAGCCTGCATGTCCGGTATTGAACCACCCACCTCAACACTTTGCCTCATCTCCTTCTTACAAACCCCCCAAAATATAGATTGTATGCTTATACCCATTTTATAGATTTCAGACTTAGTAAGTGACAGAGTCAGAATTCATACCCAGGTCAGGATGGTGCAGACAAAGCTGCTGTTGGCCTTCCTCCCTGCCACTAAGCGATGCCTCCAACTCAGACGCTAAGGAAACACTTACATGGTGCCTCATGGGCCAGCTCAGCTACCAAACACCTCTCTCCTTTAGCCTCAGTCTCCTCCTCTCTCATTTGGTGGTATTGGACTAAATCAATGTTTTTAAAACTGGTTTTTGCAACAGAACCCTTTTCCCAAGTGAAATCTCACTCAAGAGACTGGTATAAAAACACTGAAAAGTAGAACTGGTCTGATTGAAGTGTGTGTGTGTGTGTGTGTGTGTGTGTGTGTGTGTGTGTGTGTGTGTGTGTGTAGGAGAGGAAGGTCCTTAGTCCTGCTGGGGGACCCCTCTCTTCAGTCTCCCTATGGTGGCACCCTTTGGGTTCTATGGGGTGCAATTTGAAAACCACTTGAGCAGATCACTCCAAAGGGCCTTCCAGCCCCAGTGTATGAGGAAGCTCTGATCTACACCAGGCCAGGGAGAGGAAGGCTCTCTTCAGCCCTTTGGGGCCAAGACCTGGCCTTGTACAGATGGGTGCAGGGAGAGGTGGTGCTGGCCAAGCTCTGGGCACAACCTTGACCCTCTCTGGGCCTCAATCCCTCTGTCTGAAAGAAGGAGTGGGCGTTGAACTGGATGATCACACAGGTCCTTCTACCTTAGAGAGCTGAGGTGGGGTGAGGGGGGAGTCACAGGCTTGGGTCACCTGGGATGGGGAAGGAAACAAGAGGGCTCCCAAGCTGGCTGGGAGGGCCCTGGAGGCAGTGCCAGCAAGGGAGAGACTCCAGGCAGAGGGAAGACCTGTGTCACCCTGAATCTCACAGGGGCTGCAGTGGGAGCACAAAGTCCCAGGGGAACAGGGGCCTTCCGCCTGGGCAGACCCCAACAGACGGGCCCTAAGTCCTAGGTTTTCAAGGCCATTGCCACTGCCCACTCCTGTCCCCATCCCTGAACATTTTCCCAAAGAAGCACATCAAGGTTAATGACTGGGAGACAATGGATTTCATAGACTCAGGCCAAAATTGTAGCTATTTAGAAATGTGAATTTTGGGAGTCACACAGCATTTGAGGCACAGAATCTTAGAATAATAGAACATAAATACTCGAGAATCTTCAACTACTAGAAACATAGAACTTTAAAACCAGGTAATATTCTAATCCCAGATTCTGGGATATACCCCAGAATAACAGACACTGAGGCTGCTGGGAAACATGACAGAGGCCAGTGGTGCTCAGAGTCTGGGTAGGGACACAGGATCTCCAGGGGATCTGTTCTCAGCCCCTGGTCCAGCCCGAAGGGTAGCTCAGAAGGGCCTAAGGAGAGCACAAGAGGGCTGCTGGCTGAATGGGATCCTACAGCCACAAAGCTATATGGGCCCAGTTGACCTGCTAGGGAGCCCCTAAGAGGCCATCTTTACTCTATGGGCTCTGCAGAGCCATGTGCCAGGAGTCCGGCAGCTTGACAGGACCTTAGAAACTGGCTAATTGTAGACAGGGAGACTGAGGCCTGAGAGAGGTGAGGCCTGCCCTGGTTCACTTCTAGAAAGACGTCTGGGTGGCCACCTGAGCTCTGAGGTCACAGACACATGGACAGAGCCAAAGGCAGGAAGCAGAGCTCCTGCCCCTCCCATGCCAGTATGGCCTCCCCCATCCCCCATCCCATAGTCTTCTCTGTGGAGACTATTAATCCCCTCCCCCCTGGCAGAGGACTCTAAGCACTGGCCATGGGAGAAACCTGAGCTGTCATCCAGTCATCCTCCGTCTGTCTGCTCCTGGCCTTCTTTCACTACCTGAGAGCTCCTTGGGGCAAGGGCTGTGGGATACACCCCTCAGTCCTCCTGTAAAAGTGCTCATGTACTGCCCCATAGGCAGGGAGCCATTTAAAGGAGACACCAGTGAACCTGCCAGAGCTAGCAGACTTTGTCCAGTCTTCTGCGTATCGTACAGACAGGGAGACGGAGGCCAGAGACCTTCTCTGGGTCACGCAATCCTTATATAATATACCACTATCTCCTGGATACCAGTAAAAGCTGCATTTACTTCTAGGAGGGTATTTAGAGGGTCCCTGAGCCTGGGAGGAGGTGCTTGAAGGGACTTCAGAAATAGTTCCCCACTTCACTTTCTCCCCTTGCCTGTTCCTACTCCTGTGGAAGATACACATCCCATGTATGAGGACCTGGACTTTCTGGCTGCCAATTTTGCCTAACTGGGCCCTTCCTCCTGGTCCATCCCCCTCCCCATCAGTGGCCTGAGTGGGCTGGGCCAGCCGAAGCAACTGCAAGCAGACCCAGCCTAGGCAGCCTCAGGAGGCGGGGGAACAGTTCCTCCCACATCAATATTTATTGCCTGAATGCTGCTGGAAGCAGATCATCATGTTCTCAGCCATCAGTTCTTTTTTAAGAACCTCTCACCACCTTCCCTCCACACTCCCCATCCCCGATGTGCTGAGAGAATGAATCCAGACAGCCAGACAGGTTCACAGCGAGGGAGCCAGGGTTTCAAGTCATCACAGAGACACAGCTCTAAAAATCTGAATCTCTGCATCACAGCAGCTTCGACTCAAGGAATAGTGCATTCTCAGAATCCGAGGCCCACAGAATACTGCTCCAGGAATCTAAACTCAGCATCATACACAACAGAACAGAATGGGGAAGTGACTTGCTCAAGGTCACATGACTGACTTATGACTGAGCCCAGCATAGCCGAGGCTCGCCCTTGTTTCTTCCACCTCTTCTACCCCATGGCTCAAGTGGCACTTCTTCTCTGTTCAAATTCAGAACAGAGAAGTGCCCCTTCTCTGTGGCAAGACCCAGCTTGGAGATTACCCATAACTGGCAACCCAGTCTCTTCCCTTCCTTCCTCTGTGATCACCCTTGCTTCTAAGAACTCTCCCCCAAGTTCCAGGAATTTCTTCTCATTCACATTTTGGCGTGAGCTAGGCAGGACCAGGAAGGACCATCTGTGGTTCCAAGCTGTCTTCTTCCCCTGAAACTGGTCTCTCTCCAACGCCTGCCTCGCCTGCCTCTGAACCAGCATCAGCCCTTCGCTGCCTCTGGGATGCCCGTCCCATAGTAGAGCAAGATCCAGGTCTGTGCAGCCCCCACTCCTGCGTGGCTCTTTGGACTCATCCCCACACCCTGCCTCACTGACGATGCGCTGGTTCCTGCCTGGACCGACACCACAGCTGTCACATGAATCTCCCCGCCCCCAGCTGCTCTCTGCACACTCCCCTGTCCCTTCCAATCCCTTCTGTTCTTAGCACCTGGTGCTAAAGCCATAGGACTCCCTCCAGGGCTGCCCACTGCTCTTGAAGCTGGAAGGCGAGCCTTTTCCTGTTCTGGCCCCTGCTGGCTGTCCCAACAACAATTTTCTTTGGTCCCCCCAAACCCATGTATATAGCCTCTGCTGCAGCAGCGGGTGGGAGATGGGCTGGTGAAGGCAGCCAGGTGTGGTATCAGAATGACTTGGGGTCAAGTCCCAGCTTTTCCAGGCAGAGACATTTTCAGCCCTTCCGCTTAGGCCTAAATTTTCTTGCTCTAAGGATGAGGCACTACCTCACATTACAGCAAACATATTCAAATGCACCAACCTGCAACAGTAAATTGAATTATTCTTGCTGCAAAATATTTGACAGGATTTTAAAAAATTGTCCCTTTGAAATTGAATTACTTAGCAACAACTAACTTCCTTAATTTATGACTGTTTGTGATTTCTCAAAATCCTGGCACAGAGGTCCTAAAACTCTTGTAAATAAGGGTGTTAGGAGAATCTTTTGATCTAATATTTAGTCTTTGATCCCGGTTCCTGACACAGAGCTCCTAAGATCATAATTTCCTGAGTGGTAAGAGCATCTGACACCGAGCCCCGAAATCCCCTGGAATTTCCTGGTGATAGGAACATCTTTTGTTATAATGAGGTGACTCTGGTGGGCTCCTGGATGAGGGCTGGTCACCAGAAGGACCAAGCCATGATTGGAAGCTTGGAACTTTCAGCCCACCACCGTCCCCTAAGTCTGCAGAGAGGAGAGAGAGGCTAAAAGGGAGTTAATAATCCATCATGTGTACATGATGAAGCCTCCATAAAAAATCCCAATAGTATAGGGTTCAGGGAGCTTCTAGGTTGGAGAACACAGCCAGGTGAGTGATGTACCCAACTCTACAGGGACAGAGCTCCTGTGCTCGGCACCCTCCCAGACCTCACCCTATGTATCTCTTTATCTGGCTGTTCATCTGTATCATTTACCATATCCTTTATTATGTAATAAACTGGTATATATAAGTCAGTGTTTTCCTGAGTTCTGTGAGCCACTCCAGCAAACAATCAAATCCACAGAAATAATTGCGTGGGGACAGGTAAAGGTAAAACAGGAGTATTTTTCCTTTATACTCCCAGACTTGGGACAAAAGAAAGTCTAATGCACAAATTTTCAGAATGTAATGAAATGTGTATGAGTATTAAGGAAAAGTTAATGAAGCTGACGCTAATGACATACCATTGAGCTTTTATAAGACGTTTCTATTTTGTCTTCTTTTGTATTTTAGAGCCAATTTATTGTTTTTCGGGCCTCGTGTTTTTGTGGGTCCCTGGAAAACTTAGAGGTCCCTGGACCAGAATCATCTCTCCTGCCCAGTGGCCTCACATGGTCCTGCCTTCTCCTACTACCTGTGACCTTGAGCACATCCTTGCACCTTCTGGGCCTCAGTGTCATCCTCTGAGGAAAGACCATGAGCCGAGTAGCAGAATTCAGTGAGATACCCCTGCAGTACCTCGCCAGTTGTTACTTATCTTAACAACTTCTCTGTCTCTTAAAGAGACTCCGTCCTCAGAGTCCAGACTGTGCCTGGTTTAAGTAAGGGTGGAGACCATGTGCTGAGCCCCAGGGTCCAGACTGACGCCTGGCCCCAGGGAGGCACTCAGTACATGTCTGTCCCCTCACTGTCCCTGAAAAGGCCAGGTTCATTTCTATAGCCAAATCCTTTGCCCAGGCTGTTTCCACACCGAGAATGCCCCTCCCTTTCCTTTCCACGCTTCCACACGTCCTTCATTGTCCAGTTCGACTCCCCTCTCTTTAGAGAAGCCTTCCCAGACCCTCCTGCAAACCCTCCACCTCCTCCCAGTTCTCGACATTGCTATAGCACGTTCCGAATCTACCAAACACTTTAAGCAACAAGCAGAGAGGCGGTAGGGTAGTGGTTAGAATGAGGGGAGTAGGCTCAGACAGGGTTGGGTTCTAGTTCCAGCACTGTCCTTGCTGGTCTCGTGATCTTGGGTAGGTCACTTCCATCTCTGGCCCTCGAGCTCCTCAGCTGTGGAGGGGCAGGAAATGCACACTGTGCAGGGACGTCGGGGAGATGGCTTTGTAAGCTGTGACGTGCAGTGCCCAGGAGGGATGGAGTTTAAAGTTATAAAGGAGGACACGTGGGTTGGGGGTGGAGCCTGGACTAGAGTGGGGCATGGAGGGGGCTTACTTTGCTGACAGGTGGGTCTGAAACTGCCAAGACCTTTCGCCGGAAGCGAAGCTCATGCTTCTCCTTGGGCATCTCCTTGGGGAAGAAGAAGTAGGGGATGGCAGCCAGGGCCACCGTGCCAGCGGAGATGAGAAAGCCCAACCACCAGGCACCCACCCATCGGGGGTCCTTTGAGGTCAGGCTGACGCCACCTAGAAGAGAAGACCATGTGATATTAGGGTCAGGATGGGCTGTCACTTCTTGGCCACCACCCTGGGACTGGCCTCTTGAGACATGAAGTGGCCTGTGCTGGGAGTCAGGAGATCTGAGTTCCAGTTGTGCCTCTGCCAGTTAGTATATCCTGTGTGACCTTGGGCAAGTCCCTGACCCTTCCTGGGCCTCAACTCTTTCAACTATTAAGGCAATGTGTGTCGTGGTCAAGGTCATGGACTTTGGAAATGGACCGCTGGGTCTGAATTCCATTACTAACATAACCTTGGGCAAGTTGCTTAACCTCTTGGTGCCTCAGTTTCCTCCTCTGTAAAGTACAGATATTAGTAGCACTTATATCATAAGGCTGATGTGAGAATCATAGAAACTAATACGTGTAAAGCGCTTAGAATAGTGCTGGCATGTAGAACGTCTACATGGGTGTTTTCTCTTTGCTTACTGTTACTACTGTGATTATTATTACGAAACTGATGGCTAGGATGACTCTTGTGGTTCTCAGACCTGCGCGATGATTAAAATCACAAGGGGTGCTTGTCAAAAAAACCTGGCCTTACCCATGACCAGCTCAGAACTGCCACAGGATGGGGTGGGAAGGTGACCAAAGAATCTGTGCCTTTAACAAGTTCCCCACCTACTGTATAGCACAGGGAGAAAAGAAAAAAAAAAAAAAAGAAGGTACAATCTGTTTGCAGGACATACATTAAGTTAATCTTAAAAATGCATTCCGGGCTTCCCTGGTGGCGCAGTGGTTGAGAGTCTGCCTGCCAATGCAGGGGACACGGGTTCGTGCCCCGGTCCGGGTAGATCCCACATGCCGCGGAGCGGCTGGGCCCGTGAGCCATGGCCGCTGAGCCTGCGCGTCCGGAGCCTGTGCTCCGCAGCGGGAGAGGCCACAACAGTGAGAGGCCCGCGTACCACAAAAAAAAAAAAAAAAAAAAAAAAATGCATTCCAATATACGTTATGTGTAGACAAATACTGTTTGATTCCACTTATACTTGGTACCTAGAAAAGTCAAATTCATAGAGTCAGAAAGTACATTGGTAGATGCCAGAGGCCAGGGTGTAGGGGTGAGGGTGGGAATGGGAGGTGGGGAGGGGGAATATGGGGAGTTAGTGTTTAATGGGGACAGAGCCTCAGTTTAGGAAGGTGAAGAATTCAGGAGAGGGAGGATGGTGAGAGTTGCATAACAATGTGAATGTACTTAATGCCACTGAACTATGCAGTTAAATATGGTTAAAATAGTATGTTTTACATTATGTGACTTTTACCACAATAAAAAAACATTAAAAAAATTCCCCAGGTGATTTTGATCCCCCTCCAGGTGTAATTAGGACAAGATTATCCCAGGTGTACCTCCTGACTGGAGTGCCCATCTCTCCCATTAGACCTCTTGACCCCAAGACTGAGTTGGGTACCTCCTCCTTCAACTACCACAGCGTCTGCAAACACTTTATTATTATTATTATTTTTGCAGTACGCGGACCTCTCACTGTTGTGGCCTTTCCCGTTGCGGAGCACAGGCTCCAGACTCCAGACGCGCAGGCTCAGCGGCCATGGCTCACATGCCCAGCCGCTCTGCGGCATGTGGGATCTTCCCAGACCGGGGCACGAACCCATGTCCCCTGCATCGGCAGGCGGACTCCCAACCACTGCGCCACCAGGGAAGCCCTGCAAACACTTTCTAACAATACAAATGCATGATGACACCAACCCCATGAGTGGGGCTAATTCCCAGGTGCTTGATCCTGAGCTCCTCCTGGACAGGGGCCAGAGTACACAGTCAGCACTCAGCAAATGCATCTGTAAAACTGGGGACAAAGTTGGCTTCTGCACTGATTTCCTCCTCCACTTATTATTCCCCTGGCTTCTGTGCCAGGCTGGTGGGAACTCACACACACATCTCAGATCCGCTTCTCACATACCAGTCTGTGCCTGCAGTCGATATGACCCGCCCAACCCATGCAATCCCCCAGAGAGAAAGAAGGACTAGGGAGGTGGCACAATGGTCCACAGGAATGCCACATCTGCCTGTGAAGGTGGCATAGCTGCCAGGATGATGTCAACAGAGCCAGAAACATGCCCCCATCCCCTGAGCTGGGGTGTGTCTGGGAAACTGACTCCTGACTCCCAAGACTGTTCCATTGAGGGAGAGAGGAGTTACAACCAGAGTCCACATTTGGCTCCTGGCCCAGCTTTCTAGAAGGAAGGGAGGTGGGGCAGTGTTATCCCTAGCGACTCTTGTTCAGAGCTGCCCAGGCCTGTCCTGACTGGAGGCACCCATAGGCAAAAGCCAGAGAACAAGAAACAGAATCTGCCTGTCCATCTACCTGTACATGTGTCACCTGAGGCTTCTAGGGCTTGCTGGAAAGTCTCCAGGTGAGGGATGGGACATCTGAGCAGCACGATGCAGAAGGCAGAGCTGGGGGCTCAGAGCTACTTGGTGTGACCAGAGGCAGCTGAGATGCCCCAGTGACCTCTTATAAAAAAATTCTACTCCCACTCCTCACAGAGCACCAGAGCTCTGGGATCCCCAACACTCCTCCCTCCTGGCTGCCTTCAGACCCAGCTTCAGTTCCACTCCTTGGCCCACACTGACCACTACCTGGATCAGAGACCGCTATTCCCCACACGGTGCCCTCAGCACAGGTTGTCAGGCTCTGAGGTGGTCAGAGCTGGAAGGGTCCTTAGAGGTCACCCAGTGGATTTCCCACCTGAGATGGCCAATGTAGCTGAGTCCTGCTCCAAAGTTCTCTCCGGCATGCCAGTGTCCTCTCTGTGTCCTGAGGCTTGTCCCCTGACAGATGGGAGTGCCCCACAGGCCAAGAAGGGTATGTGGCCCTGTCTGCTCCACAGCGTATCTGAGCAGGGGGCTGGGGGCCTGGGGGAGCTCAGGGGTGGAACGAGGTGAAGACACATAACAATAGTGACAACAACTAGAACTCTCCATCTGACAGCTCCTTATAGCTTATCTCCACATTCTCACTGCATTCTGATTAGAGCTTTGGGAGGTGGGCGGGACAGAGAGCATCTCAAAGATGGGAAAGCTGAGGCTCAGAGAGGTTAAGAGGCATGTCCAAGGTCATGGGGTTGCTGGGATTTGAACCTGGGTCCCCTGGCTCAGTGTCTCCTATGAGACCAGTGGTCAGTCAGCTGTGTCTATGTGCCCCTGGGGACAACTGTGTGCTCTGAGGCTCACCTTCTGGCATTCGATCAATGTCCACGTAAAGGCGCAGCATGAGGCTGCCCAGCCCATAGGCCATGCCTGGCCCCATCATGGTCACTGCAAACAGGATCCCTGCAACAGGAAGCCTAGGTTAGACCCCTCTAGCCCGGCTTCCCTCTGCAGGTTAGTGCCTGCCCAGCCTCCAGCGGGCAAGAGCAGCCCATCTCCCCTGGTCAGGGCCGGAGAGCTCTCCAGGGCTTCTCTGGCCCTTTACCAGCCACATGGGGCAGAGGTCAGGGACTCATACTTAGCCCGACCTGGGCCGGGCCCTCCCTCAGAGCCCGAGGGGTGGGACAGGTCCTCACCGAGGTAGAGGGGTGAGTTGCTGTTGTGGGCAAAGTCATCAATGTAGGAGATGCCAAAGGGCTGAATGGGCACCCCGCCCACGCCGAGCAGGGTCTGGGCCGTGAGCATTATTCCCACCACGGCCAGATGCTGGACCTCTGTGTAGCCTGAGCAGCTGCTGTTGGATGGGGCCGGAGCTGAGGTTGGGACCTTAGTGGTGGGCAAGCACAGGGAGGCCTCAAAGTCCTGTGGCATGTCTGCTGAGAGATGATAAAAAATATTAGGACAATACCTAAGACTTATATAGCACTTACTGATGCAAGGTACTGTTCTAAATGCCCTGTATATAAATCATCTGACCCCTACAACAAACCCAGAGAAGGGGTGCTCTCATTACTCCCATTATACAGATGAGAAAACTGATGCTCAGACAGCAACTAGCAAGGGTTAGAGCCAGGATTGGAACCCAGGCAGTCCAGCTTTGAGTCCATGCTCTTAAACTGCCCTATGCCACCTCTCTGAGCAGAGGTATGTGGAAGTGCCATGGCAACAGTGGCTCTTAGGTGGGAGGGGTGGGGGCGGTTGAAGGAGGTGGAGTTTGAACTGGGTGGAGAAGAACAAACAAGATTTTCCAGAAAGGGAAGGTGGAGGAGGGTGTTCCAGAAAGAGGTCACAGCACATGCAAAACCAGGAGCTTGAGAAGTTCAGCATGGCTGACTCACAGAGTGTAAAGGTCAAGGCCAGGGCTAAAGGCAGGGCCAGGCAAGAGAGGGGATGCTGGGCCTGGGCTGTGGAGGAGGGTTTTCCAGAAAGAGGTCACAGCACATGCAGAACCAGGAGCTTGAGAAGTTCAGCATGGCTGACTCACAGAGCGTAAAGGTCAAGGCCAGGGCTAAAGGCAGGGCCAGGCAAGAGAGGGGATGCTGGGCCTGGGCTGTGGAGGTCTCTAGTGCCCTTGACCTTCATTATGGGGAGGCTTGGTGTCAGCTTGGGACACAGATGCAGAGTGCACTAAAGGGAAATTTCTTAAATTAGTACCAGACATTTGTTTCCTGTAGCTCACCAATATTTGCTGAGCAAACTTAAGAAGACCCTCATACTATTATTATCCCGAATGCGGGTGTAGAAGTGGCCTTCTCTCTGCGGCTGGCCCAGCCCTTTCTGGGAGCTCTGAGCCATGTCCACCCAGCCCAGAGAGCCACTCTTTAGGGCTGGAAAAAGCCATGTGAACCAAGGTCAAGGACCTGGACCCTCAACCAAGACTGCCTGGATTGAAGATGGTGAGACTTTGGCAGAGAGACCCTCAGCCCCTCTGGGCTCGGCTTCGTCTGACATCTGTTGAACAAGTCCCCTAGGATGGAAGTTCTACACAAATATGGAATTCAGAAGCAGAATAATTCAGTAGTTCAGAGCAGAGGCTCTAGAGCCAGGCTACCAGGGCATGTCTACTAGCTGTGGGCCTTGGGGAAGTACCTCCTTCTCTGAGCCTCAGTTTCCTCACTTATAAAATAGGATAAAGATAACACCTGCTCAAAGGGTTGTAAGCGTTAGGAGTGGTGATTGGTGCCTGTGCACAGTGCCTACTAGACATTAGATATGAGGATTATTATGGGGATCGTTAGTAAGATCTTTTTTTTCCCACCCCTGGGTCCCCAGTACCTAGCAGAGGGCCTGGCACATAAATACTAATGATAAGTAATTCATTAATGAGGAGGAACGAGTGAATGAAATAGCCTTGTATGTCAGAGCAGCGTGGGTGCTTGGTGGTCACCAAGTCCTGTCCACCCATTGGACAGATGTGCAGACTGAGGCTCAGGCAGGAGAAGAGGTTTGCTTAGGGTTTCATGGGGAGCAGAAGGGTGTTGTATGGCAATGAGGATGAAGAATGTGTGTGACCCTGCACGGGAAAATCCCTGTTAAAGTGAAGATTCTGGACGGAGGAATGTAAAGAAGTGTAATTTTTCAGCATCCTAGTCAGGCGTCTTGACAGTTCTCCACTCAGGCCTAGATAACCACTCTGCTTTCTTCCTGGACTTTCCCCACTTCCCAGCCATTGCCTGTGCGGTTCCCTCCACCTGAAATGCCCGCCTTCTCTCAACCACTACCTCCTCCAGCTCACTCCAGCCTCCAGTATCCTTCCCCTACTCAGGGCTCTACCGGCTCCCCCTGGCTGTCTGGTGCTGGACGCTCTGGCCTGCGGCAGAGCTGCCCATGCTCACGCCAACCCACGCTCCCTCGCAGCTTCTCGGGGCTGGTTGTACCTGCTCCATCTTTCCACCCCTGGGCCTGGCACAGAGTAGGAGCTCCGGGGTTTGAGCTGATGGGAGGACAAGGGAGGAAGGATGCTTTCTGACAGCACTCCTCCTCTGGGAAGCCTTCCATGATGGAGGCTGGGCCGTGGGCTCCTTCCCTGGGCTCCTGCGGTCCTGTTCTTCCTTCCTCACACAATTGATACAATGCGTGGGGGAAGGGGAGGTATTGTTTGTCTGTTTCCTCTCCCAGACTGGGAGCTCCCAGTAGGCAAGGACTGAGTCCCCTGAGAGGATCCAGCAAAAAGTAGGCAGCACTAAGGGTTTCTCGGGTGGACGACCAGATGGATTGTTGAGGGGTTGGTGGATGGATGGGTGGATGGGTAGATGGGTGAATGGGTGGAGAGGTGGATGGGACAGGGAAGGCTGCCTGAGTCGTTCTCCAAGGGACAGGCATCCATCTGTCAAGTTGACTCTCAACAAAATCCCACTGGGCTCAACAGGGGCTTCACTATTCCTGTCCAAAATTCTTTCATGGTTTTATTTGTTCATTCACTCATTCATTCTTTCTTTCATCAATGTCTTGGCTTCTTGTGCGGATTAAATGCATCAATACACATAAACGGCTTAGAACAGTGGTGCCTAGTAAGTGGTGTGTGATACTGTTGTTATTATATACAAATTATTATATATTATTATCCATAAATATTTCCTGAGGACCCACACGGGCCAGGCCCTAAAGTGGGCTGCATTGTAAAACCCACCTCTACCTCAAAAATAAAAGCAGTGACATACAAGCAGACCCTCACCAAGAGATGCCCAGAGGGCCTCACCTCTCTGCCCCGGGACTACCCACTACCCCACTGCCCAGGGCTACCTGAGGGACCCACCAGGGCTGCGGCTGAAGGAGGCAGTGGAGGGTGGGGGGAGGACTAGTAGGTGTTCTGGGAAGCTGGGCCTATCCTAACCGCTGGAGGCCTGGGGAGGGGCCATGTGCACAGTCATGCGGCAGCTCAGGTATACCCTCAGCCCAGCCCCTCCTGCTCTTACCGGGGCTGGTGTGGTCGTAGTGGTACGGCTCTGAGATGAAGTGTGGGACAGTCATGAGCACGCCCGCCAGGGTCACAAGGATAGCTCCATAGCCGATCAGGCGGGGCCGATGTACCCGGCTGCCAAAATAACTCACAAACACAATCAGGGCTGTGTTCCCCACCTGCAAAGGGATGAGAGGACCCATTAAAGTGGAGCAGAGGGCCGGCCTTGTCGCTATCGCCAATCTCAGTGTTCCCTTCTGTAGAATGGACTAGCTGGTTGAATAAGAATCATTTGGGTCCATCTTAAAAATACAGATTCTGGGTCCTCCTAGGAAGGGCCCTAGTGTCCCATTAGAGGAGAGAAGTAAGAGCAGCGTGGACAGGGCTAGAAGTTCAATTTTTTTCTAGAATGTGGGTTGGTCCCCGTGTTAGAACTTCTGGGAAGTCATGAATGAGAAACAAATAAAGAAAGTCTAAAGCCAGAGGACTAAGGCTTGGATTTTGAGCCTTAGAATCAAAACCCTCAGATGTGGGTGCTGAAGGGGACGTAAGCGTTTGCAGGGAAGGGCGGCTCTGCTGTCAGAAGCTGGGCTGTGCACTCCACTCTGCGGCTCACTGGTTGGTGACCGCGGGTGAGGTACTTACCCCTTACCTCCTTGCCGATGGAGGGGGGCAGTATCAGCAGAAGGTCAGTGGGAGGACTGATCCTGGGAAGGACAGTCACTCTTCATTTTATAGATGGGACACTGAGGCCTAGAGTCAGGGAGTGACTTGCCCAAGACCCCAGGTAATGACGTTCTCTCCCCACCTCTGAGATCTGAGGATGAAGTGCTAAGGAACACCTGGGGACTCGGTGTAGACCACAGGCCTTGGGTTGGGAGGAATGTGACACATCACCCAAGGGAGAGAGAATTTCACAGAAATCTACTGGGGGTCAGGGAGAAAGAGAGTGTTCTCAGGACTGTGGCCTTTTCTGAGGGTGAAAACATCTAGTGGGGAAGGGGTTGGGCACAGCTGGACTCTGATCTCCCAATCCACCCAAAGCAGATTGTCCGCTCCTGGCTGTCTGGCTGTCATCCCAGAGGCAGAGGCCTGTGGATCCCGGGGCAACTCCACACCGTGGAATCATCCCCTCCCCCAACCACGCCAAGGTCCCCAAGTTCTGCCTTTGATCTAATTTAAACCTCTCTCACTACTGTTGAATTGGCTTCCTCTGATTCCTTCCTGGGGCAGACAATAACCGGGTGCCTGAAAAGGTGAAGGAACCAAAAGGAGAATGGGGGGACATGGGGACCCTGGCTAGCTCTAAAATCCTCCACGTCCCCCAACAGAGGGCCCCCCAAAGGTGGGATAGCAAGGAGCTAAGATGGGGTTGCATGTGGCACTGGGGGGGAAGGGTTTATGTTGGGGCAGTGAAGGGGGGGGTGAGTTTCCCTCAATGTCCCCCCCTGCGGCTGTGCCGGGGCTAGTACCTCGTTGAAGGCGGCCAGCAGCCCCGAGGTCTGACTGGAGAGGCCGAAGCGCTTCTCCACCGTGGAGATGGAGCTCTTGAGGTAGCCGGAGATCATGAGCTGCGCCAGCTGCAGCAGGCTGTGGCACAGCACGAAGAACTGTCGGAGGGGCCGTGGTGATGGCAGCAGATGGGCGGAGGGCCGGGGAGATCGTGGCGGGTGGGTGGTGGACAGACGAGATGGGGTTGGAGAGAGGGAGGGAAAGTGAGGCCACGAGATAGAGAAACAGAGTCAGAGGAGACAGTCACACAGGAGGAGAGAGAGGAAGAGAGGAAGAGTCCAGAACAAGAAGAGAGAGAGAGATACTGGAGTAAAGCATGGATTCTCACATAGGCTTAAAATCTAGGAAAGCTGTCCTGGGTACCCCAGGAGTCCGGGGGTGACCTGAAATCCACAGGACTGAGAGTAGGGTCTTCATGGGGCCAAGGATGACAGGAGCCCCTCTGACCCCCAGAGGTCCCCCAGGCTGGTCTGGACCCTGCTCCGTGTTCCACCACCCTGACCCTTTCTCCAGGAAGCTCCCCAGATCCCACCCCATCCAGTCCTTCCCTGGAGCTCCCCTGGGAGACCACCTGCACACAGAGAACCCCCAAGCTATCCACCCCACCTCACTCAGCCTCACCCAAACACCCCGCCTGCCTGCACTCCTCCTGAAAAACTGGCAGAATTCCTAAGAGAAGAAAAAGCTTGCTTCAAAGAATTAAAAATAGAGTGTTTACGCCAGAGCTTAAAAAATAGAGTGTCTGTTCTTCTGAGTTTCGGTTTCCTCATCTGTGCAACAAGGAAGACACCCCTGCCTCCCCAAGTTATTATGAGAACTAAATAAGACCATGTGGGGACAGCTTCCAGCACAGGGCCTGGCACCCTGTGGGTGCTGGTGAAGGCTTGGATGTTTAGGGCTGCCCTTGCAGCCAGCACTCCCAGTATTCATACAGGTTCAGGATCCCTGGGCTCCTTCTCTTTCCTGCTAGAAAAACAGGAGCCAAGAAGACTGGTCACGCACTGCCCACAGAGCAGCCTCTCTGGAAGGAGAGAACATGTGCCTGAAACCAAGCTAAGCGCTTCTATAGATCACAGCTACCCATTCTACAGATGAGGAAGCTGAGGCTCAGGGAAAGGCAGCAACTTGCTTGGCATTTACAGCCTGTAAGTGGCAGAGGCTGTTCCATTGGGCTTGGATGGCCCTGCTCCTGCCAGGCCCTGAGAGGTACCTTGATGCTGTGAAACACACTTGGCCGCAAATCTTGAGGATTTGGCCTGGCTTTGCCTCCATGTGTGTCTTCTGTGCCCACCATGACCTTGGTGTCCTTGTCTGGCACCTGGAGCTCCTCACCAATCGGCCCTGTGGGACAGACAGCCAGGGCATGAGAGTGGAGATGGAATCCCAGACAATGGCCCTGACCAGGTAGCCCAAGGTGTTTCAAGGGTTGGTGAGAATCTGAGTCAAAGCACCATCAGCCTTCCTACGTCCCAGGTGCTGAAAGAGCCCTTCCTAAGAGGGTGTGTTTGTGCTCCATGTGCCCATGCTGGTCAGATCCCGCTAGGACCACCTATTCACACCTTCGTTCCATTCCCAACGTAAAGCTTCCTTCCAGGGAGAAGTTTCTGATGCTACCACACAACCTCTAAGCTGTGGCCCTGGTATAGAAATGCACAGCCTTAGCCCCCCTGGGGCCTATATCTGTGAGACATCCAGTGGCCCTGGAGGCTGACTTTGGATCTGGGTCTGGGTCTGTCTGGCTCAGTCTAGGATCAGAGGTCTGGGGTCCAGTGCATGGTCAAGTCTTGGTCCAAAGTCAGGACATAAAGGCTTTTCCTGGGGGTAGTTTGGAACAGATACCAACACCTCCACAGGACACCACCCTGGCTATAATCACAGAGCTAACCAGCCCAGTGCCCAAATCGTACATGAACCAGGTTGCTGGTCTGCACAGAAAGGGCGCTAAGAGGTCATCCCATTTAACCCCTCTCATTTACCCCTGGACAAACTGAGGCCCCATGTGTGGAGATGACTCAGGAGGTAGAGCTAGGTTAGAACCTGGATTCTTGGCCCCGTTATGCGTGTCTGGTTTTCTCCCATGGTAACCATGGTAACCATGTCCATCTCCCACTCACTGCAGTCCCTTCAGAGGCATCTCTCAGGGTCTCTTGACGTTTAATCTCAGTGAGGAGCCTGGAAGCCCGGCCTTGGGAGACTTCACCCCTCCATTTAGATGAAAACCACCTGCACCCCCTGGCAGCCCAGGCCTCCTTGGCCTTCCTCCCCTTCTGGGGTCCCGCTTCCTGCAGAAGCCACTCCATTGTCTCAGAGGCCTCTCAACCTGGCAGGAGTTTCCGCTCATTCAACAAGTTCCTCTGGAGACTGAAAACTGCCCTGAGGACACTTCTGACCCAGAGAGGGGGTGTGGGACCCCTCACCCCATCTCCAGGAAGATGGAAGGCAAACTCAGGGAGGGACTACGGAGGTCTGTCACCGCCAGGGAGGGTTTTGTGCTCCTCACACAAGATACCTGGGAGCCTAAGGAAATTTTCAAAATTGAGATATAATTCACACACCGTAAAACCTACCCTTTCAGGGTATGCAATGTAGTGGTTTTAGTACATTCAAAAAGTCATACTCTACCACCACTATCTAATTCCAGAATATATTCATCACCCCAGTAAGAAATCCTGCACCCATTAGCAGTCATTCCCCATTCCTCCCTCCTCCCACTTCCTGACAACCACTAATCTATTTTCTGGCTCTCTGGGTTTGCCTATTCTGGGTATTTCATATGCATTCATATAAATGAAATCATGCAGTATGTGGTCTTTTGCGACTGGCTTCTTTCACTTAGCAGAATGTTTCAAAGTTCATCCATGTTGTAGCATGTATCTATGCTCCATTCCTTTTAATGGCTGAATAATATTCCAGGGTATGGCTATATATCAATCACATTTTGTTTACCATTTATCTGTTGATGGACATTTGTGTTGTTTCAGGTACGGTGACTATTCATATACAAATTTGTGTGTGTGTGTGTGTGTGTGTGTGTATTTATTTTATTTTATTTTATTTTATTCTCAGTTCTCTTGCCAGGAGTTGAATTCCTAGGTCATATGGTAACTCTGTGTTTAACTTTTTGAGGAACTGCCAAACTGTTTTCTAACACCATTTTACACTCCTGCTAGCAATGGATGATGGTTCTAACTTCTCCACATTCTTGCTAATACTTATTATTGTCTGTCTCTTTGATTATAGCCATCTCATGGGTGTGAAATGATATCTCATGTGGTTTTTTTTAATAGACTTTTATTGGAGTATTATTGCTTCACAATACTGTGTTAGTTTCTCTTGCACAACAGAGCGAATCAGCCATATGCATACACATGTCCCCATATCCCCTCCCTCTTGAGCCCCCCTCCCACCCTCTCTATCCCACCCCTCTAGGTCGTCACAAAGCACCGAGCTGATCTCCCTGTGCTATGCGGCTGCTTCCCACCAGCCACCTGTCTTGCATCCGGTCGTGTATGTATGTCCATGCCACTCTCACTTCGCCCCAGCTTCCCCCTCCCACCCCACCCCTGGGTCATCGAGTCCATTCTCTATGTTTACCTCTTTATTCCTGCCCTGCAACTAGGTTCATCAGTACCATTTTTTTTTTTAGATTCCATATATATGTGTTAGTATACGGTACTTGTTTTTCTCTTTCTGACTTAACTTCACTCTGTATGACAGACTCTAGGTCCATCCACCTCACTACAAACAACCCTCATGTGGTTTTGATTTGATTTTCCCTAATGACTAATGATGTTGAGCATCTTCTCATTGCTTATTGGCCATATCTTTGGGAAAATGTCTATTTAAATAGCTTGAGGAGGGACTTCCTTGGTGGCACAGTGGTTAAGAATCCGCCTGCTAATGCAGGGGATACGGGTTTGAGCCCTGGTCCAGGAAGATCTCACATGCCGTGGAGCAACTAAGCCCGTGTGCTACAATTACTGAGCCTGCACTCTACAGCCCGCGAGCCACAACTACTGAGCCTATGTGCCACAACTACTGAGCCCATGTGTCACAACTACTGAGCCCATGTGCCACAACTACTGAAGCCCGTGCACCTAGAGCCTGTGCTCTGCAACTAAAGAAGCCACTGCTATGAGAAGCCCACGCACTGCAACAAAGAGTAGCCTCTGCTCGCCGCAACGAGAGAAAGCCTGCGCGCAGCAACGAAGACCCAACACAGCCAAAAATAAATAAAATTTGAAAAATAAATTAATTAAAAACAAAAACAAAAAAAACAAATAGCTTGAGGAATTTGGTTGAGGAAATGGAAGTGTGTGTGGCTGGGAAGGAGTCCCTTTTGTGGGGTAAGAACACCCGGAGGAAACAAGGAGATGCTGAAACAAAAGTGACACCTGACAGGGAGGAGATAGGGGGTTGGTCTAGATAAGGGAAGTTGGGGCGAGGCTCTGTGGAGGTCACTTTGAAGGAGAAGAGAAGGTGAGGGGGTTCCAAGCAAACTCAACCAGAGGAGATTGACAGGATGATTTCTGAACCCCAGTTCCTCTCACCAGTAGAGACCAGTCACCGACTATAGCACAGAGCCTGTGCTACATGCTGTCCACGTATGTAAAGGCTTGCATGCACATTCTGCATGCTCGTGAAACATCTCCACAACTCCATGCCTTTGGTGATCTCATGATCTCTATGCTTCTGATGAGGACACCAAGGCTCACAGGTAACTAGCTCTGCTGACTCATGTTGGTGCAGGAACATGAGCCGAGGTGTTCATCTCAATGTCACTCTGTGCTCCTTGCACAGATTTGATGAGGGGAAGAAGTACAATGTACTTCTCTGTCTTGGCCCAACCAAACCTAGCCAGGCCACCTGGAAGGCAGCAGTGTCCGCCCCCAAGGGGCCAGGCCAACCAGATGACGAGGCTGGAGCTGAGGCTGGAAGGTCAGAAGTCACTGACCTGGATCCCCAGCTCTGAAAGAAACCCAGGGGATGGATGAGGGAGGGGGCAAAAGGTCAATGGACCAGCTCAGGACCTTCCACCCTCCTGTGGCCCAGTCTATAGTGTGAGCCTCTGGGTGGAGGAGGGAAGCCCTGGCCCTGTCCCCCTGGGTTCTGAGAGCAGCCACCAGTCAGTCGGTCACTGAACAGGGCTGGTCAGATTGGTTGTCAGTCCCCTTTGACTCCTTCCTGTGGGCTGGAGGCCTCTACAGGGGGGCTGGCAGCAGACAGTCTGACTCCCTGATAAGGGATAGAACTCCCCCTGGAAGGAGGGTCCTGAATCCAGGGCTGTGTGTCCACCTCACCTCACCTGCTGTCTCTGAGCCCCTTCTTGTCCTGTGAAGGCTTTTTCAAGGGCCAGTCCTGACAGGAGAGAGGGCAGCTGAGGGAGTGAACGTGGGATGAGCTGGGCTGGCCTGTAGGAATAAGGAGAGAGGCAGAGAACCAGGTCCCAGGAAAAAATTCCAGGCTCTTCCTCTCCTAGTTGGGTAGCCAGTTTTGGGGGACCCAGGTATGCCAGGTGGTTCCAAGGGCTAGCAGCCCGTGGCTCCAGAGCTGGCAGGCAAGGGGCCTGTGTGCCTGTTGGTGGGTCATGTGGCTGCTCATGCACTCATGTCCATCAGCTGGTAAGTCACTGGTTCACTACTCCACTGTCCTTTAGGAGACTTGTCTGTTCGGGCTGTCAATTGCCCACTCACTGTAGAGCAGCTGCTCAGAAAGCCAGTCAGAAAGTTGCCCCGAAAGTCTGTCAGCCAGAGACCTTCAGTTCAGTCAGAGACTCCAGATGCCTGCAAGGCACGGGGCCCTGGTTGTGGCCATACCCACTCCACGGCCAGGAATCTGAGTCTGGGGGATGAGGGGCAAGGTTCAGAGAGCAGCCTGACAGGAAAGGCTGATTTTCCCTGCCTGTTCTTTCCTGGAAAGGCTCAGGGGCCTGCCTACTCCAGCTACCTCCCAGCTATAAACAGCACATCTCAGGCAGATATGGGGCTGCGAACCTGGATGTGCCCCTTTATCTTTCTCAGTCTGTTTCCTCTGTAAGGCGAGGATATAGCATCTACTCAAGGAAGTAAGGCATCTCGGGCGCCTGGCTCAGGCTTGGCACACAGTAGGCCTCCTGAGGGCCAATGCTCTCCCCTCTCCTGATAATCTTCAAGTACCTCTGAGGCCACAGGCCCACCTGAACCCATTTCCTTCCACGCACCCCTGGTTCCTCCACGTTAACACCTCCCTCTGACAGCTCCAATCTTTCCGTCTCTGGATCAACTCTCTCTTTCCCATCCAAGCCCCAGTCAACCACAAGACCTGAGAACCTGGACCCCTTCCCGCCGTGCACACTCCCTAGCTGTGGAGGCAGTTGCCCAGGTTTTAATCCCCCAGCTGGTTTTAATCCCTTAGACCAGTGGCCCCTTTCCTTCCTCATCCTCAACACAGGGCCAGCAATCCCTACTTCCCACTGCCGAGAGCGCCCCCCGAGAACCAGACCCTCCCGCCACATTCAGCCTGGACACTAGAGGCCCCAAACCACACCTTACCGATGACATTAACTTGACTTTGCTATTCCACTGTCTTCATTAGCATTTTTAGTTTTTACTCTTCTTAGACTGAGCAGCCCCAGCAAATGGCTTGATTTTTTATGACAGGAACTTCCGAAAAGACGGAGCGACTCTTCAAGGGAAACCATCAACAGGGTGTGCACCTCAGATTCTTCGAATCTTTGCCCCCCAAATCCTCACTTTGCTGTTTCTACCAGCAAACCCTGGACTGTGGTATCACTATTCTTACCCAATCCTGGTCAGCCCTCCCTCACCCACCTCTCTCCCCATTCTGAAGAACAGGTTGTAAAACAAACTTCCAAATTCTCAACAAATATTGACCTTTCCTCCCCACTCTGAGATACTGCCAAAGCTTTGAGAAGTGGTGGTGTCCCTTATCTCGGTAAATAATAGACTTTGTCTTATTGACAGGTTGTGTCACTAACATGTGGGGAACCAGCACCAACACAGTGCATAGCAGGTGCTCAGTGAACAATGTTTTCTTCCCTGTCAGGTACAAACACCCCGCCTGCCTTCATACTTGCTTTGGGACAGCAAGGAGCATTGCCACATCTAGAACTTGGGAACCAGGAGAAAGCTCAACCCTGAAGGGCCAGGCAGGCGGGGGGCTGGGAGACCCAGCTCTCTGGCTCACCTTCTACCCTTACAGGAAGTGGTCTGATGGAGGAGTTTGTCCTGGGGCCACCCTATGTGCTGGGCTGGGCACACTCACCCAGCCTCCTAGCAAACCATTGAGGTAGCTGCTGTGACTCCATGTTGTGGATGAGGAAACTGAAGCACAGAGAGGGGAAGGGGCTTATCCAGGTCCTGGGGCTGGTAAATGGCAAAGCCTGGACTGGAACTCAGGTCTGTCTGACACCTGGGCCCCTAACAGCAACCATGAGATGGTGGCTGCCAATGATGGCCTTAGAACCTATGAAAAATAATCCCCATGTAGCCATTTCTTATTCTGGCCTGGCTTCCCTCCAGTTAACTGTCAAAGGTGGTTGTATGGGGACAGTCGGCCTTTCTACCAGCTGATTCTTTAGCTGGTCAGTCAGTCAGTTCATTGGTCAGTCAGCACCCTCCTCTGAGGGTCTCAGAGAGCACTGTCAGGGCAAGGCTGGACAGAGAAATATGGTGAGAAGGACATGTGGCCCTCAGTCCAGGGGACCTGAGTATGGTGAAAGTTCAGGACTCATAGCCAAGGCCCAGATTTGAACTTTGAGGAGGGACGGGCTGAGAAATGCCGAGAGAGCCTGGGAGAGTTCTCATATCCTGAGGATGGAGGAAGAGGGCTTGGACCAAGGAGGGACAAGGAAAGGGCACTTTTTCTCCAGAACATTCCAGCCTGTCCCTCAGCTGAGAGAGCACGATCTAGGGTCACTCAGACCCAGTGTGGCCTCGGGCCAGCAATTAGACCTCTCTGAGCCTCTGCAAAATAGGAATAATGAGCCTTGCCTCTCAAGCCTGCACGAGGGTCACACAGATCACAGCCTTTAACTCCAAGATGTTGCACAGTGTGTTTTGCCAGTGTTTGCCCCAGACTCACCAGGCAGCTAACCCCAGACCTGGCCACCAGGCCTCAGAACTTATTGTCCTGCAGTGGGACACTCAGCCCCAGCAGTAGTCTCTCACCTCCTCTTGATCCCTGAAGAGGCACAGAACCCTCTGGAAGCCTCCCTCTGCTGTCTCCTTGTCTTCCCTCCCCTCTCCATCCTCACCTGCTGCATTCCAAGACGTTTATTTTTTTTTATTTTTTACTTTTTGCGGTACGCGGACCTCTCACTGCTGTGGCCTCTTCCGTTGCGGAGCACAGGCTCCAGACACGCAGGCTCAGCGGCCATGGCTCACGGGCCCAACCGCTCCGCGGCATGTGGGATTTTCCCGGACCGGGGCACGAACCCGTGTCCCCTGCATCGGCAGGCGGACCCTCAACCACTGCACCACCAGGGAAGCCCTACCTTTATTTTTTTTTTTTCTGATGATTTCCCTGTGCGAGAGAAGGAAAGGACTCTCCCCTACCCCTGCCACCACACACGCTTTGCCAGGGTGGTCAGAGGAACTGGCAGAGAGATAATACAGGGCACAGGTTACAACGGGGAGGCCCTGGCCAAAGGCCCCATGTGTAGCTGCGTGAGCTGTGCGCCGTGAAGTGAACGGCACCCTCTGGAGTTGTGCGGGGCGGATGGCAGTCCTGCCTGGGGGCACATCTGACTCTTAGACATTTTTATTTGGCTTGTACAATGCTGGCTCGCTGAGTGTTTTTAAGTTAGTTGCCAGCATTTAAAAAATCAGGAAATTTCACACAAAACTCCCGGTTTTTGTTTTTTCTTGAAAGATTAGCAGATCTGGCAACACTGGGCCCACCTTCCCATATGGAAACACTCAGCTGGTCTAAGATGCTTGCCTTTCATGTGGCAACTTGCCCTGTTAGAGCCTCTTTGGGCCCACCTGGCCCGCTTCAGGATCCTTTTCACCTGCCTGTGGGCTTCCCCATCTGTGACCCACAGCAACCCTGGGCCTGAGGAGTCTGCTGGACAGGAAGCCAAGGCTGGGTTAACCCTTTGAAGGGTGAGGCAGTGAGACCAGAAAAGGCCATGACTTGCCCAGGGTCACCACGGTGGGGATGGAGCTTGTCTCTGCTTGTTCTAGGAGTAAGAATGAAGATTGTTTCCACACATACTGACAGCTCCACAAGGCAGGTGGCCGGGGTCTTGGAAGCAAGCAGCCCAGGTGCCCGCTCTCAGGGAGCTACCAGGGTGTGTGTGTGTGTGTGTGTGTCTGTGTCTGTGTGTCTGTGTGATGGCAGGGCAAACATCTAATACAGAATCACAACATGTGCTCACTGTGTGACACAAGAAGTTCCAAGACTATAGAAACATAGTGAAGAGGTCCTAGACTACATTTAAAGGGTCTGGAAGGATTCCTGGGGGAGGAAACATCAAAGTAAAGGACAGAAGTATGAACGTGCAAAGACTGCTCAGGGAACGAATAGTCCAGCAAGACTGGAGCACTGGGGTCAAGGTGGGGAGGTGAGGCTGGAGTGGTTGGAGGGGCCAGGCTATGACCACCCTTGAACGCCAGGCTGGAGGACTGGGCTTCGTCCTGAGCCCAGTGATAAGGTCTCATTTGGTCTCCTATGAAGACCTCCGTGCCTCTTGGGAGAGAGTGGAGAAGTCAGGCTGTGGGCCGGGACCAGGGAGGATGCAGTATTGGGGTCCAGGGGAGCGAGCGATGATGGGGTCTGGGCCAGGTGGTGGCAGTGGGGACATAGAGTAACGAGCTGATGGACCACAGTGGGGAGATGGGATGGACAGGACTGGGTGGAAAAGCAGGTGGATGGGGAGTGCAGGAGGCCAAGGAGTTCTGGGGGCAGGGGAGTGGGGAGAGGTGAGGCTTTTGGTCTGGGTGTACCACCATTTAAGGCAGGATTGTAGGGTGATAGTGAGCTCAGCTTTGGACGTGTGAGTTTGGGCTGGCAGGGGGGCTCCCAGGGGAAGACGCCTAGGAGATCGTGGGCTCCAGGACAGCCCATGAGAGGACATGGGCCAGAGCCAGTCTGGTTCTCAGTCTGGAAGGCATGTGTGGAGAGAAGGGAGCAGAAGCCACACGAGGGCAAACTTGCCTTTGAGAGTGAGAAACCTCCACCATATGTCCCGACTGAGGAGAACAGAGCAAAAGGAGGAACCCATCCTGGAACCATGTTCAGGTGCCAAGGTTGAGGGGATGGTGCAGTGTCACAAAGGATCCCGGAGGTTTCTGGAAAACCTACCAACCTCCAGCACTCACACAGCCACGGCCTGAGCTGTGATGACTTCCTAGCCGCAGACACTGGGCAATCCATTTGTCCAGATACCTCTCTCTGGAGGTGTGTGGGTAGGAGGAGGCCAGCCTCATGGCTAACCCTCGCCTCCAGCCCTTCCTACCTCCTAGATTGCCCTGGGCTCCCTCAGCCTGCAGGCTCCCCGGCCTAGCTCCTGCAGCCCAGGCCAGCTCTCTCTCCCTCCACAAACCTCCCCTGCCCCTCCTGGTCCAGTTCCCTCAGCCTTTTCTCTGGGATGCCAGGCTGGTCACCCTCCTGCATCATTTATGTCCCCCTCTTATCTGCCTGATTAGCCAGTGGACTCCCCCGGGCAGAGGCTGTCCTTTCCTGGGTCCTGATGGACCGTATCGGATCCCTGTTGAAACCCTTTGGGACAGAAGACTTTGAATTCAAATATTTGTTTTGCCACATTGTGGCTGTGATCTTAGGCAGTTTATTTAGCCTCTCTAAGCCTCAGCCGCCTTCTCTGGCACACAGCGTTTTTGGTAGGATTAAAGGAAAATGCCCTGCCTGGTACACTGTGACCCTCAACAATGGTGAGTTGAGGACCCCATCTGCAGCACGGACGCCACAGCCTCCAGGAGGTCAAGGCCAACCCTAGTGAACATTCTTCTCTGGCCCCAGTAGATGCTTGCTATTCCCCAAACTCTTCCTGTTCTTTTCTGCCTCTCAGCCTTTGTACATGCTGTACCCTCAGCCTGGAGTGTCCTGCCTTCCCAGCAAACCACTTCTCAACTTACAAGGCCAAGCCAGGCTTAAAAACATGATTCTTGAATTGAGTTAAACTGACTGAGGGAGAAGAGAAGGGTGGAGTGTGGGAGTCTGGGAAAGCGGGGAGCTGCAGCATGAGCCTGGGGTGGGGTGGAGGGAGTGTGGGACCCCTGAGGGCTTCAGTTCCCCGTGTGGTCCCACAGGGGTTCCGCAGGGGAAGAATCAAAGACAGGAAGCTGCGGGGCGTGGGGCAGTCTTGGGCCTTGGGCTTGGCTGTCATCTTTGGGAAATTCCTCCTAGCAGGACCCTTGGGTGGTCTGTTGGGAGGACAATAGCATGTTGCTGGCCTCCAGCTGTTGCTTTCTGGTGTTTTCCAAGCTGGGTCAGAGACACTATGCTGGGACTTTCTATTCCCGATTCCAGCCCTGACTACCCCATCTAGACCCAAGATGACCCTAAAAATAGTGATGAGGGCCGGGGGATGGAGGGTGAGCCCTGAGCCCTGCGCCCACAGGGAATCCAGGCCGGCCTCCTTAGGCCTAAAACACAGAGCCTGAGGCTCAGAGACATGTGCCCATTGGCCCAGGCCACACTGCTTCCCCCAGCCAAGAGTCCCAGCTTGTCACTCTCTGTGCTTTACTGTTTACTCCCCGAGGGCTCCACTGTACCCCACCTCACTCCTTATCACGAGTCTCCAGCCCTCACTAAGAGTAGGCTTTCAAAGCAGGTTGGAGGGAGGGAAGGACCGTCATGGGGCAGGGGGTGCTGGGGGCATGAGGGGGACGGAAGAGAGCTTCTGCGCTGAGCCTTCCCCAATACCCCACCTCTGCCCCACCTGGGCCAGGTTCTGGGGCCTCAGGAATGGATCAAACCAGACCCCATTCCCAGGGAGCTCCCAGTCTGGGGAGGCGGGCATTGTTCTCCATCACTCCAAGCATCAGTGCTTAGGGCTCTGGGCTGCAGCCCATGATGGGTAGCAGGAACCAAGTTTACCTCCTCTCCACCCCCAAGGTCTGGCTAGGCCCAGACTTGCACCCTGGAGATAGCCAAGCCTGCCCCATCCAAGAGGCCTGTGCTCCATTGCTCTCTCCAGAGGCAGGAAATTGAGCTTCTCAGCACTGGAAGGGACCAGGTGACCACCTCGGCCGACCCCTACCATCTACTGCACAGATGGAGAAAGTGAGTCCCAGACAGGGACAGAAGCAGACTGGGCAGTGGATACCTGGCATCCGATCGTGGGGTCTAGGCAAGCTCGCCATGTGGTTCCCAGCTGCCTGAGATCTGGTGCATCGGACCAGGCCCGGCCTGGAGGAATAAATCCCCTGTCCACTTCCCAGTCACAAGCTCCCAGAGAACAGCTTGCTTTGTCTGGAGCCAGTGGAGAAGTGCCCAAGGTGGGTGGAGACTCACCAGCGTGGGGTGTGTGAAGGGAAGAGAAAGCCCCGAGGGCAATGGCACAGAACGGAAAGGGCTTTGGCATGGGGCAGGCCTGGTTCTTGCCCCGACTCTGCAGCTTGCTTGCTGGGTGACCTTGGATGAGTCACTTGCCCTCTCTGAGCATGTGTTTCCTCACTTATTAAAAAGGGTGAGAGAATGTCACTGCATTCTCATAAAGCCAGTAAGGCAGAGCTACAATTTGAACCTGGTTCTTTCCCTTGTCCCACCTTCCTGCCCTGGGTTGGCCCACATTTGAACCTAGGACTGGAGAGAACAACAGAAACAATACCAGGAACAAGGAAGGATGAACTGCAAAGAGAGGGTCAAACAGCGTATGGGAGAGAGGTTACTTCCAGCTGGGAGAATCAGTCTGGAAGGCTTCCTGGAAGAGGAGGTGTTTGGAGGAGTTAGAAAACAGGAAAAATTTCACGAGAATGGGATGTGGGCAGGTGTCTTCCAGGTGGAGGTAAAGCTGAGCAAAGGTGCAGAGGTGGGAAAGCGGCTTCCCTGAATCACAAAATGGGCATGGTCCGGGGAGGTCATTTTCTTCAGCGTCTCCCCCATAGACAGGGAAGCTCAGCCTGTTGCCTAAAAGCACGTGGCGAGTTGGTGCTGGGACTTGGCTGATGGCCAGGTCTGACCCTGACTCTTCTCTCTGGTGTCTGCCCCTGGCTGGGACTGCTGGCCCTTCTCCGTCAGGCCAGCTGTGTGTGGGTTTCTTACCAGGCTCCAGGCTCTGTGTCCTGCCCCAGCTGCATCCCCATATCCCTCAGACCAGAAAGAGAGCATAGGGGAAGCCTGGCCATAGCTCAGACTGGGGCTCAGGAAGAGAGGCCAGAGGTGGCTTCGGGTGGCTCAGTGGGCAGAAGCTGGGGTCAGCCTCCTGCTGTGTGTGGGGGAAGTGGAGGGCCAGCTAGAGAATATTCCAGAGCTGAGCCCTGCAGGGGTCAGAATAACAGTTGGGGGACAGGTGCCGTACAGCCAAAGTCACTAGTTTCTTCCCATAGGATCACCAACCCTCAGATCCCATAATAGGCCAAGGCTGACTGGGAATTTGGTTTGTCAGTGGCCTGTCTCCAAATCAACTCACTCACATCTGACCTCATTGTCATCTCCCCTGCGAGGGCCTCAGAGGAAGCATCCACCCCCACCCCCACCCCCTTCCATGCTGTGGCTGCAACACAGCCGCGTCTGCCTGCTCGGCCCAGGAAGCCCTCGTGCCTCACTCCCCAACTCAAGTCCGGCCTTGCCTGAGTGAGTGTGAGGCACACAGACAGCTGGGAGAAGGCCAGAGGTGATCGCTGCAGGGCGTCCAGCCCGAGGGCCACCCTATCTGAAGACCCTTTATTTCTTCCACCTTCCTCCTCCTGCCCAAGAAGCTCAGCAGGATGCTCTGTTCCCAGAACTGCCGCCCTCTCCACATGGTGCTTTGGGCACGCTCCAGACTTGGCTTCTCAAGACTTCAAGACACCTCCCCTCCTGCTTCCTTCCGCCCCGCCACCACCAAACACACGTAGGTCTGTGCAGGCCTTTCTCTGAATCGGTTTCTTTTCTGTGCTGATCTTTCGGATTCTTTGTCTGCAGGCCCGTCTCTCTCCTGATCTGTCTCTGTCTGATTCTCTCTCTCTCTCTCTCTCACTGTCTCTGCTTCTCTTTATTTCTCCTGGTCTCTTCCGCAGCCCTCTCTCTGAGCTGGTTGCCCTGTCCCTGCATTGCTCCAGCTGACATCTGTTGATCTTTGTCTTCTCCTGCTGTCTCTGGCCTTCTGTCCCAGACTTTGTCTCACTCTGAGTATCTCTGGACTTGCTCTGTGTCTGACTATACTTCTCTCTATCTCTGTTTTTGTCTGCTTTGTCTGTCTCTATCTTTGCCTACTTCAAAGGGGTAACAGGGCTTGGAGAGCATCCAGGGGCCTCCCTTCCCATTGCCCTTTCGGTTTCTCTGTCTCATCAGGGAGGTTAGGCTGGGTGCCCTGCCTCCAGCTGAGTAAACAGTGTCCCTTCCTGCCCCTCTGGTCATTCACTCATTCATTCAACACACCCTCACTAGGTCTGGCCATGTGTCTGGCTCAGTGTAGGGAACTGCGAACCCCTGCCCCACCCCAGTGCGCACAAGTTACCCCCACAGCCTCACCGTTCGCCCTGGGAACGTGGGGCCCAGAATCCCTCCCAATGCCTCTTTCTGACTTTGTCCAGACTTACCTATCCTGGGTCCCATGATTTCTGGGGTGCAGTGAGCTTCAGCCACTATTTCAATCTCAGGACTGGAGTTTAGTGGGAGAGAGGGAGTGAGAACTTATCTGGGACTTCTGTAGACAGCAGCCAGGGAACCACAGCAGGGATGCGCCAACGTGGGGACTCCAGGCACTGGGTCGATCGATGCTTTTTGGGCCACAGTGGACAGCAGCCACCTCTTCCAAGTGGGTTAGGAAGTCCTGCTCAAACTTGAACCCACTCTCCAAGTGCCTATCTCCCTTAGTCGCTAGTTCCTTCTCTCTGTCTCTTTCTCTGAATCCCTCTGATCTCTGGCTGGGGCAGCCCAGGGCCAGAGTTGTGGAGGAGGATGGGTTTGTTTAGATCCAGCCCCGCTGATGGGAGGAGGCTGCTGACTAGCCTCCCCTCAGCCTGTTCCTTCACAGCCTCTTGGCTTGACATTTCGCTTGGATATTTTCTCCTACCAGCAGTGGAGAGGTGAGGGGCAGAGGGAGTGTGGATGGGTGGCCCCTCCCAGCCCTGAGGTCATTCAGTCCTGATTTTCCAGTCTCCTCTCTGCATTCCCATTCTTGCTCTGAGCCTCCTCCCACACCAAGCTCTTGTCCCAGTTACAGAACTTTTTTCACCCTCCAGGAGCCCCATACAGAGCCACTTTCCTCCACTGTCCTCCCTCACTGAACCTCTGTCCCCCTCAAGCTCTCATCCCCTCTCACTGACCCCCTATCTCCTCTCTGAGCTCCTCAGATCCAGAGCAAGGAGAGACTCTATCCATTGGGAATCACAGTGGCCAGTGCCTCTGGGGGAGGGCAGGGACTCATGGCAGCAGCTCCAAAGAGTATGGCCATCTCAGTGGAGGAAGGGTGGAGAGAAGAAGAGGACATATGAGATTCCCAGAGTTTTCTGCACTGAAGACTGAGGATGGAGGCCTTGGAGCCAGACAGACCTGAGTCCCGTCTCAGCTTTGTCATTCACCAGTCAAGTGGCCTTAGGCAAGTCCCTGCACCTCTCTGAGTGTCAGCTGCCTCATCTATAAAGAAGGGACAATAGTCCTCACTCACAGGGCTACTGTGCAAGTTCAGTGAGCGGAAAAAGAATCCAAGCCTGCGGGCTGGAGCTCAGAGAAGGGAGTGACAGAGGTGGGACTCAGAACAGGGCAGTGAGAGGGCAAGGAACCTGGTCTTCCTCCTTGCTCCACACTTTCACTTTCCGTTTGGCCCTCCTAATGACCTTGTGGGCCAGGTACTTATTCTCCCATTTTACAGATGAGGCACTGAGTCTCAGTAACTGCCCAGAAGTCACCTAGCTAGCTAGTAGGTTGTGGAATCATGCCTTGAACCTCTGATGCTAGGACAGGCTTTTTCCTCTACCCAGGCTGCATTTTCTGAGGAAAACCTCTGGGTTTCCCCAAATCCAACATACAGAAGTGAACCCGACCCAGTTCCAATAGTTTTTCCATGATATAGGGATGTGGGATTGGAGTTCAGCTTTTGGGGTGCAATGACAGAGAGACACACATCAGCCCCACTTGGTTCCCAGTGGCTGTATAGGATGCTAGAAGGAAGGAGGAGCATCTGAAATAATAGCAGATAGGCCTGACACACAGTAGGCCCTTGATAGATACTCGTAGTGTGAGTGAGTCTCTGAGAGACCAGAAATGGGAATGCAGGACTACTACCCAGGGAAAGGTCAACAGTTGGCTTGTGTTGATAGAAAACCAGACCCCAATCCTGCTCGAGAAAACCAAATTGGCTCTCTCTCTCTCTAAATCCTTCAGACAAGTACTGTGAGTCCTCACAGAGATTGGCAGAGGTGCAGCCTTCCAGACTCCAAATTGCAGGTGCATGGTCGAGAGAGGGAAGGGTCCTTTCGACTTTCCGGAGTCTCACTTGCCCCCTTCTTGGCCCCAGAGGCTGCAGAAGTTCTGCACATGGAAAGGTGCTGGGACCAGCTTGGCTGGCTAAGTTCATTTCACCAATCTTTGAGTAAAAGAATGCACAGCACCCCACAGGGCACAGAACATACAGTAACCTCAGGCATGAGCATCCTTCAGGTATCACCTCAGCCTCCCCAGGCTGACACAGGTCCAAGAATATTCCTGAACTCAGTTGTGGAATTAGAGCACAAGTCCAATCCCTGGGACCTCTGGGAGTTAAGCTAACAGGCCTTCAGATAGCTCTTGGGTTAATCTTGCAGTGAGGTTCCACTCTGGGTGGCCCCAACTTGAGGTTCATCCAACCTGGTTTGCACCCCACCTTTGTCACTTGCCAGCGTGATGTTTGCTGAGCCCTGTGCATTTTACAGAGCCCCATGATGTATGTGGATCGCAACACCATCTGTGGATTCCCACAGCTTGCAAAGCTTGATGTCTAATTTTTAGAGTCCCATACCGTTGGCAAAGGCTGGCACAGTTTACAGAGCTCTGCAGCTTCCAGGGCCCCATGATGTTTGCACACTCCTGTGTCTTGTGTCGAGCCTGATGCTGCTTTTTTTTTTTGAGGTACGCAGGTCTCTCACTGTTGTGGCCTCTCCCGCTGTGGAGCACAGGTTCCGGACGTGCAGGCTCAGTGGCCATGGCTCACGGGCCCAGCCACTCCGTGGCATGTGGGATCTTCCTGGACCGAGGCACGAACCCGTGTCCCCTGCATTGGCAGGCGGACTCTCAACCACTGCACCACCAGGGAAGCCCCTGATGCTGCTTTTGAAACCCCAAGCCACTCACAGAACCCAAGCCTTTACCTCTTTAAGTCATCCCACGTGGGGAAATGCCTTTTTGCAAGCCAGGCAAAAGAGGAATTTGGGTACAAGGGGAGAGTCCTGGGCTCCAGCCTCGAGACCTCAATTCTGGTCCCAGCTCTGTAACTGCCTTGCTGTGGGACTTGGAGTACATCCTTTCTCCTTTCTGGGCCTCAGTCTTCTCACCTGTTAAATGGAGATGGTGAAATCAAATGGCCCACCCTCAGGACTGTTCTGAGGCTCACTGTGAGGATGCCCAGAAGGTGGGGGGGGGCAGGGCAGTGGGGGAAGGGGAGGGGGGCCTGAGGCTCCTTCCTGAAAAAGGCTCTAAAGTGCCACATCAGCACCATTGCTGCTACTTCCCTCTGGTCTGGCAGCCAGAGAGCAGATATCTATAAATGGGCCCTCGGCCAGGCAGACAAGTAATGGCCTCGGTCAGAGCCTCAGCCATCCCTACCCCCAGATGCTGCCTGGGGGTCAGACCCCAAGCTGTGCCGACACGCTCTCATGCATGGCTCATTAGATCTGCCCAAGGAAGGCAGTGCATACTTACTTCACCCATGAGGACTCTGACACTCCGAGAGGCCATGTGATTTGCCCAGGGCTACATGTGGAGGATACAGCCGGGGCTGGGGTCTGAGCCAAAGACAGCAAGGATGGACCCGTGGTACTCAGAAGGTCAGAGCAGGAAGGAAACTGGAGCTCCCTTAATTCATCCTCTCCCTTTTTCAGATTGGGAGACTGAGGCTGGAGAGAGGCAGGCTGTGCTGGGTCGTGACCACGGGGAAGTCCCAGTCTCTCCGTGGGCTTCAGTTTCTCCCTCTCGTGAATGAGAAACAGACCCCCTCCTGCCAAGGGTTCAGGACTTTCCCATCTTTGTTGGCATGGCTCCTGGATCAGAACGCAGCAAATTTCCCAACTAGGTGAGGAGAATCATGGGTCTGCAGGCGGGTAGGTGTCTGCTGAAAACTCTACTTTCCTCCCTGAAAGTGGCAGTCCTGTGCCCAGACAGGGCATGAGCATGGGCATCAGATGGTTCAATCCTGACCCAGTAAGAAGATCTCTGAGACTCAGTATCCTCATCCGTGGAGATGATGGGAAACCTCCTGGCAGGGCTGCACTCAACGCAGTCATCTCACTCATGTCACTCTGTATGTGCGTAGCTCTCCCAGGAGACTGTAAACTCCCTGGAGACCTAGCTGGGTGATCTGATGCTGGTCACTTGCCGTCTCTGATCCTCAGGGCCCTTGTCTGTGACATACCTTCCCAGGGCTGTCCTAAGGCTCAGATGAGTTGATGGATTAGCGCTTACTAAGTCTGAGAGCTGAGCAGACATGAGCCATTATTATTAATATGGTGGCGATGGTAATGGCGACGACTCTTGTAATTCTAGAAGCAGAGGATACGACAGAAGTAAATCAGAGGCCTCACTGACAACCCCATGGGACTCAATTACTGGGAAGGCCCTCTGAGGTGAGAGGGCACTCAAGTTGTTAACAGCTGTTGTTCTGTGGGTGCCGCGGGCTGTCCCCTCTCACGGGGTCCGGACTGGGCACTGGCTGGCCGGTGGCTCCCAACCCTTCCTCTGCCACCAACACACTGGCGTTGGTCAGGTCCTATGTCCTGCCTAGTCCCCAGTTTCCTTATTATAAAGTGGTGGGGGTAGGTCTCGTTCTGCTCTGCCCACCCCCCCTTCTTTGGGGAAGGCACACGAGCTAATGGATGTACCACGGCTTTTGTAAAGTGTCAAGTGCGGGACATGAGGGATCACGGTTACTAATGATTTGGCTCCTGGGAGAGAGGACATGGGGGAGGGGGGCAGCGGAGGCCGGGAGTGGAGACCAAGGGGAGCAAGCATCTGCCCCTGGCTGCAAGGGCCCCAAAGCCCTGCAGACTTTGTAACACTGCCCCCTGGGGGCCAGAGAGGAGGTCGGTGCCCCAGGCTCTTCCTTTAAGACTCCAGTCCAGGAGGAGGGGGCCGGAAGGATGACTGTCAGAGGAGGCTGAGATGGACAGGCCAGAAGGAGCCCAGTGAGAGCAGTCACCGCCTGCTCCCTTCTCTCCCTCTCCTCCACATCCATCTCTCAAACCAGCCCGCTTCTTCCCATCCTGCTGTCACTGCCCTGGTCCTGGCCACCAGCATCTCTGGTCTGGGCAGTGTCCCAGCCTCCTCCCCACCACCGGTCTCCATCTTCCTGTGAGCGAGAGGGAACTTTCCAGCCCTTAAATCTAACCATGCCCCTCCCTTCTTCAAACCCTGCTCCCACCCCACTCCCCAGCGCCCTCAGGATAAACCCATCTCTCTCTGCCTGATATGGAGTGCCCCCTACCTCTCTGTCTTCTGCCAGATCAGAATCTCCACTTGCAAGGGAGGGGAAAAGGTACAAGAACAAGGCTTTGGGGCAGGACTACTGGCTTCTCCACTTGGTAGCTGTGTTAATTATTTGCTTGTTTGTAGGGGGTTTTGGTGTGTATGTGAAATACACATGTAAAATGTGTATGTGAAATATCCAAAATGTGAAATTTACCATTTTAAGTATATGATTCAGTGGCATTAAGTACATTCACATTGTTGTGGAACCATCACCACCATCCATCTCCAGAACGTCTTCATCTTCCCAAGCCGAAACTTCATACCCATGTGTTACTTAATTCTTCATGCCTCTGTTTTCTCATCTGCAGGATGGGGCTAATGAGTGGATGTACTTTGCACAGTGCCTGGTAGGTAGTTAATAGGTACTCAACAAACATTACTACTATTTTGTTCTCTGGGGGAAAGCAAGTGTGGCAGGACTGCAGGGGTTATCTATAGACATCCAGGGCCTTCACTGCCCAGGATTCATTTCTGTGACTCGGGCAGAGTTTATGACAGCTGCTGAGGAAGCACGCCTCATGCTTCACCTAGGAAGATGAGTCACTTCCTCACCCGATGGGGTTATGAGCCTGGAGATGGAGAAGGCAGGAAGCAGATTGAACACGGGCAGCTGCTTCTTGACCAGGTTGGTGCTCCAGTGACAACTGTACAGGCAAGGAGGGTTCTGACTGGTGGTAGGGTCCCGTCTGGGCCAGGGTAGGACACCCAACTTTTCTCTGTTCTAAGTCGCTCAGGAGGGGCTGGAACAGGCTAAGCTGTTTTCCTCAGTGCTGTCTATTTGGAGCATTGTCAGTCTACAGTTTGCTTGGTTCTCTCCTTCTCATGTTCCACCCCAAGCACACCCACCCCCCTCCACTCTGCACACGTGTTTCCTAGATTCACTCACTCCAACTGTTTCTGGCACTCCTGTGTAAAATTCTCTCACCAATGAAGGGGTGCTGTCCTTATTAAAATGCCTGTCCCCTCTTTTTTTCTGTTCTCTGAGTGGAACATAGATGTGTCTTCCTCAGGGAAGGGAGAGACCAGGCCTGAGGTGTCCCATGTGGGGCAGGCCTGGTCTCTGGCAAGGGCAGGGGTGGATCTCTCCAGCAAGCGGGTTTCATGGTGATGTCTGAATCAGAGGTGGGCCCAGACTGGGAGCCTAGAGGGCCACAGAATCTCCTCCTAAGGGTCCTTAGGTTGGGGACTCCTGTCTCTTGAGTGAGAAATATCAACTATCCTCTAGAAATAGCCACAAGGGAAGAAGGCAGTTCAGCATAAGCAAACCAATCCACTCTTTGGAGTCCCTTGGCCCTGAGCTCAGCAAACGACGAGCTATGTGGCACCGGACAGTTACTTCATTTTTCTAAGGCTCAGTGTCCTTGACTATAAAATGAATGCAATAATTATGACTGACATTCATTATAGGCCAAGCACCATTCAAAATACTTTACTTGTATTAACTTAGTCAATGTTGCCAACTACCTGTGATAACCTTACATGGCCTACCCTGCACAGGTTAGTGTCGTGCAGTGAGTGGTCAGGTCTGAGATGCACATGCAGTGATGTCACAGCTCCACAGGCCAGAGGCATGTGGTGAGACATGAACCATCACTGCACTTCCCCGCACCTGAGGAAGCTTTCGCAGCGTTTCACGTGTACCTGTGACATGGCAGATACTACAGCCCCCTCCCCTGAGGAGGCTGTGACAACAGTGCACGTGTACCTCAGTTGTGACCATCAGCACAAGCCCCTTCACCAGAGGAGGCTGTCTCAGCAGTACCGGGGTACCTCAGAGGTGACCACTGACCACAAGTCCCCTACCTGAGGGGCCTGTGAAAGCAGTGCAGGTTGAGTTCTGACGTGGCGGATACCATGACCCCCTCACCATAGGAGGCTGGCCCAGCAGTGCACAGGTACACCAGACAGGACCACAAGTGCCCTCACCTGGGGAGAAAGCGGTGGCACAGAGAGGTTAGGAGACTTGCCCAAGGTTACACAGCAGGTAAAAGGCAGACCAGTGTTTAACCTAGACTATCTGGTCCCAGAGCTCATGTCCCTAACCTTGGCACTTAACTGTCCCAAAGGACTAGTTTGAGGACTCAGTCATCTGTCCATCAGTCACTAAGCCATGAGGTTTTTTTTTTTTTTTTTTTTTTTTTTGCGGTACGCGGGCCTCTCACTGTTGTGGTCTCTCCCGCCGCGGAGCACAGGCTCCGGACGCGCAGACTCAGCAGCCATGGCGCATGGGCCCGACCGCTCCACGGCATATGGGATCCTCCCGGACCGGGGCACGAACCCGTGTCCCCTGCATCGGCAGGCGGACTCTCAACCACTGCGCCACCAGGGAAGCCCCTAGCCATGAGGTTTTATACAGAGTTGAGCACTGAGTATAGCACCTTTGACTGGGTTCCTGAAAGAACATGGATGTGGTCAGGATAATATCCTACTTCTCTACATGACCTTCATCAGTGAGTATTAAACAGACTGCTCATACCCCCAGGGAACTTTCCTCAGCCAGGTCCTCTGCTTCCAGCCTTCCAGGATGAAAAACCTCAGAGGGGAAGACATCCAGGGGGTAACTTCTCAGTGGCTATGGTGGTGATGGTATAGAAAACTTCTTCACAGCACTTCACAGTTTGCAAAGAACTCTCACCTGGCGTGTCTCACTAAACCTTCATTCCAGCCAATATTGCTGGCACTGTTACCCCGATTCACAAAGGGGAGACAAAGGCAGAGAGAAGTGCCGTCATTGCCCAAATGGAGGAGCTGGGATTTGAACCCAAGTGCGTTTGGCCCCCAAAGCTGATGCCACACTGCCTCCTGGTGGCAGGAAGGACGGTGACAGTGATGAGCATGCTGGAGGCCCCCCGTAGTGGTCCCTGATTCTGGACTCTCCTCTCCAGAGTTCCAGGGGCCTCCCGCCCACACCAGGAGGCAGCCCAGTCTCTCCTTGGACGTATTTATAACTTCCCTTTCCTCCTTGGCACCTTCCTTTTCCAGCCTCTCGCATCTGTGGGAGCCTGACACCAGTGAAGGTGAGGGGCAGCAGGGGTGAGACGGAGAGAGACAGAGCGTCACTGACGGCTTTCCAGGGCAGAGTGGCTTAGGCAGCTGGCCTGCACTCGGGCGGAATTTAGAGGGCCAGGCTGTCTTCTGTTCTGAGCTCAGAAATGTTCCTGAGATACACGGACTCCTCCTAGAGACATTTCTGGACCTCCCCACTTTCTCAGGTGGGTGAGACCTGGACTGGAAATGTTATGGGCCTCCCCACGGTCCCAGGAGAGAGGGACAGGGTTGTGTAACCTGGGTAGAAGACGCTTCTGACACCTGCTGGCACCCTTCACCTCTTCTCAACCTGCGCCGCTCTAGCACAGAGCTTGCACTCAGTAAACAAACCCCTGTTCTACAGAAGCAGAAACAGAGTCTCAGAGAGCTCCCAGCCAGGCTTGAACCCAAACTGGTCTGGCACCAGGATCTGAGCACATATCCACTATATGGCCTCTCAGACCCATTCGATGGAGAACAAACTCCCCTGCAATCCCAGCCTCTTCACGAAATTCTCCTGCCACTTTTGTCTTAAGTGAAATTTGCCCCCCTACCCCTGCACCACTAAATCTGCAATCTTGCCTTTCTCTCTCTCTCTCTCTCTCTTTTAAACTTCCTTCTCTCCTACTAGTAGTCCAGACCCTGGGCTCAGAAGATCCACTTCTCCTCCTCTTTGACCATCCCTTCCTCCTCTCCCTCTCTGCTGGCACCCAGCACGAAGCCAGCTTCACGAAGCCAGCTTCATTCAATGTGGAATGAATGATGAACTTCAGTTCTCCTAATCTTTGTTTTTTTTAAATTCATTTATTATTTTATATTTATTTTTGGTTGCGCTGGGTCTTCGTTGCTGTGCACGGGCTTCCTCTAGTTGCAGCGAGCAGGGGTGACTCTTCGTTGCAGTTCGCGGGCTTCTCATTGTAGTGGCTTCTCTTGTTGCGGAGCATGGGCTCTAGGCACGTGGGCTTCAGTAGTTGTGGCACACAGGCTTAGTAGTTGTGGCTCGCAGGCTCTAGAGCACAGGCTCAGTAGTTGTGGCGCACGGGCTTAGTTGCTCTGCGGCATGTGGGATCCTCCTGGACCAGGGCTTGAACCCATGTCCCCTGCATTGGCAGGCAGATTCTTAACCATTGCACCACCAGAGAAGTCCCCTCCTAATCTTTAAAGCGGACGGCATAGGCAGTCAGCCTGGTTAATCCAGAGGAGAGCAAGAGCCCTGGGAGCTGGAGGAAGATAAATCATGGAAGGCTCCCTGGAGGAGGTTGGACTTGGAGTAATAAGGCATCTAAGAAACAGTGAGAGTAAGAGAGGGCAAGCGAGTGAGAGGGAGTGAAGATTTGGGAAGCTGAGTGGCTCTCTGCTCTGTCACACTTGTTCCTCTAGCTTCAAAACACTTGAAGCGTCCCCACACCCCCATCCCCTGGCCAACAGCACAGCACTTTACAATTATATAGAGATTTTTCACAACCTTTGTCTCATTTGTGTGGTTGGTTGGCTCAGAGGCTAGACTGAGAGTTAGCAAATCTGAGACCTCCATCCTGCCTTGTCCTCGGCCTGCTGTGTGACCTGGGCAATTCCTTTCACCTCTGAGCCTTGGTTTCCTTACCTGTCACGTGGGGCTGTGAACTGTTGCTCAATAAGTGGGAAAACCTCCATAGACCAGAGAGTTCTGTGCCCCAGTGAGGACTATTAATCTTGTTGTTCTAATATCAGCCAAGCCCAGTGGTAGCTGCTAACCAACCACTTGGGAGTCCTCAGAAAAGCATTACACAAGGCCCTGTTAGAAAGGGACCTCAGGGGAGAGGACCCAGCAGGTTAGGGACAGGAGGGCCTGGGGGTTTAATGGAACCAGTCTCAGCCCCAACCTGTCCTCCCCACTGAGGCAGCGCTGGCTTGGGGAGAGGAAGGGGCAGCTGGAGGGGCCTGGGTCACAGGTGAGCTGAGCCCCCCCTTATGTAGGCATGAAGGCTGCAAAGGAAGTGCCCAGAGCCTGTCAGAGCCCAAGGAGGGACAGGGTTCTGGAAGGGCACAGTTTAAGGGAACAGGCAATTAGGGACCGTCACCCCACTATGAGAGGGGCCCTACGAGAAGGGAGATGGGCTAAAATTTTTCTGCCCCAATTTAGAGCATTGCAGGCTGGCTGCTTATTCACTAGCTGTGTGACTTTGGCCAGGCATAGCCCCTCTCTGAGCCTCTTCCTCCTTATCGGCAACAATAGGGGAGCAGGACCAGAAGCTTTCCACAGGGTGAAGTGTTTGATTCCGCAGGAATGCTGGAAGGAAAGCCCTGAGGTGGTCAGGACAGCTCTGTGGAAACACGAAGAAGCCAGGCGCTGGGCCACACTGAGATCCTGGTTTTATAGGAAAGGAGTCAGGGTCAGTCTCCAGCCCCAAGGAATCCTCAGGCTGGTGAGGGATACAAGAATGATGTGGGCTGCCAGACAGGGATGCTTCAGCGCCTCTCCCGTGGGGGACCCTTGGGAAACCTGGCAGGGAGCCCGGAGTCTGGCTTCCAGCTCCTTGTGTGACCTTGACTGAGCAAGTCACTCCCTTCTCTGAGTTATTTTATTTGAAAAATGGGAGGAGGGCTGTGGGGATTGGACTACATTGCTTGCTTTTAAGGACGCTTCTGGCTCTGATGTTCTGTGATTGCCCTGCAGACCTTGCAAAACCTGCTTACATGGGCCCAGCCAGTGGAGGGAACAGCTTCTCAGAATTGCAGCAGCTGCCCCGAAATGTACATTCTGTCAATTTACATGTTAAAAGAAAAGAAAAGAAAAATCCCTGCTGACTAGTCCATTATGGGAAAAAGTTCAGTTTAACACAGGTTAACCCTTTCATTAATTAATTAATTTATTTAAAAACTATTTGTTGAGGGTTTATTATGAGCCAGGTACCAGGTGCCTGGTGCCTGTGCTCTAGAGCCCATGAGCCACAACTACTGAAACTGTAGTTGTAGGGTTTTTTTGTTTTTTGTTTTTTGCCACTCTCTCACTTCGTCCCAGCTTACCCTTCCCCCTCCCCGTGTCCTCAAGTCCATTCTCTACATCTGCGTCTTTATTCCTGTCCTGCCCCTAGATCCTTCAGAACCTTTTTTTTTTTTTTTTAGATTCCATATATATGTGTTAGCATATGGTATTTGTCTTTCTCTTTCTGACTTACTTCACTCTGTATGACAGACTCTAGGTCCATCCACCTCACTACAAATAATTCAATTTTGTTTCTTTTTATGGCTGAGTAATATTCCATTGTGTATCTGTCCCACAACTACCAGGCACCAGGTATACAACCGTTCTGCTCAGGACACGGGACCTGATTGTCATGACTTCTTTCCATGGAGATGTGCCCAGTCCACCTCTTCCTTAAGTCATTTCTTGAAAAAAGCATTTTTTTTCTAGCCTTGTAGTGCCTCTATTTAGTAACCAGACCATCTGAAACTGTTTGAAAACACCCTCAGAACCAAACAGAAATCCATAACTGTCTCTGACATCAGCCTAAGAAATGGAGAGAGGAAAATAAAACTTTTGGCCTATTTTTTCCCCAGGTGGAAACCAGAGCTTCCAAATCCTCCAGGTGGCCTGGCTTGGTGGAAAGAGTCCAAGACCAGAGCCTGAGGCCTGGTTTCCAGGACCAAGTCTGGTACAGGCCAGCTGTTGACCTGGGGGCAGCTCCCCATTCCCACCCCGGCCTGACTTGTCTTTTTTTTTTTTTTTTTTGGCCTCCCAGCTTCCGGGATCTTAGTTCCTCAACCAGGGATTGAACCCGTGCCCCGTGAAATGGAAGCTCAGAGTCCTAACCACTGGACCACCAGGGAATTCCCCGGCCTGACTTTTCATCTATGCAAGAAAGGGTCAGGGACTCAACTATCTGCAGGCCATTTCCACGCTTACATATTCTGTGGCGTGGGAAGTGTTTGTTAGAATAGGGAGAAGCTGGAGGTGGTCCTGGAAAACCAAGTGGATCTGCTCCAGGGGTCCCTGGGGCAGGGAGGCAGTGATCTGAACATCAACATAACCTGGCCCTGGATCACTTAGTCAAGGTGAAGGGCGAGTCAACACTTCCCTCAGCTCAGTTCTGGGGGTTGGAAAGTCTCACTTCGGGGGTCTTGGGCTGCCGTGCATGCATAGTAACCTTCTTCAACAGCCTCCTGGGAGCGGAGTTACTCTCTGAAGAGTGCTTGGTCTTCTCTCCTGACACTGGCTCTGAGACTTTTCAGTTCTCTGTGATGCCCTCTGAACTGAGGCCCAGAGCAGTGGGCATGAAGTGGCTTAACAGTGACACCTGCTGAGCTGCAGCAGCCAGGAGGGGGAAGACCATGGAGTGACCCAGGAAGTGCCCTGGAGTTTGTTTTTTCCCACCAGGGGGAGAATCTATCTTCCACTTGGATTCCTTTCGGGAAATGACTCCTTCTACCAAAGGCATATACAATGCCTCTGCCCTCACAAGGTGACTGACATCTCAGTTTGCTGGGGACTAAGGGATTTCCTGGGACATGGGACTTGCAGTGCTAAAACCAGGCAGTTCTGGGCAAATCAGGATGATTGGTCTCTGGATATGACAAATAGACAGGATACAAGGACCCAGGTTAGACTGAGACAGAGTCCCAGCAGCAGCTGCACAGAAAGGGGAGCTGTTCTTGGCTGAAGCAGACTGCATTCTGTAGCAGCCCTTGGGGGAAGCAGCTCTTCCTATCAATAAGATATCATAGAAAGGGAATCCTCCACAATCTGATGGATGTAGTTCATTTATGTTACTTTTTTTTTTTTTAAAGAACCAATGGATCTAGGGTCAGAAGGTTGCTTAAGGGTTTTTAATCTAGCTCCTATCTAAATATTAAACCTCCTGTGCACCATTTCAGCTCAAAAGACCCCAGCTTTGCTACCTCTAGTTATAAGGAATTCACTCATTCTCAAGCCAGTCTTTTGCCTTATGGGATAGTTCTAATTGTAAGAAACTTATTCCATATGTGGGGCTCTCTGGGTCCCTGGAGCTGCTAACACTGGCCCCAGTTCTTTGTAAGTGTTGTACCTGTCCCTTGACAGCCCTTCAGGTGTTTATGTTCACCCCTCTTGCCCACCACACAGGACCAGCTTTTTAACCATTGCTCATTAGACAACTCACTATCCTGAGCATCTTAGTTGTGCAATGAAATTCCAGGCACAAAGAAACAGTTAGGATTGAGATCCATGGTTGGAAACAAAAAGATGCATGTTCTAGTTAAAATTTCCCTGGTTGTTCTGGTTTCCAGATATGTACTGATGTTTCCAGTGTCTGTCTGCAAATAACCAGCCCTGACCCACTATGGAAGCCACCTGTAATGGATCAAAGGACTCCTCACCTGTCTTCTACCTGGTGGGCATCCCCTCTCTGCTTGAATCCCTCTTCCTCCTTGTCTTCTTGATTTTCCTCTTAATCTCTCTGCTCATTCTGGTGGGAAATGAGCTGATCCTGGTGTCTGTGGTGGCAGAGCCCAGCCTCCACAAACCCATGTACTTCCTCCTGATCAACCTCTCAGCCGTGCACGTCCTCTCTACTACAACCACTGTCCCCAAGATGCTGTCCCTATTCTTGCTTGGGGACCAGTACCTCAGCTTCTCTGCTTGCTTCCTGCAGATGTACCTATTCCATGGCCTTAACTGCTCTGAAGCCTTCATCCTGGTGGTCATGTCCTATGACTGCTATGTGGCTATCTGCTGCCCACTGCACTACCCTGCCCTCATGACCCCACAGACCAGTGCTGCACTGGCAGCCGGTGCCTGGCTCACTGCCCTCCTTCTGCCCATCCCAGCAGTGGTGCAGACCTTCCACATGGCTTTTGACAACACTGTTCACATCTACCACTGCTTCTGTGACCACTTGGCTGTGGTCCAGGCCTCCTGCTCTGACACCACGTCCCAGACCTTTATGGGCTTCTGCATCGCCATGGTGGTGTCCCTTCTTCCCTTTTCCTGGTGCTTCTCTCCTATGCCCACATCCTGGCCTCTGTGCTTCTCATCAGCCCCCGAGAAGGATGCTCAAAAGCCTTCTCCACCTGCAGCTCCCACCTCCTGGTTGGCACCTACTACTCATCCATTGTCATAGCCTACATGGCCTACAGGGCTGACCTACCCCTCAACTTCCACATCACGGGCAACATGGTGCATGCTATTCTCACACCTGTCCTCAACGCTCTCATCAACACGCTGAGGAACAAGGATGTCAAAGCAGCCATCACCAAGATGCCATGTCCCCAGGGCCCAGGGAATTCTGGGACCCTTGATCCTTAGATGCAAATAATTCAGCTCCCTGGACACCAATGACAGAGCCCAGCACAGAATAAACACAGTAAATATTTTTAAATGAATTACAGCAACTCAAATTGACTTCTTTCAGTTGAGCAGACAGCGAAAACCCGGTCCTCAAATACTGGATCAAGAGGTCTTCCCACTGGTGCTATAGAATAATTGGTTTTCACAGTTTTCATCAGTCATTAATGTGATGAATAAAATTTGATCATCCAATCATTTATATTTAAACTCTTTACTAGGACTGCTAGAGACAGAAATAAGCCAGACATAGTTGCTGCCCTCGAGGTATCCATAGTTTAACTGGGGAGTCAGACCCAGAGAAATAATATAAGGTGCTAAGACAGAGAGAGGCAAAGGGGGCTGTGGGAGCCAAGAAGTTAGCATTTGGTTGAATGTTAAAATTTTCTCCTGTAAGTTTTTATATTTTTGGCATTGGTATCACTTGTTTGTTAGCAAATACTCATGTATCAGCAATATAGATGGGTGGGAGGCTGGAAATGATTGCATAAGAAAACCACTAGCTGCTCCAGTCAGGGAGCGGTAATAGGGTCCATGTTCCCATCCAGTGGGATGGATCCATTTTCAGGTTGGATGCCCATTAAAAAGTGAGGCTTCCTGCCAAGAACCAGTGGGTGGAAGTTAGAGTGGCTCCACCCCCCATTACCCACAGTGACCTATTTGGGGGAATTTGTACTTCCAGTCCTGACGATTCTGGCCTCTGTGGATTAAGCAGTCGGATTCACCAGGAGACACAGTAAATCTCACTAAATTTAAAGCTACAGCTTCTGCCTGGTCATTTTAAACCCACTGTGCAAGCAGGTCAGCAGTCAGAAAAAGGAGTTACCATGTTTAGAAGGGCGACTGACCGTGATCTTCAGGAGGAAGTAAAGCCACTCTTACATAATGGGGGCTGGGAGGTCAGCACTCAGGCAAGTGAGCATTTCTGGTTTCTGCCAACTTTAACTCTTAGTGGACAATTAAAGCAACTATAGCTTGATGAGACAGAGTAACCAGGGGCTCAGAACTGTCAGGGATGAGGGTCTGGGTCATGCTAGGAGGGAATCCATCTAGACCCACTGAAGTGACTGAATGTGAAGGGAAAGGGGAAGGGAATCTAGAATGGGTGGCAGAGGAGAGGGATGATGAAGTGTCACTTGCAGCCTTAGGACAGACTGCAGCAGTGAGGGCAGTCGTTAATCCAACTAATCCTTCTCTTAGACATTTCCCTTGAAACTGTGACTAATCAGAATCCTGGAAACCCTATGTCCAAATGGAGTGAACTCGTGAAAAGTGAATGAATCCGAGAGTTTCAAAGGATAGGCTATAGTAGACACAGTTAGTGGTCTTCCCTCTGGCAGCTGAGTGTTGGCTGCTAACAACTCACATATGTATACCCTAAGATAGAGGCATAATGGCCGTTGTTGCTTTCCTTCTGGGGGGAAAGGGAGCAAGAGAGTAACTTTATAAGCAGAAAAAACCAACTACTGGGTACTAATCAGTCTAAGCTTAGATGCCACCTGTTGACAGTAGTACCTGGTGAAGCCAGCTGTTTGGCATCTAGAGACTACGAGAGCCCATGAAAGTTGTATCTTCTCCTGCAGGGGATGAACATCACTAGTCCCCTGGGAAATAGAATATATGCAGGCAGCCTCTCCTCTGTCTATTGCTAGATAATACAAACCAAACCCCTAGAGTCATTTTCAAAAAATCATGTTTCACTACGTCCTTTCCCATGGGAAGGCTTTGGCCAAGGTGACATGTCCTAAATCCTCTCAAAACCTATGGGATGCAGCAAAAGCAGTTCTAAGAGGGAAGTTTATAGTTTATACAACCCTACCTCAAGAAACAAGAAAAATCTCAAATAAATAATCTAACCTTACACCTAAAGGAACTAGAGAAAGAAGAACAAACAAAACCCAAAGTTAGCAGAAGGAAAGAAATGATAAAGATCAGAGCAGGAATAAATGAAATAGAAACAAAGAAAATAATAGCAAAGATCAATAAAAGTAAAAGCTGGTTCTCTGAGAAGATAAGCAAAATTGATAAACAATTAGCCAGGCACATCAGGAAAAAGAGGGAGAGGACTCAAATAAATAAAATTAGAAATGAAAAAGAAGAAGTTACAACAGACATGGCAGAAATACAAAGCATCCTAAGAGACTACTACAAGCAACTGTATGCCAATAAAATGCACAACCTGGAAGAAATGGACAAATTCTTAAAAAGGTATAACCTTCCAAGACTGAAACAGGAAGAGATAGAAAATATGAACAGACCAATCACAAGTAATGAAATTGAAACTGTGATTAAAAATCTTCCAACAAACAAAAGTCCAGGACCAGATGGCTTCACAGATGAATTCTATCAAACATTTAGAGAAGAGCTAACACCCATCCTTCTCAAACTGTTCCAAGAAATTGTGGAGGAAGGAACACTCCCAAACTCATTCTATGAGGCCACCATCACCCTGATACCAAAATCAGACAAATATACTAGAAAAAAAGACAATTACAGACCAATATCACTGATGAATATAGATGCAAAAATCCTCAACAAAATACTAGCAAACAGAATCCAACAACACATTAAAAGGATCATACACCATGATCAAGTGGGATTTATCCCAGGGATGCAAGGATTCTTCAATATACACAAATCAATCAATGTGATACACCATATTAACAAATTGAAGAATAAAAACCATATGATCATCTCAATAGATGCAGAAAAAGCTTATGACAAAATTCAACACCCATTTATGATAAAAACTCTCCAGAAAGTGGGTATAGAGGGAAGCTACCTCAACATAATAAAGGTCATATACTACAAACCCACAGGAAACATCATTCTCAATGGTGAAAAACTGAAAGCATTTCCTCTAAGATCAGGAACAAGACAAGGATGCCCACTCTCACCACTATTATTCAACATAGTTTTGGAAGTCCTAGCCATGGCAATCAGAGAAGAAAAAGAAATAAAGGAATACAAATCGGAAAAGAAGAAGTAAAACTCTCACTGTTTGCAGATGACATGATACTATACATAGAGAATCCTAAAGATGCCACCAGGAAACTACTGGAGCTAATCAATGAATCTGGTAAAGTTGCAGGATACAAAATTAATGCACAGAAATCTCTTGCATTGCTATACATTAATGATGAAAAATCTGAAAGAGAAATTAAGGAAACACTCCCATTTACCATTGCAACAAAAAGAATGAAATACCTAGGAATAAACCTACCTAGGGAGACAAAAGTCCTGTATGCAGAAAACTATAAGACACTGATGAAAGAAATTAAAGATGATACCAACAAATGGAGAGATATACCATGTTCTTGGATTGGAAGAATCAATATTGTGAAAATGACTATACTACCCAAATCAATCTACAGATTCAATGCAATCCCTATCAAATTACCAAAGGCATTTTTTATGGAACTAGAACAAAAAAATCTTAAAATTTGTATAGAGACACAAAAGACCCCGAATAGCCAAAGCAATCTTGAGGGAAAAATACAGAGCTGGAGGAATCAGACTCCCTGACTTCAGACTATACTACAAAGCTACATTAATCAAGACAATATGGTACTGGCACAAAAACAGCAACATAGATCAATGGAACAAGATAGAAAGCCCAGAGGTAAACCCACACACCTATGGTCAACTAATCTATGACAAAGGAGGCAAGGATATACAATGGAGAAAAGACAGTCTCTTCAATAAGTGGTGCTGAGAAAACTGGACAGCTACATGTAAAAGAATGAAATTACAACACTCCGTAACACCATACACAAAAATAAACTCAAAATGGATTCGAGACCTAAATGTAAGACCGGACACTTTAAAACTCTTAGAGGAAAACATAGGAAGAACACTCTTTGACATAAATCACAGCAAGAATTTTTTTGATCCACCTGCTAGAGTAATGGAAATAAAAACAAAAATAAACAAATGGGATCTAATGAAACTTCAAAGCTTTTGCACAGCAAAGGAAACCATAAACAAGACGAAAAGACAACCCTCAGAAGGGGAGAAAATATTTGTAAACAAATCAACAGACAAAAGATTAATCTCCAAAATATATAAACAGGTCATGCAGCTCAATATCAAAAAAACAAACAACCCAATCCAAAAATGGGTAGAAGACCTAAATAGACATTTCTCCAAAGAAGACATACAGATGGCCAAGAAGCACATGAAAAGCTGCTCAACATCACTAATTATTAGAGAAATGCAAATCAGAACTACAATGAGGTATCACCTCACACCAGTTAGAATGGGCATCATCAGAAATTCTACAAACAACAAATGCTGGAGAGGGTGTGGAGAAAACAGAACCCTCTTGCACTGTTGTTTGTGGGAATGTAAATTGATACAGCCACTATGGAGAACAGTATGGAGGTTCCTTAAAGAACTAAAAATAGAATTACCATATGACCCAGCAATCCCACTACTGGGCATATACCCAGAGAAAACCATAATTGCCTCCAACTCTTTGCTATCATTGTGTCTTGATAAATGTCCTTGTGTATCCCCTTGTATGAATCCATGGAGTATTCTCCCTGAAATATAGAACAAGCAGTCAAACAGGTTAGTCATGGGTGTGCATTGACTTCATGTCCCTCTTCATTATCTGCAGATTCTATGTTTGTAAATTCGTTTACTCACTAACCCTAAAATCAATACTCTTGACAATTTCAGGATCACTCAGGGATACACCCAGAGCAGCAAAATATCTGAGTCACCATGTGCATGCTCCCAATTGAGGTCTAACAAGGCAACACTCTGCCCTCTTGTTTCAACTCATACTGTGGACAGGTGTCCTTTCCATGGTCTATTTTTGCCATGTTTTTAGCATTTTTGTTAGTTTTTGGTAATTTCCCTGTTTAAATTGGTACCCAAGCATAGAGCTCAAGTGGTGTCTAGGGCTCCTAAGCATGAAAAGTCTGTGATGTGCCTTCTGGAGAAAATACATGGGTTAGATAAGCTTCATTCAGTCATGAATTACAGTGCTGTTGGCCATGAGTTCAATGTTAATGAATCAACAATATACACTAAATTAGGGTTTTTAAAATTAATTTTTATTGGAGCATAGTTGATTTACAATGTTGTATTAGTTTCTGCTGTACAGCAAAGTGAATCAGTAATACATATATCCACTCTTTTTTAGATTCTTTTCCCATATAGGTCATTACAGCGTATTGAATAGAGTTCCCTGTGCTATACAGTAGGTTCTTTTTTTTTTTTTTTTTTTTTTTTAGTTTCTGCTTTATAACAAAGTGAATTAGTTATACATATACATCTGTTCCCATATCCCTTCCCTCTTGCATCTCCCTCCCTCCCACCCTCCCTATCCCACCCCTCCAGGCGGTCAAAAAGCACCAAGCTGATCTCCCTGTGCTATGCGGCTGCTTCCCACTAGCTATCTACCTTACGTTTGGTAGTGTATATATGTCCATGCCTCTCTCTTGCTTTGTCACAGCTTACCCTTACCCTTCCCCATATCCTCAAGTCCATTCTCAAGTAGGTCTGTGTCTTTATTCCTGTTTTACCCCTAGGTTCTTCATGACATTTTTTTTCTTAAATTCCATGTATATGTGTTAGCATACGGTATTTGTCTTTCTCTTTCTGACTTACTTCACTCTGTATGACAGGCTCTAGGTCTATCCACCTCATTACAAATAGCTCAATTTCGTTTCTTTTTATGGCTGAGTAATTAGTTATCTATTTTATACATAGTAGTGTGTATATGTCAATCAGAAACACCCATAAAACAAGGTTATGTATTTAATCACATTAGTTAATGAAAATGTTGTGACCAGAGGCTCACAGGAAATTAATCTTGTACTCCCCCAAGAAGAGTGAGTGTGAGTGTATTCACAGGGACTTTATAGAACATAACTACCACAAATAATGACAATTGACTGTATGTACTTCGTTATTGTTTCCTAGAATGGCTGTGCCTTTTATACCTCCAGCAGTAATGGATTATAGACTATAGTTCCCATCTCCCCACATCCTCACCAAAATTGGTATTACCCAACTTTCTAATTTTTTCCATCTTTATCAGGCTAAAGTGGTAACTCATTGTTTCATTTGCATCTCTTTGATTACTAATGAAACATCTCTGTAAATACTTGGTAACAACTCACATTTCCCCTTATTGCTTATCAAGAAACTTTGCTCATTTTCTTTGGATTTCCTGTATTATTTCATTGCTTTCAGGACTTCTGTATGTTTGTTCCTTGTCAACTTTAAATATTGCAATTATGTTTTTCAAGTTTGTAATCTGTCCTTCACTGAGCAGAAATTCTTCATTTTGATATACTTAAATCCATCACATTTTCTAACCTTTTGATATGTGGGGTTTTAGCCTTTCCTCATCACTATATCACAACTATTCCCCAACATTTTCTTTCATTAGCTTTCTAGTTTTTTTATACTTATATCTTGAATTCATGTGGAGTTCCTCTCTAAGTTGTAAGGTAGGAATTCTGCTTTATTTTTCTTCATATTTGAAGCTATTTTTTCACCAATCTCTCTCTCTCTCTCTCTCCCTCTTTTTTTTTTTTTTTTTGGCTGCACCTGCATGGCATGTGGGATCTTAGTTCCTCAACCAGGGACTGAACCCGAGCTCCCTGCAGTGGAAGCACAGTTTTAACCACTGTACGGCCAGGGAAGTCCCACCAATCGCTTTTTAAAAAACCTGTCCTTCCTCATTGTTTTATAGTGACATCTTTATCAATATCAAGTTCCCATACACCTAGTCTACTTCTGAGCTATTTATTTTGTTCTATTGTCTACTTGCATATTGGTATGTCAGTACCATATTATTATACTATTATAGCTTTGTAGTATCTCTTTTTACATATCTGATTCAGGAAGCCCCTTCTCACCTTTCATATTTTTTTAAATTGACTGGCCTGTTTGTCTTTAGTCTCTCATTTAAATTTTGGAATATGTTTGTAAGCTCCCTCAAAAATGCAGTGATAATTTTTTAAGACTGCATTAAGCTACTGCTCCCACTTATTTGATATAGCTCCCCATTTATTCAAATCTTCTTTTATGTCTTTATTTCAAATTTTTAATTTTTTCAACAAACATGGTAGTCACTTTTGATAGTATAAACTTCACCATTTGTGTTACTATTGTAAAAAGTATTTAAACTTTTTTTTTCTAGTTGTTATGCTAGGAAAAGAAGACCAGTTTCTAACTAGTATAGAGGTTCCCAATCATAGCCCTTATCACACTGAGTTATAATTACATTGTCATTACTTGTATGTATTCTCCACTAGACTCCAAGCTATATGAGTATAGGCACTGCCTCTGCCTTTTCCATCTCTACATGCCCAGCACCTCTCACAGGGCCTGGCACACAGTAGTCGCTTAATAAATAGTTCAGCCCTTGGCACGTGGTGTCATTCGACATTAGTTTCCTCCCACACTCTGAACAATCACAACATCAGACTCCATGTTTATAGATGGATATACTCACACCCAAAGAGAGAGAAGATGTGTTTCCCATGGACACAGAGTAAAGTAAAGAAAAAGCTGGAGCCACAGTCCAGGTCTCCTGGCTGAGATCCATTTCATTTCCATTAAGCTGTCTCTGCACATTAAGTGTCCCTTCTCTTAATCTCACCAGAAGAACAGATGGCAGATTCTTTAGTCGAGTAAAACCAGAGTCAAAGGTCAGTTTTCCTCGAGAGGGTCAAAGGACCTGGAGGATGATTTGTGGTGGCACAGAATCCCGAGCTGCTCCTCCCCTTGTTCTCCAATCCTCCATACCTGTGGTTCTTGAACTTCAGTGCACTTTGATATCATACTGAGGGCTGTTCAAACACAGGTTGCTGGGCCTCCTGCTCAGAATATTTTTATTCAGTTTGTCTTGAGTGGGGCCCAAGAACCTGCATTTCTAACACAAGTAGGCACACAGTAGGAACTCAGTAAGCATTAGGTTTTAAGTATCATCCTGCAGAACCAATGAGTCGATTACAGTACCCATTATATTGCTCAGCACTGCCCTATAACTTTCTCTTTAATTGCAGTGGGAGAAAAAATGTTTTATCAAAAGTCAACTATGTTCTTTCCTTTTTTAAAAATTTTTATTGGGGTATAATTGCTTTACAATGGTGTGTTAGTATCTGCTTTATAACAAAGTGAATCAGCTATATGTATACGTATATCCTCATATCTCCTCCCTCTTGCATCTCCCTCCTACCCTCCACCCCTCTAGGTGGTCACAAAGCACCGAGCTGATCTCCCTGTGCTATGCAGCTGCTTCCCACTAGCTATCTATTTTACATTTGGTAGTGTATATATGTCCATGCCACTCTCTCACTTCATCCCAGCTTACCCTTCCCACTCCCCATGTCTTCAAGTCCATTCTCTATTAGTCTGTGTCTTTATTCCTGTCCTGCCCCTAGGTTCTTCAGAACCTTTTTTATTTTTTTTTAGATTCCATATATGTGTGTTAGCATATGGTTTTTGTTTTTCTCTTTCTGACTTACTTCACTCTGTATGACAGACTCTAGGTCCATCCACCTCACTACAAATAATTCAATTTCATTTCTCTTTATGGCTGAGTAATATTCCTATTGTATATACGTGCCACATCTTCTTTATCCATTCATCTGTCGATGGACACTTAGGTTGCTTCCATGTCCTGGCTATTGTAAATAGAGCTGCAATGAACATTGTGGTACATGACTCTTTTTGAATTATGGTTTTCTCAGGGTATATGCCCAGTAGTGGGATTGCTAGGTCATACGGTAGTTCTACTTTTAGTTTTTTAAGGGACCTCCATACTGTTCTCCATAGTGGTTGAATCAATTTACATTCCCACCAACAGTGCAAGAGGGTTCCGTTTTCTCCACACCCTCCCCAGCATTTGTTGTTTGTAGATTTTCTGATGATGCCCATTCTAACTGGTGTGTGGTGATACCTCACTGTAGTTTTGATTTGCACTTCTCTAATGATTAGTGATGTTGAGCATCTTTTCATGTGTTTGTTGGCAATCTGTATATCTTCTTTGGAGAAATGTCTATTTAGGTTTTCTGCCCATTTTTGGATTGGGTTGTTTGTTTTTTTGATAGTGATCTCCAAGAGCTGCTTGTAAATTTTGGAGATTAATCCTTTGTCTGTTAATTCGTTTGCAAATATTTTCTCCCATTCTGAGGGTTGTTGTCTTTTTGTCTTGTTTATGGTTTCCTTTGCTGTGCAAAATCTTTGAAGTTTCATTAGTTTCCATTTGTTTATTTTTGTTTTTGTTTCCATTTCCCTAGGAGGTGGATCCAAAAGGATCTTGCTGTGATTTATATCATAGAGTGTTCTGCCTATGTTTTCCTCTAAGAGTTTTATAGTGTCTGGCCTTACATTTAGGTCTTTAATCCATTTTGAGGTTAATTTTGTGTATGGTGTTAGGAAGTGTTCTAATTTCATTCTTTTACATGTAGCTGTCCAGTTTTCCCAGTACCACTTATTGAAGAGACTGTCTTTTCTCCATTGTATATTCTTGCCTCCTTTATCAAAGATAAGGTGACCATATATGCGTGGGTTTCTCTCTGAGCTTTCTATCCTGTTTCATTGATCTATATTTCTGTTTTTGTGCCAGTACCATACTGTCTTGATAACTGTAGCTTTGTAGTATAGTCTGAAGTCCAGGAGTGTGATCCTCCAACTCTGGTTTTCTTTCTCAAGATTGCTTTGGCTATTAGGAGTCTTCTGTGTTTCCATAAAAATTGTGAAATTTTTTGTTCTAGTTCTGTGAAAAATGTCATTGGTAGTTTGATAGGGATTGCACTGAATCTGTAGATTTCTTTGGGTAGTATAGTCATTTTCATAATGTTGATTCTTCCAATCCAGGAACATGGTATATCTCTCCATCTGTTTGGATCATCTTTAATTTCTTTCATCAGTGTCTTATAGTTTTCTGCATACAGGCCTTTTGTCTCCTGAGGTAGGTTTATTCCTAGGTATTTTGTTATTTTTGTTGCATTGGTAAATGGGAGTGTTTCCTTAATTTCTCTTTCAGATTCTTCATCATTAGTGTATAGGAATGCAAGAGATTTCTGTGCATTAACTTTGTATCCTGCTACTCTACCAAATTCATTGATCAGCTCTAGTAGTTTTCTGGTGGCATCTTTAGGATTCTCTATGTATAGTATCATGTCATTGTTCTTTCCTTTTGACAGGCAATGAAATCCTTCCTACCCTGATTCTTTTTTGCCTTGTTGGACAAGAACTCAGAGACTCTTTCTCATCTTCTGTCCCTCTCTTGTTCAAGTGTCTGGAAATATCTATTGCTCTTCTCCTTCCCTCTAGATTATTTTTTTTGTTTTGTCCTACTTTACATTGTCTTCAATTTCTAAAGCTGTCTCAAACCCTTCTTTTACATAGGATATAAATAACATGCATGTATTATATATAAATGCATCGATATCATTATGAAGACATCTGCTTAAAACAAAACAATGACCACCAGAAAAAGTTAAGGATTAGATACTCTTTTGTATTATGTTTTATTCTCAGTAGATTATATAGATTATAATCTATATAATATAGATTATATTAATCTATCTCAGTAGATTATGAAGGAAGTATTAGGGTATATTGAATACCAGGTCTTAGACAGCAGTTGCTCTTATGGCATGTTGCAAGAGCCTGGTGCAATTCAATGGTATTTCCACATCTTACTGGAGGCCTCTTCCAGAGCTGGGATCCCCTCCATTCCAGTAGCCAGTAGGTCAACATTCAGAGAAGACTTCATTGCTTCCAGAAGGCTCACAGGACCCCTGGGAAAAGGTTTGGCAAGGTGCCTATTGCCCTCTCCTACTGGCTCATCTGCCCAGTTATTAGATCCTATTCATGTGAGTAGTCACCACTGGAGGCTTGGGCACCCTGGCCCTAAGAAGAGGAGAAGCATCCCCAAGAAGATGGGCTGGTATGTGCTCAGGGTGTGACAGATACACGTTCTAGGATCTGGGGGAGAGTGTCAGGTAACTGGACAGGGGGCAGGTCAGGTTCAGGATGGGACACCCAGGACAGAAACTAAACTGGGGACTCTAAATCTACCACCTACCCCAGTGCCTCCTCATAAAGGTCTGAGGCACCAAAGAAGGTTCTTTCCTGACTTTAATTCCTGACAGTTCAGAGGCCTCAGCATCAAGAGACCAGAAGTCTGAGCCCAAGCTTCTCTGATACTGAAGACTCATGATTACAAAGCCAAGATTCTGAGAGTAAGTTTTAAATATCCTAATATTCTATTATCTTAAACCATTATTAGATTATAAGATTCTAAAGTTCTCAGATTCAAGGTCTATGGTTTAAGAGTTTAAAATTTTAAAACTTAGAAACAAAGATTCCAAGGAAACAAGAGTAAAAATAGAAAATTCCATTATTTAGAGATTGTAGATTCTTAGAGTCTTAAATGATAAGATCTTTAGAATCTAATTTCCAGTGACTTCAAATTCTTAAAATTTTAAGTCAAAAAGTGTAGAAATCTGGAATCTTTAGTTCTATGGCCTTTTACCTAACTACTGGTGGTACCTGAACAAATAAATCAACTTTCCAGCCCATCTGCCAGGAGATGCTTTGCACCTTTTGAGATGGTGCTCAGAGGCAAACTTAAACCAAGGTCAAAGCTGCCAACTTGCTCAGTCACTTCCTGGTAAGGCCAGATTGTCTATAACGTGAACCTTTCCTCTGCCTTCAATTTCATCATTATGTTGCTGGAGTGGACTCCAATTACTTTTTGTGTGCCCAGCATCTCTTCCTTTTAGAAACTGCAACTCCCCACTCCATACAATTCTGATGGGATCATCAACCACATACAGAATCTCCTCCCCCACCTCAAGGGTGGGCACATGACTCTGTCCGACTAGAAAACTCCCATACCCTGAACACAGCAATCCTTCCACACATGAGCAGAGGGACTCTTCAAGCAGTAATATATACAATGGGAGAAAGAGCATTGTGCACTCTCATCACCTGGTATTATGACAGGTGATTTAAGGACAGTATAAATGCTGTGAGTCAAGATTTGCTCCTGGTCAACTTTTCCATGAGGTGGAAAGAGCCAGGGCTGGCTTATCCATGGACACAGTAGGTGCAGTGCCTAAGGCTCACCATATTTTTAGGAACCCATGAAAATGTTTTAATTTCTTTTAAAATCAGAAGAAAAAAAGGAATACAATCCAGCCTGGATTATATTCATCTTCATAACAATGTAATTGTAAAATATAATCTTTTATATTTTTGTGTAGAAGAAGGAACTCAAAAAGCAAAAATACTGAGGATCCATAAAAGTTGTAATGTGGCTTTGGAAAGAACCTGTCTGAGAATGAAACCAGCATGGGAAAAATATCTTTGAGAGATAGAGCAAGGAGAGCAAAGTTATCACGTGAATCTCTGGATCGGCCATGTCAGAAACCTAACTATCCCCTTGGACTCCCCAGTTACGTGAACAATGGATTCTGTGTTTTATGCAAGCTGGTGAGTTGGAGGCTTGTTATTCTGTTGGCTTCCCAGAAGCTTCCTATGTTGTGGAGTTCCCCATCTTCTCCCACTAAAATTGCCTTTGCTTGCTTTCCCGCTTCCCTTGCAAGTACAGCCCAGGCATGTGACCTAAATTTTCTGGCCCAACAGAGATTTTTGTGAGCTACCTAATATCCTTTAGTAAAATTGTTTGCTGATTAAGCCAGCCACAGTTGGTTTCTGCTATTTGCAAGACTCTACAAGGTGCAGCTAGTTTGAGCTGGGCTCTGTCCCTTGCAACCAAAAGTGTTCTAATACACAGCAGAGCCCTCTTCTGCCCCTGCCCCTTTCTCAGGGGACAGAGCCAATCACTGGTGGTATCTTCCCAGTAGTCAAAGCTCATTTGTCCCTGGAGAGAGAATGGATCAGACTGAGTTCTAGCCAGGGCAGGACAACAGGGACCAGGAAAGCTATAGAGTGCAGCTTGAAAAGTCAGTGTGATTTCAGGACTCTCTCTTTTCTCCCTGACTCCAGCCTCTTGTTTACCCAGGACCTTCCCTCTGACATCATTCTTGGGAGGTGTGGTGTAAGAAAAAGCAGTTTGTTCGTTACTTTCTCCCACCCACAAGCACCACAAATATTCTCCCACAGAGAAGTGTAAGAGAGGTGCCTCTCCCTCTTCCCAATGCCTAAATGGAGAGAGTAGGCAAGTAGGGAAGAAAAAATTTTTATCTATTTGGTGTCCTTGAAGTAGAGAACCCAATGACAGTGACAGAAAGAGTATCCCAAGAAAAACAGCAGGAAAGTTCAATGAAATAAAGAACTAATTCTGCAGCACTAAATGGTGCAGCATATTTCAAGAAAACTTGGTGCAGGAAGATTGATACCTATACATATCTTGATTAAGTTATCAAACTCCAAGGATAAAGAAAAACTATTTTGAACACTTAAGAAGAAAAAATAATTCTTGTATTTCTCCTCAGCATCATTCAATGTTCCAAATAGTGAAACAATATCTCTGAAGTCCTTCAAGCCTAAAGGCAACAGGCAAATATTCTGAAACATGAAGGAACTCAGGAAGTATGGCATCTATGTGCTCTTCACTGAAAACCTACTTCATAAAGAAATCCAGACAACCAAGAGATAAGTCAAAATAAAGAATTCTGGAATAGAGAAGCATGATAAAAGGATAATGGTGAGTACTAAATAATCCACTTATATACAGAACTAAGACTTAAGAACTCTGGGGATTATAACTGCAGAATAGAAATTAATGTTATAAACCTTGACAAAGTAAAATTACTAATATTTTTGAGAGTCCAAAGGAAATATGAACAAGGGTACAAAGTTAATATCTTCTAAAATTGAAATGAGAAATTAAAAATGACTCCAATCTCTCAATATTTTTATAACCTTTTAATTTTTTAATCATTATGTTGTTTTTAAGAATTAGTATCTCTTGAGCTGAATATACATTTAGCTGACCTTCATTGGTTTCTCCAGTTTCATTTCTGTTTCTTTTCCTTCTATTAAATTTAACTAAAATAAAACTTAACTATTTATATATGTATATATATATATTTTTTTCAGATTATTTTCCACTATAGGTTATTGCAAGATATTGAATATGGGGAGGAATAAATTAGGAGTATGGGATTAACAGATACAAACTACTACACATAAAAATAGATAAGCAACAAGGATTTACTATATAGCACAGGGAACTATTTATATTTTTAGTGGGACATGTAATAATAAAAAATAAAAGAAGCTTTATTTCGAAAATAAATAAAGAGGTTCTGTCCCAGCCAATGAACTAGCAAAACTGCTGGCTTTCTCCCACAATCTCAACTTCAAAGAGCCAAAGAGGAAAAACACCAGGATGCTGAGAAAACTGTACAAAATCTGTGGTGTGACAGGACCTTTTTAGAACTGGTATATTGGAGAGTGGAAGTATTGGTTTGGGCAGGAGGCAACCTTGAAAAGTTTTAAGAGGAGGGCTTCCCTGGTGGCGCAGTGGTTGAGAGTCCACCTGCCGGTGCAGGGGACACGGGTTCGTGCCCCGGTCCGGGAAGATTCCATATGCCGCAGAGCGGCTGGGCCCGTGAGCCATGGCCGCTGAGCCTGCGCGTCCGGAGCCTGTGCTCCGCAATGGGAGAGGCCACAACAGTGAGAGGCCCGCGTACCGCAAACAAACAAACAAACAAAAAAAGTTGTAAGAGGAGAAAACAAAAGGGGGGCTATTGGAGTTCTGCTTTGCCTTCTCTCTCATCACTGTCTCGGGACAGAAACTGCCTGCCCCCCACACCAGCAGCAACTCAGAACTCCATTCCAAGTGGCCTCAGCAAAATCAGGGCAGTACAGAAGCACTTCTGAGGAACTGAGAAACATAGATGTGAATAACTGATTTAGGCATTTTCCCAGGCACTGTTCACCTCCAAAACCCCAGAACTAAGTAAGTATAGTCTAATTACAGTCTGACCTTAATACTGCTTCTGCCTGTGGGGCAAGGGGGTGACTTGACCTCTTGAGGACTGCCTTGTTGGGGAGGGAGGGATTGATTTTCTCCAACTGGGGGTTCAGCTGCTCTGCACATCCTAAGCTAATTGGGACTGACAGAGTTTGGGTCTGGCCTTCCTTCATATGCATTGCCTGATAGTGCTAAACCAACACCAACAGGGGAAAATGAATTAGTAGACTAAAATAACAAGGCATTTGAGGTGCACAACCATTTTTAAGGAGAAACAATATACTGGGTGACATATTTCAACAATATCACAAATATTAAAGAAGAGAGACCAAGAATTATAGTTAGCTTATTAAATATACGTATAATGACACTGTAAGACATTAAGCATGTATAACACAAACAAAGAAACAGAAAAGATCCATACAGAAATAAAGATGAAAAGTATAGGAGTGGAAATAAAGAATACTATCTATGAAGTTAACAAAAGAATAGATATAACTGAAAAACCATTAGGAAATTGAAGGACTACATTGGAAAAATGTGCCCAGAATTAAGAATGAAAGAACAAAGAGGAAGAAATATTTAATATTAGATATTTTTCTAAAACCCACTAAGAGATATGGAGAATTTCAACAGAGAACAGGAAACTAGGGTAAAGAATCAGATAATAATTCTAAAATTGAAAAATACAATAACTGAAATTAAAATTCAGTGGATGAGTTTAACAGCAAATTAGACTGCTGAATGAAAAAATGAGCTGGAACATATGTCAGAATAAAATATCCAGAATTAGGCATGAGACAACCAAAGCATGACAAATACAGAAGAGAATATAAGAGATATACGGAATGAAGAAAGAAGGTCTAACAGGGAGCCCTAGAGGCAATGGGGAGACAAAATGGGGAAAAAGCAATATATGATCTAATGACCAAGAAGTTTTCAAAACTGACTGAAGACATCAATCTATATATACTCAAGTAATCCTATAAACCCTAATCAGGATAAACAGGCATATCATAGTAAAGTTGCTAAAACCCAAAGACTGATAAAAATTCTTAAAGCAGCCAGAGAAAAAAGACAAATTTCCTTCAAGGAACAACCTTTATACACTGACACAGATTTTTCAACAGAAGCAAAGGAAATAGAAGATCATGTAATAATATTTTTAAAGTGATGTTAGTAAATAATTGTCAACCAAAAATTCTATACCCAGTAAAAGTATCCTTTAAAAAAGAAAACCAAATAAAGTCATTTTATGACAAACAAAAGCTGAAAGAACTCATCATCATCAAGTTCACAGTAAAGGGTGTTTCAAGCAAAAGGAAACGAAATCCTGATGATAGATGGGCAGGAACAGACAGAGTGAGATTACCCACACACCCACCCACACACACAATGTTACTTAGCAACAACTAACTAACTCCATGGTCCTTATAATGACCATCTCAAATACTAGGGATATTAAGCCAGTGCTAACTCAATATCCCCTCCCAATTCACTACACATGTAAGACCTTTGCACAGGAAACTCAAGACATTGTTGAGAGAAATTAAAAAGACCTAAAGAAATAGAGGGATATACCATGCTCATATATTGGAACACTCAATGCTGTAAAAATGTCAAAATTTCCCAAAATGATGTATATATACAATGAAATTCCAATAAAAATCCAAGCAGAGTTTTGTGCATGTATGTGTGGAAATTTAAAACCTGATTCTAAAATGTAAATGTAGAGAGCCAAGAATAGAAAAGATAATCTTGAGCAGAAGGTGGAGAGGAGGAAGGAGAAAGAAGAAAGAGGTGGAGAAGAAATAGGGAGAAGAAGAAGAATTTGAAGAAGAAAGTGGATTAGAAGGAGGCGGGGAAGAGAAAGGAAGAAGGGGAGGAGAAGTAGGGGTGAAGGATGAGAGGAATTTGAGGAGAGTGAAGAAGATCTACGTACCAAATAGTGCAGTAGAGAATGGGAGAGTGAGCTGACACTAAGATTTTGGGGTGATGCTGAAGATCCAGTTAAGATGGGTGAGGATTTGGGGTTAAGGAGACTCAGGTCCCCAGCATAACAGAGTTCTCTGAAGAATTCTCCAGACATGTTGTTTCATCTGATGTTCACAACATGCCTGTGTGGAAGAGATTATTTTCCCCATTGTATAAGTGAACCAAGCAGGGGGATGACCAGCCCGTGTCACGCTATGAGTTGGTGGTGGATCCCCAACCATAGAGCCTGTGGCAGAGCTGGGTGCCTGGGGAAGGGGGCCAAAATCTGCTCACGTGGGCTTCCTCCGCAGGAGCCTGGGCAGCTGAGCCAGTGTGTGGAGCTCGTTTGTGTGTCTTGAACAAGTCCCTGGCTCCTTCTGGGCCTCAATATCCCTATCTGGACAGATGGACGGTGGGGTTCTATGGTACAGGTCTATGGTTCTGGAACCCCGTCTTCTGTCCATCCCCTCTCCACAATGGGAGGGTGGCACAGAGCTCTGCCTGCATTCAAGGCAGTGGAGGGGCCCCCCAAGGAGGGAGATCAGAACACAGGGAGCTCAGGAAGCAGTCAGTGATATATGAGGACAAGGCACTCTGAGAACAAAGCCCTCCCCTAGGCCTTTCTTTTCATATTCCTGAGGTAAACAACCTGCCCCTGGGGTGGGGTCGGGGAAGAAAACAAGACCAGGCTGGGCAGCAGGAGACCAGGATTCCAGTTAGGCTTTGTCACGGCCTTGCAATGTGTCCCTCACCAAGTCCTTACCCATCTCTGAGCTTCACTCCTCTCCCTTTAAGATGAGGGGCTTGGACCAAGATGTCTTTAAAGGCCCATCTGAATCTGACCCTTTGGAATGTTAAAAGTTGCTTATAGATTTGGGGATCTCAATGTTCTTTTTTTAAAAAATATTTATTTATTTATTTATAACCTCTTTATTGGAGTATAATTGCTTGATCTCAATATTCTTGAAAAGGGGCTGCCTTCAATGGATATTCTGAATTAACTACTCCCCACTGCATTTTCCTTTGAATCAAATTGGTAACACTCATTCATTCAACACGCATCTATGAAGAAGATCCTCTAAGCTAGGCATAGGAAATAGAGAGATGAACTAGATACAATTCCTATCCTCATGGAGTCTACATTCAAGTGAGAACACAGACAACAAGTAAAGAAATGAACAAGATAATTACAGTTTACATAGCACTATTAATGAAATAAACCATCTCCAAAATACATAAATAAATAAACCATCAGATACATGGATGGCAGACCTAGCCAATAAGTGTGACTTCAAATAGGTCACTTTTCCATTATGGGTCTCTTTTCTTTCTCTAGAAGAATAACAATCCCAGGCTTGGGGAGGGGATGAGCACAGGGTGATTTTCTTGCTGCACTGCCACCAAAGTGAGAGAACAGGAGTTCTTTGGGGGGAAACAGTTCATCCATGATCCAGGTGAGAAGAGCAGACTCACCCTCAGGTCACAGGGGGACGGGGAGAACAGAGGGGGGAAGGGAGAGAGAACCCACAACCAATATCACTGAGCACTTGCTCTGGGCGGTGCACTGTGTCAGGGGATTTAGGTCACCGTTTCAAAGTCTCAGGACAAACAAACCAGCCATGTGGGCATCTGTGTCCCCATTTTATAGAGGAGGAAACAGGTGTTGAGAGAGATGATGTGACTTTATACAGTGGCAGAAAGAGGATTCAAGATCAGTTTCTCTGACTCCAAATCTGATGCTGATTCGGGTATTAGAAAGATTTTAATGAGATAAAAATAAGTATAATACTGAGACTTTGTATTCTTTGGAAAGGGAAGGGAAGAGATGTGTGAGGGCTGAGAGGTTAGGAGAGTCTTCCTGGAGCAGGTGCGTTGTCAGCTGGGCTTTTGAGTGTAAGTGGGTTTGAGCCAAAGAAGAAGAGAGAAACAGAGAGCATGGGGCATTGGACTGAGACCTGGTCACTGGCTCAAGTGAGAGGTGCCTAAAGGTGGCTCAGGAAAGATGAGGCTGGAAGTGTGGGCTGGCCCAATTAAGAGTCCAGGGTGCCTCACTGTGGACTATGGTCTTGGTTTCTGGACATTCAGGAACTGTAGGAGGTGTGCAAACAGGGAAGGGATATAGTACAGGAGAGAAGAATTGAAGTCACAAGACCTAAGTGGTGTCATGCTTCCCCCACTTCTTAGTCGCTTGACCCTAGACAGTTTACTTAATTTCTCTGAAGCTCAAATACTTCATCTATGACATGCCTGACTTAAGAGTTGTGTTCATTATTTTTATCGTCAAGGACCTGGTCCAGGATCCATCATTTAGCAAGTGTTCAATAGATGTCTATTAAATGAATTAAGATTAAAAACTGCCTATCCCAAAGACCTAAACATAAGAGCTAAAAGTATAAAACTCTTAGAACAAAACAGAGGAAAAGCTTCATGACACTGGATTTGGCAATGATTTTTTGGATATGACAACAAAAGCATAGGCAACAAAAGAAAAAAAAGATAAATTTTTATTCTTTTCTTTGTCAAAGGATACTATCAAAAGGAGTAAAAAGGCAACCCACAAAATGGGAGAAAATATTTGCAAAGCATATATCTGATAAGGGATTAACATCCAGAATACATAAAGAATGCCTACAGGGCTTCCCTGGTGGCGCAGTGGGTGAGAGTCCACCTGCCGATGCAGGGGACACGGGTTCGAGGCCTGGTCCAGGAAGATCCCACATGCCGCGGAGCAACCAAACCCATGCGCCACAACTACTGAAGCCCGTGCACCTAGAGCCCATGCTCCATAACAAGAGAAACCACCGCAATGAGAAGCCCGTGCATCCCTATGAAGAGTAGCCCCCGCTCTCTGCAACTACAGAAAAGCCTGCACACAGCAACGAAGACCCAACACAGCCAAAAAAATAAATAAAATTTTAAAACTATACATATTAAAAAAAATAAAAATGGGCCAAAGACTTCAATAGACATCTCTCCAAAGAAGATATACAAAAGGGCCTAAAGCACATGAAAGGATGCTCAACATCATATTAGGGAAATGCAAATCAAAACCACCGTGAAATACCACTTCACCCATCAGAATGACTATCATCAAAACAAACTAACAAATAAAAACAAGTGTTGGCAAGGATGTGGGAAAACCAGAACCCTTGTGCATTGCTGTTGGATCATGAATGTAAAGGCCTAGCCTGGGGCCTGGCCCCTAGTGAGTGCTCAGTACAGGACAATGCTACAGAGGTGATGGTGATGACACACTTCATACAGTGCAGCACTAAAGTTCTGTTCTTAGATGTTGAAAACAGTTCTGTGATTATCTTTGCACTTGTACTTTTCCTGTAAGTGAACAGGGTACCCCTGAGGTCTGCTCTCCCCTCAGAGGGACCCAGCACAGGACGGGCGGGCCTGCCTCAGTCACACACTCACATACCTATCTCCCTTCTCCCCACCTCCCAAGGTTCCAGATGCCCTAATTGGCCTCCAGAGGGGAAACAGATTTCATTGAAGGGCCCTAATTAATCCCTAGAAATCTGGGTCCCCACATTCTCCTCACTCCACACCAACTCCCCAGTTACTTGTTCCAGACAAGAAAGGAACTTTGCAGACTCCCTGAGGAAAGAGAGGCCTTGGGGGGAGGTCACGTGTGTGCTCTGTGCTGACAGTCATAATGAGGGCCAGGAGATCCTGCCTCATCAAAGCAGACCTGGAACTTGCAAAATGAATGCTAAGTACGTTTCCCTGCACCTGTTCTGGCTGGACACCCACACCCAGCTTTGCCCCAGGCTATAGGCATTTGTGTTCTCACCTGGCTTCCCGTGGGCATCTAATTCTGGTGGCTCTGTTCATAGAGCTCAGGCTGTCCCATGGTTCTGGAGGCACGGTCTGTGTCACTGCCCTGGCAGGGCATCACTGATGGAGGTCCTGCTCTCACAAGAGGTACTTCCATCACACACTTCTGCTCGTCCTTCAAGGCCCAGAGCAAACACTCCTCTGTAAGTCTTAGCCGAATTCCAGAGAGGCCACCTCGCCCTTCCTGGGGCACCCATGGTTTGTGGCACCTGGCCACAGTCTTAGGACTGTCGGCCCTGGAGCAGAACTGGTCATGTGCATCTCACTCTTCCTGGCCAGACCCCAGATCCACAAGCACGTAGAAGCTGAGGCAGAGGAGGCCTCTTTCTTGGTTCTATTCTGCTGTCATCTTTACTCCAAAGTGGATGCCCTGCACTGCATTCATAGTTATTATTTAACAACAGGTTCTATAGTAAAATAGAAAAAAATACATAAAATTTCCTTACCGCAGGACTCCTCTGAGCCTTCATTATGTTCATGACCTTTGTGAGTCTCTAAAAGGTTATTGAGATGCAACAGTTCCTAAACTTTTTTGACTACATATCTTTTTGACTGACTCTCGAGCATCTTATGGGACCAGTACTCTATAGAATCACTCTGGAAAATTCTGACCTAGATTACAACTCACACGTACCCAGTCCAACTGGGGGAAAGATCATTTTACAGCTTCATCTTATACCACATGTCCAAATAAACCCTGAGTTAAAGAATGAAATGTGGAAAATGAAACTATAAAAACTAAAGGAAGGGGCTTCCCTGGTGGCACAGTGGTTGAGAGTCCACCTGCCAATGCAGGGGACATGGGTTCGTGCCCCGGTCCAGGAAGATCCCACATGCCACGGAACGGCTAGGCCCATGAGCCATGGCTGCTGAGCCTGTGCGTCCGGAGCCTGTGCTCCGCAACAGGAGAGGCTACAACAGTGAGAGGCCCACATACCACAAAAAAAAAAAAAGAAAAAAGAATCTGCCTGCCAATGCAAGGGATTGGCAGGGACATGGGTTCGAGACCTGGTCCAGGAGAATCCCACATGCCGCGGAGCAACTAAGCCCGAGCGCCACAACTACTGAGCCTGCACTCAAGAGCCCGCAGGGCACAACTACTGAGCCCACATGCTACAACTACTGAAGCCTGTGTGCCTAGAGACTGTGCTCCGCAACAAGAGAAGCCACTGCAATGAGAAGCCCGCACACCGCAATGAAGAGTAGCCCCCGCTCGCCACAAGTAGAGAAAGCCCGTGCACAGAACGAAGACCCAACACAGCCAAAAATAAATAAATTAAATAAATTAAAAAAAAAAAAACTAAAGGAAAAGTAGCTCTGGACTGTGGATTCTCCGAGCCTGGCACTGGGCCTAGTTCACAGTGTTCTGTCATTGTTTGCAGAATGAACTCAGGGTTTATGTGTCACTGACAGACAAGCTATGTAGGTACCTCGATTTTGCATCTTGAATAGGCTGCTTCAGCTGTTAGACTGACACGTTTCCATTTTGACCATATTCCTCCTATGAAATTACATCTAGGAAACTAATAACCTGACCCTTGAAAAAGCTCTCTGATGGTGCCAGCTAATGTGACATCACATTGGGCCTGCATAAAATAGCCTTTCGTCCAAAGTGACTTTCCCATGGTCCTCTTTCTGGACTCTGAGCTCCTGCAGGGTAGGCTGTGCCCATCCCCTTCAGTGAGCACGAGCCCTACTCAGCAGTCTCTGCAAAACCTCTGGGCAAGTTTCTGGCTCACCATCCTATGTCATGGGTTGGAATGTGGTATGCTGGGTGGGCTCCTGGTTGGGGACCTGGGGCCTTGGATTTTGGTCTCAGGTCTGGTCCTAACATTCTAGGACAACTCGGGAAATCCTACCCCACCCCGAACCTCAGTCAGGTAAAGTTCAGAGACCTGCAAACCCTGAAAGAATAGAACCAGCAATGAGGGTGGGAGCTCAATCAGCAGAAGCCCCTGCCCCTCCCTAAGCCTGTCCTGCTAGGCTCTCTCACCCTGAGGTGGGATAATCCAGATGCCCCTCCTGCCCACACCTCTGGAGTGTTCTGTTTCTTTCACAGTCCTACTCCAGCCCATGTCCCCACCCCAGACAGTGGGTGCAGAAGCCCTGGCTCTGGCTCTGCACTGACTTGCTAGGTGGCCACTGTCCCCTCTGGACCTCAGTTTCTCCATCTGTACAATGGGGGATTATAGGAGATCACCTCTGGGCCCCCTGGGGCTCAGAAATTCTCTGGTCATCAGCAGCAGGAGGGAGAACAGGCAGCATCCTTCCCACCTGAAGCTGTGGGGACTCCACAGAACAGGCACCCTTTGGGGCTCGGATCTCCAGAAGCTTCTGGAGGGGCTGGAGCAGGGGTCTAGGCAAAACGTTGACCCCACCCCGTGCTGTCTTCAGGGCTCCGGCGCCTCCAGTGGCCAGTTTGGGAAGCCCAGGCCTGGTGTCAGAGCTGAAGAGAGGGCAGGGGGAGGGCCTGGGAGAAGGGCTTGAGCAAAGGCACGGAGGAGGGGAGCGGGGAGGCCAGCCTGCGGGTGCAGACAGCTGGGGGAGCTGGGGGACAGGTGGACAAGACAGGGCCAGGTCATGCAGGGTCTTCAACGCCAAGCTGAGGGCAGCTGAGGGAGGGTTTGGCCCAGGGAGGGGCAGGCGTGGTCAGATATATGCTTTAGAAGGGTCGCTCAGACTGGAGATTAAGGAGCAGGTGGCGGAGGCTGGGAGACCAGCGGAGAGGCTACAGCACTGATCTTGGAAGAACCGAGGTAAAAGCAGTGGCTCTAATGGAGGGGGACAGATGGATTTGGGGGACACTTAGAAGGGGAGCTGCAGATCTTAGCCTCTGACTGGCTCTGGGCTTGGGGCCCTACTTGCCTCCGTGAACAGGGACAGAAATCTTACAGGTAGGGACTCTGACACCTGAAGATGTCAAAGGCCCAGGTCACACAGCAGGAGGTGGGGGGACACACTGGTCCAGAACCCAGGCGCCTGGCTACCAGCCCCGACCCCTCTCCCACAGCAGCACAAATTATAGAGATGAGACTACACAGTTTCCACGGGCCTCGGACGCCAAGCCCGGGAATGCAGAGCATCAGGGAACATAGCAATTTCTTCATATTTGGCGGCATTTCTGGATTTTCTTTTTGCCTTCCCACAACAGGGAGCCTTCCAGTGCTGATGCTAAAACACACAGCCTGGAAGCTTGTGGGCCAACTCAACCCCCTCAGTCTTTTATAAGGAGAAAGCACAAAGCTCAGAGAGGGAACGAGAATCACCTAAAGCCACACAGCAAGTTAGTCGCCCAGATTTTCCCAAATCCCAGAACAGCTCTTCCACACCCTGGTAATAAAACACAGAAGCCCGAAACAATAGGCCCAGAGAAGGAAGGATCTGACCCAAGATCATCACAAGTGGGTGGCAGAAGCAGGACCTTGGGCCTGGGTCAGACCTCTGGGGCCAGTGCAATAGCCAACTAGTTGTCTCCCCTTCTGTGGCCTCCCCTCCATGGCTGCAGCCCTGTGAGGAATTCTGTGTCCTGACTCCTTCCCCTAGCCATCCTTGTGCCCCCATCTGTCTTGCTGGGGCTGGTGCTGGGATATCTCCAGGCTGTCTTCAGTTATGAGCCAATAAATATGAGATGTGCTAGGTGAGGAGAGGCTGCTGGGGCCAGCCTCACCACCACCGCACTCCTGCCAGCCTCTGCGCCAAGGAAGATTGGATTTTGTGTTGTTCATTTTTTATCTCCATGTCAGATGGGGAGATACAGGGCGTGGGCAGTGGATGATTTTATCCTTCCCCCACTATCGGGTGCAGCACTGAGATGGAGTATGTGATGTCCTCAGGCAGCCTGCTGCCCTCATGTGGGGAGGTCCCCCACACCAAGCCACCAGCCCTGGGCTCCTTCTCTCTGCTGGGTCAAAATGACATGCAAAGAAGAAAGAGTGCTGGGTAGGAAGACAAGGGACCTGGGTTCAAGCCTTGGCCCTGCTGCTGATGCACTCTGCGACCTTGGGCAAGTGTCTGAAGACATTGTGTGTCCCTTCTCTGTACCAAGCCCTGTTCAGGGAGGCAGGGGCCACAAAGAAACATCAGACCTGCTCCCTGTCCTCAAGGAGCTGGCAGTCAACTCCCAGTAAACAGACATCCATGGAGGGGTGGCAGACACTGGCGATGGTATGAAGGATGAGGATTTTCCAGGAAGGGAGTGAGGGAAGGGGGAGAAAGGAGATGTTCAGGCAGAGGCAGAGGCAGAAGCGACTGCTTGAATGAAGCATGGCAGAACGCAGTGAGTGACCAACGTGTGCTTAGAAACCCACCAGTATGGCTGGGGCATAGGGTAGAGGGAAGCGGGGGAGAAGAGTTTTTCTGTTTTTATAAGTTTATTTATTTTATTTATTTTATTTTTGGCTGCATTGGGTCTTCACTGCTGCACGCGGGCTTTTCTCTAGTTGTGGTGAGCGGGGGCTACTCTTCGTTGTGGTGTGCGGGCTTCTCATTGTGGTGGCTTCTCTTGTTGCGGAGCACTGGCTCTAGGTGCATGGGCTTCAGTAGTTGTGGCATGTGGGCTCAGTAGTTGTGGTTCATGGGCTCTAGAACACAGGCTCAGTAGTTGTGGCCCATGGGCTTAGTTGCTCCGCGGCATGTGGGATCTTCCTGGACCAGGGCTCGAACCCGTGTCCCCTGCATTGGTAGGCAGATTCTTAACCACTGCGCCACCAGGGAAGCCCAAGGGAGAAGAGTTTTAAGCAGGTAAGCATCGTATCAGATTTGCATTTTAGAAAAATCTCTCCAACTGTGAAAAGCAGATTTCAGGGGGTTGTGATGAAGTATGAAGGCAGGGAGTTGAGTGAGGAGGCTGATGCAATGGTCCAGGAGAGAGAAGATGATGTCCTAGATTAGAGCAACAACAGTGAAGCCAGAAATCATCATCATCATCATTATGATGAATACTACCATTAAGTGTTACCATGGGACAAGCACAGTGCTAGGTATTTACATCATTGTTTCTAATCCTCACAACAACTCTTCAAAGTAAGCTATTATCCCCATTTTGTAGATAAATTAAGGAAATTAAGCCTTGGGTGAATTAAAAGAGTTGCCCAGGGGTTTCCCTGGTGGCGCAGTGGTTGAGAGTCCGCCTGCCAATGCAGCAGACGCGGGTTCGTGCTCCGGGCCGGGAGGATCCCACATGCCGCGGGGCGGCGAGGCCCATGAGCCATGGGCGCTGAGCCTGCGCGTCCGGAGCCTGTGCCCCGCAACGGGAGAGGCCGCGACAGTGAGAGGCCCGCGTACCGCAAAAAAAAAAAAAAAAAAAAGAGTTGCCCAAAGTCACATAGCTAATAAGTGGCAGAGGCAGGATTTCCACCCAGGTCTGTCCAACCCTAAAGCCCACATTCTTTCTACTATGTTCTACTTCCTGAAAAGGAAGGCACAGCTTCCAGAGAGTCTAAGAGGGTATAGAATCTATCTGACTTTTGTGATTGTTTAGTTGTGGAAAGCAAAGGACAGAGAGGATTCAAGGAAGCTGTGCAGGCTTCTGGCCAAGGAAGCTGGGTGAATAGAGGGAGCACGGGAGGAGGAAGGGGTTTGGGGGCAGTGGATGGGTTTGGTGGTTGAATTAGAGGTCAGTTGGATATCTGGGTGTGGAGCCAAGCCCTAGCCTGGAGACAGAGATTTGGGTATCATTGACAAACAGGTGGTCGAAGTTGTGTGAGCAGATTAGGTCATTAGAGGGAAATGTATAGCAAATGGAAGATTGAGGCTGCAACTTTGGAGAATTCCAGCCCTTAGAGGATGAGAAACAGGAAGATTTATAGGGAGAGTGGTGTGATGTAAGGTCAGCCCAGGAGGAATGGAATTGCTATAGGAAGGTCAAGGAGTAAGTGGTTCCTGATGCTGCTGAGTAGTCAGAAATGTGAAAGCCAAAAATTGGGTTTAGGGACCAGCAGGCAGCAGGCACTGGGAACCTTGCAAAGTAGTCTTCATGGGCACAGTGTTACCAAATGGTTGGAGGGGTAACACATATATACATCCTACCCATGGCCCTGGGGGAATTTTTGACCCTGGCATACTAGTGAATCCTACCCACCCTCTCCCAGAATTTCTGAGTTGGGTGAGGAAAGTAGCAGTGTTAGGAAGGGATGTAGAGGAGAGATGTGAAGGGAAGAAAAAAGAAGACTAAGAGAAGGAGAGAGAAAGTTTGGGAAATGCATAAAGACTGTTATGGAGGTGTGATAACTGAGAACGCCCCAAGAAGAAAAGGACACTTTAGTTTGATGCTGTTTTCTAATAAAATTGTAGTTAGCAAGGAAAAAGCCATAGCCCACTGTGGCTGAATGTTAAATGAGTGAAGAAGAGCAAGAACTATGTGTAGGGGCTTCCCTGGTGGCACAGTGGTTAAGAATCCGTCTGCCAATGCAGGGGACATGGGTTCGAGCCCTGGTCCGGGAAGATCCCACATGCCACGGAGCAACTAAGCCCGTGAGCCACAACTACTGAGCCCCGTGTGCCACAACTATTGAAGCCAGCGTGCCTAGAGCCTATGCTCCGCAACAGGAGAAGCCACCACAACGAGAAGACTGTGCACCACAACGAAGAGTAGCCCCTGCTCGCCACAGCTAGAGAAAGCCCATGCACAGCAACGAAGACCCAGTGCAGTCAAAAATAAATAAAATAATTTTCCGCAGAGTGGGTGCCAGGTCTACATAAGGCCCAGTAATCTCCTTGGAACCTCACGTCTTCCTAGTAAAGTCAGCACCGTCATCCCCAATTTACAGCTGGGGAAACTGAGGCTCAGAGATATTAAGTCCTTCCCAGGACTACATAAGCAGTAAGAGACTTAGCTGGGATTTCCCCTCTGGCCTCATGAGTCCAAGTCCAGGCACCTCCTGCTGCTGCAGCTGCCTGTCTTCCCCGGGAATCAGCTTCATTCAGAGAAGAGCTCTCACCCGGCTCTGCTGTGGAACAGCTGTGGCTCTGGGCCAGTTGCCTCCCTCCCTGGGTCTCAGTTGAGTGGGGAGGGGTCCACAGGATTTCTAAGGTCCGCTCGCCTGCTCTTCCAGTGGGTTACAGTCTCCACCGCCCCAGGCGTCATCCAGGCCGCTCCCACTCCTCCCTAATAATTAATCTCCAGCCAACAGTCCCAGCTGCAGTGCTTTCATCATCCAATTACTGGAGTTGCTGGCACAATAAATCTTGGTCACACAAATGCAGGCAAATCTGCAGCTATTTTCATGGCCATTACTGTGCATAGGACATTGGGACTCAGGTCATTTGCCTTTTTGATGTGGAGAGCTGCCCCCCTCGGCATCTTTCCTGTCTTCTTTCATTTCTCATTGGTAGCTGCCCCACCCCTCCCCTGTCCCCTTCCACTCATATCCCCCTAAGCACACACTCCTCCCTTCCCCTCTCCTATCTGTAGGCAGTGGGGTCAAGATCAGAAGACTCTGTGTGACCTTGGCTAAGTCAATTTGCCTCTCTGAGCTTCTATTTCTTCACCTGTAAAACCTCATAGGGTTTTGCGAAAATGAAATAACCCACTGTGGCACACACCTTACTGGTGGTACATAGGATGTTCGTTGGTGGTCTCTGCTATTTGTTTTAATGGCTACATATTTATTGTGTATTAGGAAAAATATAATTAATACATCAAACTTGTCATCTCCTGAGTATTATTACTTAGGAGACAGTGAAATTAGGTATATACATAAAATGTGCTAAAGAAAAATATTAAGAATAATACATGCATTTAGCAAAAAATCATGGAGGAGACATGAGACTGAGAGAAGCTTGGAAACCCTGAAATGATAAATATTTGTTCTGCTCTCCACCCCGCCTTGCTGTGGAAGGGAGTGTGTGGGGAGCTACAGAGGGTGGGAGGACTTGTCCTGCTCCGAGAAGTGACCCGATCTAACCTCAGAGCCCTTCGTTCGTGTGAGAAGCCTTTCCCGATGCCTGTTCTATGCAGGCCTGTGATGGGTGCTGGGGATACAGCTCAGATGGCAGGTCCCTGCCCCACACAAGGTGCTCCCGGTCTCCCTCACTTCTGAATGAACCCCTTTCAGGATCTGCCAGCGTTGCTGTCATGACCTTTACCTGACAGGATGTCGAGTAGGCCCTCCCCTGAGCCTCCCATTTGGGGAACTGCCTTGCAGGCCCCAAGCTGAGGACCAGAGGCTCTAAGACCACATACACTCCATCAAGAGAGACACGAAGGAGCATGTAGGACACATAACGGAACGTAGGAGGGAAAAGGGCAGAAGTCAGCAGTAGCCTTGTGAGGAGTACTCTGTTCGTGCTGAGAAGTTACTGCCAGGATGGAGGTGGAGAGGGTTCCAGAGCTCCTCAGAGAAATGGACGTGCCTGATCGTGGGCAGAAAGCTGGGGGAGCTGGGAACCCCCAGGCCCACCCTTGGGGGTTCCTGAGCGGCACAGGGGCTGGGATGAAGTTTCTGGTAGAGCCATCCCGCGGCAGGACTCCCACTGAGGGCGTCCGTCCCAGCCAGCCGTGATGAAAGGAACACAGAGCGGTATTCCAGGAAGGACTCAGAGGACGCCCTCCCAGTTCCCCTTGGCCATAGGCAGGCATGGAAGGAGATCACGGCAGTTCCCACGCTCCACGCAAAGAACACGCAGGTTACAACAGGGGAGGGATCCGTGGACCGTTCAGACGACCTCCGACCACATAAGGGTAACAGCATCCATAGAAGGGGCTGCACCTTGGGCCTCTGACAGAGTCACAGGAAAGCTCAGCTGCCATCTCTGAGTGAGGTCTTGGCAGCAGAGGCGGCGGGGGGAAAGAACACCGTGCCAAGAAAACCATGCCCACTGTCTCTCAACTGACGACGGGTCTGCGGTCTCAAACAGAACAGGACTGAGGCAGATCCTTTGCTCATGCACACCCAGAACTTCCTCCTCTGGAAAGCCACCGCCCATCTCAGGGCATCTCAGTTTCTCCTTGGGGACAACAGAGTTAATAAGTGATGCCTCAGGACAGTTTTGAAAGACTGGCAGAGACTGCTGCCCTGCCACGAACCCCAGGCATGGGTGTTTAAAATTCCAGGTTGTCTGTGGCCAGCAGGGAGTTGAGGGAGATTGCCACCTAGTGGTCAGTGTTGGCAGTGCCATGGAGCTACAGTGGTCTGGGAGACCCCACTCTTAGATACAGGCTTGACTTTAACTGTATGACCTTGAGCAAGTCACTGATACCCTCTGTGCCTCAGTTTTCTCATCGAAAATATGGGATAATGATGCCAGCCTCACAGAGCCATAGTGGGCATTAAACTAAACAACTGTGCTGATGTACCTCTCTTGGGCAGGTCCCTCAGTAAAGTTTTGATACACCTGGATCTTGTCCTAGCCGGACTCAGAGCAAGGGTCAGCCCCAGGAGACAGAAGAGGAGGTGAGTTCCCCATATTTAGATGCAGGGCAGGCATATCCTAGGCCCAGGTCAACCTCTCTCAGGCATGGCAAGGAGGAGAGCCTGCCCTTGGCCCCAGCATCCCCCAAAGAAGACAGGCATGGGCTTCCCAGCCCAGAGCTCTCACACAGCCATGCTCAGCCCAGCCTCAGACACCCAAACCCAGGGTTTCCCAGGACCACCCTGTACTAATTAGAAGAAGGTGCACCCTCTGGGCAACTGCAGCCTTACAGGTACATGCAGAGCTTGGGGAGCTCTGCACTGACTGGATTTCAGGCCCCACTTGCCCCTCGGCAAGGCACTTTTGTATGATACACCAAAAGCAGCAGTGCTGCCCAAACACATCACTTACCTGAGCCCCTGACTCTGAGACCCAGCTGCCCCTAGCTGGCTGGATCAGCCTCACCTCCCCGGCAAGTCTAAGTGTGTCTACAGCTGTGGACCCTTGTCAGGCCCCATTTGGCTCAGGGAGGTCTGATGAGGACCTGAGCTCAGTGTGAGGCTTCTGCCCTCCGTCTGCAACTCCTGAAGGATTGGGATACTCACTGGCCTGGAAGGCAAACATGGAACCCTAACCCCCAAGCCCGACCAGAGTTGTAAGAAAGTTGTTACTCTCCTGCCAAGAGAATCTTCATATAAGGGGTGGAAGGCAAGTGACACATCAGACTTTGGCCTCAAGGTTCAGCTTCCCCTTTGGGTCTTTTCTCACTGATTCCCGCAGCCACCACCAGGCTGGCCTTTGGGAGCCTCGCTCTCCACTTCCAAGGCTCCAGGTCAAGTGTGCTCACCCAACCATCCTTCAATACCAACAACCCAGTGGAAGCCAGGCTGCAGCGTTAGGTCAGGCTTTAGGAAAGGTTTTTGAGTAACAGCACAAAACATGGCATGAACCTGGATTTCTGGAATGGCAAAGAAGCTGTTCCTTAGCTCTAGCCGGCGAGCCACTTAATGGCACCTCCCTGAATCCAGGGTTCACTTTAACCTGGGCTACCAGGGATCATCCTCTGGGTCATTTAGATGCCATGAAGTCTTTTTTTTTTTTAATTTATTTATTTTTGGCTGCATTGGGTCTGTTGCTGCGCACAGGCTTGCTCTAGTTGCGGCGAGCAGGGGCTACTCATGATTGCAGTGCGCAGGCTTCTCATTGCGGTGGCTTCTCTTGTTGCGGAGCACGGGCTCTAGGCGTGCGAGCTTCAGTGGTTGTGGCACGCGGGCTTCAGGAGTTGTGGCTCACGGGCTCTAGAGCGCAGGCTCAGTAGTTGTGGCGCATGGGCTTAGTTGCTCCACGGCATGTGGGATCTTCCTGGACCAGGGCTCGAACCCATGTCCCCTGCATTGGCAGGAGGATTCTCAACCACTGCGCCACCAGGGAAGCCCTGCTATGAAGTCTTGACCAAAGGAATGAGGTCAGGAAAGGCAGAAGTGTCCTATCCTGCCTAAGCCCCACCTTTGAGTTCCCAATTTTGGAGAATCTCTACTTCTCCAAATAATTGAAACTGGAATGGTCATTAATTCATTCATTGAACAAGTATTTATTGAGTACCTACTAAGCTAGGGAATGGAATAATATAATGAACAAATGGGTGTGTCACCTTCCCCTTAAAGCTCGTACCTGTCCATAGGACTTGGCCTTAACATGAACTCCATGGCCTAGAACCATCATTCAACTTCAATAACAGGAACTTGAGTTTTTAAGCCAGGCACATGGAGTAGCAGGATGGGTGCTGATGCTTCAGGACCATTTTCCGATGTCTTGACCCCAAAGAAACCTGGGTCTGGGGCCCCTGAGAGGGAGTTAAAGAGAGGGGTATCGGGAAACAGTAAGGAGGAACTTTGCCTTGTGGCCACAGTGTGACCACCAAGGGCAGAACATGACAACTCCGACCAGACACAGGATCAGATTCCTGTCTGACTGATGGGTACTACACGAACATTAGTGCTAGCAGTCTCGGTTCCTCCCACCCCATGGGCCTGGCGAGAGCGTGAGTACGAGGGGGGTGAGTGATAGATGAAGAGGTAAGTACTGTAACATAGTACTACTCAAAGAGTAGTCCATGGGCCTGCAGCATCACATTATATGGGGGCTTGTTAGAAATGCAAATTCTCAGGCCTCACCCCAGACCTACTGAATTAGAATCTTGGGGTGGGGCGGGGAGAAGGAAACTATTAAGAAAAACTCTCCAGGTGATCTATATGCACACATGAGCTAGAAAAGTACTACTACCACACTGTGTGCATGTGATGGGCTAACATATTCACTACAGGGAAAGATCATAATTATGGCAGTTCCCATTTTTTTTTTTTTTTGCGGTACGCGGGCCTCTCACTGCTGTGGCCTCTCCCGTTGCGGAGCACAGGCTCCTGACGCGGAGGCTCAGCGGCCATGGCTCACCGGCCCAGCTGCTCTGCGGCACGTGGGATCTTCCCGGACCGGGGCATGAACCCGTGTCCCCTGCATCGGCAGGCGGACTCTCAACCACTGCGCCACCAGGGAAGCCCCCCATTTTTAAAATATCTGCTATGTTCCAGGCACTTTTGTCTAAGTTTAAATACCTTATCTTACATAACCTTCACAGCAACCCCTTGAGACACTTTTATTATCCTAGTTTTTGCAGGTGCAGAAATTATAGTTAAGATACCTGCCCGAGTCATTTAACCTTTACGAGACTCAGTTTCCTTGCCTGTGGGTAGGAGACAATGTCTTGCCTCCCTGCTTGCTGTGAGGATTAGAGACAATGTATGAAGGTCCACCCACATGGTGTGATGGGCTCAAACCTGGCACTGGTGCAGCCCCAGGGACTGGCCCACAGTGGGGAAAGGCATAGGCATTGTTGCCATCTCCAACTTATGGCTCAGTTGGAGACCTGCCCAGAGCGCCTGCAAGCCCTGACCTCACTCGGCACTAAGTCAGCTTCACCTGCTATCAAGTTCTGTTTACCCGTCAAGGGAACCTATGCTCTCATTTCTGATTCTATTCCTGGTTGATGACAACAAAATCTATGTTTAGGATGATGCTGGGTCTTGGAAGGCAGCTGCTCTGAAGGTTGAGGGTACTGGAAAGTAATTTCCAGCTAGATCTAGGCTCCCAAGGAGAGAAATTAATGTATTTCTCTTAGATGAAACAGAAGGGGAAGCCCTTTGGTTTGAGAGGCCACTGTAGCGACCTTGTTACTACAGCGATCATCACCACCAGCCTCTTACTAACTGCTGAATACCCACCATGTTCCAGGGACTTAAGAGGCACTATCTCTGCTTCACATCAACCTGCAAGGTAAGCATCACCCACAGTTCTGCCTCTTTGCCACATGACAAAAATACAGGTTTGGAATCAGATCTGACTTCATCACTTACAGTTGCGTAACATTGGAATATCTCATGTAATTGTTGAATTAAAGGAGAGAATGTATGTATAACTCAAAACACACAGTAGGCACTTTATAAGTGTTACTCCCCTCACATCTTCTTTCCTGTACTGTGCTATGCCTGACCCTATGGTGGGCACAGGAGAACAGCAATGACTCAGACCAAGTCCCTTCCTACTTGGGGTTGAGATTTCCCTCTTCTGTATACAGACTGGGACATTCCTTAGTAAGGGAGCAAAAGGTCTGGGGCAAAGTCAGAAGGTTGGGCAAAATTATGCGGCCTGTGGTTTGCTAAGGATGTGACGGAGATGAGGCAAGATGGCTGTGCAGCCTTGGACTGCCCTCCTCAGTGGGCCCTGCCTTCCTCCCCTCTATCTATCACCCTCATTTTCAACATTCTACTATCCAGTGTTGCCAATGAAGAACAATGGGTGAAAGGTCGTTCATCCCCTATTTACATGAAATTGCACTATTTCCTCGAACGCTTTTGAGGACTCACTAGGTCATCAGATCCACACAACTCCCTGGTGAGTGGCGGGGCTAGGAGCATGCTCCTGCTGTAGCTGAATAAATGGGTTCCCAAGGAGGGCCAGTGGCTGACACAAAATCACCCATCAAGTCAGTGTCAACCCAACGACCCTGGACTCCTGACTCCTCCGAGTCCAGTCTTTCCTCCATTCTATCCCAGTGTCTCTCCTGGTAATGTACCCTTTTGGTAATACTGTCAATCAAACTTTAGTAGACTAGACTGAAAGTTAATTTCTCATGGCTTGTAGTTCTGCTCCAGGTAAGTGACTAATAGGTTGTAGTAACAACTAATCAAATTTTCTCTGAGTATGGGTAGTTATATTCTTCTGGCTGCAAGCTGTATACATCCAGCCCAAACTGGCTTAAGAAATAAAATAATAATCAAACGATGGTTGGGGGTTATAGGTTCCCATAACAGGGAGGACCCTAGTGGATTATCATCGGGACTGTTGCGGCCAGGCTCCAATTCTTTCAGGCTTCTGCCGCATGCATCATCCACCGGCCAAGGAGAAGGTGGCTATCTGTGTTTCCAAGCCTCCAACCTCTCAGTTTAATGCTTCTGGTAGAAAAGAGAGCTTATCTGAAATGGTATTCTTTTTCCTTTGGATCTGCTATTACTAAATCCCTAAGAAGGTAGGGGAACAAAATCTCTTAAAGATACTAAAACTCTAGAGAGGTTTGAACGTTCGAATTCCCAAAAGGTGTAATAACAATACGTACCAAAGTTAAAACCATGGCATCAGCTCTTTTGTACTCTCTTTTGGTATAAGGATATGTTTTATACTCATTGGATTTATGTATGTTTTAGCTACTATTTGGAATGTTCAAAAGGATCAACTACACTAAATTTGTAACTGGTATTTATGTTTAAGCCAGTTTAATCAAATTTGCCATTGTTTCAATATTCAAGAGGTTTTCAATGTTTTATTGAATCTGAGTTTAATAAATTGAGCACTAAAGTTTATGTAGTAGTGCATATTCCTCTGAAGCTCAGAGGTCCTTCAGACATTAAGCAATCTAAAAGAACACACGAAAATAAAATAGATCACTAGATTTTTAAAAAAATGATTATATAAATAATTTTTGTAAAACAATTTTAAGAGGTAAATTAGCAGTTCTCCGAACTTCATTTATTCTTTCATCTTTATATAACTCAGTGTTATGATGAAAGGTAGGCCCATTTGAAAGCTTGTCAGTAGTCAATTTGTTTGAAGAGGAGCAGACTGACCTACTGATAGAACTTGAGTTATGTGGAAACATGTGTCGAAATTCAGCCAGTGCACTGAGCATTTCAATGGAACAAACAGTCAAGTAAAAATCATGAGTTAAGTTAAAGCTATCACCCCACTTCACTGAGGTAAACATTTGTGGACTCTCCAGCTTCAATTTGAGAACCTCAAGGTTATTTTCAAAATAGAAAAAGACGTGCAGTTGACAGCATGGGGCTGGTGTCAGACAGGGGTGATTCTGTGCACCCCAGTTCCTGCACTTAATAGCTAGTATGTAATATGCAACCAAACCAGTCATGCTAATCTCTGTCCTGCTTCCCTCGGTAGGTAACTATGTTCAAATGACAATGTGTAAAAATGCAAAGGATTATTATTAATAAGATTTTCTGAAAGTAAAAGTTCTTATGAAAAGCAAGAAAGTGCTTCAAAATCCATTTTTTGAAAGAAGCTGGCTACAAACTAGATATAAGTATTAGGCTGATAATCATTTCAGTTTCTTTAACAAAAGCAACAAAAATCAGAAACAGTAGCCATCAGAATAAAGCTCTTTATTCACCTTCCTTGTTTCAAAGAGTCATGGTAGTTCTTGCAGTACAGAGAGCATTTCTGGCATGTGGCAGCACAGAACCAAGGCACGCTCAAACACGCTGAGCCCCAGCATCTCCGTGGAGTGACAGTTACAGAAAACCCAATCAGGGACAGAGGGGAAATGCCAGTGAAATGGGAACCCCAGGTCAAGGCTTGGCTTTAGACTTGGGCTGTGATCCCGGGACATCCAGGCAGGACCAAGCTCAAGCCAGAGAGCAGCTCATTCCCAGGAAGTACTGTGACTGGCCTGGATACAGGCCCCCACAGAGAAGATTCCTTTAGGACAAGTGCTCAGCAGGCTGAGAGTGCAAGCCACCGAGGGACACAACATGCTTCTCCCTTGGGGAAACTTGCCCTGGCCTCTCAATTAGCTCCAGAAGGCCAAGGGCCTGTGACTTCTTTGTCCACTCAGCGTAACTTTACTGCTGTCTATTATGTGCCAGGCCCTGTGCCGGGTGCAGAGGACAAAGAGAGGAATCAGACACAGTCCTTACTTTCAGGGAATTGAGAATATGAAAGAAAAACCATATATTTATAAATAAGTCATTGTGACTCAGGTAAAAAGGATGCAGAAAGCAGTCAGACAAACTTGGCTCTCGAGGAGTTCACAGCCTAGCAGAGGCCGAGGCTAGGTTGCAACACGGACAATAACACAGGGCAGCCTGTGATAAGGACCAGAGAGGCTCAGGCCGTGTGCCCTGGCAGCACAGGGAAGGATGACACAACAGCCAGTGGATGACGCAGTGGGGAAAATTCACAGCTTATCAGAGAAGGCTGAGCAGCCTAATCTGGCCAAAGTGGCAGTAATGAATCCTACTGCCTCGGGGAGGGGATTGTGCAGCCTCCGGCTGACCTCTGTGGGTCCCTTGGGCTACCCAACAGGCAGGGTGCAAGGTCTCTTATCTATGGATGCAGTTGCATGATATCCTGTGGATATCTGAGGGGAGACTGGTGACCAGGAGGAACAGGTCCAGATAACAAGGGTCCCTGGTAAAGGTTAGGAGCCTGGGAGTGAGTGAGCCAGGAGGGCCTCTGGGGTCAAAGCACCACAGCCTACACAGTCCTCTCTTCATGCGCTAGATTAGCGACCTCCAGTCTACTTTCCTCTTTTCTTCACAGCTGCCATCAGCTGCCCTATCTTTTCCATTCTCCAACCTGACAGTGGCTGAAATGGGCTCAGTTAGGGGACCAGTATCAATGGTATAGGTCCCAGAGCCCTGAAGACCTTGGGTAACTGACACTAACAGAGTTGGAGTGCCTACAGCTGTTTTTGTTGGTCACCTGGCACAGAGACAGCTTAAAGTAACAGGGCTGGGTGGGAACTTGTCTGCAGCCTAACCTGTGTGGGTCTCTTTCCCTTCCCACACATTTTGGGGACTAGCTGCAGCCTATTGTCATTTCTTCTTCACAGCGGCCACCACCTACACCATCTCTCCAGCCTGGGCTTCGTGTCTGCACTCCTTTCTCTCCCTTCCTAAAGGTGTTAGGACTCCTACTTGTTCTTTTCCTTCACAGCTGCCATCACCTCTCTGTTCCTCTCTCTAATCCTCATTCTGGATTACCCCTGTCCCCAATCCTCTTTTCTGGCTATTCGTGAAATATACACATAGCCCCTGCGCCTACTAAGAGATTCATTGCTAGGCACCAAGGAGAAGCAAACAGGAAGCAAAGGGGAAGGAGAAAAGGGAGGGCAGTTTAGAGATGGATGGACTTCTTATGAGAACTGGACATCTGTGGTCCACACTGGCATGTGACTGAGCTCCCTTCTTCGACTCCCTTCTTGGATGGCCCCAAAGAAGTCTTCGTATTCTCATTTTCTCCATCCTTTAGCTCTGGTTTTAGAACTTAGCCACCTTCCCTATTCCTGTCTATTTGGGGTATGGTGCCCACGACAGCTTTGCTGAACACGGAGTTCCCACTAGTCGGGAGGTGACTGCCCTTCAGCCCTCTCCCCTCCCCAGCTCCTCCCTCTACCACTGACTCCGCCCACTCCCAAAGCCCCATCCCCTCCACTTGCCAACTTGACAGAGGCCTTCTCTGATAGTGGCTTCAATATAAAGAAGTACAGATGAGTATTCATTATTTCACCCAACAACTGAAGGTCCTACGTGCCAGGCTAAATGTAAACACCCTTTAGTAGGCAATTAGGAGCCAGACATGATTTTCAACCAGGGAATGGCAATAGAAAGTATCTCACCTTATGCCTAGACACTCAGTTATAGAAATATTTAGATAAATGTATAAATGAGTGAAAGAATGATCATAACTGTGTATTGGGAAGATAACTTTAGCAAATGTATGAGAGGCTAAGGGGATTTTTAAAAGCCCCTCTAAGCCCTGGGCTTAAGCCATACGCTGAAGTAGGTGAAGTTAATCTCTACTTCCATCCTGTAGGACTCCCTGCCATCTGACTGGTAGGACTGCAACCCCCAGCCTCCTAGGCTGTGTTCCACGACTAAGACTTGCTCTCCAGGGTCATTACTCAGCACGAAATATATTTACCTGATGCCTGTTTAAGGCATTATCCGCCCAAATAGGGACAAAAAAGGTATCTCTCATGAGAGAATATCTGTCACAGTAACAGGCTCATGGGGGAAACAATCAAAAGTAAGAGCGACCATCTGCTTTCATCTGAGAGAACCAGCACTGGCCAAGTTCGGCCCCAAATCTATTAGACAAAGAGGCATCCCTACTTCCCCAACAGGGATTTCAGTAGGTCCGAACAAATACGCCTGATTCAGAGCTTTGGGAGTCCAGAGACCTTCCTAATGGTGAAGACCTTCTCCATGGGTAAAGGAGCGGCTGGGCCAGGACAACATTCTGAGAAAAACAAACTGAGAAGCCCAGCAGCCTGGGCAAGCTCTGGGGCAGATGGCTCCGGGCACAATGACATCAGGAGCTACCATCGCCCCAAGTTAGAGCCCAACATCTACACACTACCCTACCAGCTGCATTTGTTTTCTTGACTTTTCTCCCTCTTCTAGCCCCATAAACTGTGAACTCCTTGAGGGCAGAGACCGTGGGAAGTTTTGTCCAATGCTTTAAAGTCCTAACCCATGTCCATTTCCCATTAAGAACGATCCTAATAAATGAACTTCAAGTTGATCTTTCATAGGAGTCATGCCATCAGAAACAATAAGTACCATCATCAAGGCCCACTGACATTGAGCTTCTCACTTTCTCCCTAGGAGATAATGCTTTCTGGATAAGGGAAGGTTGAGTAGAGCTGCAAAGCTGGAGAAGGTAAGTGACCTCATGATCCTACTATTTTGCCCAATTCCTCTAGAACAGTGAGCCTGTAGCGCTCTGAGCACGATTAGAAGGATGTGTGTGTTTTGTTATTAAAAACAGAACAACTCACCCACATCTTCCTCTGTGCCATGACACCTGCTTGTAACCTCGTACGTGGATGAGTGGCGAGTCATTTGAAAAGCTGAGTCCTCTGACTTCCATTTTGAGATAAGAGTCCTATATGCAGCCAGGACTTGCTGATCAGGGAGCATGCAGGCACTCTGCCTTTCCTAGGGATGGGAAGAAGGGAAATCACAGGCCCAATCCTCTCATTTTACAGATGGAGACCTGAGGCCCAGAGAGTACAGGTGACATGCCCAAGGTCCCAAAGCAAGCCAGTGGAAAAGCCAGGACTACATCATGGTCTCTCAACTCACACTTCAGTGCCCTTTTGACTGCAGTAGCTATGGCAAAATTTTCATTTTGCTCTTTGGAGAAGTGAAAAAAGGCAGGGAGCAGAATATTACGATTTTGGATTCTCTGCAGACTTCAGTAACCTCTGTTATCCTGGCCTCCACTGTCCTGGCTGTGGTCGCCTCCTATGGTAGCCCTTCTATGGAAAGTTGGGTCCTAAGCCAATTAGTTCTGAGCTGGCTCAGAGCTCCTACCAGGGTTGGTGCAGTCCCCTTGCACGTGGCTCAGGATCTCTCGGTCTGTAAACAGGCGGAAGGCAATCTGCTCACACTCCCGCTTGGTCCCACATTCAAACAAACACCCAAACAAGCCCTCCTTCTCCAGAGCAGCCAAATCAGAGTAGCCACAGGGCCCGCAGTGCAAGATCCAGGGACGGGACCAGCAGGCAGCCTCCAACGGGCTCTGGTTGAGGTAGATGCCAAGGTCGACCCTCCGTTTCTTATTGGTTGGGTGTGAGTACAAGAGCCATGATTCTGACAGGGTTCTAGCTTCTGGCTCTAGCCTCAGTGAGCTCTCCAGCAGATGGCTCTGCTGAATGGTAGGAGCATCTTTGCCAGCAGGGTGCTGGCACCCATTTGGGATCTCCAGGGACCGGAAACTCACCACACTGCCTTGGCAGCCATGAGGGGGCTCACAGAGCTGTTGGCTCAGAGCTGGTTTCTGAAAGCATTCACCATGGTCGGTGCTGAGAGCCTCCGCCCGGCACCTGTTTGGTGTCCGGGCACTGCAATACAGCACAGCATGGCCAGCCTTCCCGGTTACCTCTGCCACTTCGCACTCCACTGTCACCATGGTCTTAATAAGCCTGCCATGGTGCCATGTGGCTCCTAGGTCATCACTATAGATCATCAGGGAATGAGGCCTGGCTTTATATGGTAGCCGAAAGCAAAAGAACCGGTAAGGGATGTAGTAGGCGTATGCAGGGATGATCAGCCTCCCCGACTGCAGCTGGATGCCATGACCTGGGCCCACAGCAAACGTGGCCCAATGTTCCACCTCTGGGCCAATGACCTCCTCGGTCAGGTCCCTCACCTCGCTCCATGAATAGCCAGCATCCTGACTGCAGATGAAGCAGAGGCGGGCAGCATTCCTGCCTGACACAATCTGTTGACGCTCAGTGACATGGCCCCGCACACAGATGAAGAATAGGTACACACGGCCACTCTTCTGCTCCCACACAGGACAGGGGTTCATGGTCCGATGCCCAGGTAATGTGGCTTCCATCAGGGGCTTCAGGGGTTCCCACTAGACAAGGGGAAGGGAGAAAGAGCAGGAGTGAAAGATTAATAGGAAGACATGAGGCTCATTAAAAGCATTAATACTGGGGACTTCTCTGATGGTCCAGTGGTTAAGAATCCGCCTTCCAATGCAGGAGATGTGGGTTCAATCCCTGGTCGGGGAACTAAGATCCCACATGCCTCGGGGCAACTAAGCCCGTGCACCACAACAAAAGATGCCGCATGGAAAGATCCCGCAACAAAAGATCCTGCGTGCCTCCACTAAGACCCTATGCAGCCATAAATAAATAAATAAATATATTTTTTTAAAAAAGCATGAATACTTCTCAGAGGTAAGAAATAAATGGTACTGAAATCTATAAAATCATGAAGGCCCAAGTGTTCACTGAATTCTCAAATATTATAGGATAACTCATCAGCTGCAAAGAGGCAATGCTAGGTATTGTACATGCTGTCCCCTCTGTCTGGAACACTCTTCTGCACTTTGTCTACATGCCCAATTCATCGTCCAAAACTCAACTCAAAGTCACCTCCTTTATGAAGCCTTGCATGAGGCTCCCTCCCACCCCTTACCAAAGACAATCGGTTCCAGATCACCGCAATAAAGCGAATGTCGCCATAAAGTGAGTCACATGGATTTTTTTGGTATATTTATATTTACGCTAGGCTGTAGTCTATTAAGTGTGTAATAGCATTATGTCAAAAAAAATAAACAATGTACATAGCTTAATTTAAAAATACTGTATTGCTAAAAAAATGCTAACTGCCATTCAGCAAGTTACAATCTTTCTGCTGGTGGAGGGTTTGAAATACCGCAAGAATTACCAATATGTGACACAGAGACTCAAAGTGAGCAATTGCTGTTGGAAAAATGGTGCCGACCTGCTTGATGCAAAGTTGCCACAAACCTTCAATTTGTGAAAAACGCATTATCTGTGAAGCACAGTAAAGCGAAGTGCAGTAAAATGAGGTATGTCTGTAATTTTTTATGTGCCTGGCTCCCTTCCTAGATTATGAGTCCTTTGAAGGTAAAAACCAAATTATTCTGATTTTGTATTGCCAGTGCCTAGCACATGATGGGAGCAAGATAAATATTTTTAAAAAGAAAGGACACCTCCCCCCCAAAAATAAAGAAGAAAAGAAAAAGAAAAGAAAGGCCAACACACAGGGAAGTTTTAGGCAAATAAAGGGAAATTTAAGACAAAGATTTTTTTTCCCTTCCTCTACTACCCCAGGAGGCAATTCATAACGACGCCATTAAAAACTCAAGCATGGAGTCAGAGACATCTAGTTCAAACCTTGCCTTCACCACTCATCATGTGATCTTGGGCAAGTTACTCAATCTCACTTCACCTCCATTTCCTCATCAATTAAATGGAGGATGTAATAACATGCTCACAGAGGGGATGTAAGTATAAAATGAAATAATGCCTAATCAGACATACCGCAAAGACCTAATTTCCTTAATATATTTTTAAAACAATATTAGAAATTGGTAAGAAAATTTCCAAAAACCCCAACAGAACTGGGCAAAGAGCAAGATCAGACAACTCAACAGAAAGAGAAAAAAAAAAGAAAATGTGAAGGAAAAGGACTTCCAATTACAACAAACTAGGTAATTTTTTTTTTTTTTTTTTTTTTTTTTGCGGTACGCAGGGCTCTCACTGTTGTGGCCCCTCCCGTTGTGGAGCACAGGCTCCGGATGCACAGGCTCAGCGGCCATGGCTCACGGGCCCAGCCACTCCACAGCATGTGGGATCTTCCCGGACTGGGGGACGAACCCGTGTCCCCTGCATTGGCAGGCGGACTCTCAACCACTGCGCCACCAGGGAAGCCCAAACTAGGTAATTTGAACCAAACTTTCTACTGAGAACTAGGATAGATAAAAAAAAATTAAGACAAAAACATCATTTGAAAGCACCAGAGAGCAAACAAGGCCATGAAGAATTATAGGCCAAAAACTGAAAGTTCATTCAGAGCAGCTGACGTGGTATTTTGAGAACCTTTTCCCCTCAGGTATCTCTACTAATTCTCAAAGAGGTAACTGAAAAGCTGAGAAGCCAAGCAACTCATCTGACAGCCCTACAGGGCTAGTAGGACAAAAATTAGAGGCCCTTTTAAACCCACCAGGCTTTGAGGGAACCTTAAAGGGCTAAGTCCCAGAAGTACAGATGAAACTGGAGTAGACCAGCCCTCACAACCACCACTCTAGAAAACTGGTTGGCATTACCTACTAAAGTAGAATATAAACATACCCTATAATCCAGTAACGCCATTTCTAGATATCAACCCAGCAAAAGGCATGCACATAGTACTGAAAAACATGTGCAGAATATTCAGAGCTGCAGTGTCTGTACACATAATCACTAACCTGAATTGGCAACAACAGCAGAATGGATCAATTCATTGTGTATAGTCATAAAATGGAAATTATGTAACAATGAAAATGAACAAATACAGCTGTATACAACAATCTGGATAAACCTCAAGAATACTGAACAAAAGAAGCCAAACATAAAGAATCCATAGATTAAAACCAAGCAAAACTCTAGAGCTATAAATCAGGCTAGTAATTACCTTTGGGGAAGAAGAGAGGGGGAATGAGAAGCTTCTGAGGTGCTGGCAATATTCTATTTCTTGAGCTGAGTGTGAGTCCACAAGTGTTGGCTTTGTCAATTCACAGAGCTGACATTTATGTTTTGTGCATTTGACAATTATGTTTTATGTTTTCTGTATCTGTTATCACTTTACATGAAAAACATTTTTAAGGTAGTATTAAGACTATATACTTGGACTTCTCTGGTGGCGCAACAGTTAAGAATCCGCCTTCCACCACAATGTAATAACTCTAATAGTTACATAACTGTGGAGTTACAGAGTTCACTGAGATTGGTCATGTTGTTTGACTTCATTCATTTATTTATATAAAAAACATATATTGTGCACCTTTAACATAAAAGGCACTGTGAAGGCTTCTCAAGATGTAATATTTAGAATATACTAAAGTTACTCCATCTTTAGTTTCAATGTTATAAATTAATTAACACAGAAAGTACAGTGTTATGATCAGTTGCCTCATATCCTGTCTGGAAAGGGGTTAAAAAAAAAAAAAAAAAAAAGAATCCGCCTGCTAACACAGGGGACATGGGTTTGAGCCCTGGGCCAGGAAGATCCCACATGTCACGGAGCAACTAAGCCTGTGTGCCACAACTACTGAGCCTGCATTCTAGAGCCTGCGAGCCACAACTACTGAGCCCGCATGCCACAACTACCGAAGCCCGCGCGCCTAAAGCCTGTGCTCTGCAACAAGAAGCCACCGCAATGAGAAGCCTGCGCACCGCAACAAAGAGTAGCCCCTACTTGCTGCAACTAGAGAAAGCCCGCACGCAGCAACAAAGACCCAATGCAGCCAAAAATAAATTTTAAAGTTTTTTAAATTAAAAAAAAAAAGACTTTGTACTTCCTTTCTGTATGAAGAAGCACTAGAAGGATACATAAGAAACAATAGTGACTGCCTGTAAGAGGCAGAGGACTGGGAATGGGATGTATACACCTTTTTACACTGTTTTTATTCTTCAGCAATATGAAAGTGTTAACTACCCAAAACAAAAAATAAGATTTTTAAAAATTAACTCCTGCATGAATGAGCAAAGCATATTATTAAGCAAAGCTCAGATCATAGAATCTCAGAGTTATAAGGATCTTGTGCTAACTCACATCCTACAGAAGATTCTCCTCTAAGTCTTATGGATAAAGGCCATTCAGTCTCTCCTTGAACTGGTCTAGGGACAGGGAACTCACTATCTCTGGGGCAGCCCATTCTATACCAGAGTGCCTGGTACACTGTAAACACTTCAAACATTATGTGCCAAAGTCAACTTAATTATTGGGCAGAAGCCCACCTTCCTCCACGAAGCTCTCCCAGATTGGCTAACTGATCAAAGATTGCTTCCTAAGTCCTCTCAAATGGTTTTCTTCCTCTCTGGAAACTATATGCATGAGAAGTCCACATCGCTGTCTGATCTGACTGTATTTTAAACCAATGGAGGCAGGGACCTCAGTTCCCTGTGACTCTTGGGTAATCAAAACTCAGGCCACCAGCAGGAAGGGGAAGCCAGGCCTGCCTTGAGACGGAGAGGAAAGGCACCCACAGAGCTGACTCCAGAGCCTCGAAGACACCACCAGAGAGAGGAGATAAAGAAAGCACTGTGGATGTCAGAGAAGGAAAAGACCGTGTGTGGATATGGGAAAGCCAGGGAGAAATCACCTTCTGTTCTGCTCATCTTTAACACACCCACTTCAAGTATCAGCTTAGACGCCATGCCCTGCACGACAGCTTCTCTGATCCCAGCTGCATTTGAACTCCTAAGGAAACACCTCACTCTGCATAAACCTGCCTTGCGACACTTTGTGGATTCTGGGTGGGAGTTTTGGACAGTCACATCTGTGCACAGCTTTGTTTTCTCTCTACAATTTGGTTGTGCAAATTCTTCCCAAAGAGGGGTCAGAGTCTCTCAACTTTTGTATCCCCCTCCCTTCACAACATCCCCTGACTTAATGCCTGGTACTTGGTAGGTGCTCAATAAATGTTGAAGGGAAGAAAAAAGGAAGGGAAAGAGAAAGGAAGAAAGATGACAGAGGGAGAGAGGAATGGAGGAAAGTGGGAGGAAGGAGAAGGGATGGAAGGAAGAAGGATCACAGAAGTGCCCTCAGATGGAAACAGTACTCTATAAACAATGTATGGAGGCTCTTCTCCATGTTCCTCCACTACGTGCCTCCTCTCCCTTCCAAGTGCCAACAAGAGGGTCTGGGGAGCAGATTTAATTTTCTATTGTCACCCTGGGGATAGTACCCCTGTGTCCTTGGCACCCTGTGGGGAAACCAACACTTCATGGATAGCACTGAATATGTGATCTGATGAGAAGTAACAGCTACAAACTCATTTGGATGGTTAAGGTTGCTCAGATCAACAACCTTGAGCAGGATCCAGGAAGATATAAGAAATCCATTAACACAGACACTCCCTTTAAGAACAGGAAGAAAAAGAAGTTATTGGGCAGTCTAGTCATTGTGAAGTCAGAAGCTCAGCCATCCTTATTAGCTGAGAGGAGAAAACGAAATGGGCCAGATATGTCTAATATAAAGTTGACATGAAGCTGGAAAAAAATGTGAACAAAACACTAAAGCGTTAGAAGCCAAACGATCTCAACCAGGTGGAAGCAATGGCAAACAAGCTGAGGCTTGACAGAGATAAAACAAGTCTTGGGCTTAAAAATTTAGATGGAGAAACGTGATTAAAGAACAACAAATGGGGCTTTTGTGTGTGAACACACATGTTCACAATAGCCAAAAGGTGGGAGCAACTTAAGTGTCCATCAACTGATGAATGGATAAACGAAATGGATAAATGAAAGAACAGATTAACAATACAATAAGAAGGAAATCCTGACATAATGCTATGACATGGATGAACCTTGAGGATGTTATACTAAGTAAAGAAACCAATCACAAAAAGACAAAATATTGCATGATTCCACTTACATGAAGTATCTAAAGTAATCAAATTCATAGAAACAAAGTACAATAGTAATTTCTAGGGGCTTGGGGTCGGGGGAAATGAGTTGTTCAATGAGTATAAAGTTACAGTCAGGGCTTCCCTGGTGGTGCAGTGGTTGAGAATCCGCCTGCTGATGCAGGGGACACGGGTTCGTGCCCCGGTCCGGGAAGATCCCACATGCCGTGGAGCGGCTGGGCCCGTGAGCCACGGCCGCTTCCGCAACAGGAGAGGCCACAACAGTGAGAGGCCCGCGTACCACAAAAATTAATAAATAAATAAATGTGGAGGAAACAAGTGAAAAAGGATCCTTTGTCTTTAAAAAAAAAAAAAAGTTACAGTCATGCACTGATGAATAAGTTCTAGAGACCTGTTCCATAACAATGTAATACAGTTAACAATACTGCAATGTACACTTAAAATGGTTAAGGTGGAAAGTTTTACATTAGGTGTATTTACCACAATTAAAACTGTTTTAAAAAGAACAAAAAATGTGAAAAAGTCTTGGAGGTTTTAGTTGACCATCTACTTAACGTTTATGCAGCTACCAAAAACGTAAATGTTGGACTTCCCTGGTGGTGCAGTGGTTAAGAATCCGCCCGCCAATGCTGGGGACACGGGTTTGAGCCCTGGTCCAGAAAGATCCCACATGCTGCGGAGCAGCTAAGCCCGTGCGCCACAACTACTGAGCCTGCGCTCTAGAGCCCGCGTGCCACAACTACTGAAGCCCATGCGCCTAGAGCCTGAGCTCCACAACAAGAGAAGCCACCGCAGAGAAGCCCGTGCACCACAACGAAGAGTAGCCCCCACTCACCACAACTACAGAAAGCCCACGCGTAGCAACGAAGACCCAAGGCAGCCAAAAATAAATAAATACGTAAATAAATTTATTTTTAAAAAAAGTAAATGTCACTTTACCTTAGGCTGTATTAAAAGGATACAAGGTGGGATAGCCACCTCACTGCTGAGCTGGTCAGTCCATCCCTAGGGTCCTAAGTTCAATTCTGAGTACCATACTTTGAAAAAAGACACTGACATCCCACACCAGGTCCCAAGGACAGTAATCACAGTTTTCAAGGGACCAGAAACCAAATCAAGACTGTGGTCTAAGCAGCTGATAAAAGAACCGAAGCTGTTGAACCCAAAAAATAGAAGACTCAGAGGGTGTGAATACTGTTTTCAGATACATCAAAGAGCAGTTCTCCAGAAAAGGGACTTTACCTATACAATGTACAGAAGGCAGAACAAGACCAATGGGTAATTATAGAGAAATACAGATTGTATCATTCAAAAAAAAAAAAAGTTAACAGTTGCTACAGGATTAAGTTCCTCATTTGAGGAGTTGGGTAAGTAGACCCTTAATAGAAGATGACTAATGTTGAGTTCCTACTATGTAATTGCTATTATTAATTATATTTTGCAGACAATGAAACAGAGAAGAGTCAGGTATTCAAGTTCACAGCCAATAAATGATGGGTCTTGCCTGACTCCAAAGCCAGGCTCTTAACCACTAAGCTATTAGTAGCTACCAATGGAATACAGAAGATTTCTATATTGGGAAAGAAGTTGGGCTGATAATTCTTCTAACTTTAAGATACTACAATTAAGTAAATGAGAGAATTAATGTGAATAAAATAAAGAAAAGAGAGAATGAGTTAAAGTGGACACATTTGTGAATGTGTGTGACTACTGGCCAGTGAGGTTATGTAACAGGTATGGTCTGATTAAAAAACGCTTAACTGCCCAACTGTGTGTGACAGAAAGCAGGGCAACATAACCACAGGCATTGCCTGTCCTGGAGGAAACAAAACAGCGAGAACTCCAAGTTGGGCTACAGGACACCCGGGATATAAGCAGAGGTTTGACCCTGGGAAGCCATAAGAAAGACTTGTGACAAGGTGTAAGAGCAGGGAATGGAAATTCCCTGAAGTAAAAAACTTCCCTACAGGGAAATGTGAGTAAGTCATCAAAAGCAAAGACAGGGGTTGCTGGCAAGGGCCACCATCAGCAGAAAAGCATTTGCACTGTAACAGCAAAACAAGGCATCCCTATGGACATGAAGTTTTAATGGTGAGGTTTCTGTGAGTAGAAAAGCAGAGCAGGTTAGAGGGATTAAAGTACCTCTTATAAAAAATGTATGTATGTGTGTAACTCTCAAATCCATTGTCTCACCTGAACCTCACTTCAGCAATCTCTGAGACATAAAAGGCAACAATGAGAAAAAATGGGATCTGAAGTAACCCTGTGGTTCATAGGCCCAAGAGCAGCAACCATTCTCTCCCCCATAAAAACACAGTAAACATGTGCTACTTAGGGACAAGGGCACCAAACCCATTTCTGCCTCTTATTAGGTGTGTGCCTAAGGCAAGTCACTTTACTTCCGAGCTCCAGTTTCCTGTTGTAAAACAGGCCTCATAATATTTACCTCACATAAAGCACAGGGGAGAGGAAGAGCAGGAAGGGGAAGGGAGTATGGGTGTCGTCATCCTGCCTCCCCCGCATCTTCTGGTAGTTGTGGTCTTGAACAAGCTACCTACCTGTTGGAGCACCAGGATCCCTCATCAGCAAAACTGGATTAACAATGCTTACTTCCTCCGATGACTTATGAGGATAAAAGAGAATGTGAATGAAAAGCACACCACATGTTGGCCAAACTGAACAAACCATGGAGGCCTCTAGTCAGAGACCGAGTTTGAAGCCTGCTTTTACTGCTTTATTATAGCTGTGTGACCTTGAGCAAATAGCAACCTCTCTGAGCCTCAGTTTCCTCATCTGTAAAATGTGACTGACAGTATTTCCTACATCACAGAATGGCTGTGAGATTCAGTGTGCCCCTGGCACACAGGAAGTACTCAGGAACTGAAAGCATTGCTGTTACTGCCTTTTTTCCTCCTCAGCTCTGATACAAGGCTTTTCTTGCATTGATGGGGAAAGACACAGACTCTGACATACTCAGAGCAGTGCAGAAACGGAGGCCCAGGCTCAGATCTGGGATAAGGAGTCACCTGTACTGAGTGCCCAGTCCTCAACCCTCGCCTCAGCACCAGGTGGAGAGCATCCTCATCCCTGCTCGAGGAGCGCTTCTCTGCAAAGGCCAGGAAGGTCTGGGTAGGGGGCACATAGAGCAAGGCTGGGATCCGGTAGGTGATCCCCCTCTTGTCCTCCTGCTGGAACAGAGGGCTGTTGAAGGAGCACGATGTCATTTCTTCCATGACCTCTGCAAGGATAGGAGGCAGATAAACGTGTGTCCACATTCAAATGCTGGCTTGTATACAAGTTCTGCTCTATCATTCCATTTCTGGAGATCACTGGGAGGCAAAGATGTACTCAAACGTTTATTTTTTTATACAAAAGTAACATCATGATCTCAACAGTACAAAGCATGCAGTAGGCACTCTCATTTAACAAGTCTATCCTCCAGACTCTGTGGGAATCCTATGCAGCCTGTGTCAAGTGTCTCTCCAGAGAGATTCTGTATGTGCTTCTGCCGAGCATTCAGAGGTATTACCAGCCCGGATGGTTTCTAATGTCAATTTCTTGGTGTGGAGTTTTTAGGCCATTCAGGTAATATAAACATAAACCCAAATCCATATGAGGGAATGCCTGTGGTTAAGAATTCTCCAGGCAGGTAGATGCAGATGATATGTGAAAATTGGTCTCAAGTGATTCTGAAGAAGTATTAGACACACACACTTATGTATGTGTGTATGTATGTATGTACATATGTATGTATGTATGCATGAAGAGACAAGGACAGAGACAGAGAGAGACAGAGAGAGGGAGGAAATGATATAGCAAACGGGGTAAAATGTTACAAACTGGTAAGTCCGTATGAAAGTTATATGGGAATCTTTGTCCTATTTTGTTTTTTTAAAATAAATTTATTTATTTATTAAAAAAAAAGAATTCTCTAGGCAAACTTTCCCCTTCTATTGGAGCCTAGAAGAGGCAATCTTCTTTGTCATCTCTGTCAGTAGTAAGACTTTTTTTTCCTACTCCACTTGATCAGAGGACACAGATTTTCAAGGCATCTAGCTTCATGCGGGGATCTCACTTCCAACCAGAGTCAAACCCAGGTGGGCTCATAGTTTCATTCACTGTAACAGCAGGTATATTAAAGCCCAAGCTTCTAGGTAAGTGGGACATGCAAACATCTAGGGCAGCTGAGGTCAGGTAAAGGGGCTAACTTCTCCAGTTTTCAGTTTACTCTCGGTTTTTAGGCCTGGGGATTTCTCTTACTTTCTTGCAAATTCAGCTATAAAAGACTTTGTTATATTTATACACCATTTTACAGGTTAGCTAGCCTGCCATCATGCTGAAAATGGAAATCTCTAGGTACATTTCTCAAAGTAAATCAGGTGTTCGTTCAACTTCTCAGAGGCCCAAAAAGCGAATCCAGTCAGACAGACAGAACCAAGCTTAGAATTATTATATTTTCTCTCACCACCTGTCATCCAAGCTCTGTCTTCCAAATCATTTGTAAAAATAATCAGGCTGTAAGAATGAGGCCCATAAGGCCTTACTCATTTATTTAATAAATATTTCTGAGTGCCCACTCAGAAGGTTAGACCATAAGGTAGGTGCTGAGGAGACAGAAAGGAATCAGAGGTCCCTGCCCTCAAGAAACCCACATCCAGGTGAGCGAAACAGACATATACATAGACAATTATAATATCATGTAGTAAGTGCTACTTTAGAGGTCAACATGAGAGCATGCAGGAAAACAGAAAAGGGCAACTGTCTAGATGAAGGCAGCAGTGGTGGAGTTTTGGAGGGGTAATAAGCCATGGGATCTCCTGTCTCACATCCTTATACTCTGGGCCTGGAACATTCAGATAGGCACAGACCTCACTCCCTCACCTCCTTCAGCTCTATTCAAACATCATCCAATCAGTGAGGGCTTCCCTGACAACTCTCTTGCCCCTCTCTATCCCCTATTCCTGCTCTATTCTCCATGCCACTTACCATCACCCGTATATTATACTTATTTAATATACCTCACAGAATAGAAGTTCCATGAAGGGCAGGGATATGTCTGTTTTGTTCCCTGATATGCCTCTACACCTAGAACCTTGCCTGGTAATTCATAGGCACTTGACAAATATTCATTGAATGACTGAATGAATGGGTGAGCTGGATCTTAAAGCATGAATAGTGGGTTATGGCCAACTGAAGGAGAAGGGCAGAGGGAGCGGATGTGAAAAGCCTAAAGGTCACAGAAAACACAGTGAGCTGTGGGGACTCGCAGTAATCCAGTACAACTACAGTGGAGTGCAAAAGCTGTGAGCAAAGGTGGGACTGAAGGGGTCAGGTGAGTGCAAATCCTGGGAGGCTTTGATACCTTATTAAGGTGTTTATTCCCACAGGTAGGGAGCCACTCAACAGTTTTTGGCAGAGGAATGCCAAGATCAAGTATGCATTTAAGACCTCTCTCTCATAGTGGGAAGCAGCCGCATAGCACAGGGAGATGAGCTCGGTGCTTGGTGACCGCCTGGAGGGGTGGGATAGGGAGGGTGGGAGGGAGGGAGACGCAAGAGGGAAGGGATGTGGGAACAGATGTATATGTATGACTGATTCACTTTGTTATAAAGCAGAAACTAATAAAAAAAAAAGACCTCTCTCTCAGGTAGGCTTCGGGGCAATGAACTGAAGGGGAAAGCTGCACTGCTTTGGGCTACAGCCTCATAGTGTCAGTCAAGACAAGCTTTGTCATTGACAGCATATGAATGATTTATTTAGCATATGAATTCATTTAGCATATGAATAATTCATTTCACTTGTTCCTAACCTAAAGCGAGAAGAATCACAGCTCACTATCTGAGGGGGTGGGGAGGTGGCCTCCAGAGTCCAGAAGAAAAGCCTCCCTTCATTCCAATTCTGGGCTCTCAGGTGTCTTCCTCACACCATGCTTGAGCACACCTCTCTCTCCCCAGTTCAGGCTCTCCTGCCAGAGGGTCAGGCTTTCTTCTAAGTAAAGATCTGTCCCTGGGCCAAGCTGGTGTAATGGTTTAGAACATAAGGTGTGGACCAGGCCAGGACTGCATGAACTTGGGCATGTTATTTAACTTCTCTATGCTTCTGGATCCTCCTTATAAGATTCAGTAGAATGAGTGAAAGAATTAAGTTAAAAAGTTTAAGTGTCTGTTACAGGGCCCATGACACAGTATGAGCTTAATATAGGACAGTTACTATTTTTAGACTGTCAATCACTACATATTCTAGTTTTACTCCTTGAAACTTGTGGATGATGATGATGAAAATGGCAACCACAATCACAACTCCCCTTCCTAAAAGTATTTAAATCCCTCTGCACCTCTGGGAGAGGTCATATTTTAAACTCTTATAAGATATATAAGTTAATATCAATACTATTAATCATCAGCCAACACATGATTATTGGTTAACACCACAACAGGATGTCTCTGGGTGGTAAGAAGAATGAAGCACAGAATAAGCATGGGAATGGGCAGGGAGGACTAGGAAAAAAGAAAAGGAGAGGAAGTGGAGAGAGCACGTAAGGAGAAGCACAAGTTCTTACTGCGTGACCTTGTGCTAGTCAGTTAATCTCTCTAGGTCTTGGATTCCTTGCTTATAAAATGTGGATGACAATAATACCTACCTAAGATGACTGAATGAAGAACCACTCAAAAATGTTTTATAAACTTTAAAGCACTATGTAAGTAAAAGTATTATAAATTCAGATGTCGTCACAATTTCACTTATGGCTTTGCTATCACTATAACAATTAGAGTCCCTATCATTACTTTTTATTAATTATGCCGATCATGTTGATGACAATGGTAACACAGGTGGTGACTCTGGCATTGATACCCAAACTGTTTCGCACAAACCGTAAGCCGGGAGCTAGGGATAGAGAAGAATCAGATATAGTTCTGCTCCGGAGTTGTTCATTTTAGCAGAGAACTCAACGTGATCAATTGCCGCTCCATATAATCACCTTTCAATCAAGCCCTCCCTGCTCTCTCACTGGAAGAAAGTATAGTGTAGCATGGACTTTGAAGACTGACTTGGCTTTGACACTACCAAGTCAAATTCACCTCTGAACCTCAGTTTTCTCACTTGTAATGGAGATAATATCACCTATTTCTCAAGCTTTCTCAAGTGTAATTCCATAGACTCCAATTAATCCAGAGCGCCAAGCAGCCTCCAGTGAACCCCAGAAGGAGGCCTCCTTTCTTTATTCACTCCTAACTACTAATACTTAAGGAGCACCCGTCGCACGTCAGGCCTTTGAAGATCCTGTGGTCCAAACCATGGTCCTGTGGTCATGGTACACATGGGAAAACTCAGGCCCACAGAGGGGAATAAACTCCTCTAAGGCCACTCAATGAGTCAGTAACAAAACCCGGACCAAGGCCCAAGTCTCCTAAGTTTCAGCTCAGGGCTCTGCTGCCTACAGACCCCCTTTAGTAAGAAGGGTTTTCCCAGTCTCAGATCCCTTTCATCTCTAAATAAGTTTGGCTTCTGTCGAAGGAAAACAAAACCAGATCTAGCCAAAAACACTTTCTGGCTCTGTCTGAGACCCTAGCCAACTGGGGTGTGTCTGACCCAATATTCCCCGCAGACTGGATTCCCTAAGCCCAGAAAGTACTGCCAAACCTGTCCCCAGAGTCACAGCGCCCCACGTTTTGGGGGGCTCTCCAGTCTCCCAGCCCCACTCACCTGCGCGGGACCCCGGCTCCTCCATCTTTCTTGGGGTAGGTCTGGGCGCGGGGTCAAGCCCTCACGTCTCGTACACTGAAGCCCGGGAGAATGACCAACGCTGGAGAGACAGGAGAGGGACTGCGGACGCGGACACAAACCACGAAAAGTAAAGAAGCAGGCCGACAGAGACCTCGAGAGGCCGGCAGCGGGGCTGACAGACCCAAGACACCGAGAAGAGCAGGTAGGAAAGCCAGTCCCGGACGCGCGGAGGCCGCAGCCCGCCTGCGGTTGGGTCAGGCCATTGGCTGAGGCGGGGAGTTAGCCCCGCCCCCTCGGGCCATTTCAGCCAAAGCCCCACCCCTCTCCTTCCGCCGCCCGGTCCCTTCTCTGCCCAGGCTGGGAAATCCCTCCTCTCTCCGGCCCCCAGTCCCGACCCAGCCGTGGCTTAGGATTTGCCCCTTCCTCTCCCACCACCCGACCACCAGCCCGTCCAATGGCTGCGGAGCTCCCTGGCTCCGCCCCTCACCCCTCCATTCCGCTCCTCTGTCTTCAGTCCCCTTTTCCCATGCTCCCACCTATTGGTTGCCGGTCTGTTGATGGGTATCACGCTTAAAACTTCCCTGGACAGCTTGAGAGTGGAGCGAAGGTTCCGGGCCTCAGAGGGGACTCAACTAAAAGGTCCAGAGATCCAGAGCATTGGGCAACCCACCGTTAAGAAAATAAAAATTATATTTATATGTGTTATTTTATATATTTACGTGTGTGCATGTGTATATATTTTTTGAGAAAATAATAGTATTAGATTACGACCCACTGAATAAGATAAAAACCCACAAGTCCACATTGATATGCACAATTGAATAAATATTATAAACAGGGGAGAAAGGAAAGCTCTTCCTATAGTAGAATTCCAATTTATGAAAGTAGTCCGTGCACAGGCTATTTGAACACATTACGGTTTATGCTAAACACCTGCTTTCCTTCTGAGAGTCTGGAATTTTGAAACATGCTGGGAAGAGAGTGCCCACGTGGCCAATAAAAACTGTGGGTGCTGAGTCTCTAATGGGTTCTCTAGACAGAAATATGGCGCACATGCTGCATTTGTGCTGGGGGAAAGTGTGATCTCTCATGAGAGGGAGAGAGCATAAGAAAGCCTATACATGGATGCTTTCAGACTCAGCCTGCAGTCCTTTTCTCTGATGATCCAGTGTGTGTCCATACTAAATACATTGCTGTAATCAATCTTAGCCGTGAGTACAACTATAGCCTAGTGCTGAAACCGTGTAACTCCAACTGGGACTTGAACCCACCGGCCAGGACTCAAACCCAGCCAAAATCCAGATTGGGACTTGAACCCACGGTCTTTTAACTGAGATCACACACCTGGTCTCAGGATTTAATGAAGCTCAGGTTCTTGATGTCTCATCGCAGAAAGAATTCAGTGGGAGACAAAGTCAGAGGTAAGAAGTGGATTTATTTAGAGAGAAACACACTCCACAAACAGAGTGTGGGCCATCTCAGAAGGCGAGAGCAGCCCCAGGGTATGGGGTTGTCAGTTTTTATAGAGGTGGGTAATTGCATAGGCTAATGAGTGGGAGGAGTATTCCAGCTATTTGGGAGAAAGGGTGGGGATTTCTAGGAATCAGGCCACTGCCTAATTTTTTACCTTTATGGTCAGCCTTGGAACTATTATGGCGCCTGTAGGTGTGTCATTTAGCTTGCTTATGTGTTACAATGAGCATATACTGAGGCTCAAGGTCTAGTGGAAGTTGACTCATCTGCCACCTTGGACCTATTTGGTTCTAATCAGTTTATGTTGTGTCCTCGGGTTATGTCATTCTTTTAAAGGCTGTGCCCTGCCCCCTTCCCTCCTGTTTCAGTCCTATGAGTACTTCTAGCAAATCTCTGAATCTAGGGCTGAATCTGAATCTTGGGAACGCTCAACCAAATACAATATATAAAGTTTTAAAACATGTAAAATAATAATACTATGTATTGTTAGTGGACACGTGTGAAGAAAATGCAAAGGAATAAGATAGCAAATTCAGGATCACAGTCACTTCTGGGAGTGCAGGAAGTAGGGTGTGATTAAGAAAACCCAAGGGACTTCAATTGTATCGGTAACATATTTTTTAAAGGTGGCAGTGGGTTCATGGGTGTTCACTTTATTATTCTTTAAGCCTTATTGTTTGTCTAAACTATTTCATTTTTAAAGATTGGTTCATACAAAGTCCTAGGGTTTTTCACCAGACCTCTCCAAGCACACAATCACCAACTTGGATCACCAAGTCAATTTTAGAAAAATATCTAAAGCTAATGCCAAGTCTCTCTCAGTTCTTCTTTGCTGGTCTCAGTCTAATGCCCGAGGCAGTGAAGTTTAGTAGCAATCTCTATATTTGGAGGTGAAGCGATCTTGACTCCAATCCTGACTTCCCACTTCCTAGCTGAGTAAGCTTGGCAAGTTGTTTAACTTCTGTGCCTCAGGTTCCTCATCTGTAAAGAGGGCACACTTGGCCCCACTCCTCATCCATAGCTCAGATCAAATACATTTCATTTCCTGTATAAGGACCTTCCAGGCCTCCATGCTAAACAGTTATTCCTCTTCTGGCCTCCACAGCACTTTGTACAGATGGATTCTGATGAATTTTCTGAGTTTGCCACTTCATCGGCCACTCTGATTAATCTGATAGAGATGGAACCAAATCTATTCTAATGGTCTCCTACAGCATTTAATTAAGGATACTATCCAAGTATACATCCAAGCAACAGGATGAGACCAACCAGCAGAATTGACCTCAACCACAACCAAGGGCCTGGACCCAACCAGCTGGAAAAACAACCACCGAGAAACCAACCATAAGCCATTAAGATCTATCTTGGAATGCCAGGTGGTATTCTCTAGTTTATGCATTGACCTGTACCCTGCCTGAGGCATTAATCCAAGTACAACAGGTTATATTAGCCATTGCAGACTTTACCTTGGCCCACAAGGAAGTCAAGAACAATTCTATCATTCATAACTACAGTGGCCAGTGAGTTGAAGTTCACCTGAATGCCTTCCAGGGCTGAGGTATATTATTGATGGCTTCAGCTAAAGTCGGGAACGAATTTCATATCAACATTTCTAATAGGATGACTCTCAAGATAGGGATAACCTCCTGAAGAAGTGCATAAATGAGTAGGTCACCCTTCCAGGAAGCTCCCTGTGTAACCAAGGGTAGCCTCATGTTGGAGCCATCTCCACAGTCATCTGAAGGCTACATGATCTGCTGGTGGTGCTTCCTTAAACGCTTGAAGGTTGATCATGACCCACCCTATGGTGCAAGACACCATGTTTTCAGGGAGGAAGGCAAGTTAATGCCTGGCTTCCACAAAGGAAGTATAGTCCTGGGGACATATATGATGTCCCTGTTTACAATTGCTGGGGCCTCCCAAGTGGGATCTACATCATTCAGGGGACACAGATTGACAATGTCCCTAATGTAAACCTCCTGCCCACCTGGTAGGCCTCAGAGTTCCCAGTTCATTTATTTATTTATTTTTATTTTTGGCTGCATTGGGTCTTCATTGCTGCATGGGGGCTTTCTCTAGTTGCGGCGAGCGGGGGCTACTCTTCGTTGCAGTGCGCCGGCTTCTCATTGTGGTGGCTTCTCTTGTTGCAGAGCACAGGCTCTAGGCATGCAGGCTTCAGTAGTTGTGGCTCGCGGGCCCTAGAGCACATGGGCTTCAGCAGTTGTGGTGCGCAGGCTCAGTAGTCACAGCTTGCGGGCTCTAGAGCGCAGGTTCAGTAGTTGTGGCACACGGGCTTAGTTACTCCATGGCATGTGGGATCTTCCCAGACCAGGGATCGAACCTGTGTCCCCTGCATTGGCAGGCGGATTCTTAACCACTGCACCACCAGGGAAGTCCCTCCCAGTTCATTTAGAATCATTGAAACCAGTCCTTATTTTTGGAAAGACTGCCTGATAGGTTAGTCCAACCTATCCCATGCATCCATGCCACAAGTCAGGTAGCATCTGTCCATTCCGCAGGATGACTGAGCAATAGCTACAAGAATGAGGGTGAGGGACACATGTCTAGAGCCTGTGACATGTGTTTTTCATGAGACTATAGGAGCTGAAAGTACACCTAATGTTTCTGATAAGACTTCTCAGTAGGTTAAAAGGAATGGTTAAAAGGAATCAAACTGTGGTCAGAGCCATCTTGTGGGGGATAGCAAACCTAGCAGTTAGTTGAGTTTAAGGAGCTTGCAGTAGTTTGAGATAGTTGTACTAGGCCATTTTCCTTTGAAAGGAAGGCTCCAGGGTTGGCTCTTTTTCCAAATGTTATGATCTAGGACTATGTCAAAGCAACAAGAGAATCCAGGTGGCTGAACCAGAATTTAAAAAAATCTAGGCCTCCTTCTGGCTTAGCTGTCACCCGGGGGATGTAGCACCTAGGCTAGCCTGCAAATGCTATTAGGGCAAAGAAACATCATGCCCAACAATGGTCAGGGCATATACTAAATTTTCAAAATAAACCTGTACAACAATCCCCAACCCTTCTCTTTCTGATCATTACCCAGTAAACAGCTGTGATAGTTAATTGTATGTTTCAGCTTGCCTGGGACAGATATTTTGTGTCAACTTAACTGGGATAGTGCCCAGATATTTGGTTAGGCATTATTCTAGGTATGTCTGAGGGTATTTCTGGAAGAGATTCCTATTTGAATCAGTAGACTCAGTAAAGCAGACTGCCCTCCCCGATGCAGGTGGGTCTTATCCAATCTGTTGGAGGCCTGAATAGAACAAGAGTCGGGGTAAGGGAGAATTTACTTCCTCTGCCTGACTGCTTTCAAGCTAGGACATCAGTCTTCTTCTACTTCTGGAATGGAGCTTACACCATTGGTTCTCCTGATTCTCAGGCCGTTGAATTCATACTGGAACTACACCAGCAGCTCTCCTGGGTCTCCAGCTTACAGACAGAAGATCATGGGACTTCTCAGCCTCCATAATCATGTGAGCCAATTCCTTATAATACACCTCTTTATATATACATAAACATATCCTATTAGTTCTGTTTCTCTGGAGAACCCTAATACAGCAGTAAAGAGGAAGCGATTGATCTGGGGACAGCCACATTCAGTGACCACACCGCCTTACCAAGATGTATTGACTAGAATGAGATGAGAGGTAGAATCAGAAATGTTTTGAGTACATTTTTTGAGTAGGCTGTTCCAACACTCAACAACACTATATGCTTGTGGATTAAAGAGTGGAAGGTCCATCAAATACCTTGACTATTAGCCCACTATTGGGTGACTTTTGCAATAAAAGTTGTACCATTGTCAGACTGCATATAGATAAGAAAAACATAAAGCAGATTGGTTTCAAGACCAAAAATAGTGTGGTTGGAGTTGGTGGATTGGACTAGAACAACCCTGTAACCTGAAAAAGTGTCAAGAGTGGTGAGGCACTACTGGTAATCAGCCAGGAGTGGGTGGAGGCCATGCCCTGTGCTAGGTAGCCTCACTCATGGCTAGACAAACAGGAGTCACAAGTGTGGTATGCAGTGGTAGCCTCTGCCTCAGAAGCATAAGCCATTTAACTTTGTGCCAAGGCTGTGACGGTGCATGTAATGCCATGTCTGGTGAGATGATGGATCCATTGGCAGCTTGACTGTAGTTGGCCCCCACTGAATAGGCCCCCACATAAATGACCCAGACAGTTCAATTAATAGCTGTAATTCATTTCTATTTTGGGGCCTCAAAGAAGAGTATCTTTGACAGTCTGTAATCTTCCAAGTGACACACCAGAAGACCAGGCCTTTGGCAACAGCCAAGAGTCAGTGAAAATATAACCTGTCTGGTCCCTAGTAATATTGTCTAGGGTAAGAGTGACAGTTTTCAATTCAGCCCTTTGTGCTGATCAAGCCCTTACTGTAGTCAGTCTTCCAGAATTGTCATTGGACACCAACAGCTTTCAACTTAACTGCAACATCAGTGAATCAGGCCCAGGAATTTGATTGGAGAAATCCCTTTGGATCAAGGACCCCAGTGAGTCAGTAGCTTTACTTCAGGCAGCCAGGTGGGAACTACATTTCCTCCAAGGGAGTAGCTGTCACTTTTTCATGTAAAACTAAGACGGTGAGGCTGGCTGCATCCCAGAACATGCCATTTTCTCTTGACTAGGGGACTGCTGGGCTCTTTTTTTTTTTTTTTTTTTTGTCTGTGTTGGGTCTTCGTTGCTGTGCGTGGGCTTCTCATTGTGGTGGCTTCTCTTGTTGCAGAGCATGGGCTCTAGGTGTGTGGGCTTCAGTAGTTGTGGCACATGGCTCAGTAGTTGTGGCTCGTGGGCTCTAGGGCACAGGCTCAGCAGTTGTGGTGCACGGGCTTAGTTGCTCCGCGGCATGTGGGATCTTCCTGGACCAGGGCTCGATCCAGTGTCCCCTGCACTGGCAGGCGGATTCTCAACCACTGCGCCACGAGGGAAGCCCCTGGGCTCCTTTTTGTTAGTTGTCAAATCTCAGTTAATATGGCCCCAAATGGGGATGTTAGGCCAGAGCTATGAGGCTTCTATGGGCCAGGTGTTCAGTTTCAGTAGTAGCTCTGTAGTAGCCTAACAGCTGTCCACCTTTTTAAAAGGAGGTACTTGATGCCTGCAAAGTACACTGCTGTACTGGGAAATGGCCTGAGTACTCCAGCAGTCACCAGATTTTCAACTAAATCTGTGGCTTTCATCTTTCCTCTTAGAATTCTATATTATTTTTGTTAGACTACCCAAGAGGAGACAGGGGTCCCTTCCCTCTCTATGCAGTAGTAGCCGCAGAATGGGAGACTTAAGAGCATTCACAGTTCAATCAAACGTCCACCTGCTCTCAGTAACACGTTGATGCGAAAGGCACAAAACGTTAGTACGCTGAATCTATTTAGAGGCTCCCTCTACAGGTCGTTTTAATTTTCCTTTCCCATTGCAAACTGCGTCCAAACCTCACCAGCTGAATTCAGGTACTTTCCCCTCATCACGGGAACCCAAACCAAGTAGTTTAAAACAGGTATGTTGCAGGCCACAGCCACAGCCACCAAGAGACGCTGCTCTCTCCCAGCCAAGAGTGTGGGGACATCACAGGAGTGGGAGAGGCTAACCTACAGGCTGGGTCCGTGAGAGGAACTTTGCTCCTGACTCCTCCTCCAGGGTCAGTGCTGCCTCTTCCCTTGTGTACCTCTTGGCTCCGATAAGCACCTGCAGCTCAGGGACTGTTATTTTGGGGGTTTTTGCCCCCCTGCACACCACTGTGCATCTGCCTCACAGTCCTTGGCACTTTTGACCATTCCTGTGCCCAGGGTTCCCTGTCCCCATGGGGCGAAGTAGGATGGTGACTTACTTATATTCAACAGAGCTAGAAAAGAGGAATCCCTCCCCTCCTCAAAGATCCCCCAGCATACACAGCTTCTTTCCTTAAAGTAGGAGAGGGAGCAAGAGGGATCAGGTCATGTACTTACGTTTCCTTCAAGTGGTTACCTGCTTGGACTCCTAATATTTTGGGTCCACTCAATGCTCTACATCCTTATTGCTGACACCACTTATTTCACCTTTGGGGAAGCCTTTACTCATCAGCCAGCCATACTGCCTTCAGCTGGGGCCACAGGCTTGCTGCCTCATTGTCAAAACATCCTTTCCTCCTCCTGCCCCAAAGAGAATGAGCAACAACCTAAGTACCAGTTGGACAATGTGTTTCAATCCTACCTCTCACTGCTCAGCCTCAAAACATTCATTAACACGTAGGACAACTAGGGACCCTTATTCCTCTCCTTGCTCAGCAACATTTGCTATCAGACCCCAGGTTATCTTCTCATATCCTCACCTGGCCCATGACCTTTCTCTTCTGGAAAGCCTTGTCTGTCAGGATCCCATCCTTGTTACCAAACTGTCAAGAGTAGTCTATGAAGGATCTCAAATTTTATCCTATTTGCAAACTAACAAGTTAACCTATTATTTTTTCATGGATACTGGCAGATGACATGAGACTCCTGGATCAAAGAACTTTATTACTTATAGTGCAGCAAGCAGCAATGCCAGTTCCCCCTACCCCCCGCCCCAACAAAAGTGATGCAGATAGGCCTTGATGGATGCCTACACGTGCAGTGGGTTGTGTCACGGGAAAAGAACCCTGAGCTTGGGGGAGTCAACGCTTATAGTGAACAGTGGGCAAACTTGCTCCCAGGGAAGAGACATTACCTCCTCTCTCAAGATAGCTCACTATCAACAGAACACTGAGATACAGCCCAGGAAAAGAGTAGTCAGGGTCTTGCATTCATATGAAGCAAGAACGTGCAGGGATGCTTAGGGCTCATGGCAGATTGCCTCTCCCAACACTTTCTCATTCTCCAGTGGGTCACCTTTGACAGCATTATAAACCAAATCAGAGCCTGAATACTGATACTGAATACTATTCAATACTAATCAGCAGTTTCCCAGAGGAGTTTGTCAGTCACAGGGAAATCTCCCCCAAAGAGCCAAAGCTCCATTACAGCAGCCAAGACCCACTGCAAAAAATTTTGAGACCTTTACTGTTGTCTCTGACTGGAACTAAGGTTGGCACGATAAACTGCAGGATAAACTGCAGGAGGGGGCTGGCTGCCAGACAATCTAACAGCTGCCATCCCTCCTCACCCAAGCAAACCAGCCAAAGTAACAATTCACCTGGTTTCTGTTCACAGAAGCAGGGAACTTCCCTCCTTTCATGCTTGTGTAGGTGTGTGTCTCTGTAACTGCTGTCTGAAAGGAAGAGGAATCTGCTGCCCACCAGGGATGAATATTAGTGTCAGTAGTTATAATGGGGCAAATCCGAAGGTGACTGCCAGATTAGTCAGGAAGTCCTCCTGCTCAGAGGAAAGTGAGCAACAACCAGCACACCTTCTGAGCAATTGTCTTTGAACCTACTTCCCAGTAGTAAGAGCCGACAACCACATCCCTAATCCTCATTAGCAGGCAATAATATATTTAAAACATTATTCTGAGAAGGGGGTCATAGACAACACCAGACTGTCATAAAAGGTCCATGGCATAAAAAGAGGTTAATTATCCTCATCAATTATTCTTGAATAATTGTGGATATCAGAGGAGACACCTGAGCACATGTGCTTTCAGGCTGGATTGTTAAGAATATTCTATTTAATAACATTAGAGCCTGTCAGTGGGGACAGGATATTTTACAAAAGATATTGTGGTATTAGCAGTTTCCCCAGGTAACTTCCATCAGGGAGACAAGGTTTGGGAAGGGGTGTCTAGCCAGGAGTGGTAATATGACAGAGAGTTGGTGAGAGAAAGCTCTAAATTGAGTGGGAACTTGGACCCAGAGAAAAATACAACTTGTGTGTATTCAAAGGACCTTTTGCATTTTCTTCCATTCCCTAAGGTTGTTCTGAAGCAAAAAGATTGTTTCTAAAAATACATACAGCACCAATTGTCAAATAAACATTAGGAGCTCAAATTTACAAATAATGAAGAACACAGCTGTCTTTCCCCACTCTCCTCAGCAGTCTTAAATACTTGGAAGACCGAAGTTCTTCCTCCGCAGGTGTGAGGAGTTGAGAGTCAAGAGGAAAATGTGATGAATGTCAGTTTCCTGGTGGAAGGGGTGCTACAGACCTACTAAAGAGAGTAAACAGCCCAGCGGCATTCAAAACTGGCTGGAGTGACCACTCAGTTGATGCACGTGTCAAAAGCCGGCTAGAGGTGCTCTTCAGCCTCACAAATTGCACCCATGCTGAGGCTTGAGCCTGTTCAAGTGATAAACTATCACTTGAAACTATAGGAAACTATCCTAGAATATCACAATTGGGCAGGTGGGTGGGCTGGGGTGCACACAGGATGACCGCATGGCTGGGCTACTAACCCACTTCTTTCTTTATCAAATGGATACTGCCTCAACTGATCAGGGAGAAACCTTAAGATAGCCATGCAGCCTAAGAAAGATCAAAGTGGGGTTTATGGGCAGATTTAAGGGATTATAGCATTCATATTCTTTGTAATCAGAAATGTTTTATATGTAGGCATTTCTAGGGGGTAAGAGCCTTCATAAATCCCAAGATATACATCATCTAAAACCTCTTTGACAGGTTCAGACACTTAGTGCTAGAGAAGAAATGAGATTTGCCCAAGGTCACAAATTAGAGTAAAGCGGAAAACTCAGGTCTCTGTCTCTCACTTGAGGACCTCTTCTATTCCCCCTCTTCTATTGAATCCTTCCTTAGGATAGTGAAAAACTAGAAGAAAAACACATCAATTAATATGGAAATAGTTAAATTAAAACCATTAGTACTATGGAATGCAGCTATTAAAAATGCATTTGACTTATGTATACTGACAGGGAACGTACCTAAGAAATATTAAGTTAAAAAAAACAGAACATATTTCAACGTAATTCAATTTTTGTAAAAAAAATATAAAATACATGTTTATATATGTAAAGAAAACGATATAACTGATGTGAAAGAATTCCAAGGAGTCACCATGGAGAGGGTTATTCCGTCTATATCCATGAGCTTTGGGACCCCTGTGTCTAACAGTACTTTCTTCACTGTAAGAATATGATTATCTGATTATACTTTCAAAAGCTTCAAGTAGCTGACAGAATAGAATTTTCACCTGGGGGCGGGGGGGAGGGGGAGAGGAAACTAGAAGCTCAAAGAATTACACGGCCTACCCAAGGTATATGGAAACAGAGTATAGAATCCAAGGCTTCAACTCCCTGTCTAGTGATGTTCTACAGTTCCCTACTGCATGGTGCTAAATAGGGCAATGTTCCCAAGTCAAAGAGGAAAATGTGATAACTGGGATTTCTTATAAGCTGATTATAGTTTTAGGTACCAGGCTCAGCTGGAATTATATTTATGTAAGACTAGAGGGACAATATTCCTATAGGTCACAGGATCTGGGCAACTGCCCAGTTCTTCTCTGACCATAGTGGGAAAATACTAGAAATGGTGCTGCTCACAACTCTGGAGCCAGACACAACAGGTTCAAATCCCAGCTCTAACGTTAGCCATGTGACAAATTATTCAATTTTTGTGCCTCTGTTTCCTCATCTATAAAATGGAGATAATATCAGTACCTACTTTCTTGGGACAGTTGTGAGCACTAGCGAGTTAATACATGTAAAGGACCTGGAACACTACCTGGCACAAAGTAAGTACTGAGTGTCACTACTGTTATCACTGGAAAGCTAGCAGTTCTTCACCTACAGGTTCTCAAGGGCCTCTGACCAGTGAAACAGCCTAGAAACAAAAACAACCTATAGCAGTAAGACTGCTAACATGTGCTGCTCTGTTCCTTCCATCGAGACTATGACTCCATTTTTTCACATCTTCTTTCCTTTTATTGAAAAAAATTTTAGAAAATGGCAGTTGATAAAGGGCACAAACAAATCAACAGGGATACACTAGTGGAAAACATAGACAAAATAAAACTAAAAATGCCATTGGCTTCTTTAATTGGTTAAGAGCACAAAATGTAACAGGCAGAAAGTCTCTTTTAAACAAATTAAAAAGCTGTGGGTTTTTTTTCCCCAATTCTCCCCAAGTCAGATATATACACACCCACAAAAATGGTGTGTGAAGGAAAACTGTCTTACACAAGAAGTTGTATCCTGAATTAAGGGAAACGGCTGTTGAAGTGGGAATTAACACAATAAAGTCAGCAACAGGTTAACAATTTAAAAAACTGAGCCTTCAAATGCTGCATGGCACAAAGCTATACTATATAAAGTACTGCTAGGTATGAAGGAGGAAGTCTGTACGGTTTTTAGCAAAAATGCTTTTCCAGAAAAGCAAATCAAAACAATGCAATCAGCAGACCAAAGAGGCTACAGCTAGATATCAGAGCTACAACTTCTCATATCTGAGCTAGAAAATTCTATTTATACAGAATGAACTAAAATTTCAAGACAAAATGGACATTTTTTACATTTCTTACTTTATCCATATTAAGTTCTCTGTTTCTTTCTCCCTCACCCCTCAATTCAGCATAATCCAGCCAAAAGATGGCTGCTTTTAGAAGTGGCTATTTTATTTTTCTTTCTGTGGCAAGACTGTCATGAAGCCTGGATATCTCAGGCTCATATGCATCCATGACCAGGGTCCCGCTGTGGTCAAAAAACTTAGCAATGGATTTGGTGAACTCGGCTTCCCGTTGCTGCTTTGTTCTTCCACTGATGAAGGTCAGCTTTAGAGTGTATTTGTCATCAAACCTAAGCAAAGATAACAAATCAAAAACCAAACACAGACATTCAGCCAGTAACAACAGAGCACCAAGTGTTTTTGAAAAATAGGGCTGAGCTGGCTACCAGTGATATAGGGAACATACAGCATTATCCTTTCCAGAAAAAAAAAAAAATTCCAGGGCACCTTCAGGATAGAAATTCTGGTTCATAGGCGTTGCCATGTCTTCCCTGATTTAATTACTGTGTGCCTCCTTTACCTTGTCATAGATTGTTAAACCACACAGACCATCTTCTCTCACTGCTGGCCTTTGCTTCGTTGTTATGCTAGAAGAGTATTCCTAGTAGACACTTTTCTCCAGTCTCACCTGATTAGTGAGACTAATCTGTCTATAACAAACGTTCCCATTTGTTAAGTTCATACTTGGGCATGAACTTTTCTGGGAAAACCTTCCCAAACTGGGTTAGATGTCTTGCCTTTGTCATCCATGCACCGTCAATTAATAGTCAACCCAAATACTCAGTGCCTATCATCTGCTAGGTCTAATGACAGGCTCCTACGCTGTCAGTGAAATTACCTATTGAAATGATAATTACGTATTTTTGTTCTTCACTAGTCTCAGGGATTTTATTTTTTTAGTTTTCACGTATCACTTGTGAAATTTATTTTTCTAATTTTTTGGCTGCACCATGCAGCATGCAAGATCTTCCCTGACCAGGGGGGATCGAACCTGTACCCCCTACATCGGGAACACGGAGTCTTAACCACTGGACCACCAGGGAAGTCCCTGTCTCAGGGATTCTTGAGGGCAAGGATTTTGTCTTATTTTCTATTCTTAGCTTGGAGTTTGTTGGGCAATCAAATTTTTATTGATAAATGAAGAACCCTTGTTTTCACAGATGTTCCCCAATTCCAGGCTGCTCAGTCCTTGTTCCCTGTAATCAATCTAGCTCCAGGTTCTACCCTGATCCCAGGCCAGGGATATATTTTACTACATGAACTCCAGAGATCCCTTAGCTACACCTTAAGGTATCTTGAAGGCTTTTACTACCTCTACTCATTCAAGAGGGTTTATAACATCAACCCCTGGCAGGCTGACATTTCTCCCCGCAACTCCACCTGTTTCTGTCTCCATTTAATTAGGGCATATTTGGTGGACTGTCAGGCTGGTATTATCTTTAGAGCAAGCAGAGGCTTGAGCCTCTGCTTTTTTCTGCATGTTTAAAACAGGAAAAGCACCACCTATTTTTCAGGATCACTGTTATGGTTATAACAGTGCCAATCATTAACCAGTGCTCAAAAAAATCATAGCTCAATAAATTGTTGTCTAGCCAGTTACTTCCAACCTAGATAGCTAGGAGTAAAGGTCCTTGAATATTTTCAACACCTCAAAAAATTTTCTCAAGCTCTGATCAACTGCTGCTAACTGATATCACAGTAATTTTTGGACTTCTGAGCCCAGTTCCATGGCTCTGGTGGCAGGACACGATCTAATGCATTTTTAAAAAGTTACTCATTAATTCAACATTTATTCAGGACCAACCATATATGTCAGGCAGTTTTGGATGCTAAGGATATACATCAGTGAACACAACAGACAAATCTGTCTTTTGAGACTTTTATTTTGCTGTGTGAGGGAAAAATAAAATAAAAATTATGATATTCTTTTAAATATGGAAAGTCTTCACTAAGCAGATGTTTGAGGAGAGCCTAAAGAGGTAAGAGAACAAGCTCTCTGGAAAAAGAATATTCCAGGCAGAGGACACAGTAAATGCAAAGGCCCTGAGGCAAGCACGTGCCCAGAACGTCTGAAGAACAGAAAGGAGGCCAATGCAAACAGAATGGAGAGGGAGAGGATAAAAGCCACAGGAGATGCGGAGTGTGTGTCCGTGGGTGTGGGGCTGCAGAGAATAGATAAGCATGGACTTCTAGCTATGCTTAGGATTTCAGTCTTTCTCTATGTGAGAGGATTTTGCGCTGAGGATTGAGCTGATCTGCCTGATCCTTTTAACAGGATCATTCTGCCCACTGTACTGGAAAGAGACTGGGGGCAGGGAGAGCAGCTGCAGAGGTCCATTAGGACATTATTACAGTAACCTAATTGAGAGATGATGGCCACAGTGGAGATAGTAAGTGGTTAGAATGAATATAATTAGAAGGTAGAGCTGACAGAATTTGCTGACAACCTATTCAAAGGATTGAGATAAAGGAGTCAAAATTATTCCAGAGTTCTGGCCTGAGTAACTAGAGGGATGGAGCTGCCATCTATTTAGATGGGGAAAAGCAGGTTTAGGTAAGGGATAGCAGAGTTAGGTTTTGGATATGTTAATTTTGAGATGCTTATTAGGATCCAATGTCAAACAGAAAGCTGGGACATAGCTGGAGTTCGGAGAAGGTCTAGGATGAAAATACAGATTTAGACATCTTCATCATTATAGATGGTATTTAAAGTCCTGAAAGTCTGGATAAGATTACACATAGTAAGTGAATATAGATAGAGAAGAAATGCTAGGAACGAGCACTAGTGGCATTTCAAATTCAGAGACAGGGGATAATGAAGAATCACAGAGAACTCTAAGGAACAGAGACACTAAGGTAAGAAGAAAATTAGAAGATTACGGTATCCTACAAGCCTAGTTTAAAACAAAATTTTTTTAACAAGGAGAGAGTGATCCACTGTTCAAATGCTGCTGACAGGTCAAATACGATGAGGAAAGAGAAGTGAAGATAAGCAAATCCAAGAGATGATGGGAGAAGAAAAAAGGGGAGCAGAGAAATGAGAAGACCATGTGAGGAGAATATGTGAAAAGAAAAACAACTTTTTCAGGTGGGAGAAATTACAACATATTTGTATGCCAGAAAGAATAACCAAGCAGAGAGGGAAACATCAAGTAAATGCGAAGGGATAGAATCTAGTGGACAAATGGAGAGGAGGCTTCAGATAGGAACTGAGAAAGAAGGTAGAGTATGATGAGCACTGTGAGTGGATAATGATGGGAGAATTCTGATTGCTGCTATCTTCCTAGAAACAAAAGAAGCTGAGAGTGAAATGGGGGAGGAGGGCAAGAGGTTTGAGGATAGAGAAGAAGGTATGAAAGATCCTCTAGGACAGTGAGAGAGTAACTGCACTACAGAAATGCCACGGAATCTAAGCTAGGTAAGGAGGAAGTGAGACAATGGAGAGAAGAGGACCAGGGAAAAGGTGGTAGGCTCAATGGATTATGGATGCCACTGGGGCTGAAGAACTGTTGGGACAAGAGAACAAGAAGGAGATAAACTAGAAAAATATAAAGCAATGGTCAAAGAGTGCGGTACTTAAAAATGAAATTATTGAAGATAATTAGTTATCAGTAATAGCAAGATCTAGGGTATGTCCAGGGAAATAAGTATTTAAGACATGGCAGAAAACAAGATAATCAGAGGAGAGGAAGTAAAACTAAGAGGCCAGAGTACTGGAATAATCATCTACTTGGATACTGAAATCATCAATCAAGCCTTCTGAAAGGAGCTATGTTAAAGAGAGTGCCAATGAGCCAGGAGCCATCTCTAAGGAAAGAGGAGTGAGCCTGTATTTCACTACAACAAGAAGGAACAGAGGTGGCATACTTCCTTTCCACAGGCACCAACAATGTGGCAGTTGGTAAAAGTCAGCGGTGAATGTGAAAAAAATCAGAACCCTCATATACTGCTAGTAAAATTGTAAAATGGTGCAGTTGTTTTGGAAAACAATCTGGCAGTTTCTCAAGCAATTAAAAAGTTACCATATGATCCAGCAATTCCTCTCCTAGGTATATTATATGAGAATTTGTCCACACAAAAACTTGTACATGAATGTTCACAGCAGCATTATTCTTAAAGGCCAAAAGGTGGAAATGACTCAAAGGTCCCTCAACTAATAAACGGATAAACAAAATGTGGTATATCCATGCAGTGGAATATTATTTGGCATAAAAAGGAATGAAATATTGATAACATGGCTGAACCTTGAAAACATTATGCTAAGTGAAAGAAGCCAGTTACAAAAGATCACATATTACACGTGATTCCATTCATATGAAATAAACGGAACAGGGAAATGTACAGAGTAGACTAGTGGTTACTTCAGGTTGGGAGAATGAGGGGATAGGGAGATGATTGTTAAAGGGTACAGAGTTTCTTTTGGAGAGGATAAAAATGCTCTAAAGTTGACTGTGGGGGACTTCCCTAATGGCGCACTGGTTAAGAATCCACCTGCCAATGCAGGGGCCACAGGTTTGAGCCCTGGTCCAGGAAGATCCTACGTGCTGCAGAGCAACTAAGCCTGGGCGCCACAATTACTGAGCCTGTGCTCTAGAGCCCGCAAGCCACAACTACTCAGCCTGCGAGCCACAACTACTGAGCCCACTTGCCTAGAGCCCGTGCTCTGCAACAAGAGAAGCCACCTCAGTGAGAAGCCTGCGCACCGCAATGTAGGGTAGCCCCTGCTCTCTGCAACTAGAAAAAGCCTGTGCACAGCAACGAAGACCCAACACAGCCAAAAAATAAATAAATAAATAAATAAATAAATAAATAAAAGTTGACTGTGGTGATGGTTGTAAACATCTTTAGAAACACTAGAAACCACTGAACTACTTTAAATTGGTGAACTATGATATGGGAACTGTATTTCCATAAAGCTGCTTAAAAAATACTTAAGTCAGAATGTAAATAATGAAATCAAGATGTTGCTAGGGTCTATAATTCTGAAACTCTGCTTTAGGGGCTTGGCACAGGGTTCAGATCTATGACAGCTGAGACCAAAATGGCAGCTATGAGTCCTGCCAGGAGATAAGAACTCAGATGCAACATCAGGATGAAGGTCTGCTCCTCCTTACAGATATCTCCAAAAGCTGGTAATGAGAGGCTGTTTGGTGTTGATGCTATATTTACCTTCATATATGTGAGTAACTGTACTTAAAACTTGAGAGCCTACTATGTGCTAGGAACTATACCATGTGTTTTTAGGATAGTGACTGAAAGCATGAGTTCAGATGTGGGCTAAATTCACTTTGGGGCTCTATAACCCTGGAATCATTCATTAAACCCTTTGGACCTGGGTTCTTATCTTTAAAATGGGTTGTTCTAAGGTTTAAATGAGACAGTGCAGTTGGCACAATACCTAGTATATAGTAAATGCTCAACAGATGCCATCTCTCATAATGCTTGGTATACAGTTGACCCTTGAACACTATGGGGGCGGGGGGAGGGTGTTAGAGGGTATTAGGGGTGCTGATGCTCTGCGCAGTTGAATATCCATGTGTATGTAATTCATAGTCACTCCTCCATATAGATGGTTCCTCTGTATCCACAGTTCTGAATCTGCAGATTCAACCCACCATGGATTATGCAGTACTTCAGTATTTACTATTGGAAAAAAAAAGCCCATGTATAAGTGGACCCACACAGTTCAAACCCCTGTTGTTCAAGAGTCAACTATATATACCAGTTGGCATCCTCACAAAAACTGTACAAGTCATTTTTTACTCTATTAAAGCTCAAATAGTTTACCTGATATACCAAAAGTCACACAGCTAGAAAGAGACAAGCTGGAATTTGAACCCAGTTCTAGATACCTAGAAAGACCTGAGGTGTCAGCTGCACAAAGTTACACCCATTGCTGACTGAATTGTGCTTCTCTGAGTTGCCCAGTGCATTGTTTCAGAGATTCCTGATTGCACAGACTGCAGTCAGGATCACAGAAGACATAGAAGCTAATGGGGTTCTTCAAAGACAACTGACTTCATACCTTTGGCCTTTACAGTTATATATATATAGTTTATAATTCTGCTCTCTAATTGGCTCAGTTTATTGGCCACAAGGAAAAAGAAAATCACTCTTTATTCTTCCACCAACGTACTTTCTCCCACAATTTATCCTCAAGAGCACTTCTGTGATAATGGAATCTCAGAAGTGCAATACCAAGGAAAACCTTCTAGTTCACAATCCTTTCTTCATTTTATATGACTAGTACTATGATCTGCAGAGAGTAGGCATACAATAGTCTGTTGATAATGACTAACACCCAGAGAAAACCCAACATCAGGATTTAAGAATCTGCGAGGATAGTCATACCTTTTGAGACTGGACGACAGCTGCCAAATATCATCAGGATCCATCCCTGTGGGATCTTTCCTGTGGGCCACGAGAAAGATGCTCTTCTCCTTATATGAGGTATAAATGGTCAGGATCCCCATCATCACAAAATAGGTTCAGATAAAGTTAAGGGGAAAATACACAAACATACACACAAAAGAGAAATAACACAAACTGACAAGCAAGGGCTACAAAAACTTTCATGATAGTCCTAAAGAAGACAGTTTTGTCTTGCTGTAAAAACACTGAAAATTTAACTATTTCATTTTCATCCTTATGTTTATGCAAGAGAAGCAAGGCTCTCTCTGGTTAGTTCTGCAAAGAACATCTCAAAAAACAAGAAAGGAAAAAGGTACAGGGCATAAATCGGCTCTCATCTTTTCTGTTCAAGGCCAACATATATAAAGAGATCCTCTATTACCTAGTTTGTCAAGACTTGTGCTTATTTCTCCATACAATACAAAACTAATAATCACAGTGGACTTGACCACACTCAACCAATTTCAAGGGTCATTAAAAGAGGAAAACTGACTTCAAATTAGTTTACTATAAGAGTCTCATGCTCTACCAAATGAGCTAGCTGGGTGACCACCACAATTTAGTTTACTATAAGGACAATTACTTCCTCCATACATGTAGGCTTATTATTATACTCAGTTTTTGACAGTATTAACTATCATACTTGAGTGCCTGTGTGCCAGAAACTGGCATAAGAGCTTTGTGTACATGTGTCATTTAAATTTTATGAAAGGGACAGGCAGGAAAGTATAGTACAAAGTGTATGAGCTTTGGAGTAAAGTGGTCCTAGATTTGAACTCTGGCTTTTAACCAATGTAACCTTGACAAATTACTCCTTATCCTAAGGCTTAATACTGTCACCTCTAAAATGGGGATAAAACTGACTTTTTAGAATTGTCATGAGATTTACTGATGGTATATACATTTTTAGTGTACACCACACAGAAGACATTTATAATGGTACTATTATTACATATAAAAACGACATGATTATAAAAATGGCAAGATCGTGTTTTGTTTTAAACAAATATAATCAAACAAATGAAATTCTGTCAAGGCCGTTCTCTTGGGAGGCCATATAATTATAATAAGGTTGCTGTCATTGTTCAAACATCTTTGGAACTCTTTTGAGAACTGTCTGTAGAACCTATGGCATATTCTTTTGAACTGACTTAATGGTGAAAAAGTTCATACTGGTATGATTTATCTGATACTGTAAGCAGTCAAGGTGCAAATTCTGTGACTATAATCTGAGATCAATTTGGATAATACCACTTTTGATCAGGACCCGCTTTATTCAATGGCTTTCTAACTGCCTCTGAAGAAAAATCCCCAAAGTGGAATTTTTAGAAATATTTCAGGTGGTTCTAAGATTGTTATGAAAAGCAAACTGCCTACCAAAATGATCTGTTTTCAACAACTAGTACATATCAGTACACAGCAGACATGCAATAGCACGAGGTGGCTATTTAGAATGAGGTAGTCCTATATATACTAATATGGAAAGACATTCAATATATTTTTTAAGTTAAAAAGAAAAGTTCAGTATGTATAGATTGACTTGGGGAGGAGGGAGTGGGGACCACAAGAAAACTATCAACCTATTTAACTTTATATTCTAAATATAGTATAAAATCTCTCATTTGAACTTTATAATAATTCTGAGTGTGTATTACTCATATTTATAAGCAGCATTCAAACAGTCTCCAAAAAGTAATTATCACAAAAACAACTTGAAATTTCAAACCCAGGTTCTCTAGCTGTTACACAAGCCACACCTATACCTCATGCTCAGTAACTCCCAGTCTAGCCCCTCAGCTTCAAGGAAACCTGACACAGATCTGAACCTCCAAAATCTGATCCTTTCCTAAAACAGGTATACCTTGGAGACATTGCGGGTTTGGTTCCAGACCACCACAATAAAGGAGTGTCAAAATAAACTGAATCACACAAATTTTGTTTCCCAAGGCATATGAAAGTTATGTTTACATACACTGTAGTCTATTAAGTGTGTAGTAGCATTATGTCTACAAAAAACAATGTACACACCTTAATTAAAAAAGACATTATTGCTAAAAAATGCTAACCGTCATCTGAGCCTTCAGCGAGTAGTAATCTTCTTACTGGTGGAGGGTCCTGCCTCAATGTTCAGATGGCTGCTGACTGAGCACGGTGGTGGTTGCTGAGCACTGGGGTGGCCGTGGCAGTTTCTTAAAATAAGACAATGAAGTTTGCTGCATTCATTGACTCTGCCTCTCATGAACAACTCCTCTGTAGCATGCAGTGCTATTTCATAGCACTTCACCCTCAGAACTTCTTTCAAAATTAGAATCAATCTTCTCTCAAACCCTGCTGCTTTATCAACTAAGTTAATGTAATATTCTTTTTTTTTTTTGCGGTACGCGGGCCTCTCACTGTTGTGGCCTCTCCCGTTGCGGAGCACAGGCTCCAGACGCGCAGGCTCAGTGGCCATGGCTCACGGGCACAGGCATGTGGGATCTTCCTGGACCGGGGCACGAACCTGTGTCCCCTGCATCGGCAGGCGGACTCTCAACCACTGCGCCACCAGGGAAGCCCTAATGTAATATTCTTAATCTTTTGTTGTCATTTCAGAAATCTTCACATCTTCACCAGAAGTAGATTCCAGCTCAAGAAACTACTTTCTTTACTCATCCACAAGAAGCATCTCCTCATCTGTCAAAGTTTGATCATGAGATTGCAGCAATTCAGTCACACCTTCAGGCTCCATTTCCAATTCCAATTCTCTTGCTGTTTCCACAACTGCAGTGTCTTCTTCCACTGAAGTAATGAACCCCTCAAAGTCATCCATGAGGGATGGAATCAACTTCTTCCAAACTCCTGTTAACGTCTGATATTTTGTCTGTTTCCCATAAGTCACAAGTGTTCTTAATGGCATCTAGAATTGTGAATCCTTTCCAGAAGGTTTCAATTTACTTTGCCCAGATCCATCAGAGGAATCACTATTTATGGCAGCTACAGCATTACAAAATGTATTTCTTAAATAATAAAACCTGAAGTTGAAATTACTCCTTGATCCATGGGCTGCAAAATGGATGTCATGTAGCAGGCATGAAAACAACATTAATCTTGGTGTACATCTCCATCAGAGCTCTTGGATGACCAATTGCATTGTCAATGAGTAGTAATATCTTGAAAGGAATCTTTTTTTCTGAGTAGTAGATCTCAGCAGTGGACTTAAAATATTCAGTAAACTATGTTGTAAGCAGATGTGCTGTCATCCAGGTGTGCTGTCGCCCAGACTTTGTTGTTCCATTTATAGAGCACAGGCAGAGAAGATACGACATAATTCTTAAGGGCCCCAGGACTTTCAGAATAGTAAATGAGCAAGGACTTCAATTTAAAGTCACCAGCCGCATTAGCCTCTAACAAGTGAGTCAGCCTGTCCTTTGAAGCTTCTCTCTAGCTATGAAAGTCCTAGGAGGCACCTTCATTCAATATAAGGCTGTTTCACCTACATTGAAAATCTGTTGTTTAGTATATATAGGCACCTTCATTAATTATCTTAGTTAGATCTTCTGGATAACTTGCTGCAGCTTCTACATCAGCACTTGCTGTTTCACCTTGTACTTCTATGTTATGGAGATGCCTTCTTCCCTTAAACCTCATGAGCCACCCCATGTTAGCTTCAAACTTTTCTTCTGCAGCTTCCTCACCTCTCTCACCCTTCTTGGTATTGAAGAGAGATAGCACCTTATTCTGGACTAGGCCTTGGCTTAAGGGAATCTTGTAGCTGGCTTGATCTTCTATTCAGACCACTAAAACTTTCTCCTTATCAGGATTAAGGCTGTTTCATTTTCTTATCATTCATGTGTTCACTGGAGTAGCACTTTCAATTTCCTTCAAGAACTTTTGCTTTGCATTCACAACTTGGGTAACTGGCACAAGAGTCCTAGCTTTTGGCCTATATTGGCTTTCAACACACCTTCCTCACTAAGCTTAATCATATCTAAGCTTTTGGTTTAAAGTGAGAGACATGTAACTCTTCCTTTCACTTAAACTCTTAGAAGCCACTGAAGGGTTATTAACTGGCCTAATTTCAATACTGCTGTGTCTCAGGGAATAGGGAAGGCCCAGAGGAGGGACAGATGGAGAGATGACTGGTCTGGAGCAGTCAGAACACACACAACATTTATCAATTAAAATGTTAGCTGTCTTACATGGGTGTGGTTTGTGGTGCCTCAAAAAACAATTACAATAGTAAAATCAATGATCACTGATCACAGATCACCATAACAAATATAATGATCATGAAAAAGTTTGAAACATTGTGAGAATTACCAAAATGTGACAGAGATACAAAATGAGCAAATGCTGTTGGAAAAATGACGCCAACAGACTTGCTCAACACACAGGGTTGCCACAAACCTTCAATTTGTAAAAAAAATAATGCACTATCTATGAAGCACAATAAAGCAAAGTGCAATAAAGTGAGGTATACCTATACCCTGGCATGAGTGGCTTGAAGCAACCTGGTCTAATGGGTTAAGTTCTAGGCTAGAAATGAGAAGAGCTGGGTCTCACTATTCCTATGTATTTTCCTATTAGGTGCTCACACTTGGATTATAACCTCTACATTAATAACTAAACAGAATTAAAGATAAAATAACTGTATTGAATCTAAAATATCAATGATAATTATGACATAAATTTACAGATGCTCACATTTCATAATGTTAAATAGTAACATGAGCAGGCCCCAAGATGAAAGTTTGTTTTTTGTAAGGAGCAGAGAAGAGTATCAGTAGAGATTTTAACAAACTGTCAGTAGAAAACAAACCTGAGCTTAAAGGATATGATATAACGCACAAAGCCAAAACAGGTTTGGACTCTGGAAAGGGGTGCATATAATCCCAAATCAAAGCCACTATGGCGAAGAAACAGGAGATGGTACAGATGGTGAGGCGACCGTCAATTAGACCAAAATTCTCCACATACTTGTACTTTTCCAGAAGTACCTAGTGAGAAGAAGAAGTAAGCAAGCTAATAGGAATACCTCCCTCTTTGTATCTGCTTTTATTCTTAATTTCAATGATGAAAGTTATGTTAATCATATAAATGACCAAGTTGTTATCTCCAATCAGAATTTTGACACTCCGAACAAAAAAAAGATTCAACCTGTTTACAAAGATCCCAGAGAAAAAGTTCATCAACTTCTCATACATTTTTTCTTTTCTAATCCTCATCTCCCTAGAATGAAGCTAAACTTTTCTTTTCCCTTTTAAAATACAGAGATGACCCATCATGGCTGAATGTCCTATATTCCCTCAACCCTCTTGCCTCTTGGCTAATTAACCTCAAAAATGATAGATTACCAGCTTTCTGGAATTCAAAAATTAGAGATTCTGAAGAGAAATCTGAGGTAACTAACGATTATATTTTAACACCTGTTCCCCTATATACACTGTAAGGATTTTAGAAAATGCTTTCTGGCTCAATTCCTAACACTGAAAACTAAAGTCATTCTAAGTCATAGAAGGAAAAAACCCTGCAAGAGATGTGCCATCAGCTGTATACATACTAACAGACTCCCCGCTCCCCACCCCCAAAGAAAGTACCTTTTTGGCAGAATCATCCAAAGAGTTTTTCACAGCTGATCCATCCCATTTGTCAATTTTTACAGGCTTATCATCAATCTTCCACTGTAAAACAAACAGATAAGTTGTGCGTTAAGAGATATGGCATCTTACTAAAAGTAAAATGAACTACTTCCTTAAGAGCATTCTCAAGTATATATAACATTTATTCTCTCTTCTGATGTTGGACAGCTAAAAGACAAAACACTTGAAAATGAAGTTGAAGGAGGTCACTAGAATCAGGTGGTACTCGTATGATGTTGCCAGTCTCCATGCTAGAAAGTCAAATGTACAAGGCCCAAACCAGAACACTTACATAGGCTGAAGAGACTATAGTGTGAACTCAAATATCCCATCCCCATTTTACTGTGGGAATAGAAAGGAACTGCACTTGTTCATCCTTTCATTCTGTGACCATAAAACCCAGACAATATACATCCATGAACTTTCGGATGCTAACAAAATGACAAAGGTCTCCTTTAACATATTTTTGTCTGCTAACAACTTTTATATTTTATCAGCATGTCTTAACTGTAGGAAAACAGCAAATCCAGTGTAGTCTGTTGGAAAGAACATTTTGAACTAAGTCCTATCACCAGTTAGGTACATGACTTTGTTCTGACTGAGAACAAGTTCAGAGATGCTGCATACGAGAAATAAAGATGGAACAAACATCTGTAAAACGTGAGAAGATTTTAAAGGAGTGTAGAAATATAATTAATCAAACTTAAGTTTGTGATTCTATATACTATTACACAAAAAAGAAAAACTATTCTGTGAAGTTTGCTGGGGGAAAAAACATGAACTAAAACAGTCATACCTCAAGTGATTAAAACTCAATCAAGGCCTTTCCCCTTTGTGTCTCGTAAAAACAAGAATTTTCTTTGAGAAAATTACTAGTGGAAGCATGTTGTAATGATGATTCTCATAGCCTGCCAGCCTACAAATCAAACATGACACTTAATTTTAAAAATACAAATTGAACCAAGAAGAAATTCACAGGCTATCTAGCTAAACAGCTCGCTTACACTTAGTTTAGTAAATGCCATTTTGACAATAGCAAGCAAAAGAAAGAACTTGTATAGCCAGAATCCATATCAGAATTTGAATTATTTGTGAATCAGTCATTAAAATTTTTTTGGCTCGTTCCAAAAAAAAAAAATTATGCTCTCAGAGAAACCCAGCCACCCATCACTACCTGCAGTGCATCACAGAAAAGAAACTTGCCTCTACAATTTAGAGGATAACTTCTTGGAAATATTGGGGGATAAAACACAGAAGAAGCCATTACAACATGTGCTAAAATAGTCTCAGCTCTAACTCCACTGGTACCTAGAAGGATCTTCAGTAAGTGGAACAGGAACATTTCCAGTGAATTACATAAACAAGAAAGTTTATAATTGATTTCTGAAGAGATAGGAGCATCATCCATTCTGTGTAAATGAAAAACCTTAGCTTATATCAAAGCAAATAGCATCTCTGCTGTAGTACAGAGACACATCTGGAAAAAAGGCAGGAAAATGGACATTTTCCATCATTCTCAAAAACTGCCCATCAACTAAAATGTACGATACTGGTCATGTACTCTCTATTGCTATTCAGGGTATTTTAAAAACTATATTCTTCTCACTCTTCTCTTCCTCAACCCTAAGTGCAAATTACCTTCCTTTTGTAAGGATGTGGTAACTCTGCACACAATTCCTCTTCCCCTCATTCCCTCCTGTGTATTATAGATATGTGTATATTGAGCACAATCAACAATCACAAGTATTGACTTACTTAGTTATTATGTGCACCAACATCATACATATATATACATGGTTTAAAGAGTTCTGTAAGTTATTAAAAAAAAATAGCAGTCCTGCTTCCCCTCCCCTTAAGACTCTTTCTATTGTCATTTTCCACTCTCCAGAGACAGGCACTAATTTCAACTCCTTTGGCTGATTTTTGGGTATCCACATCTCTGGGGGGAAAAAAAAAGTTTATATTATTATTTTCAGTTCTCAGCATTAAATCTATTGACTTTTCACCATGAAAGATGAGATTTAACCACTTCATCCCCTGCCACTTTCGCATTTATTTTTCCTGCTCCTCCCTCACCATCTTTTTGATATAGTTATAGTAGATCAATATTGATTTGGTCTTATACCTTAGTTTTTGCTAGACCATTATTTGGAGTTTACAATATGACCATAAATGCTATTCACAGATGAGTCATGTATATTAGGATTACTTTTTCTTTCCTGCGTAGCTTTTTGATTTTCTTGGAGCTACTACTGTTTTTGTTGCTGTTTTTAATCATACAACGTATTTCTCACCAATATATTCTCAAATTCTCCCTCAATTGTTTAACTCTCCTTTCAATATTTGCAATCATATTCAGCATTCTGTGAATTTCATCTTCCTGGAGAAATCTCTCTTGGAGCCTTCTGGACTGCTTCAATCTAGGTGGATTTCTTTCCAGTCCCGCTGTATTAACTGTTATCCTGGAATCTCCCTTTACTATGACCCGGGGAGTTCCCTTAACCTCCTCTTGGGCTAATCCCACTTTTCTTAGATACCATGCCTTACTCTTTTCTTGGTTTACTATTCCAGCCCCTGTCCATCATCTCCACCCTCCTCCCACCACTCAAATTTGTAAATTGAAATCCTAAACCACAATGTGACAGTATTAGGAGGTGGTGTCTCTGGGAAGTAATTAGGTCATGAGGGTAGACCCTTCGTGAAAGGGATTAGTGCCCTGATAAAAAGACATGAGAGAACCTGCTTTTACTCTATTTTAACCATGTGAGGATACAAGAAAGTTGTCTGTAACCAGTTAAGAGGGCTGTCACTAGACCCAACTATTCTGGTACCCTGATCTCAGACCTCCCATCCTCCAAAACTGTGAGAAATAAAGTTTGGTCATTTAAGCTATCTAGTCTATGGTATTTTTGTGAGAGCAGCCCAAACTGACTAGCATCCTCCTTTTACAGATAACACTACGGGTTTAAGAAATTTGCCCAAGGTGAAAGCTAGGAAGTGGTAAAGCTGGGACTAAATCAAGTTTTCATAATTTCAAAACCTGTGCTCTTTCATTATTCTACACTGCTTCCCACAAAATATAAGGAAAGGAATTATTAGCCATAAAAACAAAAGGACACAGACCCCTGAAGTGACAGCCATATAAAGTATCTTGATTCTTATCTAATAAGTTATAGTTAATAACAAAAAAAATCTTAAAAAGATTTTAATCTTGAATATGTCAACAAAACTTGCAGGATACAAAATATTTGGAATTTTCCATTTTCCTCCATTTAAAACCAACTGCTATTTGACTGAAAATATACTTCAAAAAGTCCTATCTTAAAGAAATTACTTCTCTACCACTATCAACATAAAACACTTTATCAAACCAGCACACTGATGCCAGACCTGGATGACGAACCATACACAAAAATTATGCATTTGATGGCTTTGATAGAACATTATAAAGACTCACTTCAGTTATTCTCCACTGCAAATTTGAATAATAAAAAGATTTTAGTAGCAGTGAAAACAGAAGTAAAGTTATGCTGTGATAAAGACCTCAGTGGATTGCTTCATAAAGTTCCTTAGCTTGACAACTGGGTAGTAAGACTCAAAAGGATTCCTCAATTCACACTGAAGAGATGAAGGATACCAGAAGTGAGCTGTGCCGATGGAAGGACCCTGCTCTGATTTTAAAAGAACTGAGCATGGCTCTAAGAAAAATTAATAAACCTTTTTTCTCTCTTCTTTGGTCTCTCTCAGTTTACAAAGTGGATGTAGGCCGCAAAGGGGGAAGGTAGTAGGAGATGAGGCACACCACAGAGGGAGCATATCCTAGATGGCCTTATTTACTAGGCTAGGGGACTTGGGACCTTATTCTGAAACAAACAGTGGAGAATATTTTAAGCAGGTGAACAACACAATCAAACTTATGTTTTTTAAAAAAGTCATTTTTAGTGGCAACCTAGCAGATGGTCTGGAGGGGAGTAACAGTGGAGATAAACACATCAGATGGGGCCTGATTTAGATGCAGGGCCTGAATTAGAGCAGCAGCAAGGGGATGAAAGAGGATTATTTATGAGGTAGAATTGGCAGGACTTAACATCAGACTAGTTACAAGAAACATGAAAGAGAGAAGATAGAGATGACCATTCTACTAGAATTCGGGCTTAGATAACTCTCTGAGCTGTCATATTGTTTTCCAAGAGAAGGAACAGAGGAGGAAAAAGGAGAAACACCCATTTGTATATGATAAGTTTGAGATGTTTAAGCTCTACAGTTACATTGATTTCAGAATTTTCTAAACCAAAATAAGATTATGAAAACTGATGGCAGACTCAGAAGCTGAGATACTATTTGAGTTGGAAATACGTACCCCTACCTCCCATATGCACTCATGTGGCAAAAGATCAGAAAGCAGTAACTTCAAAATAAGGAAAAAATGTTCAATTTGGGGAGCAAACGATGTCTGTCTTGAGAATGCTTACTATCATCTAATTTAGATTCCAATTAAGAAATACCAGGATATCTCAAAGAGAGATATTATAGCTCCTGGCAACATACTTAATCTTCAATTTCCATCTATTTTTTATAAAAATGGGCAAGAAATACTGCAAAGAAAATTACTTGCTTAATAGTGGCTTATTATTGGCTGCAGTTATCACTGGAGTTAAGTTGGAAGTTAGAAATGACCACACAATAATTATGAGCATGAGTATTAGTGGCAACACCAGAGTAACTGGAGGTAAGTAGACTGGCTCTGGCTACTTAAGTCTAACATACCTAACAGATATCAAAGTGGAGATGGCAAGTAAGCATTTAGACATATAAATCTGGGCTCAGAGGAGAGGTCTAGGTTGTAAATATAAATGTGGAAGTCATCAACTTAAAGATGGAATTTAAGCCATGACACTGTTTATCTCTTTGGGATGAGTGTACATGGAGAGGGCCGGGGCTCGCTGATATTTACAAGTCAGAAGAAAAAATAACAACAATAAAGATAGATAAGTGGAGAAGGAGGAAAACCAGGGCAAGTGGTGTTCTAGAAGCCACATAAAGATAATATTTCAAGAAAGAAGTGATCGATGAGTCAAATACTTAAGGCCAGGTAATAAGAAAAACCACTACTGAGATTTGACAAGATGGAGGTCAGAACAGAGAAGTGGTGCAGGCAACAGCTAAAGAAGGGACTTGGGCCGATAGAGGTTGTTAAAATCTTTGATACCACTGTGTATATAGCGGTAAATAGTTAAAAAAAAATAATAGTTTGAAGCTTTAAAGGTTACTCCATAAACCCTGTAAAAATAAAAAGAATGTTTTTAAAATTGAGATCTAATTCACATATAAAACTCACCACTTAAAAACGTACGATTCTGGCCTTCCCTGGTGACACAGTGGTTAGGAATCTGCCTGCCAATGCAGGGGACACAGGTTCGAGCCCTGGTCCGGGAAGATCCCACATGCCACGGAGCAACTAAGCCCATGAACCACAACTACTGAAGCCCACGCACCTAGAGCCTGTGTTCTGCAACAAGAGAAGCCACCACAATGAGAAGCCTGCACGCTGCAACAAAGAGTAGCTCCCGCCCACTGCAACTAGAGAAAGCCCACACAGCAACGAAGACCCAATGCAGCCAAAAATAGATAAATTAATTTAAAAAATTAATTAAAATGTACAATTCAGTGGTTTTTATTATACTCACAAGGTTGTGCAATCATCACCATCTAATTCCAGAACATTTTCAGAAGAGACCCTATTCCCATAAGCAGTCACTCCAATTACTACCACCCCACCCCCAGCCTTGGCAGCCACTAATCTACTTTCTGTTTGCATGGATCTATTCTGGACATTTCATATCTATGGAATCATATAATATGTGGCCTTTTGTGACTGGCTTTTCTCACTTTAACATCTTCAAGGTTCATCCATGTTGTAACGTGTGTATTTCCTTCCTTTTTATGGCCAAATAATGTTCTACTGCATGGATATACCACACTTTTATGGGTTGCTTCCACCCTTTGGCTATTGTGAATAATGCTGCTATGATCATGTGTACAAGTTTTTGTGTAGACATACATTTTCAATTCTCTTGAGTTTATAACTAGGAGTGGGATATGCTGAGTCATATGGTAACTCTTTTTAACTTTCATCATTTTACATTCCATCAGAAATGTAGGAGGGTTCCAATATCTCCACATCTTCACCAATAATGGTTATTTTTCTTATTTTATTATAGCCATACTACTGGTATCTCATCGTGGTTTTGATTTGCATTCTCTAATAACTAATGGTGTTGAGCATCTTTTCATGTGCTTGCTGGCCATCTGTATATCTTCTATGGAGAGATGTCTATTCACATCCTTTATCCTTTTTTTTGCTTTTTTTAATCAATGTTGGGGAAGCAATGACAGGTTTTTTTAAAAATTATTTATTTATTTTTGGCTGCACTGGGTCTTCGTCGCTGCACACGGGCTTTCTCTAGTTGCACTGAATGGATGCTACTCTTTGTTGAGGTGTGTGGGCTTCTAATGGCGGTGGCTTCTCTTGTTGCAGAGCATGGGCTCTAGTAGTGCAGGCTTCAGTAGTTGTGGTGCATGGGCTCAGTAGTCATGGCTCGTGGGCTCTAGAGCGCAGGCTTGGTAGTTGTGGCGCATGGACCTAGTTGCTCTGCGTCATGTTGGATTTTCCCGGAGGGATAGAACCCATGTCCCCTGCGTTGGCAGGCGGACTCTTAAACACGGCGCCACTAGGGAAGTCCGACACCCTTTATTCTTCTAAAAACTGGTTTGTCTTTTTATTATCGAGTTGTAAGGTTCTTTATATAGTTTAGATACTAGACCCTTACCAGATATATGATTTGCAAACATTTTCTCTCATGCTGTGGACTGTCTTTCCACTTTCTTTTTTTTTTTTTTTTTTTTTTTTTTTTTTTTGCAGTACGCGGGCCTCTCACTGTTGTGGCCTCTCCCGTTGCGGAGCACAGGCTCTGGACGCGCAGGCTCAACGGCCAAGGCTCACGGGCCCAGCCGCTCTGCAGCATGTGGGATCCTCCCGGACCGGGGCACAAACCCGTGTCCCCTGCATCGGCAGGCGGACTCTCAACCACCGCGCCACCAGGGAAGCCCTCCACTTTCTTGATAATGTCCTTTGACACGAAAAGGTTTTTAATTTTGATGAAGCCAAAAATAATGAGTTTTGAGATGCTTTTAAAGTTTAGTTTGCAAAACAGTATTAAAAACCTGCATCTTGTTTCTTTACACACAAACACACACATCACAGTACTGCCATAAAACTGTTCACCCTCTTTGTCAGAGCTGGGTTAGGGTACAGGCATACTACCCTGTTCGAGTCTGGCAAGCTAAGATCCCATCGAAGAGAGCAAAAGAGTATATATGACCTGTCTAAGGACACACGTTGGTGGGTGACAAAGCCAAGGCTTCAGCCTAGGTCTTCCAACCTCAAAACAGATGCTCTTTCCACTACTACATTAGCTAGCACATGGTCTGCTCCAGTATGAGAGGCAATGTACTAATTAAGGTAAGAGTACTGGATTAAGAGCTGGGAAGCTAGGTTCTGGAATTGTAACTAACCCGCTGTGTGCTCTTGGACAAGTTGCTTGATCTTCCCCTCTCCAACTGTGTCCATGTTTATAAAATGAGGAGGCTGAACACATGAACTTCAAGGTCTCTTCATTATAAACATTTTTGAGAAATCACTATTGATTAAGCAGAATAGTTAAAAACCAAACAAGAAAAAAACCCCTTAGTTCTCAACCTGGATGTAACTGTTAAAATGTAGAGGAAATAAATAAATAAACAGCTATGTGTGAAAACATGCAGCTGTCCAGGCCCCACCCCCAGAGAATCTGATTCAGGTCTGGGATGAGGTCCAGAAATCTGTATTTTTAACTAAAACCCCAAGAGAGTCTGATGTAGACAGTCTTCATATGTTATAAAAAATATTATCTAAGGAAGCTGAAATCCAGAGTAACAAGCTAGTTAGTGGCAGCTATACATGTTTTGCTGAGTGCTTACTATGTGCCAGAAACCACTTTTTAAGGTAAATACTATTATTATCCCCACTTTACAGATGAGGAAACTGAGATACAAAGAGATTTATTAACTTGCCCAAGAACATATATCTGTTAAGTGGCAGAGCAAGGATTCAAAGCCAGCCAGCCAGCCTGGCTCCAGAACCTATGTTCTCAGCTACTAAGGTATAAAAGGGGTACTTTAAGATCAGGTTGACAGTTCAGCCAGGAGACAGAAATCCACGTATGAAGTTAAAAGGGCCTGGATATAACTTCTAGAAAGCATGGTTTAATACCACATGTCAATTTTAATAGCCAAAACAATTTTAATAGCCAAAAAAACATCCAACCAGGAGACAGAAATCCAACTATGAGGTTAAAAGAATTTGGATATAGTTCTGGAAAGCATGCTTTAATGCCACATGACAATTTTAATAGCAAAAACAAATTAACAATTTTTATAGCCTGCTACATAGAACAAAATGCTTTGATGTATTTTGGGAAAAATAACTTACCGCAGTGATCTAAGTTATTCTGTGATGGAAGCTGGAAGGTTATATTTGCATACCTATCTTTAAGATCAGGAAACTAAAATTGCTTTGTTCTCAAAGTCAGTTTCATAGAAGCAGAAACTCACATCTGCTTAGGGAAAACTACAAGCATATTTGCATCTCTCTATTACATTTCTTCATGGCAAGTAAAACCAAAGCTGCAAGAAATAAAATAAAAACCCTCCAAAAAATCAAGACAAATCAAATTAAAGAAACTGTAAGGTAACAGCCTCTCATTCCCACAGAGCGAAAGCTTCTCTATTCATTCAACTCCTGCTCCACTGAGAGTAACATCTTTTCCCCATTTTCTCTTCCACAGTACCCTAAGTTTTCAAACAAGCAGAGGCATCATCCTCTAAGGCAGTTTCTGAAGACTGGGGTGTCAGATCTGAAGTTTTTTCTCTGCTAAATTCAATGCTCCAAGTATTTATTCTGTGTTGATCACCATAGAGAACGTCTCATGGGAAACTGGACAAATTGGTAGAACAATATAAAACAGTATGTCATATTAAGCGACAGCTTAATTCCCATGTGCAATAAATGCCAGGGACTTCAGAGGAGAAACAACTCAATGTAAGGCTGAAATGAAGTTCTCCAAGAAAAAGCACCTAAACAGCTCCCGACTTATTTTCTCTCTCCTCGGCCCCTCACTTCTTAGTTAATTCTGCCAAATGCTCCTTTCTGAGGCCTTTTATCTATCTCTGCTACTCAAGTTAGGGTTCTCCTCACCTTATCATTCTATTTTTGTAGCCCTGTACAAAGAACATTTACCAATATTATGACTTAATATTTACAACAAGCCTACCATATGTATGGGCATCCATAATGTGCACATAAGGAAATTTAAGTTCAGTGATATCATAACTTATCCAAGACCATGTAGTTTTTAACATGCTGCACTAGAACTCAAACTTGTCTTTCTTTTTATATTAAACCCCATATACTAGTATGGTATGAGACCTTATTAGAAGACTTCTAATTTCTACCACTCCGAGCTATTTGAATAACTTTTCTAAAACCACTTTATATATTAGGCTCAAACCTTCAACAGGCTTCCTTCCTACTTCTACTTCAAGCAATCCATGTCCTTCTTCATCTGATTCTACCTATTTGTCATTACAGGTCTCTTAGAGCAGCGCTGCCCAACCTTTTTGGCACCAGGGACCAGTTTCGTGGAAGACAATTCTTCCACAGACTGGCGTGGGTGGACGGAGATGGTTCAGGCAGTAATGCGAGCGATGGGGAGTGACAGATGAAGCCTTGCTCGCTCGCACCCCATTCACCTCCTGCTGTGCTGCCTGGTTCCTAACAGGAACTGGGGGTTGGGGACCCCTGTCTTAGAGAATAGTCAGTCAACTCAGTAACTGAGAAACATCAGGCACCGTGTACCTTTGTTCAAGGACATTCTTAACTGGTATGCCGTCTGTCTCTGTCTCTCTCTCAAAATAAGGTCCCAGTTCCACTCTCAAACATGAGGTCTTTCCCTAGGGCTCTCATCCCCTTATCAATTAGATCTCAGGGATCATTCTCTCACTTTAACTTCTGTAAAAAGTACACATGTGAATACCAAATAGTTTTATGTTTAATATTTTGGGTACCCCATGTCCTATACTCAGCTATACTGAATACTCTCTGACAGTAGGATTCTTGATTATTTTCCTCTGCCATCACACCTCTGTATTAGATACTATAGGTTACAGAGATCATTAACGTATATTATCTCATTTGATTCTCCCCAAAACCCTAATATTTCAGGTGAAGAAAGGGAAGCTTGGTGAGGTTAACTGACTTGCCAATCTTCATACAGTTTGAAACTAACAGATCTATGTCAAAGCCCAAATCTTATGACCCCCAAATGCAGGTTCTTCCAAAACGCACTGATGCCATACACTTTTCAGTAATCACTGCCTTAGCAGACTGTCCATGCTTAATGTTTGCTGGTGATGATCCAAGTGGAGCAAAGAGCAAGAGCACTCAATGGGACAGAATAAACATAGGCTGTGAGGTGTTCACCCAGCAGGAAGGCAGGATCTGTGTATGAAAATGACCATCAATTCTCAACACTTTCACATACCTTGGAGCGATTTACCATCCCAACTCCCAGAACATGTTCCTATCTCTTAAAAAGGGTTAAGAGTGTGACAACCATGTCATTCAAAACCAATGACACCCAAAAAGAGAAGCAAAAAGATCTGGATCCAAACCCCTCAATATGATCATGTATTCATTTCTTAAGCACCTACCATGTGTTAAGCACAGAGAAGTCTGAAAGCTGTTTTCAATTAAAGTAAACAATCCTGACTATTTACTATGTTAAAGACCCCATGCTTAACATTTCTCTCAAACTGGCTTAGGGCCCTACAATGAGAGAACTGGAAGGAACCTTAGGGTACATTAAGGCTAAGTCCCTCATTTTACAGATGAGGAAACAAAACACAGGGAGAACAAGCACATTTCAAGGTCACACAGCTAATTAGAGGCAGAACCAGTACTAGGACCCAGACCTACACGCAATTGTTTCTCTCAAGATGCTATGCAAAGGGCAAGAAGGGCCAACCCAGGAAAAGAATCTTTCTTTTTTTCTTTTCTGTTAAGCCCTTGTTGTTAGGACATTAACACAAACAAACAAACAAAAAAACAAACCAAAAAAACACAACTGGATGGGTGGAGGGGGAGAAGAGGTAAGCCTGAGCAGGCAGCAAGCTCATGAATTCAATTCACCTAGGGCACTTGGTGGCAGGCGTATAGGGGGGGAGGGAAGGAAGGGGGAGGGTGAAGAAGGAGAGAGAAAAAAGATAAATCTTAAAGGCTTCCTGTCAGCGCGTAGGGGAAGTCAATACTCGAAGTATTGACTTCTTCTCGGGGTATCGAGATAAAACGCCTAGAAACTTCAGGAAGCAAAAGGCCACGAGCACTCTGGAATCTGTAGCAGCACGCAAGCGTGGCGGTCGTGATGGGGAGATTGGAGACTACTGAGTTCGAACAGCGGCTTTCATTCAGTCAGGATTCACATTTCCCTGTCGGTGAAATGGACACATTCAACAGTGGCCCCCAGCACCACCAAAGAAAAGCGATGGCCGCACTGAAATGTGAGAATAATCGAATATTCCTAAGAAGCTGTAGTGGCCGGCATTAAGGACCGAACACTTCCGAGAAGTAAAGAAGTCCTAAAGAGGAGAGAGCCCGGGTTTGAGGTGTGTAGGGAGCTGGCTACAAGCGCCCGTAGGGTTCCCACGGTGGGCCAGACGAGAACTCCCCCTGGGAAGCCGCAGAAGGGGGGCGAGGATGGGAAAGGGGGCTCGCCGCCTCCCGGGCGTCCCCAGGCCTCGCCTGCCCCCAAGAACCGACTTCTCACCTTGTCCAGCAAGCCGCTGCGGCTACTGCCTGTCCCACAGCTGGAACCACTGCCAGCCCCACTACTGCCTCCGCCACCACCAGTTCTCCCTCCCTGAGTAGCCGCCGCCGCCATCTTGCTTGCTTCTGCGTCTCCCTCCCCTCCTACTTGTCCGAAGCCGATTGGCTGGAGCTGACGGCGTGACGTGCCGCGCGGAGTCCATCGGGATCCGTAGTTGGGGCCGGCTGACGCGAGGTTACCAGCGGAAGTGGCCACGGGGCCGCGGAACTTGTAGTAACTAGAAGCTCCAGTCATGGGCAGCCGCCGCGTCGTGGTTACTAAGGGGTGGAGAAGGTAGTGGCAGGCGCCACCGTGGAGCGGCTCCGAGTTCCCCGGGAAGCTCGCAGGCGCGCATCCCGCCAGACCGGGCCGTCCCCCCCGCGGACGTCTCGGAGGCGGAAGCGACGCCGGAGGCAGGTGCGCCTGGAAACTGGAAACTTAGTTTGCGTGATGGGTTAGAGTCTCCCCCGCCCCAGATGTAGCGTTTGGCAAGGAGGGGGCAGGAGCTCGTCCTTCATCCTTTTCTAGCCCTGTAACTGTACGTACTGGTTCTTTGGTGACTGTCATCTTAGCTGTTAGCATTGTCTTCGTGTTACAGAGAACTCACATTCACTGAGTGCCTACTGCCTGCCAGACACTGTCTTAAGTGCGTATATATCCATCCTCTCATTTAGTCTCCTAACGGACCAACCAGGTGAGGAAACTAAGGCACTTAACCAAGGCCGGATAGCATGTATCAGAACCTAGTTTAGCAGCCAGATTTTTTAATATAAATTTATTTAATTTATTTATTTATTATTTTTGGCTGCGTTGGGTCTTCGTTGCTGCACACGGGCTTTCTCTAGTTGCGCTGAGCGGGGGCTGCGCTTCGTTGTGGTGCGCGGGCTTCTCATTGCGGTGGCTTCTCGTTGCAGAGCACGGGCTCTAGGCGCGCGGGCTTCAGTAGTTGGGGCTCGCGGGCTCTAGAGCGCAGGCTCATTGGTTGTGGCGCACAGGCTTAGTTGCTCCTCGGCATGTGGGATCCTCCCCGACCAGGGCTCGAACCCGTGTGCGCTGCACTGGCAGGCAGATTCTTAACCACTGCGCCGCCAGGGAAACCCCCAGATTTATTTTTATTTATTTATTTTTTTGACATCAAACCAGTGTCATGCTCCCTTTGTTACCACCTGGGGTCCTTGGACTCTTTAATCAACAGAAATTGGTAAGAGACCAGGCGGGGAATTCAGGCAAGGCTTTATTGGGACTCGTCCTGCAGCAGGAGGGAGCAAAACAAGAAACAGGTGAGGGTGGAGGGGTGGCGGGTGAGCTGGTCCCGTAAATGGGGTGAGGGTGGGGGGATGGGTGGGTGAGGTGGGAGGGAGGGCTTAGGTGGTCTGCCCACCCCATTGGTGGTGCTGTGTGCAGGGGTCATGGGCAGTACCCTGCCTTTGCTCCTAACACCTCAGAAGTGGCAGTTGGCTTTTGGCCTTTTTGTGTCTTACTGTTCATAACTTGCCCCAGCTGTGCATGCATGCAGTTACTTTTAGTCCCTTGGAGTTTCTTTGTATTTTGTTGTTCAAGGAGTTGTTTGTCCAGGTGCAAGCACTCTAGTAAAGGGTCACAGGTCTCAGCCTATCTCACCTTTGCCGCCCTGCCTTTACAGTTTTAGGATGTAATAATATTCCAGATTTTTATTACTTCTTTTTTTTTTACACAAATATTTATTGAGCACCAACATTGCTTGGAACTGTACTAAGGGATACTAGGGGATCAGAAAAGACCTGTTCCCTACTTTCATGGAACTCCTACTCTAATGACTTAGAGTTATCACATAACAGGACTTAATACACTGTGATCTACTACACTGCATCATTTTTTTTAACTCCCCATAAATTCTTCATATAAGTGTCCAAATGATTGAACAAACAGTACTTACTATGGAGTGGTCACTGTTCTTGGCACTGGGCACATACCCCGGAATAACAGGCAAAACACCCGTCTTGATAAAGCTAACACTCACATGAACATAATTATTACTAAAAACTATTAGATGCAGTTTCTTCACCTCTGTGAAGCAATCCAGTCAGATGCCCCTGTAGCTTTTTGTATTTTTATAACATGTTTCAAGACCCAGCTCCAATGTCACCTGCTCTGTGAAACTTCCCTGATCCTTCTTCCTTCTTTGCAGACAGAATGAAGAACTCCATAGTATTGTGTTCATGGTTCCATTTAGTTTAGTAAGCACTCAGTTGAGCCTCTTCAATAGACCACACCCTGTTTGAGGCGCTGGGGATAAAGATGTAGGTAGGACCCAGGCCTGGCCTTAGAGAGGCTCACTGAGGTTAGGGTGTAAGGAGTGGGGAACAGACAGGTAAGCAGGCCATTATAATACAGTATGGCACAGTGCCTTCATTAAGAGGTGGGCTGAGGTGGTAACACAGATGAGGGTCAACCTGAGGAGGGGGATATACGGGAAGTTCTTCTGTATGTGTCAGGCAAAGAAGAGGGGCAGAAGTGTGATAGACCGAAGGAATGGAAAAAGCAAATGTATGCAGATGAGAAGCATTATTCTGTGTGTGTGTTTGTGTGTGTGTGTGTGTGTGTGTGTGTGTGTCTTACCTTTCAACTTTGCCTTTGCTGGTTTTATCATGCATAAGTTTATTTTGTGTAAATGGTCATATAAATGATCCTTTCCTTTCTAATTTGTGATTTGCACTTCCTATTAAACACTCTAGCCCCACCCCATTGTCATAAAATTATTCTCTTGTTCCACCCCCCTGTCTATGTCTCTGTCTCTATTTCTTTTCTATCTGTTTCTGGGATCTTTAGTCCTGTAGTATTTTTCTAGGCCCCAGGTGAGACACATTTTGGATCGAAGGGTCACAGTAGGATATAATTAATGAGAAAGTTCAAGAGCTCTAAATGGCAAACTAAGAAGGAGTGCAATATCTATTTTACAGGTGGAGAAACAAACAAAAAAGGAAGTCAAGAGGTCTTTCCCAAGATCAAAGATCAAGTAAGTACTATGCAGGTCAGAACCAAGGTCCCCATATTCTGCAAGTTACTGGAGTTTTCTCCAGCAGTCGTCTTCTCTAACATTTTCCAGGCAGCTATTTACTCATTCATTCATTCACCCATCTAGCAGATAGGTGTGATTGGTCACAAGAGGGATTTCCTGAAAGACAGATTGACTGGATGACTGTCTTCCCCATCCAACCATCCATCCATCCATCCATCCATCCCTTCATCTTCCCAACACATTTTTAATGTGTTCTAGGCTCTATGCTAGGCTCTGGGATTATATAGGTCACTAGGTATTATAGGCCACATAGCAGGTGGGAAGTTGGTAAGGGGAGAAAACAATTATAATAAAATGATAAGTGTCATACTAGGAGAAGTATGGAGTATCATGGAAGCACATAGAAAGGGCCCCCAACCCTTTTCAGAGTGGTCAGGGATCAGGAAATTCACAGTGCCCTGTGTTGAACCAAAGGAGATGTCAAGATCACTCATTCATTCCACAGGTACTTGTGGAATCTATTATGTGCCAGGTGTTGGGTACTGGGAAAGAAGAGATGAACACCATAGATGCTATCCTTCTCCTGGAGGTGCTCAAAGTCTAGTTAGGGAGATTAGAAATATGTATAAAAACCCTCGGGCCCTGGGAGTACCATTGTACCCTTCATTTGGCTCACATATGTTTATTGGGTGTTTCCTATGAGCTTTCCAAGAGTGGAAGAGAGACAGTGAATTGGACATGTTTCCAGACTTGGAGGTTCAGAGGCCATTGAAACAGCCCCCTCATGATTGTTAGTGATCTTATGAGGTAGAAAGGGGTCTGGCCATGAAAGACTTACAGAAGAAAAACTCCAGAGTTTAGCTAAAACAGCAGTTATGTCCCTCTGGTAGGTTCAGTGAGGACTTTATGGAAGGGATGGCATCTGGACTGGGTCTAGAAAGAAGCTTCTTTTTTTCTATTACCTCATTTAATTCTCACAACAATTCTCTGAGGCACAGGTTTTAATCCTCATTTTATATGTGAGAAATCTGAGGCCCAAAGAGGTAAAGTGATATGCAGCAGGTCACTCAGCTTAGTAGTAGAAACTAGTCTCAAATTTAAGTCTCTTGTCTCTAAAAGTGTTGCCGCCTCCTACTGCACCCCTCTACTTTTCATATTTGTCACTTCCAGAAAACATTTTCTCAGGACACCTGATCCCAGCTCTCCACTCTGCTCCTTCTTTGTACTGAATCTCTTCCCAGACGCTCCATCTCAGGGTTCCACATTCTTGCCAGGGTCTCCCTTCCCCTGGCCAGGTTCCCAAACCTCTGCTACCCCAAACTGTCTGAAGCTATCCCAAAGCAGATTAGGGAATGACTGGATCCTTTGAAAGAAAAATCTCAATCTCTAAGAGCTTAAGGTTCAAAAAATTTAGATCTTTGATAAGAGATTGTTTTCCTAAAGGAAGTGGCATTTGAGCTGAATCTTAAAGCATGAGATCAGCCAGATGAACAAGGTGGATAGAGTTATTTTAGGCCAAAGGAACACTAAGAACAAAGACATGGAAGACCGAATGTGTTTGGGGGAATAGAAAATGATTCTGTGAGCCTCTTGGGTGGAGTGACTGGAGCTGGAAAGTTAGGACATAGGTCTCCAGTGGCCTTCAAGACCAGGCTCAAGCTTGCTCAGTGGGAATCCAGTCAGAAGACTGTTGCAGTGTTCTAGGTGGGAGACGATGAAAGATTTAATGAAAGCAGTGAGTGTACTTCTGAGCTGGAATTATCGTGACTCCTGACCAATGGAATCCCATTTCACCAGGCATTATATTTGTCAGACCTCTCTTTCTAAAGCACAGTTTGGGTCATGGCTCTCCCCAACTTAGATATCATCCACGTCTCTCCGTTACCTACAGTGTGGAGCCTGGGCTCCTAGCCTGGCACTGAAGGCCTTCAGAAGCAGGCACCATCCTTCCCATTCAGCCTTATTGTCCAAGACTCCCAAACACACCTCCTTCCCCTTCCTGGGTCAGGTTCTTTCTTTACTGCGCCAGATGTACCCACCACCGTGCCCTTAATCCTGTGGCCCTTTCTATTAATGCTTATCCTTCTCTCTATCAGAAAACTCAGTTCATCTCTCAAACCCCATTTATCCAGTTCACATCTCATTATTTGCACATCATCTTGCCTAAAGTATGAGGGCCCTCTTCCCTGAACTCAAAACAAAGAACATAGCTAGTGAACACTTAATGTGTACCAGGCACTACCTTTCCAAGTTGATCTTCTCCTTTGTCTATTAAGGTGGACATTTTACAGGCGAGGAAACTCAGGCTTAGAGGGGTAGAGAATTTCCCAGTCAACGAGTCAGGCAAGAGCCAAGATTCAAACCAGGTCTGTCTGAGCCCAAAAGTGATGCTTTTTCTAGTGTTTCACTGAGCTACGGTTGATTTGAACCGAAAAACCCAGGGCCTATCTCCCTTGTTATCTAAAGGGCCGGCCCATTTCTGAAGCAGGACAGTGGCCTCTAGGGCCTCGGAGCTCGGGTATGCGTTCGGGGTGGTCCTGGTGAGCTTACAGGCTGCATTGGGGTGAGAGAGCAACCCTGTCCCTTCTCACTCCTTACTTTCTTGCTTTCCTTGCTTGGCTCTCAGGGACATGGCCTCCTCAGGAGTCTACAAACTGGATGATGGGAAGCCTTATCTGAGCAACTGCTTTCCGGCCAAAAGTCTGCTTCGGATGCCAGAGGAAGGTCAGGTGACTTCTCGGATCAGTACGTTTGCCTCACACCCAGCTCCTGCTTCAGAATGTCCCTGACACCCATTTCTTCCTCTTCAACCCCTTCCCTGCTGTTCCCTGCCCCTACGCAATCCCTTCCCTTCCAATCCATCTCCCCCTAGCAGTCTCAGGGAGCCTTATTTTTTTTTAAATTTTATTTATTTATTAGAATTCTTTTATTTTTATACAGTTTTTTCAGGTTACTTTCCATTTACAGATATTGGCTATATTCTCCGTGTTGTACAGTACATCCATGAGCCTAACTTACACCCAGCAGTTGGTACCTCCCACTCTCTCACACCTATATTGCCCCTTCACCACCACCCCCATCCACTGGTCACCACTAGTTTGTTCTCTGTATGTGTGGGTCTGCTTCTTTTATGTTATATTCACTAGTTCGTTGTATTTTTTAAATTCCACATAGAAGCAATATCATGCAGTACTTATCTTTCTCTGTCTGAGTTATTTCACTTAGCATAATGCCCTCCAAGCCCATCCATGTTGTTGCAAATGGCAAAATTTCATTCTTTTTTATGGCTGAGTAGTATTCTGTTGTATATATGTACCACATCTTCTTTATCCATTCCTCTGTTGATGTACACTTAGCTTGTTTCCATGTCTTGACTATTGTAAATAATGCTGCTGTGAACATTGGGGTGCATGTATGTTTTTGAATTAGTGACTTTGTTTTTTTCGGATATATACCCAGGAGTGGAATTGCTAGATCATATGGTAGTTCTGTTTTTAGTTTTTTGAGGAACCTCCACGGTGTTTTCCACAGTGGCTGCAGCAATTTACATTCCCACCAGCAGGGCACAGGGGTTCTCAGGGAACCTTCTAAAGTGCACATCTAACCATAGTGTTCCCTTCTATTTAGTGATTTCTCACTGCTGGTTCCTTTACCTTCTGCTCTAACCCCCCTTATCCTTTTTTACAACCCCTTTCCTTGATTTATGCCCTGTTCCATAGTGTTTATAATATTTTCACATAGCTTTTTAACATTCACCCAGAACGTTCCAGCCCTCATCCCAGTTATCCAAACTCCTCCCATCCCGCAAGGCCCAGCCCTTCTCCCACTTCTTCCAGTAAGCCGTGTCCAGCTACTCCATCCCTCAGTGCCCATCCTCTCTTGTCAGCCGTCTTCCTTTCTGTGTTTCTTCCTTGATGCGTAATTATAGTCTGCCCAGCTCCTAAATAAAATGGCTTAAAACTTGACTCTGCTAAGTAGATTTTCAAACATTTATCTAGTTAAAGACTCCCCTGGGGCAGGGACTCCTCCTATTCTGAGCAGAGTCCTGCAGATGGAACGCTGCCGAGAAGTGTGGGTTCACTGGATTGGATTTGCTGCTTTGAAAGGGTAGAGCAAGGGAGAAGTACCCCTAGCTTACCGGAGATGAAATGACGTGCTGGTCGCTCTGTACATGGAATAGTAGAAGAACCTTCTCCTCCAGCCTGTGCTCCCCACTTCTCTTGAGTGATTTCATTTTTCACACAGAGACCTTCTTTGGCCACCTATCTGTTGAAAACCCTCCCATGGAGCTCTCAGTACGCACTCATGATTTCACATCCACACCCCCTCACACACACATAGATGGACAGATAGAGAAATAAATATAGCCATATGTATCTGCATGTGTTGACATATGTACATGTATTTCCTGGCCCACTGAGGGCAATGACACCTCAGTCACAAAGAGCATGCCTGCCGCCTAGATGTTGATTTCTAAATACCATTCTCCAGTAAACAAAGCCAGGGCTCCTCAGACAAAAACCTGTTTCTAGGGCTGAGGCAAGAAAAATACATATTGAGCCTGGAATACTGTGTGGTGCCAGAAAATAAAGCAGTGCTCAGAAAAATGATGGGGGCAATTTGAAAGGACATAGGTGCCAAACTGAAGGAGCACACAATGGCCAAAGCTGGAACAATACGAGCAGCAAAATAAAGGTAGAATTGGGTTGTAATCTATAGCATAAGTAAATAATCATGATCGCATGCTGATATAATTAAATTAAGAATACATAAATAAGTGGGGGAGAAGGAAGAGTCCTTCCTTACAATAGAATTACAGTTAATAAATGTAGAAGGAATGAAGGAAATAGAAAATTACTTTTTTGGGGGAAAATCACTATTAAAACATCACAATAATAACTTTTACAGGCAAGAAACTTCTATGGATGCTGTATCAGTCAGGGTTCTTCAGAGAAATAGAATCAATAAGATGTGTGTATGTATGTCCGTGTGTGTGTGTGTGTATCTCCCACAAGTTTTGTTTTCATATACGTATATGTGTTTATATATATGGACCAACACACATATATAAATTATATATTTTTAAGGAATTGGTTTATGAAATGTGGAGGCTGGCAAGTCTGAAATCTATAGGACAGGCAAGCTGAAAACTCAGGGGAGAGCTGATGCTGCAGTCTTAAGGCAAAATTTCTTATTTCTTTGGGAAGCCGGTATTTGCTTTTAAGGTCTTTCAAGTGAGTGGGTGAGACCCACACATTATCAAGGACAGTCTCCTTTACTTAAAGTCAACTGGTTGTGGATGTTAGCCACATCTACAATATACCTTCACAGCAACACCTAGATTAGTGTTTGATTGACTAACTGCTTACCATAGTCTAGCCAAGTTGACACAAAATTAATCATCACAGATGCTAGGATTAGTGGGTCAAAGTATGATGAGAAACAGGATATTTGTATAGTCTTGAGCTATCTTTATTAATTACAAAGGGACTTCTTAGTAACTAAGAGAAGCTAAGCCGATACCACCTTGGCCAAGTGATCAAAATAAACATCACCAGTAATAAGACATATTGACATCATGTATGCCCTGACATTTTGTGCTGAGGAGGGCACAGCATCACTTCTTGCCAAACTGCAAGGTCTTAGTCTAATTATGGGAAAACATCAAACAAACTCAAATTGAGGGACATTTGATAAAGCAGTTGACTAGTGCTCTTCAAAAGTGTCAAGATCACACAAGAAAAATAGAGACTACAGAACTGTCACAGTTTGGGGGAAACTAAGCAGATGTGACAACTAAATGAAATGTGAGATCTTGGATTGGATCCTGGAACAGAAAGAGAACATTAGTGAGAAAACTGACAAAAATCAAAGAAAGGCTGTAGATTCATTACTAATATTATGCCAGTGTTAATTTCTTGGTTTTAACCATTGTATTATGATTATATAAGATGTTAACATTAGGGAACCTGGGTGAAAGCTGTCCAGGAACTCTGTATTATTTTTTACAGCTTTTCTGGAAGTCTGAAATTATCTCAAAATGAAAAGTTACAGGGGAAAAAAACCTTCCCATGAATACTCTTCCTGCTAAAAGCCTACCCCATTAAAACCCAAACTCCTTATTCTGGTCCTCAAGACCTTTGAGATCTGACTCTGCTGACCTCTCCAGCCTCATCTCTTTTCCCTCAGGTCTATCTCCCCACACACTCCAGGCCTTCCTTCCTGGCTCTGTTGGCAGTTTTGGCACCAACTCAGGCTGGAGGCTCTAGGAGTTTGGGATTTTGGGATAGGACAGAGGTCCATGGCCTAGATGGGGGCAGCCCTGGGAAATGAGTGCCTGGGCTGTCAGGCCCAGGATGGGAATAGGAACTGGCTCACGTCAGACGTAGGATGGGAGCTGCATCCAAGACGCAGGATTAGCAACAGTGGTCAGGTGAGTGAAGGCGAGCCCTTGAGGCAGGGCTAGCAGGCTATGCAGGCAGAGAGCCAGTGGTCAGGGGCACCAAGCTGGTTCCCACAGCTCTGTGCTGTTCTTCTGTGCAGTCCCAATCTTTGGTTTTTCCATCTCCACCTAGTCAACTTTCAATGCACAAGATCTATCTCATGCCCTAGGCTGGTAGCTCCCCACTCTGGGCTTCACAGCACCCTTTACATTATTGAGCTCCTTCGAATCCTCTGTTGTATTCTTCTCCATAGCCCCAGCTCCTGGCGCAAAGTATATGCTCAGAAAAGGTCTGAATGGATGATTGTGGGTGAGAGCTGTGGCTCAGGGCAAGTTCAGCAACACTCACAGTGTGGTAAGCTCTGTGCAGGCCTTGGGAATACTGAGATGAGTGAATCAAAGTCTGTGCTGTCATGGAACTTCCACTCTAGAGGGCAAGACAGACAATAAACAAGTGAACAAATACAATAATTACAGATTACAATGAATAAACTAGTGATGAAGGAGAGAACAGATTCCAGAATGTTGTCACGATTTTTGTTAGGTGGGCTTACTAGTAAACCTCATATTCTTCTTTTTACTTAACATACATTTTCTAGTTCATTCTACAGTGAGCATGCATTATTGGGTCTTTAAAAAATGCCAGCTGTCCTCTCACTTTCTTATTCTGAGGTCCTAATGCAACTTTTGCCGTATAATGATAGAATCCAGGATAAGTTCTGGGAAGATGTAGCCCATTGAGTTGGTGTCACACAATGGGCTTTACCTTTACCCAAGAGATGACAAATGGGGCAATAACTAGCTGGCTCAGGAAAAAATGATCAGCTCTGCTGAGGAGAGTCAGGGAAGGCTTCACAGAGTAGGAAATACTTTATCTACAATCTTGAAAGAACAATTAGAGTTTGGAGGCAAAAATGTGGAGGAAGGAATTGGGCAAGTCATTCTATACTTTGAGTCTTAGCCTTTTTGTCTGTAAAATGGGGGCAGTAGCATGTCTTCACCGGGTTTGCGGTTGGGGGCCAATTAAATAAGACAGGTAATAAGTAAGTAAGTAAGTAAAGTAAGTAAGTAAGTAAGTAAGTAAGTAAGACAGGTATATAGATGCTCCCCCTCCCCAGCTGCAGCACGGTATTTGGTGCATATTAGGTAACGAGGAGCTAATTTTCATTTTAGTATTAAAGATAAACATTCTGTAAGTGCACGAGTTGTGGCTTTGGAGGAGTTTGCTCCTTGTCACTCTTCTGATCTTCCCAACAGGCCGAGGACACTGGTTAGTGACTCGGAAATGTAGCCTCAAGAAGAAGCCCAGGGGTGTGGTTGAAGCACGAGCTGAAGGTCAGGAAAGCCAGAAGGTTTCTTTTGAGATTGGAGGAAAGAAAGGGTCTCGACAGGAAAACCAAATGGACACTCCGGGACACGTGCTGGACCAGGCTTTTCTGGTGAGCGTAAATGCATCCTGAAAGGCTGGCAGCACCAGCTGACGACTGTCTTGGTGGGGGGCAAGGACTTGCCCTGCTTCCCTCTGGTACAGTTACCCCCAATCCACCCCAAACTATTAGAGTGATCTTGGCAAATTGAGTATAGCCAGGATGATGAAGGGGCCCAGAGCTTTCTTTATATGTAAAGCTTTCTTTACATCCACCTTATGAGATAGGTATTATCATCCCTATTATGTTGTTGCCATTGTGCAGATGCAAAAACTGAGGGCCCAAGACGTAATTTGCCTTGGCCAAGTTCCCTCAGCTAGTAATTAGGACTCTGGTTTACCCAGGATTAGAACTACTCAGAATTAGAACTCTGGTCTACCGACTGCAAAGGCTGTGCCTTTATATTTTATCAGGTAAAAAGTCTTAATTGAGCCAGAGAGGCAAAGCAGTAGGTCAGGGGGAACAGTAAATTGAAAAATCGTATTCTAGCACCTAGTAGAGTATAAAGATTCCTGCTTTGCTCTGGGGAGATCTCTCTAGGAGCAGGGGGATTGGGGAGGCCCCACATACCACAGTCTTTGTCCTTTGGGTTTAGGGTCTGGCTGAAAGCCAGGGATGCCAACTAGATATACCCAGTGTCTGGGGCAGGCTTTACAAAGGGCACTGGGGTGGCTGTGTTAGAGACCAGCCAGGTAATTTCACATCTTCTCTGTGCAATGCTTCAGTGGCTTTGCAAAGACACATTTTGTAAACCAATATTCATGTGCAGTCCAGTGCTCATAGCTCCCTAAGAAGAACTCCCAGGCAGCCTAGTTTGTACCCAGGCTTTGCTTATGGTTCCCAAGAGATAGGTTTCTGTATAGATCAGATGCTGAAAGAGAGCTTCAAGGAGGCAGCTGGTTACATCTCTGCTCAAGGTGGATAGTATAAGCTTTTTGCAGAGTCCTGTGGAATTTCTTTGATTGTTAGGTCCACCTCTCACTGGGAATGAGGAAGACTGAAGCAACAGTACTGAGGAGGGGCAGAAACACTTCCCATAAGACTCTTCTTTTCCCCTTTGTTTTCAACATGTACATCCCCCATTAACTGAGATAGCTTGTTACCCATGTTGCCACTTTGGATAGCAGAAGCATCAAGGATGTTTTTCAGAGTAATGGGGTACCTACCCGCCTATTGGATATGAACGTTTCACTGGCACTTCATATTGACCTTCTACACCAGTCCCCTTACTCCAAATCCCCGAAACACCTCTTTTCTAGTGTTTAATACATGGTCTCAATGATGGTCTCAATACTATCTACCCAGTCACCAAGCAAGTAACTTTGGGTTATCCTTGACACGTGCCTCTCCCTCATCACCCTCCTCCCTGCCATTACCAAGCCCTGGTACCTTGATTAGTTGTCAAATCTGTATTCTTCTCTTCATCTGCCCTGCCACCACCCTAATCTGGGCTACCATCATCTTTTATTGGACTAATTCAGTAACTTCCTAACTATTATAGTTTGAACCAACTAGCATGCTTTTGTTTCATATAAAGAGAAGCCAGAGGCATTGTTATTCTAGGGTAGGTTAATTCATTGGTTTAATGACTTCTTCCAAGTCCCAGGTTCCTCCATCTCTCTGCTCTTATATCCTCGGCACATTAGCTTGTCCTCTTGGGCTGATTGCCTTCATGATCCTGAGATGGCTGCTGAACTCTGGTCATCACATTTAAAGGATAACATCCAGAGGTAGAAAAGGGATTGTCACTGTCTTACATTGAGTTTTAAAGGTAAGAATTTCCCAGAACTGGCCTCCCACCCCCAGCAGCCAGCGTCTCCTTGGCCAAACCTGTATCACAAATCCCAACAGTCAATGGTTAGGGGAACATGACCACCATGACTGGATTAGACAAAGTCAAGACTTAGCCTGTGGAGCTGGAGTTGAAGGATATATCCACTCAGAGAAATGTGAACGATATTGGGGTTCTTTAACAAGGAAGAAGTAGAGAAGTGGCTCTAGAGAAGCCAGTTAACAATGTCTAGTACAGTGGTCTCTCACCACCCTTTCCTGTCTTCTCATCCTTTCTGCGTGTGTCAGACATAGCAATTTTTATAAAATTTCTATCAGCCCCCTGCCAAAAAACCTCTGACAGATTTCCATTAACTATAGGATAAAATCCACGCTCCTTTACAGAGCCAACATGGACACAAATGATCTAATGACTGCCTCCCTAGCCTTATTTTGTTTTTCATCCTCTCAAAAGCACCTTGCTTCCACCTGCCTTGATAATTTTCACGACCCCTGCTACCCACTTTCATGGGACCAACTCCTACTTAGCACTTAGGTATCAGCTGAAATATTACTTCCTCAAGTGAGTATCTCCTCACTTCCACACTGAGGTTAGGACCTCCTGTTACTGTCTCCCATAGCATCTTGAATTTCTCCTTTAAAATATTTATCATGTTTATAAATACTTGCTTGCTCCTTGGCGTCCATGCAGTTTTAAGCTTTCAGAAGGCATGGAATATTTCTGCTTCTTATTCATTGTCTTAAATTCCTAGTTCCATGCCTAAACATAAAAGGTACCATAACTAAATGATTAACTGAAAAAAAGAATGGGGTTTGATTAAACAAATAGAAACTCCAAAGCTGAGATGTTCTTCTGACTTTTTAATTGTGAAGGGCAACATATGGTAGTCCTAAGAGCATAGTGTTTAGTGATTACAGATTTGGATTCAAATCATAGATCTATCACTTACTGGCTGTGGGACTTTAGGGAAGTCACTTTATCTCTTTTAGCCTTGCCTTTCTCATTTATAAAGAGACATAATCAGGGCTTCCCTGGTGGCGCAGTGGTTGAGAGTCCGCCTGCCGATGCAGGGCACACGGGTTCGTGCCCTGGTCTGGGAGGATCCCACATGCCGCGGAGCAGCTGGGCCCGTGAGCCATGGCCACTGAGCCTGTGCGTCCGGAGCCTGTGCTCCACAACGGGAGAGGCCACAACAGTGAGAGGCCCGCATACGGCAAAAAAAAAAAAAAAAAAAAAAAAAAGTATTAAACATTGCAATAAACTATTAAAAAAAAAAGAGAGACATAATCATACTTACGTCAAAGAGTTCAGTTAGGATTAGGAGAAAGTTTGTTGATATATTTAGCACAAAACATGGCCCAAAGTAGTGCTTAGTAAATATTTGGTGAATAAATGAATGAATGAACAAGCACACAAATTATGACAAATGTATGAGATTAGTAAAGCCCCGGAAATACCGATTTTTTAAAGAGCCAAGTAGAGGAAGTGGGGCCCAGAAAAGACAGAGAAGGAACAAAGAGGCAGGAATCTTCCTAAGAACCACGTAAAGTCAAAGTTTCCATCCCCACCCTACAGATGGGAAACAGAGGTGGGAGAGCTGAGGTGGCAGCTTGATTCTGAGCAGCTCCAAAGCGTGTGCTCTTTCCATTGTGCCAGGCTGCCCTCCTCAACAGGGAGTCATTTGTTGTCTTGGCCAATTATATAAGCTTTGTTGGGGCCTTGACGCTGATTGTCTGCACTGTGTTCCAGCTGAAGCACCACTGTGTGAAGAATCCATCAGACCTATGCAACATTAACGTGAGCGGCCTGAAGTTCTCCAAGGTAAGGCCAGCCAGCAGAGATGTGATTGGGGTGAGCCAGACCTGAGGTAGCTCCTGGCTGTTGGACCATTGTACTTCCACAGTCCTTGGGGACTGGGAATCTGGTCATAGGGAGGGGGAGGGTCAGACAGGGACTCACTGGGTGGAAACAACATTCACAGACACAATCTTTTGCTATATATTTGGTGTTGCCATTATCCCATGTGAAGTGAGTTAAAGGAAATAAATAGCCTTATGGAAGTGGTTTGAATGTGCATAGAATTTTATTGGGGTATGATTCATTGTATGACACTGAGTTCCCATCAGAAGAGCCTACAGGAGAAATTTCTCTCAGGTTTCAGTGCCAGGAGTGGTAGTGGTTCTCCCAAGATGCTGGTTTGTTCTCAACTCGCAGACTCTGTGACGTATGTAATGAGTCATGTTTCTTTCTTTGCACTGGCTAATAGGTAGCTTGGAGCTAGATTTGTGGCCTACCATTAGCCAGTGTATTGCTATATACCACATATGGCATCTATTTTCAGTTTGTAGGCTTTCCATGGCATAGAAAGAGAGATTGCTTATATAATGCCACATAGCAGTTAAAATGTATCAACATAAGTAAATCTAAAAAAATCTATGTGTCTCAACACAAGTAAATCTCAAACACATAGTGTTGAGTGAAGAAGGCAGGTTGCAGAATGATATCTACAATATGATGGCATTTTATATAAAGTTTTAAAACATGTAAATAACACTGTATTTATGGCTTATGGATACACATACATGTAATACCAGTATAAAACAGGTATGAGAGTGATAATCACCAATTCAGGACAGCTGTTATCTGTGGGAGAGAGGGATAAGAGTACAACTGGGGTTGGATACGTTAGGGGGAGTGGTGGTGGTCAACTCTGTAGTGTTCTGTTTCTTTAAGGAAATTTGAAGCAAAGACAGCAAAATATTAGGATTTATTAAAGCTGGATAGTGGTTACACGGGGCTTCAGAGTAACATTCACTATACTTTTCTGAACATTTGAATTATTTCATAATAGAAAAAAAAAGAAGCAGAAAAGACCTTCCTGCCTTTAACAAGTATCTGCTCTTGTTCTTACCCCTTGAGGTCTTTGCTCCTTCTGACAGCAGCTCTGGAGCTTCAGCAAGGCCTGCAGGCAGGGAACTAATCTTGTGTTCTTTGAAATGCCTCCTCACAGGCTAAGGAAAAGGACTTCAAGCATTTTAATTCTGTGATTTACATCAATGCCTCAGAAAACCTACTGCCTCTAGGTAAGTTTTCTTCCTGAAAACTACCTTCTGCCGCTTGGCTGTCACAGCCAGTCTCTCATGTTAGAACTTGTCTGTCAGTCCACCTGTGACAGGCCACGCATCCCTTTTTTTGGAGTGCAGTAGGCTGGGTGAGGGAGAACACACAGACCTAATTCCAGTCCAGAGCTGGCACTGCCTACTCAGAACATTTCTCTGTGAGCTCCTGCTTCTCTAACTGTAAATGGAGATAATGTCCTTCCTTTTTTCCTCCCTAAGGCAGGATACCTTGTAGACTCAGATAAGGACAGTCAGCCCTTCGTATCTATCTATTCCACATCCACAGATTCAACCAAATATGGATGGAAGATATTTGAAAAAAAATTCCGGAAAGTTCCACAAAGCAAAACTTGAGTTTTCCATGCACTGGCAACTACTTACGTAGCATATACATTGTATTTACAACTATTTACAGAGCATTTACATTATGTTAGGTATCATTGGTAACCTAGAGATGATTTAATGTGTACAGGAGGCTGGGCACAGGTTATATGCAAACACTGCATCATTTTATACAGGGGACTTGAGCATCCATGATTTTGGTGTCCATGGTGGTGATGCAGGATGGTGGTGGAGGTGGGTGTTAGGGTGGGAGCGGTGGACCCAATCCCCTGCAGATACCAAGGGATTGCATGTAAGAAATTGTTAAGTCCCTGAAAGCTCCTGTAGGACTGTAAAGCCTTCTTGTTTATTCAGCAGATCCACAGCGACCCCTGCTGGGTGTCAGAACTATATGACTGCTTGGCTTTTAGAAATCAGTGTGTCCAGTTCCTGTTCTGGTGAACTCAGTTATAGCAGGGTATACGGTCAGTGCCATGATAGGGGGAATCAGAAAATCAGTCAGGCCTAGAGTGTCAGAGGAAACTTCTGAGAAGAAGAGTACGTAGGCTGAGACCTAAAACACAAATAGAAGTGACTCAGGAATTAGAAGGTGAGAAGGCATTTCAGGCCAACGGAGCAAATGTGGGCTGGCAGTGCCTGATCAGGGGCCCTGAAGAAGCTTTGTATGTGTGCATGGTATATGGGTAGGGGAGAATGGAGACTAGAAAGGTGGGCAAGGACTATATTATCAGGGGCCCTGGGTGACTTGGACTTAATCCTGCAGGCAAAAGAGAGCCTTGGAAGGCTTTGAAATAGAGAGGCTCAGTGGTGGCTGTGAGGAGCATGGATTATAAGATGGAAGCAAGGAAACCTGGAAGATGGTTTCATTTTTCCAGGAGAGAGGAGGTGAGGCCTCAACCAGGGCTGTGGCAATAAGGGTGGAGGGGATTGAGAGAGACAGAGAGAGATTCAAGAGGAGATAGAAATAACCAGACTTGGTAACTAATGGGCATGTAGAGAAAGGGAGGAACCAAGAGGATTTACCGAGACAGACAGCACTACAGGAGAGGCAGGTTTAGGGATAAATGAGATGAATTCAGTTTTGAATGCATTGAGGTTGAGGGGTGTTTTTAAAGAAACATGTGACGAAGTCCCTGCCCTTGAGGAAACAGCATGGTCTGTCAGGAGCATGGGCTTGAAAAACAGGCAGCAGGCATATGAAAAGATGCTCATCCTCACTAGTAAATAAAATAACATCCAAGTACTGTTTTCTGCCTATCAAATATTGACAAAAATGAGAAGGACTGATGACTGCCACCATTGGTAGGGAAATAGGTACTCTCATAATCAAGTGTAATAAATTGGTGCAACATCTTTGGAAGGTAGTTTGGCGATGTCTCTTAACATAGTCTAATAGTTCCACTCTCAGGCATTTATTCTACAGAAACACACTTGTACAAGGATGTTCATTGGAAACATCCCGAAAGCACATCTTCCTATTGGCTCTACAGAACATTCCAACTCACAAAACCACCATAGGCCACACTTGACACCAGGTTCACCTAGAAGGCTCTGAGTAATTCCACACAGTATGCCAGCGGCACAGCGTCAGCAGTTCCTCTTCAGTGGAATCCTCACTGCAGCTCATGAGCAGTTCACGTAGCTGTTCATGCAGCCATCCATGAGCCATTCTCTGTGGCTCCTAGCTCAGGTCCAAAGCAATGAAACTCTCATTGGGTGGATGCAGGAGCCACTCTGGCTTAGAAACCTTGTTCCCCATGGGATCAGATAGTTGTTGTAACACTCCATAGACATGGCTCCCAGAGTTCCTGCAAAGGACATGTCCAGTTATAGGCATCACACACAGAGAAGCCCAAAGTTATGGTGCCCCCTTGAGATAGTTATAGTTCATTTATAGTTTCTCCTAGTCCGGATGTGGTTTACTAACCTGGGGTCATTTTTACCATAGCAATATTGCCTGATAACACAGTGACCATACCATTTGTTTCATGTTACCAAGGGAAGAAGGCTAGAAAGTTAACCCAAGGTCCAGTTCTCAAGCGGAAGGGGAAGAGTGTTCTTAACCTTTTATCCAGATTGTCTAGCGACTATCACTAGGGGAATGGTTAACTAAAATAGGGTATGTCTATACAACAGAACATAATTCAGACATTATGCAGATCTATATGTTTTGACTTGGAACAATCTTTAAGTCATATTGTTAAGGGAAAAAAGCAAGTCACAGTACAACGTGTGTAGTATGATTCCCTTTTTGTAAAAAGAGTGTGTGTGTGTGTGTGTGTGTGTGTGAGAGAGAGAGAGAGAGAGAGAGAGAGAGAGTGAGTGAGTGAGTGAGTATACCCATGAGAAAAAGTCTGGGGTATTATACATGAAGCTTTGAATAGTTACCTCTAGGTGTTGAGATTAAAGGGAACTTTTATGTTTCTATGTTTTTTTAAAGCTTTTTGGTGGGAATGTTTCATTTTTATAACCAGAAATAATAAAGATCATTTTTAAAATGGGCTTTGGAATTAGGCTTAGATCCAGTTGTTGGCCCTTCCACTTACCAGCAATTCTATTTCTAGCAAATCACTTAGCCTAGCTAAGCCTTGGTTTCTTCAGCAGTGGAATGGAAGTAGTAATCCCTATTTTTCAGTGTTTTTAGAGATTTAGTGTCCATGTATGTAAAGCACTTTACACAGTGTCTGGCCTAACACAGTGGGACCCCAGTAAATGACCACTGTTAATATCTTTCTCTTACGTCCTTCACAAGCCACCGTTTCTCTCTTTCTCCTCCCCCTGTAGAGGCATTTCACACATTTCCAGTCTTAAAGGAACTGGAGCTCGCATTTAATGGCATCAAAACAGTCTACGTGAAGTATGGAGACTTTAAGTCCTTGGAAGTAAGTTGGAGGTAGGGAGTTTTTGGTGCCCACCTGTATGCCTGTAAGGAATGGGTGTAAGGAGTATACTGATTAAAACTGTTGGAAAGGGGCTCTCTGGGCCTTTATAGCCACCTTGCTTCAGGGTGTTCCTCTGGGGCGGGTGGTGGAGTTGGTGGTGATAATAAGGGAGTGGGGTTGGTGGAGGTGGTGGCCAGTGGGTGAGAATATATTATACTTATGGCCACGGGGCATGGTCTTGGAAAATAAATGCCAAAGGTCATGTCCAAAGGAGTCTGTGCAGAGGAGTGATTTTGAATAGAGTACTATAGGAAGGAGAATTTGAGGGGAGATCTGGATCCAGTGGGGGTTGAGCCATGGAGGTTAAGTGCTAGGCACAGAAAATTGGACCTGCTGAACTAGAGGCGTTATGGACCGATTCCAGAGACCCATCCTGGTATGAGTGAGCCAGATTGGCTCTAATGAGCTCGGATAAGGTTATGGGCCATAGGTCCAGGGATGAGTGTGAAATAAAGTAGGGCTGTTATAAGTTCTATAGCAGACTCTTGACATTTGTACATCCACAGCTGTTTTGTATTCACAAATACAAAAAACTTTGTTTGCACTCTTGGCTTTCTCCTAAATTAAATTTCCCATCGTCATGCATTTTCTATACATGTTCTCATACTTCAAGTTAATCACCTCTTCAACATCCATGAAAACTTTAGGATCATTTTTTGCAAAGAAACAAAGCTCTTGTCACCACCCGGGAGTCTGCATACATGGAGAGTAGAGAACAGTAGAGCTGGCTTGAGGTGTGGGGCGGGCATCTGGCCAGGCTCACTCACTAAGTAATGGGCTCTTCCCCACATGTTGGCCTTCTAGAAGAGCTTCAGAGTCACACCTCAGCGAAATGTCTGCATGTCATGAGCCTTGGGGTTTTCCCCAAAGAGCTGGTAACTTAAATTATTTAATCTACAAACATCAAGAGTCGGCCATTCTTCATAAAACCTCATTTAACCTGGTCTGGCCAGAGAGAGACCTTCCACAAAACTGAACTTTTAAGAGTTGATGCCCTTTACATGCCAAAGTTTTAAGAAGTTTTAACCGCTTGGGATGGTGATCTTCCTAAAATGGATTATAAGTCCTTGCATTTTTAAAGCATGCTATACTGAATGTAATGGTACCTTTTCTCCATGGTTTCCAGCCATATTGAGGATGACAGTGCTTTACTATGATTTCTGACAGGAGTGGTCCTCATGCTTATCCAGGAAGCAAAGCTCTTGAAGGTCCAATAATACAAGGAGAGGGAGAGGGTAAATTTACAACAACTGATGCAATTTTGTGCTAGGTTAAAAACGTTTTATACCAGAATTTATTATAGACAGTGAGAAACTGGTTCCAGATGCTCTAGAGATACAGGGAGCCACTTCCCTCACCTACAGGCCTGGGAGCTTATTATAAGCTTCCATTAATTTTTTACTTTGCTTTTTAAAAAAGTAGTTATTGAACTTCTGTATATCATGCATTGTGCCAGGCATCCTACCTTCCTCACCCTTACCATTTCAAACCCCTACTTCATGTGCCAGTGGGCCACAGGGAGGGGACATGACTACAGGCTCTGACCCCACAGCTGACTTACTAGTTGATCATAATGGACTTTTGAGAGGCCCTACTTCATAGTTCGATAACAACTGATGAAGATTATTTATCCAGCAGACCAGCCCTACCCAAGGGAATTTATTTATATAACAGAGCGGACCAAAGTCAAGATGCAGAACATAAATGAGAAAAGGAAATCTCCTGGCCAATCGTTTGTTTTCATCTCTGTGTGGTTTGAAAGGGCTCTCTAAGAAAAAGGATAAACCTGTCAAATGTCCTGAATTTGCAGCTTATGGCAGTGAATACCTTGATGTGTAATAAAACTTGATGTGACTCAGCACATGCAGCATCCAACTTAGGAATCTTCTGTCCTTGTTTGCCAGAAAGGCTGTCACCCAGAGTAGAACTCTTCAGGAGTCAGTTTAGGAAAACAGCTTTGTCATGATTTGATTCTCTGCATACGGGCCTGAAAAAGAGTCAGCTGGAGCTCTGCCCTGAAAGTCAGGAGACCTCGTTTATAGTCTTGGTCTGCCACTACTTTGCCATACCTCCTCAGCCAAATAATTTACCTCTCTGGAACTTAAGTTTCCTCCTCTGTAAATTCTGGGCCAGCTGTGAAATTCTGCGACCTGCAGTTCTAAGACTATTCGTTTCTTTGAGCTGCCCTTACTTCCATAGAGAGCAGATTTGGACCTGACATGAAATAGCCAAAGCAGCCAGAGCAAGGGTCAGCAAACTTTTTCGGTAGGAGGCCAGACAGTGAATATTCTAGACTTTGCGGTCCGTACGGTCATAACTAGTCATAACTAGTCCACTCTGCTGTTGTAGAAGGAAAGCAGTTGTAGACAGTATGTAAGCAAAGGGGCAGGGCTGTGTTCCCATAAAACTTTATGATGCTGAAATTTGAATTTTACATAATTTTCATACAATGTTATTCTTTTTGTGCTTTTTTCCTAACCATTTAAAAATGTACAAAGCATTCTTAGCTCACAGGCCATACAAAACAGGCAGCAGGCTGGATTTGGCTTACAGGCCTTTGTTTGCCAATTTCTGAGCTAGAACACTGATGGAACAGCTCAGTATGGTTGGAATGGAGTGAGACACCATAGAGTGTGGCGATAGATGAGCCTGGCGAGGTAACAGAAGAGAGACTGTAGAGAGCCTTAGAGGGACTTTGAATCTTATCCTATGGATAACAGGGGTCCATTGAAGGATTTGGAACTGAGGAGTAATAGGGTCTGAACTGTATTTTAGAAAAACCACTGTGGCTTGGCTGCTGTATAAAGAATGGATTGGAAGGAACAAGTATGAGAGATATTAAGGAGGTAGAATCCATTGCTGACTGTCCACATATGTGTATGAAGGAGAGGATGATCCCCATCTTTATCTATGTTTATCCAAGCCAGCTTTCCAGGTCTTCATCCTTGAAGGCTTCTCTCTCTGCCCCTACCAAGTGGGATCACCCGTTTGTGTGGACTCTCAAAACTTGGAATTTACTGATGGCAGCATGAACTCGGCATTCCTTTGGTGCTGGGCATCTTTCATGGCCTGTGCAGTCCTATCAAGCCCTCTATACCATGGACTGTAGTCATACCCAAACCATTTGCAGTTCTCAGAATAAGCAAGGCTGCCTCCTGGCTTCTATACATGCCACTTGCTGTGCTGTATGTCTTTTTGCCCTTAACAATTTGGTGAATACCGACTAGTCTCTGAGGACAGCTTAAGCATCACCTGCTCCGTGAAGCCCGTCTGGACCCCCTGGTAGAGCTCAAACATCTATCCCAGCAGCATTGCTACTTAACAGACACATGTATGTATCTAGCTGCCCAACTAGGCTGTGAGCTCACACAGGGCAGGGACTGGTTCAAAGTAAGCCTTCAGTATAGGGGCCTTGAATGAAGGGATTGTGATGACCATGAGAGCCAACATTAAGCATTTACAGTGCACTAGGCTTCATGCTAAAGGCTTTACCTACATAATTCCTCATAAAAATCCATTATTATTTCCACTTTATAGATAAGGAACCTTGTTTAAGTATTGATAATTTGCCCAAGATCACACAATTAGCCAGGACTTAAACCCAGGTCTACAGAGCCTGTCAATTAAGTACTAAAGTGGAGTACCAAACCCGGTTCTCCTCCAGCAATGACCTGCAGTCAGTTGTGTATGTGTGACTGACTGTGTTTCACTGAAGTGGCAGACCAGAAACCTTGTCCCTGCACCAGTGGGATAAGGTGTGGAAACTGGCCCCATTCAGTAGGCATCTATGGGTGTGTGTTGGTGGAGGAATTACCGAGTACTGCTTGCCACACAGCAAGCCAGTAAATTGAGAGATAAGGTGTTGGGGCAAGGAATAGCGACTTTACTTGGAAAGCCAGCAACCAAGAAGATGGTGGACTAGTGTCCCAAAGAACCATCTTGCCTGAGTTAGAATTGAGGCTTCTTTTATACTAAAAGAGGAGGGAGTAAAGTCTAACATTTCCTGGTTCTGGTCAGCCTCCGGAGGGGATGTGTTAATTTCTTCCTTCCTGCAGTCATTCACAGGTGGGCCTGGTCAGGATGTTTCCTGTGAGATAAACAAAGGTATTTTAGCTTAATGCTCATTACCTGGGAGGCGGGGTTCCCAGAGATGGGCCATTATGTATAATTTAAGCTTATAGGCAACATTCCTTTAGTGATTAACTTGTGATAGAGTACAAAGTTTCTTCCCTATTACAGAGGGAGAGGGAAGGGAGCAGACTTGTACATAAGAGCTAAAGTGAGTGTCCAGAGAGGCTCTTCTAGAAGAGGGAGACCAGAGACTGGGGTGATATAATTTATCACAGTTGCCTTTGTCTTTGCAGAGAGAAACTCAGTTTCCTGACTGGTCTCCTAACTCAAGTCAACTATCTCATGAATCTAGGTGGCTAGTTAGAAAGTGCTTTATGATGAAGTGTCAGTTTGGGTCATTGTCCTAATAAGCCAGTTCATTTCAGCTGGTTTTTTAATGTGCACCTACTATGTGCCAGGTGCTAGCTAGATTATAAGGATACATTGATACAGTGACAAGGTGCTTCACCTCAGAGAGTTTATAGCCTAGTCCACCACTGTGTGCCAGGACCTGCTCAGCACATCCATGTACCAGTACCCTATTCCTCAGGCTTATATCCAGTTTTCACAGTTACCTGGCTGACTGTGAGCAGTAACCTCAGAACAGTCTAGATAAAGCACTTAAAGTCAGAGGAGGGAGAGATTCCATCTGGCTGGGGAATTAAGAAAGGTTTTATAAGGAGGCAGCTTTTGAACTGGCCTTTTAGGGCTTGGATTCAGATACATGGAGAAAGGGCATTCCTGAGTGAAAAGCTCAAGCAAAGATCTCTACGTGGGGTGTGGCAAGGGATGGGGAGCAGTCACTTTGGCCAGCACCACGCGGTAAACAAAGGCTTGCAGTATGGGGGCTGAGGCTGGCAAATAGGTTGGACATAGTAAAATGACTCTAGTAGACCTTGAAAGTTAATCCTGAGAGTCAGGAGGGTTTTAACCTGTGGGCGATGGGCCCTCCTGGAAGGTTAAAAAAAAAAAAAAAAAAAAGCCAGCTCCCACCTCATGTATGAGCATCATTGTCACGAGTAGTGCTTCTGTTTCCCCATCTTATATCTTTGCGCCATAGTTCCTGGACCTTTCCTTCAACAGCCTGACTGCAGAGGCCATCTGTGATCTGGGGATTCTGCCACACCTCCGTGTCCTGCTCCTCACAGGCAATGGACTCACCTCCCTGCCACCCAATTTGGCTGTCGCAGAGCAGTAAGTTCTACATCCCGGAGTCTGTCCCATGTGTTTCCCTCCTGAGCCTTTGTCTGGGTACATGTGTCCAAAGAAATAGTCCAAAGCAGCTCAAAAGGTCTGTAAGGACAGGCTGTGAGTGCTCAAAGCAGGTAGAATGCCACCTACTGAAGCTCCCAGAAAAGGCACTGGTGGGAACAGAGCCCCAAAGGTTCGGGAGGCCTCAGCTGGGTGTCCCACACTCCTCTGTGCTATTAGGAGAGACGCCGGTGTCTGGAGAGTCACTTTCCCTCCCTCTGATTGGTCACTGGTAAGTTGTGGCTATTGCTCTTGCCAGACTATTCCCCTTCAGGAACCCTCTAAATAAGATTTGCATATTCCCATTCTGCACATTTGCTGAGCCATGCCCTCTGGCCAGAATGTACTGGTCCTTCCTCGCTTAATAATAGCAATGACTCTGTCATACAGAGTGAAGTAAGTCAGAAAAAGAAAAATACCGTATGCTAACACATATATATGGAATCTAAAAAAAAAAAAAAAAGGTTCTGAAGAACCTAGGGGCAGGACAGGAATAAAGACACAGACATAGAGAATGGACTTGAGGACACGGGGAGGGGGAAGGGTAAACTGGGATGAAGAGAAAGAGTGGCATGGACATATATACCAAAATATAAAATACCAAATATAAAATAGATAGCTAGTGGGAAGCAGCCACATAGCACAGGGAGATCAGCTCAGTGCTTTGTGTCCACCTAGAGAGGTGGGGTAGGAAGGGTGGGAGGGAGACGCAATATTGAGGGGATATGGGGATGTATGTATATGCATAGCTGATTCACTTTGTTATTCAGCAGAAACTGACACAACATTGTAAAGCAATTATACTCCAGTAAAGATGTAAAAAAAAAAAAAGATATAAGGATGTAGTGTACAGCACAGAGAAAATAGCCAATATTGTATAATAACTTTATGTGGAGTATAATTTATAAAAATATCAAATCACTATGTTGTACACCTGAAACTAATACAATATTGTAACTATACTTCACTAAAAATTAAAATTAAAAAAAATAATAACAATACATGTGTAATGCTCACTATATGTCAGACAACACTCTTCTGTCACATTAAACATATATTAACTCATTTAATCCTCACAACCCTATGAGGTAAGTGCCCTATTTTTATCCCCATTTTATAGATGAGGAAATTGAGGTACAGATAGGTTACATAACTCAACCAGAGTTACAAAGCTAATAAGTGGCAGAGCCAGAATCTGAACCAAGTCCGTCTGACTCCAGAGACCCTGGTTACAACCATTACATTCTCTTCTTTATGTAGATTCTGTCCATATTCCGAGGGCTATCTCGGACCGTCTTCTTTTCCCTATGAGAAGCCTTCCCATATTAACCATTTGTAAGTGTACAGTTCAGTGACATTAAGTACATTCACATTGTTGTGCAACCATCACCATCATCCTGCTCCAAAACTCTGTTTGTCTTGCAAAAATTCCATCAACTTTGACTGATAGATATGACCCTTTTAAGAAGAACACCAGAGAAGCAAGAAGAACTACAGTCCTGCATCCTGTGGAACAAAAACCACATTCATAGAAAGATAGACAAGATGAAAAGGCAGAGGGCTATGTACCAGATGAAGGAACAAGATAAAACCCCAGAAAAAAAACTAAATGAAGTGGAGATAGGCAACCTTCCAGAAAAAGAATTCAGAATAATGATAGGGAAGATGATCCAGGACCTTGGAAAATGAATGGAAGTGAAGATTGAGAAGATGCAAGAAATGTTTAACAAAGACCTAGAAGAACTAAAGAACAAACACAGATGAACAATACAATAACTGAAATGAAAACTACACTAGAAGGAATCAATAGCAGAATAACTGAGGCAGAAGAACGGATAAGTGACCTGGAAGGCAGAAAGGTGGAATTCACTGCTGTGGAACAGAATAAAGAAAAAACAATGAAAAGAAATGAAGACAGCCTAAGAGACCTCTGGGACAACATTAAACGAACCAACATTCGCATTATAGGGGTCCCAGAAGGAGAAAGAGAAAGGACCCGAGAAAATATTTGAAGATATTATAGTCAAAAACTTCCCTAACATGGGAAAGGAAAAAGCCACCCAAGTCCAGGAAGCACAGCGAGTTCCATACAGGATAAACCCAAGGAGAAACACACTGAGACACATAGTAATCAAATTGGCAAAAATTAAAGACAAAGAAAAATTATTGAAAGCAGCAAGGGAAAAATGGCAAATAACATACAAGGGAACTCCCATAAAGTTAACAGCTGATTTCTCAGCAGAAACTCTACAGGCTACAAGGGAGTGGCATGATATACTTAAAGTGATGAAAGGGAAGAACCTACAACCAAGATTACTCTACTCAGCAAGGATCTCATTCAGATTCGATGGAGAAATCAAAAGCTTTACAGACAAGCAAAAGCTAAGGGAATTCAGCACCACCAAACCAGCTCTACAACAAATGCTACAGGAACATCTCTAAGTGGGAAACACAAGAGAAGAAAAGGACCTACAAAAACAAACCCAGAACAATTAAGAAAATGGTCACAGGAATATACATATTGATAATTACCTTAAACGTGAATGGATTAAATGCTCCAACCAAAAGACACAGGCTTGCTGAATGGATACAAAAACAAGACCCATGTATATGCTGTCTACAAAAGACCCACTTCAGACCTAGGGACACATACAAACTGAAAGTGGGGGGATGGAAAAAGATATTCCATGCAAATGGAAATCAAAAGAAAGCTGGAGTAGCAATACTCATATCAGATAAAATAGACTTTAAAATAACGAATATTACAAGAGACAAGGAAGGACACTACATAATGATCAAGGGATCAATCCAAGAAGAAGATATAACAATTATAAATATATATGCACCCAACATAGGAACACCTCAATACATAAGGCAACTGCTGACAGCTATAAAAGAGGAAATCAACAGTAACACAGTAGTAGTAGGGGACTTTAACACCTCACTTACACCAATGGACAGATCATCCAAAATGAAAATAAATAAGGAAACAGAAGCTTTAAATGACACAATAGACCAGATAGATTTAATTGATATTTATAGGACATTCCATCCAAAAACAGCAGATTACACTTTCTTCTCAAGTGTGCACAGAACATTCTCCAGGATAGATCACATCTTGGGTCACAAATCAAGCCTCAGTAAATTTAAGAAAATTGAAATCATACCAAGCATCTTTTCTGACCACAATGCTATGAGATTAGAAATGAATTACAGGGGAAAAAAACGTAAAAAGCACAAACACATAGAGGCTAAACAGTACGTTACTAAATAACCAAGAGATCACTGAAGAAATCAAAGAGGAAATCAAAAAATACCTAGAGACAAATGACAATGAAAACACAATGATCCAAAACCTATGGGATGCAGCAAAAGCAATTCTAAGAGGGAAGTTTATAGCTATACAACCCTACCTCAAGAAACAAGAAAAATCTCAAACAATCTAACCTTACACCTAGAGGAACTAGAGAAAGAAGAACAAACAAAACCCAAAGTTAGCAGAAGGAAAGAAAGATAGAGCAGAAATAAATGAAATAGAAACAAAGAAAACGATAGCAAAGATCAATAAAACTAAAAGCTTGTTCTTTGAGAAGATAAACAAAATTGATTAACCATTAGCCAGACTCATCAAGAAAAAAAGGGAGAGGACTCAAATCAATAAAATTAGAAATGAAAGAGGAGAAGTTACAACAGACACTGCAGAAATACAAAGCATCCTAAGAGACTACTACAAGCAACTCTATGCCCACAAAATGGACAACCTGGAAGAAATGGACAAATTCTTAGAAAGGTATAACCTTCCGAGACTGAACCAGGAAGAGATAGAAAATATGAACAGAGCATTCACAAGTAATGAAATTGAAACTGTGATTAAAAATCTTCCAACAAACAAAAGTCCAGGACCAGATGGCTTCACAGGTGAATTCTATCAAACATTTAGAGAAGAGCTAACACCCATCCTTCTCAAACTCTTCCAAGAAATTACAGAGGAAGGAACGCTCCCAGCCTCATTCTATGAGGCCACTATCACCCTGATACCAAAACCAGACAAAAAGACTACAAAAATAGAAAATTACAGACCAATAACCCTGATGAATATAGATGCAAAAATCTTCAACAAAATACTAGCAAACAGAATCCAACAACACATTAAAAGGATCATACACCATGATCAAGTGGGATTTATCCCAGGGATGCAAGGATTCTTCAATATATGAAAATCAATGTGATACACCATATTAACAAATTGAAGAATAAAAACCATATGATCATCTCAATAGTTGCAGAAAAAGCATTTGACAAAATTCAACACTCTCCAGAAAGTGGGCATTGAGGGATAAAAACTCTCCAGAAAGTGGGCATAGAGGGAACCTACCTCAACCTAATAAAGGTCATATATGACAAACCCACAGCAAACATCATTCTCAGTGGTGAAAAACTGAAAGCATTTCCTCTAAGATCAGGAACAAGACAAGGATGTCCACTCCCACCACTATTATTCAACATAGTTTTGGAAGTCCTAGCCACGGCAATCAAAGAAAAAGAAATAAAAGGAATACAAATTGGAAAAGAAGAAGTAAAACTCTCACTGTTTGCAAATGACATGATACTATACATAGAGAATCCTAAAGATGCCGCCAGAAAACTGCTAGAGCTAATCAATGAATTTGTTAAAGTTGCAGGATACAAAATTAATGCACAGAAATCTCTTGCATTCCTGTATACTAATGATGAACAATCTGAAAGAGATATTAAGGAAACACTCCCATTTACCATTGCAACAAAAAGAATAAAATAGCTAGGAATAAACCTACCTAGGGAGACAAAAGACCTGTATTCAGAAAACTATAAGACACTGATGAAAGAAATTAAAGATGATAAAATAAAAAAGAACGCCAGATAAGTCCCTGGATTCCAAACATATTCCTTTTTGCCTTCAGGGTGTAGCAGCAGTCATACCTATTGTTGATAATATCATTCACCTAGCCAATATAATAAACCCCTGTTTTCCCGCCTGTTGATTCAGTGGAATGAGGAGCCCAAGTGGCCAGTAGTGAACTTAATTTCCAGTTAAGTGGAACTATTCTTATGTCCCCTGTAAAAGTGTTCCTCCCTAGGAAACTAAGACCTCTAAGTCAAGAGTTCAAAGCTGCAGGAATTATAAACTGCAAGTGGATTGTTGTGTATAATTATAAGAGGAGCTGCTTTCATTTTCATTCATTCATTCCTAGGCCCTTGTGCTCTGGTTGTGAGAAAAACAGCATCAATCTTGGTTGCTAGTTTGTGTGACACTCCATCCTGTAACTCCGCACCCCAACCTCACAGTGGATAGTTTGCTAGCTAGTGCAATAAATAAGTTGTCAAAAGACTATCTTGACATTCTATTAGGTCAGCTACTTCTGTGTGATGGAGTATATGGTAAAAAATTAAACTCCATGTCTGTAAGCCCATTATTGTACTTCTTTGCCATGAAATGTGTTCCATGGTTAGAAGCAATGTTATGTGTGCTACCAGAATAATGAATAAGACATTCTCGAAGTCCACAGATTGTGATGCTGGCAGAACATTGTGGTCAGGGATGGAAAATCCATATCTCAAATACATATTTATTTCAGTAAGAAAAAAAATCACTGCCCCTTTTATGAAGGCAGGTGTGCACTGTAGTCACCCTCCTACTGGGTGACTGGCTAATCCTCCCAGAAATGGTGCCATGTTAGGGGCTCAGCATTGGCCTCTGTGGGTGCTCGGCAGGGGTGGTAGGCAGATGTACTTTGTTGAGGGGGAGTGTGTAGCCTCCTTCCCTGCTGCCAAGGCCATTTTGCAAACACCAGGGTATCCAACTGACATTCGTGGAATGGGTCATCTCGTCCACCTGATCACTGAGAGTCTCCTCTGCAGTGGAAGTCTTTGGGAGCATTCACATGGGATAGAGATAGTCCTTACACATCCTTTTCATCCTGAGAGGTCTGTTCACATGATTTCCCCTCAGACCTCCCTGTCAGCAGTTTTACATTATTTTTTCCAAACTTTGACTCTTCAGCTAAACCACTGCCCATGAATCAGCATAGACCTGTACTTCTGGCTGTCTCACCAACCAAGGAAAATGAACAATCAGATATGTTGCTCTAGGTTTTACATATTGGGAGGATTTCTCCTCCCCTGTCTTTCAGAGCCACCTTTGTATGGAGTTATAATCCTGCAACAGTCTGGTTTTGGTTAGTATCAGCATATCATGCAAAATCATTTGTAAACCTAGCTGCAGATTTTTCTCCTACACCCAATGGTCATAGGATGTTTGTTATGGGTTGATGGAGAAGTAACAGTACAGCAGGAGTAGGTATCACAGGAATCTAAGCAATATTAGTTCATGCAACTTTTCCAGGTTTGCTTGAGCCTGACCTCCAATGTTGCTTTCATTTGATGAGGGAGTTCTGCACATTCAATTCATGTTGAACAGCTCAGGAGGCATGGTCACCTTGGTGTCCCATGGTCAGGTGTTCAGTCTCTACCAACATGCAGTAGTAAGCCAGAAACTGTTTTTCATAAGGAAAATAGTTGTCTGCAGAATAGAGCATAACTTTGCTCAAAAATGTTTCTGTAACTGGTGCCTTTAAAAGGCTCTATTCATAGAATGAGCAACCATTGAGGGGGAAAATTACCACTATTAATTATTTTGGGATAACAGGTGAAAACTCAGACTGTCCTTGAAAACCAGGATGTATGTTAACCCTATCTATGCAGCCTTAGACATTTACAGCACAGCTGGACCTACTGAGTAATAACACCCAGTGCCCTTGGCCAAAGACATAATGCCCAAAGAACAGCTTGCATGGCAGTTGGACTTGTTGCAGAGCCTTGCCTTGCTCTGGATCCCACACAAAACTGGCAGCCTCAGTAAATGGATCAGAATAGCACAAATGTTTTATGTATAGCTGCCCAAATCAAAAAAGGCCAACAAAGCTTTGTGCCTTTTTCTTAGTGGCAGGTGGTGAAAGGTGTCTTTCACATTGGAGGTATATTCCAACATGCTCCAGATACCTGGACATCAAGGAAATTAATCAAGGTATCAGTTCCTTGAATTTTTACAAGGTTTACCTCCATCCTGTGGCACACTCCATACTGAGGCTTCTGAGGTATTTGAATTTCCTGCCCATCAGCTCCAATCAACATGGTGTTCTGTGGAATACCAAAATAATCAAGATCCCTGTGCAATAGATTATAATAGGGCTAAAGAGTTGATTTAGCCCCCAGAGAAGAGAACAAAGGTGTACTGCTGTCCATGTCAGGCGAAAGCATACGGCTTCTGGTAGTTCTTGTTCATTGATAAAGAGAAAGAAACATCTGGCATGTCCTTAGCTGTATCACAAGTGCTAGGGGCTGTGTTGATGTGCTACAGTAAGAAGAGTCTACATATGGAACAGCAGCTGAAATTGGAATCACCACTTGATTGAGTTGATAGTAATCTACAGTAATTACTCAAGACCCGTCTTCTGCACAAGCCAAATCAACAAGTTAAACAGGGATGTCATAGGACTCATTATCCTTATACCTTTCCAGTGTTTAGTGTTTGCAGTAATCTCTGCAATTACCTCAGGGTTGTGGAATTATTTTTGATTTACTGTTTTGGAAGCAAAATTCCTAGGGCTTCAATTTGGCCCCTCCTGTTATAATAGCTCTCGCTTTTTTGGTCAGTTAAAAAAATGTGGTTATTCTGTCAGTCGCTTAGTATGTCTATTTATACCTTCAGGAACTGGGGATATAACCACATGGTAGGTTTGTGACTTCACTGGGTCCATTCACAGGCTAAATTTCCATTCTCCCATCAGATCTTCACAATCCCCCACTTTGCATGGTGGGCCACCCATGCCTTTCATATCCCCAGACATTAACACCAATTTGTAGATATTTTCTAGTAACTAGTAATCCTTGAAAGCATTGTTCATTAGAGCTTTCTGTAATGTTGGAAATGTTCTATATCTGCATTGTCCAGTATGGTAGCCACTAGTCATATTGAGCACTTGAAATGTGGTTAGTGTGACTGAGGAGCTGAATATTTCATTTTATTAAGTTTAATTAGTTTTAATTTAAATGTAAATAGTCAGGAACTGAATGAGAGACCATGACTCTCCCTTCGGGCAACTCAAATCACTTTTTTTTTCTCACCAGATCTAGAGTTTTTGGTTATACAGATCACCAATAATTCCAAATTGTCTTAATTCATTTACAGAAATTGAAGTTGTTTGAAGCTAGTCTTCAATCCCTGCAAGGAACACACTGTTTCTAGTTCACACTTCCTCCTAGGATTTAGTCCTCCAATGCCCTAGCTTAAAACAGGGGCAGTTGATTAGGGCTCCCTTTCTGTGGCACACCCTGGACTCCAATTTTTGGCCTCCTGGGCTAACACGGTTGTCAGAATCTCTGCTCAGCTTCTTAGCCTCTCACCCACTTCTGTAGTTAGCAGGGAGCCGTAGGGGAAAAGTGGCCCCAAATGGTACATGAATCCCTTTGGGTTTCCTCCTTCTTCTAAATCTTGGTCCCCCAACTTTTCACAGCTTGTTAGTTCCCAGATGTCTTAAAGAAGATTATTTTTAATGTATATGTTTTGTCTGGATTTTAGAGTTTATACTTAGGGGAGAGTTGCCTCATGTTATTTAGTCTGCAGGACCCAAAGCCTTTCCATTTATTTTGGCCAGGTGCCTAGGTGCCTGGTATGGAACCATTTTAAACTAAACTAAACTAGTTGGATATTTTAGGAAACACTCTGACAATCCAAATTTGGGCTAGAGTTTTCAAGAGGACCAGCCTGCCCTCACCCCTCCCCTTCTCTGTTCACTCCAAGGCAGTTTTCCCCTGGTTGTGGGATGACGGGAATGGGTTTAGTTCTGGTTCACTCTCTCCTGAAGGTACCTCTCTTTAGGATCCCAGATTCATGTGGGGGGTCTCCAGTTACATGCCTGCCTTTGTATAAGATCAGCAAATATCCTTAAGGCAAAAGTGGCTTCTTGTGCTCAGTTTCTGTCTCTGGAGTTTTAGATTTGGGCACACTACTTCCTTACTGTCTTTGCATCTCTTACATGGTTTTATTTATTTATTTTAAAAATTTTTATTGGCGTATAGTTGATTTACAATGTTGTATTAGTTTCAGGTGTACAGCAAAGTGAATCAGTTATATGTATACACATACCCACTCTTTTTTAGATTCTTTTCCCATATAGGTCATTACAGAGTATTGAGTAGAGTTCCCTGTGCTATACAGTAGGTCCTCATTAGTTATCTATTTTGCATATAGTAGTGTGTATATGTCAAGCCCAATCTCCCAATTTATCCCTCCCCGCTCCTTTCCCCCTTGGTAACCATAAGGTTTTTTTCTCCATCTGTGACTGTTTCTGTTTTGTAAATAAGTTTATTTGTACTCTTTTTTTAGATTCCACGTATAAGTGATATCATATGATATTTGTCTTTCTCTGACGTACTTCACTCAGTATGGCAAGCTCTAGGTCCATCCATGTTGCTGCAAATGGCATTATTTTGTTCTTTTCTATAGCTGAGTAATATTCCATTGTATATATGTACCACATCTTCTTTATCCATTTATCTGTCGATGGATATTTAGGTTTCTTCCATGTCCTGGCTGTTGTAAATAGTGCTGCAATGAACATTGGGGTGCATGTATCTTTCCAAAGTATGGTTTGTCTCTGGATATATGCCCAAGAGCAGGATTACTGGATCATATGGTAGCTCTAAATGATGGGTCTTTTTTCTTTTTATACTTTATTCATCATTCTAGTTGTTTTCAAGTGGAAAGTCTTATTACATAAAGTAAGGCAAGTCTCCACTACTCTGCACTTCCTAGTTCTTTACATATAAGAAAAGAAGAATAAATGTACTCCTGCTTACATCAGAGTATCAACTGAAATAATTATGCTTTGAAAGTGATGAGACTCCAGACAACTACTGTTGTCATTTCCTCCCTGCACATCTGTCCACACTCAGTATGCTCTATGGATTCCCCTTTTCTGCCAATCTCTTAAATCTTGGTGGTCCCCCATTGTCCACTCTCAACCCACCGTTTTTCTTAATCTTTACAGTCTTTCTTAGTGGTCTCATCCCTTCCCAAGTCTTAGTTATTTCTCTACTTCACTTCTGTCTTCTGAGCTATACGCCCATGTATCCTGCTTATCATACCAAACTCATCAGACACATGCCCATGCCAACATCTCCTCCTCCTGCGTCCCTGTCCTCAGTGGTGGGCACTGCTCTTCATCTGCTGTGCAGTTGTGTAGGCTAGAAACACGGTCAGCAGCCTGAATTCTTTCCTTCCTCACCTTGCACATCCATTCAATCGCCAGATTCTGTGAATTGTACTTCCTGAATTTTTCTTAAACTTGCCCTTTTCTGTTATCCTCCTGTTTGGTTTCAGTCTCCAGTTTCTCACCTCCCAGTCCATCCTCCTCACCATCAGCCAGAGTGATGTTTCTAAAATGCACATCTGATTCTATCACCGCCCTGCTTAAAGTCCTTCAGCAGCTTCCCAACATTCTAAACTCCATTAACATTGATTACAAGGCTTTTCACGACTTGACTCTGCCTACTTCTCCATCCTCTGTTCTCCTTACTTTTTTCCATTTCACAACATACCTCATCTATTCTGAACTATTTATATCTCCATTTCCGGGTAGATCACAGTGTGTCTGGGTGACTTAGGGGAATCATATTTGACCTATTCCATTTTTAGACTGCTCTCTTACTTGTTTTGACTGACAGCTGATACTTTGCCTCTCCCATTAGGCCTATTCCCTTTCCCCCTTGGACCTCAAGAGTCGGCTTTCAGGCTTGACCAGCACGGAGCAGAGGGGCATTGTGACCTCCTTTTTTCTCATCACTATATTCCTAATCCACTTGAAAGAGCACTAGCTTTTAGCAGCCACATCATTAAGTCCTTTCTTACACAAGCAAGCTGTTAAGCCATGTCCCCCTCATCCTGTGTTTGCATGGTGGGTTTTCTGTATCTTATCACAGAAGCTGAACTGAATTTGAACAGTGTTTGCTGAATTTCATCTTGTTTGCTATAGTCCTTGGTCTAGTCTGTTGAACAATAATTTTAGCCTAATCCAAAGTCTTACAATGTAAAGTAAAAGAAATCCTCTTCCATCATATAGATAGAGGGAGGAACTGACTAGGCCCAGAGATGCTTGACACCAAGTAGAAATCACATAGCAAGCAAAGCAGCAGCACCACCAGAACCAGAGCCCAGGTCTCCTGATCCCCACTCCTATGCTTTTTCTGATATGGGACACGAGTTCCCATTCCTGAATGGGAATCCAACCACTGGGGCATATGTCTACCTGCTAAAAAATTCCATTAAAGCTATCAGATTTTAGGGGCTTCCCTGGTGGCACAGTGGTTGAGAGTCCGCCTGCCGATGCAGGCGACATGGGTTCGTGCCCCGATCCAGGAAGATCCCACATGCCGCGGAGCGGCTGGGCCCGTGAGCCGTGGCCGCTGAGCCTGCGCGTCCAGAGCCTGTGCTCCGCAACGGGAGAGGCCACAACAGTGAGAGGCCCACGTACGGCAAAAAAAAAAAAAAAAAAAAAGCTATCAGATTTTAAATCGTATCAATTCCTTTTGCCAAGAGAAGGTATAATAAAAATAGCACTACTCTGAACAGCTGGAAACCTCGGTTTCTCCATTACTGACAGACGCCTGCCACTTCAAAAAGCTCTTCTCCCAAAACTGCCACGGGAAGGGCTCACTGGGGGAGTCTGATGCTTTCCTGTGAAGCTTTGCATCTTGTGTTCCTCACCTACCTATTGATGGCCCCCCTATTTTAACACATCTATTTTAGTGACAGAATGAAACTTCTCTATGTTATAATTAGAGTTGAACTTTAAAAAGGTTTGTTATGGGTCTTAAGAGGAGTTTTTTGAAGGCTTATTTCTTAGCTGTTTCATATTCCACTGGAGTGAAATAAAGATTGGCCAGTTATTTATAAATCAACAGAGCTTCTGGGCACCGTCCTGTAGTTGCTTTCAGGTAGATTAAAACGTCAGTGTATGAAAGTTGGTCCTTTCAGGAAGAGGAAAAGAGTCATCCATGACCCTGAAAAGTACCATGAACTAAAGGCTTCTTTCCTTCTCTATTGAGTTTCTCTGGTCTTTGGACTTCAAGCCTCTTCCCCCACACCTTGCCAGTGCTCTTTCGGAAACCATATCTGACCTGTGCCTTTTTTTTAGTCAGAACTATCATGGTTATAATCTACAGAAATCCGTCAACATTAGAGTGACAAAAAGGGAGGAATTTACTATAAGAACAACGGGGCATCTAACAGCCATGCCTTAGGGACATACTGAATGTAGGTCCTGAGCATTGTGGAACAGCCCAGAAATTCTGTCTCTCAGCTTTCACATATGCTCGTCTCTGTGACTCTCTCCATTTGTCTTTACAGGTGAGCACCTGTCTCTCTCTGGGCCCCATGATGGGCCACACATGACCGGCCAGAGCTCCTAAAAATATTACAGCTCCAGCCACAAAGCAATGATTTTTCTCCTGTTCCTCTCCCTCTCTCGCAGTTCTTAAGAACATGGCAAATTCCCTCTCCATTCTTTTTTTTTTTTTCGGCCACGCCATGCAGCTTATGGGATTTTAGTTTCCCAACCAGAGATCAAACCCGGGCCCTCAGCAGTGAGAGCATGGAGTCTTAACCCTTAACCGCTGGACTGCCAGGGAATTCCCTCCCTCTCCGTTCTTCATGGTTTAGCTTAAACACTGCCTTCCCTGAGTCCTCCCCACCGGGGTGGGTGACTCCCATCACGCTTCATGCCTGCCTCTGCTGTAGCATTTGTCTCACTGTGTGCTGTTCATCCATCTCCTCCACGAGACTCTAATAAGCACCTTGAAAGGGGGATGGGTTCTTTTTTTTTTGTTTTTTTTGTTTTTTTTTTTTTTTGAGGTACGCGGGCCTCTCACTGTTGTGGCCTCTCCCGTTTCAGAGCACAGGCTCCGGACGCGCAGGCTCAGCGGCCATGGCTCACGGGCCTAGCCACTCCGTGGCATGTGGGATCCTCCCGGACCGGGGCACAAACCCGCGTCCCCTGCATAGGCAGGCGGACTCTCAACCACTGCGCCACCAGGGAAGCCCGGGATGGGTTCTTTTTCTCTTTGTATTCCCAGTCCCTGGCTCCACAAATGTGTTGAAGAAATTCATGAGTGTGAATGAATGAATGAATGAATGACTACACGGCTGGCTATATGCTGTCTTGAAATTCATCTTTGAAATATTCCTGCCTTTAGGTGTACTCTTACAGTCCTTTTGGACTTTTGAACTCATTGCCTACCTTTGTCAAGTTCTCTCCAGCCCAGCCAACAGCTACCCTTCCACTTCCCCACCCTTTAATCCACAGAGAGCTTGAAGATGTGATGTGAGAGGCAGGTGCTGCTGTGAGAAGGGCCTGGGGTTTGGAGTCGAGTTTGAGCTCTACCACTTTCTGGCTGTGAGATTTTGGGCAAGGGACTCTGAGTTTGAATTTCTTCATCTGAAAAGGAGATGGATAACACCAGTCTTTCTCAGTGCTATTCTAACATGACATGTATAAAACAGCTAACAATTCCAGGAATGCAGTAGGCTCAGAAGAAAGGCTGCTTTCCTGTCCTCTTACTGAAGGCACGTCTGTGATTTACGTATGTGTATGTGTTTTGTGACTGGATATCCCTATGTGTTTGTTTTCGTGTATACAGAGGATGGAGTTGGAGGGAGGAATGAAAACACGATGTGAGTCATCTGCCTTTCGTGTGCTTAAAAGTAAATACCTAGGCCTCATCCACCTGGGGACACAAATGAGGTCACATCATTGATGGTAGTACCACCATCAGTGATGCCACCACTTCCTGCCCCACCTATGTGATTCAGGACCTCAGCCTGTTAAATCCCACTCTCAGGTGTTTCTGGGAATCCTCAGAGAGTTTGAATTTAAGAAAAGACTTCCCAATTCCATACTGACGTGTGCACTTCACCAAGTCACTTTAGAGGAGAGCCTCGCTGTGGCTAGGGATGGTGCCCTTCATCTATCCTACCTTACCCCACTTAATCTCTGCCAAGGGCACTGTCTCCTGGTACTTCCATGGCTACCACTTCTTGGGGTGACACAGCATACTTGGGAGTCTGCCCTGACCCCAAATTGTGTAGTGTTGTTCCTACAGAATGCTTCTCATAACTCTGTCACCCTGGTGTTTTCCATGAACATTACTAGTGCCCCTCCATCCTGCTGCAAACTGGTCTCACTGAGTCCATCAGTGAATATATACAACCTTTCTCCATACAAAAGATTGTATGTGTGAGTGGGGTTTGGGGAAGGGGGTCAGTTGAAGAGGGAATTACACCTTTTGGTCCCTCACTGCGGAGACCACTCTTGGGCACTAGAGAAGTTCCCAAGCTGGTTAGGCCTCTTGATTGATTTCCTGTCCTCCATTTCTTCCTGGGAATGGTAGAGCTTGTCCCCTGCCCTTGTTCATTACCCAAGCTCTTTGCGCCCACAGGGAGGCGTATGTAACATCGCCGACCAGCAAGAGGTACATCCTGAGGTTTCCGGCGCTAGAGACACTGATGCTGGATGACAACAAACTCTCCAACCCCAGTTGCTTTGCCAGCCTGGCCGGGCTCAGGAGGTAAAAGCTACAAGCCTCTCTCTGCAGGGCCCTCTATTACCCCCAGCCTTGCTCACACCTTGAGTGCTGCTCTGGAAGCCAAAATGCCTGGGTTTAAATCCCAGCTCCATCACTTATCTCTGCTGTGTGGCCATGGGTAAGTCATCTCCCCGCTGAGCTTTAGCTCAAGCCAAAAAGTGAGGCATCAGTAAAGATATTTCTGATCACGTGACTAGATTAGAAGCAGTCAAGAGAAGGGGTAGGAGGAGATACGGGATCCTGACCCTAAGAGAGGAGCCAAAAAAAAAAAAAAGAATCAGAATCAGAAAGGTAAGTTAAACTCTGAGCTCTACCTGTAGTTGGCCCTCTGTATCTGGGTTTTGCGTCCACAGATTCAACCAACATAGAACCCACAGATATGGAGGGCTGACTATATTTGGTTAAAGTAATGAAATGCTGGCATTTAAATGGTTAAGTTTTAGATCCCTGGAAAATTTACTTTGGATTCAAATACCATTTACTGAACACTACTTTGTGACAGCATTTACATATGTGTCATTTAATTTTCACAAGACCCTTGAAAGGTTAATAAATACTATCCCCATTTTAGAGATAGGGACATTGAGGCCCAGAGAGGGTAAGTCACTGGCTCAAGGTCACCCAAGAGGAGTAACTGTCGAAGCCTGATTCCATGTTCTTTCCCTAAAGTTGCTTGGTAAATGTCCCTGAGGTATCATTACTGCTGTGATTCTGTATTCACTTTCCTTAATTGAAGACTGAAGAAGTTAAGCCTGGACCAAAACAAGATTTTCCGGATCCCGTACCTACAGCAGGTTCAGCTCCGAGATGGGTCTGGAGAATGGGTTGGAGGCAGGGGGAGTCCCAGGAAAGAGCCCCAATCCATGCTGCAGCCCAAGTCGTGGATATTTGAGGCCTCGGATGACCAACCGGATTATACTGTACTGCCCATGAAAAAGGATGTTGACCAGACAGGTTAGTGATACCACTTGTTGCAGATGCTAGTCCCATGGTGTGATAAGCTTCCAAGAGTTTATTCTGAGAGTCTGCGGCTCCCTGGGGGAGCTGCTGCTTTTCAACTGCTGAGCCAGGGGAGATCGCAGTCCTACATGAACTATTTCTATAACTTCCTAACTGGTTCTGTCAGTCAAGATGCTTTTACAACCCAGTTACAATTGGATTTTTTCCTTTTTATCTCAAATAATGAGAAACTGAGAAGTAAGGCTTTCCAGAGGTGGTTAATTCTGGGGTGCATTGATATTCTCAAGGGGCTCAGGCTCTTTCCATCCTCTCCTCTCCATCCTTGGCCTGCTTGCTTGTCCTTTTTGCTTGTTCTTTCAGGCTGGTTCCCATTGAGGTCTCAAGGTTGCTACCACAGTCCCAAGAATCACATCCAGATGGCAACATTTGGAGGCAGAAAATGAAAGAACCGTTACCTTTATTATAAACCAAAATCCCTTTAATGCATGAGTGTATTTGTGGATTACATATTCTGCTCCACTGATCTAATTCTCTATTACTATGTCAATACCACACTGTTTTTCCTTAACATTTATTTTAAACTGAGGAATAATTTACATAGAGTAAAATACAGAAATCTTGTGCAGAGCTTGAGTTTTTACATATATATACTCTTTTAACTATCACCCATATTACAATATAGAACGTTTTCAACATCCCATGTGGTAACCTCCCAATCAGTATCTCTAAGAATAACCACTGTTCTGACTTCTGTCAACACAGATGAGTCTCGCCTGATTTGAAATTCATGTATCACTCAACGTTAAATCCGTGGGATTCATTCATGTTGTTGCCTATGTCAGTGGTTCACTCTTTTTTTTTTTCTCTTATTTATTCCATTTATACCACAATTTATTTACACTTTTTACTGTTGATAGACATTTTACTTATTTCTATTTGGGAGCTATTATGGATAAAGCTGCTGTGAACATTTTTTTTACACATCTTTTGGTGGACATAAGCACTTGCTTCTGTTGGGTATATACCCAGGAGTGGAATTGCTGAGCTTCAGAGTGTAAAAGTTTGTTTAGCATTAGTGGATACTGCCAAATACTTTTCCAATGGGGTTGTAGCAATTTTCAATCCCATATTAATGTAAGAGATTTCCAGTTATTCCATATCCTCACAAATACTTGATACCATCAGTCTTTTTCATTTTACTGGTTTTGGTAGATAGGTAGTGATATCTCATTGTGGTTTCGATTTGCATTTCTCAAGTGACTAATGATGTTGAGTATCTTTTTATATGTTTATTGGTCACTTTGATATCCTCTTTTGGACATGCTTATTCGCCTCTTGCCTGTATTTAAATTGGGTTGTGTATCCTTTTTGTTGTTGTTGTTGATTTGAGTCCTTTATGTATCTTGGATACAAGTTCCTGGTAGATCCATATATCACAGAAATCTTTTCTCAGTCTGTGGCTTGCTTTTTCATATTACTGGTGAATTTTGGTGAACAGAAGTTCTTAATTTTAATGAAATCCAATTCATCAATCTTTATAGTTAGTGCTTTCTATTTCCTGATCAAGACTTCTTTACATGTCTCAAGCCATGAAGATATTTTTCTGTATTTCCTTCTAGAAGCTTGATTATTTTAGTTTTTACATTTGGTCTATGATCTATCTAGAATTAATTTTTGTATATAGTGTGAGGTAGAGTCAAAGTTAACTCTTTTATATGGATATCTGATTGACCCAGCACCATTTGTTGAAAAGACTATATCATTTTCCCCACTGAGTTGTTGGGGAGGCATTGTGGTAAGGCAGGTGACAGTGTATGTATCTAAACAACTGTAGCTTTGTAACAAGTTTTGACAACTGATGGTGAAATTCTACAGCTGTGATGTTCTTCTTCAAAATTGCTACAGGTATTGTAAGACCTTTGCATACAAACAGTATGCAAATTCTATGCAAATTTTAGAATCAGCTTATCAACTTCCAAACAAAATCCTGCTGGGATTTTGATTGGAATTGCATTGAACCTACAGACCAATTTGGAGAGAATTGCCTCATTAAAATAATATATCCTACCATTTTTTAGATCTTTTAAAATTCTCAACAATGCTTTGTAGGCTTCAATGGCAAGGTTATGCATATCTTTCATTAGATTTATTCCTAGGTATTTGGTCTTCTTTATGCTATCATCAATGGTATTGCTTTTTTATATTTCATTTCCAATATTGAACATGTATCCAGTAACCTTTCTAAATTCACTTAGCACTTTTAGTCATTTGCATGTTGTTTCGGATTACCTGTGTTCACAATCGTGACGTTTACAGATAATGACCATTTCATTTATTCCCTACCAATCTTATGCCTCTTATGCCTTTTTATTTCTTTATTTCACTGGCTAAGACTTCTAGTACGATGTTGAGAGAAGTGATAGTGAACATCCTTGTGTTGTTCCCAACCTCAGGGGGAAACTGTTCACTATTTCAAAATTATGAGTTAGCTGTAGATATTTTTGTAAATGCCTTTTATCAGATTAAAGAAATTTCTTTGTTTTCCTAGTTTGCTGACAGTTTTTATTATGCATGGGTATTGAATTTTGTCAAATGCTTTTTCTGCATCTATTGAGACAATCATGTGATTTTTCTTTAATCTATTAATATGGTTCATTACATTGATTTTTTTAAAGTTCAGTTAATATCTGTCACCATACCTAGTTACAAAAAAATTTTTTTCATGTAATGAGAACTTTAAAGATCCACTCTCCTAGCTACTTTCAAATACACAATACAGTATTGTTAGCTATAGTCACCACGCTATATTCATTACATTCCCATATATAACTGGGAATTTGTACCTTTTCACCCCTTCACCCATTTCGCCCACCCCCCCATCCCCTGCCTCAGGCAGCCACCAGTCTGTTCTTTATATCCATGAGCTCAGTCTTTTTGTTTTGGTTTGGGTTGGTTTTTCTTTAGATTCCACATTTAAGGGAGATCATATGGTATTTATCTTTTTCTGTCTGGCTTATTTCACTTTACATAATGCCTTCAGGGCCTAACCATGTTGTTGCAAATGGCAAGGTATCATTCTTTTTTACGGCTGAATAATTTACATATGTGTGTGTGTGTACATATATATAAAATCACATTTTCCTTATCCATTCGTCCATGGATGGACATTTAGGTTGTTTCTGTGTCTTGGCTATTGTAAATGATGCTGCAATGAACATAAGGGTGCATTTTATTTTCTTTGGGTAAATACCCAGAAGTGGAACTTCTGGATCATATTGTAGTTCTGTTTTCAGTTTTTTTGATGAACCTCCATACTGTTTTCCATAATAGCTGCACCAATTTACATTCCCACCAACAGTGCACAACAGTTCCCTTTTCTCCACATCCTCGCCAACCCTTGTTATTTCTTTTCTTTTTGATAACAGCCATTCTAACAGGTGTGAGGTAATATCTCATTGTGGTTTTGATTTGCTTCTCCTTGATGATTAGTGATGTTGAGCATATTTTCATGTACCTGTAGGCCATTTGCATGTCTTCTTTGGAAAGATGTCTATTCATATCCTCTTGATTCTTTGTTTTTTTGCTATTGAGTTTTCTGAGTTGTTTTTTTTTTTAAAGGGACACAGCACATTTTATTTTATTTATTTATTTATTTATTTATTTTGCGATACGTGGGCCTCTCACTGTTGTGGCCTCTCCTGTTGCGGAGCACGGGCTCCGGCCGCGCAGGCTCAGCGGCCATGGCTCACGGGCCTAGCCGCTCCGCAGCATGTGGGATCCTCCTGGACCGGGGCACGAACCCATGTCCCCTGCATTGGCAGGTGGACTCTCAACCACTGCGCCAACAGGGAGGCCCCTCTGAGTTTTTTAAAAATATATTTGGATAGTAACCCCTTGTCCAGATATAGAATTTAAAAATATGTTCTCCCATTCAGTAGGTTGTCTTTTCATTTTGTTGATGGTTCCCTTTGCCGTGCAAAAGCTTTTTAGTTTGATATAATCCCACCTGTTTATTTTATATCAATTTTTGAATGTTGAACCAGACTTGCATTCCCAGGATAAACCCCACTTGGTCATGATTTAACTTGCTGATTGATATTTTGTCAAGGATTTTGAAATCTATGTTCAGGAGATATGTGGGTATATTAGTTTCTTTTGTTATAATGTTCTTGTCAGGATTTACAGTCAAAGTTATGTTTGCCTCATAAAATGTGTTTGGAGAAATATTCACTGTTTTTCTGTTGCTTGGGAAAGTTTGTATAAGATTGAGATTATATCTTCCTTAAATTTTGGAAGAATTCACCATGAAGCCATCTGAGCCTGGGCTTTCCTTTGTGGGAAGAGGTTGGATTTATTAAAATTCAGAAGCTTGGAAGAGAAGCCCTTTAGAGCTTGGCTGCTGGTGTCTCTGAGCTAGAGGGGCCTCATGGAGCTGAGACCCCAGATCTCTGCAAGGAGGAGACTGACTGGCTGGTGCTGGTATCCCTGAAGCTGGTTTATAAAGGTTGGAAAACTGCAAACTGGATTCAGCTGCTGCTGGGGAGGGACTTGCTGAAGCTGGGATAAAGTGACATTACTCCAGCAACATTCATATCACGAGCAGTTGGGAAACCCATGGGAAGCAGACTGGTGGAAGCAAGCCTTTTCTTCCTCTTCCAGCTTTGCAGTCTCCCCCTAGCCCCAACCCCTATTGTCAGAGTCTTTAACAGGAAAGCAGCTGGCAAAGCAGAAAAATGGTTTTCAGAACCCCAGCTCCAGCATCTCAAAGCAGAATAGAGAAGGGTGGGTTTGAAATTAAAAAATAATAGCTTAATAATTGGCACAATTATGTTACTCAGATTTTCCCCAAGATTATTTTTGTGTCTACTTGGTTTGTTAACTTTGGAAACAGGTATATTAAAGTCTCTTACCACTATTGTGGGTTTGTCAGTGTCTCCTATGTTTCTGGCACTTTTTATTACTAAATTGGTTCAGTTCCATTATGAGGATCATGACTATTACCTAGTACCTTGTATCTTTTAATCACTGTAAAATATTCCACCTTATCTTAATACTTTTGGCCTCAGCCTGGGCCTCCATTTTGTTTGATATGAACACTTATTTTGTAATATCTCAAAAACAATATAACCCTCCTATTTTCCCCAGTATGGGTCTTTTTCTTTTAATAGAAGAATTTAACTCACTCACATTGTGATTATTGATGTTTTGATTTATTTCTATCATCAGTAGTGTATATTTTCTTTTTTTAAACGTTTAATATATATTCTTTTTTTCCTTTTTTAAATTAAAATATAGTTGATTTACAATATTGTATTAGTTTGAGGTGTACATCGGAGTGATTCAGTTATACATATATATGTATATATCTATATTCTTTTTTCCCAATTCTTTTCCATTTTAGTTTATTACAAGATAGTGAAAATAGTTCCCTGCACTATACAGTAAATCCTTGTTGTTTATCTACTTTATATATAGTGGTATGCATCTGTTAATCCCATACTCCCAGTTATGCCTCTCCCTTCTTCCCCTTTGGTAACGATGAGTTTCTTTTCTATATCTTTGAGTCTGTTTGTTTTTTGTAAATAAGTTTATTTATACTATTTTTTAGGTTCCACATATAAGTGATATCATATATTTGTCTTTCTCTGTCTGACTTACTTCACTTAGTATAATCTGTAGGTCCGTGCGTGTTGTTGCAAATGGCATTATTTCATTCTTTTATATGGCTGAGTAGTATTCTATTTGTGTGTATCACATCTTCTTTATCCATTCATCTGTTTATGGACACTTAGGTTGCTTCCATGTCATGGCTATTGTAAATAGTGCTGCTATGAACATTGAGGATGCATGTTTCACTTTGAATTAGAGTTTTCATCTTTTCTGGATATATGCCCAAGAGCGGGATTGCTGTATCATATGGTAACTCCATTTTTAGTTTTTTAAGGAACCTCCATACTGTTTTCCATACTGGCTGCACCAATTTACATTCCCACCAACAGTGTACAAGGGTTCCCTTTTCTCCATACCTGCTCCAGCATTTATTATTGGTAGACTTTTAGATGATGGCCCTTCTGATTGGTGTGAGGTGATACCTCATTGTAGTTTTTTTTTTTTTTTTTGCGGTATGTGGGCCTCTCACTGTTGTGGCCTCTCCTGTTGCGGAGCACAGGCTCCGGACGCGCAGGCCCAACGGCCATGGCTCACGGGCCCAGCCGCTCTGCGCATGTGGGATCTTCCCAGACCGGGGCACGAACCCGTGTCCCCTGCATCGGCAGGCGGACTCTCAACCACTGCGCCATCAGGGAAGCCCACTCATTGTAGTTTTGATTTGCATTTCTCTAATAATTAGCAATGTTGAACATCTTTTCATGTGCCTGTTGGCCACCTGTATGTCTTCAATAGAGAATGTCTATTTACGTCTTCTGCCCATTTTTTTGATTGGGTTGTTTATTTTTTGTTATTGAGTTGTATGAGCTGTTTGTATATTATTATTAACGCATTGTCAGTTGCATCATTTTCAAGTATTTTCTCCTACTCTGTAGGTTGTCTTTTTGTTTTGTTTTATGGTTTCCTTTGCTGTGCAAAAGCTTGCAGTTTGATTAGGTCCCATTTGTTTATTTTTGCTTTTATTTCTATTGCCTTGGAAGACTGACCTAAGAAAACGTTGATGATTTATGTCAGAGAACGTTTTGCCTATGTTCTCTTCTAGGAGTTTTATGGTGTCATGTCTTATATTTATGTCTTTAAGTCATTTTAAGTTTATTTTTGTGTATAGTGTGAGGGAGTGTTCTAACTTCATTGCTTTACATGTGGCTGTCCAGCTTTCCCAACACCATTTGCCAAAGAGACTTTCTTTACTCTATTGTATGTTCTTGCCTCCTTTGTCAAAGCTTAATTGACCATAGGTGTGTGGGTTTATTTCTGGGCTCTCTATTCTGTTCCATTGATTTATGTCTGTTTTTGTGCCAATACCATGCTGTTTTGATTACTGTAGCTTTGTAGTATTGTCTGAAGTCTGGGAGCCTTATTCCTCCAACTTTGTTCTTTTTTCCTCAGGATTGCTGTGGCAACTTTGGGTCTTTTATGGTTCTATATAAATTTTAAGATTATTTGTTCTAGTTTTGTAAAATATGTTGGGTAATTTGATAAGGATCGCATTAAACTGTAGATTGCTTTGGATAGTATGGCCATTTTAACAACATTCATTCTTCCAATCCAAGAGCGTGGTATATCTTTCCATTTCTTTAAATCATCTTCATTTCCTTTATCTATGTTTTATAGTTCTCAGCATATAAGTCTTTCACCTACTTGATCATGTTTATTCCTAGGTATTTTATTCTTTTTGATGTGATTTTAAAAGGGATCTTTTTTACTTTCTCTTTCTGATATCTCATTGTTAGTGTAAAGAATTGCAACTGATTTCTGTATGTTAATCTTGTATCCTGCTACCTTGCTGAATTCATTTATCAGTTCTAGTAGTTTTTGTGTGGAGTCTTTAGGGTTTTCTATATATAGTATAATGTCATCTGCATATAATGACAATTTTACCTCTTCCCTTCCAGTTTATTTATTTATTTTTAATATTTATTTATTATTATTTTTTTATTTTGGCTGTGCTGGGTCTTAGTTGTGGCACGTGGGATCTTTTTTTTTTTTTTTTTTAGTTTCAGCATGCAGACTTCTTAGTTGCGCCATGCATGTGGGATCTAGTTCCCCGACCAGGGGTCACACCTGGGCCCCCTGCGTTGGGAGCGTGGAGTCTTACCCACTGGACCACCAGGGAAGTCCCTCCCTTTCCGTTTAGATACTTTTTATTTCTTTTTCTTATCTCATTGCTGTGGTTAGGACTTACAATACTGTGTTGAATAGAAGTGGTGAGAGTGGGCATCCTTGTCTTGTTCCAGATTTTAGCTGTAAGGCTTCCAGCTTTTCACAGTTGAGTATTATGTTGGCTATAGGTTTGTCATAAATAGCTTTTATTAATTTGAGATACGTTCTCTCTATACCCACTTTTGATGAGAGTTTTTATCATGAATGGATGCTGAATTTTATCAAATGCTTTTTCTGCATCTATTGAAATGACTGTGTGGTTATTGTCATTTCTTCTGTTGATGTGGTGTATCACATTGATTTGCGTATGTTGAACCATCCTTGAACTCCTGGGATGAATCCAACTTGATTGTGGTGTCCAGGATAAATCATATACTGGTGATTTTTTATGTGTTGTTGGATTTTGTTTGCTAATATTTTGTTGAGGATTTTTGCATCTGCATTCATCAGAGATATTGGCCTGTAATTTTCTTTTTTGGTAGTGTCTTTGTCTGGTTTTGGTATAAGGATGATGGTGGCTTCATAGAATGACTTTGGGAGTGTTCCCTTTTCTTCAGTCTTTTGGAAGAGTTTGAGAAGGATAGGTATAAGTTCTTCTTTGTATCTTTGGTAGAATTCCCCAGTGAAGCCATCCAGTCCTAAACTTTTGTTTGCAGGGAGTTTTTGTTATTTTTTTTTTAATTACAGATTCTGTTTCACTTCTAGTGATCAGTCTGTTCAGATTGTTTCTTTTTGATTCAGTTTTGGTAGGTTGTATGTTTCTAGAAACTTGTCCATTTCTTTTAAGTTGTCCATTTTGTTGGCATATATGTGTTCATAATATCTTCTTATGAAATTCATATTTCTGTGGAATTGGTTGTTATTTCTGCTCTTTCATTTCTTATTTTGTTTATTTGGGTCCACTCTTCTTGGTGAGCCTGGCCACAGGTTTGTCGATTTTGTTTGTCCTTTCAAAAAACCAGCTCTTGGTTTTATTGATATTTTTTCTATTCTTTTTTTATTTTATTTATTTCCTCTCTGATCTTTGTTATTTTCTTTCTTCTGCTGACTTTAGGTTTTGTTTGTTTTTTTCTAATTCTTTTAGGTTGTAGGTTAGGTTGTCTATTTGGGATTTTTCTTGGTTTTTTTGAGGAAGGCCTGTATTGCTATGAGCTTTCCTCTAAACTGCTTTTGATGCATCCCATAGATTTTGTATGGTTGTGTTTTCATTGTCATTTATCTCGAGATATTTTTTATTTCCTCTTTGATTTTACTGTCGGCCCATTGGTTTTTTAATAGCATGTTGTTTAGTTTCTGTGTAATTGCTTTTTTCTCATTTTTCTTTCTGTGGTTGATTTCTAGTTTCATCCTGTTGTGGTCAGAAAAGATGCTCGAAATAATTTGTATTCTCTTAAATTTGTTGATGCTTGTTTCGTGAACTAATATGTGATTTATCCTGGAGAATGTTCCCTGTGCACTTGAAAAGAATGTGTATTCTGGTTTTTTTGGATGTAGTGTCCTGTAGATATCAATTAAATCTAACTGTCCTATTGTGTCATTTAGGATCTCTGTTGCCTTATTGATTTTCTGTCTGGAAGATCTGTCCATTGATGTAAGTGGGGTGTTCAATTCTCCTACTATTATTGTATTACCATCAATTTCTCCCTTTATGTCTGTTAGTATTTGTTTTATGTATTTAGGTGCTGCTATTTTGGGTGCATATATGTTAACAAGTGTAATATCCTCTTCTTGTTTTTTTTTTTTTTTTTTTTTTTGCGGTACGTGGGCCTCTCACTGCTGTGGCCTCTCCTGTTGTGGAGCACAGGCTCTGGACGCGCAGGCCCAGCAGCCATGGCTCACGGGCCCAGCCGCTCCACGGCATGTGGGATCCTCCCAGACCGGGGCACGAACCTGTGTCCCCTGCATTGGCAGGCGGACTCCCAACCACTGTGCCACCAGGGAAGCCCCCTCTTCTTGTATTGATCCTTTTATCATGATATAGCATCCTTTGTCTTTTTTTATGGCCTTAGTTTTGAAGTCTATTTTGTCTCATATGAGTATTGCTACCCCTGCTTTCTTGTCATTGCATGAGATATCTTTTTCCATCCCCTCACTTTCCATCTGTATGTGTCTTTCACCCTAAAGTGGGTCTCCTGTAGGCAGCATATTGTAGGTTCCTGTTTTATTCTCCAATCTGCCACTCTGTGTCTTTTGATTGGAGCATTTAGTCCATTGACATTTAAAGTAATTATTGATAAGTATGTATCTACTGTCATTTAAAATCTTGTTTTCCAGTCAATTTTGTATTTCTTCTTTGTTCCTTTCTTCTTTTTGTTTTCCTTTTGTGGTTTGATGACTTTCTTTTGTATTATGCTTGAGTTCCTTTCTTTTTAGCTTTTGTGAATCTATTGTATGTTTTGATTTGTGGTTACCCTGGTTTTCAAGTATGTTAATCCATATCTACTTGCTTTAGACTGGTGGTCATATAAGCTCAAACACATTCTAAAAGATCTACGTTTTCTAACTCCCCTCCCCAACATTTCATGACGTTGATGTCCTATTTTACATCTTCATGTTTATCCTTTTGCTGTTCACTGTAGTTATAATTGCTTTCATATAATTTTGTTGGTTTTTTTTAATCTATATACTGGCTTATTTAAGTGATCTTCAGTCCTTTTATATATTTACCTTTTCTATTGTGATTTTCCCTTTCCTATATATTCTTGCTTCTTTTCTGTTTAGAGAAGACCTTACAATATTTCTTTTAAGATATGTTTAGTATTGCTGTATTCTTTTAGTTTTTGCTTATCTGAGAAATTTTTTATTTATTCTTCTATTCTAAATGATAATCTTGCTGGGTAGAGTATCCTAGGTTACAGGTTTTTCCCTTTCAGTACTTTGAATATATTTTGCCGCTCTCTTTTGGCCTGCAAGGTTTCTGTAGAGAAATCAGCTGATGGCCTTATGGGGGTTCCCTTGTAACTGACTTTGTTTTTCACTTGCTGCCTTTAGAATCCTCTCTTTAAATTTTGCCATTTTAGTTATGGTATGTCTTGGAGCAGGTCTGTTGGGGTTCATCTTGTTTGGGACCCTCTGTGCTTCCTATACCTGGATATCTGTTTCCTTCTTTAGGTTTGGGAAGTTTTCAGCCGTAATTTCTTCAAACACATTTTAAATCTCCTTTTTCTTCCTTCTCCTTCTGAGATTCCTATTATGCATATATTGGCATGCTTTATATTATCTCATAGATCTCATATGTTGCTTTCATTTTTTTTTCCATTGTCTTTCTGTCTGCTGTTCTGATTGGGTGGATTGCTGTTATTCTACCTTCCAGATCACTTATTTGTTCTATTGCATTATTTGACCTGCTATTCATCGCCTTTAGCTCAGTTTTCATCTCAGCAGTTGAGTTATCTAATTTTGATTGGCTCCTCTTTATAGTTTCTAGTTCCCTGTTACAGTGATCCACATTTCTATTGATAGCCCTTCTTAATTCCCTCAGCATTTTTATTACCTCCTTTTTGAACTCAGGGTCTGGTAGACTGCAGAGGTCTGTTACATTGTTGTTCTTTCAGGGGATTTCTCTTGTTCTTTTAATTGGGAATAATTCCTCTGCTTTTTCATTTTTCTTGTATATCTCAGACTTTATGAATTTAGGAGAAACAGTTACCTACTGTGGTTTTGAAGGGCTGTTTTCATGTGGGAGCATCCCTGTGTAGCCTGCTTGTGTCCAGTATTTTTGGTATGAGGGCTGTGTTTAGTATGGATGCCTGCCACGTCTTTCCTAAGGGTCAGCTGGCCTTTGTCCCCTTGACAAAGAGGGGGTGCATTTGGCGTTGTGGTGACCAGAGCCTGCACTGGATATTAGGTGGTGCCTCCTCTTTGCTCTTTGGTTGTCTCAGCCCTGTTGGGGGCAGGGTCTGCTCCCCAGCTGTTGGAGTAGAAGCCCCCAGATCCGGTTCTAAGCTGTGGTGTGAGGTAAGCGGGACTGGAGTTCTCCTACTGGGAAAAGAGCCAGTGAGTGTTCTTCCCTAGGAGCTGTCTGCCAGAACGTGTGATTCTATGATGCCACCTGCCACCCTGTGTGAGTGCCCACAAAGATCACTGTTGCTGGCATTGTCCTGAATGGTTGCCTCTGCTTAGGAGCTCCGGTATTCAGCTCAGAGGTCCCTTAGGCACTCATGTGCTCTCACAAAGCCGCTGGCACATAAACCTGCAGGAGCTGTGTCCCCTAAGCCCACAGATAGTCAGCTCAGATGGCCCTCAGGCCTGTGTGTGCAGTCCTGGCCCCCAAACCTGCCAGTGAGAACCCACCAGAGCTGCATCCCAGGCGCCAGCAGTGGGATTGCCGGTAATCAACTCAGACATCCCTCAGGCGTGCACCTGCTCATGGGCCCACCACGTGCACAGAACCTGCGGCGACCAGAGCCGCACCTGCTGTGAGCACGCTGACAATAAGGCTGCTGTGGTGGACCCATGCCCCTCCTTTCCCATGTTGACAGTGGGGCTCCTCTGCTGTACTCACGCTCTGTCCTGCATGTGCCCCCAGTTGTGGGCTGGGCCATGCTCCAGATGCTTTGGGCTGTCTCCGCACAGCCAAACCTAGTCCTTTCCCGGGGTCTCTGAAGCCCAAGTTTCAGCACCCAATACGCACACACCAGCAGGCGCGTGTCTCGGGCTGGGAAATGCAGCAGCATGGCCAGGACCATCTGTGCTGGTCAGTCTCTACACTGTGGGGCTGCAGGCCAGCTCCCACACTCTCCTCTCGGGCCTCTGAATCTCCTTGTCTGTCCTGGCGGACCTCCCAACTGGTGAAGGAGGTTCCCAGGGTAAGGGAAGCTTTCCTCTTTCATAGCTCCCTCCCAAGCATGCAGGTCCCATCCCAATTCCTCTTCTTCTCCCTTTTCCCTTCCTCCTACCTGTTTACATGGGGATCTTTCTTGCAGCTCTGGTTGTGTGAGCTCTTCTGCCAGCTTTTAGTAGGTAATTCTGTGAGAACTGTTGGGGGAGGTGAGCTCCACGTCCCCCTGCTCCACCATCTTGATTGCCTTCTCCATATGTTTTCTATTTACCATGTTTTTTCCTTCTTTTGTGCCTCCTGTGAACACTGAATGAGTTTTCTTATAATTCTACTTTTTCTCTAGTTGTTTAAAGTTATACATCTCATTTCCATTTCAATAGTTACCCTAGACCTTTTAATCCACATATTTAAACTCACCTTTGTCTATCAATACCTAGAATCAACCAAATCCAAGTGTTATCCTTTAATAAGAAAAAAATCTTAATATGTGTTTACCTACTCCACCCTACCCCATCACTTCCCATAAAGTAATAAACACTAATAATGATTTGAGTGGCTTTAATATTTTTTAATTGCACATCAACAATTACACTGAGAGACTGAACTCTTAGTTTTACTTACTTCTGTACTCACCACGGCTGCTCATATCTCAGATCTTCCTCCTTCTTACATTCCCTATTGTGTGTCTGTGTATAACTTAGGAGCAGAGAGTTGATTTAATAATAAAACTCAGGTTGTTAGCACTTTAACCATTAGTCTTTATAAAGCTCCTCTTGCCCTATTTTATTTTTTCTCCTTCATTCTTAATCCCTACCCCCATTTCCCATTTTCATGTAAGTATCTGGTTTTTTTGCTGGGTATATTTTCCTGGATATATGGATGTATCTTGTAAAGTATATATTATTTTGTGTGTAATGTGTTTTTAGTTTATATAATGGTAATATGCTATTGAGCTCATTCTGTTACTTAAGTTTTTTCACTCAGCACTGTTTTTAAGATTGTTCTTATTGCTGTATGCTCATCCAGTTCTTTCCTTTTATCTAATGTATAATATTCCACACTATGCTCTAACCACACTTTAATTCATCTATTTCCTTGCTAATGGACACCTAGGTCGCCTACCTTGTGTATGTTTCTTGCATATACCTCTGTGCCAGAGTTTTTCTGGAATATTTACCTAGGAGTGGTTTTGTTGGATCACAGAATATATGCATATGTAGTTTAAATAAGTGCCACCTGATTGTTCTTCAAAATGGTGGCTCTAGTGTACACTCACACCAGTAGTACATCAGGGTTCCTGTTTCCTTACAACCTTGCCTGCACTTGATATTCCCCAACTTTTTAATTGTTCTAAGTTGTGTTATTTTGTAGATATAAAGTGATATTTCATTGTTTTAATTTCCATTTTTCTAAATATTTGTGATGTTAAGTATTTCTTCATTTACTTAGCCATTTGGTTTTCAACTTCTATGAATTGCTATTTCATATCCCTTGATAGTTTTAATATTTTCAATTTCTTCTTTTATTCTGTCATCACCTATCTGTTTAATTCATCTGTGATGGTAGAGATGACATTTTGAAGAGAAGTTCTTAATTTTGATTTACCTAAATGTATTAGTTTGCTAAGACTGCCGTAACAGAATACCATAGGCTGTTTGTTTTAAACAACAGATATTTATTTTCTCACGGTTCTGGAGGCTAGAAGTCCAAGATCAAGGTGTTGTCAGATTTGGTTTCTTTTGAGGGCTTTCTTCTTGGCTTATACAGCTTCTAGCTGTATCCTCATTTGGTCATCCCTCTGTTTGAATTGTCTACGTCCTAATCTCCTCTTCTTACAAGGAGACCTTTCATATTGAATTAGGGCTATCCTAATGACCTTATTAACCTTAATTACCTCTTTAAAGGTGCTGTTTCCAAATACAGCCACATTCTGTGGTACTAGGGGTTAGGACTTCAACTTATGAATTGTGGGGGGGGGAATGACACAGTTCAGTCCATCACACCAAATCTATACAATTTTATCTTATGGTTTATGCCTTTGGGATCTTGTTTGAGAAGTATCTCCCTTTCTCATAGTCACAAAGATAGTTTCCTATTCTGTATTGCTTTTCATTTTGCTGTTTGAATGATTCTTTCAAAGAGGGTTTGCATAGAGTAGATTTTTCTCAGCCCATAAAATGTCCAAAATTACCTTTATTTTGTTATCATACTTGAATGCTAGTTTGCTGAATAGAGAACCCTAGCCTTAAAATAATTTTTACTGAAAACTTTGAAGATATTACTCCATTGCCTCCTAAATCCATTGCTGCCAATGAGAAGTCTGACACCAATCTGATTCCCATCACTTTGTAGGAAACCTATTTTTGCTCCCTGGAATCTCTTAATATTTCCCTTTTTTCCTTTGGAAATGTGACTAAGATGCATCTGGGTGTGCAGTTCTTTTTTGTTTATCCTGTTAGATACTTCGTATTCTTTCCAAGATGGTTTCCGTCATCTTGGAAAAATTTTCTTTCTTATCCCCTTTCCATTCTCCATTTTATGAATTAGCTCTTCAAATGGGTCTTTTCTTCTGTACAACACATTTATTAAATCTTTTATTTGATTATCATACTTTAAAATTACAAAATTATTAATAGTTTCTCTTCCATAATGACTGATTTTGTTCTAGAATGAAATAGCCTTTTGAATTCCTTAGAGGACACTAATTATTTAAAGTTTTTATTCTTTTGGTTAAATTTTGTTTTTTTCAGATGCTAGTTCTTCTTTTATATTTCATAACTTTCTTTCCTATTGTTAATTTTCCTCAGACATTAGGAAGTGCTTGATTGTGCATCTTTCTCTTGAACAGTCTCCAGTCTGAAACTTAGAATGCATGTTCTGGTTTCTGGAGTTGCTTCCTGTAATTTTGGAGAGGGCCAGGACATGAGTTTGGATAGAGTGCACCTCAGTTCATCTTTCTAGATATGGGGGCTCTCTATCTGCCCAGAAGATCACTGCTTAGCACCTACACTTGTGACCACGGCCCATCTTTCAGCTAACTCCTACTTTGTTCCTTGCACAAACCTTTCCCAAATTCCTTTCAGACCCTTGTCATAGGAGTTGTTTATGCCATGTGATGTTCCACCCATACTATTGCTTATTTCATTTTAATGTAACCTTCTCTGCATAATATCATTAACATGTGGAAGGGATTAGTCAGGGCAAAGGTGAGCAGTTCCTGCACAGGATCCAGTCCCAGCAGATGCTTTGCTTTATTAGGTTGAACTGAGCTCTTTATTGGCTCATCTTAGTCTGATGATCCCAAGAATGAAATCACTCTGCAGCCTCCTCCTTAGTTACTTATCTCTCCTGAATTCACTGTCTTAACACACTCTATTTGTACTAATATAACAAATAGTATTTTCAAATTCTCTGACAGACTATCTTTTATATACATTTTTCTCTTCTAAGACAGTTGGTTTGCCTTCTGACCAATACTGACTGCCCAATAGTTCTGAGGCTCGAAAGAGCTTGCATGTTGCAAAGTCAGGAAGAAGGTCAGTGTGGCTGAAATATAGTGAGTGAGGGGCAGTGTAGCATGAGATAAGATTAGAGAAGTAGGCAGGGGCCAGATCAGGCAGGACCTCAAAAGCCTGGCCAAGGAGTTTGAATTTTTTTCTAAGCGCAAAGGGCTTATTACCTGACACATGTCACAGCTGTTCCTCTTCCCAGTTAGCACTGAAGCTCAGGACCAATGAGTACTACCTCTAGGAGGTATCCTGCTGCATACAGTGGGTGGTAGACCCAGACCCTGGCCTCTCTGGGGGTCAGTTAGTGCTCTCACCAACCTTCATTCTGTTTCTCTTTTATTTCAGAGGTTGTGTTCTCATCTTATCCTGGATTTTCAACCTCAGAGGTAGGAACTGCCTACTTTATATTTGCATCCTTGAGTCAGAACATTAATTTTAATAAACAAAAATAGGTTAATGGAGCAATGAGAGGCATTTACATATATAACACTGAGGAGGCCCATTCACTGAACCGACCATTTTCCAGGCACTATGCTGGCCTATGGAGATGCAGCAGCAGACTCAACAGACAGGTCCCAGACCTCACACTACCCACAGACTAGCTTCCATTGTTCTCAGATGCTGTTCAGTAGTAATGGTTGCTGCCTCACGTGATCAAGCTGCCATTGAAGTGAGGCTGCCACCAGGATGAAGCCCAAAACTCCCTAACAAGAGACCCTGCCCCAAAGCTAGAGTGAAAAAAAACAAAACAAAACAAAAACCCCAAAGCTAGAGTGAACCTGGCCAAACACATCACCATCCGGGGTCTAATTCTTAGTGTCACAGGCCTAGACACTTGATTTTTGTCAGCACAGAAAATTGTCTTTTCTCTCAGGGTAGATGCTCACTAAGCAAGCTCACGAAGACTGACACGGTAATTGAAAATTAATTTATTTATTCATTTATTCATTCATTCATTTATAGTAAGAAGTACCACTATACAGTTAGCCAACCTGCATCCTTGGGACACAACTCAGTATACCTCCTCCCCACACATACAACTGGGTGAGAAATTATATCAATTGCTATATTATTGCCATTTAACAAACCAACACAATTGTTGATTTCAAACAATAGCAATTTATTATTTCTCACAATTATTTGGGTTGGTTAGGTGGTTCTATTGGTGTTTAGCCAAGGCACATGCCTGAAGCTGGCTGGTTAGCTGGGAGCTGGACTCATGGACAGCTGGCACGGCTTGGCATCTTTTGTTGTCTTTTCATCCTGGACTTCTTTACAGCATGGTGGCATCAGGGTTCCAAGAGAGCAAGGCTCTGAAATTCAAACAATGGCATTTTCTGTTGGGCAAAGCAAGTCATAAGGCCAGTATATTCCTGCAGTACAATTCTGATGCTAGTCACCTGGAATTAGCATGCATCACACAAGTTAAGGGCACAGTCCCCAGTAAGACTGCCCTCACTTCAGACACTAGCTGTAAGTTTGAGGGTCCCCAGGCTACTTGACCTACTGGCAATAAATTCTAAAGTTCCAGTGACCCCCTCGGGTTCAAAAATTTGCTAGAACGACTCATAGAACTCAGGAGAGCACTATACTTATAATCGCAGTTTGACTATAAGGGATACAAATCAGAACGAGCCAAATAAAAAGACACATAATGAGGGCTGGGAGGGTTCGAAACACAGAGCCGCTTTGCCCTCTTACTGTGGAATGAGAGTGTGTCACCCTCCCAGCACATCTGATGTGTTCACCAACCAGGAAGCTCACTTGAGCCTCAGTGTCCAGCGCTTTCATTGGAGTTTCATTACATAGCCACAATTGATCGAACCATTGGCCACATGATTGAACTCAGTTTCTAGCCCCTCTCCCTTCCCCAGAGGTCAGGCTGGCTCAAATTCCAATCCTCTGATCACATGGTTGTCTTTATAGTATGGCCAGCTGCCATCCTAAGTCACCTCATTAGCATGAACTCAGCTATGATCCAAGGGTAATGCATAACAAAGATACTCCTATCACTCAGGGTTTTAGAAGGTCAGTGCCAAGAACCCAAGACAAAGACCAGACAAATTCTTTATTATACAGCAGCAGGTCTAGTTTCAAGGGATTAGAGATACAGACTCCACGTCTGAATGGGAGGAGCAGCAGGGTCACATGAGGGCATGCACAAGGGATAGAGGGGCTTGTGGCCACAGAATTAGGTTGCTTAGTGCTCAGATCCCAACTGTGTGGCATCTGAGAATGTAGAGAGTGAGTTGAATGGTTGAAACTTTTAGTGGCCTATCAATGTCAGATACAGCCCCCTCTAAGACAGGGCCCTTTCTGTCCCCAGCGGAGCCAGTCATGCCCTCAGATCAGGACATTCCGGCCCCCTGGACAGGGCTAGATAATCCCCAAGCCTGTCTGGCTTTTTCTTCTCTGTGCTCCAGTCTGACTTGCCCCTTTGGCTCACACAGCCTCGCTCCAGGTAGGGAATTGCACAGTTGAGGAGATACCTTACCAGACTGCCACTACATTCCACTCAGCCTCTTGGAGGTTGCATTTGGATTTCCTTGAGAGGAGAGTTCCCAAGCACCGTCACTGGTTTTTGTTTTACTGTCACTCGTGACTTATCTGTCTCACTTGTGGCTGTACAAGTTGGACCCCAGGAGGGGACAAAAATACTTGGCCAATAGTAGATGCTCCAGGGACTTCCCCAGCGGTCCAGTTGTTAAGACTCTGCCTTCCAGCACAGGAGGCGTGGGTTCGATCCTGTTTGGGGAGCTAAGATCCCGCATTCTGTGGGGTGTGGCCAAAAACTTAAAAATAAATAAATAAATAAATAAATAAATAAATAAAAAGGAATTGCTATTAAAAAAAAAAGTAGGTGCTCCACAAATGGTCATTGAATGAGCAAAGGAAATTTAAGTGACTTGCTCAAGATTACACAGCAATTAATGGAGCTTAGATGAATCTAGTTCATCTGAACCCAGTCATTAGCCCAGCGTCTACCCTGTGATTTCCTTTGGCTCCATCTAACTCAAGGAATCAGTGAGTGAACTGAGTTTGGCATGGTTAATCCAGCGACTTCCATTTTCTACTTGACCAAACATGTTGACCCTAAGGCAGGCTGAGTTGTGCTGAGAGACCATGACGCTGCAAGTGAGCCAGATGCACTGGCCACACCCAGGCCCCACAGCCTGCCTGAAACCGTCCAGGACTTAGCTGTTGTTTTATCTCGGAACGAAGAGCCTCCACTGTAGGATGTGGACTGGCCCATCAGAGCAGGTGTTCAAGGCTCAGGTCACTCCTGCTCTGTCTCCTCACCAGGAAAAGTCCCCTTAACAATGCAAGCTCTGCCCTTTCACCTTCTGGAGAAATTTTAACCCAACTGTATAGAGGGGCAAGTTCAGGATAACCCGCTATAGGGCAGAAAGTGGGAGGTGAGAGCCAAGAGCCTCAGCAGTGGTACACTGCTGTATTGTACTTTGGCTTCAGAGAACTTGAAACTGGAACTTTGGGTACCAGAGAACTAGCTCACCATGTGACATAGGAAACTTGGAGCCAGAACTCTGGGCCCTTGATGACATCCCCCCTTATGACCCTGGATGTCTCTTTTGACCCAGCCTCTCTAGAATGGTCATTCTTTCCACCACACTCCCTAGGAAGGGTCTGTTGGCCCACTTCTTATCACCAGGGCACTTTGACTTTGACTTTCTTTTCCTTCTAAGACAACCAAGGTATGTGCACTTCCTCCCATATTCGAGACTCTTCCTGTGAAGTCACTGAAGGCGAGGAACCAGACGCTGGCCCTGCCCTTCCCAGAGCTGAGGTACCTTAGCCTGGCCTACAACAAGGTGACTCTCTGCTTCTCTACCTCTTTCCTCAGGGGCACAGACGGGAGGGTGGGGTGTGAGCTGCTCTGGCCTGAAAGCCAACCCTCCCATTCCCTTCATCAACGGTATGCAGGCTCAGGAATTCTCAGGGTTGGGGGAAGCAGAGGGCATGCAGGCCAAGGCAGGAGTCCATTCATCCAGTCACAGGTATTGATTTAACACTTAACATGCCAGGCTCTGTGCCAGGCACTGGGGACACAGCTGTGCAAAGAAAGATTCAGCCTCTGAATCTGAAGACTGATACTGGACAAATAATCACAATATAAGACTGCTTAGTGTTATGAAGACATTCACAGTGCTATGAAGTATGTGACAGGGCAGGGGGTCTCACCTAATATTTGGGATCAGGGAACGTTCTCTGCAGAGTGGTGTTTAAGCTGAGATGGGAATCAGTGAGTTTATTGAGGTGAAGACTGAGGGTAGAGTGAAGTGAGAAATGCTCTAGCCTATGGGAACAGCAGATGTAAAGTCCATGGGACAGATTTAACATGTGTTTGTTTTTGTTTTTTAATTAATTAATTAGTTAATTTATGGCTGTGTTGGGTCGTCGTTGCTGCACACGGGCTTTCTTTTAAGTTGCGGCAAGCGGGGGCTACTCTTCATTGCGGTGCGTGGACTTCTCATTGCGGTGGCTTTTCTTGTTGAGGAGCATGGGCTCTAGGTGCACGGGCTTCAGCAGTTGTGACGCATGGGCTCAGTAGTTGTGGCTCGTGGGCTTAGCTGCTCCATGGCATGTGGAATCTTCCCGGACCAGGGCTCAAACCCATGTCCCCTGCATTGGCTGGCGGATTCTTAACCACTGTGCCACCAGGGAAGCCCCCCCTTAACATGTTTTATGTTAACATATTTTTCCAACAGCCATGTCCTATAAAACTTCCAGTAAACCCCACTAATTGAGCCCTACTCAGGTGTGAAATGCAGGCAACTTTTTTTTTTTTTTTTTTTGCGGTACGCGGGCCTCTCACCGCTGTGGCCTCTCCCGTTGCGGAGCACAGGCTCCAGACGCGCAGGCCCAGCGGCCATGGCCCACAGGCCCAGCCGCTCCGCGGCATATGGGATCCTCCCGGACCGGGGCACGAACCCATATCCCCTGCATCGGCAGGCGGACTCCCAACCACTGCGCCACCAGGGAGGCCCAATGCAGGCAACTTTTAAGGTACTCTGCTTACATTCCTTCTGAGGCAAGTGGTTAATACAGCCAAACTTCCCGGGTGTTTTCTTCTAACAGTTATAATTTTAGCTGTAACATTTAGGTCTTTGATCCATTTTGAGTTAATCTTTATATATGGTGCGAGATAGGGGTCTGGCTTCATTCTTTTGTATGTGGATATGCAGTTTTCTCAACACCATTTATTTATTTATTAAAATAAATTTATTTATTTATATTTGGCTGCATTGGATCTTCATTGCTGTGCGCGGGCTTTCTCTAGTGGCAGCGAGCGGGGGCTACTCTTTGTTGTGGCGTGCGGGCTTCTCATTGCAGTGGCTTTTCTTGTTGTGGAGCATGGGCTCTAGGCACGCAGCCTTCAGTAGTTGTGGCTGGCGGGCTCTAGAGCGCAGGCTCAGTAGTTGTGGCGCACGGGCTTAGTTGCTCCACAGCACGTGGGATCTTCCCGGACCAGGGCTCGAACCCGTGTCCCTTACATTGGCAGGCAGATTCTTAACCACTGCACCACCAGGGAAGTCCTTCAACACCATTTATTGAAAAGACTGTTCCTTCCCCATTGAGTGATCTGCTCACCCTCGTTGAAAATCAGTGGATCATAGATGTATTATGGGTCCTTGTTTCATTCTTGAAACTGGTAATTTGTGTCTTTTTATTGATCCAAAATAGTTAGAAGTTATCCCTTTTATTGACTTAAAAAAAACCCACTAAGCTAAGTGCTGGTTTCTTTGGATTTCTCTATAGTCTGTTTTCCATTTCATTGATTTCTGCTCATAACTTTATTTCTGTCCTACTTACTCACAATGAGCTTAATTGGCTCTTCTTTTTCTAGGTTCATAAATAGTATAATATTAGATCATTGATTTAGACCTTTCTTCTTTTTAATATAAGCATGTACAGCTATAAATATCTTCTTTAAGCACTGTTGGAGCTGCATCCTGTAAATTGTGTCTTGATTTTCATTCAATTGAAATATTTTAATTTTTTTATGATTTCTTCTTTGACCCTTGGGTTGCTTAGAAGTGAGTTGTTTTATTTCCAAATATATGGGGATCTTCTAGATAACTTAACATTTGTTGAGTTCTAATTTAATTCTATTGTGGTCAGATAACATAATCTGTAAGATTTCATTCTTCTGAAATTTATATAAACTTATTTTATGGTCCACCCTATATTCTAGCTTGGTGAACGCTCTGTGTGCACTTAGAAAAAAAATGTATATTCTGCAGTTTTGGGGGATAGTGTTCTATAAATATCAACTAAGTTAAGGTGGTTGGTGGTGTCACTCAGATCTTTTATGTACTATTGTTTTATGTGTTCTATTAATTATTGAGAGCAGTATGCTAAAATCTCCAGCCATGATTGTGCATTTGTTTATTTCTCCCTTTAGTTCTGTCAGTTTTTGCTGCGTGTATTTTGAAGCTCTACCCTCGGGTACCTATTCATTTAGAATTTTTATATCTATTTGATGTGTTTATCCTTTTGTTATTGTGACTTGTCTTCCTTTGCCTCTAATAATGCTCCTTGTTTTAATGTCTGTTTTGTCTGATTTTAGTATAGGTGCACAGCTCTCTTACGCTTACTGTCTGCGTGGTGTATCGTTCTTTCCTTTTACTCTCAACCTATTTATAGCTTTGTATTTAAAGTGTATCTCACTGAGACAGCATATAGTTGGTTCTTGCCGGGATGCTGGAGCATTTTCTCAGCATTCCTACTCTATGCTCATCTTGCAGCCTTTTCTGTGTTCCTACACCTCAGGGGGTTTATCTCCACACACTTGTTCCTCCCCCAGCAGTGACTGCTTTTGCTTGTTACTTAGTGCTTGCTAGTCTGGTGGTAGGGTGCCAGTGGGAGGGTCCAACCCCTGTCTTAAGTAGGCCCTGGGTTCCTGTGTCTCAAGGATGGACTCTTCTCAGTGGTCCTACCCCTGTCCCAGCAGTAGGCGACTTCTAATGTAATGGGCCAGGTTGAATCCCTCCCCTACCCCAGGAGTAGCAGGTTTTAATTTTTTCCCTCCCCAGATGCAGGGCCCTGGGCCCAACAGGGTTTGCTGACCTTCCTCAGCAACTTAAGGCTTTTGTTCACTAGGGAGCAGGGTTGGCAGGGCTTCCTGCCTTCCTACAACGGCAGCTGCTCTCCTCCTCCAGGCCTATACCCCAAGGAAGGCTTTCTCCAGTCTCCCTCACTGTGTCCAGTCTTTTGCCTACAAGTGGGCGTGAATTCCCCTTGTGTCTGCAGCTCTCAGGAGTTCTATTCTCCTACTGTAGCCCACACTTGGCCTTTAGCAATTCATTAAAAATTTTAGCTGACTTCTTCTTAAATACTTAAATGCCACTCATCATCTTTTCCTCCCACGTTCTGCCACAGGTGAGCCAGGGTCCGTGTCCCATCCCTCCTTGGAGGTGCCCAACTTTCCTTATATTTCAGGCCACTTGATTGCCCTGAGACCTTAGCTCTCTGTTGGACTCAAGAAAAGTTGTGTAGGTGTAGGTTATTCAGTTTTTGTATTGTTGTTAGGAGGTGAGCAGCAGTCTTTCCTTTTTTCTACATTTCACTTGAGTTTTTAAACATTTTTCTTTATGAGAGTTACCCCCTTACATATATCTTTTTGTCTGTGATCTGTTGTCTACTGCCAGAATGTAGGTTCTTTTGAGAGCTGTGACTTTGTTTTGCTTACAACTATTTCACCATCTTTTCAAATAGCACCTGATACATGTTAGGTGCTCAGTATGTTTGTGAGATGAGTGACTGATGTTCTGATCATGTCAAGGAGTACTCAGGCAACCTGTGTTGAAATTAATATTCAATTTATTAAAGTTAAAAATTTTTAAACCAGCTATGCCTTCAAACAGAACTTACATACATCTAGAATATTCACTTAGAAATCTAGTAATTTTGGGGGCCAAAAGTAAAATAATCACTTTCACTCCACCTTTAACTAATATCTACTTACTTCATAAGTTTGACTATTAAGTTATATTCACCCTAACCCAATGAAAAATTGGGCAGAAATTGCAAGGTGTCATTGGAATCTGTATTTATTTCCAGGGGCATTAAACTCACCTTATAAGGAACAGGCTAACCTGATGGTCAAATTCTGCTTACAATAATCAGCCAGAATCCTAAGCCTGTGTCTTTCAGCTGGGACTTAATTTCACAGAAAATATGACACATGTGCCCTGGGTATCTTTCAACTTTCCACCAGTTTTTTTATATATATATAAATTTATTTATTTATATTTTTGGCTGCGTTGGGTCTTCCTTGCTGCGTGCGGTAGTTGCGGTGAGTGGGGGCTACTCTTCGTTGCAGTGCGCGGGCTTCTCATTGCAGTGGCTTCTTGTTGTGGAGCATGGGCTCTAGGCGTGTGGGTTTCAGTAGTTGTGGCACACGGGCTCAGTAGTTGTGGCTCACGGGCTCTAGAGCACAGGCTCAGTAGTTGTGGCGCACAGGCTTAGTTGCTCCGCGGCATGTGGGATCTTCTCAGACCAGGGCTCGAACCTGTGTCCCCTGCACTGACAGGCAGATTCTTAACCACTTCGCCTTGAAGGAAGTCCCTCCACCAGTTTTAATTGTAACTTTCTTCAACTTTTTAGCTACCTGATTTGGATGGATGTAATTTTGCATCCTGACAAAATTAAATTCTCCATCCCTCATTTTGTGGTGACTGCTTCTTGACTACTTGATTTGCACAAAAGCGACTCTGCACCCTCTTTAACCATCATTATATAGACATTTATCAACACATATTAGGTTTCTTCGTAGATTCATCTTCCTTCCCTCTTTTTCTACAGTCTAGATAAGAAGTCAGCAAAACTTATTCTGTAAAAGAGACAGATAATAAATATATTACTCTGTCACAACTAGTCAACTCTGCCCTTGTAGCACAAAAGGCAATACATAAGTGAATGAGCATGGCAATGTTCTAATGAAACCTTATTAAACAGATAGGGACCCAGATTTTGGCCAACAGGCTATATCTGCTGACCCTGGTTTTTGTATATTCTTTGGCTAAGAGTGATTCTTACATTTTTAAATGGTTGAAAAAATCAAAAGAAGAATAATACTTCATGACCTATGAAAATTATGTGAAATTCAAATTTCAGAGTCCATAAATAAAGTTTTGTTGGAAGAGTCACCACACTTACTTATGAATTGTCTATGGCTGCTTTTATGCTACAACAGCAAAGTTGAGTAGTTGCAACAGAGACCGTATGGCCTGCAAAGCCTAAAACATTTATTATCTGGCCTTTGACAGAAAAGGTTTGCTGACCTCTGGTCTAGATGATCAAATGTCAAAGTCCTTCAAGGCCTACTTTGAGTCCCTCTTCTCTTACTCTGTGTTTTCTCCCGAGGCTGGCTTCACATACCCATTGCCCATGACCAATGCCTCACAAACTTATAACTCCTTTATACACGAGACCAGTGTATCTACTGTCTACTTGAATTTCTACTTGGAGGTCTAAAAGGCACCTCCAAAAACACATATCCAAAGTGAATTAATGATCTTATCAATTCCAAAATGGATGTTCTTCGCTGATTCCATATCGTAGTCAATAGCTGAGTTACTTGAGCTATTGACTCCGTTCAGGTGCTTGAGCCAAAACCTGGTTGTCGTCTTTGATACTTCTCTCTCCTGTACATCCTTCCTCCCCACCCATATCTAATCCAAGTCTTGTCAAATTTAAGTCTCCATATTTCTTTTTTTTATGGAATTATAGTTGATTTACAATATTGTGTTAGTTTCAGGTGTATAGCATAGTGATTCAATATTTTTGCAGATTATATTCCATTATAGGTTATTACAAGACTGAGTATAATTCCCTGTGCTATACAGTATATCCTTGTTGCTTATCTATTTTATATATAATAGTTTATATTTCTTAATCCCATACCCCTAATTTGTCCTTCCCTGCTTCACTCTCTCCTTTGGTAACCACAAGTTTGTTTTCTGTATCTGTGAGTCTGTTTCTGTTTTGTATATACATTCATTTATATTATTTTTTAGATTTCAATATAAGTGATATCATACAGCATTTGTCTTTCTCTGTCTAACTTATTTCACTAAACGTAATATTTTCTAGGTCTATCCATGTTGCTGCAAATGGCATTATTTCATTTTCTTTATAGTTGAGTAATACCGCCAGTTTACATTCCCACCAATAGTATACAAGGGTTCCCTTTTCTCCACATCTTCTCCAACGTTTGTTATTGGTAGACTTTTTTTTAATATTTGTAATTTATTGAATGATTGATTGATTGATTGATTGCTGTGTTGGGTCTTCGTTGCTGCCCGCAGGCTTTCTCTAGTTGCAGTGAGCAGGCGCTACTGTTCATTGTGGTGCACGGGCTTCTCATAGTGGTGGCTTCTCTTGATGCAGAGCATGGGCTCTAGGCATGCGGGCTTCAGTAGTTCTGGCTCACTGGCTCTAGAGTGCAGGCTTAGTAGTTGTGGTGCACGGGCTTAGTTGCTCCGCAGCATGTGGAGTCTTCCCAGACCAGGCTCGAACCTATGTCCCCTGCATTGGCAGGCAGATTCTTAACCACTGTGCCACCGGGGAAGTCCCATGGTAGACTTTTTGATGATAGCCATTCTGACAGATGTAAGGTGATATCTCATTGTGGTTTTGATTTGCATTACTCTATTAGCGATGTTGAGCATATTTCATGTGACTGTTGGCCATCTGTATGTCTTTGGAAAAAGTCTATTCAAATCTTCTGCCCAGTTTTCAATTGGATTATTTGGGTTTTTTTGATAATGAGTTGTATGAGCTGTTTGTATGCTTTAGATATTAACCCCTTGTTAGTTGCATCATTTGCAAATATTTTCCCCCATTCCACAGATTGCCTTTTTGTTTTGTCAGTGGTTTCCTTTGCTATGCAGAAGCTTTTAAGTTTAATTAGGTCCCATCTGTTTATTTTTGCTCTTATTTCTTTTGCCTTAGGAAAGTGATGCAAGAAAATATTGCTATAATTTATGTCAAAGAGTGTTCTATGTTCTCTTCTAGGACTTTTATGATTTCAGGTCTTACATTTAGGTGATTAAACCATTTTGAGTTTATTTTTGTATATGGTGTAAGAGAATGTTCTTTTTTTGGCTGCACTGCGCAGCTTGCAGGATCTTAATTCCCTGACCACGGATTGAACCTGAGCTCTCGGCAGTGAAAGCATGGAGTCCTAAACACTGGACTGCCAGGGAGTTCCCAAGAGAATGTTCTAATATATATATATTTTTTTACATGTAGCTGTCCAGTTTTCCAAGCACCACTTACTGAGGAGACTGTCTTTTTTCCATTTATATTCTTGCCTCCTTTGTCGTAGATTAATTGACCGTAGGTGTGTGGCTTTATTTCTCAGCTTTTTATTCTGTTCCATTGATGTATGTGTCTGTTTTTGTGTCAACACCATGCCATTTTTGATTACTATAGCTTTATACTATAGTCTGAAGTCTGGGAGGGTTATACCTCCAGCTTTGTTCTTTTTCCTCTGGACTGCTTTGACAATTCTGGGTCTTTTGTGATTCCATATACATTTTAGTATTATTTCTTCTAGTTCTCTGAAAAAAGTAATGGGTATTTTGATAGCAATTGCATTAAATCTGTAGATTGCTTTGGGTAGTATGGCCATTTTAACAATATTAAAACCTTCCTATCCTCCAGCATGGGATATCTTTCCATTTCATTGAATCATCTTTAATTTCCTTCATTGATGTTTTACAGTTTTCCAAATACAGGCTTTCACTTCCTTGGATAAGTTTATTCCTAGGTATTTTTTGGATGTGATTAAAAAAATTTTTTTAATTAAAATATAGTTGCTGTACAATATTATATAAGTTACAGGTGTACAATACAGTGATTCATCATTTTTAAAGGTTGTACTCCATTTATAATTACTATAAAGTAATGTCTGTATTCCCTGTGTTGTACAATACATCCTTGTAACTTATTTTATACCTAATAGTTTGTACATCTTTCTTCTCTACACCTATATTGCCCCTTTCCCCTTCCCTTTCCCCATTGGTCACCACTAGTTTGTTTTCTATATCTGTAAGTCTGCTTCTTTCTTATTATATTCATTAGTTTCCTATATTTTTTAGATTCCACAACTAAGTGATATCATACAGCATTTGTCTTTCTCTGACTTATTTCACTTAAAATAATACTCTCCAAGTCCATCTGTGTTGCTGCAAATGGCAAGATTTCATTCTTTTTTATGGCTGAGTATTAGTCCAGTGTGTGTGTGTGTGTGTGTGTATACCACATCTTCTTTATCCATTCATCTGTTGATGGTCACTTAGGTTGCTTCCATATCTTGCCAGTTGTAAACAATGCTGCTATGAACACTGGGATGCATGTACCTTTTCAAATCAGTGCTTTTGTTTTTTTCAGATTTTTACCCAGGAGTAGAATTGCTTGGTCAATGGTAGTTCTATTTTAAGTTTCTTGACAAACCTCCATACTGTTTTCCACAGTGGCTGTACAGTTTACATTCCCACCAACAGTGCATGAGGGGTTGTCTTTTCTCTACATCCTCTCCAACAATTGTTATACTTGTGTTCTTTTTGATGATAGCCATTCTGAGGTGATATCTCATTGTGGTTTTGATTTGCATTTCCCTAATGATTAGCAGTGTTCAGCATCTTCTCATGGGCCTGTTGGCCATCTGCATTTGCTCTTTAGAAAAATGTCTTCAGTTCTTCTGCCTATTTTTTAATCAGGTTGTTTGGTTTTTTTGATGTTGAGTTGTATGAGCTATTTATATATATATTGGATATTAATCCCTTATTGGTCATATCATTTTCTCCTACTCAGGAGGTTGTCTTTTCCTTTTTTCAGTAGCTTCTATTGCTGTGCAAAAACTTTTAGGTTTAATTAGGTTCCATTTGTTTATTTTTGCATTTATTTCCTTTGGTTTAGGAAACAGATCCAAAAAAATATTGCTATGATTTATGTCAAAGACTGTTCTGCCTTTGTTTTCCTCTAAAAGTATTATAGTATCCGGTCTTACATTTAGGTCTTTAATCCATTTTGACTTTATTTTTGTATATGGTGTTCGAGAATGTTTTAACTTCATTCTTTTACATTTAGCTGTCCAGTTTTCCCAGTACCACTTATTTGAAGAGATTATCATTTCTCCATTGTATATTCTTGCCTCCTTTGTCATAGATTAATTGATCATAAGTGCATGGTTTTTTTCTGGGCTCTCTCTACCATTGCATTGATGTCTCTTTTTATGCCAGTACCATAATGTTTTGATTACTGTAGCTTTGTAATATAGTCTGAAGTCAGGGAGCATGATTCCTCCAGATCTGTTATTCTTTATCAAGATTGTTTTGGCTATTTGGGTTCTTTTGTGTTCCAATACAAATTTTAATATAGTTTGTTCTGGTTCTTTGAAAAATGCCATTCATATATTTTTTTGAATTTTAATATCCTTATTGGAATTTAATTGCTTTACAATGTTGTGTTAGTTTCTGCTGTACAACACAGTGAATCAGCTATATGTATACATATATCCCCATATCCCCTCCCTCTTGAGTCTCCCTCCCACCCTCCCTATCCCACCCCTCTAGGTCATCAGAAAGCATCAAGCTGATCTCCCTGTGCCAGCTTCCCACTAGCCATCCATTTTACATTTGGTAGTGTATATATGTCAATGCTACTCCCTCACTTCATCCCAGCTTCCCTTTCCCCCTGTGTCCATTGATATCTTGATAGGGATTGCATTGAATCTGTAGATTGCCTTTGGTAGTATGGTCATTTTAACAATATTGATTCTTCCAATCCAGGAACACGGTCTATCTTTCCATCTGTTTGTCGTCTTCTTTTTCTTTCATCAGTGTCTTATACTTTTCTGAATACAGTTCTTTTGCCTCCTTAGGTAGGTTTATTCCTAGATATTTTATTCTTTTTGATGTGATGGTAAATGGGATTGTTTCCTTAATTTCTCTTTATGATAGTTCATTGTTAATGTGTTGGAATGGAACAGATTTCTGTATATTGATTTTATATCCTGCAACTTTACTGAATTCAGTGATGGGTGCTAGTAGTTTTCTGGTGGTGTCTTTAGGATTTTCTATATGTACTATTGCATCAACTGCAAATGGTGACAGTTTTACTTCTTCCTTACCAATTTGGATTCCCTTTATTTCTTTTTCATCTCTGTCATAGCTAGGACTTCCAAAAGTATGTTGAATAAAAGTGGCTAGAGTGGACATCCTTGTCTTGTTCCTGATCTTAGAAGAAATGCTTTCAGCTTTTCACCTTCAAGTATGATGTTAGCTGTGGGTTTGTCATATATGACCTTTATTATGTTGAGGTACATTCCCACTATGCCCACTTTCTGGAGAGTTTTTATCATAAATGGGTGTTGAACTTTGTCAAAAGCTTTTTCTGCATCTATTGAGATGGTCATATGGTTTTTATTCTTCAATCTGTTGATGTGGTGTATCACACTGATTGATTTGCGTATATTGAAGAATCCTTGCATCCCTGGGATAAATCCCACTTGATCATGGTGTATGACCCTTTTAATGTATTGTTGGATTTGGATTGCTAGTATTTTGTCGAGGATTTTTGCATCTCTGTTCATCAGTGATATTGGCCTGTAATTTTCTTTTTTTTGTCATATCTTTGTGTGGTTTTGGTATCAGGGTGATGGTGGACTCACAGAATGAGTTTGGGAGTGTTCCTTCCTCTGCAATTTTTTGGAATAGTTTCATAAGGATTGGTGTTAACTCTTCTCTAAATGTTTGATAGAATTTGCCTGTGAAGCGATCTGGTCCTGGACTTTTGTTTGTTGGACTTTTAAAAATCACAATTTTAATTTCAGTACTGGTAATTGGTCTGTTCATATTTTCTATTTCTTACTGGTTCACTCTTGGAAGATTGTACCTTTCTAGGAATTTGTCCATTTCTTCTAGGTTGTCCATTTTATTGTCATGTAGTTGACTGTAGTAGTCTCTTATGATCCTTTGTATTTCTGTGGAGTCAGTTGTAACTTCTTTTTCATTTCTGATTTTATTAATCTGAGCCCTCTCCCTTCTTTCCTTGATGAGTCTGGCTACAGGTTTATTAATTTTGTTTTTCTTTTCAAAGAACCAACTTTTAGTTTCATTGATCTTTTCTATTGTTTTCTTCATTTCTATTTCATTTATTTCTGCTCTGATCTTTATGATTTCTTTCCTTCTACTAACTTTGGGTTTTGTTTGTTCTTCTTTCTCTAGTTGCTTTAGGTGTAAGTTTGGGTTGTTTGAGATTTTTTCTTATTTCCTGAGGTAACATTGTATTGCCATAAACTTTCCTTTTATAACTTCTTTTGCTGAGTCCCATAGGTTTTGGATTGTCGTGTTTTCATTTTCATTTGTCTCTAGGTATTTTTTAAATTTCATCTTTGATTTCTTCAGTGATCCATTGGTTGTTTAGTAGCATACTATTTATCCTCCAAGTGTTTGTGTTCTTTACAGTTTTTTTTTTCTTGTAGTTGATTTCTAATCTCAGCGTTGTGGTCGGAAAAGATGCTTGATAAGATTTCAGTTTTCTTAAATTTACCATGGCTTGCTTTGTGGCCCAGCATGTGATCTGTCTTGGAGAATGTTCCATGTGCACTTGAGAAGAATGTGTATTCTGCTGCTTTCAGATGGAATGTTCCATAAATATCAATTAAGTCAATGTGATCTAATGTGTTATTTAAGGCTTGTGTTTCCTTATTGATTTTCTATCTGGATGATCTGTCCATTGATGTAAGTGGGGTGTTAAAAGTCCCCCACTATTATTGTGTTACTATTGATTTCTCCTTTTATGGCTATTAGCATTTACCTTATACATTGGTGTGCTCCTATGTTGCATGCATATATATTTACAATTGTTATATATTCTTGGATTGATCCCTTGATCATTATGTAGTGTCCTTCTTTGTCTCTTGTAACAGTCTTTATTTTAAAGTCTATTTTGTCTATATGAGTATTGCTACTCCAGCTTTCGATTTCCATGTGCATGGAATACCTTTTTCCATCCCCTCACTTTCAGTTTGCATGTGTCTCTAGATCTAATATAAGTCTCTTATAGGCAGCATATATACAGGTCTTGTTTTTTTAACCATTTAGCCACTCGTTGTCTTTTGGTTGGAGCATTTAGCCCATTTACATTTAACGTAATTATCGATATGTATATTCTTACTGCCATTCTGTTAATTGTTTTGTTTTTGTTTTCATAGGTCTTTTTTTCCCTTTCTTCTTTTGCTCTCCTGTGATTTGATGACCATCTTTAGTTTTATGTTTGAATTCCTTTTTCTTTTTTGTGTGTATATCTATTATAGGTTTTGGTTTGTGGTTACCATGAAATTTTTGTATAGCAGTCTCTCTCCCTCTCTCTCTATATATATGTAGATGTATGTGTATGTATGTATGTGTGTGTGTGATTGTATTCAGTTGCGGATCTCAATTTCAAATTTTAGTCATCTGTTCTTCTGTACCACTATTGATTCCTTCTAGTGTATTTTTCATTTCAGTTATTGTATTCTTCACTTCTGTTTGATTGTCCTTTATATTTTCTCTTTTTAAAAAAATTCTAACTTCTCCCTCTGTGCATCCATTGTCCTCCCAAGTTCTTTGATCATGTTTACAATCTTTACTCTGAACTCTGGCCTGCAGAGTTTCTGATGAAAAATCAGCTGATAGCTTTATGGGAGTTTCCTTGATGCTTCTTGTATTCTCTCTTTATCTTTAATTGTTGTCATTTTAGTTACAATGTGTCTTGATGTAGTCCTCTTGAGTTAATCCTGTATGGGACTCTCTGTGCTTCCTGCACTTGGATGTCTGTTTCCTTTCCCAGTGAGGCAAGTTTTCAGCTATTATGTCTTCAGTTATGTTCTCAGCCCCTTTCTCTCTTCTCTTTCTGAGACCCCTATAGTGCAAATATTTGTGCACTTGATGTGGTCCCAGAGGTCTCTAACTGTCCTCATTTCATTTCTTTGTCTTTTTTCTGTTCAGTGGCAGTAATTTCCACTACTCTGTCTTCCAGCTCACTGATCTCTTCCTCTGTTTTATACAGTCTACTATTGATTCCTCATAGTGTTTTCATTTCAGTTATTGCATTCTTCATCTTTGTTTATTCTTCATATTTTCTAATTCTTTGTTTAAAAACTTCTAACTTCTCTCTCTGTGCATCCATTCTTTGTCCAAGTTCTTTGATCATCCTTATGATCATTACCCTGAACTCTTTCTCAGGTAGATTGCCTATCTCCACTTAGTTTTTCTTCTGAGGTTTTAGCTTGTTCCTTCATCTGGAACATGTTCCTATTTCACCTCATTTTGCCTAAGTTGCTGTTTTTATTTTTATGGATTTGGCAGGTTGGTTCTGTTTCCCGACTTTGGAGAAGTGTCCTTTTGTAGATGTCCTGTGTGTCCCAGCAGTACACTACCCTCTCATCACCAGAGCTGTGTATGCTGTGTGGATCTTTTGTGACAGGCTGACTGTGTGCACAGTCTGAGCATGTGGGTGGTCTGCTAGACTTGATTGGCCCCTGGTCCTGTTGGTTGCCAGACCCTGCCTTGTGTGGAGGCTACCTGTCGCTGGTTCGTAGGACCCAGTCATGAGGTGGCTGACTGCGGAACCCTGGGGCACCCTGGGTCCAGCTTACTGGTGGGCAGAATCAGGATCCAGGAGACCTCAGTCTATTGTGTGTCCACTGGTGGGTGAAGGAAGGTTCTGGGGCTAGTGCTGGACTACCGGTGGGCAGAGATGTTTCCTGGGGTCTGGTTGCAGGGCGCAGAGGTCCTAGAGGTGGTGTCAGATTGCTGGTGGGTGGGCCGATTCCTAACACAGTTGGCTGTGGGGTCTGGGGTATCCTGAAGTGCATGTCAGCCTGCTAGTGGGCGGGCTAGGGCCCAGCCATTCCCAGGGCAGGATATGGCCTACTAGTGGGTGTGCTGGTTCCGCAGGCTACAAGGCTGTGGTTTTCTTGTGGCTGGTGTCTGCCTGCTGGTGGGCGAAGCTGGGTCTGACGCTAGACCAGGTTCTCTGGTGGGCAGGGCCACGGTCCAGCAGGTCCCAGGGCAGGGTCTGACTTGCTATTGGGCAGGCCATGTCTGCAGACTGGGGGGCTGCAGTTTTCTTATGGCTGCTCTCTGCCCACTGGTGGGTAAAAATGGGCCGAGGCTATAGCAGGATCCTTGGAGGGTGGGGCTGGGTCCAAGGGATTATGGGGCTGGGGCCTGTCCACTGGTGGGTGGAACTGGTTCCCAGGGCCTCAGGTCTAGTGCCTGCACCCTGGTGTATGGGGCCAGGTCCTGGGCCCTCTGGTGGGCAGGGCCATGTCCAGGTGTGGCTGTGGGCTCAGGGGTTCTTAAGGCAGCCTGTCTGCTTGTGGGTAGGGCTGTGTCCTTTCCCAGTTAGTTGCCTGGCCTGAGGTCTCCCAGTACTGATGTCTACAGACTGTTGAACCAGGGCATCACGGCATCCTGGGACTAGTAAGCTAGAGGGAGGATTCTGAAATGGCGCTTGCCAGCACCAGTGTCCACGTGGCAGAATGAGCTCCCCAGATGGCTGCCACCACTGTGTATGTCCCCAGGGTGAGCTCCAGTTGCATCCTGCTTCTCCAGGAGACTCCAAGATCAGCAGATGGGTCTAATCCAGGCTCGTACCAAATTACTGCTTCTGCCCTGGGTCCCAGAGTGTGAGATATTCGTGTGTTTTACGACTGGAGTCTCTATCTCCCCCCGCCCTCTGGGACTCTATCTAAAGTAAGCCCTGCTGGCCCTCAAAGCCAGATGCTCTGGAGGCTAATCTTCCCAGTGCAGAACCCCCTGGTCTGGGGAGCTCAGTGTAGGGCTTGGACCTCTCACTTCTTTGGGAGAACCTCTGCGATTGTCATTTTTCTCCTGTTCGTTGGTTGCCCACCCAAGGGTATGGGACTTGACTATATTGCAACTCCACCCCTCCTACCCATCTCATTGTGGTTCCTTCTTTATATCCTTAGGCATAGAAGACCTTTTCTGTTAGCTTCTGGTCCTTCTCATCAATGGTTGTTCCGTAAATAGTTGTGATTTTGGTGTGCCTGTGAGAGGGGGTGAGCTTAGGGTCTTTCTACTCTACCATCTTGGCCAATCCCCGGTCTTGAATGGATGTTTTTATGTGGGAGCATCCATATGTAGACTGGGTGTACCCAGTATCTTTGGGGTGACGGCTGGATCTGATGTGGATGGCAGCCACGTCTTTCCTCAGGGTGTGCTGGCCACTAAAATGAGGGTGTGGCTGGTGTTGGATTAGCTGGAGCCTCCAGCAGTGTGAGGCAGGGCTTCCTCTCTGCTCAGTCGGGGGTGGGGCCTGCTGCCTAGTTGCTGGAGCAGAAGCCCTGAGGGTCCAGCTTGAGCTCCGTTCCCTTCAGGTGTGTGTGTTTCCCTTCTCCCCACACTGGGGCCTTGCCCTGAAGGAGGGGAGTGCTGAAGTAAGCGGGGCTTGTGCCCTTATAGAGGTCCGGTGCTTCTCCTTTGTAGGCATCTGCAGCTCCACTCAGCTGCAGCCCAAGGTCACATCTTTTCCCCGTTATGGTTGGCCCAGATCCAGTGCAAGGTTGTGGCATAGAGTGGGCAGGGCTGGAGCCTTCCCTAGGCTGGGACTGGGGATCACGGTGTTTTGGTTCAGGAATTGAAGTTCTGCGCAGCTGTGGGAAGTTGGGCTGCTTCTGTAGTGCTATTTGAGTAAGTGCGACAGTGGCTGCCACTGCCCACCTAGACCACACCCCAGGCCCCCGAGCCACCTCTGCATCCCTAGATGGAGTCTTTTCCCAAGACCTGACTGCCCTAGATCCCGTGCCAGGCTGTGGCATGGAAGAGCGGCACTGGGGTGTTCTCTCGACTCACACTGGGGGGTGTGGTGCGGCGGCAGCTGCTAGGCAGACCTCTGTCCACCCTGTCTGGGGGTGAGCCTGCACCCGTGCACTCCTCCCAAGTGGAGTCTAGGCTTCTTCAGCCTTTCTGTCTGTCCCAGCACTTCTCCAGACAGCAAAGGGGCTTGTCTCCTCCCTGCAGGACCCCTTGTCCCCTCCGGGGACACCCTGTCTGTGGCTCGACCCGCTCACTCCCCACCCATGCGATCTCCCTTTTCCTCTTAGTCCCCTCCCCGGGGCACAGGTCCTGACCAAGTGCTTTCCTTCTGTCCTAATCGATTACGTGGGAATCTTTCTTGCAGCCTTGGTGGTTTAGGAGTTCTTCTGCCAGTTTCCAGTTAGTTTTCCATGAGAACTGTTCTGCATGTAGATGTGGTTTTGATGTGTTTGTGGGGTCAGCTGAGCTCCACATCCTCCTACTCTACCATGTGGATCCCCCTCCTGAAGCACTAGCCTAGGTCCTCATATTTCTAAAACTTCATCTCATGGGTTCTAATCTTTGGTCTGGCCCATACTTGCATCCCCAGCCTCATTCTGCACCAGCCACCCTTTCCCTCTGCTTTTAGTCACACTAGCCTTCTTTAAATCCTTCCAACAGGCATTCCTCCTCTTTGCTGTGAGACATTTCACACATTCTTCCCTTTGTACGGAACATTTCCTCTCTGCATTAGAGTAAGTTTAATACTAACTGCTGTGACAAACTTAAAAATGTCAGTGACTGAACACAAAAGTTTATTTCTTGCTTTTACAAAATCTATTGTGGATATTCCTGGTTGGTAGGTGGCCTTCCACATGATCCTTCAGAGAACCAGGTCCCTTCTGGCTATGGTTCTGTCATCGCATGGGACCTTAAGAGTACTTTATTGGATCCTATGCAACTGATGGATAGACGGTTGAGTGAGGGGAGGGTGGTGAGAGACAGAGAGGATCCTACAGGAGGTTTTGAATGGGCTGTACCTGGAAACGGCATTAATCACTTCCACCCAGGTGCACTGGCTAGAACTGAGTCATATGCCCACATCTAGCTGCCTAGGAGGCAGGAAGAAAGAGTCTAGCTGTGTGCCCAGAAAGTAGAGGGAATGGCTTCGGTTAATCCAGAGATTTCTTTGACACATACTACATCCCCCGCTGCATTCACTGATTACCTCCTGCCCGTCCTTCAGATCTCAGGGACGCCTTCTCTTACCTGTGACTATAGGTCAAATCGCCCTACTCCTTCATGCGCCTGTCTTTTGTGGCAGTAACCACTGTTGTAAATTCATGCTCCTTTGTGTTACTACTGTTTCTTCTGTGCTTGTTTCCCACTAGGTACTGTTCCTCGGGGATAGGAATTGTATCTCTTTTGCTCAGTCCCAACCCAGTGCTTGGTACATGTAGTCATTCAGTAAATATTTGACTGAAGGAACCAAAATGAAAGAAAATGAATAGATAATTGCCCCGTGGGCACCTACTGCTACCCAGTGTGGCTCCAGAGGAAGTCAGATTGAAATACCATCCCACTCCCAGCCCTTAGTGCTATCTGTGGGTCCCAAACCTGACTCAACACCTTTCAGTGTGTCTAGGCATCCGAAAGGCCACTGCCCAGCTCCTGGCCCCTCTGATACTATTTCATTGCTAACAGACACCCTGCCCAAGGTTGTCCCCAGATGTTCCAGCCACTCTTCTCAACAAGGATTGTGTATTTCTTTTGCCCTTCAGAGGCTGGCCTCATAGGGGTAGTGTGGCGTCGGGGCCCCAGACAGCCACGAGGTCTCCCTTACCCCACTGGCTTTGCTTATCCCTTAGGTGCACGTGTCCCCCTGACCTCCTGTCCCCTATCCCTCCCCAGAACAGGCTTTAGTGAAAGAGACCATCAGTGCTGTTGACAGACTGACCGGGTGTGCAGAGGTTGCACTGAGGTGTCAGACAAAACGTATCCTGAAGTCAAAGTCCACGCCTTGCCAAATTTCCCGCTTCCTTGGGAGACAAGTGCTAAATGTATTTGTTCTTATTATTTTGTCACCAGCATCCTTAATATTTGGTATAAGCTACCTATTCAGTGTGGAGAAGGGAAAAAAATTCTTACCTTTCAAATGTGAAACAGTGATGGTGGAATTTTGAACAGGAGGGGCAGAGTTATTCTGAGTGTGAACAGGTGAAGCTGCAGGATAAGACACTGCCCAGCAGTACTGCCCAGCAGTAAGTCCTGTCTCTAGCAGCCTCACTCCTCCAGCCCCACCCTCGCCCCAGACCTAGCAAGCATGCAGCCCTGCATTGTGGGGCCTTGAAGCACTTGGGCAGAGGTGAGGGCGGTGTTGATCTGATGCTCTCCCGCATTCCTTACAGATTGCAAAGGAAGATGCCATTCTGCCGGTAGCTCTCTTCCCATCTCTCTGCGAGCTCATCTTTCGTAACAACCCTCTAGTGGCCCATACACAAGGTACGGTACCCAGAAACCTGCCCCCTGAACCCAGTCTCCAAGAAGCAATGTGGGCATCCTCATCCCTACCTCAGTGCCGAGCCCTGCTCTGCGTCGTGGGTGGACAAGGTTCATAGTGCGTTGGGGGCTGTAGAAAACAACAGAGGCCTCTGAGTACATGCTCTGCACTAACTCATCCTGACAGCAAACCTGTGAAGCGGGCATTTTTGTCTCCGTGCACAGTAGATGAAACTGAGGATCAGAGAGGGTCACAATCTACCCAAGGTCACACAGCAACAGAGAGGCAGCGCTGGGAATGGAGTACAGAATTATCTAGATCCTGCATGGGCTCTATAACGACACTTTGCTTTGTGGAACAGGTCTGTTGTGAACTCACTCCCCACTTCCCAGTTGGGGAGGAGTGGGAGGCCGAACTGCTGAGCCCTCCCCACCCAGAGCACACTGAATGCAGTAGATGCTCTGTCAGTACTGGAATCCACTGTGCAAGATGCAGCAGCTGGAGGCATCTTAGAATCCTGGGCCCTGGAGTGACAATAGGGTATTCTATTCTAATCTCTACTCTACACTGTCTTCATTGCCTTGGGCAAATTCCTTAACCTCTCTGTGCCTCAGTTTCCTCACCTGTCAAATGGGCATAATATAGGTACCTACCTCCTAGAGCTGGTGTGAGAATTAAGTTTATACATGTACATGAACAGTGCCTGGCACACAGAAGCCCCCAGTAAATGTTAGCTAATGGTAATCTTATTTTCCCACCATGGCTCCAGGGGTCCCTCCACTGCTAAAAAGCTTCCTCCAGGAGCGGCTGGGAATCCACTTAATTCGAAGGAAGATGGTAAAGGCTAAGCATCACATTTTGATGCCTCGGAAGGACTCTCGGAAGGTAAGGCTTCAAAGGCAGGACCCCCCAAGCCCAGGGGGAGTGGAGCCTATTTCAGTGCCTGCAGACCAACCTGGCAGCAGAGCTGCTCCCTCCCACAATACCTGGGATCCCTCCGTTAGGTTTGTATCCGCAGTTTTGTCTTCTCCTTCCCTCGCTCTCTTACATACAGATATACCCAGGAGAGACAAGCCAGCCAGTCAGAGACCCAAAAGTCAGAGTAGGGAGGAGCCTGGGAGGGCATTGAGTCTGACCCCCTAACTTTACAGAGAAACTGAGGTCCAGAGGAGACGCTGTGGAAAAGTGGAGAGAAATCAGTCAGAAGACCCAGGTGTGAGTCTGGCTCCACCATTTTTCTAGCTGCCTGAACTTGGGCAAGATTTCCACTCTCTGAGCTTCAGCTTCTCAACTCTAAAACCTCTCAGAGCTGCTGAGAGGACTGGATGAAGCAATGATATAAAAACACTTTATAAACTCCCCAAACCCCTACAAATGCAGGTCATATAGTCACCTGTAGTAATCGTGAATGGCTGCACCAGGCCTAGAATACATATCTCCTGCCTGAATCTTAGGAAGCGTTTCTCCCGTTGAGAGCAGTCTGCTCCCTCAGTACCTCCCCCAGCTAGTGGTCTTAGATTTGCCTTGTGGGATGCCGTAAAGTAAGTCAAATCCCTCTTTCATCCTAAGGATTTCAGAAATTTCTGTGAAATGCTGCTCCCTCCTGAACTTTATAGTCTTCCTATAGCCAGCCAAAAGCTGGACTGGGCATTGCTGATCCCGAAAGTTAATTACAGTTATTCCCTGCCCAACCCGCCCAACCCTGTCTGTTTCTGTACAGCCAAGCTCTTGTCTTGAGCCCTCAGAGGACCAGAGCAGCATGTAAAACCAGAAATAGAAATTCAGAGGGTTTCCATCATCTTTCCCCTTGTCTGTTGCCTCCTCTAAGGATCCTGCTACTTCCCTTCCCATCAGCCAGCTGGGGAAGGGCACAATCAGTGAGCCGGATGCTAAGTACGTAATCCTCTCTCCCACGTACAGAACACCCATACTGAGAACTTGCACACATGCTACCCTGTAACCCTCACCACGGACAAGGAAACAGGCTCAGAGAGGTAAAATAACTGATTTGTTAAAAGGTAGTGTTGGGGCCCAGGGGCACCGCTACAGTTCCAACTAGTAGCGGATAAACACCAAGTATCAGTGGCCAAATGAGAAGCACATCAATGCTTTGTGAATCTAGGCAAACACCATCTAACCTCCAATGCAGGCTAGACTGGAGAGTGTTGTGTGGCCTGCAGGCAGGTTGGAGATGCCTACATGTTCCCTGTGTGCTCCCAGAGATGGGCTGGATGTACAGCCTTTTACTCACTCAGTTACATAGACCAAGGTTGCTGGCCCTCCCTCATACTAGGCATGGACAAGACGGGGGGGAAAATGGAGAACCTGCCAGAGCAGGCCTGGACCCACCCAATGTGTAACCAAAAAACTATGAGGCCTCTATGTGTGAGAACACAAATGGAAGATAAAACGGCCTGCCCTTGATGCTCAGCAGTCCAGCCCATCTGGGACACAGGGTCCAGTGGCTCTCAACCTCTGACCAATCAGATTATCCAGTCTTCCCTCAGGAAAGTGGTGGTGGGATAGAGAAAGAGCATCCCCAGCACTCCTCCAGCACAGACCTGTGAGAGGGAGGAATTAATGTGGCCCCTTCTCCACCAGCCGGCAAATGACGGCACTTGGTGTTTTGGACACTGAGGCATGAGTTCTGAAAAAAGACTCTGGGTCCCTCAGGCTTCAAGTCTAAACACTGAGATTTTACATATTCCAAAAAGGAAATATTTTCTTAAAAAGAATCCTATTTTATAAAATCCTATTTTGTAAATCCTATTATATAAAAGTCATCTGTCACACTCCCTAGTTTGTTAGGTACATTTGTGCACGCCATCTCATTTGGGAGAACTCTGCAAGATAGGCAGGCAGGGACTATTCTCCCATTTTGTAAGCTCAAATGATAGACTGTGCTTGAGATCTTTCCACTGCACTGCATGGCCTGTCAAAGTACAGATATAAGTGGACCAAATACCTTTGACAAAGAATAAAAACAATTCACTGTATAACTAGGGAGGGGAAGCAGAACTAAGCCCAGATGAGGGAAACTGGGCCCATGGCTCTCTCCTGGCAGATGAGGCAGAGGAGGAGGAGGCGGGTAGAATGACAGGCTTTTGCTAACTAAGGAAGCTGAGCAGTTCAGTGGGAAAGAAGTTACTGCCTTGGGTCTAAACCCTGAGATTTGCCTTCTATAGGGGTCTTTATATAAGGTGCAGGGACTAGCACCCTGAAAGGGGCCTGGTGCTGCTGCCTTCCAGAGAACGTGGGACCACCTCCCCCAGGCCCTCCTAGGAGTCCCCGAGGGGAGTCAAGAGCACTGTGGGACACCTTGATCAGAGGAATGAGGCTGCTGCAGGCCCGAGTGATATGGTCAGGCATCCAGAATGAGGCCTGGAGCCTCTGCCACTGAACAACTCTGTGACCTTGGACAAGTCATTTTACCTCTCTGAGCCCCAGTTTCCTTATTTATAAAATGAGGACACTTATTCACTGGGTAATTTGAGGTGTAAATAAAACGACATTGTCATGTACGGGGTACATCGTAGATGCCCAGTAAGTGTGATTTTGCCCCCTCCCTCCCCCTGTGAGACCTCACCCAGTGCTTTTGACCACTATACCAGTTAGCCTTAGGCTGGTGATATCCAGGAGGAGAGATCCTGATTAGGAAGCAAACCAATTCAGCCCTTCTTCCATGACAGGTGAAAACCCAAGTCCCAAAGGTGCCAAAGCAGCCTCTGATTCTCCATCACCCACCCATGACCACAATCAAGTCTTCCTCAAAGGAGATGCTGGAAACAGAGGCAGAGTTGACTAAAGAGCTGCCCGCCACCAAGACCATTGCTGTGGAGCGAGAGATGCCCATCGAGGGCCCGGAGGGCCTTCCCCTCTCCCAGCAGGCCTTCGTGCCCCTGCCTCCCATCTGCTCTGACTCCACTGTGCGTGGTGAGGACACACCCCGCCGGAGCGACGCTGCTGGCCGCCTCAGCCCAGGCCACCCGTCAGATGAGGACACCCAGAGCACAGAGTCCATCTTCTTGACCCAGGTGCCTGGACCCACCTGCCCCTGCCCACTTGTTCCCAGCTTCCACGTGTTCCTGTCCAACCCTTAGATGGCTGGACTGCTGTAGGCAGCTGGAACTGAGCACAAGGCAGTTCTGGAAACCAGAAAGCACCCTTGGCAGAGCCTGCAAGCCCCTTCTGGGAGTTCCACTGATCCAAGGCTACTGGTAGGGACACCCATGGGGACAGGTCGTGGTCCTGTGGCACAGACAACATCTGGGATTTGGCTGGGGCGTCGGTCAGACCAGTTTCTTGGAAGGGTTTGCTGCTGCCTCTGCCTCTCTGCGTAAGGTCACCTCACCTCTGATGCTGCGTCTGAACCCTGGGAGCACAGATGGATGAGACATGCGTCCTGCCCTCAAGATGTCCTCAGTCTAATAAGGGAGATGGACAGGAACCATGCATGCAGTCAGTGCTGAGACTGAGGAAAACTCAGGGGCTGGGAGCCTAGAGGAAGGAGGGATGCCTTTGTCCTAGACCAGGAGGGCTTCCTAGAAGCAGTTCAAATGAGCTGAGCTTTGCAGGCTGAGCAGGAGTTAACAAGGTAAAGAGCTGGGCAGCAGGGACATTCTGGGCAGAGTGAACAGCGTGAAGCAGGGTACAGAGGAAGGAAATTAAAATGGTACGTACAGAACGATGAATGATTCAGTGTAAATACAGTAGAGAGGTGACATGTAGGAAAAGGGAAGTTTAGGCTGGAGGAGTTGGTAGGGCCCCCTTGAACTTTATTATTGTAACATTATTATCCTCCCTGATCTTCCTGCCTCCAGTCTTGCCCCTCCAATCTGCCAGATCTTTCCAAGGTGTGCATCCACCCATAAATTATCTAACTCTCTATCCATTCATCTCTTACTTGTTCCACACATGACTTAGAGTGACATACAAATTCGTACAATATAAAAGTATCTTTATGAACTAAATCAGAACCTTCTTGGAACAAAACAGAGTATAAACAAACAAACAAGTATTAAAAAATAATTGAGATAGTTGGATAAAAGGAAGATATGCACAGGAAAGGAAATAATAAGTGCAAGGCCAATTCTGTCACTCAGATGTGCACATCGGGCACTGCCACTCTCATAATAGAGGTCTATTGCCCAAATGCAGTTCGAGCTTCCTAGTGGCCTAAGCAGTACAGTCAATTATGAGTCACCATGGTTGAAAAAAACAATCCCCCAATTGCCCAGGCTATAACCTCCAATACAATGTTGTCTTTTTCCTCCTGATCTTAGCAAGCAAACGTTCAGTCTTTCATCATTAATTATGATTAACTGGGGGTTTTTCATAAATGCCCTTTATCAGGTCAAGGAAATTTCTTTCTATTCCAAGTTTGTTGAGTATTTTCTGTCATGAAGGGGTGTTAGATTTTGCCAAGTGCTTTTTCTGTGTCTGTTGCAATCATGCGGTTTTTGTCCTTTACCTATTGATATGGTATATTACATTAATTGATTTCCAAATGTTAAATCAACCCTGCCTACCTGGGATAAATCCCACTTTGACATGGCATATAATCCTTTTTATATGTTGCCAGTTCAGTTTGCTAGTATTTGGTGGGTATTTCTGTGTTTATATTCATAGGGATATTGGTCTGTAGTCTTCCTTTCTTGTGATGTCTTTTCCCTAGTTTGGGTTTCAGGGTAATACTGACTTCAGAGAATGAGTGTTCCCTCTTTCTCTGTTTTCTTTTTTGGAAGAGTTTATGAAGGGTTGGTGTTAATTCTTTAAATGTTTGGTAGAATTCACTACTGAAGACATCTGATCCTTGGCTTTTCTTTGTGGGAAGTTTTTAAATTACTAATTCGATCTCCTTACTTGTTATATAGGTCTACCCAGATTTTCTATTTCTTCTTTAGTCAGCCATAAGTTTTAACTAAGGGTATAATTACATTCCTACTGGTTTCATAAAGATGCTTCTTATAACACCATCACAGTAAGGCTAAAAAAGTGAATTCAGACAATGTTCACTCACCCCTTTTCAAACTCTTCCATGGCTTGCCATTACAGTGAGGATAAAGAAAATACAAACAAAAACAAACACCCTCAGCTTGGCATTTAAAGGTCCTTACTGAGCTGGGCCCTGCTTGTTGCTACAGCTGCCTATCTATCTCTTTACAGTACCCTCCAACCACGCCAATATTTTACTCCCCGCAAATGCACTTTGCTGTGTCTTAACTTTGCATCTTTGCCCATGCTCTTCCCTGCCTGCCACAGTCCTCCTTTCTCATCGCTTGCCGCCTACCTGGGGATGGCTCTCTGGTTCTTCCAGACTTCGCTCAGGCTAAGGCAACAACCCTCCAGTGAGCTTCCTGGCCCCCCAGGCTGGTTAGGGCTTCCTGTGGGCTCACCCTGAACCCTGTGCTCTCTCCTGTGACAGCATTTATCACAATGTATGGTAATTTCTATTTTCATGTCTGCTTCCTCTCACCCCAGTCTGGGTTCTTGCCCATAACAGGACCCAGCATGGGGACCCACACAGAGCTCAGAAGTGTTAAGGGAATGCATTTTCTTTTTCTTCTGGGGCACAGGTCAGTGGGCTATCTTCCTCCACCTTCCAGAGGGATGATACAGAGATAAAGGAGAAAGACCAAAGACCACCACCCACAGCACCCAGAGAGGTGAAGAGGACTCAGAAGAAGCTCCCATCTGCCTCCTTCTCCAGGAAGTACCATGGCTCTGAGGAGCTGCTGACAGCCAAGCCTGATCCAGCCTTCAATGAGCCGAAAGGTACGTGAGGAGAATGGCTCTGGGCAAGGGGCTCTCTCCATGGCCCAGAGCAAGTCAGGGCAAAGCCAAGGTGGGTGCCAAGCCTCTTTTCCGGGCCAGGTTGTCATCTTCTGTCTGAATGTCTGTCAAAGGGCCCCTGAGGGTGTTCTGGTTTGGAGCCCTACTTGTCAGGACCCCTGGCCTGGACCTTCATTGGCTTTAGGGGAACCACAGATGTTCAGAGATTCCAGCCAGTCTGGACCCAACTGCTTTGGTTGGCAAAGTCTTTCCAGGAAGGGTGTGACGAACAAACACCCAGACTGGTCAGATTCCCAAGGTCCTCCCCAGCCCAGTTAATCTCCAAAGCGAACATCCAAAATCCTCCCTGTGTGGTTTGAGACAAGGGAAGGGAGGCAGTGCCTTCTCCGGCCCCTTATTTAAGACTCTGCCGTATTAACAGTATCTGCAGTGGTGCTCAGCTGTACTCTGTTGGGTGTCATTCTCTGCAGTGTAACCCCCTGAGGTTAATGGGTTACTTGGCGTCACTCCCTTTCACCACTCCTATGCTATTTTTCCATCAGGATCTGTGCACATAGGAAACAAGTATTCACTGAACAAATGATGGAACTTCTGGCACCACCACAACAGATCAGGGCAGGATATGGGAACAGTGTTTTCTTCTTGGAGCCCCTCATCTTTTTACCCAGGGCCGCTATGAAATGGGGAATGAAGAAATTGGGGGAGGCATCCAGGAGGAGGGGGATGGACCTTGACCTTGTCTTTTTGCCCTAGGAATCCAGAAGAATACACAGGCCTTGCAGCACATGTTGAAACATCCGCTCGTGTACTGCTCCTGCAAGCCCAGGCTGGACACTCTTCAGAAACACTATGTTCCCAAGGAGAAACAGGTAAACTTCCACCACACTGTGTATGTGAACTGCCCCTCAGGACCCCACAAGTACAGAGGTGGCTGTCACCTTGGGACCTTCAAAGAGCCATGCTTTTCCCTAGTGCCCCCAAGTTCTCCCCTGCCTGTCATTGTGACTGTATGAGGAGGTGAGGCCATGAAAGTCTGAGTAGAAGACTGGGATAACACTGTGCTCTCTTACCTCCCGTCAGACCCAGAGGATCCCTATTCCACCCCCCCGGAAGACTCGAGCCCAGCTGCTGGATGACATCCTCATTTGCATGCGGGACCCCCGGAACATTACTGAGGCACCACTAGGTACGGCTCTGACCCCCAGTCCTCAGCTGCCAGGATCCAAGATCTAGAAGTTTACTCACCTGCTGGTATAGGCAAAGGGCTTGTGTTGGAGCAGGAAGGGCCCTTAGAGAGCATCTGCCCCAGACCTTCCTGTGTGCAGATGGAGAAACTGAGGCCTGAGTGAGGCAGAGAGTTGCCTAAAGTCACACAGCATGTCACCAACAGCTTGAGACAGAATCAGAAGGGGATGCCTCTGGCTTTCTAGTGCCCAAACTGGAGAGACCATTTTCAGGGCCTTAACATTCTCTTCCCACCCCCTCCCAGTCCCCGCTGCTCTAGGCTAGGTGGGACCCAGGGTGACCTTGGTGCCCCTCCCGGCTTTTCTCCCTGCAGGAGCTGTCCTGTGCCAGCGGACAGAGCAGCGGCTGGTGAACCAGAAGCAGTACCTGGAGGCCAAAAGGCTGCTGAAGGAGTTTCGTGCGCAGTACCGGCGACTGGTGCGCTGCTCACTGCGGTCGGTGTTCGGGGCCACGGCACCACCCCACGTCCCGCCGGCATTGAGTGAGGGCCAGCCTAAGAAGTTCGGCCGCTTCCTCGAGTTAGGCCGCTTCCTCGAGTTCATGGATGAGTTCTGCCAGGAGCCCACGGCCAGTGACTTGAAAGGCTAGGGCTGCGCACAGGGCCATGTGCGCCACCCATCCTGCGCCCCACACCCTCCACAAGGGCTCCATGCCCTTGACCGCTCCTTGGGATGGGTGTGGGCCTCTGAGCTCTGCTCAGCTTCACTCGCCGGCCGCTGTGAGTGGGGAGCTCGTCAGGACCTCCCCGCCCTGGGCCGGGCAGGAACCGGCACCTGGCCCAACAGCAATAAAGAGTGGGTGCATAGAGCAAGGTAGGCCTCATGCCTTTTTGGAGCCTAGGCCAGGTTGTCGCACTGGGGAAAGAAACCCCAGCTGATGCGCATCCCTAGAGTCCTGTGGGAAAACTGCCTGAGTCACACAGAGTGATAACACTGTGTTATCCCACAGAGCTGGGATAAGCACTAGGACAGAAAACAGGTCGATGAAACAAAGAAACAGCACAGAATCTAAAGCTCAGAGAAGTTAACTAACGTGCCCACAGCCACTAGTTAGTGAGTGAGTGTGTGTGAGCGTGTGTGTGTGTGTGTGTGTGTGTGCGCGCACGCGTGCGCATTGGGAGCAGGGCGGGTACAAAACTCGGGCCTCAAGGCCCCCAAGAGCATCTAGGCTTTCTCTGTTGGGCAGCTTTTTCCACCTTGAGGGCAAATGTGGGGAGAGGGAAGAGAGAGAGGATTGGGAATTTCCTTATTAGATGGCCATGACCACAAAACTGGGACAAGTTGAGGGGAGGGCTTACATGGAGTTTCCCAAGGTTTTCTAATCCAGGACATATGCAAATACAGTGGGATGTGGCTCTAAAACAGACCCTGGGACTGTGCAAGGTCAACCTGGACTCAGGTTAAGTAAGCTAGTTCTAGCCAAAGCAGCCTATGGGGTTGCCCCATTCTTACGACTGCATAGTAGTCAGCATCTACTATAGAGGAGGATCAGGAGAAGGCCACTGGGGTTGAATTCCAGAGATGTGCATTTGGATGAGTTCTGCCAGGGTGCTGGGTGTGACCTAGTCACCTGGGCAATGATTTCTCCTAAGACTGCTTTCCTGGAGGTGCCTACAATTCAGACCTGGGGAGCAGGCCTGCAGTTCCCAGGGTCCAGGAAGCAGTGGCATAAGGATTAAGGACCCACAGGAAGGCACAAACTCCCACAACCTAAGGTGCAATTAAGGCGATTATAGAAATACAGTCTTGTAGCCACAGGTCTGTGGTGCAGTATCTGGTGTATTTCAAGTGCGAGACTATTAGGACACAAGTGTTCCCATATTATCATACTCAACCAACCACAGCCACATACATATGGCCAGTTACATATTTACACCAAGCTGTGGTCATACCAGACACACATATTCAAGTTCAGACAGTCACATACATGATCACATACAATTCCATACACATATCAAGTTACAAAGTCAGTTACATCTCACTCATTCACACAGGCACCTGGACAGATTCAGGTAATAAACACAGTGCTACCCTCAGCAGCACTCATGTGCTGGGGGCATGTTGCTGACTTACCACGTTGGGTCTCCTAGGCCCAAAATCATCCTTCCGCTAATGTTAGGAAGCAGAATCCACCCCAACATTCACACTGTAAACCTCACTAGGTTCAAGTTCGAGAGATTTGGAATGCTCCCTTCAGCCAGAAACACTATCAAACAATAAGCTCTCAGGCCTGAAAGGCTCCTGGGAACATCCTATCCCAGCCTCAAGGCAGGAAGCCTCTTGCAACCTCCCCAGCAGATCATTCAGCTCCTGCTTGCACATCTAGTGAGAGGGCGCTCATTCCCTACAAAGGCTGTCCCTTCCTTTGTTGGGAAAACTATTGGATGTCTCTAGCCATTGGACTAAGCATCTGCCTAAGTCCCTCAGTAGTCCTAACTCTGCTTTTGGGCCCAGAGTATATCTGCTCTCTGCCCAGCCAGGCTGGCCCTTTACCAATATGAGACTATCCTGAAGAGGCTATACCTATCTAGGCCAGACGCTCCTAACTTTCTCAGTTATTCCACATGGGATACCATCTGAATAAGTTGGTTCTCCTATCATTCTGAACACCGAAGCAAGACATTCCAACACAGGGCATCTCCCAGAGCAAAGATCGCACCAAAACTCAAACACACATAGTCTAAGCTCAGCTCAGATTTGCCTGAGAGTGCTCCCCAGAGATAAGACTGACTAGAAACAGAACATTCATGAGTTTGCTTTACTGTTTTCTCAACTTGGGCCTCTCCTCAACCTGGCAAGCCTGCACTGAAGAATGCACTTTGGTATTGTTTAAACAACACATCATCCCATTTGATCCCTTAGCAGAAGCATCCCTGACAGGGCACGCCTGTTCTGAGTCCTCTGTCTTTGTCAAAAAGCTCCTTGTGATGAGTTGGAGAGGAGGCAGCCAGCAATGGCAGTGCCAAGGGTCTGGGCCCCTTCTGCAATCTAATGCAGACAGCAGGTTGAATGAAACCAAAATCCAAACCATTTTCTATTTCTGGGTTGGAGGGGATAAGGCCCTAAGGACAGCTGTTTATACGAAGAACCAAGAGTAAATAGTACATCAGTCACACACAGACAAAAAAATCCATTAGTTGGCATTTAAGATAATCATTTTCTTTTACATAGTTACCCATTCTCATTAGGACTTGAAGGTTCTGCTGGAGGTTAAGGGTTGAACCCACTGAGGGAAAGCCCTGCTCCTACTGTTGGCACAGCTCGGAGAGGGCGCAGGGCCAACAAGGGAGAATCTGCTGCCGCCGTCTGGAGCCGGGCCCCAAAGCTGCTCCTGAGCTCTCAGGGTTTGATCTTTGAGGAGTAGTACATTCCCTGTTTCTACCCCTTATTAAATGAGAGGAAAGGAAGAACAACAAGCCTGGCCTTACCCTGGCTTTGTCCAACTAGTTCTTTTTTTTTTTTGCGGTACGTGGGCCTCTCACTGTTGTGGCCTCTCCCCTTGCGGAGCACAGGCTCCGGACGTGCAGGCTCAGCGGCCATGGCTCACGGGCCCAGCCGCTCCGTGGCACATGGGATCTTCCCGGACCGGGGCACGAACCCGCGTCCCCTGCATCGGCAGACGGACTCTCAACCACTGCGCCACCAGGGAAGCCCTGTCCAACTAGTTCTTGACTTAAGACACCAGAAAAGGTAGAAAGGGAGCCTGCCCCCAGTTTGAGGTTGCCTCCCACAATTACTGAGACAAGGCATTAAGGAAGCATTTTCTCACAAAGCAAAATGTGTAAATATTTTTCTTAGGAAAAAAAATATAATACATAGAACAATGTGCACATTCAGTCTTGGCACTTTTCCTTCATCCAATTTAACCAATTTCTAAACTGGTGACTTCTGTATATATTCACTGTGGATAACGTGTAAAGATGCATTTCTGGATCATCTTTAGAGGAAAGTCTATTCAGCATCCTTTTCCTAGAATCCCACCCCCACCCCTCAAAAACAAAAAAAAAGCAGACCTGCTTTCTCATTGAGTCACAAGAATTTATGAACAGCTATACTCACTTCTAAAAGCCAAGTCAAAAGACCAATCTGGGTTGATAAGGAAAAGGCTGGCTGAGAAAAATTAAGTCCCTAAGGAGTTCTTGATTTTCAAAGAAAAGTAAAGGGTTGGTTGGGTTCTAATCCTTGGTAGTTAAAATGACGGCTATTCCAATCAAAATATATCACTTCCCAAGATTTCACATTCACGTTACTCTCACTATGGGGTTTTTTTCCCTGCCTGGGTGTGTATTAAGGGGATATGGGTACATTTTAATTCTAACTGAAAAAAGCAGGAAGAAAAAACAAAACAATCATTCGGGTGTCCCCCTCATTAGGAGATTGTGTGTGTGTAACTTAGAGGACTATTCATTCAGACCCTAGACAACTACAGTACAAACATGACACACAGGGCACTGAACCTCAAGTTCCTCATTTCTTAAAAAAAAGAAGGGCATCAGGGGGTATAGTTTGACTTGGATAATTTCCATGCCCATTCCAGCTACATAACATTTTATGATTATGATCCAGCCTTCATTTTTCTTCCCTTCCTCACCTGCTCGCCTCCCATCTCAGTGGAAAGCCACGCAGGAAAAAGGAAAGGAATCCCAAGTTGCTGCCAGCTCTGGTGAGAGGTCTGGTTGGGGAAGAGGTTAGTAGGTTACTAAGTTGAGAGTGAGCCTCCTCTGACCATGTCAGTGATCCACAACCTTCCTCATTTCTTGGGGCTTTATGCTAAAAGCAGCTCCTAAAGAGATGCTGTTGTCCTATAATCACCGGAGGAGAAAAATCATTCTCCACTGGTAAAATTACTTAAGAAATGGAGAGCAGTATTGCAATCAAATTCACAAATACTGATGGGGGTATGTAAAATGTTCAAGGGTGCTGGACAGTACCTTGAATGGGCCATCGAAGATCATCACTATGGTCTTTCATGAAACCATTAACGAGCTCTCCAGCCACACATGCATTCAAACACATTCCAGTAGACACTGAGCTCATCAAGAGCAGGACTGTCCTTTCCATCTTTATATCCATGACTTTGCACAGGGTTGGCACAAGTTCGAAGCTCAGGAAATATCTGTCAAATGGAATAAAAAGGACAAATGGCACAGCCTTCGGTCATCAGCTTCACCAGTCAAGCACAATGGCAGCTTTCCATCTTAGTTTGTCTGTTTGTAATAACATAGCAATTAATTAAGCAGCTTTAATCTCTTAAGGGCATTTTTCTTTAAGAGAAAATGAACAAAAAAACACAGAAAGCATTCATCACCAGTGCTTCCTCCAGGCAAAAATTTAAAGATTAAATTTAAAAAAATAAATGAAGCCACTTAAAAAAGGTTTTCCTGGGAAGCTTCAGCCAAGAAGCAGCCTTCTAAAAAGAGGCAATTACATGAAAGGGGCCAGGGGCTAGATACATAATCCCCAGATTTGACATTAACCCAACAGGCCCAGATGACTTCTTTCAGCAGATACAATCAACGGATCATGAACATGTTCCCAAAGTATCTTTCCCACTTGATAAAAAAAAAAGGGCTGAGAGCCCCCTTCTTAGGGCATTACATTTCTTGGATTTCCCATCAGAATGACCTCTACTCTCCAACCTCTCATAACTTCCCCTTTAATAAGAAAAAACAAAGCATATACACAAGGAACAGAGTTAGAAGAACATGGGAAATTTCTATGGTGAATCAGATTCCAGTGATTTGTGAGAAATGTTTGTTTTCTGAGATAGTGTATCTTTCATTCTAGCTCACAAACCCTCCCCATCGTTTTCCTTCGTCTTTCTCCAAAGAATTCACGTCAACAACTCCATTTGTGACCAACTTCACAATCAAGCAACAGGAGAGGGAAATTTTCCAGAAAGAAGTGTTCAGGTTTTAGTTGTTAAGTATGGGAAGCATCTTAAAATACAGATAATACCTTAGTGGTTTTACCCTTCTCCAAAGCCAAGCAGATTAAAGATTAAGATTAAGATTAAAGATTAAGCCTCCTCCCTCCTTAACCTAAACTGCTTTGTCTGTATTCGAAGGACTGCTGCTCAGCTGGAAGTTTGGAAACAACTGTCAATACCATTCGAGGTTCCACTGTAGGTGGTCGGTAAGCTGGATCCAGCTTTTGGAATATTTGCCTAACAAGAAATTTTCACTCTGCACCTGATGCTAAAACTTGTTGCTACTGCTAAGCAATTTCTTAAAATGAAAGTATTATTTTGGGGAGATACTTAAAATATATATCTTTTCTATTAAAAATATTTATCTTTTTTCCAAAAACAAAAATCAGTTCCAACTGAAGTGTTTTTCAAATGATTGAAGGTATAGAAAAAGGTGACAAGTGGAAAAATAAGTGTCTTTGCTACTACCAATGAGACTAGCCTTCCAAAAACATTTACTAAGATCGAAAAGGAACTCCATGAAATGGCAGTAACTGCTGTCTTCTCTGAGGGCATTTAGTAAGTCACCCTCCCTGTCTCCACAAACCAGTGCCAGCTCTTCTATCTTGGGCACCAATATGCCCTCCAGCAGCCTTTGGAGGGCGTATGTTGCTGGTAGGACCTAAAACTGAAGTGGTATGAATATGAAGTACTGATGTATATTTTCTAAACAAACATCTGCACGGGTGCACGCACAAACACACAGAACACAGAATACATACATTCAGGAAAGTGACACTCCCCACCAAAGTAGTCACTGAGGAGGTTCCACATATCTCAGTGATTACCAAAATACTTAAGACATCTCTGGAACTCCTCTCTGGGAACTGTTTATGAGCTGCCCAAGAAAACGGCTCTGACTGCTTTACAGATGCACCTCATTTCTGACTCCAAACCCTCTAGGTAACCTACCTTCTCTTCCAGAAGCTTCAAATAGCTTCTGACTAGTTTCAAACTAAAATTCTCTTTCCTATAACCCCAAAGATTAAAGATTTGCCGAGAAGAAGGGAGGCAAATCTCCTGAGAAGCAGCAAAAGTAGGTGATATAGTAAATCCTCTGTGATCTTGATAAGTGAGTCGTTCTGGATCTTAGCTTCTGCCTTAGTAAGAGGAGGAAGTTGGAATAGATGACCATTAACGTCCTCTGCAGTTCGAACATTAGATGTCTAGATGTCTCTAGACTTTGAGGACAGTTCCAGAGATGTTTTCACCAATGGCAACATCATTGGAAAAACTATGCAGCATCCTGCTGAGGCCACCTGAGGGGAACAACATACATTGGGATAAATAAGATCTGAAAGGTTTGTTAAAATGCCAGTCACATGACTTTATAGTAACAGCTCATACATGCACAGGGAATGCCAGGCCACCTGAGATTCCCTAAAATCGTATCTTAATCCCTACTCTCAATGAGCCCAGATGGGCAGAAGCACCAAGCACCACCAGAGATGCAAAAGACACATGGTGTCAGCTGCTAAGGAAAATAAACCCCAAAGGTCCATGGGACTGAATTTACCAGCTGCATCCAGCTAGATTCCTTGTTTCCACAGTAGGGAGTTTCAGTATTGTTCTTGCCTGACTTCTGGGCAAATTTTTTGGATTTTAGATCAACACTGCAGATAACTCTTGGCCATATGGAGAGTAACAATGAAGTCCAATCGTAGTTTATCTAACAGAGTGGAACCCCAGGAAAACAGAAGGCTGTACACTGTAGGGATGGGGATAATTGCACAGTATATGTTTACACTTCCAGTCAGTCTCAATTATCTGCATGTGGATTTTGCACAATCAACATTCAAAGCCCGGCTAGCTTTCTCTAGGCTCCCCTGGTACGTCCTTGGATCGCTGTCCATTATGGCAACCTCTTAAGTGTGGGAAATCCATGGGATTTGTCGTTGGGAGACCCAGCAGTCAGTCTGGGCTACACCCTTAGTAGTTGAGAGAACCTGAACATCTGCACTGCAGTTTCATCATCTAAAAATGGGACTAATACCACTTACATGTTAGGTCTCCTGAAAAGACCAAATTAAACAATGACTATGAATGTGGTCTGTCAACTATATAGCATTAATCAAATGTTATTTTTTAAACAAGGAATGTAAATTAACTTTTGTAGAAGCATAAAAACTGATTTAATTAGGAATATTTACTTGCAGCAAGGGTAAGAAGGGGGAACATAATCTTTTTGGATCTGCCAAAGAACTACACTGTTCCACTTCTTTGAAAAAAGATGGAACTAATTTTTATCTGCATGGCTGATTTAAAACAACACCTGCTGAAGGAAGTCAGGAGGTCTGTCAGTTTGAAAAGGTGTGTCCCCTCTTCCTCTACCATTTCTAACCCCGCCATTGTGCTCCTGAATCTCACCCCAAGTAGGGGCTGCCAGATTTGGCCCAGACGCCCTAAGGGGTGGGTTACTTAGTGGGTGAGGAGCGCTTCTGGCCTGGGTCACAGGGAGGCAGAGATGCAGCTTCCTTGGATATATACACTACAAAGGCCCGAGACCTCTCAGAATCATGCTAGACAGTGTTTTGCCATTAAAAGAAACCCAAAGTGAGAACACTCATTTCTTCAGGGTAAATGAGCAAGCCCAAAGACCTCTGAAAAATAGGTAACACTGCTCGTCAGGTGCTACTTGGCCCCAGCCATGCTACTGGACCGCAAGAGGTACTGATCCACGCTTCCTTTTCGCCGACTCACAGTCCGCCTCTCATTGTCAAATATGCGCTGCAACTGCAGAGCAAGCTGCCGGTCCTCTTCCTCTTGCTGCAATTTCTGCTCCATCTCTCGCAGTACTGGGTCTGCTGGGGCCAGACCCACCTCACCACCGCTTTGTCGCAGTTTCTTAAGGGAGCCATTTTGTTCCAAGTGCTTGGTCTTACAGCGTCTTTTCCTGCCCCGACGCAAGGAAGGAAGCGGCTCCTCACCTAGGCTGTCTGCCAGAACACCATTAGGCAGATCAAAATGATTCACTGTCTTCAGCTGTTTCTTTGTTTTGAGGACCCCGCCCAAAACACTGTTTTTAGGTAGCACTGAATTAACTGCTGAGATTTTCATAGTTGTTGTTATACAGGTTTTATCTAACTTGGCATCTGGGGATGACCCTGACCCTTCAAACTGCTCTCTCTCCAAAGAAGTCCCACTGGCTCCCACTTTGAGTTCTGAAGAACAGCAGGTTTCTAATGGGATCTCAGTGCTCCTTTTACTGTCACTGCCCTGCTCTGCTTTTGTCTGGCTAACAGAGGGGAAATAATCAAGGTCAGTGGGGGTAGGTCCTGTATACTCAGAGAGTACTTGCCCACTGGACAGTCTTGTATTTAAAGCCAGAAGTGGCTTCTCCTTGCTAGAATGGGTAACTTCAGTGACGAGTAAGTCTTCCCCTGTTTCTGGAGCCAGGGAGGTGAGGGTGGCTTTCGAAAGGGTCTTTTTGATCTGTCGCTCCTGAAAGATCTGTTCCCACTTTTTGAGGATCCGTGGACTGGCCTCATAAGAAGTCTGCTTCTGCAGGCTTCTGTTTAGGTTGCGGGGTGTTGATTTGATGATGAGGGGACTCAGTACACGGCCATCAGGGAGTCTCTTGGGAGGAGTACATGGTGAGCAGACAATGGGCTTGAAATGGTTTAGTTCTTCGGAGATGCTGTCGTTGCTCTCAGGGCTGATGGAGCGCTCTGGCTTATGCAAGGAAGCCAAGGATGAGAGGGAGCTGAAGGGCAGACGCTTTTCAATGGTTAAGTCAGGGGCCGAGAGGCAGCGGTTGTTTTGGGTGGACAAGAGGACACCAATGATAGGGTTGGAGGCTGGGGTCATGGTTGTGACCTGAAAGAGATTTAAAAGATTACAGTTACATACATACATATACATATTTTTTTTCTTCGTAATTCCTTCTTGATGGTAGAGGGATAGAGAGGAAAAGGGTAAGAAAAGGGATAAAGGGTCATATGAACCTAAAAAATGTGGACAATCCCTAACCTAGAATGCACCCACCATTTGCAGAAATTCCTACATACTTGAAACAATTAATGAAATTGAAAATTCTGGGGAAAAAAAACTCATCCAGAACTTTTAAGAAGGTTCTTCTAGTGGCCCTCATTCCACTCCTCTGGCTACTAATTCAAACTCTCTTCCTTCACATGTATTTTATAAAATTCTCCAACATAATTAGTATGCCTAGGACCCATTCTGCCTCTTCTCATCTGGAACAGTTTCTCCTGTGGCCGTGCGCAGGACGGGACTGGAGAGCCCCGGAAGCCTGTGTCTGAGGTCTACCTTGGCTTTGCTGGTTGGGGCTGCTCTCAGTCTGCCCTTCACTCTGTCCTGACCAGTGTCACTGCAGCTCTGACTCCTTTCCATCTTGGAATTTAGGTTCCTAAAAGAGAATAAATAAAAGACAAGTAGTCAAAAGTAGCCCATGATTGCTAAGGAAAAAGAATGACAATGTCTTCTGTGCTTTCAAAGCCACGCAGCTACAATAGAAAATGAATTCATTTATTAACAAAATACATTCTAAGAACAAATCCTGTCCAAAGAGAGAGGGAGTTCTCCAGAGAGGACATCTGGTTTAAGCCTTTGTTTCCAAACTCAGATCCTGCCTAAGTAACGCAAGACCAATGGCTATTTCACTCATGCTTAGAGAGATGTAGGGACACCTCACCTTCCTGAATAGGGTGGATACAGTATTAAATCACCTTTACAAACAATACATTTTTTTCCTTTGATTAGGCCCAAACCTCTCCTCAAGCAATCTAAATCAGCCATGAAACAAATATTTAAGTACTTATAAAATGCATAGCAATGCACTAGATTCCTATGCAAGGAGTAAAAATTAAATACAGTCTCTCCCTTAATCCATTACATTTGAGCTTCCAGAGGCCTACATCCTTTGGAATTAAGAGGTTTCATGACTTTTCTTTTTTTGTCTTATGCATGCATTACATTATGACTTCACAATGCAAACCAAAAACCAAAGCACCTGTATTATAACATTAATCTTACTGTGTAAGAATTATGTATAGATGACTGTCACCTGCCCCAGAGACTGTAAGTAGGGATTCTTGACTATCTTATTACTCACCTTTGTTTTCTACTCTCCAACTCTTGCCTAATACACGTCTGGTTAGACTAATGCTTTTACAAATGTTTGCAAGAGATATTTTACCTGTGATACAACTCTACTCTGTAAGCATTTAACATACACTTACTATATGCCAGTCACTGATGAGCACTATCTGGGCACTGGAAATACAGAAAAGAATGAGGTACAGTCTAGGTCTTCAAGGAATCAGAGTCCAGTGAAGCAGACAAATAATTCAATACAATACAGTGAAATGGTACAACAAAAAAATTATGCCTAAGAATGGCATAAAAGAGTTGTTAATTACCTGGGATGGAGTGAGAGCAGGGTTGCAAAAGCCTTTCTATGGCATATGTATTTTGAAGGATAAATAAGAATTTGCCAGAAGGCAAGATGGACATATAGCCATGTAGAGGATCCCAAACAGAAATTATTTCCTTGAGTGATTCTATTTAGCTCTGAAATGGAATAATCATATCTACTCTTTGGAGCAAAAGATTTAAAATTTTACTATGCCAGATTAGTTCAGAGAAAACTTATAAAGGAGGTAATAAGGTACATTCCCAGAGTTCCTCTCCTCTCCCTACATCTCTAGTGAAGGCCTAGCCTACCTATTCCAGCATTTCTGTGTTATTCCTCCCATTCAAACCCCTCTCATCCTATATCTCATAGCCACATCACCTTGCTAGATGGCTCCAATCTGATGGAACTAATCTATGCTATGGTATTAATAGGAGAAAATGATGGCCAACCTGTATCACATGTTTGCATTTTACAAAGAAAATTCAACACTGAACCAAAAAATAAAAATAACGTGAGAGTTGTACCATCTAGTGGGAGGTATATTTTGGAGCAAGAAGGAAACTTCAACATTACCCTATAAAGGCAGCTGCTTACAAGTCAGCTTGGTTTGTATTTTACCTAGAATAATACTGAAATTCATTTGCATTCCCAGAACTCACACAAACTGTCAGTGGTGCAAGTTACCCAAAAGTAAACTGTACAGCATATTAAAATGCTGGGGTGAATAACATTTACTTTGGGTCAAGAGGAATGGATATAGAGCTGAAAGAGATAGCATTACTATGTCAAATATGTGACTTGTTTCGCATGATTCCATTGGAGAAACAAGTACAAACTTAAAGGAAAAGATTTCCTGATCAACATAAGGAAGAACTTTATAACTTTCAATAGTAAGAGCAGTTCAATGATATCTGCTTTGGGAAGTACTAAGCTCCATGTCATTAGAGGTGTTCAAACTGAGGCTGGATCTATACTTTAACAAACATTCCAAAATTTAAAATTAGCTTAATATATATACTTTTTTAAAAACAGGCTATGCATCCATTTTGTCAGCAATAACAGTCAAATTTAAAGACACTGGCGACATGCCCAAGTTATCTGATGTACAAATGACAACTACTTGTTGCTGGGGAGAACTTCTTAACATGCCCTCTAAACTCTGTTTTGGTGAAAGAAAAGGCCCAGGGAAGACACTCACACTTGCAGCACTCAAGCACACAACAAGGACACCTAAATAGTTTCTGACAATCTAAAATCTTTTTGGTAAACCTCAGTATGGCTGAAACTGCCATTGTCTCTTCCATTCATTTGATCAGCAGACTTTACTGAGCACCAACTCTGTGCAAAGCACTTGAGACAGGTTGATGAAAGATAATTTTGACCCACAGAAGCATCCAGTCACTGAAGTTCACCACAACATACCACAAAAGGGCTATAAGAGAGCAGTAATTATACAACTAAACTCTTCAAGTGTTTTCTTTTAAAAGTTTCATAGTTTTCTCTCTTACAATTAGGTATCTAAACCAGTTTGACTTAATTTTTGTACATGGTGTGAAGTTGGAGTCCAACTTCATTCTTTAGCATGTGGATATCCAGTAGTCTCCGCACCATATGTGAAGAGACTCTTCTTTCCTCCACTGAATGGTCTTGGCACCATTACTGACAATCAACTGACCACAGATGTATGGGTTTATTTCTGGACTCTCAATTCTATTCCACTGATTGATATATCTTCCCTTATTTCAGAACCATACTATTGATTTCTGTAGCTCTGCAGTAAGTTTTGAAAGCAGGAAGTGTGAGTCCTCCACCTTTGTTCTTTTTCAGGATTGTTTTAGCTATTTGGGATCCTTTGCAATTCCATATGTGAATTTCAGGGTCAGCTTATTCATTTCTGTGAAAAAAGATTGGAATTTTTAAAAGTATTGAAATGAATGTGTAAAAAACAAATTGGGAAGTATTGCCATGTTAACAATATTGTCTTCTAATCCATGAGCACAGAAAATCTTTTCATTTCTTAAAGTCTTCTTTAATTTCTTTCAACAATGTTTTATAGTTTTTAGTGTACATGTCTTGCACCTCCTTGGTTAAATTTATTCATAACTATTCTGGGTTTTGGTTTTTGGTTTTTTGAATTTTATTTATTTTTTTATACAGCAGGTTCTTATTAGTCATCAATTTTATACACATCAGTGTATATATGTCAATCCCAATCGCCCAATTCATCACACCATCACCCCCACCACCCTCGCTGCTTTCCCCCCTTGGTGTCCATACGTTTGTTCTCTACATCTGTGTCTCTATTTCTGCCCTGCAAACTGGTTCATCTGTACCATTTTTCTAGGTTCCACATATATGTGTTAATATACAATATTTGTTTTTCTCTTTCTGGCTTACTTCACTCTGTATGACAGTCTCTAGATCCATCCACGTCTCTACAAATGACCCAATTTCGTTCCTTTTTATGGCTGAGTAACATTCCATTGTATATATGTACCACATCTTCTTTATCCATTCGTCTGTCGATGGGCATTTAGGCTGCTTCCATGACCTGGCTATTGTAAATAGTGCTGCAATGAACATTAGGGTGCATGTGTCTTTTTGAATTATAGTTTTCTCTGGGTATATGCCCAGTAGTGGGATTGCTGGATCATATGGTAATTCAATTTTTCGTTCTTTAAGGAACCTCCATACTGTTCTCCATAGTGGCTGTATCTATTTACACCCACCAACAGTGCAAGAGGGTTCCCATTTCTCCACACCCTCTCCAGCATTTGTTGTTTGTAGATTTTCTGATGATGCCCATTCTAACTGGTGTGAGGTGATACCTCATTGTAGTTTTCATTTGCATTTCTCTAATAATTAGTGATGTTGAGCAGCTTTTCATGTGCTTCTTGGCCATCTGTATGTCTTCTTTGGACAAATGTCTATTTAGGTCTTCTGCCCATTTTTGGATTGGGTTGCTTGTTCTTTTAATATTGACCTGCATGAGCTGTTTATATATTTTGGAGATTAATCCTTTGTCCATTGATTCGTTTGCAAATATTTTCTCCCATTCTGAGGGTTGTCTTTTTGTCTTGTTTGTAGTTTCCTTTGCTGTGCAAAAGCTTTGAAGTTTCATTAGGTCCCATTTGTTTATTTTTGTTTTTATTTCCATTACTCTAGGAGGTGGATCAAAAAAGATCTTGCTGTGATTTATGTCAAAGAGTGTTCTTCCTATGTTTTCCTCTAAGAATTTTATAGGGTCCAGTCTTACATTTAGGTCTCTAATCCATTCTGAGTTTATTTTTGTGTATGGTGTTAGGGAGTGTTCTAATTTCATTCTTTTACGTGTAGCTGTCCAGTTTTCCCAGCACCACTTATTGAAGAGACTGCTTTTCTCCATTGTATATCCTTGCCTCCTTTTCATAGATTAGTTGACCATAGGTGTGTGGGTTTATCTCTGGGATTTCTATCCTGTTCCATTGATCTATATTTCTGTTTTTGTGCCAGTACCACATTGTCTTGATTACTGTAGTTTTGTAGTATAGTCTGAAGTCAGGGAATCTGATCCCTCCAGCTCCGTTTTTTCCCCTCAAGATGGCTTTGGCTATTCAGGGTCTTTTGTGTTTCCATACAAATTTTAAGATTTTTTGTTCTAGTTCTGTAAAAAATGCCATTGGTAATTTGATAGGGATTGCATTGAATCTGTAGATTGCTTTGGATAGTATAGTCATTTTCACAATATTGATTCTTCCAATCCAAGAACATGGTATATCTCTCCATCTGTTCATATCATCTTTAATTTCTTTCATCAGTGTCTTATAGTTTTCTGCATACAGGTCTTTTTTCTCCCTAGGTAGGTTTATTCCTAGGTATTTTATTCTTTTTGTTGCAGTGGTAAATGGGAGTGTTTCCTTAATTTCTCTTTCAGGTTTTTCATCATTTGTGTATAGGAATGCAAGAGATTTCTGTGCATTAATTTTGTATCCTGAAACTTTACCACATTCATGGATTAGCTCTAGTAGTTTTCTGGTGGCATCTTTAGGATTCTCTATGTATAGTATCATGTCATCTGCAAACAGTGACAGTTTTACTTCTTCTTTTCCAATTTGTATTTCTTTTTCTTCTCTGATTGCCATGGCTAGGACTTCCAAAACTATGTTGAATATTAGTGGTGAGAGTGGACATCTTTGTCTTGTTCCTGATCTTAGGGGAAATGCTTTCAGTTTTTCACCACTGAGAATGATGTTTGCTGTGGGTTTGTCATATATGGCCTTTATTATGTTGAGATAGGTTCCCTCAATGCCCATTTTCTGGAGCTTTTACCATAAATGGGTGTTGAATTTTGTCAAAAGCTTTTTCTGCCTCTATTGAGATGATCATATGATATTTGTTCTTCAATTTGTTAATATGGTTTTTATCACACTGATTCATTTACATATATTGAAGAATCCTTGCATCCCTGGGATAAATCCCACTTGATCATGGTGTATGATCCATTTAACGTGTTGTTGGATTCTGTTTGCTAGTATTTTGTTGAGGATTTTTGCATCTATATTCATCAGGGATACTGGTCTGTAATTTTCTTTTTTTTGTAGTATCTTTGTCTGGTTTTGGTATCAGGGTGATGGTGCCCTCATAGAATGAGTTTGGGAGTGTTCCTTCCTCCACAGTTTTTTGGAAGAGTTTGAGAAGGGTGGGTGTTAGCTATTCTCTAAATGTTTGATAGAATTCACCTGTGAAGCCATCTGGTCCTGGACTTCTGTTTGTTGGAAGATTTTTAATCACAGTTTCAATTTCATTACTTGTGATTGGTCTGCTCATATTTCCTATTTCTTCTTCGTTCAGTCTCGGAAGGATGTGCATTTCTAAGAATTTGTCCATTTCTTCCAGGTTGTCCATTTCATTGGCATAGAGTTGCTTGTAGTAGTCTCTTAGGATGCTTTGTATTTCTGCCGTGCCTTCTCCTTTTTCTCCCTTTTCATTTCTAATTTTATTAATTTGAGTCCTCTCCCTCTTTTTCTTGATGAGTCTGGCTAATGGTTTATCAATTTTGTTTATTTTCTCAAAGAACCAGCTTTTAGTTGTATTGATCCTTGCTATTGTTTTCTTTGTTTCTATTTCATTTATTTCCGCTCTGATCTTTATGATTTCTTTCCTTCTGCTAACTTTGGGTTTTGTTTGTTCTTCTTTCTCTAGTTCCTTTAGGTGTAAGGTTAGATTGTTTATTTGAGATTTTTCTTGTTTCTTGAGGTAGGCTTGTATAGCTATAAACTTCCCTCTTACAACTGCTTTTGCTGCATCCCATAGGTTTTGGATCGTCGTGTTTTCATTGTCATTTGTCTCTAGGTATTTTTTGATTTCCTCTTTGATTTTTTCAGTGGTCTCTTGGTTATTTAGTAACGTATTGTTTAGCCTCCATGTGTTTGTGTTTTTTACGTTTTTTTCCCCTGTGATTCATTTCTAATCTCATAGCATTGTGCTCAGAAAAGATACTTGATATGATTTCAATTTTCTTAAATTTACTGTGGCTTGATTTGTGACCCAAGACGTGATCTATCCTGGAGAATGTTCCATGAGCACTTGAGAAGAAAGTGTAATCTGCTGTTTTGGGATGGAATGTCCTATAAACATCAATTAAATCTATCTGGTCTAGTGTGTCATTTAAAGCTTCTGTTTCCTTATTTTCATTTTGGATGATTTATCCATTGGTGTAAGTGAGGTGTTAAAGTCCCCCACTATTACTGTGTTACTGTCGATTTCCTCTTTTAGAGCTGTTAGCAGTTGCCGTATGTATTGAGGTGCCCCTATGTTGGGTGCATATATATTTATAATTGTTATATCTTCTTCTTGGATTGATCCCTTGATCATTATGTAGTGTCCTCCCATGTCTCTTGTAACAATCTTTATTTTAAAGTCTATTTTATCTGATATGAGTATTGCTACTCCAGCTTTCTTTTGATTTCCATTTGCATGGAATATCTTTTTCCATCCCCTCACTTTCAGTCTGTATGTGTCCCTACATCTGAAGTGGGTCTCTTGTAGACAGCATATATATGGGTCTTGTTTTTGTAACCATTCATCAAGCCTGTGTCTTTTGGTTGGAACATTTAATCCATTCACGTTTAAGGTAATTATGGATAAGTCTGTTTCTATGACCATTTTCTTAATATTTTTGGGTTTGTTTTTGTAGGTTATTTTCTTTTCTTGTGTTTCCCACTTAGAGGAGTTCCTGTAGCATTTGTTGTAGAGCTGGTTTGGTGGTGCTGAATTCTCTTAGCTTTTGCTTGTCTGTAAAGCTTTTGATTTCTCCATCAAATCTGAATGAGATCCTTGCTGGGTAGAGTAATCTTGGTTGTAGGTTCTTCCCTTTCATCACTTTAAGTATATCATGCCACTCCCTTCTGGCTTGTAGAGTTTCTGCTGAGAAATCAGCTGTTAACCTTATGGGAGTTCCCTTGTATGTTATTTGTCCTTTTTCCTTTGCTGCTTTCAATAATTTTTCTTTGTCTTTAATTTTTGCCAATTTGATTACTATGTGTCTTGGCATGTTTCTCCTTGGGTTTATTCTGTATGGGACTCTCTGCACTTCCTGGACTTGGGTGGCTATTTCCTTTCCCATGTTAGGGACGTTTTCGACTATAACCTCTTCAAATATTTTCTCGGGTCCTTTCTCTCTCTCTTCTCCTTCTGGGACCCCTATAAGGCGAATGTCGTTGCGTTTAATGTTGTCCCAGAGGTCTCTTAGGCTGTCTTCATTTCTTTTCATTGTTTTTTCTTTATTCTGTTCCGCAGCAGTGAATTCCACCATTCTGTCTTCCAGGTCACTTATCCGTTCTTCTGCCTCAGTTATTCTGCTATTGATTCCTTCTAGTGTAGTTTTCATTTCAGTTATTGTATTGCTCATCTCTGTTTCTTTGTTCTTTAATTCTTGTAGGTCTTTTTTAAACATTTCTTGCATCTTCTCGATCTTTGCCTGCATTCTTTTTCCGAGGTCCTGGATCATCTTCACTATCATTATTCTGAATTCTTTTTCTGGAAGGTTGCCTATCTCCACTTCATTTAGTTTTTTTTCTGGGGTTTTATCTTGTTCCTTCATCTGGTACATAGCCCTCTGTCTTTTCATCTTGTCTATCTTTCTGTGAATGTGGTTTTTGTTCCACAGGCTGCAGGACTGTAGCTCTTCTTTCTTCTGCTGTCTGCCCTCTGGTGGATGAGGCTATCTAAGAAGCTTGTGCAAGTCCACTCTATGACTTTTGATTGGAGAATTTAATCCATTTACATTTAGAGTGATTACTGATGGGTAAGGATTTACTAATGCCATCTTAGTCATTGTTTTCTAGCTGTTTTGTAGTTCTCTTGTTCCTTAATTCCTCTCTTGTGGCCTTCCTTTGTGAATTGACTATATACTTACCTTTACCAGAGTGTTGTGTATTTTCATATGTTTTCATGTTACTAATTAGTATAATTTTGTTTCAGCCTGAAGAACTCCTTTCAGCATTTCTTGTAAGGCAGGTCTAGTGATGATGAACTCCCTCAGCTTTTGTGTGTCTGGGAAAGTCTTTACCTCTCCTTCATATATGAAGTGCAACTTTACTAGATAGAGTATTATGGCTGGCAGGTTTTTTTTTTTCCCTTTCAGTGCTCTGAATATATCATCCTACTCCTCTGGACTGTATCATTTCTGTTGGGAATTCTACTGATAGCTTTATGTGAATTCCCTTATAAGTTATAATCCTTTTCTCTTGCTGCTTTTAAGATGCTCACTTTGTCTTTTATATTTGACAGTTTTATCATGTGTCTGTTGAGCCATACCCTGTATGCATGCAAGCCCTGTACTTGCCCAGCCTCAAGACGGAAGAAAGAGCCCAGAGTCAGCAACAGAGACATCAATAGTTTAATGGGATTAAACAGGGACCTCACATGTCTGAAGCAAGGTCCTGGAGTGACAGCCCACTGTGTGCAGCAGACAGTGGGCAAGACATGGCAGTGGTCTTCACTACCAGGGGGAGAGGAAGGTTACCAGTTATAGGGGGAATTGATGTCAGGTTGGCTCATCAGTTACCAGGGAATGAGCAGAGGAGCACGCCCCTTACTGCCCCTTTGATAAGCTATCATGGTGGAGATGTTCTGATCTAAAGATTAGAACAATCACTAGATGGGGAGGGGGGAGGGGGTACAAGTATATAGGCATTTACTGATTAGGCTCTATGATTAAGAGGGAAGGTCAGTTATGTGAGTAGGGTGTAGGTGAAGCAGGGACTGGTTGAGCAGGCGATGTACAGAGAGCAAGAGAACAGCCATCTTAGGTGGCCTGATAATACAGTGTCTTGGAGAGAATGGCTTTAAGTTGAGTTTGTTTGGTAACCTATGAGCTTCACAAACTTAGATATCCAAATATCTCCCCAGATTTGGGAAGTTCTCAGCTCTTATTAATTAATTTATTTATTTTTTCATCTTTATTGGAATATAATTGCTTTACAGTGTTGTGTTAGTTTCTACTGTACAACAAAGTGAATCAGCTATACATATACATATATCCCCATATCTTGTAGCTCACTGAGCTTCCTTAAAACAGCTAATTTGAAGTCTTTGTTGGATAAATCACAGATCTCCATGTTTTCTGGGATCCAATACTGGAAGACTGTTGTGATCTTTTGATGCTGTCATGATTCCTTGAGTTTTCATGTTCCTTGATGTTTTGCATTGCTGTCCTCACATTTGAAATAGCAGTCACCTCCTCCGAACTTTACTAACTGCCTTCAGGAGAGAAAAACCTTCCAACGGCTCTGGTAGGGATGCTGGGATTTTCTCAGATCTTCTATGGATACACCAGCTCCTTGCTTTCTCCCTCTGTGGCAAAATTCTCAAGCTTGTATGCCTTCTCTTGATCCTCCAACACACCAGGCCGAAAGCTGACAGCCTCCATTTTGTTTTCCCAAGGGTGGCAATAAAGCTCATTTGTGGTCTCTCCCTTGCCCACAGATTCTAGCTGGCTTTCTACACATGCTTACTGGCCATTTGCCAAAACTCGCTCACTGCCACTGGGAGCATGCACAGGGAACTGGCCACAGGGTGGAAGCATGTGTGAATGAGGCATGTGGAGCGATGGGAGTGCCCTTGGGCCAGTTGGGAGGATCCACAGGTGAGGCTTCCCCAGTGACTTGTGGGTGGAGTCTGTAATGTAGTTAGTAAGATCCTCATCCCTTTAATGCCCTCTGAGAGTCCTATCTGCTGCTTTCCCAGACTCTTCCTTCCCCTAGGTCATGTAGATCATGATTCAATACTCTGGTTGAGGCAGGAGAGAAATGGGAAAAGCCAGGTGTATACAGTTGGAGAAGCCAGGTGTTCACTCACACGCTCTTACTTTCTCCCACAGGGGCAATCACCAGCCAGGAAAATCTCTCTTGAACCTGAGTTCTGCTGCCCTGGGGTAGGGGTGATGCAGGTTAAGTCAAAGTGTTTCTCTCACCCTCTCTAATGCATCAAAGCTTGTACTTTTTTTCCTCCAATGGTGTGTTGGAATATAGATTCATAAAGGATATTGGTCTGTAGTTTTCTTTTCTTGTGATGTCTGCATATGGCTTTGGTATCAGGGTGATACTGGCTTCAAAGAATGAATGAATCGGGAAGTATTCACTCCTCTTCTAATTTTTGAAAGAGTTTGAGAAACATTCATGTTGATTCTTTTTTAAATGTTTGGTAGTAACACCAGTGAAGCCATCTGGTCCTGGGCTGTTCTTTGCCAGATGTGTTTTGATTACTGGTTCAACCTTTTCACTTGTTATAGGTCTATTCAGATTTTCAATTTCTTCTTGAATCAGTTATTTTGTTTCTAGCTAGGTATACAGTATTATTCAAGTCTTCTATATCCTTTGTTTATCTTTCATCTGTATAGTCTACCCATCATTGAAAGTGGGTGTTAAAGTCTCCAACTATTAATATTAAAATGTCTATTATTCCCCTTAATTCTGCCCAGTTTTTGCTTCACATATTTCATGGACCCATAATTAGGTGTACATGTGTTTACAGCTGTTATATCTTCTTTGCGGATTGACCCTTTTATAATTATACAATGCCTCTCTTTGTCTCTTGTAATAATCTTTGTCCTAAAGTCTATGTTGTCTCATATTGTATAGCTATTCTAGTTCTCTTTTGGTCACTGTTTACATCTTTCACTTTCAACCTACTTCTGTCTCTGGATCTAAAGTGAGTCTCATCATATATTTGGACTATACTGTTTTTAAATCCATTCTGCCAATCTCTGCCTTTTAACTGGAGAGTTTAATTCATTTACATTTAATGTAATTACTGATAAGGAAGGACTTCTGCAATTTTTCTATGTATTATCTGTATGTCTTGTACCTTCTTTGTTCCACAATGTCTCCATTAATACCTTCTTTTGTGTTAGATATCTCCTACTGTACCCTTTTGATTTCCTTCTTATTTCTTTAACTATGTAAGTTTTAGTTATTTTCTTAGTGGTTGCCCTGGGGAATTACAATTAACATCTTAATTGAAAACAATATATTTGAAATTAATACCAACTCAATTTCAATAGCATACATAAACTTTGTTCCTATATAACTATATTCCCCCAGTGTTGTTATTGTCACATGAAGAGTCACAAAAATCATGAATGTGAAAATATCGTGTAAACCATCAACATAATATATAGATATTATTATTGTAGTACTTGGTCAGGTTAAGAGGCTTCAGTGCGGGCTTCCCTGGCGGCGCAGTGGTTGAGAGTCCGCCTGCTGATGCAGGGGACACGGGTTCGTGCCCCGGTCTGGGAAGATCCCACATGCCGCAGAGCGGCTAGGCCCGTGAGCCATGGCCGCTGAGCCTGCGCGTCCGGAGCCTGTGCTCCGCAAGGGGAGAGGCCACAACAGTGAGAGGCCCGCCTACCGCAAAAAAAAAAAAAAAAAAAAAAAAAAAAAAAAAAAGAGGCTTCAGTGCAGTAAACTTGATAATGTTCCTAAGATTTAAGAGCTCAAACAATACCTTTGCTAAAAAATAGAGGAAGTAACTACTACTCCCACCTTTGTGCACATCCATTTCTATATTCCCAAACCCTCACACACTGCCTGGCACATAGTGGATATATTCAATAAATTTCTTATAAGTGAATAAAAATATATACAGAAATGCCTATGACATCCTTAAGGAAAGGAAAGAAAACTTCATCATTTATTAGGAATCTATTATCTGTCAGGCACTGTGTGTTTTAAATATACTGTACCTCATTTAATCCATATAGAAACCCTATAAATCAGCATCCTCAATTTACAGACAAAGAACTGAAGGAAGTGATTTTTCCAGGTCACACAGCTGAAGCCAAAGTTTAAATCTGTATCTCCAAGACTCTAAGGCCTGTGCTCTTTCTACCACAGCATACTGATCTTACATTCTACTCTACTCTGCCACAGAATAGACCCAGCACGTCTAGAGAAGTTCTCTCTTCCAAACACATAATGAAGTCATAAACAAGAGACAGCAGCATTGTCTGAAAGGCAACTAGCTTAAAATTTCCACTGCCAAGGGACCAGATGGTTTCTGGGATTTCTAGTTAAGCTAAAAATACCCACCACCACAATGCATCTGACTTACAAACAAAGAAAAGGAGGAGCAGCCAGTATAAACATGCAGCTGGAAAGCTAGAAGATTTAATGCTTATAAAGCACTGCTTAAAGGGTTTTCAAATGGTATTACATGATATAAAACATTAGATAGCTCATGTTATTAATTGCTCACTCATCACTCTCTCTGTCTCTCACATACCCATACCACATTAGTTTTTTAATCAAACTCTCAGGTCTGGCAGAGTTGAGTTCCACCAAGAAGCTGAAGGTCAGAGAGGATCCTCCTCCCAGCCCCTAGCCTGGGTGTGTGAGGCCTCCCACCACCACACACGTACTTGAATAAAAGCAGTAGCTTCCTTAGGCCTAGCTGTAGCTGCCACGCACCCAGAAATGGGTAAAATTTTGTTACAATCCTTCCCTTGTATATTTATTGTTGGGTTATCTGCCTTGTGTATACTAGCATTCTTTCTATTTTTTTTTTTTTTAACTAACTAACTAACTAACTTATTTATTTATTTATGGCTGCATTGGGTCTTCGTTTCGGTGCATGGGCTTCTTATTGCGGTGGCTTCTCTTGTTGCGAAGCATGGGCCCTAGGCGGGCGGGCTTCGGTAGTTGTGGCACACGGGCTTCAGTACTTGTGGCTCACGGGCTCTAGAGCACAGGCTCGGTAGTTGTGGCGCACAGGCTTAGTTACTCTGCGGCATGTGGGATCTTCCTGGACCAGGGCTTGAACCCATGTCCGCTGCATTGGCCAGGGGATTCTTAACCACTGCGCCACCAGGGAAGTCCCTCTTTCTTTTTTTAAAGTGTAAAATTTAATGGTTTTTAGTATATTCACAGAGTTATTTAACCATCACCACAATTTTAAAACATTTCCATCACCTCATAAAGAAACCTCATACCCTTTAGCTATTACTCCTAAACCCCGCCTTCTCCTCCAGCCCTAAGCAACCACTGATCTACTTTGTCTCTACATATTTGCCTATTCTGGACATGCACTAGTATTTGTTTGCTGATGGATAGGAACATTGTTTCCACAGCTGTATTTCAAAAGGCCTAGAGTAATGCAAAAGGATTTGAGTCCCCTCAAACAACAGGATAACTGGACAGCTTCTTACCCACCTCTATACAATCTTGTATTTTTTTAGAACAAGGCGGTATAAATTATTTAAACAAACAGAAGGAAGGAAGCTTTCTGTTGTAAAGGTAGATAATTTCAAGACAAAGAGCTAAGCACAGAGCTTTCTGTCACAGGGTTCTGACAATGGTTTGCTAGAAAGAGCACAGGTTTGGAGTCAAGAGAGACCTGAGTTCCAATTCCATCTCTGTCACTCTACTCAGGTGAGAAGTTCTGGGGTGAGTTACTTAACCTCTTTGAACTGCATTTTCCTTAGCTGAAAAATGAGAATGTTATAAATCTTATAGGATTAATGTAAGAACTAAAGGAAACGAGGTATGTAAAGTACTGAACATGGCAGGAAGCCCTGGGGAAAAGCTAGTTCCCTGATGCTACCCATCACCATCCTGCCAGACTCCTCTGAAAACCACCAGTATATTTCTACTTTAGTATGGCAGAGAGATTACTGACACCTCTAAAACCTGCTCCTTAAATTCCACATCACTTCTCCTTAAGCTATCTTCCTTTTCCATCCATACTCCATACTTTTAACAAGATTTGTCCTCTTAACCAGCTCATCCACTTGATTTGCTTCTATTCTTTTATCCCTCCCCCAACACACACACACACATGCGCGCGCACACACACACACACACACACACACACACACGACCTGCCCCAGGCCATCATCAAGCCTTGTGGTTTCTTTTAAATCACTACCTCATTTTTCTCTCATAGTCTCCTTTCCCTCATGATTACTGTTTGGACTATTCCCCACACATAACTTGCTAAGTCTAATCCTGAGATTTTTACAGAACTCACTAACTGCCCTTACCCTTTCCTTTTCATGCCCTGGTCACATTTCCTCCACCTTTTAAAACCCTGCTCTAAGCCACTTCTAGACACTTCAGTTTTAGAGGTGAAAAGAATCTTAAGAAATCATTCAGGGAAATCCCCTGCCCAGCAATAGGTAGGGCATAACAACTTGCATTTTACATAAATGATACAGAAGGAGGTCAACTGATTTTACTCAAGCTCATACCACTACTTCCCTAAAACTCCCTAGACTGGCTTCTCCACCCTCACCTCTCTGGTTTGCCTCCTTTTATCAATTCTAAAGCTAGCCCTCCAGGGCTTCCCTGGTGGCACAGTGGTTAAGAATCTGCCTGCCAATGCAGGAGACACAGGTTCAAGCCCTGGTCCAGTAAGATCGCACATGCTGCGGAGCAACTAAGCCCGTGCGCCACAACTACTGAGCCTGTGCTCTAGAGCCCGCGAGCCACAATTACTGAAGCCCGCGTGCCTAGAGCCCACGCTCCACAACAGGAGAACCCACCGCGATGAGAAGTCTGTGTACCACAAGGAAGAGTAGCCCCCACTCGCTGCAACTAGAGAAAGCCCGTGCACAGCAACGAAGACCCAACACAGCCAAAAATAAAATAAATTAATTAAAAAATAATAAAGCTAGTCCTCCAGTATCACATCATTTATGTGTCTGGTATCTGTCTGCTGAAAGCATCTATATTTTCATTCGTTCATTTTAAAAAAGAGGAACAAGTCTGCATATTTTAATTCACTCCAACACTGGCTGGGCATGCAGTTAATATGACTGAGTCTGCAGTCAGTCTCTGTCTCTATCTCTCCTTATACACACACCTTAGAGGAAGCACAGACACTTCAGGTCTCTTTGGCTGCACCCCACTCTGAACCACAGACTCAGGCTTAAAGTATTTGGACATTAGAAAACAAAATAATGTAGTTAATTTCTACTTAATTAAGGCTTAATTATTACTCAGTGTAACACAGATTTTTCTTTTACAGAATCTATAAAAAGGATCCTCATAAGCTACTGCTAATGTATTAAAGAGCTAAAGGCAACTTTATAGTATAAAAGTTTTATCAGTGTGGTCATTAGACTCCCCCTAAATCCCATATTAATCCAATGGAATCTAGTCTAAACAACAGCCACCAGACAATCTGTTTCCTCCACAGCTCCCAGAGTACTCCCTCCTAGAGACTCTGCAAGTTTGACAACTCTGAAAAAGCCCCCTTTAACCTACCCAAGGGCACAAGACCTATCTCATTAAACAATCCACAAGTATTTACTGAGCCTCTACTATGTGCCAGGCACTGTACTAAGTACTGTAAATACAATGGTAAACAAGATTTTTGTCCCTGCTTGCAAAGGATTTAAAGCCTAGTGGGAAAATGGGCAGAGGCAGCATAGGGATCTATAAGAAAGTCATGGGGGACAAAAGGGTATAGTGGAAAGAGCCAAGAAATCTCAGTTCTAACTCACTGTCCTACTACTCTAGCAGTCTAAGATTTGGCAAGCCATGGTCTCTCGCTGAGCTTTAGTCTTCTCACCCATAAAACAAAGGAATTAGATAAAACAGTATTTAAGACCCTTTTCAGTTCTGAGAGTTCTAAAAGAAGATAACAAAATAGCAGCAGCTATACTCACTGAAGGCTTATCATATGCCAGTAATCTCACTAGGCACCATTTACTTAAGATACAGTTTTATACAGAATGGCAGTACTGGCATTACTGCATCACTTTCTTTTCTTCATTTTTTAAACTGGAAGGAGGATAGATGGTTTGATTATATTTCTTTTTATGGTTATACTCTATTCCCAAGAAGAATTTTAAGTGACTTACAGTAAAAATGCATAAAGAATGAGCGTTAATAGAGAATAAAGACCACATTAAGTAATAAATATGAGAAGAGTATACCAAAAATTATTTCTTTAATTATATGCCATGTTGGAAGGCCATGATGACTGAATTGAAAACTCTGTCTTAATTCTAAACTTCCTGACAGCCAAAGCAAAGAGGAAAACACAAATGAACGTGTAGCTCTTAGAAAAGACACTAGCTCAACAGAGAAAGTTTTTCCAGACTGAGCTTTTAGAATAACTTGCAACCACGTTTTTTGTTTGATTCTTCTAGTGGTGAAGAGGGCATGAGGAATGAAGGGAAATAAATTTAAACAAATAAACAAACCAGCTTTTCAGATATTTAAAATAAAAGCCTAACTTTATAATTATATATCTTATGGTTCAAGTAATTCTTTTCAATTCACATATATTTTATAATTTACTTAGAAATGACCTTGGGTTAACTATTACTCTATCTGCCTATTTGGAAGAAGTTTCATTTTCAAAGGGCTATAGAACTTTATTAATAGTGCTGCAAAACATTCTTTGCTTTGAATGTTTCAAATGAAAATAGACTGAGCTACTGGCAAGACTCGGCCAGAATCTATTGATGGATTCCTTCCAAAATAACCATCCTATCAGGACTACTCACTCTTAACTCCATGCTTTTGGGCTTAAGAAAGAAAAGTTTATAAAGTGGATAAGTAAAATAAATGCAGATTAATTTGATTTAAATACAGATGTAAAAAACTTTAAAGCTTTTACAGATGAACTCTCTTTAGGAAACAAACTTGCAGAGAAAAACCTATTCTTCTGTTATTGCTTAACAGACAGAAAAAAATGCATTTGAAATATCCCAAAACTGTTAACAATGCTAATTCTTTTTTTCTTGTGGTAAAATATATATAAGATGAAAGTTACCATTTTAACCATTTTAAGTTTACAGGCACATCGCTATGTAACCATCACCATGCTAATTCTTTTTTAATATATCCATATGCCTCATCTCATTGTCAGCACTAACAACTTCATATTGTTTTCCTAAATATCATTTAGAATTGAAACTTAATATTTTCTTAACTAAGAAGTAAAACATGTTGACTAAATAAGAGATGCAATTCACAGTATTACCATAATAAATTTTCCAACCTAAAGTTTCCATGACATCAGCAAACTATTTCCTAAAAAGATAACTCTACCAACCAAATCCAATTAATTTTTTTAAAAACTGTACTAATAACTGAACTCAGCCCACAACCTTGGGTATTTGGAAAAAATAAATGCTGAAATCCATAAATGTATAATACTGATTGCAACATTTCTTAACAATAACATGTTAAGTAAATATTTTCCTATAAATTAATCCCATTGTGACTCAACGATACATACTAAGGGCAAGGATGGGCCAAGGAGCAGGAAAAGAAGATATACCACACATATTCCAGAGCCACACATAATCAAAAGCACACCCCTCTGTATAGACTTTACATTTTGCCCTTTAGAGAAGAATTTTCTAAGTTCCTTGGTAGGCATTTCTAAGTAACAACATATTAACCTTCTACCCACTTTAAAAGAATGAATTACAGGGGTAGAGACTGGAATTGGTAATAAGTAGTTCACCTATCCAGTGTCCACTCCAATTAACTGGGTAGTAACACTCCAATTAATTTGGCCTTGGCATCATATTTGGGTTTTAATAAAATTTTCCTTTTTCCCAAGTAGTTTCAAATGAAGAGATATTAATTAACTAATCACAGACTGCCTAAAGCAACATTTATTTGTTTCAAGGGATATTTATTGTGACTTGATTGGAATTAATATGATCTTTTTCTCTTTTCAGTAGATCCCTCTAATAATCATTAAGATACACCCGCTATAAAAGGGGAAAAATCCACATACACATTCAGAAGCTGACGATTCTTAGTCAAGCAATCTTGAATTTTTTAACTTTAACTTTAACAGGGCATCTATAGTTCAAGCTCATATGTACAAAGCAAGAGTTTCATCATCACCATAAATGGTTAAGTACACTGGCTTACATCTTACGTATTGGGTTCTCATTTCATCAGTCAAGCTACAGTGGCTACAATCCAGTGGCTCTTCAACAAATGTCAAATGAGTGAATAAACTGTTTAGGAAAGGGCCTTCCTGGAAGGAGTTACCATCACCCAGAGAAGGGGAGGCATTTAAGAGAAGGAGAGGTTTAGCGAATTTTACTCACAGAAATAACAGGAAATGCTCAATATTCTGTAATAACCTATATGGGAAAAGAATCTCAAAAAGAACGAATATATGTATATGTATAACTGAATCACTTTGCTGTACACCTGAAACTAACACAACATTGTAAATCAACTATACTCCAATAAAATTTAAAAAAGAAAAAGAAAACAGGAAAATCAGAACATATACCAAAAGGATTCAGATATAAAAACAACAGGGTTCACAGTAGTATGAACTTTATAACATTCTTAAACTTGGTAGATTTTTTGGGTCATATTTATTAGTGAGTAGCAATAAAAAAGCCTTAAGATATAAAGGGTCCAGGTATATGTCCATAGGAACAGCAAGAGAGATACACTTCATAGTGCTGTGAGAAGGAGAAGAACCCTAGAAATAAGGGTGAGCAATGCCAGCTTTAAATCAAAAAAGACAACAAAATGGGGTAAAGACTGTGTCTTTTTATATTAAAAGAGAGGGCATGGCACGTAGTACCTACTGTCTGTTGAATAAATGATTCCTTCCAGCCTTCCTCCCTTCTTTCATTTCTTTTTCCCTTCCTTTCCCTCCTGCTATCTATCTACCTACCTACCTATCTATCCATCCATCTATCCATCCTTCTTTCCTTGCTTCCACCAAGCCCTTCATTATTCTTCCATCACCCAACATTCATCCAATTCCTCCTTCCTTTCCTCCCCAGGACCTGCAAAGTCTAAAGGAACAAGAAATGCCTTGACAAAGGTCTTAAAAACTTTTTAGTTTGCCCTCTTGAAACCTATCAATATATATTTTAGTTCCAGGCATTCAAAATAAATCAACTCTGGCCTCAAGTTCCTATTAAGAGGAAAAAAGTCCACAAAGAAAATCCATGGATATTGTCTTCAATATCAATGGTTGTTGAAGAAGGCTTTGTTGTTTCCTCCCAGAAAAGAAAGTTCAACTCTGCCGCAGAGCAATTAGTACAATCTTACCCTGAGGATACCCGAAATGGGTAAAATTTACTTTTCTTTAAAATTTCAGGTCAGCCCCTTATTCCTAACCCATATTTGAAAACCAGTTCCCCCATTTTCCCCCACTCCCACCTCCCCCAAAGTAGCTACAACATACACCTTAAAGCTCCCCCAGTCCCTTTTGTCTCATATCCCAAAATGAAAGAACCCTGACTGAATTCAGTATCAGTCTCTTACCCTGCCAGGAAAGATAAGGAGTAGGAGTTGTTCTTGGAAACAAATGCCGAGCGGTGTGTCTGTATCATCTTGCCTCGAGAAGGTTCTTCATTCTCTGAATCTGAGAGACGTGCAGGACACTGGCAGGAGACAAGGGAGACAACACTGTCCATTTGGGGTTCCCATGGAATCTCCCAAAGCTATTCTTCAAATCTCTCTTTCTATTACATGTTCTCTCTGAGTTCCAATCTATGTTTCCAACTGCCTCTTGGGATCCCAATCTGGATATCCCAAATGCAGCTCAAACTTAATATATCCAAAATCAAACTCAATATTTCTCTTCTCTAAGTCCCCCTACCAACCCAGTTAGAAGCTTCAATGTCACCCATGACTCTTTCCTTTCCTTTCTTCAAAGTCATAATAACACTGTATAGAGGTTTTGAGTACCCCAACACATCCAAATATTTTATTTCATCTACTCTTTAACCTACCCCACTAAGAAGGGATTATTACCTTTTACAGATGGCAAACTGAGGCTCAGAGTAGTTCATCTGCCTAGGATTGTAGAGTTAATAAGTAGTTAACGTTGGCACTGTGATCCAGAGCATCTGTCTCCAAACTGCCTCCACGTCATTTCTACTTTGCTCCATTCTGCTCCTCTAATGTCTTTCAGATCTAACTCTTCTCATGAATACTCATTGTCACTGTCTTTCCTTAGATTCTCATCATCTTCTGCCTCGACTACTGCAATAATCTACTTACAGGTCTTGCTCTCTCCAGCCTTTCTTCCCTCCAATCCCCTCCATATTATCAAACACACAGACAGAATCCCATCACTCCCCTGCTTAACCTTTGGTGACTTCAGGATAAAGTCTAAATACCTCAGCATGATCCAATAACCTTCAGAAACTAGATCCAATCTTCCTCCAAGTTTTTCTCCCACCAGTTCCAACACAGGGAACTCCTTGAGCTCTACTGCAATCATACTACTTTCTAGTCTCCACATGTACCATCATAGTCTTTCAAAACTCCTATTCTTTTGCACATGCTCTTAGTCTCTTTGCCTAAGATTCTCCTTCCACATTCTCTGCCTATAAAATACTCACTGGCCTTTCAGAGGCATCTTAAATGTCACTTTTGCTTCCAAATACCCTTAGATCAGCTTTTTCCATCTTGCTGACACTCATTCATTTACCTTCATTTTATTTTAGAATCTCTTTTTGAGTCTTTAAATTTACATTCAAAGTTTCTTTTACGTGTGTCTTTTGCATACACATATGAGGATTTGCTCATGATTCAGTACGAGTGTCTTCTTTATAGGGGGAGCAACTAATCACACTGAACTGTAGCTTCTTATTTAGGAGTCTGATTTCTGCTGTAGACAACAGACTCTTTGAGAGCAAGTGACCACCTTTTCTTTAAAACTTCTGATACCATTATATAGTACGTAAACAAAAAAAGTCTAATAATCTAATGATTAACCAGTTTTCTAATGATTAAATGACTATCAAAGTTAGAGTTGTAGACAGAGGCATGCAAGGCATCTTATGGCTCAGAGCACCCTGTATTCCTTAAATGCTTTGTTATTCTCTAGGTTGACAGGCACATTCATACAACAGGCTATGTTTTCAACAGCCTTTAAGAAACAGTTGAAAGATTACAATTTACAGAGAAGCTTTTCAATTCTGTAGGGTATCTATCACTCCTTAAAGAACCCTGTTGTACAAACTATTCACTGGAGAAACTTTAATAGCACTAACCCATTACAAATTTATTGGAAAGAAAGAAAAAGTTTTGACATCAACAGACTCAACAGGGGATAAATAATGACAATTGTTTTTAGGTGTTTCTGAATAATCAATTCGGTACCAAATAAAAGAATGTTCAAATTCCAGCTCTATTACTTAGCTATCACTGTCACTATAGGTTAGTTGCTTTACCTTTCTGAGCCTCAGTTTCTCATCTATAAAATTAAAAATGATCTGTCTACTACGTATATTGTGATAAACCATTAAAAACACAGTGCATTAGCTCACAAGTAGTAAGTGCTCAACAAAAGATAGATTTTATTTATATCAATCTTAATACTATTAATCTTTTAAGAAAAAACTCTGGTATTACAATAGGTATATGCCAGGTTCCTTTTAATTGTTGAAAATAAATTTACATTATTATAAATAAATAATTATATAAACAGAAGGTGCCCTGACCCCCAATCCCTCTATATTTCTACCCTCACAAAACCTAGAGCCATAAGATAGGAAAATATTTACCTCTCATCTTTAACTTTGGATAAAAACAAGCATATAGGACTATCGATTCCTAAAATGGAAATCTCTAAAATGATATTTTTTTAAATGTTGTGCCTAAAAAAAAATTAAAAGAATGATAATACCCAGGGTTGGCAAGGGTGTAAGGAAATTAGTTTAGTACATTTGTTTACTATTGTTTAATACAAACTTTAAAGTTCAAAGTTTAATACAAACTTAATGGAGGTCAACTGAATAATAAGTACCAAAGAGTCTTAAAAAGTACACTCCCTTTGATCTGACCATTCCACTTCTAGTAATTTATAAGGAACTAATGAGACATGTGGATTTCATCACAGCAGTGGTTTAAGACAGCAAAATATCAACAGATTAATTAACTGGATAAATTCTATAGTAAAGAATAACTAGCAGACCACTAAATGATATGGGATTCTTTATTTACATGGAAAGACATCCAGGACTTATAATTTATTAAAGAAGGTTATAAAACAGTATGTATACTGGGTTACATTTTCTGAAAAGAAAAACAATATATTTTATACACACATACACACACACACACACACACACACATACACACACACAAACACACTTAGAAATGAAGTCTGGAAGGATATTCACCAAAATGTTTATAGCAGTTATCTCTAGGTTATGGGATGACAAGCAATTTTTCACTTTCAACTTTATAATCTTTGGTATGACTATAATTGTTACACCAAATTGTTTTCCAACAATTTGCACTATTGTCGGTATTAACTGCATCATAACAAATTGTAATAAATTAAACATCGTGCCTATTTTATTTTCTTTCTGAACAAATAACTGTTTCTAGAATAAGCACTTTTCTTCCTCTATTTGGATTCAACTTGATAAACACGTATCAAACACTTGTGATGTGCAAGGTACTATGGGAGATTTAAAAAACAGTAAGACACACAAACAACCATAATGTAAGGAAGAATGAAATAAGTCCTATAAAAGTTACAAAGTGAGGAGAGGAAAGTTGAAGTGAATGGATGATGGGAGTGGAGAAAAAGTGAGGAATCCCTATAGGTTCCAGGAAGGTGACAGCTTTTGAACTGGACATGGAAAGATAAATAGCCTTTCAACAGGTAAGGTCAGTGTCATTTCAATGAGATGAAATGCAAGAGCAAGGATTCTCAGGAGGGAAAGCATAGATTATACATTTGGGGGAAAGCAAACAGCTCTGTTCCCTGGAGTTCTCGGATGTAAGCAAAAATGGAAAGATAAGCTAGAATAATACTAAGGACCTGAATGTTGGGGTGAAGAGTTCTCATTTAATTCCACAGGAAATGGGGAGCCACTGAGGTTTTTAGAGCAGGAGGGTGAAATGATCAGTCCAGCTCTAATCATAATACTCTCTCTATAAAATATAATCCTTCAGCTGGCTTTTCACTGAGACCACTTGAGCTTCTTTTCAGTCCCAATATGAACGTATCCTTGGCTAAACTAAATGAAATTATTTGTTCAACACCAAAATTTCTTAAGACATATTTAAAGTAAAATTGTAAAAGTCCTCAAAAATATAAAATATAAAAGCAAACAGAAAAAAGGTAAAATCACAAAAATCTAAAACTTAAAGTGTTCATAGATCTGATTTTATTCAATGTACAGGAAATTTTGCAAAATTGGCCATTGCCAATCAGGATTGGTACTTCCTGATTCCTTTTAAGATTAAATTTCAGGTTGATGTAATTAATTTCTACTTCAAAGGTTATAGTGGCAAAAGAAAAAATAATTAGAGCAATTTCCCATCCTTGTTATGAATTAATACTAAAGATCATTTCTTGGAGGAAACCTAGATCTGGCAAGGCCAAAAACAATAGGTTCTTTCTATCAAAAGGACTATAGTAAAGAGTAAGCTCTCTTTGTCAAAACTGGTTTGTCCTAAAAAGAAATGTCTTTCTGGGCTGTTTTCCCTGAGGACACTAATGGACAGTCCTGTGGGGTGAAGAGGCAGAGTTTGCGGTCTTTAGAGACTACAGACAACAGTTGGGGCTATTAGTCAGAAGACATACTATATGCACAAGACTATCATATATTTTATTCTTGCCTTCCTAGATAAACTGTATTCTCTCCAAAAGCAGTCTTTTTCCTTTTGTAGTTCCCAATGAACAGAGCATTGAGAGTACATAAGCATTTCATATTTGTTAAACTGAATCTTTTAGAAGGTTGGAATGCAAATGGTTGTTTTGAAAAATAATTAAATAGTAACAATTATTATTATTATAACTGGGGTAAAAAAGCCCCACATATACATTGACAGTCAGCAAATACTATCAATCCAAGAAAGCTTAAGTAATCTCAAATTCTGAAGTTCAGGAAAAATGCCTTTGCAAAGAGTAAGCCTACAGCACAGAGAAATTAAGTAACCTGGCCAAAGTTGTACAATCTGTTACAATGCTGGGACCTGTTTAACAGGCAGACTTCAGGTCTAGAGACATTTTTTCCCTCTATTCTGGTATGTGGTCTATCTTTATATATAGTAAAGCTTTATTAAATCCACCTAATTAAAAATATAGCCTGAAATACTAACAAGCCTGAATTACAAAACATTTTAATAGATATGACTCTAAAGGTATGCTAAGTACATATAGCAAGTAATACAAGATGTCTAATCCAATATGAATTACTAAAGAAAAAAAAAACAATTGTAATCATCCATTTGAGCCGTAATCAGTGGATCCTCCAAAAGTGCTTTCTTGTATTAGCTAACTATACCATTTACAACATTTTCCAGTAATTTGCTTGGTAAATAAGTAATGAAAAAAAATTCAGGCAAGATTTGGCCCAATTAGAAGTATAATTAGGTTAAGTTTAAACTAAGTAATCTAATATTGAGGACCTACTTTGTAAATAGAACTGTGCTGTTTGGGGCATTATAAAGAGTAAACGGAAGTAAAATACAAACTATAAGGAAATCTGTATGTGTTTGAGGATATAACACATACAGAACTCAGATGTCAAATAACAACTCATAAATCAAAATGACAATATATGTATAAAACTTACCACAAGTAGTAAACTATACTAGGTTTTTCCTCTCACTCACCTTTTTTCCCCACTGTTCCCCCTTAATCTTTCCACACAAGTCTCACTGTCCCATTCACAAATCATTTTCTCCAGCTCTTCATCTGAATGCTAAGTTCTTCACTACTCTTAAGCAGCACAGTCAATGACTGTTACTGTTCAGCAACAAAGGTTTTTCAGATCCACATCACCTGGGCTAATTGCTGATTTTGAGGCAGGTGTCCATCAAAAAGGTGATCTACTTACACGCTCTAGATTTGTCTTCAGTACTAATGGCTCATCTCTTTTTTTCTGTTCATCCATTTTCCTTTTTCCCATTTCTGTATCCTCTGGTAACAGCCTGTGGATTTGATCTTCAGAGGTTTTCTCCTCTTGTAACTTTTCTTCTCTCAGCTAAAAATACAAATCACACCAAGACAGTAGTTTTAGGCAACTATAGACTTAAAAACATCTTTTATTCAGTAGTCTATCAGAACAAACAGGAAAGTTTTGAGACTATTTTCTTATTTGCTATAAAGCCCTCTTAATTTTTAAGTCTACTTTTACTTGAATTTTGCCAAACATTCCCTTCATGGCTTAAGATTTAACTGCTCTGCATTCTTAAGCAATATGAAATCACAAAGGCTAAGATAATACACATAATCAAAAAATAAGGTTTATTCACTTAGCCAAAAAAGGTGGAACCTAAAAACTTTCCTTACTCCCATAAACCAGATATAACTGCACTGGACCAGGAGAACAGCAAAGATGTAGGCCACAGAGGGCCAGAGAAGTTGGTCTAGGCAAGACAGGTCTTTGGGCCTACTGGAAACAGAAAAAATGGCTTATCACAGTTCCAACGTCCTACAATTTACGTGGATCTTGTGATCCACAGGATAGGTCAAGATACACTGTCTACAAAGAAAGTTAAGGCAGACTAACATGCTCCTCATTTGGGGGAGGTAGCATGGCATTATGACAATAAGATGGGTTTTGGAATTTAAAACCCGGGTTCTAGTGGTTCTGTGACTTATTTAGCAGCTATATGACCTTGGGCGAATGAACCACCATATGCTCACCTACAAAACAGGATAATGCTACTTACTTTGCAGCTATTGTTGTAAGAAATAAATGAGATAATAATATAAAGTATTTACTGTAGTATCTTGCTATATACTTACAGTATATCAAGAGTTCCCTTTCCTAACCTCCCTTTATTCTCTTTTCATTGCCTGGGATTTTAATAAAATTTAAATGACAATGTATATGAAAGCAATTCTAGGCTATTAATATTTTTAATCATACTTATAAAATAAAACTAAAGAATAAGTATTTTTCATTGGCTGTCAACTGGGTTAAAAAGCAAAAACAACAATAACAATTAACAACAATAAAATTTAGTCTTATCTTTCCAATTTCCATAGGTATGATTCCAATAAGCCTGAACTAGTCTTTAACATGCTGGGTCTAATTCAAGAGGTTATGAATATGCAAAGAACACCATAAACAATGTTACATCAGGAGGAGATTCAAATGAAATAATGTACTCCCAACTCTGCCCAAGTCAAACAAGAACACAAGAGGAAGAAAGCTAATCCACAGCTAGGCAGAAAGCAAACTTGAAGTCTATGCTAACTGCCCACATGGAAGATCAATGCCTTTTAATGATCTTAGATCAATGCCTTATAATGATCTTAGATGACTACAGGCTACAAAGGGGCATTTCACTTTTAGAGGATAGAAAGGTGGAGTGGCACACACAAAAAACAGGTTTTAGCATCACATTATCATTTACTGAACAGTATGTGTCAGGTGCGGAGCTAAAGCACTGTTAAATGTTATCTCATCATCTCTACTTTAAAAATTAAAAAACAAAACTAAGGTTTAAAAAAACTATGGCAAATTCACAGAGCCATAGCCTTGGAGCTGGAATTCAAATCTATGTTTACCTCAGTTGTTCTCAACCAAGGATGATTTTGCCTCTCAGGATACATCTGGCAATGTCTGGAGACACTTGGCTGTCACAACTGAGGGGATAAGGTGTGTGGTGCTACTGGCATCTAGTGGGTAGAGGCCAGGAACTGCTACTAAACATCCAAAATGCATAGGATAGCCCCCCAAAATATATACATACACAGACGTTGCTATTTTTAGAAAACTAAATATTAAATTTCCTGTTTTACGTATTTTAGTGTTATTTTGTTTTGTGCTTGTGTTTACATACTATGTTCTCTGGCTTTTCTAGTGTTTTAGAATGCATCCTTCGCTCCTAATAATGTTTATGGCTGCTCTCAAAGTTTTTGACAATGAACTTGTGTGCTGTTGGCAAAACAACCTTCTCATTGCAGTGCTGAGTCTCTGCTAACACAGCATCACCTTAAAGGTAAAATTTTACAAAATTGAAAAACCCATATATACATTTAAATCTTCACATAAATCATGTTGGTGTTTTCTCTGTATTGGGTTCTGCAGATGCTTTTTTTTTTGGTCCCTTTTGATGGTTATTTATAAGGACTTGAGAACTTGGTATCTAGGAAAGAGCTTTTATATTCAGCGAAAATGACTCAGTGTCAGAAAATAGCATATAAACTTGAATAAGAAGTATCAATAGCTGCTGCTTATTGAACTCTTCCATGTTTCGGGCATTAAGTTTTTTATAGAGCTTACCTTATCATTATCATTTTATAGACACAAAAATTAACATTCAGTGGTTATTTCCTGAAGTCAGTGTTTGAATATCGAAGAGCTTAGATTTTAAAGCAAACCACTGGCTTCAAATATCACGGTTTCTCAACCTCAGCACTACTGACGTTTTGGGCTAAATAATTCTTTGTTATGGGTAGCAGGAGTTAAGGATGGAGTAGTATAACAAGGAGAGACAGCGAGCCAATAAAAGTGGTTGGCTTGACAGTTGGCTACAGAAGACAATATGAGAAACTGTATGCAATGCAGCTCAAGACTATCAATCAGAAGTGAGAAAGGGGGAAGCATATATATATATATATATATATATGTATATAAATAGACTCCCACTTCCTGCTGACCAAAGTTTGCTCCACTGGATGTTAAATACCCCTGACACTGGCTCGTACAACTCAAATAAGTTCTCATGGTAGGGACTGCAGCAATAACCACAAAGAAGCCCTAGAGCTAAAAGCGAGAGGCAAGCAGTAGGAGCCAAAACAAAAGAGATCTCAGCTTGTACCAAGTGAAGCTGCCCACCACTGTAAGTGGAATGCTTATTACTGCCCCCATTTTTTAAAAATTTATTGGCCACGCCCAGCAGCTCACGGGATCTTAGTTCCCTGACCAAGGATGGAACCCACGTCCCCTGCAGTGGAAGCGGGGAGTCCTAACCGCTGGACTGCCAGGGAAGTCCCTGCCTCCATTTTTAGATGCTAATTATTAAAGAAAAACTATTGACTTCTGTACAGTAATCTCATTCTCAGCCACACTATCAAGAGTACAATGTAATTTTTTTCCTCAAAATATCTTTACTTTTCCATCATTAATTTTTAAAAATAAACTTTTTTTTTTTTTTTTGGCCAGGCCACGTGGCATGCAGGATCTTAGTTCCCCGACCAGAGATCAAACGCCTGAAGTGGAAGTGCAGAGTCTTAACCACTGGACCGCCAGTGAATTCCCAAAAATAAACTTTTAAAAATCAAAGCATTATACACAGTGTACAAATCATAAATGTAAAGCATGACAAATTATACAAAATAAGCACATCCATGTAACTACCACCCAGATCAAGAAACAATATATTACCAGTACCCCTTGTGCTTATTCCTCACCCCAAAGTAACCATGATCCCAGCTTCCCACACCAAAAAGAATCATTTCACCTATTTCTGAAATTTATATAAGTGGAATCTTATATATGTATTGAATCTGTCTTCCTTCAGTCAACATTCCATTTGAGATTCATCCATGTAGTTGCATGTAGTAGGTTGTTCTTTCTCATTGTTTTATAGTATTCCATTGTTTGACTACAAAACAACAATTCTATTTTTAGTGGATATTTGCATAGTTATTAATTTATAGCTATTTACAAATAAACTGTTATGAACATTCTTGAGTATGTATCCTGGTACACATACTGTTCTGTGCTGTATATTCTAAAAGAGAAGCTGTTTAGTCATAACGCACGGGTACACTGCCATAGTTTCCCCAAATTGGTTGTACAAATTACACTCCCACCCCAACCTGCAATGTAGCAGAATGACAGTTGCTCTCAACCTTGTTAACACTCAGTATTGTCTATTTTAGCCACTTCAGTGCATATATATTGATACTGTATTATGACCTCAATTTGCATTTCTCTGATGACTAAAGATCTAGAGCAGCTTTTCATGTCTTTATTGACTATTTGGAAATTCTCTTTTATGACGTGCCTATTCACATTGTTGCCCTTTCTCCTTTAAAATATTTGGGATTTTCCCTAGTAATTTGTAGGAGTTATTTATATATTTTTGAATATGAGGCAGTTTTCAAGAAAAAAAATGATACCTACAAGATACATACATACACTCACCCACACACCCACACTTTTTTTCCCCTCTCACGGTAGCTTGCCTTTATTTATTATTTTTTTTTTTTTGCGGTACGCAGGCCTCTCACTGTTGTGGCCTCTCCCGTTGCGGAGCACAGGCTCCGGACACGCAGGCTCAGCGGCCATGGCTCACGGGCCCAGCCGCTCCGCGGCATGTGGGATCTTCCCGGACCGGGGCACGAACCCGTGGGGATTCTCAACCACTGCGCCACCAGGGAAGCCCGCTTGCCTTTTTCACTCTCTTGTTAGTGCCTTTTAAAGACAAGATGCTCCAGGTTTTAATACAGTTTAATTTAACATTAGTGTTTTTTATATCCCATTTCAGAAATTCTCTCATGGTATCTTTAAGGAGCTTATTATTTGACCTTTCACATTTAGATCTACAATCCACTTTGAACTGATTTTTAAAAAATCAACTATGTTAAGGCATAATCTACATATGATAAAATGATCACATAGAATGCACAGCTCGATGAATTTTGACAAATGTATATATCCATGTAACTGTATCCCTAATCAAGATATAGAACATTTTTACCACCCAAAAAAGTCCCTTCAAACCCACTAGTGGGAATTCCTTGGCGGTCCAGTGGCTAGGATTCTGTGCTTTCACTGCCGAGGGCCCAGGTTCGATTCCTGTCCAGGAAACTAAGATCCCACAAGCCTTGCAGCACAGACAAAAACAAAAACAAAGACAAACGACAAAAAAAAAAAAAAAACACTAAAAAAACCCCACTAGTAATCAATCTCCCACGCTACTCAGCCCTAAGCAACCCTTAATCTTATAACTATGACTACAGATTAGTTTTGCCTGTTATAAAATCATACAGCATATATTCCTTTATGTCAGGATTCATTCACAGCATATTTTTGATATTCATCCATGTTACTAAGTTTATTATATTATATTCCTTTTATGGATGAGTTATATTCCATTGTATGAATATACCACAATTTGTTTATCCATTCAAGTATTGTACATTTGGGCTGTATTCAGTTTGGGGCTGTTATAAAGCTGTTATGAACATTCATGTCTTTTTGTGAACAGATGTTTTTATTTTGCTTGTCTAAACAGCTACAAGTGGAATTGCTGGGTCAAGTAGTAAGTATATGTTTAAATTTATAAACTGCCAAAATGTTTCCCATGGAGGTTATACCATTTTACACAGTCAGCCCTCCACATCCGTGGGTTCCACCATCAGTGGATTTAACCAACCACAGATCAAAAATCAAACATCAATCTGTCTTTGGTGGAACCCATGTACACCAAACCCACAGATACCAAAGGCCAACTGTACTCTGCAATTTTATATAAGGGACTTGAGCATCCATGGATTTTGGTATCCATGGGGTTTCTGGAACCATTACCCCACAAATACCGAGGGAGGATTATATTCCCACTAACAATGCATGAGAGTTCCAGCTTATTTACATTCTCATACTCATTTGGACAGGTGGAATTCTTAGCCTTTTAATTTTAGCTATTCCAGAGGATGCAGGGGATATCCTATATGCGATTTTAATGAGTATTTCCCTGCTGGTTAATTATGTTGAGCATCTTTTCATATGTTTAGAAGCATGTCTTCTTTTGTGAAGTGTCTATTTTCAATAAAACCTTTTATCCTATTTTTTTTAACCTTATTATTAGGTGCATGAGGTTTTTTTAAATAAGTTCTGGATAAAAGTCCACTGTTAGATACACATTTTGAGAATATCTTCTCCCAGTCTTTGCTTTGCCTATTTCTTAAATGAGTGGAGGTTTTTAACTTTAATAAAATTCAATATCATTTTTTTCTTCTGTGATTAGGAATTTTTGGGTTCTTGTCTAGTAAATCTTTGCCTACCCCAAAGTCAATAACTTTTTATTCTGTTTTCTTCTGCATAGTTTTAGCTTTTACATTTAGTCTATGATGCATTTTGAATTAATGTTTGTATATGGTATAAAGGAGAGATCAAGATTGACTTTTAGGGGCTTCCCTGGTGGCGCAGTGGTTGAGAGTCCACCTGCCGATTCAGGGGACACGGGTTCGTGCCCCAGTCCGGGAAGATCCCACATGCCGCGGAGCGGCTAGGCCCGTGAGCCATGGCAGCTGAGCCTGTGCTTCCGGAGCCTGTGCTCCACAACGGGAGAGGCCACAACAGTGAAAGGCCCGCGTACTGCTAAAAAAAAAAAAAAAAAAAAAAAAAAAAGATTGACTTTTAGGACTTCCGGGTAAGATGGTGGAAGAGTAAGACGCGGAGATCACCTTCCTCCCCACGGATACACCAGAAATACAGCTACACGTGGAACAACTCCTACAGAACACCTACTGAACGCTGGCAGAAGACCCGAGACCTCCCAAAAGGCAAGAAACCCCCCACATACCTGGGTAGGGCAAAGCGGAGAGATCCCCACACAGAGGATCGGTGCCGAGCGGCACTCACCAGCCCGAGAGGCTTGTCTGCTCGCCCGCCGGGGCGCGCGCTGGAAGCTGAGGCTCGGGCTTCGGTCAGAGCGCAGGGAGAGGACTGGGGCTGGCGGCGAGAACTCAGCCTGAAGGGGGCTAATGTGCCACAGCTAGCCGGGAGGGAGTCCGGGAAAACTCTGGAGCTGCTGAAGAGGCAAGAGACTTTTTCTTCCCTCTTGGTTTCCTGGTGCGTGAGGAGACGGGATTAAGAGTGCTGCTTAAAGGGGCTCCACAGACGGGCGCGAGTCGCGACTGAAAGCGCGGAGCCCAGTGACGGGCGGGGGACGCTGGGGCTGCTGCTGCCGCCGCCAAGAAGCCTGTGTGCGAGCGCAGGTCACTGCCCACACCGCCCTTCCGGGAGCCTGTGCAGCCCGCCACTGCCGGGGTCCCAGGATCCAGGGGCGGCTTCCCTGGGAGAACGCACGGCGCGCCTCGGGCTGGTGCAACGTCACGCCGACCTCTGCCGCTGCAGGCTCGCCCCGCACTCCGTGCCCCTCCCTCCCGCCCGGCCTGAGTGAGCCAGAGTCCCCGAAGAGGCTGCTCCTTTAACCCTGTCCTGTCTGAGCGAAGAACAGACGCCCTCTGGCGACCTACACGCAGAGGCGGGGCCAAATCCAAAGCTGAGACCCAGGAGCTGTGAGAACAAAGAAGAGAAAGGGAAACCTCTCCCAGCAGCCTCAGAAGCAGCGGATTAAAGCTCCACAATCAACTTGATGTACCCTGCATCTGTGGAATACATGAATAGACAACACATCATCCCAAATTGAGGAGCCCGGAGTCAGTGCTGTGCCTCTGAGGTGGGAGAGCCAACTTCAGGACACTGGTCCACAAGAGACCTCCCAGCTCCACATAATATCAAACGGCAAAAATCTTCCAGAGATCTCCATCTCAACACCAGCACCCAGCTTCACTCAACGACCAGCAAGCTACAGTGCTGGACACCCTAAGCCAAACAACTAGCAAGACAGGAACACAACGCCACCCATTAGCAGAGAGGTGGCCTAAAATCATAAAGTCTGCAGACACCCCAAAACACACCACCAAACGTGTACCTGCCCACCAGAAAGACAAGATCCAGCCTCATCCACCAGAACACAGGCACTAGTCCCCTCCACCAGGAAGCTTACACAACCCACTAAACCAACCTTAGCCACTGGGGACAGACACCAAAAACAACGGGAACTACGAACGTGCAGCCTGAAAAAAGGAGACCCCAAACACAGTAACATAAGCAAAATGAGAAGACAGAAAAACACACAGCAGGAGAAGGAGCAAGATAAAAACCCACCAGATCTAACAAATGAAGAGGTAATAGGCAGTCTACCTGAAAAAGAATTCAGAATAATGATGGTAAAGCTGATCCAAGATTCTATTTCCAAGATCCAAAATCTTGGAAATAGAATAGACAAAATGCAAGAAACAGTTAACAAGGACCTAGAAGAACTAAAGATGAATCAAGCATCGATTAAAAACACAATACATGAAATAAAAAATACTCTAGATGGGATCAATAGCAGAATAACTGAGGCAGAAGAACGGATAAGTGAGGTGGAAGATAAAATAGTGGAAATAACTGCTGCAGAGCAAAATAAAGAAAAAAGAATGAAAAGAACAGAGGACAGTCTCAGAGACCTCTGGGACAACATTAAATGCACCAACATTCGAATTATAGGGGTTCCAGAAGAAGAAGAGAAAAAGAAAGGGACTGAGAAAATATTTGAAGAGATTATAGTTGAAAACTTCCCTAATATGGGAAAGGAAATAGTTAATCAAGTCCAGGAGGCACAGAGAGTCCCATACAGAATAAATCCAAGGAGAAATACGCCAAGACACATATATATCAAACTGTCAAAAATTAAACACAAAGAAATCATATTAAAAGCAGCAAGGCAAAAACAACAAATAACACACAAGGGAATCCCCATCAGGATAACAGCTGATCTCTCAGCAGAAACTCTACAAGCCAGAAGGGAGTGGCACGACATAATTAAAGTGATGAAGGAGAAAAACCTGCAACCAAGATTACTCTACCCAGCAAGGATCTCATTCAGATTTGATGGAGAAATTAAAATGTTTACAGACAAGCAAAAGCTGAGAGAGTTCACCACCACCAAACCAGCTTTACAACAAATGCTAAAGGAACTTCTCTAGGCAAGAAACACAACAGAAGGAAAAGACCTACAATAACGAACCCAAAACAATTAAGAAAATGGGAACAGGAACATACATATCGATAATTACCTTAAATGTAAATGGACTAAATGCTCCCACCAAAAGATACAGATTGGCTGAATGGATACAAAAACAAGACCCATATATATGCTGTCTACAAGAGACCCACTTCAGACCTAGAGACACATACAGACTGAAAGTAAGGGGATGGAAAAAGATATTCCATGCAAATGGAAACCAAAAGAAAGCTGGAGTAGCAATTCTCATATCAGACAAAATAGACTTTAAAATAAAGACTACTAGAAGAGACAAAGAAGGACACTACATAATGATCAAGGGATCGATCCAAGAAGAAGATATAACAATTGTAAATATTTATGCACCAAACATAGGAGCACCTCAATACATAAGACAAATACTAACAGCCATAAAAGGGGAAATCGACAGTAACACACTCATAGTAGGGGACTTTAACACCCCACTTTCACCAATGGACAGATCATCCAAAATGAAAATAAATAAGGAAACACAAGCTTTAAATGATACATTAAACAAGATGGACTTAATTGATATTTATAGGACATTCCATCCAAAAACAACAGAATACACATTTTTCTCAAGTGCTCATGGAACATTCTCCAGGATACATCATATCTTGGGTCACAAATCAAGCCTTGGTAAATTTAAGAAAATTGAAATTGTATCAAGTATCTTTTCCGACCACAATGCTATGAGACTAGATATCAATTACAGGAAAAGAGCTGTAAAAAATACAAACACATGGAGGCTAAACAATACACTACTTAATAACGAAGTGATCACTGAAGAAATCAAAGAGGAAATTAAAAAATACCTAGAAACAAATGACAATGGAGACACGACGACCCAAAACCTATGGGATGCAGCAAAAGCAGTTCTAAGAGGGAAGTTTATAGCAATACAATCCCACCTTAAGAAACAGGAAACATCTCGAATAAACAACCTAAACTTGCACCTAAAGCAATTACAGAAAGAAGAACAAAAACATCCCAAAGTTAGCAGAAGGAAAGAAATCATAAAAATCAGATCAGAAATAAATGAAAAAGAAATGAAGGAAACGATAGCAAAGATCAATAAAACTAAAAGCTGGTTCTTTGAGAAGATAAACAAAATTGATAAACCATTAGCCAGACTCATCAAGAAAAAAAGGGAGAAGACTCAAATCAATAGAATTAGAAATGAAAAAGGAGAAGTAACAACTGACACTGCAGAAATACAAAAGATCATGAGAGATTACTACAAGCAACTCTATGCCAATAAAATGGACAACCTGGAAGAAATGGACAAATTCTTAGAAATGCACAACCTGCCAAGACTGAATCAGGAAGAAATAGAAAATATGAACAGACCAATCACAAGCACTGAAATTGAAACTGTGATAAAAAATCTTCCAACAAACAAAAGCCCAGGACCAGATGGCTTCACAGGCGAATTCTATCAAGCATTTAGAGAAGAGCTAACACCTATCCTTCTGAAACTCTTCCAAAATATAGCAGTGGGAGGAACACTCCCAAACTCATTCTACGAGGCCACCATCACCTTGATACCAAAACCAGACAAGGATGTCACAAAGAAAGAAAACTACAGGCCAATATCACTGATGAACATAGATGCAAAAATCCTCAACAAAATACTAGCGGGCTTCCCTGGTGGCGCAGTGGTTGAGAGTCCACCTGCCGATGCAGGGGACACAGGTTCGTGCCCCGGTCTGGGAAGATCCCACATGCCGCAGAGCGGCTGGGCCCGTGAGCCATGGCCGCTGAGCCTGCGCGTCCAGAGCCTGTGCTCCGCAATGGGAGAGGCCACAACAGTGAGAGGCCCGCTTACCGCAAAAAAAAAAAAAAAAAATACTAGCAAACAGAATCCAACAGCACATTAAAAGGATCATACACCATGATCAAGTGGGGTTTATTCCAGGAATGCAAGGATTCTTCAATATACGCAAATCAATCAACGTGATACACCATATTAACAAATTGAAGGAGAAAAACCATATGATCATCTCAATAGATGCAGAGAAAGCTTTCGACAAAATTCAACACCCATTTATGATAAAAACCCTGCAGAAAGTAGGCATAGAGGGAACTTTCCTCAACATAATAAAGGCCATATATGACAAACCCACAGCCAGCATCGTCCTCAATGGTGAAAAACTGAAACCATTTCCACTAAGATCAGGAACAAGACAAGGTTGCCCACTCTCACCACTCTTATTCAACCTAGTTTTGGAAGTTTTAGCCACAGCAATCAGAGAAGAAAAGGAAATAAAAGGAATCCAAATCGGAAAAGAAGAAGTAAAGCTGTCACTGTTTGCAGATGACATGATACTATACATAGAGAATCCTAAAGATGCTACCAGAAAACTACTAGAGTTAATCAATGAATTTGGTAAAGTTGCAGGATACAAAATTAATGCACAGAAATCTCTGGCATTCCTATATACTAATGATGAAAAATCTGAAAGTGAAATCAAGGAAACACTCCCATTTACCATTGCAACAAAAAGAATAAAATATCTAGGAATAAACCTACCTAAGGAGACAAAAGACCTGTATGCAGAAAATTATAAGACACTGCTGAAAGAAATTAAAGGTGATACAAATAGATGGAGAGATGTACCATGTTCTTGGATTGGAAGAATCAACATTGTGAAAATGACTCTACTACCCAAAGCAATCTACAGATTCAATGCAATCCCTATCAAACTACCACTGGCATTTTTCACAGAACTAGAACAAAAAATTTCACAATTTGTATGGAAACACAAAAGACCCCGAATAGCCAAAGCAATCTTGAGAACGAAAAATGGAGCTGGAGGAATCAGGCTCCCTGACTTCAGACTATACTACAAAGCTACAGTAATCAAGACAGTATGGTACTGGCACAAAAACAGAAAGATAGATCAATGGAACAGGATAGAAAGCCCAGAGTTAAACCCACGGACATATGGTCACCTTATCTTTGATAAAGGAGGCAGGAATGTACAGTGGAGAAAGGACAGTCTCTTCAATAAGTGGTGCTGGGAAAACTGGATAGGGACATGTAAAAGTATGAGATTAGATCATTCCCTAACACCATACACAAAAATAAGCTCAAAATGGATTAAAGACCTAAATGTAAGGCCAGACACTATAAAACTCTTAGAGGAAAACATAGGCAGAACACTCTATGACATAAATCACAGCAAGATCCTTTTTGACCCACCTCCTAGAGAAATGGAAATAAAGACAAAAATAAACACATGGGACCTAATGAAACTTAAAAGCTTTTGCACAGCAAAGGAAACCATAAACAAGACCAAAAGACAACCCTCAGAATGGGAGAAAATATTTGCAAATGAAGCAACTGACAAAGGATTAATCTCCAAAATCTATAAGCAGCTCATGCAGCTCAATAACAAAAAAACAAACAACCCAATCCAAAAATGGGCAGAAGACCTAAATAGACATTTCTCCAAAGAAGACATACAGATTGCCAACAAACACATGAAAGAATGCTCAACATCATTAATTATTAGAGAAATGCAAATCAAAACTACAATGAGATATCATCTCACACCAGTCAGAATGGCCATCATCAAAAAATCTAGAAACAATAAATGCTGGAGAGGGTGTGGAAAAAAGGGAACACTCTTGCACTGCTGGTGGGAATGTGAATTGGTACAGCCGCTATGGAGAACGGTATGGAGGTTCCTTAAAAAACTACAAATAGAACTACCATATGACCCAGCAATCCCACTACTGGGCATATACCCTGAGAAAACCATAATTCAAAAAGAGACATGTACCAAAATGTTCATAGCAGCCCTATTTACAATAGCCCGGAGATGGAAACAACCTAAGTGTCCATCATCGGATGAATGGATAAAGAAGATGTGGCACATATATACAATGGAATATTACTCAGCCATAAAAAGAAATGAAATTGAGCTATTTGTAATGAGGTGGATAGACCTAGAGTCTGTCATACAGAGTGAAGTAAGTCAGAAAGAGAAAGACAAATACTGTATGCTAACACATATATATGGAATTTAAGAAAAAAAATGTCATGAAGAACATAGGGGTAAGACAGGAATAAAGACAGAGACCTACTAGAGAATTGACTTGAGGATATGGGGAGGGGGAAGGGTAAGCTGTGACAAAGTGAAAGAGCGGCATGGACATATATACACTACCAAACGTAAGGTAGATAGCTAGTGGGAAGCAGCCGCATAGCACAGGGAGATCAGCTCGGTGCTTTGTGACCGCCTGGAGGGGTGGGATAGGGAGGGTGGGAGGGAGACGCAAAAGGGAGGGGATATGGAAACATATGTATATGTATAACTGATTAAATTTGTTATAAAGCAAAAAATTAAAAAAATTTTAAAAAAAAGATTGACTTTTACTTATTCATAGGATATTCAGTTTGCTCCAACACTGTTGTTGAAAAGACTGTTCTTTTGCCACTGAACTACTTTTTTTTTTTCTTTTTGCGGTATGCGGGCCTCTCACTGTTGTGGCCTCTCCCGTTGCGGAGCACAGGCTCCGGATGCGCAGGCCCAGCGGCCATGGCTCACGGGCCCAGCCGCTCCGCGGCATATGGGATCCTCCCAGACCGGGGCACGAACCCGTATCCCCTGCATCGGCAGGCGGACTCTCAACCACTGCGCCACCAGGGAGGCCCACCACTGAACTACTTTTGTGCCTTTGTGAACATCAACTGACTATATATGAGTGGGTCTACTCCAGGACTATACTCTATTCCATTGATTATATGTCTTTTCCTTATGCCGACACCATAGTGTCTTGATGACTATCATTTTAAAATCTGCAAGTAAAGTCCTCCAATAATAACAGTCATTATTCACAGACAACATGATCCTCCATGTAGAAAATCCACTAGAATCTACAAAAAAGCTACTAAAACTACTAAATGAGTTTAGCACAGTTGTAGGATAAAATATCAAAATATAAAAACCAACAGTACTTTTATATACTCGCAAGAATTGTAACACTTACAGTAATATCCAAAAATGGGAAATACTTAAGATAAATCTGACAAAATATCTGGAAAGTGAAAACCACAAAACACTGCCAAGAGAAACTAAAGAAGACCTAAATAAATAGAAGAATACCATGTTGACGGATATGAAGACTCAATTATTGAGATGTCAGTTCTCTCCAAATTGATCTATAGACTCAATGCAATCCCAATCAGAATGCCAGCAAGTTTTTTTGTAGAAACTGGCAAGCCAATACTAAAATTCAGATGGATATACAGAGAACCAAGAAGCCAAAATAACTGAAAAAGAACAAAATTGGAGGATTAATACTAACAGATTTCAAGACTTATTATAAAGCTACAATAATCAAAACAGCATGGTATTGGTGTGAAAATAAACAAACAGATCAATGGTACAGATACAATACAGAGTTTAGAAATAAACCCATAGATATATGGGTAACTAATTTTTCACAAAGGTGCAAAAGGCAATCCAATGGAGAAAGGATAGTCTTTTCAACAAATGGTGCCAGAATAACTGGGAAATCCATACGCACACCATATATAAAAATTAACTCAAAATGGATCACAGACCTACATGTAAAGCCTAAAACTCTAAAATGTCTGGAAGAAAACATAGGAGAAAATCTTTGTGACTTTGGGCTGGGAAAAGAATTCTTGGATATAACACCAAAAGCAAAATCCACAAAGGAAAAAAAAAGTATAAACTGTATTTTTTTTAATAAATAAATAAATTTATTTATTTATTTTTGGCTGCTTTGGTTCTTTGTTGCTGTGAGCAGCTTTCTCTAGTTGCAGCAAGCGGGGGCTACTTTCGTTGTGGTGTGCGGGCTTCTATTGCAGTGGCTTCTCTCGTTGCAGAGCATGGGCTCTAGGCGCACAGGCTTCAGGAGTTGTGGCACGTGGGCTCTAGAATGCAGGCTCAGTAGTTGTGGCCCATGGGCTTAACTGCTCTGCGGCATGTGGGATCTTCCCAGACCAGGCCTCGAACCCGTGTCCCCTACATTGACAGGCGGATCCTTTTTTTTTTTTTTTTTTTTTGGTATGCGGGCCTCTCACTGTTGTGGCCTCTCCCGTTACGGAGCACAGGCTCCGGACGCGCAGGCTCAGCGGCCATGGCTCACGGGCCCAGCCGCTCCGCGGCATGTGGGATCTTCCCAGACCGGGGCACAAAACCGTGTCCCCTGCATTGGCAGGCGGACTCTCAATCACTGCGCCACCAGGGAAGCCCGACAGGCGGATTCTTAACCACTGCGCCACCAGGGAAGCCATAAACTGTATTTTTTGAAAGTTAAAAACTTCTACCCATCAAAAGGCTCTAAGAAAATGAAAAGACTGACACACACTGGGAGAAGAATATTTGCAAAGCATATACCTGTTAAGACTTGTATCTGAAGATCTTTCAAAATTCAACAGCAAGAAAATACAAATAAACACATGAAAAGATGCTCAACATCACTGGTCATCAGGGAAATACAAATTAAAAACCACAATGAGATACCACTACACACCAGTTAGAATTGCTAAAATTAAAAAGACTCACCACAGCAAACGTGGACAAAGATTGCGAGAAACCAGAACTTTCATACTCTACTGGTAGGAATTAAAATGGTAAAACAACTTTGGGAAAGTTTGGCAGTTTCTTAAAAAAGGACACACACCTACCATATGATCCAGCCATCTCATGCCTAAGTATTTACCTAAGAGAAAAAAAAGTTTATTCTATACAAAGACTTGCATGTGAATGTTCACAGTAGCTTTATTTGTAATAGCCAAGAACTGGAAACAACCCAAATGTCTATTAACAGGCAAATAGATAAACAAATTGTGACATATCCATACAATGAAATAGTACTCTGCAATAAAAAAGAATAAACTATTGATACATGTAATAAGTGAATGAATCTCAAACTAATTATGCTGAGTAAAAAAGCCAAATAGAAAAGCATAAACAACTTATGCCAAAAAGAACAAACAGGTTAATTGGACTTCATCAAAATTAAAAACTTTTGTGCAAAGGACACTATCAAAAAAGTGAAAAGACAACCTATAGAGTGGGAGAAAATATTTGCAAATCATGTATCTGATAAGGATTTAATATTCAGAATACATAAAAAACTCTTACAACTCAACAACCAAAAGACAAACAACCCAATTCAAAACTAAGCAAAAGACTTGAAGAGACAATTTCTCCAAAGAAGAGATATAAAATGGTCAATAAGCACATGAAAAAAGGCTCAACATCATTATTCATTAGGGAAATGCAAATCAAAACCTAATGAGATACCCACTAGAATATTTTTTTAAAAATCAGAAAATAACAAGTGCTAACAAGAACATGGAGTAATTGGAGCCCTCAGACATTGCTAGTAGGAATGTAAAATGGTGCAGCTGCTGTAGAAAACAGTATGACGATTTCTCAAAAAATTAAACATTCAATTATTCCCATGACCCAGCAATTCCACTCCTAATTATATACCCAAAATAAAACCAGGAGTCAAAGAGATACTTGTATTCCAATGTTTATTGCAGCATTATTCACAAAAGCCAAAAAGTAGGAAGGAGATGAAAGGATCAACAAAATGTGATATATGCATACAATGGGATATCCAGCCAAGAAAAGGAATGTAGTACTAAAACATGTTACAATGTGAATGAACCTTGAAAACATTATGCTGAGTGAAATAAGCCAGGTCACAAAAGGACAAATACAATATGATTCCACTTACATATCTAGAATAGGCAAATTTGTAGAAAGAAGGTTAGAGGTTACTAGGGCCTGGGGTAATGGTAGAATGGGGAGATATTAATGGGTATACAGTTTCTGTTTGGAGTGATCAAAATATTTCAGAAAAAGAAAGCAGTGATGATTGCACAACACTGTGAATGTACTTAAGGCTGCTGAATTGTACACCTGAAGTGGTTAAAATGGCAAATTTTATGTCATATATTTTACAGCACAACCTATTATATAAGTATCATGAAGTTCCAGCTAGCTTTCTATCCTTTTAGATACTACAATAAACAATCTGTGTGACAGGTTTACTCAAGGCAATATCCTAGTAGGAGGCTTCAACTAGTCTTCTGATTAGAATCAGGTAGTTGAATTGTCTAACAGCTAAACACAGGGGCAAACAGAATTCCTAGCCATAGGGCAAGGCGCTGTCAAAGGAATAGACTGTTGAGCTCACTAGATTCTTAAGTCCTGTTCATGCAAGGGTGGAGATGCCTATAGAATATTTGTAGCTAATCCATATGTCTTGAATAATACTCATTTCACCATGAAAAATTATTTATCTTCATAACTGTAGAATCTGAGTGATGGGTATACAGGGGTTTTACTGTTCATTTTATTGTTCTTTTTTTATATTTGTTTAAATATTATACAAATTAAAAATTTAGAAATCATTTATAACATCCATTATGCAAGTTAAAGAACCTCAGATGCTGGGTGATTATAGAAATAATTGAAGGGCTTATAGGAGCCTATGCAGAGAAAGTTCTGATTATAGTCTCTCAAATGCTAAGTAACTACTCCAGAGTATGTATTCCCTATTAGTACTTCAATGTTAACTAGCCATCCTTAGAGTTTAAAGCAAAACACATATACACCACACTGTTTCAAATGAAATATTTTAAAGTACATTTCATAACATCCAGAATGTATTTCTTTCTATCACAGATTTTTAACACAAATTGCTTGTGTCCAATTGCTTGTTTTCAAATTTCCCTTCCCTCAGACACTATGAGCTTCTATCAACCTGGAACCATGCTATTCGTCCTTGATTTCCCCCCTCCCACTTTAGTTCTGGACATAGGGCCTGTATTCAATAAGTTTAATTCCACAGATATTTACAGAGCACTAGGGTCTATGTGTTAGGCATTGCTTCTAGTGATGAGTATACAGCCCTGATCGAAAATGACAAAGTTGTTTGCATGGTGCTTATATTCTATAAGAATGTGATTGAAATGAAAGATGTGATTGGACTAATCAATTTTTAAAAGGTCTTCCAACAAATATTCTCTGCAATACAAACTATACCTATTTTGGTGACCCTACCAGTCTCCATGCTTTGGGGAGCTTCTCTCAATTCCACAATAAAAGGTAACCAACCCGACAGTGTCATGAACACAGGGCTGGTGGGAAGAGTGCTGCTCAATGGCATTTTTTTTTTAATTTGGATTTAATTGTTCTCATTAAATCTACATGCTTATCAAAATTCCCTCCATCCCCAACCAAAGATAATGTTCCATATAGCTGTCCCAGGCTGGAGAAGAATTTATTACTAATCTAACACAGTCACACACAGAATGTGCCCTTACAGTGAGAGCGCAGATGACAGCAAGAGTTCTCCTCTAAATGGATTGATAATGATAAGATTTTTTCTCTAAAATATATCAGAGCTCTCAAAGGTTAAAATACACAAATCTTCACCACCCCAGCCTCTTTGCCTATATAGGAAACCATCAAGTTGTGAGAGCATTTATCACACATCAGGCCTCACAGGTGTTCGACAGGAATCACTAACGCCTGTTCCATGTGATGTCTTCAGTTAACCTGAAGCCTTTGGTTTATTTTGTGGAGCAAACCATTCATCTCTTTTAACTTCTGCCATTGCATCAGCCAACAATTTGCTTCCCTCTGGATCCATCTTCGAGAGTTCTCGAAATGCTTGATGCCCCACAAAGCAAATTTCATGTCCATCAGGGTCAGTCAGAATGATCACTTGCACTGTTGCTTTCCCTGGAGTGTCCAGACTCACGAGGAGAGTCAGAATCTTCTGATTCTCCCTTTTTAACAAGTCTTCTAAGTCTGACAACTCTTTCTGGGGGCAAGAAAAGGCAATTTGTCCAAAAGCTGCTGCATGATCAACTGCCCCCTGGATGCCCTGTAGCTCCAGCTTACACTGGTTTTCAGCATAGCCCAGCAAAACTCTCTGCTTCTTTTCATCTCTTTCATAAATTTTCATTCCCAGCAGATTAGACCAGTAGTTCAAGGACTTCTGTAGATCAGAAACTGCTAGAGTTACTTTTAATACAGGATCTGACTGAGGTGGACTGCGGTTCTGCAAATAGAACTTATATCCTCTGGGGGCTTTGGTTTCAAAAACACCTACTGCAACTTCATTGAGTGGCCACTCCAGCTTCCTGGCTTTGCAGACAGCCTGGCTAGAAGCAAGCGTGATACCCATGAAGTCACCACCAAGCTATAGTCTCCGATGCCATAACTGTAAGTCAGTTCTGCAACAAAACGCTCATCCTCAGGTCCAAATTCTATCACTGATTTACTCCATTTCCCATCACAAGGCCTTCATCCCCAGGACATCACAATAGAAACACACCATCTGGAAGCGGTTTCCCACTTTGAACACGAAGTGCAGAGCCCTGAGAGTCGCCATGACCACCTACACTACCCACCCCTCACGCGTACAGCGCTGCGCTGCCCACAGGTGACACCAGCGCAGTAATCCCAATGGCACTGTAAAGATTATTAGAGGCTCATGCATCCATAATTTTCTCATTTTCGTATCTAGATTGGTAAAATGGTCCACCACCCTATGATAGTAGACTACAGAAATAATTTGTGAGAGTTGTAGGACCTTCTAGCCTCATGGTGTTTCCTTAATCTTTCCCCTAACACACAACTAACAGATTTTTCCTATAAAATATGATTATATATAAAAACATATAGTAAATTATATGAGTTATACATATATAACTCATTTCCTACATTTTCTAGTTATCTTGGGCCAAAGGTTCTCAACTGGGACCCCAGACCCTTAAGAGGATTCACAAAGGTAGTGATGGAAATCTTTAATTTTCAATATATTTTTAACAATCTAACAAATCATATACTTATAGTCCATAAGGTTCTACCCACTAAATACCTCAATAAATAGGTTGAATACATTTTTGTTGCTTATCTAGAGCTTATTCTTTAATAGAAGACATTAACACTATTTTAAATTGTTAAAGGGGTTATGAAAAGAGTATATATTATAAGCTGATAAAGTTGGGGACCACTGCTTCATAAACACTACTCCAAACAATGATGAACTTGTTAGATATTCAAATTAATGTCAGAACATTTCAATTTACTTTGGTATCTATAGTGATCAATGCTTTGCATCTTCCATCTGGTTCCTAGGCTCTCATTTGATTCTAACAGTTACCACTTATATAGGGTCTAATTGGTGGCTACTGCTGATGCAACCCACAAAAAGAAAGTGTTTGGGGTAAGTAAGGACTACTTGAAGCTTCCATCTCACAGAATCCAGAAATCGTAGCAAATCTTGCATACAAGGCAAAAGCCATGACTTCTACTTGAACAATCACATAAACAGCACCAAAGCAACTATTTGCTCTTATGATTCTTACCTAATTTTAACAAAATCACACTGATAACACTATGCTCTCTTCACTTTAAATTCTTAAACACCTTTCAATTTAAATGTTATGTTTAGAATAATAAAATATTTAAATAATAAATATTTAAATATTTATGCCAATATAACATTTTACAAATTTTCTCCTTTATGTAATAAAGTGTTTTAAATTACTTCAATATAGGTTTTAAATTATTACATGTGCTCTACAGAAATGCATATCAAATTAATTTTAAGCGTTAAAGTTTATACATAAATTGAACCAGCAGATACTAAGTCATATGTTTAGTTGCCAAGCTAAAAGGCTGTATGAAGGGGCGTGCACTCACAAGAAGTATAAAGTAAGAGCTCTAAATCATTGATTATGAAAAGGCAAAGACAGGTCTTCACTGTCCAAAGCTCAAGAAAAATGGGAATCATTTATGGTTCATACCAGTAACTTTCCAGCTTCCAACCATGACTTTTTGACAGTCAGCCACTTCTCACTCAAATGAACAAATTAAAAAATGGCAGTAATGGAGGGGGGTTACTTTGTGCTAGATTTTTTTTAATTCCAAATTTTAAAGAATAATAATAATTCTTATATATGGATTACTATGTGCCAGGCACTATTTCACAATAACCCTATAAGCTAGGTACTATGGGGTCCACTTTACAGACCAGGAAACTAAGAAATGGAGAGATGAACTAACTTGCCCAAATTCACATGGAGAGTCAGGATTTGAACTTAGATGGCTCTTAAGCACTTTAATAAACTGCCTCTCAGCTAAGGGCAAAATAGCCACATCATTTGTATTGTGATTTACTGAGCACCTGCAATTTTTTTTTTAAAGTTTGAGATAAACAAAAAAGTTGACTCTCAGATGTAAGCAGCAAATGAGGTTTTAAACTCTCATCTGAATCCAAAAAAATCAAACCAAGTTTGCAATTTTACTGAAAGCGGATTACCTGTGAATTTTTACACAGATTTGGATAGAGATGGGAAATTTTAAAAATTATCTTGTGGAGGGCTTCCCTGGTGGCACAGTGGTTGAGAGTCCGCCTGCCAATGGGTGGGGCGCGGGTTCGTGCCCCAGTCCGGGAGGATCCCACATGCCGCGGAGCAGCTGGGCCCGTGAGCCATGGCCGCTGAGCCTGCACGTCCGGAGCCTGTGCTCCACAACGGGAGGGGCCGCAGCGGTGAGAGGCCCGCGTAACGCAAAAAAAAAAAAAAAAAAAAAAAAAAAAAATATCTTGTGGAATCTTTTTTAAATATCATATTTTTTAAAGTGATTTCTGATTCTTTTTTTTTTTTTTTTGCGGTACGCAGGCCTCTCACTGTTGTGGCCTCTCCCATTGCAGAGCACAGGCTCCAGATGCGCAGGCTCAGCGGCCATGGCTCATGGGCCCAGCCGCTCCGCGGCATGTGGGATCTTCCCGGACCGGGGCACGAACCCGTGTCCCCTGCATCGGCAGGAGGACTCTCAACCACTGCGCCACCAGGGAAGCCCAATTTCTGATTCTTGAATGGTTTGGTTTTAAGTAAAATATTAGCATGCATGTAATATATCACAATGATATTTTCTGTTATTTTACATAGCCATTAAAAATGTTGGCATGGATCGAAATACACTGATATGGAAAGCTTCCTATGATATGTTAAATAAAACGGTCAGTAAAAATGGCATGTAAAGTGTGATCCTAAATCTATTCTGTAAAAAGTCTTAAGCTTAAGTTTATGATAAACATTTTTCCTTCCAGTTTTATTGAGATACAATTGACATACAGCACTGTACAAGTTCAAAGTGTAGCATAATGATTTGACTTAATACATCATGAAATGATTACCACAATAAGTGTAGAGAACATCCATCATCTCATACAGATTCAACATTAAAGAAGAAAAAATTTTTTCCTTGTGATGAGAACTCAGGATTTACTCTTAACTTTCTTTTTTTTTAATTAATTAATTTCTTTCTTTTGGGGGGCATTGGGTCTTCGTTGCTGCATGCAGGCTTTTTCTAGTTGCGGTGAGTAGGGGCTACTCTTCATTGCGGTGCGCAGGCTTCTCATTGTGGTGGCTTCTCCTGTGTGGAGCACAGGCTCTAGGCATGCGGGCTTCAGTAGTTGTGGCATGCAGGCTTCAGTAGTTGGCTCATGGGTTCTAGAGCACAGGCTCAGTAGTTGTGGCACATGGACTTAGTTGCTCCGTGGCATGTGGGATCTTCCTGGACTAGGGCTCGAGCCCGTGTCCCGTGCATTACAGGCAGATTCTTAATCACTGCACCACCAGGGAAGTCCCTCTCTTAACTTTCATATACAGCAGTGTTAATTATATTTATCATGTTGTACATTACTTCCTTAGTACTTACTTATCTTATAACTTGGAACTTTATACCTTTTGACTGTCATCATCCAATTCCCTTTCCCACCACCTCCTGCCTCTGGTAATCACAAATCTGATCTCTTTTTCTGTAAGTTTGCTTGTTTGTTCTTGAAGTACAACTGACCTGCAACACTATGTTAGTTCCTGTTACACAACATAGTGATTCAATATTTCTGTACTCAAAATGATCACCATGATAAATCTAGTTATGATCTGTCACAATACAATGATATTACATAGTTATTTACTATATTTCCCCACACTGTACGTTTCATACTCATGACTCATCTGTTCTGCAACTGTAAGTCTGTACCTCTTACCTATTTCTTTCCTCCCCTCTCCCCTCTGGCAACCACCTGTTTGTTCTCTGTATCTGTAACTGTTTCTGTTTTGTTATGTCTGTTCGTTTGTTTTGTTTTTTAGATTCCACATATAAGTGAAATCATACAGTATTGGTCTCTCTCTGTCTGACTTATTCACTAAGCGTAATGGGGGTGGGGCATGTTTGGCAGAGGATGCACTACCCCCATTGTATTCCCACTTCAGCTTGTTTCTCCACAATGTTTCCAAGAGTCTGGGGGACCCTACCCCTTTGCCCCCTTTCCCACCTCCCTTTGTGCTCTGGAGGCCTAGAGGAATTGGTAGCTGCGATTTGTGTTATTCCCTTCTCTGAATGTAACGGTCAGAACAAAAAAAATAATATCCAAAGATACTTTGGTACTAACAGCATGATCTACAGCAAGAGAGATAAGCATTTGGCTCCAATCCATGAGATTCCAAGGAGAGAGACAGCCAAGACAGTGTAAAGAAGAATAAGAAAAAAGACTTGATAAATATTATTAAGGGCATGAAAGTTGAAAGCACAGTAAATGTACAAAAACAAAGCCGCCCAAGAGAAGACAACTTAAAAGTGTGGAGGCTACAACCAGCAGACTTCAAAAAGCTCCAGAAGATGCCCCCAAAAGAGAAGTGAACCCGAGTCCTGAGTTGGTGGTGGCTGCATCTGCTGTTGCAGACTATCCCTTTTGACAAGCAGATGACCAAGTCAGAGCTGCTCCAGCAGCATAAGGAAGACTCAAGGGCACAGAAAGAGGGCGAAAGACCTAAAATTAGTTTCAGTAACATCATATCAGCTACGAAAGTTGCCAGATCTGCCTGCCACAGCTAGAGTTAGTACAAGACTAGTGAATCAGATGCAGTTTGATGAAGGAGCTGATGATGATACCTGATCTTAAGACCACTGATCTTAGAACAAGTTTTAGGAAAAATATATTCAAAGGCAAGAGGCTTAATATTTGGGGGCTTAAGGCAGTTACTAAAGAGGCACCTGACACACAGAGACAGCACCTTCACTTTGGATTGTGGAATTTGCTAAGCAGTTAGCCGCAGTCAATGAACAGTCCTTTCAGAACGATTCCAAAGAGATGAGCCAATGGATAAAAGAGGAGAACCTGTGGGAGTCCCAATTAACAATGAAGCAGGTTTTGATGATAAGGGTTCAGAATCTCATGAACATATATTTCTGGATAAACACCTGGAGGATTTTCCAAAACAAGGATCAACTCGCCACTTCATGAGCTGGTGACCCGGCCTTTCCAAAAACCCATATCTGAGTGTTAAGCAGAAGGTCGAACACGTAGAGTGGTTTAGAAATTATTTTAATGAAAAACAGGATGTTCTAAAAGAGAGTGACATACAGTTCAATGGGAAATTTTTATTTCAAGCTATTGGAGATTGGTATTATAAATAAAATAATTTGACTAGAAAAAAATACGATAAACATTTAAATATGGTTATTAGGTAGCAGAATTACTGGTAATTTTCCCTTTCTCTTTTAAATCTTTTTATAATTTTTTTCTTTTTACATTCACAGAATTTTATAATTCTGCTTTTATAAATAAGAAAAAATAAAGCTGTTTAAATTTACTATAAGCTTCACTAATCAGATACTTTAACAAAATGTTTTATTTTGTACAAGGGACAGAAGAGTTGTGACTGTTTCTAGAAAATTCTCTCATTTGGCTTTCAAGTAGCACTGAAATGATTTTATTTAAACTAGTCTCTAAACCATATAAAATATTATACTAATGTAGTAACCTTATAACTATTGATCGTCTCCTCTCAAAAATGAAAGAGACAAGGAAAAACAGGACATTACAGATATAACATGAATAACCTGCAATTCTAATTAAATTTGATCATGCTTTGAATTTCCCAAATGTGTTGTTTTCTTTGAAAAGCATATAACTTGATAACGTTGTTTCTCCTTGTCTGGGTAGTTGTAAATAGCAAAAGACAACCGCGTTAACACTTTCAGATTTTGAACATCCTATAAACTAAACAGTTGTTCCCTCGTGCAGTCAAAATTAAAACTTATTCTTTTGAGAGTTTTTCCTTCTTAGTACCATACAGCTTACCTGATCTTAAAGATGTACTATGAGATTCTGTATTTATTTCTTATTCTAGAAAGATGCACATCAGCACATACCCAAGTATCCATTTCCTCAAAGATGACATATTAACATTTCAGAGGAAGAAGAATAGAAAATAATGTAGTAAAAAGAACTCTAGAAATCTTAAAATACATCTAGTTCTATCATGAACCAGCTGTATATCCTTACACAAGTCATTTCTCTTAAAAGAAGGGGCTTTGAAACTGGATGATCAACAATTCAATCTGCATGTAATAAATATATAAGTGCAAGATATTATATTAGATGTGGTGGAGAGTTAAAGAGACTAAACAAACAGATCCATCTTGAAAGATTTTGCAATCTAATAGGAAAAAAATTTTTTAAACAAGCAAACAACCTGCTGCTTCCATGGTGCAACAGAACATATTTTAATAAATACAAGTTTCTTTTAAAATAAGTAAATTAAAAAAATAAGGGAAAGGCCAAATCAATATTCAGCTCATGATACACTGTACAGCCAAACAGATTTAAGTGAAATGTTCAAGCTTTAATAAAGTACACTATATTTTACAGTTTATGGCAGAAAAATAATAAAAGGAAATTTAAAGATATATTATTTCAAAGATAATTAGGCCCTAAAAGTTTACTTACCTTTAAAAAACTCCTTCAGAAAAGTTAATGTCTGCCTTATAGAGTCATTACTCACTTCAGTAACCCACTGACTGTATCTGATTACTCTGTGCTCTGGCTAAGGACTAGAACTGCATGCTTACTACTTGAATAATTCAGCCAGCAATGGGGAGAAAATACTCCTCAAAAACGAACCAGTGGTGAGGGAGAAAAAAGAAAATGGATAGGTCAGTAAACCAATTCAGAGAAAGCCTAAACCACTCATGTGATCTGCAGAATTATCAAAAGCAGTTCATCTTTCCCACTACAGAAACCAGGGAGATAAGCAGTCTAGAAGCAAAGGCTGTTTTTTTCCCCCTACCTTTAACCTTTCAGAGTCTAATGATTCAAAGAAGACAAACAAGGGCAAGCTGGATTATATGTTTCCAAAATCTAATATAAAGCAACTATTATTTAACCATGTGGTCAAAGCTAAGCACCTAACAAACTGTATAAGCAGAAGGAATAATGGTGTAAATAATAAGCTTAATGCAACCAATAAATAGAATTTATAGGGATGAATCAATTATTTCAAAACACAAAATGACTAACAGTCAATCTTATATAGATTAGAACCATAAAGAGATCAATATTGAAATAATTTCTCCATAAAACTTATTTTTTCATTTCAACATATATTTACTGCAGACAAGAATATAACAAGATGGGCAATTGGGATTGACATGTATATACTGATGTGATAAAACTGATGACTAATAAAAACCTGCTGTATAAAAAAGTAAAATAAAATTCAAAAAAAGAATATAATAAGAATATAAATATTCAAGAATGAATACAACAAAACTCTTTCCCCAATCAATGTAACAAGATGGAGGACTAAGCACATGTTAATTTTCTCCTTCTACTTAAAACACCATAAAATGTCAGAAAATTTCTTTTTAATAGAATACATCTATAAAAGCACAGCAAAAATGGCATGCCATTAGCAATCAAGATCACAAATATCCAAAAGATGGAACTAGTTTTCACACCTAAAGGTTATAAGCAAGCAATTCATAGAAAACCTGTAAATGGCCAGTAAGCACAAGATGCTCCTTCTCTCTAGTAACCAGGGCAATGTAAATTAAAACAATGAGATATTTTATTCAACAGATAGCAAAATATTAAAAATAATGATAAAGGCTTAGCAAGGATTTAAAGAAAAGGGACTCTCTTTTACTGTTGGTAAGAGAGTTAAGTTGAAAAAAAGTCTTTTGAATATCCACCAAAATACAAAGTGTATATACAATCTGACCTGCACTTTCACTTCTAGGAATCTAACTTAAAGGCAGTATTTGCTCATATATGTTCATGTATGTTTAGTGCAACATCTCTTCAAAACTGGGGGAAATGGAAAACAATTTAAATGATCAATGGTTAAGTGAATTTTATGCCTCATCCACACTATGAAATACCATTCAGTATGAAAAAAGTACCTATATGAAAGCACCTGCTGTCCCTCCACAAAGAAAGCACATATTGTTAGAGGAAAAAAAAAAAACTGGCTACAGAATAGATCATATTATTCCTCAAAATTCCTAGCTTCTTTGAAGTATTTACCATCAGACTGTAATACCCACAACCCCTCTTTGAGGTAGTCACCTGTCAACTCCCCTTATTCACAGAAAACCTTAGCACTTAGGTTTCTGCCCAGCTGCTCCAGTGATATTCCTGAAGACTTCAGTATCAGTATATTCTCTCAGTTTCTTCACTTCCTTCTAGATAAATCTTTTCTTCCATCCTACTTCATTTACCTCCTCCCATAATCATACCCTAAACTCTGTCATGTTCAATAACTAAACCACCTCCCAGTCTCACATTTAACCCTCTCACATTTAGACGACGACTTCTAGGTTTCCAACTTTACTTATATGCTAGTCACCCTACTTTTATAATTCTTTAGCACCATCAAAACTTCCAGTCCACTGACTCTACCACTCTCATTGTCCATCATGTCCTCAATTCCTTCCTCAAACAACCCCCTTAAAATAACCACGGTCCAAAATTACAACAACTTCCTCGTATACACCTTCAAGTCCACAGCATCATTCCCTCTGTCATACTTTTGGTAAAATCCTAACCCTCGTTAAACCCAACCCATTGCTTACTCCAAAAGTGTTCTAATTTGTCTTATTTCCATTCTTGTCCTATGAGGCAGAGACAGCTAGCTGCCTACCCAGTATTCATTCTTTCATTCCTTACTAAAACAACCCTAGGGACTTCCCTGGTGGTGCAGCGGTTAAGAATCTGCCTACCAATGCAGGGGACACGCGTTCGATCGCTGGTCCGGGAAGATCCCACATGCCACGGAGCAACTAAGCCCGTGTGCCACACCTACTGAGCCTGCGCTCTAGAGCCTGGGAGCCACAACTACTGAAGCCCGCGCGCCTGGAGCCCATGCTCTGCAACAAGAGAAGACACCACAATGAGAAGTCTGTGCACTGCAACGAAGAGTAGCCCCCATATGCCGCAACTAGAGAAAGCCCGCGTGCAGCAACAAAGACCCAATGCAGCCAAAAATAAAAATAAATAAATTTATAAAAATAAATAAATAAAAGAACCCTAATTTTACTTAGGAAGTTAATGTACCCAGCTAAAACACTATGCTTCCCAGCTTTTCTGGCAGCTAGAGGGAGTCTGTGACACTCAACTACAAAATACAGGTGAAGTCACTCCGTGCGGCTTTGCAGAAGGCTCTTTAAAAGACCCAATTCAGGGCTTCCCTGGTGGCGCAGTGGTTGAGAATCCGCCTGCCGATGCAGGGGACACGGGTTCGTGCCCCGGTCTGGGAAGATCCCACATGCCGCAGAGCGGCTAGGCCCGTGAGCCATGGCCGCTGAGCCTGTGCGTCCGGAGCCTGTGCTCCGCAAGGGGAGAGGCCACAACAGTGAGAGGCCCGCGCAAAAAAAAAAAAAAAAAAAAAAGACCCAATTCAGCTGACATAGGCCCTTCTGCCTTACCTTCTGTCTAGATGGGATTCTACAGAAGGATCAACGATGGTTGATCCACATCACAAGGAGACAGGCACACTTGAAGATGTCTAAACAGAAAAAAAAGGAGCCTGCACCCATGATGTCCTAGAGCTGCCATAATCAGCCCTGGACAGCTTACCTCCAGCTGTTTGTTACTGGAGAAAAGTAAAACTCTTAAGTTATTTGAGTCACTATTTTGGGGTCTCTACTATTCACAGTAAATCCAATTCATAATTCTTAGACCCATTACAGTTTATTCCCCACACAACAACCAGAGACCTTTTAAAAGTATAATTCAGATCATATTACTGGCTTCCCATCACACTTAAAATAAATTTAAGGTCCTTACCAAGCAACTAGGCCTTCTTTGATCTGGCCCTCTATCTCTCCCAACTCACATCTTACCAAATCCCCATGCCACCCTTGCACCCTTCCACAACTTGTACACTCAGTTCCAGCCACAGTGTTCCTTAAACAAGCCAAACTTGTTTCCATCTCAGGGCCTTTGCATTTGCTGTTCTCTTTGCTGGGAATGCTCTTTCCTCATAAGTTTACTTGGCTTGCTCCCTCATCTCTTTCAGGTAGCAACTCAAATGTTGCCTTCTCTGAGACTTTCCCTGATCACTGTATCGAAAACAGTCTTTTTTTTTTTTTCTCCTTGCGGCACGCAGGCCTCTCACCGCTGTGGCCTCTCCTGCTGCGGAGCACAGGCTCCGGACTCGCAGGCTCAGCGGCCATGGCTCACGGGCCCAGCCGCTCCGTGGCATGTGGGATCCTCCCGGACCGGGGCGCAAACCCGTGTCCCCTGCACCGGCAGGCGGACTCCCAACCACTGCGCCACCAGGGAAGCCCCCAAAACAGTATTTTTGTGTCTCAAGTTTCCCTTCCACTCCCCTCTAACTCTTCTTACCCTGCTTTATTAATATATATTAATTTTTTTTTGCTTATTTACTGTACATCTTCCCCACTAGAATGAAATCTCCCTGAGGTCAAGAACCCTGGGTGTCTGCTTCAGCATCATATTCGTAGTACCTGGCACACAGTAAGGACATAATAGATATATGATGAATAAATGAATATACATCATGATCTTATCTATACTAAAAAAGACTAAAGCATATGTGTGAGTGTGTGTGTGTGTGTGTGTGTGTGTAAATATATAAAGGATCTAGGATATACACTAAACTGTTGACACTTGTTATCTCTGGGGAAGAAAGTGGAAAATAAGAAAAAGGAGGGGCTTCCCTGGTGGCGCAGTGGTTGAGAGTCTGCCTGCCGATGCAGGGGACATGGGTTCGTGCCCCGGTCCGGGAAGATCCCACATGCCGCGGAGCGGCTGGGCCCGTGAGCCATGGCCGCTGAGCCTGCGCGTCCGGAGCCTGTGCTCCGCAACGGGAGAGGCCACAACAGTGAGAGGCCCGCATACCGCAAAAAAAAAAAAAAAAAAAAAAAAAAAAAAAAGAAAAAGGAGAACTTTCACATTTTGCTCTGCATATTTCTGCATAAAAAAGACAAAATTAACTACAACACATGGCAGGAAGAAAATTTTAAACATATTTAGAAATATAAACCTATTTATAGAATCATAAAATTTAGAAACATAGTAACCTCAGTAAGCATAACACTACACCATGGGTAGAGGGATCTATGATTAGTAAGCAAACATCTTTTAAAAGAACTAAAATTAGGGGAATAAAATTTCCTGTTAACTTTTTATAGCCCTTATAAAGGTTTTTACTGTCACTTAAACAAAATAATAAAGTATACTAAATAAAAAGTGTATTACACGTCAAATTAGTAATGATGAGTTGTATAGAATTAATTTCCATCGCTTGCTCAGTAGAAACTTTTAAACATCTCCCTCCCCTAGGGATTCATCTAGATAATTATATATTTGTTTTGTTTCAGAAAATATGCATTCTAAGACACATCTTTTTTTATCAAATTCTCCATCCAAATATCTAGTGCCTTAATTTTTTTTACTTTATTGAGGCATATTTTTACATATTATATAATTCATCCATTTCAAGTATATAATTCGATGATTTTTAGTAAATTTACCAAGTTGTGGAACACACCATAAATCAGTTTTAGAAATCTTCATTGCTGTAATAAAATCACTCAGGACCATTTACTGTTAATCTCCATTGTCATCCCTACTCAATCAACCATTAATCTACTGTCTGTCTCTATACTTCTGTCTATTCCTAGACATTTTCTATAAATAGAAACATACAATATGTGGTCTCTTTTACCTGGTTTCTTTTACTTAGCACATTTTTGAGGCTCATCCATCTGGTAGCATGTATCAGTGGTTCATCCCTTCTTATTGCTGAATAGTATTCCATTATATGGGTATGCCATATTAGTGACTTTTGGTTTTATGACTTGGATTTCCATTTTCCAGGTTATGCAATGAGTGTAGGATAACCTGGGTACTTGGAGTACGGGTGGGGGGAAACCTATTTAACGTTTATTTAACACAAATGACATAGGTGAGTGTTTTTCAAACCCAATCCAGTTTACACAGAATGAGATTGTCCTAGCTTCACTCAACAGCATTATGCTATCAGTCGCTTTTAAAACCATTTTCCTGTCCCTCCTTCTTAACAGGAACGAAAGAACAGTTCCCCAAGGTATCCTTCTCTCTCCCAAGGCTTATAAAAAATCTCTACACTCACTATGCCTTCTGCTTTACCTCCTTTTTCTACCTCCAAGTCCCTGTTTTCTCATTATCTTCAAGCTGACAGCTTCAAATTTTCCATATTCTCCAAGTTTCTGAAAAGTTATATTAAAACTAAATATCTGCATATTCTGGAATTTTATTTAAGAGAAATCTGTGGTTCTTTTGATGTAGCCCCGAGAATAATTTGTTTCTGTGTAGAAAAAAGCTTTGTAACTGATTTAAAACGAATAACAAAAAACTCACAACACCAATACAAAAGGAGCATGAGGACCCAAGTCAGCATTTGACACTCTCATTTAAAAGAAAAGATCAAAGAATATACAGTAATTAAGCACAGTTTTTTTATCTTTTCTTTTTAACATGACCTTATTAAATACTGATCTTTTTTTTTTTTGCGGTACGCGGGCCTCTCACTGTTGTGGCCTCTCCGGTTGCGGAGCACAGGCTCCGTATGTGCAGGCTCAGCAGCCATGGCTCACCGGCCCAGCCGCTCCGCGGCATGTGGGATCTTCCCGGACTGGGGCACGAACCCGTGTCCCCTGCATCGGCAGGCGGACTCTCAACCACTGCGCCGCCAGGGAAGCCCAAAAAGTACACTTTTTTTTTTTTTTTTTGCGGTACGCGGACCTCTCACTGTTGTGGCTTCTCCCATTGCGGAGCACAGGCTCCGTACGTGCAGGCTCAGCGGCCATGGCTCACGGGCCCAGCCGCTCCGCGGCATGTGGGATCCTCCCGGACCAGGGCACGAACCCGTGTCCCCTGCATCGCCAGGCGGACTCTCAACCACTGCGCCACCAGGGAAGCCTTGATCTTTTTCGTTCAGTCTAAAATGCCACCATAATGTTATTGTCTTGCCTCTGCTTTATGATGATGTCTGATTCAGATTAAGTGGATTATCTGCCTTTATAAAACATTAAATATCTCCATGTAGAATGATTATCTAATCATTTATGAACTTGGGTAAGGGATGGTCGTTCAAGGAGAGGGCTGGGGAAGGATGATACAAATCTTATAACATACTTCTTATTACCAGTCTTTCTGAAGTCTTAATCTTCCAAGTGATTCCCAGACTATTAGCTTGAAAACATCAAAAATAAGATGATGTGGACACAGCTAAAAGCTCTCCCAACGGTAAACGTTCTCTAACTAGAAAATTATTCCACTACCCTTACCAGTCTAAGTTACAGTTCTTCTGTAGTACTTAAGAGAGTGAAAGCAGTAAAAGATAATACCAGCTACATGTAATTAGAGGAACCTTGCAAGATAAAGAAAAATAAGACAAGCTATTACTATTAAAGCTTAAATGTTAGCTTTTTTTTTTGCGGTACGCGGGCCTCTCACTGTTGTGGCCTCTCCCGTTGCGGAGCACAGGCTCCGGATGCGCAGGCTCAGCGGCCATGGCTCACGGGCCCAGCCGCTCCGCGGCATATGGGATCCTCCCGGACCGGGGCACGAACCCGTATCCCCTGCATCGGCAGGCGGACTCTCAACCACTGCGCCACCAGGGAGGCCCAAATGTTAGCTTTTATCTAACATTTAAATGCCAAGAATACGTCTCTTGGTGGCCAGTTATTGCAGCAGGTATGTGATAGGCCATGTGAGCTACATTTTCATCTGTGAAAGGACAGCTTAAAAGGGTTAAGGTTTACTCTACTTCCATCATAGCTACAGAATCTAACTAGACCAGTATAAGGTAGGGTACAGAAAGACAGGCTCTGCATTATAAATTTTAAAAATCCCTAGTAAATCAAAACTCCCACTAAGCATTCTTTAATGTCATCATTTCAATTAACTTTAAGAAAATGAATGGCATAATGATATGTATACTGTTATACTGTACCTTTCTCAGGCTTTCATATTCCTCACGAAGTTCCCCAGGCTTGCTTAATTTGATTGGTGCTCTGAATATAAACTCTGCAGGAAAGGGAAAAGAAAACACTTTTTAACAGAACTTTCTAGGAAGGAACCAAGATCTTGTCCTACTGCTGCCCCCACACCATAAACCACATAAAAATTGTGGTCATCTTCCACAATTTGAATATTCATTCATTCATTTAACAAATACTTATTAAAGGGTATAAACCAGGCACAGTTCTAAGCACTGGGGAGAAGCACTGAACAAATAAAGTTCTTACTATCATGGAGTTTACAATATTGTGGGGGGAAACAGACAATAAACAAACAAGTGTGTGTATATAATACAACTGGTGGTACTAAGGGCTATGGAGGAAAATAAACACAGGCTGGAAGGTTACTTTATCAATATATAGATGGTCTGAAGGGTCTCACTGATAAAAGTAACATGTTAAAAGACCTCAAGGAAAACTATATTTAAAGCTCCTAGTTCAACATTACCAAGTAACATTTTAAATAAGCTAAAGTTTTACTCATAATACTTTGTTACTAATGTTTCTTTCTACTTCTTTTTCAACATTGCCAACAGACTATTTTCCTGTATACAACTTATAAATATTTTCAGTATATAACCTGATTTTTTATCCTCAAAGCCTTCAGTGGTTTTGATCAGCTTACAGAATAAAGTCAAAATTCTTCAATATGTCACTCAAGGTTTTCCAGAGACTGATCACAACTTTATCTTTCAAAAGCACTGTGTCTCTCATCTCTTGACTATCTGGTTACAATATATATATGCCATATACTTCTAACCCTTTTATGCTGTTTCTCAGCTGAAATTTTCTTTTCTCCCCTTCTCTATATCCAGGCCCACAGGAGGCACACAATACACACTGGTTATATAGACAATAAAAATCCAACTTAAGAACAGGAATAAAAGATAAGTCCTAAATGCTATCAAAAAGGAAGGAGAAAATATGCACTTCTGTCTCCTTAAATGTACATGACACTTCGATATACCCCTATGTATATTTAGAGACTTAAACACAGTATTTATTTGAAGACTTACTAACAACTCTATATCCCATTCAGGTTGATAATATTTGTTGTAGAAAAGTTGGCTCCTCAAAGAGCTGACTTTTGTCCTTTTTCAGTTGTCTCAACTACCTTAAAAAGACTCATATACACCAGAGAAATGTGGAAGATTCTTAGACAAGAACACTGGACATAATACAGATGCAGAAATCAGTAACTTAAAGCTCTACCAAGCTGCAGAGAATTATTAGACCTGGGGCTTGGGAGGCAAACACTACATCACCTTCACCCACTTAAAAAAAAGTCCTGATGACTATTTTAATCATATCTCTTAAGTACATTTCTAATTATAGGCAAATAGTATCTAAAACCAGATACTTTAAAAGAGGAGGGGAAGAAGGAAGAGAAAAGCAAAACCCTTAAGTCAAAAAAATTCTTTTAATCCATTTATGGAGAACCTATTACCTGAACGATACTTTATATTTTCTCAGTGAATCTTCACAGAAACTTTATAAGGTAGGTATTATACCCATTTTACAATAAGGAAAATGAGAGGTTAATGACTTGCCCAAGGCCACAGAACTAGCACATGGCAAAATTAAGAGAAAAAGAATTAACAGGTATAAAGAGGGAAATTACATAATGATGAAAAAGGCAACCCATCAAGAAGCTATAATAATTATGCACTTGTATGAACCTACAACAGAGCAAAAAAAAGATTATAAGAGAAATTAATAAATCTAAAATTATAGTAAAAAATTGTAACACACCACAATTAAAAACAGGTAGATCAGGAGGATCAAGGGTAATAAAAATATAGAAAAATTGAACAATAAAATTAACAAACTTGATTATATGTATTTATATATATTTATGAACTCAATGAACAAAATATATATTCCTTAAAGCAAACAAGGGACAATTAAAAATACACTAGGGGGCTTCCCTGGTGGCGCAGTGGTTGAGAGTCCGCCTGCCGATGCAGAGGTCACGGGTTCGTGCCCCGGTCCAGGAAGATCCCACATGCCGCGGAGCAGCTGGGCCGTGAGCCCAGGCCGCTGAGCCTGCGCATCCGGAGCCTGTGCTCCACAGCAGGAGAGGCCATAACAGTGAGAGGCCCATGTACCGCAAAAAAAAAAAAAAAAAAAGAAAAGATACACGCATCCCAATGTTCACAGCAGCACTATTTACAATAGCCAAGACATGGAAGCAACCTAAATGTCCATCGACAGATGAATGGATAAAGAAGATGTGGTACTTATATACAATGGAATATTACTCAGCCATAAAAAATGAAATAATGGCATTTGGAGCAACATGGATGGACCTAGAGATTATCATACTAGGTGAAGTAAGTCAGACAGAGACAAATACCACAGGATATGGCTTATATGTGGAATCTAAAAAAATGGTACAAGTGAACTTATTTACAAAGCACAAATAGTCACAGATGTAGGAAACAAACATTGTTACTTGGGGGAAGGAGGGAGGAGGGATAAATTGGGAGATTGGGATTGACATATGCACACTACTATATACAAAACAGATAACTAATAAGGACCTACTGTATAGCACAGGAACCTCTACTCAATACTCTGTAATGACCTATATGGGAAAGAATCTAAAAAAAGAGTGGATATATGTATACATATAACTGATTCACTTTGCTGTACACCTGAAACTAACACAACATTGTAAATCAACTATACTCCAATAAAAATTAAAAAAAAAATAAAATGTAATTATGATTGGGAAAAAAAAGAGCTTTCAAAGCTATGAAAAGACATGGAGGAACCTTTAATGCATATTACTAAATGAGAGAAGCCAATCTGAAAATGCTACATACTGTATGTCTCCAACTATATGACATTCTGGAAAAGATAAAACTTTAGAGACAATAAAAAAATCAGTAGTTCCAAGGACAGAGAAAGTAGGGATGAGTAGGCAGAGCAGAGGATTCTTAGGGCAGTGAAAAAACTCTTTCTAATATTATAATGATGGACACATTTCATTATACATTTGTCCAAACCCACAGAATGTACAACACCAAGAGTCAAATCTACCATTCTGGTGAATGACAGTGATAATGGGGGAGGCTATGAATGTGTGGGGGCAGGGATCATATGGGATATCTCTGTACCTTCCTCTCAATTTTGTTGTAAAACTAAAACTGCTCTAAGAAATAAATTCTTGGGCTGGCGGGGGCGGGGGTGGGGGGTGGGGACAGAGCAACAACATGTCAAAAGAAGCAGAAAAGGCAACATCACCCTCCTTAGTCCAGAGGAATTAGTCCCAAAACCCACCAATCCCTCCACCAGAATCTATAGGGATTTTCAAGTGTTTCAGTAGCACAGAAACAACCATTCACCCTTCCTTCATCTCACAGAAAAGAAATACTAGAAACTATTCCAGGTGTCACTGAGCTGCTGAGTATCTTAGTATTTATAAATGAATCCAGTGGTGGAAGTACTTTCTTAATGCCTGTCCTCTGACAACTACAGTTGACCCTTGAACAACGTAGGTTTGAACTGTGCAGGTCCACTTATATGCAGATTTTTTTTCAATAAATACATACTATGGTACCATATGATCTGCGGTTGAATCTGAGGTTGGTTGAATCCACTTATCCACATAAGGTTATACACAGATTGTCAACTGTGCAGGGGGGGTCAGTGTCGCTAATCCCCATGTTGTTCAAGGGTCAACTGCACCATGTTTAAAAGAGAAACTCTCTAAGGATATAATACCCTAAGAATGACAAACACACATGGCCAATGACCAAAGCTGAGTACTGCATTCAGTCTAATGTGAACTGTAGGAGAAGCTATACTTCATTGATGGTCCTTCCTGAAAAAGATTTTCTCTAGGGTGAGGTGACTGGTTATTAATAAAGGCAAACAAACAAAACAATCTATAAGACTAGCATTTTGCTAACTGCACCAAACCCTAAGGAATAAAGTATCATTGTCAAAGAATCCACACTCAATACAAAATTAGAAAAAGAACCTCACTGAACTATATTGGGAAGACGCTACCCCAATAACTCTCAAATCCAAAGGTAAACATCCCTTGGTACCTGGCTATGCTTGAGTTTTTACCCCTGTATGTTCAATTTCTTATTAGTGCAGCTGAATGAAAAAGAACTTTGGACTTAAGAGTCCCAAGATCTTGATCCTAATTTGAATACTCCCACTTACTAGTTATTTGTCCTTGGGCAAATAAAAAAAATCTCTTTGCTAATTTCCATCTCTATCTCCACCACCAGTATCATTTTGATGACTGGCAGTTATATAGCACTTTGATTATGCCAGGCCCATTTCTAAGCACTCTATATTTTAACTCATCTAATCTTCATAATGACCCAATGGAGAGATGCTATTATCCCCACTTTAGAGATGAAGAAACTGAAGCACAGAGCATATAACTTGCCCAAGGCTACACTGCTGTAAATGAAAGAGTTATGATTTAAACTCAGGCAATCTGGCTCCAGAATCAGTCCTCTTACCCACTGTTCTTTATTACCTCTTTAATATTAAAAAAAAAAAAAAGTAAAGAAAAATAAGCTGAACAACCCTATATGACAATGGGCAAAGGACATGAACAGGCAGTTTACAGAAACATAAATTCAGATGACTTGTAAACAAATTAAAATATGCTCAATTTCGCTCATTTCAAGATATTAAAAACTTCTGAAACAAAACACTTTTATATATCAGATTGGCAAATATCAAAAAAATTTGATAAAGACAAGAGTTAGCAAGGGTATTCGTTATCTTAATGATGTATCATATATGTGTACAAAGATGTACAGACAAGAATATTCACTGCAGATCAATCACAATACTAAAGACTGGAAACAACCTAAATGTCCTTCTATTTTAGAATGACTGAATAAATAATAAGTGACTGGGATACAATGGATCCTTTCCTATACTGACTGTTTTTATTCCTGGTCTGGTTTCTTGGTTTACCACGTAATTTTTGTTGGAATGCCATTCATTGTGTTATGAAAAACTATAAAGGCTGTGGATGATATAACATCCTACAGAAGATTCACCATGTTCTCTGACAGGCAATTAGACTAAGGGTAGATCACCTCACAATCCATTCAGGACATGAGCTTACTCAAGGTTGGCTGCAGGCTTTGTAAAACTTGAAAAGTTTGTTCTACCCTAGTTTGTAGCCCTCCGAGGATCCAACTGAGAGTTAAGGGTATTTTCCAAGCCTGCCTGCCTTGGAAGGTCCTCAACTTTTTTCTCCCCGACACTGAAGAACTGCTAAAAGAGTGCTCTGTTTTTCATTAGGCTTCTGGGAAGCTTCTTAACCTTTTACCCTACACAGTTAAAGAATCTGCAAATGCCTCAAGAGAAAAAAAAGCAGGTGGAGAGGCTGGGGGGCGGGGGGAGATGCACCTCCCTTCTCTCTGGGATCTGGGCCTCTCAAGTTTTGGCTGCCTTGGCAGCCCTGAACTATAATTTTTGTATCCCTAGCCCCATGAAGAAAGCTCTGCTGGCTTTTTTGCCTCTTAATAGCTATACTCTCCCTTTGCCAAGAATCCATAAATGTCTGAAGTCCTGGCTGCCTTGGCAATTTACCAATGCCTTCATATAGATTTTTTTTTAAATCAGGCTTTTCTAGTTATTCTCAGCAGGAGTTTTGGTCTCTACAATCTGCTCCATCATAGCCAGAAGCGAAATCTACATTCTTCATAAGCAGTGGAGAAGACAAGATTTCCGTCATGAAACCCAAACCATTAATAAAGAGGGAACAAGCAGTGAGGAAGAAGACAAAAGGAGAGAATATTCTTTTAAGAAAGTCAAGAAAGGAATCTAATAAGGTAGAAAACGTGTGGTTCAAGTCCTAAAGAAACTTACAATCTTACTAGGGAATGAAAAACATACGCAAGTGAAACTACTATAGAATGTGGAAGAGTTATAAAACTAAACATCTGACTGCAGCTCAGAACAGCATGAGGTAGAGGTACACAACAGCAAAAGAAGACAATGAATCAAAGTACATCTTCTACAACAAAACCTATGTAAGTGCAAAGATACACAGGAACCAAGAGGTCATTATCCATATTAATCTCAAGGTTACCTGCTTATACTACCCACCAAACTTCTGAAATACCTTCAAATGGAATATTCGAAAGGAGAAACTTTAATGTTAAATTAGGCATACCATTTAGAAGTAGGAAGGTGGAAACATGGGGAGTGAACCACAAATACGTTCTAAAACCAAACTAAAGTGCTTTCCATTTTATCTACTATTTTTTTGGTTTACTCCTTCTAACTCTCCAAGAGTGCAGATGACAGCCAAGTACCAACTGTCTTAAACTAATGCAATTGCTCCTTTACCTACTTGCCCAAGATATTAACAATTTACAGTAGGCAATATAAAGAGCGTTTACCTGGAAAGAAGAGGAAGTGCACAGAGAAAAAGTTAAAAGTTAAGAAAATATTCATATCAAATTTTAAAGCTGCTTACCTAAGTACCATAATTAACACCACAGATTACTGCTATAGTAACTCAAACTGTGTTTTAAAACTATCCTTGGCAAAGAACTAATGAAATCAAGATGTCACAACTCACATACCAAGAACTTAAAACATGTTTGTAACTTTTGACCTAGTAATTTCTAGGAATCTTAGAAAATAATCTAAAATACAGAAAAACTTTTACATAAAAAGATTTTCATTGCAACATTGTTCATAACTGCAAAACAAAAACTGAGAATAACCTAAATGTCCAATATTGAGGGAATGATTAGGCTAATTACAGACCGTCCACACAATGTACTATTATCCTGGCATCAAAATTATATAGAAATATTTTTTTAATAATATGCAATATTGGGCTTCCCTGGTGGTGCACTGGTTAAGAATCCGCCTGCCAATGCAGGGGACACGGGTTTGAGTCCTGGTCTGGGAAGATCCCACATGCCGCGGAGCAACTAAGCCCATGCGCCACAACTACTGAGCCTGCACTCTAGAGCCTGTGAGCCACAACTACTGAGCCCGTGAGTCACAACTACTGAAGCCCACGCATCTAGAGCCTGTGCTCTGCAACAAGAGAAGCCACCACAATGAGAAGCCTGCGCACTGCAACAAAGACCCAACACAGCCAAAAATAAAATAAAATAAATAAATTATAAAAAATGCCATATTGCTTTAATTAGATAGGAAACCATTTATGTTAAATGAGAGATGCAGACGCCGGACTGAATATGCCTTATAATTTCAAACGTGAACATTAAATATAGAAATGGAAATAACAAATGGAAAAATAACAATAAATTGTAGAAGTCACAAAGGGAGAAGAAAATATTAATTATAACATATCAAGTTATCATACATAAGTGTGTAAGAATAATGAAAACCGTTATCAGAGATCAGGAAGTTAAAGAGGGAAGGAAGTGAGCAGTGAGGAAGAGGGAGGTGCTGAGGTAAGAGAAAATACACCAAAAAAAGGCATGAGACCCTTTCCCCAAAGCACTTATTAACATAGCTTATTAGCTAAGACAAAGTCATAAAAAGTTGTAAGAAGAGATTTAAATAATTACAGAGATGATGACAAATGCAAAGTCACAAAATGAACAATTGCCAAATGCATCTTACAAGCAAATGTTCCAACAGACATCTGTAGGAGCAAGAGAACAAGGGCTGGGAAGGAGAGTCAAGGCGTTAGGAAGGTTGGATGCAGCTCAGTCTAACTGGTAAAACTTAGATTAAGTTAAAAGATGGAAGGGGGGCTTCCCTGGTGGCGCAGTGGTTGAGAGTCTGCCTGCCGATGCAGGGGATACGGGTTCGTGCCCCGGTCCAGGAAGATCCCACATGCCACGGAGCAGCTGGGCCCGTGAGCCATGGCCACTGAGCCTGCGCGTCCGGAGCCTGTGCTCCGCAACGGGAGAGGCCACAGCAGTGAGAGGCCCGCGCACCGCAAAAAAAAAAAAAAAAAAAAAAAAAAGATGGAAGGGGACTTCCCTGGTGGTCCAGTGGTTAAGACTCCGCGCGCCCAATGCAGGGGGCCCGGGTTCGAAGCATGCCACAACAAAGAGCCTGCACGCCACAACAAAGATCCCCTGTGCCACAACTAAGACCCGGCGCAAGTGGTTAAGAATCCACCTGCCGGGCTTCCCTGGTGGCGCAGTGGTTGAGAGTCCGCCTGCCAATGCAGGGGACACGGGTTCGTGCCCCGGTCTGGGAAGATCCCACATGCCGCAGAGCGGCTAGGCCCGTGAGCCATGGCTGCTGAGCCTGCGCATCCGGAGCCTGTGCTCTGCAAGGGGAGACGCCACAACAGTGAGAGGCCCGCCTACCGCAAAAAAAAAAAAAAAAAAGAATCCACCTGCCAACGCAGGGGACACGGGTTCGAGCCCTCGTCTGGGAAGATCCCACATGCTGCAGAGCAACTAAGCCCGTGAGCCACAACTACTGAGCCTGTGCTCTAGAGTCCGCGAGCCACAACTACTGAAGCCCGTGCACCTAGAGCCCGTACTCCTCAAGAAGAGAAACCACCGCAATGAGAAGCCCGCGCACCATAACAGAGTAGCCCTTGCTCGCCACCCGCACGCAGCAACGAAGATCCAACGCAGCCAAAAATTTAAAAATATAAATAAATAAGTTTGTAAAAAAAAAAAAAAGACCCAGCGCAGCCAAATTTTTTTTAAGTCTTTAAAAAAAAAAATGGAGGAAGAGCACTCCATGTGTACAAAGCACAACCAAAGTGTGATAACACTACTGAACTGCACAGTTAAAAGGTTAAGACAGTAAGTTTCAAGTTATGTGTTTTTTACCACAATTTTAATTTTTTTTAAGTGTGAAGGCTGGATAGTAAATAATTACATTCTGCTAGAGCAGAAAGTTTATGTAGGAGAGTGGTATAGGCCAGAAAGGGTAGGTTGGGGCCAAATTATAGAGAACCTTCAACACTAGGCTAGGGAATCTAAACTCATCCTGTCATCAACAAGGATACTACCATATTTAATCTTATTAATATTAACAAAACTATTAATAAAAAATAAAACTTCAGTTATCCAGCATGCTTGGGGAATAAGATGTTGCTTAATTTTATGTGGTAACAATGCCAAATTTGGGCAGGATCTTCCGCATACAGTTACAGCACTTCACCATCCACACGTTTGCCGGATAACTTTCAAAAGTAGAAAGATCCCAGGCTATGGAGACCAATCAGACTCCATCACTTATCAGTGTGACACTGAGCACACTACAACTTCTCTAGCCCTCAGCTTCCCCACTTCCCAAATAAATTGTTATGTATGATTAAATGACATGATTTAAAGTAATGTCTTGTACAATGCTGGATATATAATTGATATTCATTAAGTGTTAGATACATACTTATAAGAAAAAATTCTACTTAATCTTTTCAGGGATAGAAATTTCTCAGAATTGTAGGGAAAAAAATGGCATCAGAGATTTTTTTCTCTATATATAAGTGGGACAACTAGATAGTGCTTATTAACTGCTAATAAAAATTAATGATAAATATTCAAATTCCAAGTTGCATCTTGCTTCCTTAGCTTAAAAAATTAACCCGATTTGTACCTCGATCTGGAAAGAATAATGAGTCTTAAGCAGCCTAAGTCTGTGTAGACTTACGGCCAGATAGTAAATATTTTCAGCTTTGCAGACCAAAAGACAGCTGCTCAATTCTGCCATTGTAGCATGAAAGCAGCCATAGACAATATGAATAAGTATGGCTGTGTTCCAATAAAAATTTACAAAAATAAGCAGTAGGCTGGATCTGGCCTGCTGAATGTAATTTCCTAATCCCTGGTACTAGAGATTGAATGTTTGTGTCCCCTACACAATTTATACGTTGAAACCTAATCCCCAATGTGATGGTATTTGGTGGTGGGGTCTTGGAAAGGTGATTAGGTCATGAGGGCAAAGCTCTCATGAATGGGATTAGGGTGCTTAGAAAAGAGACCCCAGATTCACTTTGTTATAAAGCAGAAACTAACACACCATTGTTAAGCAATTATACTCCAATAAAGATGTTAAAAAAAAAAAAAAGAGAGAGAGACCCCAGAGAGCTCCCTTGCCCCTTCCACCAAGTGAGGACACAGCAAGAAGACTGCCATCCATTAACCAGGAGGCAGGCCCTCAAGAGACACTGAATCTACCAGTCTTGATCTTTGACTTGCCACCCTCTAGGACTGTGACAAATAAATTTCTGTTGTTTATAAGCCACCCAGTCTATGGTATTCTGTTATCACAACCCAAATTGATCTAAGACATCTAGATTAGAAAAAGACAACGAGAGTAAAGATCAATAGAATTTGCAAAAGCAGGTATTAACCAAGAGTAGAGTCAAAGTGTAAGGTTCCTTGTTGAATCCAGAAATGGCCCAAACAACAGGCACAGCAAGGCAGCCCAAACTGGATCAGCGCAGTCTAAGCATGAGGCACACAATAAAGGAGATCACAAAAGCAAATGTAGGTACAGGAATGCTGCAGAGATGAAGGCCGTGCAGACCTAGGCAGACCAAGACCATGTGGGTGTCCCCATCTCTATATCCACCACCACCCTGGACAAAAGCCTTTGGACTTAATTTCTGCTCTTTTTGAGGTGAAGAATCATCCACAATAGTCCACAAAGTGGAATGATACCAAAATTAGAAAGAGTGCAGGATTTCGAACCATACCTACCTGCATTCAAATCTACTACCCACTGGCTTTGTATCTACCAGTATTTATCCTTGCTAAGCCTGTTTCTTCATCCATAAAATGGGAGTAATACCTACCTTAACAGGGATGTTTATCTCATCTAATCCTCCAGTACCCTCTTGGTACAGATTCTGTGCACATTAAAATGGTAGCCTAACTGGCCTGTCTCTTAAGACTCTTTGTCTATCTTCGACACTGCTTCCCTACTTCTTTATAAAGCAGAGACCTGACCCTATCATCCTCCTGCTTAATAACTTTCATTGGCTTCCCTCTGCCTCCAAGATTTATAAACAAGACTCAGTCTACCACCCCAGCCATATTTTCTCATATTCCCTCAATACTCTCCCCTCCCCAGCCTTCACACATAATCACTATTCCTAGATATGCCAGACCCTGTCTCTTTACATATGCCACTTCCTCTTCCCACAATGTTTTTTATCTTTTTCACTGTATGATAATTAGTTCAAAGCCCTGTTTATTGCCCTCTCCTTTGCAAAGCGTTTCTCACTTAACCCAGGGAGAATTACATTAGCCTTATGCAGGTCCTCACAACATTCTGCACTTACCTCAATTGTAGTAGGATTTATTACCTGTGTTATAATTACTTGTTTCTGCCTCTGATTCCCCAAATTAGGAGATTTTCTTGAATCCATGGGGATGATCTCTAGGTATGTGTCTCAGTATAAAACAGTGGCTTAAATTTTTGTTGTTGTTGAATATACCAATGAGAAAGTGCTTTAAAACCAGCACCATTTTGTACTAAGATCTTTTAAAGAATTTGTTGGCTGGAGGAAGATCAATTTGTAAAGCTTTTCTTTATAATGAAACCAAAAGTAAACTTTAGTAAAGTCCAAGTCAACAACAAATTAACAGGGTGCAATCTTTTGAGATTTTATCATAATAGTTTTACAGAACCAAACACTAGACAAAACACAAGAGAAATGGCAAAACAGAAGTAAAGGGAAAATACGTCCACTGCTATTTAGAAAAGTGAAAACCAAAACTGGATATAAGTTGTCTTCAGGCTTAAAAATTTAATTGTACACACATGTAATGAGGAAGACTGGCTCAGTTCTGTTTTGAGAACTGAGTTGCTCATCCTGAATCTGTAGTTCTGTTGCGTACAGGATGAGCAAGGCCAATGCAATCTTTGGCAGCATTAATAAGAATTTAGCATCCAGATGGAGAGATGGTAAACCTCACTACATTTTCCACTGGTCAGGCATTATTTAAAGCATGAGGGTCAATTCTGAGTGGCATATTTAAAGATGAACAGAAGGATAAAGGAATCATGATATATAATCAAAAATCTTTTTTTAAGGATTTTTTTAGGACTCTTTTTCCTTTATTAAACATTTACTGAGTATCTAACACATTCTAGGTACCATATTAAGTGCTGAATACACAAAGACATAGTCCCTGACCTCAAAGAGTTCAGTGTAATGCCAGAGACAGACACACAAACAAGGAACTGAAATCCAGTGACATGACGAATACACATACTCACGTGGTGTCACAAAGGAAGGCAATCAACTCCTATTTGAGAAAAAAATTCACAGAGCACTTGTTTCACCTGAGTATAATCTGACAGAAGGATAAGAGGGAAGAATATTCCAGGCAGAATAATCATAGGTGACAAAAGGTCAGAAAGGTTTCAAAAAGCATACTATATTACAAGAACTGTAGGTAGTGCAGTATGACCAGAAATTGGGGAAAGGGAGAAAGAGGACCAAAGAGATGAATTTGAGAAGTTTAGCCTAAGAATTTAGATAGAAAAAATCATGGTCTTTAAATATTTGAATATTGAAACTAGGGAAGAATATTTTGATTCACTAGAAACTTAATTTTCAAACAATTAACACTGTCCAAAACTAGACAGCAGTGAGTACAGAGTCATCAGAATGGGAGAAATATCCCTGTTCATGTATAAGCTCAATCTTCCCTTGGTATTCTAGATCTCATCCCTAGCTACTAACGATATTGAGAATCATTCCAGGTGTTTTATTGGCCTTTCAGTTTCCCTCTTCTGTGAAATGTCTATTCAAATCCACTCACCATTTTTCTAATGAGGTGTCTGTCATAGTGATTTGTAGTTCTTCATATATTTTGGACATTAATCTTTTGTTAGTTATTACATTGGAAGTATTTTCTCACATTCTGTGGTTCATCTCCCTATCTTGTATCATACAGAAGTTTTGATTTTAATGTGACCAAATTATCAATCTTTTCCTTTACTCTGTATTTTTTGTTTAAAGAATTCTTCCTATCCCATTTTCACAGATACTCCTAGTATTTTCTAAGTTTTATAGTTTGACCTTTAATCTATCTGGTATTAACTTTTTGTGTGTGGTGTGAGGTAAAGATCTATTTTTCCTTGTTTTCTGTAAGGTTAGCTAACTATCCACAACTGAAAATATTTTTGCCCCATTGATTTGTAATGCCACCTGTCATCTACCAAATTCAAGTATATGAGGACATGTTACTGGACCCTTAATTACTTTTTAAACTATTTAACCCTGTTCTTGGCCACTAATCATTCGTATTGACAAGTTCCACTAAAAAAAATTAAAATTAAAAAAAAATTCCCTTCTATTCCAAGTGTTCTAGCTTTTAAAATAATAAATGAATGGTAAATTCTGTCAAATGCTCTTTTGAGCATCTACTGAGATGATCATATGGTTTTACTCTTTATTAATATGGTGAATTACATTAGATTCTTAATGTTAAACTGAACTCTCATTCCCAGAATACTACTTGATTGTGATTAAAAAAAAAAAATACACTACTAGACTAGTGCAGATTTCACTTGGGACTTTTAAAATCTACATTCATTGGCCTATATTTTTCCTTTCTTATACTGCCTTTGTGTGATTTTGATATCATGTTGTAAAAGCCCCCCAAAATTAGTCTAGAAACATTTTTTATTCCCTGGAATGGTCTGCACAAGGATTATCCATCCTTCAATATTTGGGTAACCTGTAAAACCATCTGTGCCTTGTGTTCCTTTAATGGATAGAATTTTTTTTCCTGCTTTTTACTATGAAAATGACTCACATACTTATTAGAGACACCAGTACAATGAACCCCAACATATCCATCACCCAGCTTCAACAGTCAACCCACTGTCAATCTTATTTCATCTATTTCCCAAATCTTTACTTGTTCCCTCTCCCCTTGAATAAATTGTTTTGAAGAAATCCCAGACACCATATCATCTTACCTATAAACATTTTAGCATCTCTCTTAAAAATAAGGACTCTTTAAAATATGTAACCAGAAAAAAGATTTCACACTAAAAATTTAATAATCTTTAATACCAACAAATATCCAGTCAGTATTCAAATTCCTATCAAATATTTTTATAGTTTTTCAAATCAGAATCCAAATTAGTCCATACGCTTAAATTGGTTTTGTCTTTTAATCTGCAGGTTTCCCTTCTATGTATTGCTTTTATCCCCCTCTTCTTCACATATTTGTGGGGGAAAAAATGGGCCATCTGTCCTGTAGTTTCCCACATTCTGGATTTTGCTCACTGCATCCACATATTACTTAGTGGGTAGATTTTACTACTCAATTTCTTTTTTAGTTACATTTCTATTAATATTTTCTACTTATTCTTGACTCAGCTGCAATAGGTTGTATTTTTTAGGAAACTGACTATTTTACACAACCTTCCAAATTCATGGGCATAAAGTTTTCCATATTCAATATGTATGGGTTTTTAGAAATCCTTATCATAGCTATAGTCATATTCCCTGTTTCATTCCTAACATTGTTTATACTTTCTTGTGTTTCTTTTTCATTGACCAATCTTGCCTGAGATCTGTCTATAACAGAGTCTATATTAATATCTTCAATGAGTTAGATTTTGGTTTTATTAATCCTCTTCACTGTTTTCTACTCCATTAATTTCTATTCTTACCCTTATTCTTTCCTAACTTCTACTTCCTCTGGGTTTAATCTGCTGTTACTTTCCTAGCTTCTTCAGTTGGCCACTTAATAATTTTCAGGCTTTCTTCTATTCAAAAACCTTAAAGATTCTAGGACATAAATTTTTTCGTATTAATATTGCTGAAATTGGGATGTTTCTTACAATTAGTCTTACAATCACCGTCAGTTGGGCAAGCAGTGATGGTGCAACTGTCACTGCTTATCTATGTATGAACATAAACAACTAAAGAATAAGCTTGCAAAAGTAGTAGTTACTTGGCAATTATCCCTGGTGGAATGACTAGACAACTGTAACTTCTCAATGTTAGTCAATAAACCTATTACAGACCATCTGACAAAGAACTATGAATGAGTCTCATCTGAAAACCTTTTGTTGATACCTGCTGGCCAGTTCAAGAAAACATCAGGATCAAAATTTGATGGGTGCCAGCAGTTTGAAAGAAAATGCTGGAGATAGCTGTGGAGCACTCTTTTAAGAAATGTTCTATCACCAATGCTCTCAATTACATAGTGAGCAATACTATGTAGAAAAACACAAACCTCTGTGCTTCCATCAGAAAGTGATTTAGAAGAATCAAACTCTGCATATGAAGTCACAGGAATATTCTACTAATTTGTTGCTTCCCTTCCTTTTATAAATATATGCATGAGTGGTATGCTAAATCTATATCTAAGTAAATATATATGAGTTCTTTCAGTAAGCATAAAGTTTCAAAGTCTAAATGATAGGAAAGCACTGTATTTGGAAAGTAATAGTCCATCTCACAAATGATGACATCTTAAGATTTAATGAAATATGATACAGGCACTTAAATTTTCCTCTTAGGAAATTAAGGAAACACTCCATTTATCACTGCAAAAAAAAGAACAAAATACCTAGAAATAAACTTACCTACGGAGGCAGAAGACCTGTATGCAGAAAACTATAAGACACTGATGAAAGAAATCAAAGATGATACAAACAGATGGAGAGATATATCATGTTCTTGGATTGGAAGAATCAATAGTGTGAAAATGACTACACTACCCAAAGCAATCTACAGATTCAATGCAATCCCCATTAAATTACCAATGGCATTTTTACAGAACTAGAACAATGAATTTCACAATTTGTATGGAAACACAAAAGACCCCAAATAGCCAAAGCAATCTTGAGAAAGAAAAATGGAGCTGAAGGAATCAGGCTCCCAGACTTCAGACTATACTACAAAGCTATAGTAATCAAGACAGTATGGTACTGGCACAAAAACAGAAATATAGATCAATGAAACAGGATAGAAAGCCCAGAGATAAACCCACACACATATGGTCACCTTATCTTTGACAGAGGAGGCAAGATTATACAATGGAGAAAAGACAGCCTCTTCAATAAGTGGTGCTGGGAAAACTGGACAGCTACATGTAAAAGAATGAAATTAGAACACTTCCTAACAGCATACACAAAAATAAACTCAAAATGGATTAAAGACCTAAGTGTAAGGCCAGACACTATAAAACTCTAAGAGGAAAACATAGGCAGAACACTCTATGACATAAATCACAGCAAGATCCTTTTCGACCCACCTCCTAGAGTAATGGAAATAAAAACAAAAATAAACAAATGGGACCTCATGAAACTTCAAAGCTTTTGCACAGCGAAGGAAACCATAAACAAGACGAAAACACAACCCTCAGAATGGGAGAAACTATTTGCAAACGAAGCAACTGACAAAGGATTTAATCTCCAAAATATACAAGCAGCTCATGCAGCTCAATATCAAAAAAACAAACAACCCAATCCAAAAATGGGCAGAAGACTTAAATAGACATTTCTCCAAAGAAGACATACAGATTGCCAACAAACACATGAAAAGATGCTCAACATCACTAATCGTTAGAGAAATGCACATCAAAACCACAATGAGGTATCACCTCACACCAATCAGAATGGCCATCATCAAAAAATCTAGAAACAGTAAATGCTGGAGAGGGTATGGAGAAAAGGGAACCCACCTGCACTGTTGGTGGGAATGTAAATGGATACAGCCACTATGGAGAACAGTATGGTGGTTCCTTAAAAAACTAAAAATAGAACTAGCATATGATCCAGTAATCCCACTACTGGGCATATACCCTGAGAAAACCATAATTCAAAAAGAGACATGTACCACAATGTTCATCGCAGCACTATTTACAATAGCCAGGACATGGAAGCAACCTAAATTTCCATCGACAGATGAATGGATAAAGAAGATGTGGCACATATATACAATGGAATATTATTCAGTCACAAAAAGGAAACAAAATTGAGTTATTGGTAATGAGGTGGATGGACCTAGAGGCTATCATACAGAGTGAAGTAAGTCAGAAAGAAAAAAACAAATACCGTATGCTAACACATACACTGGAATCTAAAAAAATGGTACTGATGAACCTAGTGGCAGGGCAGGAATAATGACACAGACGTAGAGAACGGACTTGAGGACACAGGAGGGGAAGGGGAAGCTGGGACGAAGTGAGAGAGTAGCACTGACATACATATACTACCAAATGTAAAACAGATAGCTAGTGGGAAGCAGCCACATAGCACAGGGAGATCTGCTCAGTGCTTTGTGACCACCTAGAGGGGTGGGATAGGGAGGGTGGGAGGGAGACACAAGAGGGAGGGGATATGGGGATATACGTATACATATAGCTGATTCACTTTGTTGTACAGCAGAAACTAACACAACATTGTAAAGCAATTATACTCCAATAAAGATGAAAAAAATTTTTCCTCTTAGTACTGCTTTGCTGTATTCCAGATTTTGACATATAGTGTTTTCCACTGTTATTTAATTCTAAATATTTTCCAGTTTCCATGATTTTGTTCTTCATCCATTTATTTTTAGTTTATTTTTGCTTTTACTTTTTAAATTTCTAAACATGGATAGGAGGTGAGGGGAATCAGTTATATTTGTTATTAATTTCTAATTTTATTGGATTGGGGTCAGAAAACATGGTTTATATATCAAGCTTTGGTATTTGTTGAAAATTTCTTTGTGCCTAATTACATAAATTACATAAAATTACATACAAATTTCACTTTTAATTAAAAAGGATGTATATTCTCTAATTTGGGAAGTGTATGGTTCTATATATACATAGTAGATCAAGTTATACATTGCATTTCTTTTCTTTTAGTGGTTATCCTTCAATTTTTAATATGCATCTGACTGAAAGCTTAAAGTTAATTAATGTCTCTATCCTCCTTCTGAACTATATATAACACTTTTAATGCTGGTCACTTTCCCTCCCAGCTTACATTTTATCCTCATCTGATATTTTAGCTCCACTTTGGTTTTAGCCCCAACAAATCAGTCATAATTATTTTTGTTTTATACAGTCAATTCTTCGTTTACCGAACCAATTTCTTTGTTCATGATGATTTCTTTTTTTTTTTAACTTATTTATTTATTTATTTTTGGCTGCATTGAGTCTTCGTTGCTGCGCGTGGGCTTTCTTTAGTTGCAGAGAGCAGGGGCTACTCTTTGTTGCGGTGCACGGGCTTCTCATTGCGGTGGCTTCTCTTGTTGCAGAGCATGGGCTCTGGGCATGCGGGCTTCAGTAGTTGTGGCACACGGGCTCAGTAGCTGTGGCTCATGGGTCCAGAGCACAGGCTCAGTAGCTGCAGTGTACGGGCTTAGTTGCTCTGCAGCATGTGGGATCTTCCTGGACCAGGGCTCGAACCCGTGCCCACCGCATTGGCAGGCGGATTCTTAACCACTGCGCCACCAGGGAAGTCCCTATCATGATTTCTTGTATCCTTCTCGCTCCCCTAAGTTACATTTCTTTCTTCCAGAAGTGCATTCTTTCATGTAATAGTTCTTTCAGAAACAGTGTGGTAAATTCTCCATATTTTTGTTCATCTGAAAATACTTTTATTTTGCCTTCACTCTTGAATGATAACTTAGCTGAGTATGAAATTCTGATCTCTCTCAGCACTAGGAAGATATTATTCAAGTTTCTTCTGGCCTCTCTTTATTAAGAAACATCTGCTCTCAGTCTGATTCTTGCTCCTTTGTCTTTCCTTTCTGGTTGCTTTTAAAAGTGTCTTTGGTGTTCTGCAGTTTCATTGCAATGTATTTAGTTTTGGGGTTTGTTTTTGGTTTGTTCATTTAATTCTTGCTAGGCCCTCATGAGCTTAAACCTAAAAATTCATGTCTTTTTAAATTAATTCCAAAAAATTCTCATGTCATCTCTTTAAATTCCATGTCTCCCTCATTTTATTTTTCTCCTTCTGGAACTGCTATTAGATGTTGGGTCTTCTTGCTTAGTCTTTCATTTCTCCACCTCTTTCATATTTTCCTTCATCTTACTGTTCTGCATTCTCAGGATTTCCTTATATTTAACTCCCAGCTTACTATTTTCTCTCATCTGTGTAAACTATCACTTATTTACTGAGCTTTTTTTTTTTTTTTTTTTTTCTGTTTGCGGTACGCAGGTCTCTCACTGTTGTGGCCTCTCCCGTTGCGGAGCACAGGCTCCAGACGCACAGGCTCAGCGGCCATGGCTCACGGGCCCAGCCGCTCCGCGCCATGTGGGACCTTCCCGGACCAGGGCACAAACCCATGTCCCCTGCATCGGCAGGCGGACTCTCAACCACTGCGCCACCAGGGAAGCCCTACTGAGCATTTTTTAACCTATTTTTCATTATGTTTAGTTCTTTTCCAAATGTATGTTTCACGTCTTATTCATTTATTGGGATGTCAATTACTTGTTTAATGTCTTTAGTCATTTAAAATATGCTACTTTAAATTACCTTTCAAACTGCCATTCTACTATCCCAGTTCTTAGAGCTGTAATCCTCCTGCTTGTAATATCTGTTGACTCTCATTTGTGGTAGAAAATTGTTTCCTTGTGTGTCACTTTTAATTATAAATTCATCTTCTGTTGGGTTTATTTCTTCTGTGAGAATTCCTTGTGGCCCGAGATATGAGAGTACTCCTTCAAGTCTTGTTTTTCCTTTCTCCAGGTGGCCCAGTGGTATCACTAGCTTGAAGCCAGCTTTGATATTAATTTCCCAGCACAGGGATACCTGAACCATATAATATAAACTCAGGTCGCAAATATGAGCAAGGCATAGATCTTGTGCTTCAATTTCGCAGGGAAGCTTTTTTTCCATTTCCTCTTTGTATAGAGCCCAGGCAAACCAAGATGAGATTTCTTATTTCCTTGTGTCAGTGGGAAGATTTTTCTCTAGCCCACCCATTCACCTAGGATGCAGCACATCAGGAATCCCAGCCTGATGCAAAAGTCTTAGTTTTGGTTCCTTTTCCCACACAGTTAAAACTCAATCACTAGGAATAAAAAAACCAGAAATAACCCCTCACTCAATTCCTTCATCTTTGTCCAGAGCAACACAGCATGAGCTCAAGGGCTTAATGAAGTTTTGGTTTTTAGTTCCATTTTTGTTTTTGGAATCTAGAGATTTTCCTGTCTTTCCTGCAAGCTCAGAAATGCATTTAAAAGAACTGTTGTTTATCATCCAGCTTTTCTGGATATTTGTAGCAACAGAATCTTTAGCTAAGATAAGTTAGCCATCTTGCTAAAAGAAATCTGGGATCTCCAATCCATTTGCTACATTACCCCTATAGGAGTGATCTCTCTAGAATGCAAAGATGTACTCCTCTTTCAAACTCCTCAGTGGATCCCCCCTTCTTAGCATGGCATTCAAAGTCTATTATCATCCAGTAACTGCTTATTTCTGCAATTCTGCCTCCTTCCACTCTCCCACATGTACTCTATGCTCCAACTACCCATATTTGCAATCCCTAGAACTCTCCTTTTGTTTCATACTCCTATGCTTTTAAAAGTACTTATTTCCCTCAGTTTTATCCTCCCTTCATCTGCCTACTGAATACTCATGGTCAAGTGTCTGCCTTTCCAGGAAGCCACTCCTGACCCATCCAAGCTGGGTTCTCTTTTTTTGTGAAAAGAGCTAACATTCGTTGAGCTCTTTATACGATAATAACTCATTCAGTCTTAACAACAACCTTATGATTTTGCTACCACTACTATCCCCATTTTCAAAATGAGGAAACTAAGGTACAGAGAAGTTAAGCAATGTGCCCAAAGACAAAAAGCTATAAATGGCAGACCTGGAATTTGAACACAGATAGTCTGTCTCCAGATCCTGCTCCATTAACTTGCTCGATTAATATATACCATATTGCGTTCTACAATTATATCTTGCGTTAGTTTGCATTTATTACCCCACATTCCAGTTACATGTTTATATAGCAATCTTCTCAACTACACTGACCTTAAGAGACAGAATTATGCTTTATTTCTATTTGCAGCTCCAGTGCCTAGCACACAGAAGGCCCTCAACTCAGATGGTCACTAAATTAATGAATAACTAAAGGAAACATCCCCACAGTCACTGCATTAGTCCAGCCCGTCTTCACCTCTTGTCTGAACTACTAGAACAGTCCCCTAACTAGACTCCCTTCCTCCAGTTTCTATTCACATCTTTCCTCCACACTCCAACCAATACTGTCTTTCTAAAGCACATTATGACAGTGTCATTCCATTACTTAAATATTTTTAAGGGCTCCACACTGTCTATAGGATAAAGTCCCAAATTCCTTCAGCATGACATACCATGACCTTCATGATCAAACTTCTGTAGTCTCTTCTCTCCTCCTTCCCCACTCCAGCCCCACATTCCATCTATATTTAACTTCCTGTCAGTCTCTGAATATGCCAAATGCCTTCATGCCTTTGTACGTGCAGGTTCTTTTGCCGGGAATGGCCATCTCCTCTTCCCTCACCTGGTGAACTCCTATTCTTTTTCCAACACACAACGCAAATGCCTTCCTCAAGTTTCCTCAAAAGACTGTCAGTTATCCCACTGTTCTATTCTTCTTGGCATTATGCATTTACCTCACTTACACTTTGTATTATTATTTGATAAGGTGTGTTTCCCCAGCAAGACTGTGGAATCTTAAAGGACAGGAACCATGTCTTACTCATCTTTTTTATTGCATTCTCTTACACAAGTGTGTGCCCTAAATGCTCACTGAAATAGTGGAATGAAATGTGACAAACATATCCTACATCCTACACTAAAGCAAACTCAGATTCAAATGAATTCAAGGCAGTCAAGTCTTCTAAGATTAAATGGAAATTAGACAGGGAGTAGAAACATGAATGAAAAACAAATACCACCTAAATTCCTGCTGCTCAATCTCGAATTCTACAGAATGGAGCTATTCTGTCAACGGTAATTCAGGCTTAGTTTATAAGGTAATCTCATCCTGAGTTTTAAAAAACACAAGGCAAATATTTCCACATTAGTAAAACACATAAGGACACTCAAATTCTGGAATATGTGTTACTAGGATAAAAAGTTGAGTCATTTTATACATTTTAAGACAAATCCCTTCAGACAAGGGAAATTCCTGTCCTTTTACACTACAATCACATGATTTCATTATTCATTAGTCCTACATGCAATTTAGGTTTGCACACATAGCAAACATTGTCTGCCAACTGAGTAATAAACCAGAACTACTTGTTTTTCACAGAAAGAAGAAATTTTTTTAATGGATAAATGTCAACCCTAAGTGAACAGGGAGGTTGGGGTGGGATAAAGGGAAGGAATAAATGGGGCACTATTCAATTTTTTTGAATTATTCAATTTTTGAAACGCACTTTTAACACTACAAATAGAAAAAAAAATTAAACTGCCAATTTGAAAGATTCATCAGCCTTTGTCTAGCTTTTCTCTTCAATTATTACCTATGGTAAAAGGAAAAAGAACTGTCCTAAAAAGGTCTTGGTTTCAAGTTCAAAGGCAGCATAACTTAGAATGATCATCCTTGATTTCAAATCAAAAGACTAAATGAATTCTTAAAATTAATTATTATCAATGAGGCTTGGGACTTCCCTGGTGGCACAGTGGTTAAGAATCCGCCTGCCAGTGTAGGGGGACACGGGTTCAAGCCCTGGTCTGGGAAGATCCCACACGTGGAGCACCTAAGCCCCTGCGCCATAACTACTGAAGCCAGCGCGCCTAGAGCCCGTGCTCAACAACAATAGAAGCCACCGCAATGAGAAGCCCACGCACCGCAATGAAGAGTAGCCCCCGCTCGCTGCAACTAGAGAAAACCCGCACACAGCAACGAAGACCCAACGCAGCCAAAAATAAGTTAATTAATTAATTAATTTAAAAAAATTCTTATCAATGAGGCTTAAATGTTCTTATATTTGCAAACCTACCTATGTATGTCTGTATGGTAAATCTTCTTTTTTAAAAATCAATGGACCAGGACTGTTTCTAAATTTAGAATATAAGCTCTAAGAGGGAGGGATCTTTGACTATTTCATTCACTGATGTCACCCAAGGATCTAGAACAGTGTCTGGCACAGAGTAGGCACTCATTACATACTTGCTGAATATTGCTCAATATGGTCCAAATACTTAATATGTCAATACATACAATGAGCTGCAGATCCTCAAAGAACATACAGTTGAAGTCTAGGTTCATCTTGAAATGATCACTGACTTTTAGCCTTCAACACACACTGCTGCACAAATTAACTGATACTGTATCCAGAAGCAAATTGACAGTGTATGTAAGAATAAAATAAAACACTTAATACAGACGTTATTAAGGTTCTGAACTTTAAATCTTGAGAAGCTGACAAAAAACAAAAATATCACCAGCACAACCAAAATTTTCAACACACACAAACTCTTGCACTTTTTTCAGAAAAAATTCCAAAATTCAATTCGATTCAATTCCAAAAGAGCCATGGGACTTCATTAAAAAAGAAAAAAAAAGGTAAGAATTTCACTTAAATACCAGTGAATTTACTACGAAACTGTATTTCCAGTTTTATAAAGCAGGTCTGCCCTTTCTTTTATCAATTGACCTAATTATGCCAAAAGAATACTGCTAAGCAATATACTTCTGTATTTACCTAAAATTGCTTTTTTTTTTTTTTTTTTTGCTGTTTCCCACTCATAAAAGTGTGATGTAATTATTATGCAACTGGTATTTTTACTGTCTATTACAAACCATCATGAACATTTAACTGTGAATTAGGTTATGTTTTAGCCCTTATTTAAGGGTTAGCCTTTCAGCCCTTGTTATCTGCTACTAACCCACAATGACCTGGTCACTCTCTTCTCTGTTCTGGGCCTCAGTTCTCTCTTCTGTAGAATGAGGGAACTGGGTTAAAACAAAAGTTCTTAACCTTTCTTTTTGCAGCCCTTGGAGAATCTGGTGAAAGCTACAGGTGAACTATTCATAAAAATGTACACATACATTGTAAAACAATTTTATAAACAATAATTCATAATGGCAAAAGACTGGAAACAACCTAAATATCCACCAACAGATGATTAAGTTAATTATGTTACATCCATTCAATGAAATTCCTTGTAACTATAAGTACAATGAAGAAACCTTCTATGTACTGATATAAAAAGATATCCATCATGTATTGTTATATGAAAAAAAGCACCAGTGCATATAACATATAACCTTTTAGGTAAAAAGATCAAAAAATAAATAAATATATTTGAATTTCCATGTATAAGCGTAACGAAAATGTGGAAGAATCAACATGAATCTTTGGTGAAAATGGGAAATGAAGAAAGGAGTAGGAGGAACCTTTTCATTGTGTACTTTCTTATATTTTTGTTTGAATTATGTGAATTGCCTATTAAAGTTTTAAATTAAAAAATATTGCATATAAATTCAAGAGGTCTAGACAACTTGCTAAAGCTAGAAGATTATTCCCAAACCCTGTTCAGCAATGCTCTTCTATAATGTTTTGACTTAACAAGCATGTAATTATATACACTCAATGATCCAACAATAAGAACACTTAAGGAAAGATATTTTTCATAATGGTCCCCATACAAACATATAAAGTAATTGGTGGATATTCAGTGACTCAACAGAGCCTAATTTGAAATCTCATTTTATATTGTTTTTCTTAATCACTGATACACAAATTTCTTCAAGGAAAAAGTCTGCACAAATCATCAAGTCATACACCCTCTCATGGTTCAAATCTCAGACGTGATATTCCACAAGGGAGTACAGGCTTCGGAAATAGAAATTTCTATCCTACGTAACCATATAATCAATAGTACTAGTATGGAGACCAGAGAAATACTGTCTTAATTTTTTTTTACCATAATCTCAGAATTTGAAGCAAATTAAATAGCATAGATGATGTCTGGGGAGGCCTTCAGCCCTTTTCTGAACAGGAATCGGGTGGAACTGGGTTTTCATCCTTGGGCAACTTACTTAACCTCTCTTGGCCTCAGTTCCATCTATAAAATGGAAATAAAAGTACCTATCTCATAAGGATGCTATGAAGCTTAAAAGGAATAATAAGGAACACAGAAAGTAAGACAGAAATAAAAATAAGGTATCCTAGGACAGTGGCAGGTGTCTGACTGCTTGAATCAAAACAGACTGCATTCTGGAACCTCTAGTTTCTAGTGACTGCACTTTCATACACAAGCAATGTCTCCTTTTCCCTACTGAAAATAGCACATGGCAGAATTCCCAACACAAAAGGTGCAAATATCTGTCCTTTCCTAATTATGTTTCTTGAAAACTCTCTTCCTAGGTAAGCTTTATCAAAGAACTCTAGCTGTTGTGTTGACTGGGTGTGTCTCAAAGAGTCCCAAGTTATAACAGTTTTGTTTTGTGTTTTCAACAGGGCATTTTCTATGTCAAGCTCAGCACCAAAGAGTGGCAGGCTGCTGGGGGGTGGGGGGGAAGGCAAAGAAGTTGAAGACAACAGTCCTTCAACGGACTCCTAATTGCCAGGAAAATAGTAGGCAACCTACACTGCCATCGCGATAGAAGCATCCCCCGCCACCCAATCTCCGCTTCCAAAACTTTTAAACCCCATCCATCTTTGTTTGTAGAGCACTGCTGGAGCTTATTATTAGTTATTATAAATATAAATAGCCATCATTTATTACGTCTTCTCTACGTACCAGGCTCTTGCGTTTTTCAAGATTCTGTGAAAACTGCACATATGAGCTCAGACGCTCAAGTCTGAAAAGCTCCCTTCGCATCCTCAAAATCAATCTAATCTGCCCCTCAAACTTCGTATATGCCACACCTATCACTGACCCATTCAGGCCCAGGGATCACATCTTTACAAGCAATTCAACCCCAAGCTCTTCATCCAACACTAAATCAAGCACTTCTCGGATCCTCCACTGCCCGTACAAAGTTCGGTACCCTCCTCCACTCACCAATTCCAACCTGGCCCTAACTTGTTCCAAGAAATGCTATGGCTCCCTTCAAACTTCTTACTCCAAATCCATCGTGCCTGTACTTCATCCCGAAGTTCAAAATTCAGAAACACATACTGCACCTGGGCAGAGCCCGGTTCCAACCCCACGAGAACTCTCAACGCCCGCTCGAGCGGGGCCAGGGCCTGGGACCCTCCACCCCCTAACCAGGCCAGGCCGGGGCGCGGCGGCCTCGCTCCGGACCCCAAGGGGAGGAGAGGAAGCTCCACCTGGCTCCGCGGGCGCGGCGCGCGTCTCCTGCTCGGGCCTGGGCCCCGCGGCGGCCGCGCCCCCGTCACGACGCGGGCGGCAGCGCTCGGGTGGGCCGCGGCGGGCGCGCTCGCCCAGCACCTCCGCGTCGGGCTGCCAGTTGTCGCGGGCCCGACGGCGGGCCCAGCCCGGGCCGCGGGCGCGGCAGCGCGGGCAACCCGGGCCCGCCGCGTCGGCGGCGCGTTGGGCGCAGCCTCGGCACAGCGAGTGGCCGCACGGCAGGGCCGCCGCTTCCCCCGGGGTCTCCAGGCACCCAGCGCAGTCCGACTCCTCCGGCCGCGGCGGTGGCGGCGGCTGCAGCAACGGCGGCGGCAACACCAGCAGCGCGGGGCCAGAGGCCGGGCCCGGGGTCCCAGTCTTGGCTGCCGCCATCTCGTCACAGCGGCCCCGCCGACCCCGCCGGTTCAGAGCTGCCGCTGCCGCCGCGGAAGAAGCCCGAGTACTCGGACCTGCCGCCGCCATCTTGTTTCCCGTTTGTAGGGAGAGTCCGTTGCGAGGGAGAAGAGTAGAGGGCGGGGCAGTGCGCGGCGGGCACCGCTATATTCATATTCATGAGGGGCGGGGCTCCAGGAGAGGGTCTCTCGGGACTTGGTTGGCGTGAGGTGAAACCTCATTAATATTTATTAGTTATCCTTTATATATCTGGTCTTCGGCATCGCCTTCTACTCTTTGCGATTTCCTTTTACTAGGCCAAATTCAGTTGAGGACTGAGGGGATTTATTTGGAAACCGAGCGATATTAAACTTTATGAAGTAATTACACTTATTTAACCTGCAATACCCTGATAACTGAGGCTAATGTGATTGGGGAGTATGTGAATTACTTAGAACCCTGCCTCTGCTTCATAGCTGTTGTGACTGAGACCGGTCCTACCCTGACCAGCAACTAACTGCCAAAAAGAGCAGCTTCTTGTCAGTCCACATCTCAGTATACTCTCTCTCCAGATTCCTTCCTGAAACTTCCCTCCCTTGGCTGGCAAAGCCACACTTTCCTTGGTTATTTTTCCCCCCTCTCAGCTCTTTCTCAGACTCCTCTCTTGAGCCCTCCCCCTTGTTTCGGGCTTAAATGTGGGTGTTCCTCTAGGCTCAGGCCTCAGTCCTCTATTCCTTTCCGTGTATTGCCCCCCAGCCCATACCCCACCTCACATTTTCTTCCAGTTTAAACTCTCGAATTGATATCTGCAGTCCAGACATCCTGAGTCCAGGCCTGCATAGTCAACCGCCTGATGGAAGCATCATCTTGGATGTCTGCATCCCTCATGTACCAAAGTAAAGTCACTGTCTTCCACCTTCCTTTCAAAACAGCTCTTCTTATTTCCCTCATTCCAGTAAAGGTACTATTCTCCCAGTTCCTCAAGCTCCAAACCTGGTAACCTTTACTTCTCCCTCATCTCCCACATCTGTCAGTTTCTTAGTTCTGTCAATTCTCCCACCAAAATGACCATTTTCCTACCTATTCTCTCCTCTTCATCCCATTCCCACTGCCCAATTCAGGTCTCATCATCTCTCACCCATATTATTGCAGCAGCTTCTATAAATTGTCTCCCTGCCCACAGACTCTCTTCCTCCAATCCATCTTCCATAGTTCTTAGAGTTACTTCCTAAAGGACAGCTCTGACCACACCATTCCTGCTTGGCTTAGTCACTGAGTGAGGTGCTCAGACTTTGGTGCCAGTCCCCTTTCTGGATGCAGAGGGTACAAGAGAAACAATGGCTTCCCTCTGACAGAGAGAAGGTTCTGCTCCAGCAATTCTCCCACCCTTTGCTTTTTTTGCACTAAAGTAGATTTGGAGCAGGAAGGCATTCAGCAAATGGCATTTCCTCTTGGGAATCTTTATAAGAAAGCACAAGTTTTGTAAGGAGAGCAAATTAAAAAAAAAAAAAAAAAGTAACATAATGTAATGGAAGGCATCAGAGGCCCTGGGTTTCCATGAGATTGCCTGGAAACAGTACCTGAGCGGATAGTAAACCAGTCCCAGGCAGAGTGATTGGTGGAAGTCAGCAGAGCAAAGGAAGAAGTGGATTCCCAAAATGAGAACCAGATGGCTAAAGGACAGTGAAGAATTGAAGAAGGGTCAATGAGTAATTGAAACAAGGGCTTGTGTGCACAGAGGCCCAGACAGTCAGAATCCTGACGGACTCCGAAGTATGGCTTCATCCAGGCTGTCCTTCCAAAGGTCCTCTTCATTTCACTTCCCACTTGAGGTTCTTGAGGATGCTTTGCCCAGATTCTGACAAGGAAGGCCTGTGGTCCAGAGATCAAGCCAATTACTCTTAGAGACGGGGCCCTTGGTAATGGGCTGTTCACTCTTGACAGTTTGGGGCTCTCAATCTGAAGTCTACTTTCTATTGGAGAAGCTAAACCATAGCAGTGTAGCATGCTTTCTCGAATACAAAGAAAGACAGGAAATTTCTTTTTGCAGAGGGAAAAAGCAAGAGTTCTGAGTAATACTAGACCCAAAGCCAGGAGATCTAGGATTGGTCATGACCACTTTCTCCATTTCATTAATTTGGATAATTTCAAACAGATAAATTCCCTCTGGACCTTAGTCACCTCATCTTTAAAACAAGTGTACTGGAATTCAGCAGCTCTCAACCTGGGATACACTTCAGAAAGACACACACGTGCACACACACGGACACACACATATATACACATATGCCAACGTCCCTTTTCAGATCTACTGAACCCAAAAACTGAGGATGGGATGCCAGCATGTAAATTTGTATAATGCCATAGGAATTCTAATGAATACTCCTAGATAAGACCACTACAATAGATAAATTCAAAGGTCCTTTCTAGCTCTAACATTCTAGAAGTCTGACTCCCAATTTCCGGTCTCTTCTCTCCTCTATGCTGTTGCCAAAGTAATCTTACTAAAGCAGTATCTGTGACAGAAGGCAAAGCAAATCTAAGAAACGTGGAGAGTTATTCACTATGTGGGAAAATGAGGGCGATGAGGATGGTTTTAAAGTGTCAAGCCTGGGAAGCCTGAGATTATGATCGCAAGTCACAACCAACAAAAGAGAGTAACTGGGAAGGAAAAGCAGTCTGAAAGATGAGCGCATGGTAGACATTATGCTTTATTTAGTTACCATCAGCATCCAAAACTTTCTCCTGTTTGGGGGAATGACCCATTCTGTGCAGTTTTGCTGAGACTAGGGAAGCTGAATCAGAGAGATAGCCTTCTCCCTGCCCCGGGGCAGCCAGACATGAAATATGACCTAGGCTCGGCCACATGGCCACTCCTCTCTGAACTTTGAATCTTCAGGGGGTGACACAAAGGCATACTGACAAGTTTAGAATTACTCACAGGAACGGAGACAGTAGGTGTCCAACCACAGTGGGTCCCTTGGGGGTTGGGGTAGAGGGGGGAGTGTCCCTACCATGGTGATGGTGGCCATGCCAGATTGTTCCTGAGGCATGAACTTGGCTGTAGTGCATGCTGCCTGGCCTTCCTAGGTTACAACCCATTTTCCACAGTCCAGCTTGCCAGCCTTCCTGTCAACTCTCTATATTATCCTTTGAGTAAATGTCTTTTTTTCCCTTAAATTACTCACAATTTCTGTTGTTTGTAACAAAGTACTCTGACTGAGACACTGGTTTGTTGTTTTTAAAATGTCACCTGAAGGTCCTTCCCTGGTGGTGCAGTGGTTGAGAATCCACCTGCCAGTGCAGGGGACACGGGTTCGATCCCTGATCCGGGAAGATCCCACATGCCGCGGAGCAGCTAAGCCCAAGCGCCACAACTACTGAGCCTGCACTCTAGAGCCAGCGAGCCACAACTACTGAGTCCATGTGCCACAACTACTGAAGCCCGCAGGCTCTAGCGCCCACGTGCCTCAACTCCTGAGCCCACGTGCTGCAACTACTGAAGCCCGTGCGCCTAGAGCCCACGCTCCGCAACAAGAGAAGCCACTGCAATGAGAAGCCTGTGCACAACAACGAAGAGTAGCCCCTGCTCGCCACAACTAGAGAAAGCCTGCACGCAGCAACGAAGACCCAATATGAAACCATCTGAGAAGCTTAGTCTGACAGCCTAGAGTAGAAGAAGCCCAAGTTGCATGTGTTGCTTTTTCCCGAAGCCCCCACCTGTACCACAGCCAACCCAGGGAAGAAGGACTTACAGGCTTACTTGAATGCAGTTATTGAGGATGCCAACTGGAACAGGTCGCAGTGCAGCCACACCTACAGTGCTTCCTCTCCGGCTGTCTTTTCTCTGCCACTCCTGCCATATTTTCTGACGATTGCATCCCTGCCAAAATTCCCTGCCATCCTTCTCATAGTGTGTCCCTAACTAGCACTCCATGGTCCATACCACCGCCATCACTTTAGCTCTCCTCATCCACATCACTGCAAACCTACCAGCTCTTCCCCCCAGCTGGAGGCTCCAGCTACTTCCTGCTGGACTGAAAGACTCAAATGGGAAGCAAAGCTACTTGGCTTCATTCCAAGTGGAGACAGGCTGTTCCTTCCTGTGGGCCCCCAAACCCCTTTTTGCCAGCCCAGGCACTGAGTCCCTCCTGAGGCCTCAAACGTCTAGGAAGGAGAAGCCTCAGACCCCACCAGCCCCACCCCTCCTTTGCCCTGCTCATCTCTCCTGGTGGCCTCTTCTTCCTGTACTCTTCCTCCCTCAAACCAGATTTCCCCTTGTGATTTGGCCCCCTTCCCTTTTGCTTTAAAGGTTCTTGCTACATTCTTACTGTCGCTCATCTTCAGTTCCTCCACGTTTGTTTCAGGGGAAGAAGTAGTTCTTTTTGCAAAGCTCATCCTTCTACCTATCATCTTTCCAGCCTCCTCCAGATTCTTTCCAAATGCTCTACAAATACAAATGAGACTTGGTTCTTGCCCCCCTCAAGGTCACAGCCTAACAGAGAGGCAAAACTATACATAAATAATTATCACAGAAAAAAAAGAGACAATTATAACAGAATTACAAGCTCTAAAGCTGAGACACGTACAAGGTGCTATGGAAGCAGAGAGCAAAGCCGGTGGGGAGGGGGCAGTAGGAAAAGTTTCCCAGAGGAGGAGACATGTGAGCTCTGTTTTGGACGATGAGCAAGAGTTCACTAGGTAGACACAGGAAAGGCATTCCAGACAGAGGGAAAACAAGAGCAGAAGCACAAACGTATGAAAGTTCAGGATCTGTGTGGAACTAATGAGGAATTTGATGTGGCTAGAACACTGGGCTGGACATGAGGCTAGAAAATTGGAGAAGAAAAGGAACTAGAATTTATTGAGCAGCTACCACATGCTAGACACATGCCCAGCAGTAATCCATCTATCTCATTTAAACCTAAAGTAACCCTGTGAGCTGAGTATATTATTATATCCATATTACAGAGAAATAAATTCGGGCTGTTGGGGGACCATTGAAAAGTTTAATATTTGGACCAAGGGAGTGTTAGGTACAGATTTGTATTTTATAAGGATACCTCTCCATCTTATAATTACCAGTGAAGAATAAAAATAATCTAAGCAGACTTCATCCCACCTCCATGGAGTTGAGATGTCATTGGAGAAAGTATAGTTCACTTAACATTCATATATTCAACAAGTATCTAGAGAGCACCTACGATGTGGTAGGATAATATAGGTGCTGAGAATTCAGCAGTGAACAAGGCAGGCAAGGTGTGGATGCTGGGCCAGCTTTGGTGGGACCAGCTTTAGGTACAGTATTTGGCACATTCTAGATGCTGCGGAATGAATGAATGTTATACGCTTAGTTATGTCTTTAGTGTTTAGCAAGGTTCAAAGAGCACTGCATTGTTAGAAAAGAAAAAAATCTGTTTAACCAACAAGCACGTTGGTGGAGAAAAATAATTCTTTAATTTCTTTAAACTTCCCCCTCTAGATACCTATACATCCACCTAAAATCCACAGCTGGTTTCACTCTCTCTCTTTCGCTCTCTGCACCTCCCTCCCATCCCCTTGGTCTTGCTTCCTCTCTTCCCTACCCTCAGGCTCTGGCCCAACATCCCAAGCAAAGAATTCCCTCTTTTATTTGGTTGTTCTTCTCTTAAGGGAATAGAGGTGGCTCTAAGAAATCCTTTAGGTTCAACATATACAGAATAAGGAAATAAATGGCCCTTCTTAACTCCACTTCAGAGTGAGACACCTAAAAGGCAAAACTTTGGGGTCCATTGGGAGCCCACATAGGTCAAACTTCTGGGGCACAGAACAGGTGGAGCAGGGTGGAGAGAATATCTGGAGAGGCAAACAGAAAATATACAGCACATTTCCCATCTAGTCCTGCCTTCTTCTATTTTCTATCTTGCAGCCAGAATGAATGATCTTTCTAAAGTATGAATCTGGGGGGCATGGAGGTGGAGGCGGAATTAGATGAAGGTGATCAAAAAGTATAAACTTCTAGGGCTTCCCTGGTGGCGCAGTGGTTGAGAGTCCGCCTGCCGATGCAGGGGACACGGGTTCGTGCCCCGGTCTGGGAAGATCCCACATGCCGCGGAGCGGCTGGGCCCGTGGGCCATGGCCGCTGAGCCTGCGCATCCGGAGCCTGTGCTCCGCAACGGGAGAGGCCACAACAGTGAGAGGCCCGCGTACCGCAAAAAAAAAAAAAAAAAAAAAAAAAAAAAAAAAAGTATAAACTTCTAGTTATAAGGTAAATAAGTACTAGGGATGTAACGTACTACTTGATTAATGTAATTAACACTGTTGTATGTTACATATGAAAGTTGTTAAAGAGAGTAAACCCTAAGAGTTCTCACCACAGAAAAAAATTTCTTTTTTTAAAATTTTGTATCTATATGAGATAAGGGATGTTCCCTGAACTTATTGTGGTAATCATTTCACGTTGTATGTAAGTCAAATCACTATGCTGCACACCTGAAACTTATACAGTGTTGTATATGAATTCAATCTCAATAAAACTGGAAGAAAAATATAAAGCATGAATCTAAAAAATAATGATAGTAAAAGACAAACTTTTCTCTGCTATTATTAGTATTATTATTATTATTATTATTTTTTTTTTTTGCGGTACGCGGGCCTCTCACTGCTGTGGCCTCTCCCATTGCGGAGCACAGGCTCCGGATGCGCAGGCTCAGCGGCCACGACCCACGGGCCCAGCCGCTCCGCGGCATGCGGGATCCTCCTGGACTGGGGCACGAACCCATGGCCCCTGCATCGGCAGGCGGACTCTCAACCACTGCGCCACCAGGGAAACCCTCTGCTATTATTGATTACTTTTTACAGTATAATAACATGTCTTATTCTAGTCTGTCTGTTTTTCTCATCTCATCAAAGAAATCCTTCTGCTACCTTCACTTTTTCTGGACCAAGTGCCCCAGAAGGAGGGGCTCATGGCCCTATTCCAGGAAAAGAGTGGGAAGGAGCAAAAACCCTCATTTTGTCATAAATAAATGGGTGGATAGTAATTCTGACCAGAATGAAAAATTTGCCTCTGCTTTGTTCTGGATGTTCAATTGCTCTCCTGTAAAATAGGTATCAGAAAGCCCAAGGGGGAGGGGTAGAGTTGGAGGACACTGGGGTTCAGGACTACAACTTCAAATTCATCTGTCCTTAGACTCGAATTTGGCCAAGAGGGACAATGGATTATGTACTCACATCACTGTCCAATTCTCCTGAACCCAAACTAGCTGGAGACAAGAGGCGGTGCTCTAAGGATCGGTTTCTTTCCATGTGAAATAAGAACAAAGAGAGAATGGAGGAGTACAGTTCCTCAATTATTCTGAAAATAGAAAAAAAAAAAATTTGCCTCAGAGAGAGTACTGTGATGGGAGCAGAAGAAAAAGTCAGGGGGGCTACAAAAGAGCCTCTAAAGATTGACTTCCGCTGCTTTGAATAGAAACAGATATGAGATGGATTTAGCTGGAGGCCGAGAACAGAGAGCATGATCTCCCAAGTTCCTTCGTCCTTCTATACCAATCCACCAGTGACCAGCTGATTGGTTCTCTTCTAGAATGGTCATTGTTCCACAGTTCTTTGTTTACTAGGCTCTGGGCTCTGCTATCTCCGTCCGGGAGAAAAGCCAGGTCTCCCGGGATTGTGATGTCGCTAAGCGACCACCAGGGGGCAAACCAAGACTACTGAGCTCTCCCCACCATCTCTTCCACCCAGTTTCCATGGAGCCAAACTCGGAACGTCAGAGCTGGAATCCGCTTTAGAAACCATCCAAGGCTTCTGATCAAACATCTTTCTTTACAGGGAAGAAAACCAAGGCCTAAAGAAAAGAAATCATTTGTCAAGGCCACATAGTGAATTAATGGTAAAGTCGGAACCAGAAACTAAGTCTACTGGCTATTCCAGCCCTATACGTGTTCTACCACACCAAGCTTTCTCCTGTCTCATATTTAATTCTAGAATACACTGGTTTTTAATAACATCCGTTCCATAAAAAGGACTTGTCTCTCTAATTAGACTGTAAATCCTTGGGGCCAGGGACCATGTTTTGCCCAACACTGTACATCTTCTTCAGAACCTAGCATATGGCACTGTAGGCAGCCTATGCCCCTGTAGGCAGCCTATGCCCAATACCAGATGCAGGATTTCAACAGATATTGTAAAACTGCTATGTGGTAGGCCCAGCAATGGTTCCTGAGAACACAGAGATGAAAATATATTGTCCCTGTCCACAAGGAGCTCACTATCTAGAGGAGAAGGCAGATATGTCAACAAATGACTATAATTCAGGAGAGGAGTTTTTAACAGTGGTGTAGACAAAGTGAAGCACAAGAAGAGGAAGTGACTAACTACCTGGATGGAATACAAAATTGGGTCCTAAGGAAGAATGAGAACTCTTGAAAGACAGGGAATAGGAATTCTAAATAGAAGGAATAGTAGAATAAGCCAACACACAGAGACATGAAGATATGGTGTGTCAGGTGAAAACGATTGGTTTTGAGTAACTGGAGCTTAGTATATATAAGAGGCTGGACTGGGGATGGAGTAGCAAATAAGACTAGGAACGAAGTTTGAGGTCATCTGTAAAGTTGATGTCTATTCATTCTACAGACAGTAAGTACCCCCATGTGCCATGCGGCACTGTTGTAGGTTGTGAGATGATAATAAAAGTGAGAGCAGTAATAATAATGATGAAAATACAGCGTGGTTGAATTCCGAGGATTTGGAGTCTTGAGTTTAGGGTCCATTCCTCACAGGAATCAGATAATCCAGATAAGTATTCTATCTTCCATTTATTAAAAAAATATTCAGTAAGCCCCTTCTATGTGCTAGGCACTGTTCTACCAACTAGGAATAAAACAGAGGTCAAGAATTAGGGTCCATGGGACTTCCCTGGTGGTGAAGTGGTTAAGAATCTGCCTGCCAATTCAGAGGACATGGGTTCGAGCCCTGGTCCAGGAAGATCCCCCATGCCGCAGAGCACTTAAGCCCCTGCGCCACAACTACTGAGCCTGCGCTCTAGAGCCCGCGAGCCACAACTACTGAAGCCCGCGTGCCTAGAGCTCATGCTCTGCAACAGGAGAAGCCACCGCCATGAGAAGCCCGGGTACCACAATGAAGAGTAGCCCCTGCTCGCTGCAACTAGAGAAAGCCCGTGCAGCAACAAAGACCCAATGCAGCCCAAAAAATTAATTAATTAATTAATTTTAAAAAGAAAAAGAATTACGGTCCAGGCTGTTATAGAGCTTTCATTGCTCATGGCAGAGGCAGATAATATAATAATGAAGAAATACATTGCAGATAACGATGTGACACAACGGAAATAAAATAAGGCAACATGATAGAAAATGATGGGAAGGGGACATCATTAGACAGGTTGCACAAAGGAAACCTCACTGAGGAAGTGACATCTGAGCTGAATATAGTGTCAGCTGGGGAAAAAAAGCTGAGGGAAGAGAATTCCAAGCAGGGTAAACTTCCAGACCAAAGACCCTGCCAAGGGTCCAGGCAGCTTGGTGTACCCAGGGACAGAAAGAAAGCCAATGTACTAGAACCTTGCAGGCCCCGGCAGGATGGTCTACAGTTAGAGGGCAGGCAGAGGCCAGGTCATGGAGGGGTTTTCAAAATATGACAAAAGGTTTAGATTTTATTCTAAGTGCAATGGAGAGGTTTTAAGCAAGAAGGTGACACTGAATGATTTACATTTTTAAAAGATAACTCTGGTGGTTCCTCACTCTACCTTTGGGTGGATCCAGTGCCTGCCACTGCCTGGCTATAGAACCCAAGTCGTGTGGCACTGTTTACCGGTGCTCTAGCTACATCTTCACAGACCTATGGAAAGAAGTCTCTGAGGACAAACTGCTTTTCAAAAGTCCCCCTGAGCTTGGAGGAGGTAGGAACAGAAGCTCCATTCTCCTTGGTGCTTGGTTAGTGATGACGCCAGCAGTGGAGGAGGCCTCTGGTCGGTTGCAAAGCTTAGGACCTGGATGAAGGATGCTCTCACTCCATGTCTTCCATTGAAGACACTTTGTCCCCACTCAGTTTCCCTCATGAGGGCTCTGTGAAATTAAGGGCTATGTGTTCCCCCATCCTGCTTTCCTGATACCTCCTCCATCAGAATCTCTGTGTGCAGGCTGTCCTGGGAAGAGATGGCCCACTGACGGAGGAAAAAAAGGACTTAGGAATATCCACATAGCCACATAAGTACCCATACAAATAAATATGGGTGAGCCTCACGTTCATTCTACAAACATTTATTTAGGCCAACTACATGCACAGTATCTGGAGATCCAAATGAACATGTCCTAAAATAACGGTAGGTCTTAAATAAATATGTTTTACATGGATGAATAACTCTGACCTGGCTGAAGAGTAGAAGTGGAGTGGGGACTGTTCACTTTACAAATAACATCAACTTTAACAGCTCCTATAAATAAGACTCTCCTCTTAACGTATCTAAATTGGACACAACTTTCAAGAGTCAATTTGTTCACCCTTTTCAGGGCATCACATAAAGGCAATGTACTAGAGTTGGCTTATAAGGGCTTGGGAAAGCCCAGTGGTAAATTTTCAGGAATTTTGCAAGCTGATTGTTAAACTCGATCGTTACTAAACAATAACTTATATAAATTTACAGTTAAATGATTTATATTTAAAACATTCAAATTATTGCCTCCTAATTATTTTATTACATTTTACTATCAATGTTCTTGAAGTTATTTACATTTATTGTATCTGTATGATGGAAGCACTGCATAATGGTGTCCTACTGTGCATCTCAACTCCACATCCAATGATGTCCCTCAGTAGCCTGAAATTGGCCCTGATGGGAATATTTACACCATGGAAATTGGCAAATGCTATAAACCAGGGCTTTTTTCCCTTGGAGAACTGGTTGTTAAACATTTATCAGCATACCACTGTTGTAGTATGTATTATGTAGTCCTCTTATATTGATCCTTATATGGTAAATCTGCTTTTAGAACCTTACTTACAGAACTAAGTTGATCGAGTTAAGAAAACTTTCCTTGACTCTGAACTCTATGGGCCTTATTGCTATATTAATTTTACATAATCAAGCAGCCTGCAGTCCAGGAGGAGGCCTGTTGGTCACAAATAACAAGTCACAAAAGGACTGTTTGAAAGAACAAGAATTCTGTTCAACAAACCTTTATTTAGCAGCTACTATGTACAAAACTGTGTGCTGAAAGCTAGGGAGGATATTAGACAAATAACAGTGAATGTTCTCACTTTAGAGGAGGTGACATAAAACCTTTGGTGATACATTGCGACAAGGGCTATAATGGAGATACAGAAGCATGGAGGAAAGAAGGCCAGTAGAGAGACTTCAGCGAGAACCTGGACTATAAGCATCAGTGTCTGTCTTATTCTCCACTGTGTCCCTAGCACCTAGCACTGTGCCCAGCACAGGGTTGGCTCTCAATAACTATTGGATGAATGAAGGAGGTAACCTTGATCCTGGAAAAATAAGCCAGACAAGAGTGGGTAGAGGGAGGTGTTAGAAAAAAACATACTGTGCAGAGGCGTAGGGAGAAAAGAGCTCAGCACATCTGAAGAGAGAGAAAATTTAATGTGGCATGAGGGGTCCAGGGGCCAGAACTGGTAAAGATGAGAGTACGGAAGAGTTCTCTGCCTCACATCTCTGTAGAGATCTCAAAAGTCCAAAGGACTTGGCTTGTTCTGTGCAGCCCTGAGGGCAGAGCTAAGAGCAAGGAGGGGAATCTCAGAGAATCAGATTTCAGTTAAAGAGCTTTCTAACAGAGCTGTCCAACAGTGCAATGGGCCACCTAGGAAGGCTGTGAGCAAGTTCCCTAAGACAGAAGCAAGCAGGTGCCAGACAAACTTGGTGCAACAAATTGCTATGGGTAATATTTTTCCTGACTAGGTTTTGGAAAAATTTATCAAATCTCCTTTTTAAAAGGATATTAGATAATATATGGACAACTATCCTCAACAGCATTTCTACAGATAACACAGAAACTTTCCTCAAGAGCTTGTTTCTTATGTCAATCACTGATTTGAGGGCAATAGGGGTGCTGAAGGCTCTCCCAGGAGAGAATAATATCACTGAGGTCTTCATTCCTTCATGAAGCAATTATTTACCCAGTATCTTTGTGTATCAGGGACTTTGCTAAATGCTGGAAATATAGATATAAATGAAAACAAACAAACAAACCCTGCCCTCAGAGTGCTGGGTAGAAATGCAAATATTTACACTTCAACAGTTAAAATACAAATTGCTACCAAAAATTCACTTTGCCTGGGGGACTCAGAGAAGGCCTGAGAGAGAAATGACTCAGAGCTGACTTTTGAAAAGTAAAACAAAATTCACTAGATGAAAGAGGAGAAAGATAGTCCAGGCGGAAGGAAAACATATACAAAGCTATGGAGGTGTGAAAATGCACGGCCAGTTTGGGAGATGAGTGGCTGGTGAAAGTATAGGGTAGGTGGCAATGGTGAGTAGGAGCCAAAATATGTGTGGTCTTGAATCCAATGCTAATGATTTTGGATTATAATCCATAAATGATAGGAAGTCAGAAATGTTTTATCCTGTTTTATATATATATATATATATATAATATATATATATAATATATATAATATATATATATATATATTTTTTTAGCAGTACGTGGGCCTCTCACTGCTGTGGCCTCTGCCATTGCGGAGCACAGGCTCCGGACGCGCAGGCTCAGTAGCCATGGCTCACGGGCCCAGCCGCTCCGCAGCATGTGGAATCTTCCCGGACTGGGGCACGAACCCACGTCCCCTGCATCGGCAGGCAGACTCTCAACCACTGCGCCACCAGGGAAGACCTATCCTGTTACATATTTAATAAACTTTTTATTTTGGAAGGGTTTTAGATTGACAGAAAAGTTGCAAAGATAGTACAGCGTTTTTATCTAAGAACCATAGATCTTTCACCCTGTTTCCCCCAATGTTATCATCTTACATAGGCATGGCACATTTGTCAAGACTAAGAAACCAATGTTGGTACATTACTATAAACTAAAGTATGGACTTTATTCACCAGTTTTCCCACTAATGTCCTTTTACTGCCCCAGAATCCAATCCAGGATATCACATTGCACTTAATGTTATATATTTTTTTATTTCCAATAATGGTTTTTAAGTGGGAAAATGATGTGATCAGATTTGTCCGTAGAAATGATCAACATAATCCTTATGGCAGGTGTGAAGAAAATAGATTGGAGGGGCCATGCTAGGGGCAGAAGACTTGCTAAGAGGCTGTTAGAAGAAAGTCCAGTAGGGGATGAAGATGGCCTGAACTCTGAGGACAATAAGGATGGAGAGGAGTGTTGAGACCTTTTTTTGTCTCATGGTAGAGACCTTTCCTGAAGTAGAATGGACAGGATGTAGGGGAGGCCAATCTCAATCCACCTCTTTTACCTAAGACATGAATATATGTGTATAGCAGACTTTAAACAAAGATGGAGAAAGGAAAAGAGCTCTGTCCCAAGTCCTTGGGATGAGGTTATTTCTGCAATTAAACACTAAAATGGGAATTCCCTGGAGGTCCAGTGGTAGAACTCGGCACTTTCACTGCCAAGGGCGAGGGTTCAATCTCTGGTCAGGGAACTAAGATCCCACAAGCCTTGCGCAGAGTGGCCAAAAAAAGGGGAGGGGGGAGGGAGGACGCAATCAAACACTAAATTTAACTCTGAGTTCCCTGAAAGCCTAAGCAAAAAGGGAAACTCAAGGGAGAGGAAGTGGCTGGCCATATTGGAGAAGGAGAAATTAAGCTTGAAGGGCACCCAGGGGCAGATCATGTTTGTCTCTATTTCGGAGAGCCCTGGGGAAGCTCTGTTCCTGGGATCACTGGTTCCTCCAGTGCTCTCTGTTCTTGGAGAGCATGGAGGCGACACAGTAGATGGGGAGCACAGCCATAGCCCAGGAAGTTATCTTTACAGACACAGTTGGAAGTGTTTCAACCTGGAAATGTGATTCCCTACCAGAGTGGGATGTGATTCAACATCCCATCTTATCTCTTATTCCTCCCGGTCTTCTCCCCTCCAACACTCACTGGAGTTTCCAGCAGCTCTGCAAGAGAGGCTGGGCAGGAAGCTGAGGTCTAAATTGGGGGTGGATGAACTTACACAAGATGTCCAAGCTAGGGAGACAGCCAGGACAAGGTCCCTGCCCTTTTTTGTTTTGTTTTGTTTTGTTTTTGCGGTACGCGGGCCTCTCACTGTTGTGGCCTCTCGTGTTGCGGAGCACAGGCTCCGGACGCGCAGGCTCAGCGGCCATGGCTCACGGGCCCAGCCGCTCCGTGGCATGTGGGATCTTCCCGGACCGGGGCACAAACCCGTGTCCCCTGCATCAGCAGGCAGACTCTCAACGACTGCGCCACCAGGGAAGCCCAGCCCTGTGCCCTTTTGAGTTCAGATTTTGAGTGTTTCTTATCTGGACAGAGCTGGTGGTTCTCTTCTTAGGTCCTATTAATTCATACACTCATTCAACACGAGGTATGGAGCACCAACCATGGGCTGGGGTGGGGAGCTTTGCCCTCCCAGAACTCACCTTCTGGTAAGAAAGACAACACTTTGACAGAAAGCTCTTACTCAAGAGGACTGAGTATGACAAACACTCTCAGAGGGGTGCAGGCCTCACCTGCAGGGGCAAAGGAGAGATTGTGTCCTGCTTCAGGACTGGGAGGGGGAAGGAGAGGAGGACTCCCAGAGTAAGGACCAAGGATCCCTCTGGGCCGGATTTCAGCTTGGATATGGTGTCTGTGGGTTCGGGGGGTAACTGGTAAGAGCATTCCAGGCTCCTGGAATTAGGCCCCCTTCCTTTCGAGATCTGAGTGCTTTGACGTTCATTATCTCATTTCATGTTTGAAATAATTGTGGGAAGACATTAAAATATCAAAAGATACTGAAGATACTAAGATCCCAATTTTAGTACCGGGATCTGGGAAACAGACTCAGGTGGAGTGACCAAGTCCACAAACAGAATTAAGAACAGCAAGTGTCCCGATTTCATCCAGAGGCGGAGTTCCGTGCACGCACCGCCGAGTTCCCTAACCTGAGCGCCTCTCGGTTCCTCAGCCCGCTTCCCCTCCCCGACTCGACATCTCATCCTTCCCCACCCCCAGTTCCCACCTGAAGCCCAACTGGGTTCGGTCCTCCTGCACTCTGGGCGCTGCGGGGAGTCAGGGGTTAAAACCCGTGGCCCGGGTGGCTCCTTCCCCCTCCCCAGCCCCCTCGCCTCCTCTCGGCGCCGCGCCTGGAGCGTCTGTCCCAGAGACCGGCACTAGAGAGGAGGGGGGAAAGTGGGCCTGTTTCTCGGGTGGCCAATCCACCGAGCCCGCGGTGCCCCAGAGGAGGCGCCAGCGCTAGGCCAGCGCCAGGCCGGGGCTGCCTGCTTCCCGCGGCAAAGTACAAATGCGCCCGAGCGCGGCGCCTGGCGCCCTTGGCGTGCACAGCCGGCCCGCGCGCAGCCTCCCCCCGCGGCCGCCGCGCCATCGCCGCCGCCGGTACCGCCGCCCCGCCGGGCCCCAGGACCCCGCGGCCCGACCCCGAGCCCAGCGAGCGGAGGGCGCCGGCCGCTTCTAGCCCGCACGCCCGGAACAGCCCGCCGGTCCCGCGCGCCTCGCCCAGCGCTGCGCGCTCGGTGGACCCCTGTCCTCTCCTGTCTTTCTTCTCCACCCCTCCCTCTCACCTTCTCCTTTGCTTTAATCGCTTTCCCCTCTTGCATACTTTCCTCTATCCCTCCATCTCTTTCCCTCCGTTCTCTTTCCACCTTCCTCTTATTCCCACCTTGGACCTCCCTTTTTGTCCTCACCACCTTCTTCTCGACCCTTCTCTGAAATCTCCACTGTAGCAGCCGCCCTCCCTGGGTCTGTGCATTGCTTTGTGGCGCTGTGCCTCAGTGACCCCCTCATCTCACTTTCTCCCGACTCCCCCTCCCGGCTCAGCGCCTGGGGGCCTGGCCCTGGGGAAGGAAGGATGGTTCCCGAGGTAAGGGTCCTCTCCTCCTTGCTGGGACTCGCGCTGCTCTGGTTCCCCTTGGACTCCCACGCACGAGCCCGTAAGTAGCGGGTGGGTGTGCTGGATGGCAGAAGAGGGATGGGAGATCCGGGATGCGCGGGAAAGTGCCAGGACTTGGGACCCCAGACTGTTCTGACAGCCATCCAGGGAGCACCTGTACCGGGAGGGTGGAGACTTCTCTGCGGACCAGTGTGGGCTCATGAGTCTGGGAGACTGGGGGGAACTTGGCAAGACTCAGAGCCAAGGGGGCTGCAGCCATGGACCCGAGGAGGAGGGAACTGAGAGCAGTGGGAGAGAGAGCAGGGCACTGTGCTTTTTGTGGGGGAGGGGGTATGCTTATTCCTAGTAGAGAGTCTGGTATGTTTGGCTGCAAGGGTGTGATGAAGACGAAGTGGCTACTGCATTTAAAGAGAGCCAGTGGAAAGAAAGAAGAGCTAACTGGGATAACGTTCCCATTGCTTTTCTCTTTTGATGCTCACAACACTCCCATGAGGTGGGTATTATCATTTGCATTTTACAGATGAGAAAACTTAGGCTGAGAGAAGAAACGCGCTCAAGTTTACAGAGGTAGTGAGCTATCCAAAGTCAGGACTCTCCAGTTCCAAATCCTATGCCTTTTTCCCCCATGTCCCACAGCATGTGGAAGGAACCCTGATTTGGAGTTGTGAGACACTGGGAGGTAGCAGGGCACAGTGAGAGAGACCAGGGTCTTCACTATCCCAGATCTGTTGAATACCAGCTGGTAGGAGGCAGGCATGGAGGGCATGTCTCGGAGCCTCAGTTTGCTAATCTATAAAATGGGAGTGAAAAATCCTAGGACTGTTCTGAGGATTAAATTCAAGAAAACATGGAAAGCAACCAGCACCAGCAACTAGCTGGTCCATGGTAGGTTCTTGAAAAACATGTTCCCTCATTTATGCTTTTCCACTTAGACACAGCGTAACCGCGAACAGTTTATATAATCTCTCTGAACCTCAGTTTCCTCCCTGTTTCCACAATAGGCTGGTGGACCTCCTCCCCATCTTCTGCCAATCTCTTGGAACGCTGTGAGGATGGAAAACAAAACCAAAGATTCTCTTAGAAAGAAGGAAGGAGCTTAGTTCAAACCCTGACATACCCAATAAAGAAACCGAGGCCCAGGGCAGTGGTCTGCTCCAGGTTACACAGGGTGGAGCCTAGGATGAAACCCCAGTTTCCCAGCCTAGAGCTCTTTCCTCTCCACAGCTCAGCTCCCCCATCTCTGCCTTCTTTTGCACGTGACTTTCTGGAGCCGGCAGTGCTGGATTTTGTTTCATTCTTGTCTCTGATCATGAGGGCAGGCTGCACGTCTGGTCGTCTCTGGGCTGCCAGCAGCATGAGACTCATAGACGTCCTTAGTAACAAGTCCTGAAAAGAGCCCAGGGTTGGTTCAAGTCCTGGCTCTGCCTCTTAGTAGCTGTGTGACTTTTCATAAGGGACAACTTCTCTGAGCCTCAATTTCTGCATCTGTCTAAGACCCATACTCACCTGGAACCCGAACACTTCATGGGACGATCAAAGGAGGTGACTGTGTTAAGTGCCCAGCACAATGCCTACTACTCAGTCAATGTCTCCTCTCTCTCCTGGAGCCCTGGAGGCTTCCTCCTAGTACCTTCCTGTTGTTTCTTAAAAGAGACTTAGCACAGGATGCCCTCCATGCCTGCCTCCCTTCCACTTGGCACATGGCTCTTAACCCCCAAGCCTTTTCTCCAAATTTCATTGCCCTGGATGTGTCTTAGAAAGATGTCCTACAATCAGATCTTTCTGCAGATTGCTCATGTCCTACCCACACCTCTCCTTCTTGCCTCCCACAGTTTGTCAGCCCTCTACAGCCTTGCTTAGGTCACACCTCTTCCAGCAAACTCTCCCTGCCACCTGATGCACTCTGATCTCCCCTCCTCTGTGCCTCCACTGGCCTTCGGGCCATGTTTCTCACTAGGTGCTGCCAGTATTCCATCTCCCCTAGTCTGGAGCCTAGTTCCCGACATGCAAGAAAAACCTCAGAGCAGAACTGTTGAGTTAATGTGAGGTAGACTGGTAGTCAGAGGGGTGTAAGATTCTGGGATGTCAAAGCCAGAAGAACCTTTGAAAATCTTCTACCCCTCGATGTACCAATCCTTATAGTTAAACTGAAGCCCAGAAAGGGGGAGTGACTTGCCCAAAGTCACACAGCAAATTTATTAAAGCAAAGAACAGAGACCTGGATCCTAGTCCCCAATTTGTCACTTACTGGTTGCGTGAATTAGGACAAATCACTTTCCTTCTCTGAGCCTCATTCTGTGTAGTGCTAACAACCTATGAATCTAGAAACAATCCTACAATCATTTGCCGAGGTCTTATTTGAAGATCTCCTATGAAGACCCTCGTCTTAGTTTAGTAAGTTTAGTTAGTAAGATCTCGGGCCTGTTATAGATAAGAAATCTCCTGGTGACATCTTAGGTGCTTTCAGAAATGATACCAACAGATGGAAATTCTCAAGCCCATGTGGTGTCTGACTCCTGATGTGGCCCAGTCCTGCAGAATGCCTAGGTCCTGTGAACATGCGTGGCAGCTTGCTCCTTATTTAAAGCACAAGGGTATTCAAACAAAGGTTATTCTATCCTTGGCTCTATTTCCAGCCACAGATTGAGCCTTGATCATAGCCCAAACTGAATCTCAACTCCAGCCACAGGCTGAGGCCTAATCCTCAAACACTACCATAGATCAAACTCCTATTCCATTCCCAGCTAGAGCCCTTAGCCAGGGTGGGGTCCCTGACCTGGTCACTGACCAGTACTGTTGCCAGTCCCAGGCTGAGCCGCATGCGTACATGATGTCAGTCGCTTTGGGCACCCATCCCTCCCTTCTGTCTGTGGAACAAGAACCTGCCTAGTACCTTGACTCCCTTTCCAGTGCTCTTTCTCCTATATCAGCGCCTCTTCTTTGTGCTCTTTCCTTACTAATTGTGCCCTCCCCACACCCCTTTAAGGTGTCCAGCACACTTCTGCTTTCTCATCTCTCCCTCCAGCCAATCCTGACTTCAGGAGAGAGTCAGTTATCAGGTAAAAACATCGGCTCCTCTATTCTATCTCCAAGGGTTATATATACTATGGGAATCAACGTTTTTGTTCCCAGGTGACAAAACCCCAGACCCCATAGGCAGAGATGGGGCGGGAAGGGAGCTCCCATGGTATGATATGGTACAGAGGGCAAACTTGGAATCAGAGGGTCAGGGCTCCAGCCCTGGCTCTGCCACCAATTCCAACTGTGACCCAGGGCAAGTTGCCTTTCTCTGCCCCTGAGATTTCCCCAGCTGTAAAGTGAGATGGTTGAAGTCAAATAGATAATCATTGAGGACCATTCCAGCTTTAACATCCCATGAATCTAAGACTCTAAGACCCAAAGATGCTGTTGCCTTGGTTCTGAGTCTGCTCTGACCTTTGGAAAAGGGAGTTGGGAGAGTGTGGGTCTGCAGCCTGGTACTCCTGCCCTGCCAGGGAGGAGTGGATAGACAGACTGATTCTCAGACACCAAGAGGAAAGTGCCTAGAGGGCCTGGCACAGTGAGTACAGAGGGCTGACATCTGGCTCCAGTCAGGCCCCTCTCTGGGTCTGTCTAGGAGGTTCTGCACCTCCTCTCTCCCACCAGTAGAGGTCTCTGTCTCACTCACTGGCTTGCAGGCTGCGGAGCCGAGCAGGGCAGCAGCTGTGCAGTTGCTCCAGCTGTTGCACCTGTTCCAGGACTGGCCTCTCAAGTTCCCCCAGCCGCTGGCCACGGTGCCAGGCTCTGGGAGAGGGACCTTGAATCCCTTGGACTCCCAAAGAATAGGACTGGCATGGGAGCAGTGCTTCTGGGAGGTGCAATGCAGAGATCACTGCAGGCATCCCCCTGCCTCTGGGCAGGATCCCATCCCAGAGAAGGCTGTTCCACACTCTTCTGTTGCAGTCAGGATTCTTCCTTGTGTCTCAGCTAAATCCTTTTGTTTGCAATTTAAAGTCATTTCTTCTGATCTGTCCCTTAGGGTATGGGTTTTCCTATAATCAGCCTCCACCTACCCAGATCTGAAGATTGGCATTAGAGTTCATGCTGGCAAAAATCAATGATCTTAGACAAGTCCCAATCCCTTTCTGGGACTCAGTGTCCACATCTGTAAAATAGGGGATTGGACATCATCTCTCAATCCCTAACTTTCTAAGATTCTGTAAATCTATAAATGTATATGTCCAAGGCAGAATGGAATGTAAATAGGGTCTTCTATGCCCCCTGACTTTTGCCAGGCAACAGAGCTGCCTTTCCTGGTTTGATGACTCTCTCCTTTGAGGTCTCTCTATGCTTCTGAACATCTGCCATGTGCCAGATACGAATTCAGGTTCAGGGAAGTGAGGGCCCTTTCCCTAGGTTGCACAGCTCAGCCACTGAGGAGCGAGGTTTTTACTTCTGATTCCCTTAGGAGACCTCCCCCATCGAGTGCCAGTGCCCAGAGCAGAGCTTATGTCTCAGAGGGGAGCAAGTTTGTTTGTGTGAAAAGGGAGCTATACATAAATAAAGTATGGCTGATTGGGCACGAGGGAAAAACTGTGAACGTTCTCACATTCCCTCGCAGGCTGGCTCTCTCTAAGGTTTCCTGAGTCCTCTCAGGCTGGGGACAGGCCAGCCCCAGTTCCAGCCCCAGCTCCACCTGGTGCCATTTTCGTGGTCTTATCCTTCTGCAGCCCAGAAGTTTCTTCCTTGTCTTTTCTGTCTCTTTTTGGAAGAATTCCCAGCCACACTACCCACTCCTGACTACTCCATAAGAGACCTTTATCGTAGCATGAGGGTTTCAAGGCAGAATGTGCATTGACCTTGGATGGGGCAGTTTGGGAATTTTGACTTACACGTGAAGATCATGGAATCGCTCAGCCGCATACCTCCCCAAGCTCCTGGCCTTTTTGTACATGGTGTTTGGTTTGGTGGGTAATTTGGGAGTTCAGGTGATGGGAGATGGAAAGGGGAGGTCAAAGGCTAATTCCCGTTAGGCGGCAAGATCAAAGTGCCTAAAGGGATTTGGCTCTCCTGTCATATCATGAATTTCCCTTTTTGTTAAAGCAAGAGGTTTCCAGGATTAAGGACCAGCAATCACCTCCTCTTCCAGAACCTCCCTCAACTCCATTCTTTCATCATGCATTCAGTTATCAAGTGCCAACTCTATGTAGCCTCTGCATGGAACACTGGAGATACAAAAATGAATGAGATCTGGTCCTTGCTCTCAAGAAACTCACAGTTTAGTAAGCAAGAGGAATCCATTTAATAAGTTTTTCTAATCTAGTATGATGAAAATTGTGACAGAGGGCTGAACTCAGTTCTGTGGGACCTCACAGGAAGGACTGGCCAGTGGCCCGGAAGGTTTGGGTGGCTTCACGGGGTGTCATCTAAACAGGAAGAATGAGGAGCTGGTCAAACGTTGGAGATGGGGGATCACATTCCAGGTGGAAGAAACAGCATGTGTAAAGGCACAGAAGCCTGAAGAAGTGTGGGTGGGGGCTGGATGGGGGGGAGTGAGAAATTTAGCAAGAGGAGGTGAGGCTTAAAAAAGGGCCACCACCGAGAGTTCTGCTGGAAAAGCAGGTGGGAGCATGCTTGTGACAGGCTGGGGTGACGTGATAACATTGTGACAGATACCAGAGTCTGTGTGATAAATGTTGCTACCCTGAATTCAGATTAGATCAACCCGTCTCTGCCTTGTTAACTCCTTCAAGGTCCAGGTCAGGCACCTTCTCAGGGAAGCCTTCCCTCAAGCCCCCATGCTTCCACTATTTTAGAACTTGTCAACTGTATGTATCATATCTATCTGTCTTCTTCATTAGGCTGTAAGCTCCTTGAGGGTGGGGAGGGTGTCTTATTTAGTTATGTACCAGGCCCATGGACATGTATGACTTGATATACAAAATGCTCAATCAGTGAATGAATAGCAGGAACTAATGTTACTATTACTAATGATAATAATACATCAAAACTAATGACAATAACATTTACTGCCTGTTGTGCTAAGAACCCCACGTTCACCTGGTTATTCAGGCCTGAAACCTCAGTCCCATCCTTGACTGCTCTTTCACCCTCTCCACCCACATCCAGTCTGTCTGAAAGCCTACCTACTGTACCTACTTAGTGTTCCTCAAATCTGTACTTTTGTCAATCAGCACTGCTCCTGCCTTGGTCCAGGCCAGCATTATCTCAAAACAGATGACTGTAACAGCCTCTCCCTGGTCTCTCTGCCTCCAGTCTTGCTCTCCAACCCATTCTCCATTCCTGCAGCCACAGTGATGATTCTAAAATGAAAATCTGACCATGGGCACACCCCAGTTTAAGGCCTTTCTGTGGCTTTCCTTTGCCCTTGGGGGTCTCAAGGCCCTTCGTGAGCCTCTGGCTCTTTCTCCAGCCTGATCTCTGGCCTCTCATCCCTGCCCTCCCATTTTCTCCTCCAACCTTTCTGACCACTTTCATGGCCGTATCCCAGCCCAGATCTGTGTAGGCAGAGGTGGTGTTGAGGGAGTCTGGCTTGTGAGTGGAGCTAGGAGAATGCAGGGAACCACAGAAAGCAAGGTTGGTGAGGTTGAGACCTGGGAGATTTGACCTTAATGGCAGGCACCATGATGTTCATGCCCTAACAGAATTCTGGGAGTAGAAGGAATACCATGAGAAATGGACTGTTAGGGAAGTTTGGGGTCAGCACCCAGGTCTGCTTTTTGTCTGTTTGTTTTTAACCTACCATTTAATTGAGCATCTAATATGTGGCAGGCATTAGGCATATTACACATATTATTTGACTTAATTTTGCAATAACCCCCAAAGATTATTACTGATCTCATTGAACAGATATGGAAACTGAGGCCTGGACTGTTTAAATAGCTTGTCTAAATGCAGGCTGCAGATAAAAGCCAAATCCAGTTTGAGCCCCAGCCTATTGGACTCTGAAGCCAGAGTCTGGGAACTGCATACACACTGGGTGAGGGGTTTTGAGGGGTGTGAGACCTGTCCCACTTTAATTCTTCTTTGTCTCTCTAAAGCCTGGAACAGGGCCAATCGTCCTCCTCAAACAAAAACTTCCTCCACGAATGTCTTTTTCCCGGGTTAGACATCACTGACGGGGCACATTAACTCCAAAAGTCCCCCGAGGGAAGACGCAGTTGGCCCCTGAGTTGGAGAAAGAGATGATGGGTGGGATGAGCTATGGTGGCGGGGTGGAGAGAAGAAGCAGGGCAGGCCTCAGGCTGGGGCTGGAGTGGGAAGGCCACAGAGGACCAACAGAGGGTGGATGGGAAGGGAGGGCATATGAGAGACAGACTTTGCCTCCTCCTCCATGTCATCAGGATTGGCTGCACGGGCTGCCTGAGCCTCATCCTAGCCCCCCTTGGAGCCCCTGAGAGCCTAGGTGTATGGGACCATCAACACATCCGAAATCATGGAAGCTTGAAATGATGGAATCTTAGAAGCACAACATCCTACAACTCTAGAAGCTTTGTGTTCTAATGAAATGTAGAATCTTAGAAACCTAGAACCTTGGAATCTTAGAATTTTGAAATCACGGATTCAGAAACTATCTGTACAGTAAACCCGTGAAGATCCAAGTTCACCCCCACCCCTTATTTTGCAGATGGGAAACTGAGGCTCAGAGAAGGAAGGAAAGAGTCTTCCTCAACATCACACAGTGATTTCGTGGCACAAGGAGCTAGAGCCCCTTCTACCAGCCAAGTGCAAGGATGGGGCAAGTGCCAGGACTGTGGGGACGGAGGCAGCCTGAGGTCTTGGCAGTTCTTCCTCCTGCCTGGTTTTGGCGTGGCCTTGGGCACTCACCTCCCTAGAAGAAGAGGGAGCTCTGGGCAGTGCTTGTCACCTTGGAGGGCGTGGTGGGCCTGGGACTCCTGGGGTTGGGGGACGGCTTGCCAGGCCTCCACATTCTTAGCTGCTGCCAGGTCCGTCCGTGGTGGGGAAGGGACCTCCTGGCCTGGGCATGGGCTGAGACATTCTCTCTGTCTTCATGCTCTGAGCCGGCGGGGAGGGAGAGGGGTTGCCAACTGGCACAGGGGCCGGGCTACAGGGCTGCCCCAGAGAAGGTGGGACAGGTTTTCTTCAGCAGCAAGACTAAGACGTAAGGCCGCAGCGGTGTTGCAATCGCTCCCTTCTCTGGTGGGGGAGGGACTGAGGAAGAAAGACATTATTCAATCCTCGGAGCATTGGGCTGGCCCTGCCGAGCACCCCAGCTGGGTCTGTGTCCTGCCCTCTCTGCCAGCAGCGGCTGAGAGATAAACACAGCTCATTTGATACGGGCCAGCCGGGGCCTTGCTGGGAACGGGATCTGCTGTCTGATCCCCCTCTAACCATGCGGGGCTGGAGAGTGGGTGGGGAGCAAACCAAGCCTTGGCCGCCCCAGTGGCCACTGAAGCACAGACTCTGAGGGCATCTCGACCGCGGCCTCAAATCCTTGTTTCGGGGAGGCCCAAGAGGCAGAGCAGAAGCAGCGCAGGGACCCAGGGAGGCTGGTCTCAGCTTCTCACAAAGGAAACTTTCTAAAGGTTCGCAGTGGCCCTTAGCTCCTGTCCTCCGCTCCAGGCCATCCCCAGCACGGAGAGGGGGTTCTGACCTCGCGGGTGAGCTGCCCTTGCTACTGTACTGCTTTCGATGCTCTGTGATTCTGTGAGTTTAAACATCTAAGAGAATGATTCAGAAAGTGTGAGACTCTAGAAAGTGTGCAGGAGGAGGCATGAAAGGCAATCTCTAGATTCTAGACCAATAGGGGACCAAGAGAAAAAAATAGCGAATGGGGGATGGTGGCCCGGGGGACCGAGAGAATAAACCTCTAGGCCCTGAGTTGGAGCAAAAAGCCATGGCAGGTGAGGTGAACTAAAGGGATCTCCGCTTGGGAACCTGGGGTCCTGGGTTCAAATCAATAGGTGGGTGGCCTCAGGCAAGTCACTCAGTCTTTGTGATCCTCAGTTTTCTCATCTAGTTTTCTTATAATCATGGTAAGGATCCCAATGACCCTGCAAAACTGACTTTATCCTCTTGAATCTTGAACAGATGATAATGTCCATGTTGCAGGGTCATTGTCACCATAATTATCATAATAATAGCATTCAACTAAGTGTCAGGACCGGGGCTAAGTAAGCACTTTCCAAGCCTTATTCAATTTAATTCTCAAAACATTGATGTTAATAAGATAATTAAGTAATTTACATAAATAGAATATCATCAACAAATGTTGGTTCCTTTCTCCAAATTTCAATCTCGTTTAATTCAACACGTCATTATGGATACTTAGCTTGTGCTGGGCCTCCCAGTTTCCCCCTGAAAGAGCTTAGATTATTCTTTGGATAATGGAGAGGTTTTTGTAGGAACGATAGCATCCCTTCTGAGTTGTAAAAATCATCAGGTACCTGTATGGAGGCGGGTTGGCAGGGGTAGGGCCAGAGGCAGAGGAACACAGCAAGGGGGCCTCAACGCCTGACCTGGAGCCCTGACCTGGGGCTAGGTGCTGAGCTGGTGAGAGGTGAGGACATGAGTGTTCTAGACAGAGCTCAAAAGACTGGGCAATTGATGGGCTGTGGGAGGAGAGAAGGGGTGGAGGTCTCAAGAAAGAAGGATTGCAGGAGAGATATCTAACCCACATAAGGAAATAAACTATTTTAGTCATTCTTAGAAGCATTCATCTACATATCGACGACTGATAAGCAGATTACAAAAGTAATCAGGTGATGTGCACAGTACCAATGACTATTTTTAAGGATATTTAAAAGTCAGTTTTCTAACAACCTTTCACTAGGCAGCACTTTGTTTTCCCAGTTCAAGCCCTTTCCATCAGAGCTCAATGAGATATAGGGACACAGTAGAGTATGAAAGCAAGAAAGCTGCTGTCAGGGGCTTTATTCGAAAGATAGGTCACATGGCCCAGAAGAAGGGGTGTGTGTGTGTGTGCGCACGCGTGTGTAGGCAAGGGAGCAGCAGAGGGCAAAGGAGGGGAGGGTGCAGAGATGTAGTAAAAAATAAGCAAAACGGGACAAAGGAAAAGGAAGCAAGTGTGATTATGAGGGCAGAAGGAGCACTGCATTGTGAGTCAGGAGACTTTGGCTGTCCTCCCTGCTTGATGACTGACTTATTGTGTGTTTTTCGAGGTGTAATTTGGCCTCTCTGGGCCTCAGATTATTCATCTAATTATAATAACTAACATTTACACCACAATTTAAATCTGTAAAGCATGTTCACTGCTTAATCCCCTAACCACGCTGTGAGAGAAGTGTTAAGGTTCAGAGAGGGACAGTGACATGCCCAAAGTCACACAGCAAGTGTGTGGTCAAGCTGATATTCAAACTCAGACATTCTGGCCCTCTGACTAGGAGAGCACATCCCGTGGATTCTCTTTCACTTGAGTGGTCCAGATGACATCCTTACTAGAGCCAGAAAGAAGGAGGGATGAGGCAGGGACTTCAGGCTGGAGCCTCCTGGGACTGATAAAGCACTGGTTGGTTTGCCAGGCCCAGACATGTTCTGCCTTTTCCACGGGAAGAGGTATTCCCCCGGCGAGAGCTGGCACCCCTACCTGGAGCCCCAGGGCCTGATGTACTGCCTGCGTTGTACTTGCTCCGAGGTAGGTTCCTCTGGCCACCTGTGACAGGTATGTCTGGGAGACCTCCAGTGAAGGCACCCCGGAGGGAGGGAGGACAGCCTGACTCTGAGGGTCAGGGGCACTCTGGAACTGGGCCCCCTAGAATCGTGCTCTGTCAGCAGCAACTGAGGGACTTGGGGCCACAGCACTTCACTACTGGGTATCTAATACATAGGCATAGATGCCTACTGTGCGCCTCCCAGAGATAAATCACACAGTGGGCCGGTAGCTGGGCTGGGGTGAGGACCCAGGCCTCCCATCTCTCATCCAGCCTTCTTTCCTGCTGGTGCCAGCCTCCCTGTGCCCATGCAGCAGAAGACAGCCTTCCTGACCTGACCTCCTAATCCTTCCTTTCCTCGGGCTATCTCCTCCAGCCACCTCTCTTGCCGCCCTGCCTTAGGATGCGTTCTCCCAACACCACTGGTCCAAGTATTTATTCTTTGCAGCTTCACCCAAATGCCACCTCCACCAGGAGCCTTACTTGATCCCTCAGCTGCAAGTATTTTCTTCTGGGAGGCCACATAAGTTTCTCTGTCCCTTTCTCCTGATCACTGTGGGCCAAGTAAAATGGTTGTCTGTGTCTGTTAGTTACTGCCTCGCCTAGATGGAGCCCTGGGAGCAGGTCTTCCTAGGCATTCACTCATGCCCATTTCAGGGTCCTGCAGAAGGCTATACCAACTGGGGCAGAGACCAGATCTTCTGTCTCCCCCCAGCCCACCCCAACCCAGCACCCTCCACAGGCCCTTGTACAGTCAACTGGGTGGAATAAACGAGACCCCCATGTGGTCCAGAATTCCCAGGCCAGGTATGGGGTCAGAGGATGGAGAAGGAGGGAGTGATTTAGAACAGGGGGCCCCAACCCACGGTACCGGTCCGCGGCCTGTTAGGAACTGGGCCACACAGCAGGAGGTCAGCGGTGGGCGAGTGAAGCCTCACCTGCTGCGATGCTCCCCATCGCTCACATTACCGCCTGAACCATCCCCCCCATTGCTCGCATTACCACCTGAATTAATATTCCCGCCCCCCACCCTGCCCCGTCCGTAGAAAAATTGTCTTCCACGAAACCGGTCCCTGGCACCAAAAAGGTTGGGGACCGCTGATTTAGGAGGCTTGAACCCCCTCGGCTCTGGCTCAGCTCCCGGTGACCCAGTCTCATTGGTGTGAAGTCTGCAGCTCTCTGTGTCCAGGCAAGGGTGCTGGGGGGAGGGAGTACCTAGCTCCCAGCTGGAGCCAGCCCCTTAGCTCCTCTCTTTCCCTGCACAGCCAAGGCTGTGAGAGCCTCCCTTGTTAAAACAATCCTCAGGGTGGGAGCAGAGAAGAGCTTCTGAGGAAACACTGGGACATGGAGTGGGGGTGGGCCAGCCCCTCTCCTAACTCTGACCACTGGGGTCTCACTCCTCCTGGGGTCTTTCCCTCTGATTCCCCACTGCTTCTACCGTGCTGGCCCCTGGTCGAACCTGACGCCAGTGGGAGCACAACCGCCCATCCCTGCTTCCCCTTGGTTTTCCTTAGCACATCTGAGGCCAATCAGCTTTTTCAAAAAGAACTTTGTGAAATATAGCCAAAAAACAGGAAGGAAACCATAACAGAAAATTCCAGACATATCATGCGGTCCAGTTGACAAAGTCCAAGTTTTGTGATCCAGTGGAGCTAATTCATTTCTCCCTCCCCAGAGTTCACACATACACAGTTTCCTCACCCCAAGGGGCTGCAGCCGGCATCCCCCCAATACACCCTGAATCCCTTCCTTCTCTCCATCATCACTGCTCCCCCTCAATCTAAGCCACCTTCCTCTCTCACCTAGGCTGCTATGTGAGCATCCCATGAGGTCTCCCTGTACCCCTTTCTAATCTGTCCTCCACACAGCAGCTAGAAGGATCTTTTCTGAACAAAAAACTAATCATGTCATTCAAAAGCTCTTAAAACCCTCCAATAGCTTCTCATTGCACGTAAAGTAAAATTCAAATTGCCTGCTGTGGGCGCTATGTGATATGACCCTGCCTTATTCTCCAACCTCATTTCCTACCTGCACCAACACTTCAACTCATTCCGACTTGTTCCTCCACCCGGAATGTTCTTCCCCCAGATCTTCCCAGGAATGGTTCCTTCTCATCTTGCAGTTTATAACATAAAGTTGCCTCCTTATGAGGCTTTCTCTATGGCTGTTTCTAAAATAGTCTAACCTTGTTAAGGCAATCCCATTACACTGTTTTATTCCCGTTATAAATTTAACATCTGACATGATCTTGTTCCTACTTATTTATTTTTTATAGTCTGTCTCCCCCTGCTAGGGGGGAGCTCCGTGAGGGCAGAACTCTTGTCTCTCGCTCACTGCTATGCCCCTAGTGCTCAGAAGAGGATGCGGCGCCCAGCTGTCATGCAGTAAACATTGAATGAATGAATTAGTTCCCGCCCCCTCCACCAGAGGCACTTTCATGAAAGTGCACAGACCCTGCACAGTGCTCACCTGCTGTGTGTCTTAGGCAACTTGACCTCTCAGAGGCTCTTTTCTCATTTTGAAATGGTGGATAATAAATAGTATCTACCTCTAGGGTTGTTGAGAGGATGAAGTGAGAGAATGCATTTCTATAGAACATAATGCCCGTACCTAGTAGCCACTCAATAAGTGGTAGTTATGACTTTCCTGAGAGGCACCCTTTGGCTGCAAGGCCTCCTGCCTTGCCCCTGCCCTTTCGCCCCCCGAGCCTGTCTCTGCCTTACTTCCTGCTGCATGTCGCTCATCATCTCCACCCCTTGGTTCCTTCAAGGCCAGCATGAAGAGAGAGATTCTAACTCTTCAGACAACACAGTTCCTCATACTCTACCCTGGTTTCTCACCTGAGGGGCTCCGTTCACCCTCTGGACATTTATCAAACACCCCTGTGTGCCAGGCCTCTAGAAGGCCCCTTTTGGAGCTCAGACCAATCCTGTGGACTCTAGGACGTCCCTTAGCACTGATTAATCCTTGTGATCACCTCTGGCCATCTGGGGAAGCAGTGACCCCAGAGAGACTAAGGCCTGCTCCAGGGTTCTCCATGGGGCAGGAGGCTGCCTTGGGAGAAGTGTTTCGGGGGCACTCAGCTGGGGCTGGAAACACACTTGCCAACTCCAAAGTTTAAACAAAGCTGGCTCCATCTGACTAAGGAAGAGACCATCTCTCCTTCCCCTCTTGGCTCTCATTCATTCACTCATTCGTTCATTCGAACTTCAGCAGGCACTTGTTTGGAGCAAGGCCCTGTGCCCACAATTCAGAGATGAATAGAGTGAGGCTTGGCCCTTGTTCTTGGGAATTCGCGGTTGAATAGAAGAGACAGATGTAATGGTTTGTTACAACACAGGGCAACGCCCTTACAGCAGAGGGAGAGGAAAGTGTGGGACGGCTGTGACAGGCTGACAAACTGCCTGGGAAAATCTCCAGTGGTGGCCTCTCCCTCCAGTTCTTCTGTTTCTGTTCATCTCTGTGAATGCTTCTCTGCCCCTTCTCTCTCGTTTGCTATATTTGAAAAAGTCCAAGATTTCAGGCCCTTCCTCTAGTACCAATCCCAAGGCTTTGTGTGGGATCAACCACACCTCCCAGAGATACAGAGAGCAGATCACAAAGCCCTGAGTCTTCTCCACATCCTGTTTCTAGCTGTGTCCCCATCCCTGTCACCTCCCTTTCTGTGTCACACTCCTCTCTTAGTCCTGAGGCTCAGGTCCAGAGGTAAAAGAACAAAGCCCTGGAGTTAAAAAAGCACAGTCAAGATCAATGTTAGAATAACCCAGTCTTTTACTTGTATTTCTCAAATACCACAAAGGGACACAAAAGATCTGTGTAAATCCAGGCACACGGTGCCCTCCTCCGTGGGGGAGAGGGACATGGATGGGCGAGCCACACAAATGAGCAGGTGAAGGGGAGAGACTGAACACACGGCGTTTATCACTTTTATCTCATCGCAGGCTTAAAACGAGTACAGTGTCCTGCAGTTGGGAGGGGGTTTGGGGAGAGGACGGTGGGAGACAATGGCTCCTTGGAACTAGGACTGACCTCTGTGTCCCCTTCAGAGTGCCCATGTGAGCTGTTACCGCCTCCACTGCCCGCCTGTCCACTGCCCCCAGCCTGTGACCGAGCCACAGCAGTGCTGTCCCCGGTGTGTGGGTAAGTAGCCGCGCTCCTGCCCTTGTGCAAGCCTCCTGCTTGCCCACTAACCCTTGACCCACTCCTGACACAGGCCTCCAGCTGAAGGAGACCCCTGGAATGAGAGGGGCAGTCTGCAGACACCAGAAGTGTTGAGACACCAAGGTGCTCAGGGGAAGACATCCTCCATGGATCCCCAAGGAGGGCTGGGGTAGCCACAAACTTCTCGTACATAAGTAGCTGTGTTTGGCAGGAAGACAGAATGTGGAAAATAGCTGAAGGAAAATGGGCACATGCTTGGCCTGTTGACGACACACATGGTCTCCTATCGCTCTTGGGCTGGCCAGAGCCTGAGTGAGTGGATGTGCCTTGTGTAAGTGCAAGTGAGTGAGCTGGGGCTGGGAGGCCCTGCAGGGTCACCCCAGGATTACCACCAGGGGCTGGGACTGGCCGAAGGACTTGGAGTACACGTACTGTGAGATTCCTCCCAGGGCTGGAGTTTAGGGATGCTGTGTGCCATGATGCTAAATGTCCATGATTTTAAGAATCTTCTGGGAGCCTCTAAGACTCGGATTCTAGGAAGCAGAGGTAAGAGAGAGGAGAGGAGAGGTGGTCTGAGAAGAAACTGACAGAACCAAGTGGCAAATGAGGAGCAGCCAGTGGGGAGGCCAACTCAGAAGGCAGGGACACGATGAGAGGAGCATCCACGCTTAGTAGCATTAAGGTGATGCATATAGCTGATTCACTTTGTTGTACAGCAGGAACTAACACAACATTGTAAAGCAATTATACTCCAATAAAGATGTTAAAAGAAAAAAGTTCAGTTGGGTGAGAAAAAAAAAAAAGAAGATGATGAAGGGAGGGAGGCTCCAGATTGTAGCCTCAGCTCGAGACTCTGGAATCATGGCTCTCCTGGGGAGCTGGGGACCTGTATGGGGACCTGTATAGAGGGGCTCCTTTTCCAAGTGGGACCCCAGTAGGGATCTGACCATGACTCCAACTTGGGTCATAGTTTCCTGATTCTGGGTTCCCTAGGGGAGCAGAGGCTTTGTGCTTCATCCTGCCCAGTGAGGGGGCATCACGCCTCCTCCCCGGCTGAGGCTGACCCCGGGACTCCTGACCACGCCTTGCGGACCGTGCCTTGGCCCAGACCCCTTCTTTGTCACAGGCTCCTCCCTCCCTCTCTCTTTCCCAGCCTTGCCCCTTTCCCTGCCTGGTCTGCATGTTCCTCAAGACTCAGCTCAGCCATAAGCCCCTTCAGGAAGCCTTCCCTGACCACCCTCCCCGGCTGAGTTAGGGGCACCTCCTCTGTGCTGCCACAACTTCTGTGCTTCCACTGCCCTAGCCCACAACACACCAGTGTCACTGCTTGAGGCCTGTCTCTACCCAGTGAGACTGTCAGTTTCCTGATGGGAGGGGCCGGGTCTTATTCGCACTCCATTCCCAATGTGTAGCACGGCGCCTGGTGCAGAGAAAGTGCTTAGTAAATATGTCTTGAAAGAATGAGCAGGTTGTGACCACCTAGAGGGGTGGGATAGGGAGGGTGGGAGGGAGACGCAAGAGGGAGGAGATATGGGGATATATGTATATGTAGAGCTGATTCACTTTGTTATAAAGCAGAAGCTAACACACCATCGTAAAGCAATTATACTCCAATAAAGATGTTTAAAAAAAAAAAAAAAAAAAAAAAAAAAGAATGACCAGGTTCCCCCTGGACAGGAGGCTTACCCTCTACCCATCAGGGTGAGGGCCGGCTAATTGGTAGGTGATGGGGAGGGGGCTCTGGTGGCCAGGGAATGGCAGGAGCTGACACCAAGCTTACACAAGCACAGTCCACATCATACCAGCTGACTCCACTAGGATGAAACTCCATGTGGGGCCTTGTCTTGTCCACTACTGTATCCCCAGCACCTAGAACAGGGCCTGGCGCTGGGAGGTGCCCCACGGATGCTTATCGAATGTTGAATGAACTCACACAGGTCCCCACTGAGTGGGGCTCAGTGTACCTGAAGCATCTGGCCTTGCCTTCTTGCTCCGATCAGCGCCACCTCTGAAACTGAGGGGCTCAAAGGCTATGGGAGGGAGTGACATAGTCAGACACAGGTGTCCCGGGGACCTCTTTGTTCACTGGTAGGAGGTCTGGCTGGGAAGGCTGAGGCCAGATCTTGGTTTAAATGATAGCAAGGGATAGGATACAAAAATTTCAGAAAAGTGCCCCAGTTAGTTCTGGCGAAGCTCTTTGACCATTTTCTCCTTCCTCCTTCCCCTTCCCACCTGCAGAACCTCACACCCCCTCTGGGCTCCGGGCCCCGCCAAGGTCCTGCCAGCACAACGGGACCACGTACCAACATGGAGAGATCTTCAGTGCCCACGAGCTGCTCCCTTCCCGCCTGCCCAACCAGTGTGTCCTCTGCAGCTGTACAGTAAGACCTGCTACTTCCCTTTAGCACAGGCCAGTGGTCTGGGCCTGCAGAGCACAGTGGTGTGGACCGGGGTGGGTTGGGGGGAATTGTTCCTCCCAGTCAAAGGACAGTGAAAGTGAATGGGCTCAGGGGGAAGGGAACATCTGGGACTTGGAATGTCCTGCCTTTCTCTGGGCTTCCGCACCCTCCTAAGCTGCCTGGTCACCCTTCACTGATGTTTGCCATTACTGTGTCCCCCAGTAGACTCTGCACTCCTTGAGGGGAGGGGATATATTCAACTCATTTCTATATCCTCCACTAGGCCCAGCTCAGGGCCTGGCACACAGATGTCTGTAATGATTGTTGAATGAATGAGTGAGTGAATGAGTGAATGAGTAAATGACCAGTTATCAATCCTGGGGCACAGAGCCAGAGCCAGACTGCTTGCAGTAAATGCAATTTAATCTGAAGCTGCTTAAACTCCCCTGCTGTGGTCGGAGTTGGGCCTAGGGACAGGCAGGGCTGAACCAGCAGTGTTATCAGGGGACAGAAACTGAAGCCAAGCAGGGCCTGAGCTGGAAAGTTTTCCCCTCCTCCTCAGGGGGGGTTCTAGGCCTGGCCCTGCTGCATGTTTGCAGGTGGCCTTTGCCATGTCACCCTCATCCTTGGGTTTAGCGCATCTGTGCTTTGGTGGGAGAAACCCCTGCCCCCCTGATTTCCCTACTACCTGACCATCGAACTTCTCTGGGCCTCAGTTCCTCTGAGTGTGTAAGGGAGGCTGACCAGGTGATCTCCAAGCTCCTCTCCATTTAAGATAATAGTCTGATTCAGTGGTGATGAGAGGATAAGAGACCGAGACCCATGTTTCAGCTCCAGCTCTGCCATGGTTCCCTGAGTGACCTTGAGAGACTCACCTCTCTCGGGCCTGCCTCCCATCTTTTCAGTGAGAGGATCTCATCCCTCCGAGAATCTGAATTTTAGGGTATCTGTGCTGCAGAGCAAACAACTTATAATAACAAGAGTGACCACTTAGAAATCAACTGAGAGAATGGTTATTTTTGCAGGGCCTGGGGCCTCTTGCAGTGAACTAGTACACTGTACCTACAAGGAAATGCCTTATGTTTATATACAGCATCCCAGTGGCCCTATGAGGGGGATATCACTATTCATATTTTTTAGATAAGAATACTGAGGCTCAGAGAAGTTAAGCGATTTGCCTAAGGTCACACAGCTAGTTAAGTGGCAGACTCGGAATTCAGACCCAGGGCCACATAATTCCAAACCCACATTCCTTTACCTGCATTGTGTGGCTTCCTGTGAAGGGATGAGCACCTAGATTAGGAGGGGCTGTGGGAAGAGACAGAACTGATGGTGGTGGGGTGGTGAGAGCATTCTTGTGACCCCTTGTCTCCTCTCCCTGGATACTTGGGTCTCCCCTTCTTCCTTCTGATCCCTGTTTATATGGGACTGGTTTGAAGGATCAGAATCCTTACTTCTGAGACTCACTGGAAAAGGAATAGGGAAAGGACTCCAGGTAATATCACTTCCTCCCAGGTACACATTGTGCCTCGCAGTTTAACAAGGGTTTTCATAACCATTCCCTCATTTGATTTCACAACCCAGATGGGAATGCCCCCATTTCACAGAGGAGGAAACTGAGGCCCAGAGAAGAGAAGTGACTCACCTAAGGTCATCTGGCCTCTGACTCCCAGAAGGCCCTTTCTCCTGCAGTCTTGCCTTTGCAGGCTGGGTCCTGAAGTTTGGGAAACCTCGAGTTTCAGTAAGAGCAAGATGAGCCCAAGTAGTCATGCACTCATCCCCTCCTCTATGCTGGGCTCCCTGTTCTAGGCCAGGGGAAAAGGACACTGATAGCAGTAGGAAAAGCCTGAAGACTGGATTCTAGTCCATTCTGCCCAGTTGTGTCTCTGACGTCAGCGGGTCCAGGGCCCTCCGCAGTCCCTCCCCATCTGTAGGATGGGAGAATCTCACCTCATTGGGTTACTGTGATAGCCTAGAGGGAGAGACTGGGGACAAAAACACTTTAGAAGCTGAAGGGTAACTGTTACCTCAGGGCCTGGAGTAAGAGTGGGAGGGGTACAGGGACCCCTCCTCTGAGATGGCTGGGCCTTGCCCAGGACACTTTGCTGCTCCCTCCCTCCCCACCTCAGAGGGGACCTCAAGGCCATTTGCCCCCAGGGCAGGGGCTCTCCCAGCCCCAAGGCTGGTCCTCATCACAGCTCATCTCCCAGCTCCTGTTTGCCCTGTCTGTCAGGAGGGCCAGATCTACTGCGGCCTCATGACCTGCCCAGAACCGGGCTGCCCTGCACCCCTCCTGCTGCCTGCCTCCTGCTGCCAGGCCTGCAAAGGTGAGTCTGTCCCTAGATCTGGCAGTGCCCGCCCATCCCACCGCAGGAACCTAGGCATGGACTGTTAGGGGGGAACCTCAGGGGACACCAAGCATGTAGCAAACCATTCTTTCCTCAGGGCGGTGGCTTAGCTGCAGCCTCTAGAAAGCTAAGCCTGTGTCAGAGGCTGATGTGCATTATTTTTTATTGCAATCTCAGGGAGCAGGAAGGAGGGGAAGGGAGAGTGAAGCAGGGAGGGAGGGAAAAACAACACAGGAATGTGTTGGGGAGCTGGCCTTTGCTTGATATCAAGTGTGACCTATTGCTCTAAGTGGCCTTCTGCTCCTCAGAAAAGCCTGGAGGTGATAGAGGAGGAGGAGGAATTTGCCCACCAGCCACCAACTCTCACTGGTCAAAGATTCACCCCAAGGCGGGGTGATTCCCTCACACTCCCCGGTTGTGCTAGGCTGTCCTGGGAGCGGGAGGTGGGAGTGGGACAGGGTAAGAAGTGGGGGCAGAGACATGGAGGAGGTGTGGCACGAGGGCACCTGCTGGTAGGTTGAGTCTGAGGGAAGTTGGCTGGAGCCCATGTGAAGGGGGTGTCGCTGCAGTGCCTGCAGTGAGGGGACAAAATCCCTGCTATCAAATGAGGCCAAGAGGATCAGAAGAGGCACAAGAGAGGGGTCTGTACAGGCAGTGACCATGTCTCTTCCTGTCTTCCTCATGGCAGAGCTGAGCACAGGCCTGGGCTCACTGGAGCTCAGGGCACCCGTGTCAAGCAGAATCCAGGTAGCATCTCTATATAGCACAGAGAGAGGCAACACACTGACAAGTGCGGGGCAAGCAGCTTGGGCAGAATGAAGTGCACAGGTGTCTGGACTGTCCCCTGTGGGCAGGACTTGAGGAGGGGAGTGCTCCACTATAGAACGTTTCCCCAGATGTTGGCACTGTGGAAGGGCACCGGACCAGGAGCCAGGTGATCCCAGTTTAGTCCTGGTTCTTCCAGCTAATTCCTGCAGATTCCTTCCCCTCTCTGGGCCTCAGCTGTGCTGTGTGTGCACTGAGAAGTTGGCCTTGGTGATTTCTAATGCACAGGCTGATTCCAACGTTCTGGATCTTTGAACCCAGAATGCTCAGTGGTAGACACTCTGTATGTGAGGCAGGGGTGAAGGGGAGAGAATCCCACTCAGGGATCTAGGAAGCTGCAGGACTCCAGAGGGTTTTGTGTGCTGGTGCCCCAGGATGTAGGGGATAGAGGAGTCCTAGGCTGTTCCAGTTGGAGGGGCAGAGGGGCTAGAGGGCAACCACGGGAGGGTATAGTGTAGACGAAGCCTGGTGACTTCATGCGAGGCTGGACAGAGAGGCTGCCCAGGGGACTGCAGCTAAGCAGGCTGGGATTCAGAGCCCTTGGGCCATCCGTGACGACACTGAACAAGATGCTCTGGCCCAGCCAGGTGGTTCAGTCTTAAGTGACCAAGAGGCCAGTGTGGGGAAACTGAGGCAGTGGCCCAGTTGTAGGGACTTCATCAACCCAAGGGTGAGGCGACGCTGTAATGAGAAGTAGGAATAAGTCCCCACTGGGGCAAAGGGACCTACTGGTGTGGGGGGCTGCAGAAGTGGCAACAGGCCTTGGAGGGGCAGAGCCTAGAGGTGGTGGCCTGCAGGGCTCTGTCCCCAAGGCTGAGGAAGCAGAGGCTGACCCGACTCCCTTTGGGTTTCCAGATGGGTCAAGTGAGAAATCAGCTGAAGAGGATGCCACGCAGTCACACCGTGGGGTGGTGAGTGCACAGCTTTAGGGACAGGGTGGGGAGAGGAGGGGAGGGCGCTGGTATCCAGGGCCTAGATCTCCTTGCTCTGGAGCAGGCAATACCAGTTGTTGTCCTCATTTCTCATTTGTCCCCTGGGTCAGCTCCATTAGCCGCCACCAGGTTCCAGGCCCTCTCCTTAGACTTCCATCCTGGCTCCCACCGTGGGCTGGTGAGTCAGGAGGGGTCTGGGAAAAAACATCACACAGGGCAGGAGCAGGCCCCAAGCTTCCCAATTTCCCTCCTGGAAAATTCTGACGCTGTTCCGTCCACAGCCTGTGTCTGTCCTTATTCAGGCCACCTCTGGGCAGCATGTCCCCCAGGGGAGTGGCCTCTGACTTGGGCCAGCCTTCGCCATCTAGCTCTTGAGGTACCAGTTCTTTGTCTGGGGCTACCTCACTGTTGCTGGCTCCATCTTGACCCCTCTCGATCTTGGTCTAGAGTTAAGATGAGCTAACCTGCCCAGCGCTCTCTGGTCAGAGAGCAAAGAGGTGGGAGAATGGGCCCGCACACTGACTCACGTCCCTGTCTGCACCTGTGCTATGTCTATGATGTGAATAGCTCCACCTGCTCTTTCATCCTGAGTCACCTGGACCCTGGGGGACTCGAAGGGGGGGGGGGTTCCCCTTCCCAGAGGCTCCCTGCGGGTCTGAACGAATGAGCTCTCCCTTCTCCCCTGCCAGCTCACCCCCACTTCCCAGGCTGGGCTTTGTCTAGCGGGTGCTGGGCCACAGGACCTGACCATGTCATCCCCCTTCTTCCCCATCCTCTCCCCAGGAGGCAGCTAAGTGAAACCCACCAGACTTAGTTCCAGGCCCCGAGCAGCTACTTACTGACTTGCTGGATGCCATGGGCAAGTCACCAATTAGGGGGCTGGGCTCTTCAATTCCTTTCTGCCTCTATTCTACTTGACAAGCGTTTCCTGGGTGCCTCCTGTGTGCCTGGGCCTGTGCTGGGGCCTGGGACACAGTTTCCACTCTAGGAGCTCTTGTGGGCTCTGTCCAGCCATCAGAGGACTGACTCAGAGACTGTACAGTCAGAAAGGGGCTGTAGAAGAAGGCATGTGAGTGACTCAGGGTCAGTGATGGGGTGGTAAGCTCTGCCCCTTGCCCCCAGCCCACTTGCTCCTCTCCCACGGCCTGGAGCTCCCAACCCCCAATCTCTGGACTGGGGACCCCCTGCCCTGTTAGGCTGCTTTCACACACACCCCCTTTGTTCTCACTGCCAGCCCTCCCAAGACCTGATCTGGAGGGGTGGGGTCTAGGGATGTTGGATTCCAGGGACTCAGGAAAGGAGGCTCCCAAGATCCATCATCTCCAGACAGGGCCTGCTCTCAGCCCTCCTGCCTGTGGGATTCCGGGGCCTGGTGGGATCTTCAGAGGCCCATCCCTGTCCCATCACCTAAATCTTCTTGGACAAAGAAGAATTTCCTGATTCTCACCCTCACTACATTCTCACCTTCCATTTCTTACATATTAAGTTCTCCAGGTCCCTGATCACTTATGTCTCCCAAATCAAGACCTCAGCACCCTTGCCCATCTCAGCCCCAAGGCTCTGGCTCTGCCAGCCTGAGAAGGCCTCAGTGGAGGCTGGATTTCCAAACCACTATCCTCTGAGAGTTTTCAAAGGCACATTGCCTGGGAACATCTTCGAGCCCATCCAGATCTTCTTTCTACCCAGAGCCTATGCCCTGTCTTCCCTGGGCCATCAGGCTCAGTCACTAAAGCCATCCTCAGGCCTCTCACCACAGCCTCTGTCTGGCTGCTCCTGAACTGGCAGTGGCCTGTCGGTGATCTGCATCCTTCCTGCCCTTTGCAGAGACATTCCCAGGATCCGTGTTCAGGGGACGGTGGGAGAAAGAGAGACCTGAGCACCCCAAGCCCCACTGGCCCCAGCGCCCCCCTGGGCTTCCTCCCTCGCCACTTCCGACCGAAGGAGGCAGGCAGCACAACAGTCAAGATTGTTCTGAAGGAGAAACATAAGAAAGGTGGGAACTGGAGCCTCTGCCGTCCCCTGAGGTGGGAAAGGGGGGCCCTGACTGCTCCCCCTTCCCATCCCTGCACCTCCACCGAGCGGTTCCCCAATCTCAACTTGGCCATGATCTTGCAGACCCCTAGAACGTCGGGTCTAAACCCCCATTTGACAGATGAGGACACTGAGGTTCAGAGTATTGAGTTAGAGACAGAACCAGTCCCGGAACCAGGACTACGGGCCATACAACAATATTTTTTTTAGCATCTGCCATGTCTTTGCTGGGAATTGAGGGACACAGAACAGAGAGATGAAAATGGCCCCTGTCCTCCAGGAGCTCATAGACTAGCAGGGGAGACAGACATGTACATTAATTATTATAAGATAAGGAAGTGGTGAGGGCAAGTTTTTGATGAAGGAAGGAGGAAGCAGACCTGGGCTGCAGGAGGATGGTTGGGATGGATCCGGGAAGGAGGCTAAGGGGGCAATTGTGGCAGCAGAGGGGGAGGAAAGAGGCCTCACTGCAGGGCAGCCTGATTGGTGGAGCGGGAGGGGCTGCAGAGGCATCCATCCAGCCCCTCTCTGTACAGATGGGACACTGAGGCTGAGACAGGAGAAGGGACCTGACAGAGCTCACATGGCCAGGCAGTGACAGCACTTGATCGCAGGTCTCCTACTGTCAGGGTACCCCTGCCCATGCCCCACTGGAGGTGCCTGTGAAGAGCAGCGGGGGACTCTCCATCTTCGGCAAGAACTTACTGGCCCATCTCGGCCCTGAGCGCTGAGATGGGGGATGTCAGGGACAGAGGACTGGTTTACTCCCTGGCCTCCACTTTGCAGGCAGTGTGGCTGGGCCAGACTGGTGGAGCAGGGGCGCCCCAAGGACCTGCTCCCAGCCGTTATTTTACTCCGACCCGAGTCCAAGGCACTGACCCTCCTCCCTTCCTGCCCTCCCAGCCTGTGTGCATGGCGGGAAGACGTACTCCCATGGGGAGGTGTGGCACCCAGCCTTCCGCTCCTTTGGACCCCTGCCCTGCATCCTGTGCACCTGTCAGGATGGCCGCCAGGACTGCCAGCGGTTGACCTGCCCCACTGAGTACCCCTGCCGTCAGCCCAAGAAAGTGGCTGGGAAGTGCTGCAAGATTTGTCCAGGTACAAAGAGAGCCTGGGGGCAGGGAGGGCACTGGCCAGAGTGAGCCATGGGTCTCTCTCCCCAGAGCACAGACACTTGGAACATCTCTGACATGGATGGGGCATGGACTCAGAGCCAGGGGATGTAGGGGTTATTACATGCACAGAATGTTAGAAGCACAGCAGTGAAAAATGCCCAACTCAAAAATATTAGACTTACGGAACCATCTACTGTTACAGATTCAGAGACTTTCAGGCATACATAGAATCAAATAATGTCCTGGATTCTGTGAAATCATAAAATCTTAGGCTATTAGGACTTTTAAGAGGAATGGCCAACATTATTGAGCACTTATCATGTGCCGGGTAGGTATTTTGGCTGAATTCATGTAATCCTCACCAAAATGGATAAGGCAGGCATCTTTATCTCCATTTTACAGAATGAGAAGATAAATACCTTGTCCCAGGTCCCAGAGCTGTAAGTAACAGAGCTGGGATATGAACCTTGTCTGTCTTATTTCAAAGACAATGCCCTCTTTTTATTTACTTATTTATTTATTTTGGCCGCGCAGCGCGGCTTGCCGGATCTTAGTTCCCCCTGACCAGGGATCGGATCCCGGGCCCACAGCAGTGAAAGCACCGAGTCCTAACCACTGGACCTCCAGGGAATTCCCACAAAGACAATGCTCTTGACCACTGCTGTCTTCCTTCAATCCTCATCAACATATGGGACAACTGAGACCCAGAGAAGGGAAGGGAACTTCCTAAGTCACACAGCAAAAGAGCAGTGGAGCTGGAACTGGAACTCCTTCTAGAACCTGTCCCGTATCACACTCATCATCATCATTACTGCCATTGTCACCTCAATGCCTCCCAAACCTTTCATTCTACGTGTGTTCAGTGTGAGCCTGTGCTGGGTGGTATGAGTGACTCAAAAGACTTGGAGAACACGATTCCTGCCTTTCACCTTGTGGATTTATTTTAGAGAGAAAACATACCCAAGTGAAACAATTACAAGGCAACGCAAGGCAGTGTGGGATTAAGGGCCTGAGGGAGAGGCATAAGCAAGAAGGGTTTTACAAGCTATGGGTGGGAGGAAATGGTGTGCTGAGCTGTTCCAGGTGGGCTGCCTGGAAGAGGTGGAAGGTGAGCTGGGCCCTGAAGGGTGAGAAGTTTCCTGACATGCTAATCAATGGGAGGTGAATGGGGGAGAGGCCCCTTCTCTCTTCCCCAGAGACCTCCTTCTCTTCCCAGGGGCACCAGAACTTTCCCAAGGACCCTATTGACCCTGAGGGGGATGTCAGACCAGTGGCCCCTCTTCCTGGGCTACCAGGGGTGGGGAGACGGTGTTCACGAGCTCCTTGTCTCTCCCAGAGGACAAGGCAGACCCTGGCCACAGTGAGATCAGTGCCACCAAGTGTCCAAAGGCGCCGGGCCGGGTCCTTGTCCACACGTCAGTATCCCCAAGCCCGGACAACCTGCGTCGCTTGGCCCTCGAGCGTGAGGCTTCTGAACAGGTGGAGATCTACCTCTGGAAGCTGGTAAAAGGTGAGCAGTGGCCCACTCCCACTCTGGCCTGTCCCCCTTCCTTTGCTCCAGACCCAACAAGGGTGGTAAGGGAGTTTTGTTGATCAAGTGCCTCTGGCCCAGGAAGACCTGCCTTGGGCCACCTTCCAGCTTTGAGCCCCAGATTCCGAGACGGAGGGAGACTGATTCTATCTGACAATTCTGATAAGCTCACCCACTCTGAAATGCCAGGGCCTTGAAGTGCTCCCTCTCCTGGGGGAAAGGGGTTTTTACACTTCGTGAGGAGCCAGGACGGAGCAATGCCTATACCCTGATAAAACAAAGAGCTGTCTATTGGTAGAATTTCAGCAGACTGGGAGGAGAGATCTTTTCAGGCAGGAGGGCCCTCACAGCATCCTCAAATCCTCAAGGCTAGTCTCATTCAGCCTTTTCTATAAGGTGGATTCTATCCCTCCAAGGTAAGTCGACATCAGAATATGTTTCTCATTCTGTAGAAACTCACCCTGTTCCGCAGGCTGCTCCTATCACCAACTGAAGGTCAAGAGTTTTCATTGATAAGGGAATTGCCGAGAGTTCAGTTCTGGGGCTCTTCTTGTAAACCATAAATGCCCTGGATAGAGTAAAGCAAATTAAAACCTTTAAGTGGGAATTAGCTCTAAGGTCAATTTATTGATGTGTTTGGCTGGCAGTGGGGAGGTGGGGGAGATGGGGGGGGGGTGAAAGAGGGGATGATAATAATATAAGAATGATGACAATGATAATAACAACCAATGTGTGAAGCAGTTTGGAGTTTACAAAGTGCTTTCATGTTCATTATCTCATTTGATCCTCAACGATCCTGAGAGTTAGGTATTATTATCCCCATTTTACAGATGAGGAAACTGAGGCTCAGAGAGGTGAAGTACCTGGCCCAAGGCCACACAGCCAGTAAGTGGAGGACGGGAGCTAGAGCCCAGGTCTTGTGACGTCAGATGCGGCTCTTTCCCTGCTCTACACTGCCCCCTGTCGTAGGAGGAATGGACGAAGAAAGCGGAGCTGTTCAGCCTGGAGAAGAGAAGACTCAGGGGGACAGGACCGCTGGCTTCATGGCTCTGAAGGACTGCCCCAGGCAGAGGGAGCAGTTGTGTTCTCAGTGACCACAAGGGTCAGAACAACAAGCAGGGGCTTTGGAATCACACAGACCTGGGTTTGAATCCCGGCTCTGCCATTTCTTAGCTGTGTGGCCTTGGGCAATCACTTGACCTCTCTGGGCCTCAGATTTCTCTTCTGTTAATGGGGGAGAAGGGGTTTTGGAGGATTAAATGAAAGAATATAGGTACCACCCCTGACCTATAGTAAGTGCTAAAAATGTCAGCCTCCTTCTTATCCCGCCTCATCAGTTGGTTAGAATTGCAGAGAGGTAGGTTTCAGTTTATGAGAGGAAGCACCTTCTCAACAGTAAAGCCTTCCTGCAGTGGAAGGGAGGAAGCAAGTTCCATTCACGCAAGTGTGCAAGCAAGGGCTGGGTGGGGATCTGGCCACTGGCTGAGGAGTAAGTTCAATGACCTTCATGATTGTTTTGAGCCTTGAGATTCCATCTTTCCCTGGACAGGTGGGGCTGCATGTTTACGATGGGCCTCCTCCCACCCCTCTGTGACCACAGAGAGTAACAGGCCCAGGCTCTGTCCTCAGGACCCCATGGCTCTGTGCCCTGGGTGCAGGAGGAGCTCCCTGGGAGTTGAGCTGGTCAGGGAAGGCTTTGTGGAGGATGGGCCTGAGCTGGACAGGATTTAGAAAGGCAAGAGGGGCACACTACAGGCAGGCTGACAGTGACAGCCTCAAACTCTGGTGCCAGGGCCCATGTTTACATGCCTGGTGCTCTGTGATTGGTATTTTGCAGGTACTATATATAATGTGCTTCAATTCACCCACATATAAGAAAGCTGAAGGGTATGTATTAATGCCCCATTTTGCAGATAAGAAAACTGAGTCTGAGAGGTAAAATGACTTGCTCAAAACCACACAGTTTAAACAGTAAAGCAAAGATTCAAACCCAGGTCTTACTGTCCCCAGTGCCGCCTCCACAAAGGTGACCTTATGCTTTTAGGGAAGGGCCTAAGGAAGGCCCAGGATGGCAGAGAAGGAGGCATGATAGCTCAAGGCAAAATCTCATTACCAGGCGGCCCAGCAAAAAGGAAAAAGGTGGGGAGGACTCTTCCACTTCACAATGCCAGGCCCTGCCATCCTGTCACCAGCAAACCTTCCCCCACCCCCGCCCCACTATCTCCTGAGCCTCTGGGTGCCTGAAATGCCCCATCAGCCTCCCTGTCTGTTACCTCCCTGTCCCAGACTGTGAAAGTCAAAACAAACTCTCCCAAGGTCTGATCGTCAGTGGGAAACCTTTCCTGTTTCCTCACCCAGACAAGTGGAAACAGCAGGCCTTGGGGGCCAGGAGAGCAAGAGGGCAATTGGCCTGGACACAAAGTGAGCAGGTGGATGCTGAAAGCTGGGCTGAGGCCACACCACAGTGGGACCAGCCCCAGGCCCAGAGTCTGAGCAGAGAGTTGGCGTAGGGTTAAAGGGCTTTTTAGAGTCTAGAATTTCAGAGTAGAAGGGACCTCAGGGGTCTCCATTCCTCCCCCGACCCCAGGAAGGAAGTCCCCCTGCAGCCTCCCTGATGGTCTCTAGCCCCTGACTGCACACACCCCCTCCCCACCTCCAGACAGGTGGTTCACTTGCCCTTCTGGGCATGGCTGTACCCAGACAGGGTTCTTCACACTAAGCTAAGCCTGTCCTATCTCTCGCAACTCGCCCACCACTGCCACCTCTGCCCGGGACACACACAGCCCAGCCACTCTCAGGCCTGGCACGCCCTTCAAAGAGCAAGAGGCACAACCATGACCCTCAGGCAAGCTCTTGATTCCAGGCCCAAGATCTCAGACCTTTCAATCATGCTTTATAGGCAACAGCGTGGGGACCTGCCCTCAGCCCCATTACCGCTCCAAGTTGTGTTCGGGGGTTTGTGCAGTGAGAGGACTGGAGCACCCGGACCTGTCCCCATCTCATGCTTGTGATGTGGCCTGGGCCTTTGGAGCAAGCCTCTCCCATATTCTGGTCCTTGGCATGTGGACCGGGGGTCCTGAAGACAGTGCTGGGCATTCCCAGCTTCCTGGAGCGCAGTCCCAGGGCCCGTGCTGTCTCTCCCCCTCGGTGGGATCCCACTTGGATTCCCATAAGCAAGGCCGGTTCTTGGTTTTCTTGAGGGCGGTGCCGGCCTAGCAGAGGCCTTGCAGTCACATCTGTTCTTTCTGGCCACAGACCCCGGTGGTAACATCAGAGCCCATGTGCTCAGGGCCTCAGCGCCATGTGTGGTGCCTGTGCTGCCCAGGGGGTGCAAAACAAACATCAGGAGATACAGCTAGTACCTCATTCCCCCTCAGGGCCTGGCCTACACAGGGTACACGTATATTTGCTTATCCATCCATCCATCCATCCATCCATGGATTCATTCATTCATTCATTCAGCATGCCTAATGTGGGCCAGGTGCAGGGAACCCAAGAGGAACCCCCTCCCCGAGTTCCCAGTCTGATAAGGGAGGCAAGAGCAGACACAATGATAGCACATTAGACATAGGAACAGTCACAAACAGAAGCCAAGAGCTGTGGGTAACCCAAGGAGGAAATTATAACTACTTGGGAGAAGAGGGAGAATCGAGGAAGGCTTCCCAGGTGAGGCTGGGAGGATGAGTAGGGGTTCCACCTGTGGCAATAGGAGAAGGTGTTTCAGCAGAGGGGGTTGGCGTATGTAAAGGCTTGGCCCCCTCAGGGACCTCCAGTAGCTGATTAGGACTGGAGCACAGGCAAGGCCACTCAGAGGGATGGGGTAAACTGAGCCTTGAGCTGAAAGGGAGACTACAACCCTGACACCTGTCTGTAGTGCTTGGGTGTCTGAGGCAAATCACCCATTGATTTTTATCATACGTTCTATGTCCAGAAAAAAGCTTGACCAGGCCCTACAGGCCCGGCAGCTTTCCTTCCTTCTTTCCTCCCTCCCTCCTGCCGTCCCCCTCTCTGCACTGTGGACAGGTGAGTGATGTGAGAGCAGGAAGGTGACGGTGACAGGAGCAGAGGGTCATGGAAGGGGAATGACGGGGTAACATGCATATTTTCCAATGACCACAGCCAGGATCATAGAGTAGAGGTGGGGTTAAAGGGGTCAGAAGTCTAGTGCAGTGACCCAGGCAAGGCATGACGGGGCCTGAATGGGAAGGGTGACAGTGGGGATGGGAGAGCAGATTCAAAATATTTAGGGAATTTAGTCCACAGGATTTGGTGTCTGGTCAGAAAGGGGGAGGGGAGGGAGGTGACGGGGTCTGTCCCAGGTCTAAGTCACCCTGTTTCACTGACCACACACCCTGCCTTTCCTGCTCATGCCCTTGTCTCTGCCCTCAGGAATCTTCCACTTGATTCAGATCAAGAAAGTCAGGAAGCAAGACTTCCAGAAAGAGGCACAGAACTTCCGGTTGCTCACTGGCACCCACAAAGGTGGGACCCTGGGCTGAGGACTGGGGCCTGGGAAGAGAGCCGGGCTAGAAGCTGGGGCCTGCTGGGGAGTTCCAGGCTGCTGGTGCCGGGAGGAGGGCGGCTGTCAGCCACAGACGTCAGTTCCCGGCACAGGAATCCAGTGGGCGTCTGGGCCAGAGATTTCCCAACTCAGACGCCCGGGAGCTTGGGAGCGGGAAGGTAAAGCAGAGCCAGCTGGATTTGGTCTTGGGGGTGAGGGAGACAGGGCTGTCAGAGGTGGGGCTCTGAGCCCCTAAGTCCTGGTGCTGCTTAGTGTCTCTCCACTGGAACCTTTCCCACTGAAACCTTCTAACCACGTTCCTTCTGATGCCCTTAAGTTGCTCTACACTCCCCCGAGGAAGATGGACCCAGGTGGGTCTTCAGGTGGGGGAGAGGAAGTCACAGATGGGAGGGTCACCAACAAGAGTCGGGATACCAGCCCGGCCCACACATGTTGGTTGTTTGAAGGCGGGGTCATGTGTCAGAACCCTCTGGGATTTGGGGTGTGATGGGGTCCCCACCTCCCTCCTCCCTGTGGGCTCCAAACCCAGGCTACACAGTCCTCTTTGTCCTAAGTTTGCCCCACCCCAGTCACCCTGTCTCTGTTGTGCACATGCATGCGCACGCACACACCACACACACACACCCCTGCACATACACATACAGCACACACCCCTACACACACACGCGACTCTTCCTCTTTTCTCCATGCAGGTCACTGGAACGTCTTCCTAGCCCAGACCCCGGAGCTGAAGGTCACGGCCAGTCCAGACAAAGTGACCAAGACCTTATAACAAAGACCTGAACAGTTGCAGATGTGAGCTTTATTATTTTTGTTGTTATATATTAATAAATAAGAAGTTGCATTACCCCTCAACCCTGCCTGCTGAGTCCATATCCAGTCTCCACGTGTTCTCACAGTGACTGCAGGCAGGCAGTCACTGTGAGAACTGTGGTTATCCCCATTTCACAGGGCTGGAAACTGAGAGGCAGAAGGGGCAGAGACTGGCCCGTGTCCTCACGGTGAGTTGTTATGAGAGCCAGGGCTAGTTCCCCCAGCCTTCTGACCCAGACCCCTGTCTGCCATCGTGGCCTCTCCCCTGCTCTGTGCTGCTTCTGTGCCCAGCCCCCAACCACAGCGCCTCCTGCTTTTGTGGGCCATCCCCCTCCCATAGCTCTTTGGCAGTGAGCCTAGGAAGGGGGACTGAGTGGAGTTAGCCAGCAGAGCGGGGTGCATGGAGCCTCAAAATGCTTTCCCAGCAGATATTCCAGGGATCCTTACAATTGTCAGCTACCCTTTACAACGAGGATGCTGAGTTTAGGGAGGAGCAGTAACTTGCCTGAAGCCACAGAGCAGGGTGGTAGCAGATTTGGAAGTGGAGGCCCCGTCTCTTGCTCCAAGCTAGCACTCGTCCCCGTTCCACCGTGACCAATGTTATAAACCCAAACATTCTCACCTCAGAGGATTTCCAAGACTTGGCAGTCAGATTGCCAACCCTGGCACCACAGTCTGGGAAGAAAGCCTAACAGTTACAATTAAAGACAACATCAGTAATTTATCCTGCCCGCGTGTACAATTCCTTGCCATTTTAAAGATGTTTTAATGCCCGTGATTCTACTTAAGGTGAACTAGTATAGGAATTACCCCCATTTCAGAGAGGAGAAAACAGAGGTTCAGGATCGGCCACTGTCTTCCCCAAAGCCTCACAGTGATGAGTGGTGAAGCCAGAACCAGAATTCAGACCTACTGACTCCTAGACCTGTGCTCTCATCCCACGGCCAGGCCCACTCCCACCCCAAGCCTGACTGGAAGCCGTGGAGAGACAGTGTCAAGTGGCCTTTTGGTTGGATTCTGCCACCTGCAGCCACTTAGAGGGCTCTGCTCCGAGCCCTGGTCTTGTACCTGGGCGTCTGAGGTCTGGGAAGTCGTCTAAGCAGCCTCCCAATGCTGCCCTTACTGAGCAGGGATGGGTATCGCCCTCCCCGAACTCCCTCTGCCAGCTCCCAGGGGGCCTGGTTTGAGAGTCTGGGGTTTGAGGAACATGGCTGGAACCTCCCCCTCATCCTCTGAGTCAAAGGACATCCAGCTCCTCACAGCCTCTGCCTGGCCCTCCTGGAGAAGACTCGCCATTCTGGCCTTGTTTGCTCACCACGTGGGGTTAACTTGGAAGTCCAGGCATGGCTTCTGAGCCTCCTGAATTTAAAGCATAGGAGCCAGCCGTTCACACCATGAACTGGTCATCCTTCAACCTAGCTCAGATGTCTCCTGCTCAGTGGGGCTTTTCCTGCCACGCCACCCCCACCCCTGCTCCTGCACAGGGGCCCCTCCCCTCGGCTGGAGAATGGGGTTGAAGGCAAGGCTCTGTAATCAGAGGCATCCCCCGGGCCTCAGGACAGGAATGACTTCCCTGTATACTTTTCCTGGTGTTGCAGGCCAACTGCCTTCCTGGTTTCTCTGATGGACTTATCCGAAGCCTGTGATGTTCACCCCAGATCTTTCCCACCATGGGAGCATGTTCAGTCCATCAGCACCTCCGGACTTTGGTCCAGACTTTTCTGAGTGTGTCAACATAAGGCTTGCCTTGGGAATCTCTAAGCAGTTCTCCCAGGGCTCTACATCACTGTAGTTGTCTTCTCCTTCCCTGTATTCATTCATAAAACACTTTCTGATCTACACCAGCCTAGGCCTTGTGCTAGATGACTGACCCAGTGTAAGGAACAAATACGGCCTCCTGCCTGTCCCTAGGGAGCCAAAATCTTGAGCAGGAGATGAGGCCTCACAACACCACGAGTACAAGGGCTGTGACAGCAGGACTGTGGGGACCACAGCCCCTGCCCAGGTGGAGGACACTTCAGCTAGCTCTGAGGGATGAACAGGAGTTAGAGGAAAAGGTAGAGGCAGGGAGAGGCGGGTGGCACAGTGGTACAGGAAGAGACAGCTTCATGGAAGATGAAAAACAGCATCTTACAAGGAGAACCACAAACAGCTCACTGTTGCTGGAGAATAAAATGTGAGGCCAAGAGCAGAGGGAGGTGAGGCTGAATGCCCAGCCGAGAAGCTCTGGCATCATCCTGAGGGCAGCAGAGAGCCCTGGAAGGGTTTCAGTGCTTTGGTCAGATTTGTGGTTTAGAAAGCTGGCCCTGCCTGCTGGGTGAAGCACGGTGTGGAGGAGAGAGGCGGAGACCAGGTAGGGGGCTGCTGTGGGATCCATGGAAGGGATGACAACGCCTGGGCAGGAGAGAGGCGACGGGGATGGGAGAGAAGGCAGAGCTGAGGAAGACAGGGGAGTCCGGGTGCAGCTGGTGCCTCACGTGGTGACTGAGGGGACAACCCAGGAGTTTCAGCTGAGCTGAGTCTCAGGAGAGAACCCCAGCCCTTTGGGTATATTATGGTCTGGAGAGGAGGCTGGGCCAGAGACAGGGATTTGGGAGCTGTTGGCCTGCAGGTGGTAACTAACGCCAGGAGATGGGAGACATTGGCCTGTAGAGTGAAAAGAGAAGGGTCGTTAGGACAGAGCCCCGGGGCATCAGCAAAGGAACTGCATGGAGGCGAGAGAGAAGCCAGGAGAGTGCACGGCTGAGAGTCCAGTCGGTGAAACCTGGAAAGGGAGCTTCTGGTGGCCGTGGCCATGGACACTGTGAGGCGAGCTGGGAGGCAGGAGCAGGTTGTGGAGGGCTGAGGCGGTGTCTGGGAGGTGAGGGAACAGACAAGCCTTTGAAGAACTTGGGTGGTAAAGGAGAGGAGAGAGGCAGGGCAGTGGCTGGCAGTGAACGTGAGATGGAAGAAGGGGGTTTTTCAGGCGGGAGAGATGTAAGCAAGTCTTGCTGATGAGGAGACCTCACAGGAGAGGGAAAAGTAGAAGAAATAGGAGTGAGGATGGAGGAAGGGAAGATTTAGGGACAAGTTAAAATCCATTCTTCCCCAGCCACTAAACTCGCTGCATAACCCTGGCTGGTCTCCCCATGAGTGGGACGGGGGAGAGGGATGCGGTGGTCTCCTGGGGCTGCCCAGCTCTATCCCTGATGGGGCTCCCTGAGACTGCAGCAGGAAGTCCTGTGGGATCCACTATCTTGGTGGCCAGGCTGGGCTCTGGATGAAGTAGGGACATCCCCTCCCACAGGCACGGTTAAGTCCAGTTGTCTCGTCTAATCCCCAGAACAACCCAGTGAGGTGGGGCATGTCAACCACATTATGGAGCTGAGGAAACTAAGGCTCAGGGAGAGGAAGTGACCTAATTAAGATCACACATTAGTAAATGGAAGGCTTAGATTCCAGCTGAGGTCTGGGATTCTGCACCCCGATGGAGCCCAGAGCACTGGAGGGGCCAGGTC